>NC_141695.1:1278027536-1279271702 GCF_964263255.1 Lissotriton vulgaris
AAGGAATTTGCAACAGGAGGCCGCAAATTAAGTTGGTGTCCACAGATTGATTTTGGGGAACAATGCAAATGCATCAAACAGAATATAGGATGGACGATGGGTGGCCTCAGATACATTTAGGAACGCTATACCTCCACATCAAAATGAAGATTTTGATTCTTTACATTTCTTTGTAAATTGAATAAAATATGTCCACATTTGTCTATTTGTTTGATGAATGCCTTTTTTTTGTTATTTTGTGTATTGTTTTGAGGATCAAATCATTAAAATTGCTTAAGCTGGGCTTCCAGTAATGACTCAGTGGGCGTCCCCGTATTCCAATAATGCTTAAATGGGGGTTCACAGAAGTGAAAAGGCGAAGGACCACTGCCCTAGGACATCTTGCCTCCGCATGCCCTCGATAAGTAAATGAATGAGTGAGTTAATATTTTAAAGTCTACATTGCATTGTCCATAAGGTGCATTCAGAGTTGATAGCTCTTGACGGCATATCTCTGCAGCCACCACCATGCTCATGTGTATACCTGTCAGACAACGATTAAACACAAATTAATAATTGAAGAGAATGCTTTAAGACGTCGTGATGGCCTTATCCTCATATGTCATGCCCCATCTGCACCGGAAAAACTTAAAATCCTGTACAAAAACGGTCTAGGGTAAAAGCATTACTGTGCAGTGACAGTATTTCCAGCGGGAAGTTTTTGCATCTGATTTTACCTCTTCACTTAGATTCAGTGTCTAAATGTTATCTTTAATCAGGGCTTTCACTGGGATGAAAAAACGGGGGGTTTCTCAAAGGGGCAAGTCCAGTGTAATTGAGGGTGTGGCTTAAAAATACTTAACCTAAAAATCTGTGCTTAGCATAGTGTGCTGCCCAACGTGTATGTTGCCGTTTCTGTCATTGCATCCAGATATATAATACAAGTAACATCATACCTTCAACAAGTCAGGACTATTGGCTTTGCCAGTGGTTGTTAGTAGCATAAGATAAAAAAGCAGCAACTATGGCTTGTATATAATATTGAGAATCTTCCACTTAAAGCCCTGGTGACACCACAACAATGTTGCTGCTCCTGAGAATCAAAAGAGCAGGGACATGCAGAGAGAAAATGACTCTCTTTAAAGGATTTTCCTTCCCCTACACGTTTACCTGGAATGACGTCATGCTGTAACTTCTCCACTAGTGAGAAGTGAGCAGTGTAAGCAGTGCACATCGATGTGCCTGCTGTTACTGCAGTCCGGAAAAAAACGTACTGCCTGTGCCAGAGTACAAAACAGAGCCCGATAGAGACCTGCTTCGAGGCTCTCTTTAAAAAACTGCAGGTGCACAGCACCAGTGAGACCCGGCCCACTTAAAGCCCTGTCTTTAATATTTCAGACTTGTGTTCCAACTGCCTCAGTCCAACATGAACGGTACAAAAGGGGGTGGTGATGGACGGAGCATCTGAACCAATCAAACACTCACACCCAGTCAAAAGATATGGGTTTGATCCATCACCGTTCTTTAGCCCACTCTGCCACCCCAGTTCAGACATGGCTATATGCAAATCAGTCTGACCCTGTGCCTCATGGGAACAGTCCAGCCCGAACTGCCAAGCCATGCCTTCCCTGGACTGGAAACAAGCTTCCGAGGACCGGTTTCTGGCATTCCAGCCACCTTCAGCCCGGATTGCTTGAATCCAGTGGCAAAGTGAGCAAGGGACTCACGTCTGAGCATACCCTACCACACTTATTGTGGCCAAAAGCGGTTCAAAAGGGGGTGGTGATGGACGGAGCATCTGAATCAATCAAACACTCACACCCAGTCAAAGGATCTGGGTTTAATCCATCCCCGTTCTTTAGCCCACTCTGCCACCCCAGTTCAGACATGGCTATATGCATATCAGTCTGACCCTGTGCCTCATGGGAACAGTCCAGCCCCAACTGCCAAGCCATGCCTTCCCTGGACCGGAAACAAGCTTCCGAGGACCGGTTTCTGGCATTCCAGCCACCTTCAGCCCGGCTTGCTTGAATCCAGTGGCAAAGTGAGCAAGGGACTCACGTCTGAGCATACCGTGCCACACTTATGGCGACCAAAAGCGGTACAAAAGGGGGTGGTGAGGGACGCACATGAAAGCAACAAACATAAGAAATGGTGTCATACATTAGAACACTTCCAGCTATTGTAAATAGCACACACGTACGCACGCACGTGCCCCCCTTACACGTAAAGGATAATTGAACTGCAGAGCCACTCGGAGAAAACATTTTAAAACAAGCACCAAGATATCAATGTGTACTTTTCACTGAATGAATAAAATGCACTGCTTGTATTTTTAAAGGGAATAGTCTGGGCCGGACTGGCCGTAGCGGGCACTGGGCAATCCCCTGGTGCACCGCGCAGGTGGGGGCCGGTTTAGGGCCCCTGGGGGCCGTTTTGTTACAGGGCCATTTTTGCAGCATAGCTGCAAAATTGGCCCTGTGACAAAATCGGCCGAAAACCGGCCCTTGCAAAGAGCTCGGCGGCACCATCAACCCCCTGGGGGAGGGGGGCGGGGAGCACTTTGCCAGGGCCGGTTTTGGTTCCCAGTCCGGCCCTGGGAATAGTTTAGTGTGTCGATGTGCTTAGACCACAACAATGTATGCCTCTGACTAGCAGCCTTTACATTGTTATGTTCTTTGAAAGCAGACACCCTAGCAATTCAATCTAGGTGCGATTAAATGTTTTCCAGGGATGGAAGGGTTTTGCTGACTATAACCTTCTGCCTCTCACCTTTGTAGTATGTTGAATTGGAAGACATCAAACTTTTCCATACCAAGTTTGACAATCCTTGTCAATTATAGGGGATGTATTTCAAAGTTTGGGACCGTCTTCATATCCTTACTGGTTGAGTAAACTTTTTGCTACCACTAGAGGCATAAAGCAACGATGCTTACAAGCACCTCTGCGTGTGTCCTTATTTGTCAGTGACCTGTAAAGTGGGGTTCTAGATGCCTCAAAAGGTGTTGCAGCAATCAGTGAGCTCTCAGTGCCGATATTACTGGGTGTTGACAATTCAAACTAGATGGTGGGGACAATGTTTGCTCTTCAAGCTCAACCAGAGGCAGCACGATCCTATTGCAGGGTTAATAATCTGACAATAAAACCTAGATAAAAAAAAATCAAAAAAAAAATCAACAGTTATTAGCACCCAACAAGTGGCCAATTGAGGAAGTTTTGCTTGGGGGAGGAAAATCTTTAGATGATCCATACCTCTCTATACATAGAATCCAGATGTGAGCTATTCTATCTCGAAACCACACTTAAGGACCACTTCGTCGAAAGAAGAAAGGACCCTTATTGGGTAGCCTCATTGCTAACTGGGCTAAACTATGGGGTCTTTACAATAACATCCAAACCCTAGATGTCTGTGAAAGGAACTTCTGGAAAAAAGGCACTGTTTCTACCATATTCATTCAGAGTAACTACCCTTCTGGTGTTTTGACACACTTATCTCTCCCCATCAAATATGTCATCAAACAAAAGCAATTTAAGAACAATAATCTTATGGACTGTGGAAAATACATCTTCTCTTTCTCACTCAATAAAGTGACCCCAAGGAAGGGAAATGCGTAGCTTAAACATCCCTTTCAACAAACCCTGAGGCGAGGAAGTTGGCAAGTTGCAAAACTTAATCTCCAAACCATTTCTATATAGATTTCTTTTTGATGTAGAGCGCCAATTGAGTCCATTGAGAGCTAGTGCACTGTATAAGAACACTTATAAGCAAAACAATAAATGGCTAAAGAAAGCACATTTGGAGATGAAGAACAACCAGGGTGGCTTTAAACTAGATCGACTGAACCTTCTCATTTACCTTTGCTTCCTGCAGTAAACTTGCGACGTGCCGAGAAACACTGCCTAAGCCACAGGAACGAAGCCTTTGTGTAGAGCCCACGCCTGCATCCTCCCACTGTCAGAAGATTCAGCAGAAGCAAGCATGTTGAACTAACAAAGGATTAACAACCTTGCAAGGAAGTGCAGAATAGGACCAAGATTAAGGCAGCTAGAGAATTTCAACCTAAGTGACAAAAAATGATATAGAAAAATGTAAGGGACAAAAATAATAGTATTTGGACAATGATGTCTTAAAAAAATGGAACAGAATGTTGTACAATACAGGTTCCTTAGTGCTAAAGCTCCTTATATAAGAGAAAACTGTACATGATGCAGAGAAGGAATCCAGAAGCGATGCACCCAAAAATCTGGAGCCGCGATAGATTGAGAATGAGCCTTAAGCAATCTTTTGCAAGGGCGGCCAACTTGGGTTAGGAACGAAGAAGAACTCCGCCCTTTAGTAGGTAGGGACTCTAGGCAGCTGGATGTTTAGTGACAGATCCTAGTCTGGTGTGGGGTGTTCAACCTCTGTGAGACCATGTATTATTACATACATGCCCCCCACATCACTGTTTCTGGGGGAAACATCGTTTACAACGCATGGATTACATCGCAATGCTATTACATTGCAGTTTTCACAACGCAATTCGCTAGATGGCGCTCTAGGACAAGGAATGGTATAATTTACTATCCAACACCTTCCCTACTGTACGTAGACTGAAGTTGGAATAGTAAATTATACTACTCCTAAGTCCAGCGCCCTCCAACGCAAGTCGTTGTAACAACTTGCATTGTAAAAACTGTAATGTAATGTACCGCAAGGGAAATGTATGCGTTGTAACGTCATACATCCTTTTCTGGAGTGCTTCCTGAACCAAACATTAATTCAGCGTGCATACTGTGGTAGGCACCACCCGCTGCTGATTTCTTGAATGTTTGAGCTGCTAGGGGTGATCTGTCACAACTTTATTCTCAACTTTACATGTAGAACAGGACAGTCCTCTCCCTGGGAAACCTGCACCAGAGTACAAGGGCTCCTCAGAGCAGAGAGAAGTACACTGTGAGAGCAAGGCAAGCACAGGGAGACATGTGCCACTGCTGGAACATCTACCGACAAGGTGAATAACGTAGATTCGGTCATGGTCAAGTGTCAAAAGAGGATAAAAGGTGCATCGTTCTCTTGTGTGCAGTGTACATGGGCACCCTAAGAAGGAAGGTAGTACTACATATGGAGAAGGAAGCCACCAGAGACTCATCTAGTACAAACCTATTTCCTTTTCCTTGGTGAACATGATCAAGGGCCACAAACGCAACGGCTGGGTCCTTCAGGGAAGCATGAAAGAACAGAGAGCCTGTATTTTAGGAGCCTGTACCAGTTTTGCAGCAACTGCAGTAAATGGGACTAAGAGACTGTGTGGGAAGCATGTAAGGCTTATATCCAGAGATTGTACAGTGCCCAAGAAACAAGGACCATCAGGCCGGTGCTGAGCTACTTGGAGAAAGTTATCAATACTTACCAACCACGGTATGCTAATCACCCTGTCGTTTCGTTTCTTATTAACAGATTCAGAGTTGAAGTGGCTGACACAGGTCAACGACTTGGGTTTTGGGTAGCCACTTTGGCATTACAGGGAGGTGGAACACCCGAACAGATCCCTGGCACAGTCATTAATTAGGGAAAGGGGAATCTAGAGATTCTCTGGATGATTACCTAGGCAGTCGAGTAAAGATTATAAAGACTAAGGGGCATATTACCAAGCGCCTTATCGCCGCTGTAGCAGGAATTTTTCCCGCTAAAGCGGCGATCATTTTATCGCCCTATTACCTAGCTGTCGCTAACACCAGTTAGCGACAGCTAGTAGGAGATAGCGATCATCTTGGGGCCCACTTTGCATGTCAGCGATAATTATAACTAATGACATGCAGAGTGGGCGTGCCTAGATGTTAGCGACTGGAAACAGTCGCTAACATCGCTATCTCCTATTACCCACTTTTGGAAATATTTGCGCTAAGCGCGAATATCTCCAAAAGCTAACGCCTGCCCAGAGCAGTTCTTAGCCATGTTATCCAATGGTAGGTGGAGAAAATGGCTAAGAGCATTAGCTTGGTAATGCATGAATATCGCTGACTTTTCAGCGATATTTATGCATTTCGGCCGATTATTATCGCTTTTGAGATAAACCTTGATAATAGCAAGGTTTATCTGCGATAAAAATCGGCGGAGCTCGGCGATAATAATATTGCCGCTAAGCAAACATAGTGATAATTATCGCTAGTTGTTGGTAATATGCTCCTAAATTGCACCTGTCCCTTTGAAATATACCAAAGAAGAACCACGGATGGGGCGCCTACCCCCCCTTCAAGAAAGGTAGAGGTTGGGATCACCCTCCTGCATAATTGAGGCAAAAATGGCAGCCAGTTTGACCCTTTGACTTTGCATCCTATTTTAACATTAGAGGTGCATTTGAGAGCATGGGTGCCGCAGTTGAGGGAGGAAGTGTGCTGACAGATATCTGTGGCTCTCAGTACTGGAATCACAGGGGAAGTGTCAGATCAGTGAATTAGAAGTCCTATCAGTGGATTGGAGCCCGACAGAATGAGAATCTGCCAAAAGGGTCACACAGCAACAAACTCTTAACACACCCAAACGCTGCACACAAAATTGAACTCCAGTTACCACTCAGAGGAAGATGATAAATTAACTGTGGCTAGCAGTCAAAGATGCACTGAACCAGAATGCTGTGGCTTTGTAGTCACGATGGGGTACCCTGGACACAGTTCAAAGGTAGACCGGTAACCACTTCAACTGTTTCCCAAATTCAGAAGTCAAACACAGGGACAGCTGAAGCTGGAAATGGAACCAAACCTAGTTTAGGTGCCAAGGGAGGATCAAAGTCTAAGGTACGTATCTCTGCAATTAAAGGTTTTAGTCAAAATGTTAATCAACAGGGTTTGTGACCACTTAGGATGCACTGGTTTCCCTTTACAACTCGGATTCCGAGTTAATGGTCAAACATGCCTTGCAATATCTCCTGTACCAAAGGTTGTACCGAGGTGTTTGAGTGTCCTACTTCAGCTAACAGAGCAGTGTCCCAGGTTTGGGGTGTAAGAGGGATTTTGTTCCCTCAGACTGGAAATGGGACAATACGGGCCCCCACAAGGTAATGTAGACTCACAAAATCATCGGGTGGGTTCAAAGGTCAGTAAAGGCTCACCACACATTTTGCCATTCAGTGTATCCTGTTCGTTTTTTACCTTTCAGAGTTTCTGATGATCTGTTGTTAAGTCTTTGCTAGATGGGCTGCAATGTCTTTTTAACTTCTTTTATTTTTACAATAGATTTTATTGAAATTTTACATCCAGTGGGGCGTACCCCCACGAGCAATGATCATATAAGGTACGGATCATAGGTACACTAGTCGCTGATGAGGGAATCATTTGAGGATCAATAAAACGTTCAAACCAACAACCACAGCCTCCCACCACCCCCCTCCCTTTCACCGCACATCCCGCTTGAAGCATTATACAAGCATATAAACATACAGGCATAACTCCGCGCCGGCTAATCAACGCATTAGATTGGAAAATCGACTTTTTAACTTTTAATCCGCACACCTACATGATGCATTCGCCATACTTGTCTGCAGTGCCTTGCTGTTTGTTCTGGCTTTAGTTTCCTTGGCTAGGTCCCAGCTTTGTCAGGAAACAGCATGATGAACTTTTCCTGATCAGAACCGGGATGTGGAGCCTCTTCCAAAACAAAAAACGAACACATACAATTGCAATGGAAGAAAGCCAGGACCAGGGAAAGGACACCCGGCAGGGTGGCTGACTTGTCTTTTCACAGGTCAGAACCTGCACCCTGGCCACCCACCTCTGAAGTGAAGATCGTGCATATCAGGTGGGCTGCCTACAGGACCTAGCCTCTGGCCAGGCACTCTCAGCTAGCCTACCCCGGGTGCCCAGCCCTGGCTAATATTTAATATGTTCATATTTTGTAAAGCACGACGTATGCCAGATGGTGTTCTGGGGCTGGTGTATATGAGAGACTGTACTGAAAAAGGCTAAAAACAAAAAAAACTATAGAAGGAACGAGAAAAAAAACAAGTTTCAAGATGTTTTCTAAAACCTTTCAGATTAGATTGGCTTCTAAGGTGCCAGGGCAGCTGGTTCCATAGCTGACAGGTACAGTAGATGAAGTTTCTACCCCCCAAGATACCTTGCGAATTTTGGGTACCATCACTGTTTTAGAAGATGCTGATCGATGATATCTCCTAGGAACAAACCAAGAGAATTTCTCTTTAGGTATTTTGGACCTGATAATGGAGAGCTTTATGCGTTCCCGACAGTGCTTTAAATACCACTCTTGTTTTTACCGGGAGCCAATGAAGATCCACTAGTGTGTTCGCGACTGAATCGAACTTCGAGTGTTCATGAGGAGGCATGCCACATCATTCTGTACCCTCGGTAGTTTGTTCAGGGAGCCCTGCTGCATGCCTAAATAAAGGGCATTGCAGTAATATAATCTCGACAAGACCAAAGATGCAATGACTGTTTTCTGTTGTTCAAAGGGAATAAAAGACTCAATTTTCTTCAATTTTGTTAGGAGGGAAAAACAAGAAGAAATGAGCTTGTTGGTCTGGTCAGTAAAGGAAAGTTTGGAGTCAAAAATGACCCCTAGATTTCTCACTTTGGGTACCATAATGGGGAGGGGACCCAAGGTCTGAGGCCACCAGGAGAGGATCGAGAATGATGTGTCCTTCCCAAAGAGGAGCACCTCCATTTTTTATGAGTTTTGTTTGAGGCAGTGACTGCTCATCCAACTTACGGTTGCTTGCATACACTTGTTGAAAAGATGCACCACTTCCTCCATGCTGCTGATGATTGACTACAATTTAAGTGTCTTCAGCGTAAGAGAGTTGAGAAACCAAAAGTGCTTATTAGCTTTGCTAATGGGGCCACATAAATATTAAATAACATGGGGCTCAGTGAGGACCCCTGCAGGACACCACAAGGCAAGGAGAAAGGTTTAGAGGTAAAATCTCCAAATGTGATTGATTGCTCTCTACCTGTAAGAAAAGAACATAGGAGATCATAGGCAGGACCGCCGACCCCTATCTCCACTAGATGTTGCTTCTAGACAGAGTGACTCACCCTGCCAAAGGCTGTGGATAGGTCCGAAAGGACCACAACTGCCTTACCTCCATTGTCCATGATGTTTATTTTTTATTTTAGGAGTTTTATATAGCGCTGACACAACCCAAGGGGTATCAGAGCGCTCTACAGCAACATAAGCAACAGATATCAGAAACAGTCACAGTACACTAATAACACAGATTATAGATAGTTATCAGTCAATATCTGGCCGTAAAAGTTCAGCTTCGGGACTTGTCATTTACAGTCAGAGTTAAGAAATTCGATTGAGGAGTAGAGCATTGAATCTATGAATAAACTTTGTGGCAGTGGTAACCATAACTAGTTGGGGATTTCAAGGTGGAACTCAGCAGCTATTTTCCAGAGGGCTAGAGATGTTGGGTGAGGAGAAATTCTTTTAGTTGTCTATTAAAGTTTGTGAAGGAGGGGTTAGTCCTGATATGTATTGGGAGAGAATACCAGATTTTGGAGGTGTTACCTAAGAAAGAGCGAGAAAGGGATTTTTGGTTATGTCTTTTGGGGAGGATGAGAAGGAGCATGTTGGAGCTTCTTAGGTTTCTCGGTTGTCCTACTTTAGTGAGTTGGCTGTGTGGAAATCTGGTTTACCAGTGTGTAATGCTTTATAGGTGAGACAGGCAGTTTTGAAACAGCAATGTGCTTCAATTTGAAGCCACTTTCGATTTTGCAGCAAGGAGGTAATGTGATTGGGTTTCTTAGCCCAGTGACCATTCTTACTGCTGCATTTAGGGTGACTCTCCTGGGGACAACGTGTGCTTTGGCTGCTCCTGTGAGTGTGGCATTTCCATAGTCTGGTCTGGGAAGAACTAGGGCTTGCATTATGGTTTTTAGGTCATAAGTAGGTAGGAAGGGCTTGATTTTGTTGAGTAGTTTTAAGCTGTAGAAAGTACCCATTGCAGTGGACCTTATCTGAGAGCTCATGGTTTAGTATTGAGTCCAGAGAGATACCCAGAGATTTAGCTGAGTCAGCTAGAGTAAGCTTTCAGTTTTGGGAGTCTAGGTTATTTATTTATTCTTTGATCGGTGGAGGGTGGTTGTGATTGGAGAAGACAAGAATTTCAATTTTTTCTTGATTGAGTTTGAGGTGGCTGTGTGATAGCCCGGTTTGTACTTTTAAGAGTATGGCGTTATGTCAGTGAATGCCATTCAGAGAGGATATTTCTAGGTAGAGCTGGGTGTCAAAGGCATAGATTGATAGGATACAGTTGCTTGTTTTAGAATGGTAGTGAGGGGTTCCATGTAAATGTTGAGGAATGTGGGAGAAAGCACCGAGCCTGTGAATTAACTCTTCCGTGGCAACCACCAGTGCTGATTCTGTACTGTGGCTTTTCTGAAGCCAAACTTTACTCCATCCAGAATCTGATTTTGATCTAAATATTCAGAGATGGTGATATTCTAATGCTTCTATAACATTTTAAATGGCATAGGAAGGCGTGAGATGGAAAATTATTATTTTAGTTTGGGACAAGTGAAGGTTTCTTGAGCATAGGGAGGTTGGACGCCTTTTTCCCCAGTTGGTGTCGAAAATGCCCAGATTAACGATGCTGTTCAGTAGAGTAGTAAGAGGAGTAGCAACTGTGCCTGCTATCTCCTGAAGGACTTTCGGCAGACACAGGTCAGATGGGGTTCCGGACGTAGTTAGCCCTATTAATTCTGACACTCACTCCCTAGTAAGCTGTCCACAAGCCTGGTACACATGGCCTTTGGCTCCCCCTCTCTTGTTTTATTCTGCCTCTCTCTTTCTCTCTAACACTCTTTCTTATATCCTTTCTGTAATTTTGTCAACCATTAGTGAAAGTTGCGAATCTAATCCAATTGCTTTTTCACAAACTGGTGGACGAATCCACTACTTAAATTGAGGCTGACAAGTTTTGAGGTGTATTTTAAGCCGCAAATCCTTCACAGTTTTCTATGTTGTTCCTGGTGTGTTGCTCAAGTTTTCCATGGCTATGGGCCCCCAACACTCCCCTAGGTTTAGACACTTGTTGTAGTGTCTCCTCCTTCATGTGAATTTTTTTTTCCACAACTCGAAAATCACATATCAAACTTGATTCCCAATGTTCAAGATAGTGGGAAACAAATTCTACAGATAACTTCACCAGCCAATAACATTTGTTCAAATGTTCACATGCGATTGAAAGTAGAATCAGAACTTTAAATGACAGAGATATATAAAAGTGACAAATATTTCAACACCTGGGGGCACCTTTTTCAAAGTCTCAGTTCTTATAAACTACCTAGCAGATGTTCACATAACCAACAAAAGCATGCTTTATGATTAAAGTTCTACTTCCTTCCCCAGTTTTGTGTAAATCCGTTCAGCAGTTTTGTTACACTTGTAGGTAAAAATTCTTTAGATGAGGTGAAATGGGAACACACATTCCCCACCCCCTTTGACTTGCACTTATGAATGAACTGGGCAAAATTCAAGAAACTTCATCTTGGACGAATGGTTTGAACAACTATTCTAGATGCACCAAAGAGATCTATTTTAGGAGTACTTTCTAAGATGATAGCACCTAACCTTGCTGGGAAGATAGAAACCTTATTTGTGCTTGCTGCACCTGCTGACTTTGGTTTATTGATAATGTTCATATTAATTATTTCCTGCTGCATGGTGCAGCTTCTGTTGTGCTGGATGTCATGGTATCATCTGATCCTGCATGTACTGGTACCCGCGCCTCTTGCATGCTCTGGGTTCTTTTCTGTTCTTGGTGTGCATCTTATTCACTTATGCTGTCTGCTCCCTTCTATGCTGGATGATCTGCTCTCTTCTGTGCTGGCTGCCTTGTGTGTTGTGTTCATCTTCATTTTTGCGGAGTGGTGTCATGGGCATCGATTCACCCAAATGCCATAGTTGGTATAAGTGATATTATACACCCCTTGACCCCAGTTACATCTCAGGACTTGATCCCACTCTTCAGCAAGGTGTGGAAACTGCACATGAACAATTCTTATATTTTCCTGCCACTGCCTTCATGATTCCTGACACCAGGGGTAGCAAGGGCTCTACTGCTAGTTAATGTCCATGGATGTGCCACTCTTTTCGGTGCTCGCTTATTCTCTCCACACTGGGCGTCTATGATGGGTACAGAGCTGTCAAAGTTATCTTTGTTTTTGCAGGTGAAGTGGATGATGTACTGGATCGTATTTGCGCTCTTTACAGCAGCAGAAACAGCAACCGACCTCATAATCTCGTGGTGAGTATGGATGATCCTAATTCGCACTTTGCTTTTTTATCGCCCTTATAGTGCATTGATTGGGTCTCTGTCTGACCACTCCCTATTTAGATTGCTTTACACTGGTCTTTATTTGACCCAGCCATTTGGAAGTGTTCATGCTAAAGGTATAGACATGATTGCCCTCAACTCCTGTGAAAAAAAGACAGAGTGTTGGAGGCGGTGGCCAGGCGCTGGGCTATTTGATGTCGATCATGTTCCTAGCAGTATCACGATCCTCTCAGGCTGGAAGCGACTCTGTCCAGCATTGATATTGCTGGATCCTGATGTGTCTGTGTGACTGAGGTGAGTACTGAAGGTAGGACGGCTGCGTGACCTTAGCTTTCACCACACATCTCTATCAAGGTGGTGGGTTGTTGAAGTAGCTTCAACTTTGGAGCTGGCTTTTTGAAGGACCTACAATCTTTTATTGGTCCCTACCCCGTTTCAGATACATTGCCTACATTTTCCTTTAGTCTTCAATTTGAAGCACGAGGAATGTTGTTTTGCTGGCAGGAGTTCAAATTGTGCCGGAACAGGCTTTGATTGTGCCCCTCTTACCACTGCCTCTATACTGTGAGATGTAAATATTCCTGGCTAGGCAGTATGTGCCAGGCAGCCATCATTTTACAGCAGTGCTCAGTTTTTAGTGTCCTGACTCAAGGGTAAAGAACAACCCTGGTTGGGGCCAATTTAATTATTCATGGATATCTCAATTTTTCCTTTCCAGTTGTCTTTATAACGTTGAGAACGGAGTCATGTTTAATGTTATTTGATTTATTGGGGAGGAGAAGTTTGGAAGAAAATCATCCCTGTAACAGTGCTTCTAGCATCCCCTTCTGGTGACTATAAGCCTTTGTGGTCTGCATGGTGAGAGTTTACAGAGGAGGGAACAACTTCTTCCGGGGATCTAAAGGGATGGGCCCAACCAGGAATGTACTAATCCCTCTATATCGTGCAACTCACAACAATGTACGCCTGATATGGCAGAAAAAAACAGGACAAACTGCGAATGCAACGCCGAAAAACAAGTGTTGTCCTATATGTTAACAAGTGCATATGTAGTGGAACTGCTAGGAAAGAAGTCTGATATATTTAAAGCCCCTGTTGTGAGTGAGAAGAGCTATTCTGATTTGCAAAAGGGCCCTACTTGAAAGGGCAGGCTGAAGTTTGAAATTGCTGCCTCTCTGAGATTTGTGAGCTGTTAGGCGCTGCCTTGTACAGTTTGCAGGAGGCAATGGGGCACAGCATTTCTAGTAGAGTTCTACTCTTAACCTCATCCATGCTGGTGACGAGCTCAGCTCGTCATGGAGTACAGTTGAGCTGTACTCATAACGAGCTGAGCTCGTCACGGCCACTGGAACGTTCGCACGCGGCAGTAATTACCCCGCTGTGCTGAACGTTCTAAAAACGGGTGCGGCCGTGACAAGCTCAGCTCGTCATGAGGGCAGCTCCGCTGTGCCTCATGATGAGCTCAGCTCGTCCCCAGCATGGGTACGCTGCGCGCGCCCCCCCCCCCGCACAGCGCGGGGGGGGGAACACCCTGCAGCGAAGGGGCTAAAAGCTGACCACCACAGCTGTCCGTAGCTAAGATGTAAAAAAAAGAATTCCAAACTGAGATGAATTAAATTATTTTGAGAGGCCTCATACAGTGTACTGTCGTAAAATGGCCAGCCTGAGGATGTTTGCGCCTCAAATGTCTGTCTCCTGAGATTTTAAAAGAGTTTCTGTAGTTATGGAGGAGGTGAACAGTGAAAGGCTAGGTGTGTAACATATCATATTTTGACTTTATTTTGGTTTCAAAGGGTAGAAGGACGATATATGTTGGTGCACAGTAGTGTGAGAAACTGCTCTATGTATTTTGTAAATCTGGCTGCTGCATGAAGGCTGCTTTTAGCTGAGGCACCTCAGAGGTATGGAGAGCAGACAGGATGGAGTTACCAGAGTTGACCTGTGAGATAACTACAGATAGTGATGAGATGGAGTGGAACATTGGCTGATTTACCAGCTGGTTCACATGTAGCCTTCTTCAGGTGAATTCTAAGGGATGTGGCTAGTTGTTTTATGTGATTGGGCAGCATTTTGATGAAACCTGCTTGATCAGTGTTGTGTGCTTCAAAATGGTGTTTTGGGTGTTATGATGAGAATGTCAATTTGTTGTCGGGTTGGGTTTTTAGAGATGTGGGCCTTGTTTGCAGTTGCAAGCCCAGTGATTGACAAAATCAGAGGATTTGTGACTGCAGAACTCTTTTTACAATGTAAAAACTTCACATGTCTGAAAAGTTTTTTATGACTACTAAAATGGCCTTTGATAGATACTTCTATTCACAGATTTCTTCCCTTTTTGAATCCTCCTAGGCACCGGACTGAATCTGAAAGAAATCCTGTAGTAGCTCCTGCACACTTGTAGGTTGCACCATCACCCTCCATGGCAGCTCCATCACACCCCAGACATGACTCCGAGCTGCATGGAGGTGCTTGTCCTGCACGCTGAAATCATTAATTGTTTTCTATGCCCTAAGCCTCAGAGTGTGGATGACAATGTTAATTTGATAACTGTGTAACTTGGAACCCTATTACTCCCCCAAATCCACTCCACAGAATGGGGAGATGGGTGTGTATTCTGCATGTACTTTGAGTAACCACTAGAAAGAACATTACCAAAGGCAAGTTATTTATTCTTTTGATAAATACTTTTACCAGCAGCCCACCTTTGGACTCAGAACTGAAGCAGTCCACTTACCAAAAGCAGCTGGGCCTAAGGAGTGGGCTTACATCAGGAAATCCTCCTGAACCGAATGGGCAAAATGACCCTCCCTGCAGAACTCAGAATTGACACAGTAGCCCCAGGTGAAAGGATGGATGAAAGCCCACACAGAGGCTTGACAGATGTCTAAGATGGTAACATCCTGAGATAGAACCTTGGTCGTAGTCATAGACGTAGTATATTGAGCCCTCAGGAGGTTCCTTTGTGAACACCGCATAACACATTTTGATGCAGAGGACAGTCATTGGGTTGAGGTTCACTTCTGAACCACCTCTCTCTCCTTTTTCAACCTGTTAGCATTTCTTTCAACCAGTTAGGTTTTCTTCGAAAAATTATAATCCAGGGAGTGTAGCAGGGACTACAGACTTGAGAACATGTTGCACTTGTTAAAAGTAGATGTAGGTCATGGACTTGTACAATATCTGTCCGTGGTATTCATGTCCTGCAGCAAACATTCCCTGATACCTACACTACAAGGCAACCAAAGAGCAGAAGGTCAATCTTTACATTGCCAAACACTAGAAACAAAAGCAGTCCCCCTCAAGCTTGCCTTAATCACGCAAGCTGAAGTTGGGGGTCATGTTAAAGAGAAAGCACAGGAAGCACAAGCAAGACTCTCTTATCAATCAATCAATCAGGGGTTTATAAAGCGCACTACTCACCCGTGAGGGTCTCAAGGCGCTGGGTGGGGGGGGGGGGCAGCTCCAGATCAATTGAATAGCCAGGTCTTGAGGTCCTTCCTGATGGTGTGAAGGGTTGGTGAGCGTCTGATGTTCACGTGGAGCTCGTTCCAGGTCTTGGCTGCGATTTAGGAGAAGGCTCTCCCGCATGTTCTGTTTCTGCGGATGCGGGGGACTTCTGCCAGGGCGAGGTCGGCGGAGCGGAGGTTCCTCTTTGGTACGTGGAAGGATACTCTCTCGTTAAGGTATTTGGGTCCGATGTTGTTGAGGGATTTGTAGGCGTGGGTGAGGAGTTTGAGGGTGACCCTTTTCTAGACAGAGAGCCAGTGGCGGTCTCGCAGGTGTTGGGTCATGTGTTTGTGGGGGGACATCCTTTACGACGCGGATGTTACCCCGCAGTACCGTTACAACGCATATTTTAGAACGCAAGTCATAACCACGACTTGCGCTGGAGGGCGCTAAAGGACAAGGAATAGTAGATTTACTATTCCAACACCTTCCCTACTGTACGTAGGCTGGTGTTGGAATAGTAAATTTAACTATTCCTAAGTCCGCACCCCCACAGCGCAAGTTGTGGTAACGACTTGCGTTGTAAAATATGCGTTGTAACGGTACACGTGGTAATACCACGCATCGTAACAACGTACATCCGTGTTTGTGACGCGGAATTTTGAGGATGAGTCTGGCAGCGGCGTTCTGGATGGTCTGGAGTTTGCGTAGTAGAGCTCTGTTGATTCCGGCATATAGGGCGTTGCCATAGTCCAGTCTGCTGGTTATGAGCACGTGGGTGACGGTCTTTCTGCAGCCGGAGGGGATCCATTTGAAGGTCTTGCGGAGGATGCCCAGGCAGTTGAAGCAGGTGGAGGCGACGGCATTGTTCAGGCGGTACATGGAGAGGGGGGAGTTGAAGATGATGCCGAGGTTTTCTGCATCGTTTGTAGGAGTGGGTGGATTCCCGAAGGCCACCAGGTGTTGTCCCAGGCGGAGGTGCAGGGTCCAAGGATGAGGACCTCAGTCTTCTCCGAGTTGAGCTTCAAGCAGCTGTCATTTATCCAGTCTGCCATGTTCTTCATTCCTTCCTGAAAACAGAGTCTGGTGTCGTTGGGATTCTTTGTGATTGAGAGGATGAGCTGGGTGTTGTCGACGTAGGATACAATGCTGAGCCCATGCTGTCCCATGATGGCGGCGAGGGGGGCCATGTAGATGTTGAAGAGTGTGGGGCTGAGTGATGATCCTTGGGGTACTCCGCAGCTGATCTTGGTGGGTTCGGAGAGAAAGGGAGGGAGTGTGATCCTCTGGGTTCTGCCGGAGGGGGGGTTTAACCTCCTCCTGTTTCCAGTTGCCTAGCAAGATGCCGGACATGAAGGAGGCATTGGCAGTCAGTCCAAGTTCGGGTGCTATGGCGGCGGCCCTGTGGAATATGTGCGGTGGGTAGGGGTTCGTTGGGGCTCCTGAGTGGGTTTTCTTCATGGTGGCGGTGATGTGTTCGACTGTGGCAGGATTCCAGGTCATGATGGTTGACTTGTTGGTGGCGTTGGGGGGGGGGGGGGTAGGGGGGGGTGTCCGGCTTCCGTTCGCTGAAGTTGTCATAGAGGGCCTTAATCTTCAGATGGAAGTATGGTCTGAGCTTGTCCCAGAGTTCCTGGGATGGTGGACGTCCGTGGCTTCGCTGGGGGGGTTTGCAACCTGCTGGATGATGTTGAACAGTTCCTGTAGTTCCGTGGTGAACCAGGCAGCCTTCACAGGGCATTGTTTGGTGGGTGGCAGAGGGGAGCAAATTTGTCAGCGCAGCAGGAGGTCCAGCTGTAAAGTTCGGTGGCTGAGGAGTTGGTGTGGGTCGTGGCACTGGGGGGGGTCTTGGAGGAGGATGGTGTTGAGGAGCTCCTCTGTGACCTTTTTCCAGTTCGTTCGTGGTGGTCGCGGGGCTGGCTTGGGAGCAGTGGTGGTATTGGAAGTGAAGTGGACGCAGTGGTGGTCTGTCCAGATGGGCAGGGTGGTGCGGCTGACCTGGATTTTTGTTCGTCCCACGAAGATTGTGTCGAGTGTGCGTCCAGCTCTGTGTGTGGGCATGTTGACCAGCTGGTTTAGTCGAGGTTGGTGAGGTTGTCGAGGAGAGTGATGGAGTCTGGGTCGTTGCGGTTGTCAAGGTGGAAATTCAGGTCCTCGAGTAGAATGTAGTCCATGGAGGTAATTGTGTGGGGAGCGGGGAGCTTGGCGATGGTGGTTGCGGACTGGGTGTGAGGTCCGGCGGTCTGTAAATGAGTGTTCTGTGTAGCTGGGTCCGTTGGCTGGTCTGGATATGGAAATGGAGGTGTTCTGTGTTGGAGTGGGGGTCACTCATGCTGGATGTGGAGAGTCGGAGGGGGGACTTGTGTGCGATGACGAGTCCTCCTCCTGAGCTTTGGGGGTGGTCCTTTCTCTGGATGTTGTAGCCGTCTGGATGCCAGTGGCGATGTTGGGGTAGGAGGTGGTGTTGGTCCAAGTTTCCGTGAGGAAGGCGACATGGGGTGAGAGGGTGTCAATCAGGTCCCAGATCTCTATGGCATGTCGGTGCATGGAGCTCACGTTGAGGAGCTCAAGGTGTTGGTGGTGCGTGCGTCAGCAAGGCCTTCGGCGGGAGTGGGGGTCTTGTCAATGGTGAAGGATCTGCAGCAGGGTCTGCACGAGAACTGCCTCTGGGTGGTGTTCGGCGAGGCTGTAATGCAGTTGGTGCATCGTCCGGGATTGAGTGCGTGGAGGGTGGTAGGGTCATAGCAGAGGGTCTTGGGAGAGCCAGAGTTCCTTGTGCTGGTCACAGTCAGATCGCAGACGCGCGCAGACGGGCTTGCCTTAAGTGTGCCTTCGGCACACCAGCGGCGCGACCGTGTAGCAGCTGCCATTATCTAGGGGAGGGGGGCGGGACTGTAGGTAGGGAGGCAGGAGCGTGGGCTGAGCCGGTGGGAGGGGCCGCGAGGCAGCTGTGACAGGAAAAAGGCAGAAACAATGCAATGCTAATGGGAAAAAAAAGTAAAACACAAACACAGTAATCAAAGCAGGAAACAGTGATATTGAGCCTCGGAGGTCACGTGGACACAATGAGACAAATACCGGAGCAGGGGCTGCCGGCGCTAACCCTGGATGCAGAAGGAAGGCTCAGATACAGCGCTTTTACGTGGAGCTGCTGGGGAAAGTGCTAGCCTGGACCGAGGTCTAGGTACTCTTACTTAGTTACAAATGCCGTTGTTCACCGGGGAGGTCACATAGTTAGTGATCACAAACCATATACCTGCTTTGTTTTCTTCCTTGGAGCCCATTCCAAATCGCTGACCAAGGCACTTAGGGCCAGGTGTACGAATATGCGAGTCACAAATTGCAACGCAATAGGTACTCGCAATTTGCGAGTCGCAAATTGGTATGAACAACAGTGTCTGTGACACTGATTGCGATTCCCAACGGGGTTGCAAATTGCATGCCTCATGCATATTCATGAGGCACTCGCAGTTTGTGACCCCATTGGGAATGGCTGGCCCTCCCAGGTATGGTGGCCTGCTTCACTCAGCAGACCTCCATGTCTGGGACTGCTTTTCAATAAAGCAGTTTATTTAATGCAGCCCGTTTTCCTTAAAGGAAAACAGGATGTATTTAAAAAAAGAAATATGAAACGTTTTTGTTTCATTTTTTAAGGGCAGGTAGTGGTCCCTGGGACCACTGCCTGCCCTTAAAAATATTTTAGAGCCCATCACAAATTGGAAGGGGTCCCCTGGGGACCCCTTCCTGCTTGCGAGTGATTTACCACCCTTCTGTGAAGGGTGGTAAACTGCGACTGTTTTGCGACCGCAATTGCAAAAAAGTCATACATGGCATTTGGGGTCGCTATTAGGAACGGAACGCCCCTTCCTAATAGCGAGTCGCAAAACACTATTTTGTGAGTCGCAACTTTTTACGAGTCGCAAAATAGGGTTTGTACGTGGCTAAAAGGATTTTTGCATGCGCAAACAGGTCTAAGACCCGTTTGCGCATGAAAATATCCACCGTACATCTGGCCCTTAGACAGCAAGTCGCAAAATTCAAGGAGACATTGCTATTGGTTTTAAACTTTGTGCTGACTTCCTCTGGTATAGATTCTGGTAGCAAGGAGCGGTCGGTGCCTCCAGTCGCACTTCAGCTGGTGGGCCTTTCCTTTACATTGATTGACTGTTAACTGACTGTGTTCAGAATACACTTTCTCTACCAGCTGTGCTGGTTTTTGCTTCCACACTGCCTGAGACCTTGCTGGGTGATGCCCGAGTTCGATACTGAAACCATCAACATTGGCTCAAAGGGTCTTGTACTCCACACTTCTAATCCTAAACATGTGCCTTCCACCTCAGCTTCCCCTTAGTGAAGATCGCAAAAGTGAGCTTCTTTATCAAAAACTCTGCAATCTATGGCCCAATGCATGGAGATTGAACTGAACCAGCTAAGGAGCTTTGATCTTCCAGCGAAAGTGATGGATGTCATTCTAGCAGTGTGCCATCCTTCCACCAATACTATACATTTGGCCCTTTGGTTACTATTTATCTAGTGATGGGGTTAGAAGCAGGTTGACCCCTTGCTGGCAAAGTTGTCTAATGTTCTGTTCGATTTTTCAGCAACCTGGAAAGGTTTTGCTGTGGAAACAGTTAATGGATTTTTTGGTCCCTTCAGTCTTTCTTTATCTGTCAAATCAGTATTCAAATCACCTGTTGTAAAGTCCATTCCTCAGACCCACCTCTTCGGAAGGGGTATTGTTTTTGTATTGAGTCACAAGATAAGGAATCTCTAGTTAGATTACTTACCTATGGTAATGCTCTTTCTGGTGGATACTTTATAAAAATCATAACTGCCCACCCACTATGGAGTGGATTTTCAGTTATTAACCCCTTCCCTGCTCATGACGAGCTCAGCTCGTCATGAGGCACAGTGGAGCTGTGCTGATGACGAGCTGAGCTCGTCATGAATAGAGAAGAATAGCAATTTCCAGCACAGGCTGGGAATTGCCTTAGCAGCCAGGGTCCGCAGTTAGCTGTTGCTCATTGCAAGTGAAAGATCAGTCCTGTTAGCTACACTCTGAGTTATTCTGTGCACAATGTCTTATGATTAAAAATATATCAGCATGGTGCCTTTAGGCTCCCTCATGTCGTCATGTCTGGGGGCATGATAGAGTTGCAGTGGAAGTCAATGCTGCCCCCCTGTTGGTGCACAGGAGCTATTTCAAGAGTTTTCCCGTCCAGTCTGGAACCTGAGAAGATTCAATAGGTGAGGAATCTGCAGTTAAATCCACCAGAAAGGGTGTTACCGAAGGTAATTAACTTATTCATTATTTACTTCCAGTTACGCTCTTTCTGGTGGATGCTCTTTCTATCCATGATTCCTCACACCCTGCCCTCCTCCCCAATCTGTGGAGTGGATTTCAAGAGTAACAAGGTTCCAAGTTAGATTTGCTCCCTTCTGTTTATCAACTGATTCTGGCCAGCTGTGCTCCACATCTGAGAGTGTAGAAAAAAGAAGTATAACTGATGTCAGGGCACAAGGGTGGTGCTTATATGTGGCCCCAGTCACCTGATTGGGCCAGTATAAAGCTGTTATGGATGCTGATGGTGCTATGGAACTAAGGAAATCCTCTTTAAAATTGATCTTTAACAAGCTAAATATTCACACATGCAGAGAAGCTATGATTGGATGGATGGAGGGCTCATCAATCATTTTGTCTTGCAGAGGTGTAAAATATTTTGCCCTTATTAGGAAACTACTCCGACAAGCAGATCAAGCAAATATGAACACTGGTTGAAAAAAAAAAAAATAACACGATTATAGGTCGTCCGAACATTACAGGTTATAAAGCACTAGGCTCTTTAAAGCCATTTTAACCGTATGGTTGGTTTAAGTTGGAAGTTTTTCATCTACCAGCGCTAGCAGCGCATCCCCAAATATGAGTCAATTGCGGTTTGTGATAATGACTTTTTTATTATGTTAATGGAATACAAGAAGACATTTTTGACCTTAGTCAATCCACCTTGTATTTAAAATCTTATTATGTACCAATTATGCTTTTTTTATGTGTGATACCACGGTTTTATTGTGAAATTTGTTTTATGCAATTTTGTAATGATTTTAAATAATCACGCAATAAACTACTACTACTACTACTACTGATGGTGCTATCTACAGCCAATCAGAATGTTTAGATTTTTTTCATTTACGATCCGATGCCTAGGAGGATTCAAACGATGAGGAATCTGTGGGTAGATGTCCATCACAAAGGTCATTATCAAAGGTAAGTAACTTATTCTTCAGCATTGTGGTACTTCACCCCTCTCTTTTGGCCTAATTCTCACCTAGAGAACCTCAGCTGCTCCTAATGGCTCTCCTGTCAGCATCAGGGTCTTGCTTTCATGTCCGTGAGTCTTTCTGCGCTGACTCCCTGCTTGTCACCTGAAATGATTTTGGTTCCTTTTCTCTCCCCCAGGTTTCCTTTCTATTTTGAACTGAAGATTGCACTAGTGATCTGGCTGCTGTCTCCCTATACTAAAGGTTCCAGTGTCCTGTACAGGAAGTTTATTCACCCCACACTATCCAGCAAAGAAAAGGTACTTCAGGGCAGGAGTCACAGTGCCTCTGCGATGCTGCGAGACATGCAGTGAGGGTGAAGATTAGGCATAGGTGATCTGCACCAGGGGCTCCTCGTATGCACTAGTGTGGCATAGAGACAGGCATAAGTGATACGTGGCTATACCGTATGTTCAGTGTGGCAGGAAAGGTGACATGAACTGGGGGCGGAACTTAGATATGGGAAAAGTTCCATGGACATGGGATACACCGCTTGATTGTTGGCTGACCGGGGTGTTGTGGGACAGACGAGCAACATAGTGTTGCACCTACGGTCCTGTTTAGTTTATGTTGGTTTTTTTTAAGGTGCTAGTGAGAGCTCACCATGAATGAAAAAGAGCAGGGTTAAGATTCCCTCTACTGTACCCCATTGCGTATCAAGCATGATCGAAAGGGGAAACCACTCAACGCCTATACTCTTAATCCCGGACAAGCACTCTATTGCTACACTGTGATCTTAAGGGAGCTTGCATTATTAAAACACTGCTCTAAACACAAGTTCACCCCATGCACGTTGGACTCTAGAATGACCTCATTCCTTGCAACAATCTACTGGAGAATGTAGATCACTTCGCGCCCACTCAAGAGTGTTTCTTTTCTGCCCTCTCCCCCACCACTTTACCACATTACACCTGTATATGTATTTCCTGGTCTATACTCCTAATGTCCAGTATTTTTTTTTGTAAAGCGTGAACAATTACCCGAAGGTGTCAAGGCGCTGGGGGCCGTCGGAAGATTAAGTGAGCTATTGCCCAGAGTCACATGGTCCTGGGCTGATCTGCCGCCGGCAATCGAACCGTGAACTCCCGGGTTCCAGAGTCAGTCACCCTGGCCGCTGCGCCACATCTCTTCCACCATGACAACCGGCGCGCTCCCTTTGCATCTTTCTCACGTTTGCCCTCTGCCCCTTTCTCATGCTGCACTTCCATATATAACGTGATGTTTGTCACAGACGTGAAGCTGTTTTATTCATGTTGTTGCAGGAAATCGATGAATATATCGCTCAGGCGCGAGACAAGAGCTATGAGACCATGATGCGTTTTGGGAAGAGAGGCTTGAACTTGGCAGCCAATGTAGCAGTCAACGCCGCCACAAAGGTAAAGACCTGGACATTTAGAGGATTCTTAGTGTGAACTGAATCTTAAGTTAGTTTCCTATGGGATACTGATGCCCCTAAACGTGTCATACATGCATCATTCTGTCATGGCCCTTTGCCTGCTGGTAGTTCCTGCCCCTGACTGGCACCTCATCATGTGTCAGGCATTCCTAAGCCTGGCACCCCTTACTTTTTCCTGACACACATTTGCTGTATGTTTCAAAGTTAAACTCCTTAGTGTCCTCTTGCGCACCAGCCTTTGATTTTCTAGTGATTTTGCCACCTCATTTTCTTTTAGGGACAAGGGGTCCTATCAGACAAGCTTCGCAGCTTCAGCATGCAGGACCTGTCTTTAATCACCGACGAGGACTCTGTGCAGCTGAGGAGACCCCAGTCCCGCCCACGGAGCTCATCAGACGCCGCTGGATGCCTCGAGACGCATTCAAACTCGGGCACAGGTGAGAGATGCAGAGCCCTGAAGGTATTCAGGGCCCAATTCACAGAACTAATTTAAGACAAAATCCTAAACTTACTATCATTTACTCATTTTGGTATTCACAGAAGGCACTTAATAATTTTGGTATTCACAGAAGGCACTTACTTATTGATGAGTAAGTCCCTTCTGTGAATACCAAAATGAGTAAGTGCCTTCTGTGAATACCAAAATGGTAGTAAGTTTATGATTTTGTCTTAAGTTAGTTCTGTGAATCGGGCCCTCCACGTGCAGTCGGGCCACCTACTCTGAGGAAAGTTTGTTGCTTCCGGTCTGGATCCGTGTCCTAGGCAACGGTGGGTGTTCCAGGTCCTAGCGGGTGCTTCAGGCCGATCTGGTTGCGTTAGGTGTGGATGGTTTCTCCTGGTGCATGTTGGGGCGCCAGGTGGGCACTCCAGCTGCCCCAGTCGAGGACGGATGCCTCCGGTGAAGGGGAGTGCGCCAAGTGCAGGTAGAGATACCGTGTCGCTAGGAAGAATTTATGAAAAAATCTCTATGAGGAAAATTGGCGACATCCAGGCAAGAAAAATAAACTGTAAAATATGCTTTGCTATAAGTAGCATGCTCCACAAAAATAACAGGCTTTAGTTGCTAAAAAGGTTAGAGGTTAGTTACTTGGTTTTCGTTAAAAAGTCCAGGTTCTAGTTGGAGCGTAGGGTAAAGGTTGCTTTTAAAGTTGGGGTTTCAATGGTTAGGGTCGTTAAAGTGCTTTTTTGTTCAGAACGGAATTATAGCAATTTAGGTATTCAAATTAATTACATTTTAATTGAAATTTTCATACAAATCTACAAGTGGACTCTCCTGGCACATGGTGTTAAGAGGTGAACAAGTTAATGCCTCTAGTCTAGGGTAACCAGGACGGTGTTCGATACAATCCAAAGCAGCACATAGCTGTGTTGCATTGAAGGGACATGAAACACTGGACGTAGGATGAATAACTAGAAAACATGTGTTTTAAAGCACTTTCGTTAAATACTTTTGTTTGGAACCAAATGGTCAAAAAGCATTGACGTGCCAGTCTTTCATACTTGCGCTACCAATAGTGAACACATGGCGGCAGCAGAATACCAAGCATGTCAAGTTTTGAAGTTGAAAGTTACTGAGCCATATCACAGCTGCCATAGTAATAAGTGCATGGTGCATATGTTTCGCAGCATAGCGGTCCCTGACCCTGTACTATAGCGACCTCTTTACAATATGGAAACAATGTTGAGCACGTCTGTCCCCAAACGCCAGAAAGCGTTTCCTATGTATGTGGCATTTCAGCCAAGAGATAATTGTTATAAAACTATGGGTAGGCGTAACTTGCGTAATTCCGTGTAGGGCCATCACATAGACTTTCCCCTAAATACTGCAAAATTATGCAAAAAGAGTAATTCTGCATTTAGCACTAATATGTTAGCACAGAGTGCGCCCGCGTCTAAAATGGACGTGATGATGCATTTTGTCCTAAGAAACAGAGCTAAATACAAGAGAACATGAATAGCAAGCAGCTGTTCACACTTGCTAAATGTGCACTTGGGGTAGGATTTCCCCCCAACTTATTCTCGCATTAAGCTCTATTTTTGTTGTACAAAATGCCCACTTGCATCCTAAATGGATGCATGGGTTCATTTTGCTGTAAGAAATAATGGTAAGGGCAACAGAACATAAATAGCGAGCACAAACAGCCACTCATGCTCGCCGGATGTGCTCTGGCAGTGTGATTTTTCCCTTCTTACTACACTTCATTATGCAAGTTATCAGTAATCCCGTGTCCAAGAGTAACACAAAATTACCAAAATTACTCCAGCATAATTAAAATGCCACCCAGGCCTATATAAAACCTTGTTGCTGGCGCAATAGCGTGACGCGTAGTATAAATGTACATTATTCCATTAACGTTCCTGACCCTTTACTTTGTTATGTTTGAGTCTTTTTATAAAGCTGGAAGGTAGCCCATTTCTCCAGATCTTTCTTTAACCCCTTGCATGCAGCTGGAATGTTTCGCGCTGTGTGGGCGATTTGAATAGTGGGCGGGATTTGGACGGCACACGGCCACCACGACGAATGACGGCCGGGGGCCGTCCCAGGCATGCAAGGGGTTAAGTAACTTGTTAATTGCCAGTGAAGGCAATTTTTAAGTGCCACAATCTGAACAGAAATGCACTTTATGCCTTTAAACATATTTTTTTTAATGACTGAGAGACAACATAAGACTGACATTTATTCTGCTTGGAGTTTACAACTCTACCACATTGAGAGAAAAGGAAGAAAAATACTGTTCATCCTCCTAACATCAACCCTACAAAACACAAAGGGTACGGTGTATGAATAAATAGGAATGGGTTTACTTTCCTATCCTACCTAAGCCCTAATGGCAAATGGGAAAACCACTTGTTTCTAGATGTGGAAGCCTTACCCACATTATGTAGCATGCTTCATCATCAGAAAAAACAGCCATTCATGAGAAGGTGGTACTGCAATGGTGAATTCAACCTCTTCTATGAGGGAGCTCTTAATAAAACTGATGCTTGGATAACACAAGTGTGCAGGTAGGGTTACAAATGTCTCTGGGTATACCCAAGGATTTTTCTTTAGTAATTGGTAGTCTAGTTATGATTACAAGTATGTTCGGGATGTTTTAGGTACAAAACCCCTTTCATTGTTTAAGATGCCAACATGTTTCTGCCTATTTGTGTGCCTAGGGATTGGTTACAGGCATTCGTTAGGATTGTACATTTAGTGAGTAGGTATTCTTATACAGCTCTGATTAAGGCCTTGACCAATCCCTAGGCACAGAAATGTGTAGGGATCTAAAAGGATGAAAGGGGCATTGACCCATATCATCCTGAACTCATACCTCTAGAACAAATTAATAAAGAAAATCCAAATTATTTCAACACATATTTTTAAACATATTTTACTGCATATTAAATATGTTAGTGAAGGTAAGAATTGCTCTTAATTGTTATAAAATTATTTATAAATACATTATTTAATACACATTTAATTTGATTAGTTAATGTGCTGTAGCATTTTAGTAATGCCAGGCTAATACATTTTTTAAATAAAATTAAATGTGTTTTTATACTTCCAATACTTTGTTTTGAAGAATAATATTCCTTGATACTTTCCCCTATACTTTCTGAGTCAGAGAACTCCATCATGGTAATAGAGACATGCACCAATGTGTGAAAATGTACTAGTAGTAACTTTATCGATTTAAACCGTGCTGTATGAGGCCCCAACCTTTCACTTGAGGGGGTGTGGGCATGTGAGTCTATGCCTAGGTTTAAAGCTTAACATCTTCAAATGGTGAGTAGCAAAAAGTGCACATTTAAACTTAGATGCAGGAACAGTTTTTTTTACAGATGAGTTGATTTACATGTGTAAAGTTAACTTTGTGAATCTGGCCTACAGTGCGGAGATTCTGGGTAGTAATAGAAAATGTATCCGCCCTGAATTTCTGCAAACAATTCCTCCTCACTCAAGTCAAATAAGCTTTATTCTAAAACACATAGTGTATCATAAAAGCTACATAAAATAACATCTCTAAGTTAAAAGCACATTGTTAGAAAACAGGTCACTAAAATGAGAAAATAAAAACACAATGGATAAAAATGAGCGTACACCTCCCCGGTAAACAATAACATTTCTACAACTGCTTCCCACGTCTTATAACAGCATATAAATATTGTGACAGTACAACATATATGTAAAGGCTCAGTAGAGTTTGCAAATAGATAAAAGCTGGGCGACATTGCACAAATCCAAGTTGTTTTAGAAGCGGCATTAATAAAGCATTTTCTCAACTATGTAAAACAAACAGAAAAACAGAATATGAATAGTGCTTTGTCTAGAAACGTTGTCACATGGACATAACTCAAGATCAGAGGCCCAGTTATTAATATTTGGAAAGGTTGTTAAATAATGAAAAATATCCACCTGAAACCTAGTCAGCACGAATCTGTGGTGACGGTTATATACATTAGCTGGGTAGGTTTGCATATCATGACTGGTCAAAATTATCTTCCGCACCGAGGGTTTCATAACCTCAGTGGATAGCCTCAAATCCTATAATAAGGATAAGCATTTTAATTTAAGAGTTTTCCTTTGAATGCTGCCCATAAGGTCCGGATGGTCAAAGAGCTTGGGGTGGCCAATGTCAAACAAAAAGTCACGCACAAATCCGAGCCAAGGGATTTTTAGTGCTGATGTAGATCTGAGACAGTCCTCTATAATAGAGCGATTAAGCGTAGTGTGTTCCGAGGACCAGATATTGTGCCACAAAAAACTGGCTGGACCGTAATCATATCTGTAAGGTATGGAACTCCCAATTTGGAGTGACAGACGTAAGTGGAACTACTTTTTGGAAGAGCAAGAAGATTCCCTAAAAATAAGTTTTCTGCACGCTCTAATTATTCGACATTAGCATATCCCCAGAGCTCGGCCCGTATGTGGCAGCCAGTCTACACTTGGCCTTATAACCTTACAGCATTTCCCACAGGTTCTTAATACACAATTTCCTGGCAAATCCAGCAAAGCTGTAGTACTTTTAACAAATTGAAGTCTCCTTGACTTCATTGCATTGGACCAACTCCCACCTTTGTTAAATAAAAAACCTAAATAGGAAAATGACGGTGTAAATAGAATCTTAGAGCCCTCTAATAAAAATGTCTCTGCAGTTTGAGGACCTGTTTCCGAGCATCATGATGCAAGGTCTACTGATGTTTATTTTTAAACCCAGACCCCGCATAAACGGGGAAAATTCATCTAATACTCACTGTAATCCTAATGGGGTACGAGCCATTAGTACTGCGTCATCAGCATATAAAAGTTCCGCAATCGGGCGCTGTCCTACTTGGGCTGAATCAGTGCACTTACAAGGGTCCTGCCTAAACTATTATAATAAAGGTTAAACAAAATGGGGCGAGTGCGCATCCTTGGCGTACTCCTCTTTCTATCAGAAAGGATTGGGTGCATTCGACCTTTAGGCCATAACAAACTCCGACCCGATCCAGTGCATATAACTCTCTGAGGAAGTTTAGAATAGTCTAGCCAAATAACACCTCAGAAGCCAGATGACGAGGTTGAGATTGTGCAGTTTTTGGAAGACAAATTTGGAATGTGCTGAGTCAAAGTCAAGTCAAATAAGCTTTATTAGAAAACACATAGGGCCCCATTAGGATGACGGGCGGACATTGTCCGCCCGCCACCCTATCGTAGAACGGGACCGCCCGCCATAAGGGCGGGGGTCCCGTGGGGGGAATTAGGATGTGCCCGCCACAGTGGCGGGCACATCCTGTAGTTTTTGCATTGTGGCGGGCGGTGCACTCTGCACCGCCCGCCACAATGTGAAAAATGCTGTTTTGCATTTGAAAGGTAGCTCAGTGTCGCAGCAACACAGCGTAAGACATGTATTGTCAAACTAGCGATAAACTCCAAAAAAAAAAAAAAAAAATGAGAGGGTGAATATTCATACTTCATCAGCCACATATTCAATTTCAAGCAGATTCTTCTTAAGACTTAATTTTACACAGAAAGTAATCAAAATTGAAAACAAGCATTGGTTAACAACAATTATAAACACAGGTATTCACAAATGCAGTTTGTGTGCATTGTATACAAAATGTTGTTTTCCAGATTTGCCAATGCTGGAGAAAGTATAAAAACTATTGCTTTCTGTGTAGAAGGCATATAGAAGAAAAATAAATGAATTTGATAAACTACAAAGTTGAGTCTATTTTTCAAATTTGGAATAATCCCTCGTACATTCTAATGGAAGTACTTCCTTGATACATCACAAGATGATAGAATGAGGTGACACAATTATACTCCTCCGGGTAGAGTCAAAACCCACTTATGCATGTTTTAAAGAATCGGTTCAAATATGTCACCCAGACAGCTGCGCTGTCAAGCAAGACCTACAAATGTAAGTTTTCCTTCCAGAGATAGGCCTTTACTGGGCAAAATGTAGAATAGTACTGGACTGATATTTGGTGTACTGTAATTCATGGACATACTACTATGGGGGGTCAGTTAGAGTATGCAGGATGCTGTAAAAATATACGGTGAAATGCACGGAAAGTGATTTTAAGTGCATTTAACAATATCTTTGCATTATGAAAAAAGTAGCGTGTCACATGCCTGTTGGTACCAGAGCAGAAGCACAAAGCTGTTGCTAATTTTACATCAATATTTGAGGTAAAGAATACAGAAACTATGCTTCGCCAATTCTCAATGTGTGTTGATGTCATGACTATGGGTTGTGGTAGCGCTGTTACTGAAAAAATCCATTATTCTGTAAATGACTCCCCTTAGCGGTGCAGTTCTCATTTTTTCCAAGCTCCAATGTACATAAACAGCAGAATGTATTCCATCAGAATCCTGAAAGTATATCATCTGATGACCTAAAATATTGTTTCAACTAAGCTTTTCTCAACACCACTTAAGGTCTAACGACGATGTTCCTGATATCACCCAGCAACTCCCCACCATTGAGGGTAAACAGTTGTATTGGGTTATTAGGTTTCAAGGCTGGGTAGCGTCAAGGGGTAAAGGATTTTAGGGTTCAGCAAAGAGTAGCGTTAATTGGTAGTAAGGATTTTAGGGGGTTATGGAAGTTTAGTTTAAAATTACATTATGTTAAACAAATGCATTTAATTTAACATAAAAATTTTACTTTTGAAATAAATTAAATGTGTTAGTATTGTTATTTGTAATAATTAAATACATTAAAATGACAAGCTAAATTGTCTCCTTGAAATTACAATATATAACGCCAGAAATAATACTTACGAACATACCTGCAAAGTAAAGGCACCTCAGGTGTAAACTGAATGATGTAAAGGCATTCCTGATGTACTTGTCTTGATGTGATGGCTCCCTATCAGTGGTTCCCAATCTGTGCGCCACGGCGCCCTGGTGCGCCCTCCAAAGTAGCCAGGGGCGTCGCATTTCAAAGGTTTCAGATTATCCAATTCGTAACATCTTTAAAATGTGCAGTTATTTAGTAAATAAAAAAGCATGAAACCTTAGTCCACCAGATAGCAGCAGAGCATTCGTAATTGAGAGGCCAGAACCTAATGGATTTCTCGCATTTCCTGCTTAAGAAGCCAGCAACCAAATGCACTGGGTTGTACAGGCAGCAGCATCATCTTAATCTGGTTCTTGCACGGGTGCAATGTACAATAAATATATAAAAAAAACAACCTCCGGCCCTGATGTATCTGCACTGCCAAGGTCTGCATCATTCAAGCCACTGCTTCCCAAATTGTGCCACTATATGCAAGTTGCTTGATCTTGCAGTGTCCCTGGCTACTAAGTCTATACTATAACAAGAGTTTGGGGGTCGTGGAGTAATTAGAAGGCTGTAAACAAAATGTGATGGAAAATAAAACGCCGTTATTATATATTCAGACAGGGCAAAGAAGGTTCACCAAGTGCTATAGAAAAAGCTGGCTTTTTAAATTACGAGAAATAGGGAATGAAGGTCGATAAAGAAATGGTCTGAGAAGTGGTTGGAAGACAGATGTCATATGGTCGTTTTACTTATTAATGACTGCATTTGTGATGATTGATCCATATATAATGCCCAATGTCTTATCACAGTCATACATTTTCTACTGAAGAATGCGAGACGCAATGTATTCATCTTTGCTAATCAAACGCAACTCAGTGGAACACCACATAAAAAGCCAGACACTATCATCAAAAACGGAAGTGTTGGTACTGGGAGCGCGACAGGGTGGTATTCTTTCTTCCATTGAAGTTTAGCTCTGAATAAGGCCTTAGGCCTGCCTACATCCAGGAGCAAAACAAGCCCATTTACTTTCGAGGCTCGCCTTTGAAAGCATTTGGAGCTTAAGGTACTCATAAACAGAGACCTCAAGCAACTGCCAGTGCAGGAGAATGGTGCCCACCCGCACATGCCAGGGCCCATTACAGCAGCCAATCATTCCTGCCGATCTGCATGTGTATTGCGGGAAGGGTGTGACTGTCATTCAACACGTTCAGTCCCAGTCTAAAATCTTTCACTAGCAGAGGGGTACACCGTAGGTAGGAAGAACACACCCCCACAATAGCTGCTGTGGGCATCGAGCATGCTAAAAAGGCATTGGGTGGTGACCGGGCAGAGGCCCTTCAGGAACGCTGCAGAGTTTCTAAGGCGTCTCTAGACTATCACAGTGATCTAGACACTGCCTTAGTAAAACTGGCTAAATATAATTAAATTAACATAATTTTCATATTAACTTACTAAGGCAGTGTCTAGATCACTGTGATGGTCTAGAGATGCCTTAGAAAACTCTGCAACGCTCCTGAAAGCCAATGAGTTTAAAAACCCTTCGTAAACCTTTAAGCTAGGACATAGAAAAAATATACCATTCTCCCAAGTAGTGCCATGTTGAGGTATCCCTGTAGTTAATGATGGAAAGTGAAAGGGAGTCAGGGCTGCAATGCAGCATCACATTCCCTGTGACTGCCCTCCTGCCAGCTGTGCGGCTGCCAGAGAAAAATACCTCACAGAATTATCTATTTTTCGTGGATGCATATAGCTTTGCAGTGGCATGTGTGTGTACCTAAGCTCTATCCTAAGACAATAGAGTGCCTCGATAAATGGGCCTGGCTCATGCAGCTTGCTAAATAAAACACCGCCAGTGCTTGGAAGTCAGGAAGCTTTTCTAAGGAAGCACACCGCTTTGGTGATATCGAAAGCTGTGCTCGGGTACACCAACATATGTGGGCAGTCACAGTCCCTCGCTGTAAGAATGTTTCATTCTTTGCATAATGCTGCCATCTAGTGGTTTCACAAGGATTATTTTTAAAATCTCGCTAAAACAAACCAAAGGGAGTGGACAGATAACGACAGGAAACCATTAGGTTCAGTGCCTTGGTGGAATTTTTAGGTCCGACCTAACATAGGAGCTACTTGTTACCTATTTTTACCAGTCCTTTTAAATATCGTCATCGTCATAAATCTTCATTCAGTGTAACCGCCATAAAAGCACATCAAAACAATATGAAAACACAAAACCAAAAAAAAACAAGAAAAAAAGACAATACAATAAATATATAAAACTACATGGAATTCAACCAATAGCAGAAAAAGGGGCATGGTTCATACTTTTACCTAGAGCTAGTGCTGCTCCCAGAGGAATACTTTTTATCACCTCATGTCACTGGCTGTTTGATGTACCCTTTTCTTTTCACGTGACCTGCTTATATTGCAATACACAAGGGATTATGTTACTTCTCAAAAGTACGTGGAATCATCACGTAATACATTTTTATCACAGGGATTCATGGTATACAGTAAAACATCTCTTTTGGACTTCTTTTTTCACTGTGGGGGGGGGGACTATTTAATATTTTAGTCAGAAGTCATGTCGGTGTCACTTCTCCATGTACACCTTTATGTTTATGCAATCCACACATTCATAAGGGTGCACAATGCAGCTGCTTAAAATGAAGCAGTACTGGCAGTGCCAATAGGTCTGGCTTTACTGTGCTAACACATTGCGCTGCATACATGGACAATTGCAGTTTGCATGCATTAGCTCATTAAAGAAAGGCTGATTGGCTTTTATAGTACTTAGTGGAGAAGTGTGGCTCACTGGTTAGAGCGGCAGACTCTGAAACAGAGATCGGGCCCGGGACCAGGGTTCAAGTCCCAACGCGGCAGGGTCTTGGGCTCAATGTCTGCAGACTTGATAATTCTCGCCTCTGCGCCTACTAATCATGGGTCCCACGCTGCAACTCTGGGCAATAGCTTGCTTAATCTCCACAACGGCCCCTACAACACTGGGATGCCTGGCTTCACCTTGGGGGTGCCCAGGAGGGGCATCTCACAGGGAGAGCCAGGAAGGGTTCCACAGCGTTATACAGCGCTGGGAAGCCCCGTTGGGGCATCTGTGCGCTTTACAACATACACTACATTTACATGCACTGACCGGGCGAGACATTTAGTGAGGGCTCAAAAATGCTACCATGGCCAGCCTGGCCAGCCTAGAGCTACAGTGCATGTGCACGGGCGCGAGCTTAGAAGCCGAGGCGCCAAAATGCAAACCTCGTCATACTCATTAAGCGCCCAAGATCACTTTCGCCCGCGATCACTTTAGCAGCGCCCCTTTGATGTTCTCATTCAAAGAACACCAAACATCAAACATTAAAGAACATGTTGGTTTGTTAATGCTTTGCTGCGCCCGTTAGACTTACAATGTGCTTTCTCTTTCCACAAACTCGATGTTTGTGTTCCTTTATTTTGAGATGCCTTTAGTATTACTGTCACAACCACAACCACCCACACAACCACACACACAACCACAACCACACACACAACCACATGCACAACCACACACGCAACCACACACACAACCACACACACACAGCCACACAAACACAACCACACACACACACAACCACACACACTCACACAACCACATACATACACACAACCACATGCACAGCCACAGCCACACACACACACAACATCCACATAACCAACCACACACTCAACCCCACACACAACCCCACACACAGCCACACAAACACAACCACACATACAACCACACACACTACCACACACACTCACACAATCACACACATACATACAACCACACACACAGACACACACAACAACCACATAACCAACCACACACACAGCCCCACACACAACCATACATCACAACCACACACACAACCACACACAACCACACACACAACCACACACAACCACACCCACACCCACACACACAAAGCCTCACCTACAACCAAAGAAAAACCAAAGGTGGTGATGGACGGAGCGTTGACAATACAAACACTCAACCCCAGTCAACTGATCTGGGCTTAATCCATCACTGTTCTTTAGCTCACTCCGCCACCCCAGTTCATTTTTTTTTTTTTTTTTTCTTTTTTTTTTATTGACAAATTCATAATTAATACATAAGATTCAAAAAGAAACAGAAGTAGATACAGCAGATGAACAAATAACTTAAAAAAAACAATTTATAAAATATCAAGTTGGATAACAACACCAGAGAGGAGAGAAAAAGAAAAAATGAAAAATAAAAATAAAAAAGTGACTACAGAAAAAATATAAGCAGATTAAACGATCAGGAATCTGAGAAACAAAAGAGATGTCCGTTAATCATTGGCAGAGCCTAATTGGCGAACCTCATTTGTGTACCATCTTGTAATCGGGTCCCAAATCTGTGCTCCTATTGCTTTCATTTTTCTCCCCCTAGTAGCATATATTGCAATTTCTTGTTTATAGATTGCAAGAAGGCGACTAAGCCACATATGAAAAGTAGGGGGGTCTACGTCTTTCCAACGAGCTGCCAAAATGATACGAAGTACAGCATACCCCAGAAAAACTACAGCTTGCTCCTTTTTATTATGACCCAGTGAGTCATCGTGGCCTAGTATACAGAGAGTTAGTGAGTCCCTTATCTGACGTCCAAAGACCTGAGCCCAGAACTCCAATATCATGGTCTTTAACCGCCTCAACTCCGAACATTCTGAGAACATGTGCAGTAGATTGGCGAGTGGTTGTTTGCATCTTGGGCAGTTGTTGTCGGCCCGAAGACCCCAACTAAATAATTTTGCAGGTGTATAGTATAAGTTGTATACTGTTTTATAATATTGTGCTCTTAAATTTGAGGCTATAAAGTATTTTGTAGATAACGCTAGTGAAAGATCGATATCAACATTAGGATTTGCCAGTTTTACAGCCCAAGATTGTTCTGTTTTTTCGATATCATCAGGGAAATTACCCATAAGAATCTGATACAGAGTCCCTATTCTTGTCGTTTTCTTACCAATAGCTTCAAGAAGTGGAAGTCTGTCTCGTATTATTACTGGAAAAACATTGCGGATACATGACAGTATTTGAAAATATTTCAAAAAATCATGCGTAGGGACACGATATTTTTCTTGAAAGTATTCAAAAGATATAGGGATATTATGTCCTAATATGTCACCAACTGTATTGATACCTAGATGTTCCCACCTCTGCGAAGTAGCATCATTAAGGGATGGGGGGATGATTTTACTATGCCAAAGAGGAGTATATCTTGTAAAATTGGGGATTGATAGATATTTAGAGATTGCTTTCCAACCCACCCATGCGTCTAAGACTGTCTTCAATTTGATTTTTTTATAGTATGAAGGCTCTACCTGTCTTAAAAAGAGCCCTTTACACTTATCACCGAGACTAAGTTCATAGATCGATGGAATATATAGGTATGGGGGCGTATAGGTGTTAGTTTTTTTATCCGTAAGCAGGGGATCCATAGATTGCATCAGTGTTGCCCAGAGATATAATTTTAGATTGGGGATAGCTAGTCCCCCTCTATCCTGTGGAAGCGACATTAAGCGGAGGGACCTTCTTATCTTTCCGTAACTCCATATAAATTTAGATATAGCGGACTCAATGGTTTTAATGAAATTATCTCCAGCTAGCAACGGGATCGCTCTAAAAAGGTAGAGGACCCTCGGGAAGATATTCATTTTAATATAGTTAGCCCTCCCAATTATAGATAGATGTAAATTGTCTATTCTTTTGAGGTCTATTTTAATTTTATCAATGAGGGGAGTGTAGTTCAAATGGATAATTCTCTCCACTTTAGTAGTAAGGCGTATGCCTAAGTATGTAGCTTCTTCAACTTTGAGAGCACTTTCATAATGGATATTATCAGTAGCTAACACCATGGTTTTGTCCCTATTTAACGAATATCCTGAATATGTGCCAAATGCCTGGGTAATTGATTCGATTTCCAGGATTGCCACTGTGGGATTGTTAGTTACAATGGCAATGTCGTCCGCATATGCCATAACTTTGGTGGAATATGGCCCTATTTTAATAGGCTGTATTAAAGGGGTCGAAAGTAGTTTCTGTATAAGGGGGTCTATGTATAGTGCGAACAGGATCGGGGAGCATGGGCAACCCTGTCTTGTGCCTCTATGTACCTTGATAAGCTCTGACTCATTGCCACATATAGAGATTTTTGCACTAGGATCGGTATATAAAGCTTTGATGGCTCTGATGAATTTGTATCCAAAATTCTTTCGTTCTAATATGTTCCAGAGAAACTGCCATGCTACTCGATCAAAAGCCTTTTCGGCATCGAGGAGAATCATCGCCATCTCGCCCCCCGTGGTTCCCATGATATCAAAAAGGGTAGTGGCTCTCCGGGTATGATCAGTAGTGCCCTTTCCGGGTATAAATCCGTGCTGCCAGGGGGATACGAGATGTTTGATAACCCCATTCAGTCGGTTGGCTAGTATTTTTGAGTAAAGCTTTGAGTCAGAATTTATCAAGGATATCGGTCTGTAAGATGATGGAAGCTGAGATGGTTTACCTTTTTTGTGAAAAATTATAATATTCGTTAGTTTCCAGGAGTCTGGTGGGGCGGAGTTATACTGCACTCCGAGAAAGAGATCTAACAATAACAGAATTATTTGTTTACCTAGGATTTTATACAGTTCTAGGGGGATTTTGTCGGGGCCTGCCGCCTTACCATTGGAAAGTTCGGATAGGGCAATCTCTACCTCAGAATAGGTAATTTCTCTCTCGAGTATTATTTTAATCCTGTCATCTAACCTAGTGTTTATGTCTTGGTCTGGGAGCCAGTTGCTCAAAAATGACGTGATGTCCGAGTCCGAATTTGTCAGATCGCTATGATACAATTTCTTATAGTATTTTTGAAATATGTTTAGGATATCCTGCTTGGATGTATATTCCTTGGCTTCATATTCAATCATCTTTATATTGCCTTGTGACTGTTTTTGGCGTGTTCGTAATGCTAGGTATTTGCCTACATTCTCCCCTGATTCATATAGTTTATTTTTGTTAGCTTGATAGGTTTCTGCTGCTTTTTGAATCAAGATGTTATTAATTTCATTTTTTAATATCAGTATTTTTTTAGAGGTTTCAGATGTTGGGACCCCCTGGCCTATCTGAGTGGCATGGAGTGTCTCAAGATCGGAAAGTTCCTCCATGACCTGTATATTGATATTGACTTCCCGCTTCTTTTTATTGGCGACAAATGAGATAGTTTCTCCCCTTATTGCCGCTTTAAAACAGTCCCAGACCATTACTCGTGATGCGCTAAAGCGGTTACAATCGAAGAAGCCCTGTGCCCAATTTCTCATATGTGATATGAATTCCTGATTAATCAAAAGTCTTCTGTCAAAGGTCCAATTACACTTTGGTTTCACCAATTCGGGGAGATCAAAAACAAAGGTGAGCGCATTGTGGTCTGAAATTGTTTTAGGGGACTTGATCATATCAATCATTACCAGGCCCTCTAACGATGACATGATGTAGTCGATCCGGGAATATATATTGTGGGGGTAAGAAAAGAATGTATGACCGTCCGTCTTTTTGCCTGACTGAACCCACATATCTAGTAAGTTATGGGTTTCCATTAATTGCCTAAGTGCGCTAAATACCTTTGGTTTGCGTCCTTTATAATTCAAAGTTTAGTCTTTAGCTCACTCCGCCACCCCAGTTCAGACGTGGCCATATGCAAATCAGTCTGACCCTGTGCCTCATGGGAACAGTCCAGCCCGAACTGCCAAGCCATGTCTTCCCTGTACCGGAATCAAGCTTCCCAGGACCGGTTTCTGGCATTACAGCCGTCTTCAGCCGGGCTTGCTTGACTCCAGTGGCAAAGTGAGCAAGGGACTCACGTCTGAGCATACCCTGCCAACTTAGGACGAACAAAGAAAAACCAAAGGTGGTGATGGACGGAGCGTTGACAATACAAACACTCACCCCCAGTCAACTGTTCTGGGTTTAATCCATCACCGTTCTTTAGCTCACTCTGCAACTCAGTTCAGACATGGCCATATGCAAATCAGTCTGACCCTGTGCCTCATGGGAACAGTCCAGCCCGAACTGCCAAGCCATGTCTTCCCTGGACCGGAATCAAGCTTCCCAGGACCGGTTTCCGGCATTACAGCCGTCTTCAGCCGGGCTTGCTTGACTCCAGTGGCAAAGTGAGCAACGGACTCATGTCTGAGTATACCCTGCCAACTTAGGGCGAACAAAGAATAACGAAAGGTGGTGATGGACGGAGCGTTGTCAATAGAAACACTCACCCCCCAGTCAACTCATCAGGTTTAATCCATCACCGTTCTTTAGCTCACTCCGCCACCCCAGTTCAGACATGGCCATATGCAAATCAGTCTGACCCTGTGCCTAATGGGAACAGTCCAGCCCGAACTGCCAAGCCATGTCTTCCCTGGACCGGAATCAAGCTTCCCAGGACCGGTTTCTTGCATTACAGCCATCTTCAGCCGGGCTTGCTTGACTCTAGTGGCAATGTGAGCAAGGCACTCATGTCTGAGCATACCCTGCCAACTTAGGGCGAACAAAGAAAAACCAAAGGTGGTGATGGACGGAGCGTTGACAATACAAACACTCACTCCCAGTCAACTGATCTGGGTTTAATCCATCACCGTTCTTTAGCTCACTCCGCCACCCCAGTTCAGACATGGCCATATGCAAATCAGACTGACCCTGTGCCTCATGGGAACAGTCCAGCCCGAACTGCCAAGCCATGTCTTCCCTGGACCGGAATCAAGCTTCCCAGGACCGGTTTCTGGCATTACAGCCGTCTTCAGCCTGGCTTGCTTGAATCCAGTGGCAAAGATATCATACAGTGGCGGTTGTCATTAACACGTAAGTACCACCCAACCACACACACACATCCACACACACACAACCACACACAAAACCACAACCACACATACAACCATGCACACAACAACACAACCACACACACACAACCACACACACAAACACAACCCCACACACAATCACACACAACCACACACCTAACCACATACACAACCACACACAAAACCACACCCACACACACACCCACACACACAACCACACACAATCACCCACACACACAACCACACACACAACCACACACACACTACCACACATAACCACACACACACAGAACCACACACCCACAACCACACACACACAACCACAACCACACACACACAACCACAACCACACACACACAACCACAACCACACATACAACCAAAACCACACATATAACCAAACAGACACAACCACAAACACACAACCACACACACAGCCACACACACAACCACACACAACCAAACACAACCACACACATAACCACACACACAACCAAACCCGCACAACCACACACACACAACCACAATCACACAGACAACCACACACACACAACCACACATACAACCACACACACAAACACACACACAACCACACACACAGCCACACACATAACAACAACTACACATACAACCACGCACACACACACACAAACCACACACACACAACCACACATACAACCACACTACTGTAGGAAGGTACATCCTGACTATGGTTGCCCCCAACTTTTTGCCCTGTGTTTTAGCTGGTTTTGGACATAGTCGACCTGGGACCCTGCCAATCAGGACCCCAGGCCTACTGCTCTCTCTTAAAAATGGATTCCATGTACCCTAGGTGCATTTCCAATTGGTACTGGGCCACCCTATCAGACCCTGTAACTCAGGGCATGGGTGTACCCAGGGCTGCCAGGGGCTGCAGCATGTATTATGCCACCCCTGGCTGGCCTCCTAAATTTGACACAACTGGCTGCACGACAGCTGGGGCGAAGACGTGTAATCACCCTTTGCTTTAGATATAGTAGCTCTATATCTAACCATACAATGGACACCCGAGTCCCTATCAGTCACTCCTATGGCAGGCCTTGACAATCCTGAAGGCAGAGTGCATGGGCTCGTGTGAACTAAGCTCTGGCCCGAGCCGAGCCCGGTTGCAGCTTGCGGAATCAAGACCCAATGGCTGTTCCATGATAACGCGTACCATATCGGTAACTTCGGTGTCGCGTTATCAAGACATGTCGAGTAAGGTGTCATACAAATCGGGATGCTGCCCTCTCATCAACTCTGGCGACGAGGTTAGCATTCCGCCCTTCTAGAGGGACACAACATGTACGTGACTGTGAACCCCGGTTAAAGTTAACGAAAGCCTCAGCTCCACAAAATGGATGCTGCCACCACAGACACAAGTCTGACCTCCTGCTGCTGGGAGTCCTTCCAGCGAGGAGCACTTGGACAAAGGGTTTCCTGTCGAGGGCAGTGTTCGCACCGTCCCAGACAGGGTTTGTGTATTCTGGGTAGGTAGGGCTTTTGCGAGAAGGTGACTGCGGAGTGGCACCCCGGTGCTCACTACGCATCTGCCGGTTAGAACCAGTTCCAGGGGCGACAGCCCTGGCCTGGGGAAAGTCCGGCAGGGGAGAGGGGTGTAACTACCCCCCTTTCTGGTCCCACCCTTAGGGCAGGACCTAGTCATGTACCCACCCCTTTCTTTAGGATAAAGGCCGGAGCGGGGACCCTTCCAAATTAGATCATCTTTGAATCAAGAATACTTTCTACGAAAGGACTTCAAGACTCTTCTCAAGATTTCTCCCTTGTGGCTAAGGAGTAGTCACCCTGCATCAGCGGGCACCACCTAAGAACTCTGCGGTTTGCTGTAAGTCCTTCCTCAAGGAATCCGACGGCCCAGCTCGACGAGAACCGGCTTCCCTGGCACCTCTGACCTCTACCCACGTCATCAGCTCAGCTGTGATCTGTGGGTGCGACGAGACCTCGAGGGACCGGCCATCATCAGAACCTGCACGCTCTTAAAAACCAGCACGACCATCGAGGTAACTCTCTGGTGAGTGCTCTGGGGTCCGAGAAGCCCCGACCCTGAGCCGCTCCAGCACCGAAGTGCAGTCTCCCAGCATCTCCACGATCTGCGTGGGGCCCTTCTGCTCGCTGCTCAGCACGTTGTCTGGTCACTTGCCGCTGGCTCGTGCCCTTCTGTGACGACGACCAAGAATCAACACTGCCGGTCTGGTTGCTCCAGACTGGCCCCTGCTTCCATCTTTTGAGAGGCACCCCGGACCCTCCTGGTCCACCCAAGACGCCGACAGCGACATCCGTCGTGGGACAGCTCGCACCTCCACCGTGGTCGCCGACAACGCCCCCTGGTCCGAGAGACTGCAGAGCCTAGCGTCGCCCACTCACCTGGTCGAGGTGACGGCCAACCGGTGCCTTCCTGGTACCCTCTGACTACTGGCTAGTAGTACGAACTTGGTCCCCTCTGCTATCAGGTTTCATCAATCTCTACGAACTATTCAACACTGGTCGCCGGCCAGCAACTCCTTTTCTTCCGGCTCCTGGCTCGTCAGCGAAGACCCCGACGCCTGTAAGACTTGTGCAGCCGCAGCCCTCGTGGCTAGGTAACTCGGCATTTCGGTGCCTGCATAGCCTCCTTACTCTAGGGTCCCGAGTCCCTCGCTTCCGACTTGCCTTAACCTTTCCGTGTCCTCGGACACTTGTTTTAATTGTGCACTTGAAGTATTTGCTAAAGAGATTTGGTTTGTGCTTAGTACCCTGTCCTCATAAAGAGTACAGGGCTGTTGTGATTCTTAATAAATATACTGTTTATTTTCATAACACTTGTGTGGTGTCCTTTCACTGGGTGTTCAAGGGGTACATGTGTGGTAAACAGCTGGCTTAACGCGCCCTCTCGAGTCTTTAGCCTTAGACTGCTCGTATCCATGCTACTAGGATAGCTGGTCTATAGGTTGACTTACAACCAAACACCATAAGGGTCGTTGGAACGATACATAGCGGTCGCTAGAATAGCGAACGTTGCATATCGGGCCAACTTCTCACATTGGTGAGCAGCGGTGGGATTTGAGCTTGCTGTTGTTTTACCACACGTATCCTAAGAATATCTTGTTGAAAGATCGCACAAGTACTGTTAGTACATATAACTAAAGCTTAGAATACTCTGAGTTCTACTGAACCAGCTGTTGTAGCTCCTCAAGGCTTAGCACACCTTGGCTACAGCTCTTAGCAAGGGAAAAGTCGGAAAACACATAGTGTAGGTAGGTGCATCACTTACACCACACTAGAAACAGTATGTCGGGCCAAGGAGGAAACTCTGAGTCTCCCCTTGTGTCAGTTGACCCTCCACAGGTCATCCCTTCAGGATATACTGTGCTGAGCTTCAAGGAGTTAAGACGATTGTGTCACTCCCGGAAGATTCAGCAGGGGTCTAACCCCACAACGTCCTTTCTGATTGGTCTCTTGGAGACTTATGATGCCAGGAGAGCTGAGAAACTTCGTAGCTCTTCTAATCCAGAAGGAGACATGTCTCCCCTCGAGGGAACCCGAGACGATCCTGACCTCATTCATCTCGCAACCGAGAACGAGGATGTGGAGGAGGATGAGGATGAGGATCTCTCTGGGGATGAGGCAGATAAGGGACAGGTAGAAGTCGTCAGACTAAGCAGGTCCAACTTAAGCAAACATGATAGCGGTACTGGGGGACCCCTGGGGCCACTATCAGGTCAGCTTAACATTGGGAACGGACGAGCCAGATCTCTGTCAAGAGGCTCTGGCAGATCCCTTCAAACCAATGGCTCTCACAACTCGTCTCAGAGAGGGATGACGTCCCCCCAGAGGAGAGTGTACGAAGCTAAGGAAAGGGCAGCTAATCTAAGGATTGAAAGGGAAGAACTTGCCCTGGCCAAGGAGAGGCTTGCCTTTGCAAGAGAGCAACAGTTAAGTGGGGTAGTCCCCACTGGTGGCAGCAATGTACCTAGTAATAGGGAAAAGAGTTTCGATACGAAACACCTTGGTAAGATAGTGCCCCCCTTTAAACAAGGGGACGACATCCACAAATGGATTACTGCTTTGGAGAGGGCCTGCACTGTGCAGGGTGTTCCCCAGAGTCAGTGGGCAGCTATCTTGTGGCTCTCCTTTGAAGGGAAAGGAAGAGACAAGCTCCTCACCACAAGGGTGGAGGATGCTAACAATTACCAAATCTTGAAAAATACACTCGTCAAGGGGTTCGGCCTAACCACTGAGCAGTACAGGGTGCTGTTCAGGGATACCCCGAAAACGCAGTCTCAAGATTGGTCTGATTTTGTCGATTGTGCCACTAAGGCTTTTGAAGGCTGGCTACTGGGTAGTAAGGTTACTGATTTTAAAGGATTGTATAATCTAATTATGAGGGAGCAAATCTTAAATAATTGTCAGAACCAGCTACTACATCAGCACCTGGTAGACTCTGAGTTGACCTCTCCACAGGAATTGGGTAAGAGGGCAGACAAATGGGTCAGAACCAGGGTTAGGCCTAAAAACCAGGGTGGTGACCAGAAAAAGGAATCGACCAAGCCTCAAGAGAAGGGTGGGGATAAATCCACAGAGAAGACTTCCCAAGGGCCCCAAAACTCCAACAAGGGTGGTGGGTCCCAGAACACTCCTTCAGAACAGAAGAAACCTTATTGCCATTCCTGTAAACAGGTGGGCCATTACAAAAGTGATGCCAAGTGCCCTAAAAATAGCAATAAGGAAAACATACCCCCAAGTAACACTCCCAGACCTCCTGTTACCACTAGTGGTAATCCCCCAGGTGGTGGGAGTGCCCCCAAGAATGTGGTGGGCATTACTTTGGGCAATCAGGAGGACTATGGCCTAGCCAGGTTCCCTGACCACACTCTTGTCTGTGAGACTGGCATGGGGTTTGCCAACTTCACTACTGGACCCCACATTTTGGGAAAGTATAGACAAGAAGTTTTATTGAATGGTCGGAAAGTTGAGGCATTCAGAGACACCGGGGCCAGCCTCACCATGGTGAGTGACCATCTGGTCCCCTCTGCTCAACTGACCCCTGGTTTTACTTATCAGGTGACGGACATTCATGGAATGAAGAGAAGGCATCCCATGGCAGTGGTCAAGCTCAGCTGGGGTAATGTCACAGGGCCTATGAGAGTGGCAGTGACAGATAACCTACCTGTAGATTGCTTACTGGGGAATGACCTGGAACTCTCAGCATGGGCTGAGGTGGAGCAAGAAACTCATTCCAGAATGATAGGCCTATCCAGACAGGTTAATGGGGCAGTAATAGCTACAGCCCCAGTCCAAGCACCATTCCTCCCTGAAAAGGTTGGAAGAGCAGTGGTAGCCACTGCCCAGGCTCAGACAGACTTTACCGGACAGGATAGGAGGGCTGTGACAGTCACAGCCCAAACACAAACTGAGTGCCCTCCTGAAAAGGTTGGCAAGGCTGTAATGGTCTCAGCCTCTACTCAAACCGATAGTGAGGTTGTGAAGCCTGAAACCATGGATCACTCCACTCAAACAGAGAGCATTGAGGAGGAAGAAGAGTCTTCCCCCTCCCAGACACTAGGTGAGAGCCAGCCTCCTCAGGGAACTGACTCTACCCCTGTTGAAGGAACTGCCCCAGAGGTAGTCAGGCCTAGCCTGGCAGAGCCCCTGATGGCAGTGGACCCTTCCCAGGTGGGACCCAGTCTGGAGCAGGTAACCTGCACCTCTCTACCCTGCCTCAGTCAGCCCAGGGCTGAAGAGGACAGGGAGGCCAGTGGTGGACCCAAAAGGGCCCCCTGTCCAAAAGAACCCCTTAATCAACAGATTAGGATCACTGAAGCTGGTAAACCTAGCCAAGTGAAAATAGAACAGACTCCTGAGGGATCCCCCTTAAAAGTAGTTAGGGAACTCCCACGGCTGGACACTGTTGGGCACAGCCAAACATGGGGCCTAAAAACCCCAGACCTGACCTGTCCCTCCAGTAAGCCAAACAGAGGGACTCAGCCTCCAGCTTTAGGTAGCCAGAGGCTGACCCTGAGAGCTCAGTGCATCTCAGCTAAAGAAAGGAAGGCACGCATGATGGATGGTGATTGGAGGAAGTTGAGCCCAAAGGTAGAGGAGCCTCACTTCAGTACTCCATCCCAGCATCAGCCTTCTTCTTTCCCAAGACACACCAGAGACAGAGATTCCCTATGGTGGAGACCCTCAGATACCCTTAGGGTGAGGGGTTGCCTAGTGGACCATGACACAGGGGGAAACCAAGCCAGAGCTGGTCCTTCCTTATATGGCCACTTAGGTAATAGAGGCTTACCTGGACAAGGATAGCCTTATCTCCTTTCGTTTGGGGGGGGGGTTGTGTAGGAAGGTACATCCTGACTATGGTTGCCCCCAACTTTTTGCCCTGTGTTTTAGCTGGTTTTGGACATAGTCGACCTGGGACCCTGCCAATCAGGACCCCAGGCCTACTGCTCTCTCTTAAAAATGGATTCCATGTACCCTAGGTGCATTTCCAATTGGTACTGGGCCACCCTATCAGACCCTGTAACTCAGGGCATGGGTGTACCCAGGGCTGCCAGGGGCTGCAGCATGTATTATGCCACCCCTGGCTGGCCTCCTAAATTTGACACAACTGGCTGCACGACAGCTGGGGCGAAGACGTGTAATCACCCTTTGCTTTAGATATAGTAGCTCTATATCTAACCATACAATGGACACCCGAGTCCCTATCAGTCACTCCTATGGCAGGCCTTGACAATCCTGAAGGCAGAGTGCATGGGCTCGTGTGAACTAAGCTCTGGCCCGAGCCGAGCCCGGTTGCAGCTTGCGGAATCAAGACCCAATGGCTGTTCCATGATAACGCGTACCATATCGGTAACTTCGGTGTCGCGTTATCAAGACATGTCGAGTAAGGTGTCATACAAATCGGGATGCTGCCCTCTCATCAACTCTGGCGACGAGGTTAGCATTCCGCCCTTCTAGAGGGACACGACATGTACGTGACTGTGAACCCCGGTTAAAGTTAACGAAAGCCTCAGCTCCACAAAATGGATGCTGCCACCACAGACACAAGTCTGACCTCCTGCTGCTGGGAGTCCTTCCAGCGAGGAGCACTTGGACAAAGGGTTTCCTGTCGAGGGCAGTGTTCGCACCGTCCCAGACAGGGTTTGTGTATTCTGGGTAGGTAGGGCTTTTGCGAGAAGGTGACTGCGGAGTGGCACCCCGGTGCTCACTACGCATCTGCCGGTTAGAACCAGTTCCAGGGGCGACAGCCCTGGCCTGGGGAAAGTCCGGCAGGGGAGAGGGGTGTAACTACCCCCCTTTCTGGTCCCACCCTTAGGGCAGGACCTAGTCATGTACCCACCCCTTTCTTTAGGATAAAGGCCGGAGCGGGGACCCTTCCAAATTAGATCATCTTTGAATCAAGAATACTTTCTACGAAAGGACTTCAAGACTCTTCTCAAGATTTCTCCCTTGTGGCTAAGGAGTAGTCACCCTGCATCAGCGGGCACCACCTAAGAACTCTGCGGTTTGCTGTAAGTCCTTCCTCAAGGAATCCGACGGCCCAGCTCGACGAGAACCGGCTTCCCTGGCACCTCTGACCTCTACCCACGTCATCAGCTCAGCTGTGATCTGTGGGTGCGACGAGACCTCGAGGGACCGGCCATCATCAGAACCTGCACGCTCTTAAAAACCAGCACGACCATCGAGGTAACTCTCTGGTGAGTGCTCTGGGGTCCGAGAAGCCCCGACCCTGAGCCGCTCCAGCACCGAAGTGCAGTCTCCCAGCATCTCCACGATCTGCGTGGGGCCCTTCTGCTCGCTGCTCAGCACGTTGTCTGGTCACTTGCCGCTGGCTCGTGCCCTTCTGTGACGACGACCAAGAATCAACACTGCCGGTCTGGTTGCTCCAGACTGGCCCCTGCTTCCATCTTTTGAGAGGCACCCCGGACCCTCCTGGTCCACCCAAGACGCCGACAGCGACATCCGTCGTGGGACAGCTCGCACCTCCACCGTGGTCGCCGACAACGCCCCCTGGTCCGAGAGACTGCAGAGCCTAGCGTCGCCCACTCACCTGGTCGAGGTGACGGCCAACCGGTGCCTTCCTGGTACCCTCTGACTACTGGCTAGTAGTACGAACTTGGTCCCCTCTGCTTTCAGGTTTCATCAATCTCTACGAACTATTCAACACTGGTCGCCGGCCAGCAACTCCTTTTCTTCCGGCTCCTGGCTCGTCAGCGAAGACCCCGACGCCTGTAAGACTTGTGCAGCCGCAGCCCTCGTGGCTAGGTAACTCGGCATTTCGGTGCCTGCATAGCCTCCTTACTCTAGGGTCCCGAGTCCCTCGCTTCCGACTTGCCTTAACCTTTCCGTGTCCTCGGACACTTGTTTTAATTGTGCACTTGAAGTATTTGCTAAAGAGATTTGGTTTGTGCTTAGTACCCTGTCCTCATAAAGAGTACAGGGCTGTTGTGATTCTTAATAAATATACTGTTTATTTTCATAACACTTGTGTGGTGTCCTTTCACTGGGTGTTCAAGGGGTACATGTGTGGTAAACAGCTGGCTTAACGCGCCCTCTCGAGTCTTTAGCCTTAGACTGCTCGTATCCATGCTACTAGGATAGCTGGTCTATAGGTTGACTTACAACCAAACACCATAAGGGTCGTTGGAACGATACATAGCGGTCGCTAGAATAGCGAACGTTGCATATCGGGCCAACTTCTCACAACTACCACACACACAACCACACATACAACCACACACAAACACACACACAACCACACACACAGCCACACACATAACAACAACCACACATACAACCACGCACACACACACAAACCACACACACACAACCACACATACAACCACACAATAACATACACAACCACACACACACACACCCATACATACAACCACACACAACCACACACATAACCACACACAACCACACACACAAACCATACACACACACAAAACCACAACCACACACACAAAACCACAACCACACACACAACCACACACACACAACCACACACACAACCATACACACAACCACACACAACCACACACACAACCACACACACACAACCACACACACAACCACACACAACCACTCCCAACTACACAGCCACACACACAACCACACCCGCACCAACAACCGCACCCACACCCACACACAACCACACACACACAACCACAACCACACACACAACCACACACACACACATCCACACACACACAACCACATACACAACCACACACACACAACCAAACACACAACCACACACACGACCACACCAAGCATTGGCATAGCCAATAGGTCTCACCTTTGGGACCTTATAAGTGTTTAGCCATGCGACAGTTGATGTGGTTGCACCAAGGATATTGTGCTGCATAACTAAATACTTAGAACGTCCCAAAAGGGAGACCTATTGGCTATGCCAATGCTTGTTTTTTATTGCTCTCTGTGCTTCAGTTACAGTGGCAGAAAAGCTCATGATCATCAATATCATCCAGCTAAGACACTCCCCACAAAAGTCAAGAAGGAAAGAACAATAGATGGGGCATAGTACAGGATTACTCTCAGAGGTCCCAATATGCCTTATGCAGACTTTAGTGGTAGCCTGGGGCACTGGAAGGAAGAGAGCAGAGAGTACACACAAAAATATGCTGTGCAATCTCCTGCCACCTAGTGTTGGGTTTGGAACTCTGCAACTTGCTTTTTGTTTAAGTCTTTGTTCCCAGAACCAAGAGTGCACATTGACTCCCGGCCACACCACCACAACCAACAATGCTTCAGTGCACAGACTTTGCCTCTTTTTTTCCCCTCTGTCGAGTTCGGAGCTGAACTCGGGCACAATTTGGACATTGTGTCAATGCCAGGGTAGAGTTTTGCCACAAGTCGCACCTTTTGCAAGTAGAATTGCCAGGTAATGATACACTGATAATTGTGGCGTCCAATGGGCAAGGCAACCTTGGTTCACTCAACTTTCCGAAATGTCACTCCAGTCACATTGTATACTTCCACATCTACCAGACTATTGACTCAGCACAACCCAAAGTTGTCTTCCCAGACTGCAAATCTTAACCTCGTCATCTGGCTTCTGAGGTGTTAGAGTTTGGCTATTCGCAGTTACTGAAGGATTAATGGATATGCTCAAAGGAGCTAGGCATCCAACAACATGAGTTTGTTATGCTGGAAAGTGAAAACAGTTTGCTAACTTATGTACTAATGTATACCCAGTGACACTTTGAGGGCTTCTCCAAGACATTGCTCAGTATCGACTCACACTGCAATGGAGTTTATTATTGGGCTACAATAGGCCGCAATATTCCCTATTTACATAACCAAAGGTTTTCATCTATTGTTTTTATTTCCTGTTATTAATGGCTTTATGCACGTGCTAAAATGACTAATTCCTCAAATAATTATTCAGCCATAATAATCGGATTTAAATATTGCCCTCCCAAGCTTGCTTGGTCTTCCATTTGAGCCTCTACATTTTAGTGCATCACAGGCACTCGCCTGAAGGTGGTATTTTTCGTAGGAATCACTGCATTATGCAGGATGAGTGAAATAGAATGCATTGGCTTCAGGAGAACCTTCCATTCAGATTGAAAGAAAAGGGTTGTCTTATGCAAATATCCAAGTTTCTCAACAAATGTTCTATTACCTTTAAATGTAAATCAAACAGTGAGATACCAACATTTGTCCTGTTTCCTTAAGGATATGCGAGAAGAGCTGCACATTCTCCTGATGGTAAACAGGAGTTGTTCCTCAATGTTGACAGAACCAAACGTATTAGGAAGACAAAGCAAGTGTTTGCAGCCTTCACAACCACATTTTGGCAAACCGATTTCAAAGTCAGGGATTGCTAAAGGGATTGTAAAATCCGTTTGGATTAGCATATGCTAAACAAACATTACAGGGAAGTCCTTATTCACATTCTACATTAAATATGTAAGCCACTGTGACATTCTGGGAAAACATTGCTTTAGTACTAAACATGACATCTGTCCATACATTCTGACACTCGAGCACGGAAAGAAGCATAAGTGGGATAACAGTGAAACATTATGCAACTTCCTCTGGTCCTTTGTGGCAGCCCCAGCATTAGAGATGGAGCTTACTGTGATACTGTGTAAGCACAGCATGTGATCTACAACTATACAAGCAGCAAATGGAAAAGGTTATTTACCTGTAAACCTTGATTTACTGCTATTAGGCCTCATTTACGAGAAGTGGCGCATTGCTGCGTGAAAGCAGCGATGCGCCGCTTTTCAGTGCACCCTTCTTGCGACACCAATGATGCGTCATATTTATAATATAACGCATCATGTCGCAAGGAAGGACAGATGCATCAGTATAACTGATGTATCTGCCAGCGCAAAAAGTGGCGCATTGCTGGAGTTGTGTCGGAAGCCTGACGCAACTCCAGCAATGTTCCTTTCACATGGGGCAAGCCCGATGTGAAAGGGCCTGCGTCACCCTTACGCCTGCCATGAGGCAGGCATAAGGTTTTGACGCATTGGCGTCCTAGAAGTGGCGCAGCGAAATCCCATAGATTTGACTGCACCACTCCTACAACCCTTTCCTGCGGGGGTCCGCCCACCCTGCATACATTATACCTGGTGCAGGTATAATGTTGCTCAGGGGTTTACGAAGTGACGCAGCTACATAGATGAGTCACTTCGTAAATATAGCGCAACATGGCGCATTTTTTTACGCCACTGGTGCGTCACAAAAAGTGACGCACCAGTGGCGCAAAAGTGATGCAGGGGCTCATAAATAAGCCCCTTACAGCCAGATTCATCAAAGACCCATTTTGCGAGTCTTTAATAGTGATTCATAAGGAATCGCTATTACAGACTCGCAAAACGAGATTCATGTAGGAATCGCAAAATAAAATGCGATTCCTACACGTACCTTATTTGCGATTAGCAAATTGCTAATCGCAAATAAGGAATAACTCCCCATTCATTCCTATGGGCCAAAATGAATGGGGAGTATTCCTTATGTGCAATTAGCAATTTGCTAATCGCAAATAAGATAGCGATTTAAAGGGTGCCAGGAGTGTCCATAGGACACCCTGTAGCAACCCTTAAATGCAAATTTAAACAGGTGTTACCACGAAGTCAGACTTCGTGGTAAATTGCGACCAAATATTGCGAATTCGCAATTTCAAATTGGTTGATGAATTGCATTTAAGGAATCTCTATTAGAGATTCCTTTAATCCAATTCCTCGCAAATTTGCGATTTCTCTAATAGCGATTTTTGCATTTGGGATGATGAATCCCAAATACAAAAATTGCACTCGCAAAGGGCCAGATTCTCAGAATCTGGCTCTTTGCGAGCGCAATTTCGCTTGATGAATCGGGCTGTTAGTGTTTTAGATTGTTATGTACCCTCTCTACCGCCTCTTGTAATTCAAAGTTCATGCATTTTTCAAGTGATTACTTTTAGGATGCAACACGCAGATAAACAGACCCCTTCAGTCCCATGGGGCAAAAACAGATACGGTGACATGACCATGAATGGAGTGGAGAAGTGTGGCTCACTGGTTAGAGGAGGCAGACCTGGAAGCAGAAGTCAGCATGGGACCAGGGTTCGATTCCCGGCTTGGCAGGGTCTTGAGTCCTAAAATGTCCATGGACTCGACAATTCTCGCTCTGGTGCGTACTTGATTCACGGGTTCACACTCTGCGACTCTGGGCAATAGCTTGCTTAATCTCCACAACGGCCCCTTGCGGCGGGATGCCTGGCTTTCACCTTGCGGATACCTTGCTGGGGTTATCTCACAGGGGAATACCAGGACGGGTTCCCTAAGCAAGCGCTTAGAAACCGCTTGGTGATTTGCGCTATATAAATTCCTGTACATTTACATGAATTATTTTGTGCAAAACAAAAACTTTGACAAAAAACAAGTGTTATGGGTAAGGAAGGATTTTCTTTCCTGCTTAAGATTAAATCATTTGCAGAGGATTCTGCTAGATCCTCTGTGAAGATCCTGGAAGATGTGCTCATCTTCAGAAACTTCCAGTCTGCCACGCTTTTCCTCTCTGCAGCATGAGGGTTAGATGAGACCTGATCTCTCCCTAGCTCAGAGCTGAAGTGCCACATTACACCCTAAAATATGGGGGCATATTATCAAGGACGGCGTTAAAATTATCGCCGGTTGTCTGCCGCTAAAGCAGCGATAATGAGCTTGATAATATGCCCTGGAGAATTCCAATAGATGCCCATGTTCACACCAGAACATGGACTTCTATTGGAATGCTCAAGGGCATATTATCAAGCCCATTATCGCCGATTTAGCGGCAGTTTTCTGCCGCTAAACTGGCGATAAATTTTAACGCTGTTCTTGATAATATGCCCCATGCATTGTTCTAATCTGGAGAACAGTCCCAGGCATATCTTCGAATGTTTCCCTGTTTTATGGATGTTTTGTGTGCCTGCACACACCCATTAAGTAGAGGGCATGGCATGGGAACTCTGCACCCCCCAGTTGGCCTTTCCAGCTTCACCCTGAAGTCACTCTCCTGACACACAGATGGGGCGAGGGGTGCGTCTTTAAGAAGGAGGAGTAACGGAGGGTAGGAGAGGTGGCGGCCCAACAAATTGCATGCCCCTGGAGGGCCATGGAATGCCCTCTCAGAGCAAACACCACATACCGACTCATTCTTATGCCCATCGGCTCATTCAAAGCTGTCTTTGCACAAAAATAACAAAAACAGTCTGATGCACCAGGCTTTGATGGCGCAAATCTCCATTCAGCCATTGAGGTTTCAGAGTGCACCTTCACAACACCTGTCCAAACCACTTGGGTACACACTGCTGAACTCACATGCAGTTTACACCTGCAGTGCCCAACAACCAAGCAGTCTGTTCTTTGCTGAAATCATGTTGAACCCCGGGTGATGGCTTCGGGAATCTACTGAAGCGCTGCGCATAAAAAAATCAATAAATATAGAAAAACATTACAATTTCCCAGAGATGATGGATTCATCTCACATGAGAGTTGGCAGGTGTCTGCCTCAAATTCATCTTTTTCAAACACAGTATGGCCTAAATGTACCAGGAGCTGCTCGGGCGCTTATGTGGCGTTGCATAATTTTTGAGCTGCACGTGTAGACCTTGTTACTGGTGAGTAAATCGATGCAATGTGTTGTGTTAAATTGTGCCACACAAGCGCCCATGCAATACCTCAGTAAACAACCTCTCTCAGTTTTAGCATCTCTCTCTCACACACACACACACACACACACACCGCACCCCTTCCCTCAAGTCCATCTCAGAGAGGATGATGCCCTTTTACCACACACATGTCCTCTGCACTTGTATTCGATTCAACTGTATGATGTATGAAGCCAAATCGGAAAGTAGAATTGAAAGGGGAGAGACATTCAGGCATAGGACATTTGGCTTAACTTGCTTTTTACTGTGCTTCTTTGTTTTAAGCACAACTTCCTCCAAATAATTATTGAGAAACATCTCTTGCCCACAAGTCAAAAGAAACGGCGCATGGAAGTTGTGAAATGTTAATTATCTTGCAACCTTTTCTCAGTAATGCAATCAGGCTGCAGCACTTAGCTTGGTTTCTTTTCTCGTTGCAGGAACTCCTCTTCGTTCATCCTCTGAAGAACTGGCTTCAAAATCAAATGGGAGCCTTTCGGACACCAAGACTGACCAGTCTGATGAAGATAATGCAGACAAAGTGCCAAAGCGTACACAGAGTCTCAAAGCCAGCAAGAAGCCTTCGAAGACAGAGGTCAGCACAACATAGGCTCTACATAATGAGCGGACCAATCACGGTCCCGCTTGCTGGCAGCGTAGAGCAGGCGCGCAACTCCCATTGGACTCACAGGGCTTCAGCTTCCCCTCCCCAGTCGTATGTAGCAACCCGGGATGAGACAGCTTCCCGGACACAAACAGCCGCACCCGAGCACTTCACAGGTCTTTACATTTTTTCTTAGCCCCCCCACAAAATCTGGCTCTAGTTGCGCCTCTGGCGTAGAGCAGATATGTCCTACAATCATTGTCAGGTGTTTGTGGGAAAGGCGGAAGTTCAGCACCTCTCTAGGAAGAGAGGGTACCTGACCCATATGAAAAAGGCGGAGGCCACGCTAGTGTGACAGTGCACAGTGAATTTAATATAGAACATTCAGCTAAGCAGCCAACACAGTCGTCACGTAGCCTACTTTTTAAGCATGGCATACCCATGGCTTCAGACAGGGGAGCAGCAGCCCCTCCATTAGAGCGGATGAGCGCCACCTCCCCTGCCACCAGACTCCAATAAAACAAATAAAAACGGGTTTAAACCTGTTTTTGTTATTTTTTTATTTTAATACCCCTGGGCCCGCCACCAGGAGTCTGACCAGTTTTTGGTGCGGGTCCAGGGGGGATGACGCTGCTGGTGGGGGAGTGGTGGGCACTGTTACAGTGCGCATAACTCAGGCCATCCAAACCCTCATGCACACTGAAGCTCTCTCCAGCCCCAGCTGCGTTGCTGGGGCTAGAGAGCAGGCACAGGCTCCCGGTCTGCCTGGGAGTGCAAGTTGACAGTGCTCAAGCCAATTCTGACGCTGCTTTATAGCAGAATCAGGATTGGCCGCAGTCCAGTCTGGGAGCCTGTGTACATGTTCTCAGAAGAAGTCTTTAAGAGCGCAATGCAAGGTATTTTATTTTATGTGAATTGTTTTGTCCCCGAACCCCGCCCCCACCTCCCTCCTCTGGCCCACCCCGCCACTTTGGCAGGGCACAGGCCACTACTTCAGGGGAGTTAGGAACGTTGACTTGATGGGTATATATATGTTATAGTATTAAATCAATATTGATCTTCTGGACTCGGATGCAAAAGTACAAATAATAAGATTTATTATAAGAAACTTGCAAGTGACTCATGAGTCGGCTGGGAACTCTTCACCAACTGCAAAGTTTTTAATTACTCGGTTGCCACCGCTCTTGTCATAGCTTCCTCACAAGGTAGTAACCATGTGCGATGACAACTCTCTAATGTAAACATAAAAACTTTACCACCAATCAAGGTCATAAAATATTTCCCTACTTTGCAATGGAAACAACCATAAATAATAACACAAACACCTTTATAACATAACACCAAAAGTGAGTAATAATTTGCAAGGCAAATGATTTCAGAAAATAAACATGAATTAGATAGATGTTAATGGAAAACAATGATGGAAGCAACAGTGATCATGAATGAACATTTTGTACTAACATTAAAATTGTGCTACTGGGCTACATAGTCCCCCAACAATGATGGCCTATGAACAGTCTCGATTGCCGAGGAGAAATCAAGGTTTTAGCCAAATCACAACCCCTCATATAACAGTCTCACTCAAGAACTGAAGGTGGTCTGAGCACTCATGCCATTTTCCCCAGGTAATGTTGCTTGGATCACACTGGCTTTTGGACCTTCTACTACATTTTAGTTTACATTCTGTACACTACTGATAAGCAAATAAAAGTTTTGCCCTTTTGATTGGGAGTAGTCAAAACCCACTCTGGAATTTTGTAAACCTAGACACTGAATTGTTGTTATGACAAATTCTCTTAACCTTAGATAACCGCCTTTTACTTCAACATTACCCATAATCCACTCTCACACCCCCTTTGCTCACTTGGGCTAGTCAGGTAGCTGGAAATAATTTAGGCAGCATTTTACCTACCACATAATTCTTATGAATCTTGACCTATATTAAAATCAATAATTTTTGTGTGATGCAGACATATGTTTCTGCTTTTTTCTCTGTCTCCCGCAGCACGCTTTAGACGTGCATTCTTGGATGTAATCTGGCATAAAAATTGGTAACTAAAACAAAAGACGGAAGGACTCACACCAGTTGTAAAATGAGAAGTCATGTGATAATTTGAAAACCTACATCTCACAGCTTTCTTAACTTCAGGCCCGAGCTGCTAGACAACTGAACAGTATAATCACTCTACACTTTCAATGATTCGGTTGTTCTGTGGGCTGTACAAGGTGACGTGAAATATGTATATCCTGGCCCTGACAAGTAATCTATGGTTTCCTGCAAAATAACATGGACTCCATTGCCGAGTCCTAATATTTCAGGGAACGCTGCAATGGCAAAGGTGTTTGCATGGAATGGAATCATGTTGTGACCACTGGGATCCTGTACCAGGTAAAAGTAAACCCACTGAAAGCCATAGTCAAGCAGTATAATAATGAGCTCATGCCATTGGGCAAGCCCTTAATAAGACACCAAGTCAATGGCAATCATCCCTTATGCTATTTGTTTAAAATCTGGTCGGTTCGAGGGCGTGTTGAATGCGAGCCTCTCCTTGTCAGAATTCTGGTACAATCACCAGCTCATCCTCTCCCTCACCAGAAACCCCAACACCGCCAAACTCAATTTCCAGAAAGAAATGCAAGACATTGCAGTCTGGATCACCAACAGCTGCCTGAAGCTCAACGCCGAGAAGACAGAAGTCCTCGTCCTTGGAACCACCCCTTCACCATGGGACAACACCTGGTGGCCGACTGCCCTCGGAAGCCCACCTGCCCCCTCAGACCACGCCAAAATGCTCGGCATCGTACTCGACTCATCACTCACCATGAACCGACAGGTCAACGCCCTCACCTCCAGCTGCTTCAACACCCTCTGCATCATTCGCAAGACCTTCAAATGGATCCCTCCTGAGTCAAGGAAGACAGTCACCCACGTACTCATCACCAGCAGACTGGGCTATGGAAACGCACTCTATGCTGGCATCAACAAGTCCCTACTCCGCAAACTTCAGACAATACAGAACACTGCCACCAGATTCGTCCTCTGCATCCCCCAGCGCAAACACATCAGCCAACACCTACGAAGACTCCACTGGCTCCCCGTGGAGAAAAGAGTCATCTTCAACATCCTCACTCACGCCTGCAAATGCCTACACAACAACGGACCCAAATACCTCAACAACAGAATCAACTTCCACGTACCCAAAAGAGACCTCCTGCCTTCCAACCTTGCACTGGCCGAAACCTTGCGCATCCACAGAGCCAGAACGGGCAGAAGATCTTTCTCTCACATTGCAGCCAAGACCTGGAATGACCTACCGCCAGACATGCCCCCTCCCTGAACACCTTCAGAAAGATTCTTGAAAAACCTGGCTCTTGGCTAACAGATCTGCGCCCCCCCCCCCCCCCTCAGCGCCTTGCGACCCTCACTTGTGAGTAGCATGCTTACAATTCCCCTGATTGATTGATTCACATGCAGCAATTAACAGCTCCATCAATTCATCCACGGAGGGCTTCCAATAATTTCCTCATATCCTGTTCTTCATGGCCATTATCCTGGTGACCTTCATGGGTAATGGTAATCAGTCCAGAATGAAGAAACACTGGCAGAATAGCACACATCTCAGGACTACCACCCCATTTAATACTTCTCTCTTTTGGGGATTTTTTTTTTACTTCACCCAGCATTGTTTTGGCCATGATACCCTCACTCTTCACAGAGGAACAATGCTACCAGAAACTATAAGACCATCAACAAGATTGACCACACCTTTAACCTCCTCCGACACCTCACCTTCCAGGTATATCTGGATGAGAAATCCACTCTGACATTACTTTTTCCCGCAGTATGTTGGAAATCAAAATTAAACTCTTGCATCCCAGATAATAAACATGCCAAAATAGGCTCAATGGTTTCTGAATAGTGCAAAACAAAAGTTTTGGCCCCAAACATAGGTATTGAAATGTTAGGTTGTCCGAACACAAGCTGAAGTCTTGCTCTTCATTGTACTACGGGTGCGCCCCTGTTTCTCGAGCCGCCTGTCTGCAGGTGTTACAGTATGTTTTCTGTTGCCCTATATCTGATGCAACTTCACTAAAGTGGATGATGGACCGAGCGTTTGAGCAAATCAAACACTCACCCCCAGTCAACTGATCTGCAATTGTGCCATAACACTTGGTGGAACATTACATACCTTATACTGTAAAGGCATAACAGCTTTTTTGAATTATTTTGTGTTCATAGCCCTTAACACAGCCCAGTTTATCTTTAAACACCCCTCCCTGTGCTTCCAGTATCATGGTTCTTTAATGCTATAAATGATATGGTACATGATGCGCCTGGTCTCAATATCATACCATAGGAAAAATCATCCCTCCAACCAAAAAAGCAATCTGTATTTTGTACTTAAGACCTCATTCTGCAGTGGGGGTCTACATATTCCAGCAATCTATATTTTTTTTACTAAACATGCATATTCTCTTGCCATCCTTTTCCATCAGGCCCCAGCGAAGAATGTTCGACCGCGGCCCAAGAAGAAAGCTGCAGCCCCCAATGGTGTCGTGGAGTCGGCATGAAGATGATGCTGTCTGTCCTCCTTTCTTTCTGGCCATCTGCTGTCTCTTTATGGTTCCTGTGACTCGCGGAGACTCTGCTCAGAAGAAGAAGTTTTCTAAGTCTTCAAGCTCTGTAGAGAGCAGCATCTGCGTTAAAGGTTCCTTGCGAGGAGAGGCTGGAGAAGAAGGGGTTGAGGCATCATATGGACTTAGAAAAATTATTTGAATGCGTCTTTCGGACCTCCCTGCACCAGTGAGATGATGACTCGTGTTGAGCCTGAACCCCAGACTTGCCAAGAGAAATATGTTGGAGGCTGCACCCACCTGGCACAGAATGGGGACACAGAGCGCAGCAGAGCCTCTTTGAGGGTGTAGGCCAGGGGTCCCCAAACCGGTCCTGGAGGGCCGGATCCATGCCAGATTTTTAAAATTACTACATGTATCTCAATGGGGATATCCAAAAAATCTGGCATGGATCCGGCCCTCCAGGACCGGTTTGGAGATCCCTGGTGTAGGCTGTTCACAAGTCTTTGGCAGCCTCATAGTGCCTTTGCTGCCAAAACAGAAAGTGCCTGATGAGTGCAGGGAGCAGGGTGAGGCAAGGGAGCCGGGGTGAGGAAGAGGTAAAAGGAGAGGAGATGGTGATAAATTTGAGACTTTCTGCTGGCAGAAGACATTACTCCAAAGATAGTTATTGTATGGATCCACACCGTGGCAGTATTCTCCGTTGCTGGAGCAAGTGGTCTGAGAAGATGGACATGAAGAACACATGCCACAATTTGTGGCCTTGGGTCACGTGTGATATGTTCTTTATCAGTTAATGAGGATTTCCTGGTGCTTTAGCCTTTCCTTCACGCCCTAATAATATAGATGATAAGACGACATTTATTTTTAACAACTTTAACTTATTCATGCCCATACAATCTGTTAGGTATCAGAGCTGTGAAACCTCAATGTAATTGAGAAGGATTTCCATTGATGGTGTGGGATGGAAGGGTTGCCATCCTTTTAAATGTAATTCCACATTGATGCATTCTATGGTGAGAAGAGCCTGGAGTGGTGGCTGCCTAGAGGAATGACACATAGAAATAGTTACTGTTTAGTACCCATGTTAAGGCTGGCACTTTGGTTTTCCTCACATGTTTGCACATGGCTGCCCCCTTCTTTTTACACTACTTGACTAACAATTGTTACTCTATGGTTGCTTAAGCTGGACATTTATTATAGGTGCATGAGTTGGGTGTTTCTGAAGATTACACTTTGGCCCAGACATAGTTAAAAATATCCGCAAACCCTTTATCCAAGTTAGTCCTCAACAAGCAGCTTGCACATATCCCTGGTGGTTCTGTCACTACTGAAGTCGAATTAAAGTTCAACATTATTCTCCTCCTGCTTTTTGACCAAACATATACTAAGAGTACACAGTCATAAACTTGGCCTTTAATAGTGCCTGTTTAGGTCTATGGAAGGCTTGCTTAGTTATCAGCAGGTCACTCCGTTCTAGGGTCTGGGCTTCTATTGAATCTCACGTGCATAAATCACATACCCCCATCCCTAGTGCATTTGCTCTTGGCTGGTAAAAGCAAAGATTCTCCTGAAGTTTTTGGGGTATATTATCAAGTGGGTTTATCTCCGCTTTTTTGGCTTTAAAAGACAAGAAAGCGGAGATAAAATTATCTCCCTATTACCTAGCTGTCGCTAACACCAGTTAGTGACAGCTAGTAGGAGCTAGTGACCATCTTGGGCCCCACTTTGCATGTCAGTGATATTTATCACTAATGACATTCAAAGTGGGCGTGCCAAGATGTTAGCGACTGGAAACAGTCACTAACATCGCTATCTCCTATTACCAACTTTTGGAGATATTCGCGCTAAGCGCGAATATCTCCAAAAGCTAACACCTGCCCCATAGCAGTTCTTAGCCATGTTATCCAATGGGAGGTGGATAACATGGCTAAGAGCATTAGCTCGGTAATGCATGAATATCGCTGACTTTTCAGCGAAATTCATGCATTTCGGCCGATTTTTATCGCTTAGGAGATAAACCTTGATAATAGCAAGGTTCCTAAGCGATAAAAATCGCCGCAGCTCGGCGATAAAAATATCGCCGCTAAACCAACATAGCGATAATTATCGCTAGTTGTTGGTAATATGCCCCTTTGTCTTTTATTGTTAAAGCTGAATGTGGAGAAGGCTGAGCATCAAATCCCATTCACCTTGAAACATCTCAGCACAAACGGCGACTAGTTCACCTCGCTAGTGATTAAAGTTTGTTCTGTCCACACTCCCCTGAACACATGCAGCACTGTTGAGTCTAAAAATGTGGGCCCAGAAATGGAAAAGCTAGTGGCACGCCACTGTAATTTTACTGACAATTATGCTCAAGTAAACAAGGCATGCATACCTATAAAATGTGCAAGTTCTTATTAAGGCTGATCTCAAAGTCTCCTGAATTTAAAATGTCTTGGCATAAAAGGAGCGGTCTATCAAAATCAGCGGTCTTCAGTTGCAGTGTCAGCTGAACTTAAAACTGTCTTGGAATTCCCCTGAGATAATTTTAAATCAGAGCCCGGTAAGTAAAATACAGTTTCCCTCCGAATTTTTTTTAAATAACAAAGTTTGCAATTTTATTGTTGCCAGTGTGAAATTGTTCTGAGCTGAAGTGTGTTCAGTGAGTCACAAGGCCATGCTTGTGACGTATGCACCCTTTCCATCCAGGTAGCCTTTTGAGCTGAAATTGTCATTTGCCCTTTCTTTTCATTCGCTGGTTAACTTGTAGGGCCTCAATTATGAGGCCTTGCGTCAGTTTTGTGCTTCCGATGGGTCACTTTTTGTGATGCATCGGCGGCGTAAAACATGCCTCCTGTTGCGCAGTATTTACAAAGTGACTCATCTAAGCAGATGTGTCACTTGTAAACCCCTGCGCTACATTATACCTGCGTCAGGTATAATGTATGCAGGGGCGTGTTCCCCCGCAAAAAGCCTCGTGGAAGTGACGCAGTGAAATCTATGAGCTTTCACTGCGTCACTTCTAGGACGCCATTGCGTCAAAATCCTGCACCTACCTCACAGCAAGCATAAGACTGAGGCAGGTTCTTTCACATGGGGCTTGCCCCATGTGAAAGGACGCATTTCTGGAGTTGGGTCACTTTTGTGACACACTCCATTAATGCGTCACTTTTGCGCTTACAAATACGACAGAAATACTGACGTGTCTGTAACTCCTTGTGACATGATGCATCATACATTAAATATGACGCATCAGGTATGTCGCAAGGAGTGCGCATGAAAAGTGACGCATCGCTGCTTTCGCGCAGCGATGCGTCATTTCTCATAAATGAGGCCCGTACTCTCTTACACAAGCTACACTGTTCAGTGTGCTCTCCAGCTCGCCAGCTCAGTTATTTTCATCCTCCCAAAATAATACATATGGAAGATGTCTAGAAGTTCAATATTCTTCAGGAATCCACCTTTGGAGTCTCCTTACTTGCTGTTTTCATGGTGTGTTCCCATTTTGCGTAATCAATGGCCTGAGGTTGTGCACACCTGTTATCACGGACAGACATTATCTCCCTGTGCAACCCACAAAATGCATGGCTACTCATGCAGCCAGTGGATACCGCTACACACCTTTCTGTCCGTGGAATCCACCACATCCCTCAGATAAACATCTGACCTTAATGCTTCTGTGCATATTAGAAAATAGTGACGATTCTTCCAAGCACAATGCTTTAAGCCCTAAAATAACTTCCTATTTGACCTCCAAGTTCCTGAAATACCCTTTGGGACTGCAACTGGTTTGGCCACATAACATTGTGAAAGATTATGATGTGAATGACTGTGAGTCCTTGGGAATCAACACTTGAATACTGAATCTGATGTGAAGTGAATATCAGAACCTGAATATTGTAATACTGAAGCTATTGTGTCTGAGCTCGACCACATGTTCTCTTCAAATATTTTATGAGCATAGGGCAGATGCTGAATGAAGATATCTCACTATTAGTGTGTGAAGCTTTGGAGACAAAGCAGCTGCTGAAAAGCTCAGCTTCTCTGGGAATATCAGTACCTGTACATAATCCATATGAGTATATATATTGTCAGTACCTGTTCCGGTCCACCCAAGGGTACAATATCAGTACCTGTCCTGGTTTACCTGTGAATTCGGTGTTGGTAGCTTAAATCAATCCACCTATTAAAGCAATGTCAGTATCTGTTCATTCTATCCATGAGTGCTTTCTCAGCACATGATGCGATCCAACAAAGAGTAAAATATAGTAGCAATTTTCTGACAACTTTAAAGAAATTCTAGATTCCATTTAAGAGATGGAGGCGAGTATTAAACCTTTAAATCTTTACCACTCACCAGCAACAAAGAAAATAAATGGGCATTTCTTTTCATTAAAAAACTACAGTTCCTATACACCATTTAATAGACACATACAAAATACAGAATGCAGCAACCAATCAGAGGACTCATGAGCATATAACTGTTATCTCCAGGATCTCCTCCTAATCTTTTCTTTGATGTGAAGCTCCACTTAAACCATCAAAACTCAGTCTATATAGTTCTAACCCTCAACGTCAGTCCTGCTGTTCATTCCTACTTCTGCACATTGCCGATCAATAAAGATCATACTATTAATAACCCTGGGATGGGAAATTGAAAAAAGGTGTAGTTCAACTTTATTTCAAGTAACTAAATTATCTCTGGCAAACAAATAATTAACATAGTCCTCGTACACCAAAACCTCATTAACCAATCATATACACGCCCTTATTTTTGTTTGGAGGGATAATATCCACCTCCGTGTCTTTAATAGAATTGAGACTTTCTTTAAAATAGTCTGAAAATAAAATTCAATTCTGTGGCAAGACATGGAGATTCCTATTGTCAAATTTCAAAGTTTACTCATCACATTCACAGCAATACCTTATTAAATGATTTAAAGACGAGACACCTGATCAGTTTGCTGCTTTCATAACTTCTTCGAGATGTGTCTCTACCAGAAAGATTCTTGGGGCATATTATCAAGAATGGCGATAAAATGATCGCTGTTGTAGCGGCAGGAAACTGTCGCTAAAACGGAGATAATGGGCTTGATAATATGCCCTTGTGAATTCCCATAGCAGCCCAGGTTAACACCAGAACGTATGCTGCTATGGGAATTCACATGGACATATTATCAAGCCCATTATTGCCGTTTTAGCGGCAGTTTCCTGACGCTAAAACAGCGATAATTTTATCGCCGTTCTTGATAATATGCCCCCTAGAGGCCAATGTGCCCCTAACTAAATGAGCCCCAAATGTGAATTCATCTGGTCCTGCCTCCCACTTCACGCACTTGACTCAACATGCCAAAGTGTCAAAGATGGTGTGGGAGCACCCCGCTGACCTCTAAGCCCGGGTTCGCCTCTGGCTTGCTGGGAAGTGTAGTTTTTCTTCAAGTGTTCAAGTTTTTCGCTAGAGTTAGCGCAGGAAGTACTGATCTCTAGACACAGCGTGTGTTTCTGGTTTCTTTACCGTCTTCAGTAGAGAATACAGCCAATATTCAAGGTTTGCTGAGGGCTGCCAAAATGTTCATCAGGTGAAGTGCCTCTCATGGCATGCGGGTGCTTCAGCCACGGACTCGTCAGCCCAAGCACTCGCGAGAGCGCCATTAAATAGTCAAAGATGGTGTGGGAGCACCCCGCTGACCTCTAAGCCCGGGTTCGCCTCTGGCTTGCTGGGAAGTGTAGTTTTTCTTCAAGTGTTCAAGTTTTTCGCTAGAGTTAGCGCAGGAAGTACTGATCTCTAGACTCAGCGTGTGTTTCTGGTTTCTTTACCGTCTTCAGTAGAGAATACAGCCAATATTCAAGGTTTGCTGAGGGCTGCCAAAATGTTCATCAGGTGAAGTGCCTCTCATGGCATGCGGGTGCTTCTGCCACGGACTCGTCAGCCCAAGCACTCGCGAGAACGCCATTAAATAGTCAAAGATGGTGTGGGAGCACCCCGCTGACCTCTAAGCCCGGGTTCGCCTCTGGCTTGCTGGGAAGTGTAGTTTTTCTTCAAGTGTTCAAGTTTTTCGCTAGAGTTAGCGCAGGAAGTACTGATCTCTAGACACAGCGTGTGTTTCTGGTTTCTTTACCGTCTTCAGTAGAGAATACAGCCAATATTCAAGGTTTGCTGAGGGCTGCCAAAATGTTCATCAAGTGAAGTGCCTCTCATGGCATGCGGGTGCTTCAGCCACGGACTCGTCAGCCCAAGCACTCGCGAGAGCGCCATTAAATAGTCAAAGATGGTGTGGGAGCACCCCGCTGACCTCTAAGCCCGGGTTCGCCTCTGGCTTGCTGGGAAGTGTAGTTTTTCTTCAAGTGTTCAAGTTTTTCGCTAGAGTTAGCGCAGGAAGTACTGATCTCTAGACACAGCGTGTGTTTCTGGTTTCTTTACCGTCTTCAGTAGAGAATACAGCCAATATTCAAGGTTTGCTGAGGGCTTCCAAAATGTTCATCAGGTGAAGTGCCTCTCATGGCATGTGGGTGCTTCAGCCACGGACTCGTCAGCCCAAGCACTCGCGAGAGCGCCATTAAATAGTCAAAGATGGTGTGGGAGCACCCCGCTGACCTCTAAGCCCGGGTTCGCCTCTGGCTTGCTGGGATGTGTAGTTTTTCTTCAAGTGTTCAAGTTTTTCGCTAGAGTTAGCGCAGGAAGTACTGATCTCTAGACACAGCGTGTGTTTCTGGTTTCTTTACCGTCTTCAGTAGAGAATACAGCCAATATTCAAGGTTTGCTGAGGGCTGCCAAAATGTTCATCAGGTGAAGTGCCTCTCATGGCATGCGGGTGCTTCAGCCACGGACTCGTCAGCCCAAGCACTCGCGAGAGCGCCATTAAATAGTCAAAGATGGTGTGGGAGCACCCCGCTGACCTCTAAGCCCGGGTTCGCCTCTGGCTTGCTGGGAAGTGTAGTTTTTCTTCAAGTGTTCAAGTTTTTCGCTAGAGTTAGCGCAGGAAGTACTGATCTCTAGACACAGCGTGTGTTTCTGGTTTCTTTACCGTCTTCAGTAGAGAATACAGCCAATATTCAAGGTTTGCTGAGGGCTGCCAAAATGTTCATCAGGTGAAGTGCCTCTCATGGCATGCGGGTGCTTCAGCCACGGACTCGTCAGCCAAAGCACTCGCGAGAGCGCCATTAAATAGTCAAAGATGGTGTGGGAGCACCCCGCTGACCTCTAAGCCCGGGTTCGCCTCTGGCTTGCTGGGAAGTGTAGTTTTTCTTCAAGTGTTCAAGTTTTTCGCTAGAGTTAGCGCAGGAAGTACTGATCTCTAGACACAGCGTGTGTTTCTGGTTTCTTTACCGTCTTCAGTAGAGAATACAGCCAATATTCAAGGTTTGCTGAGGGCTGCCAAAATGTTCATCAGGTGAAGTGCCTCTCATGGCATGCGGGTGCTTCAGCCACGGACTCTTCAGCCCAAGCACTCGCGAGAGCGCCATTAAATAGTCAAAGATGGTGTGGGAGCACCCCGCTGACCTCTAAGCCCGGGTTCGCCTCTGTCTTTCTGGGAAGTGTAGTTTTTCTTCAAGTGTTCAAGTTTTTCGCTAGAGTTAGCGCAGGAAGTACTGATCTCTAGACACAGCGTGTTTTTCTGGTTTCTTTACCGTCTTCAGTAGAGAATACAGCCAATATTCAAGGTTTGCTGAGGGCTGCCAAAATGTTCATCAGGTGAAGTGCCTCTCATGGCATGCGGGTGCTTCAGCCACGGACTCGTCAGCCCAAGCACTCGCGAGAGCGCCATTAAATAGTCAAAGATGGTGTGGGAGCACCCCGCTGACCTCTAAGCCCGGGTTCGCCTCTGGCTTGCTGGGAAGTGTAGTTTTTCTTCAAGTGTTCAAGTTTTTTGCTAGAGTTAGCGCAGGAAGTACTGATCTCTAGACACAGCGTGTGTTTCTGGTTTCTTTACCGTCTTCAGTAGAGAATACAGCCAATATTCAAGGTTTGCTGAGGGCTGCCAAAATGTTCATCAGGTGAAGTGCCTCTCATGGCATGCGGGTGCTTCAGCCACGGACTCGTCAGCCCAAGCACTCGCGAGAGCGCCATTAAATAGTCAAAGATGGTGTGGGAGCACCCCGCTGACCTCTAAGCCCGGGTTTGCCTCTGGCTTGCTGGGAAGTGTAGTTTTTCTTCAAGTGTTCAAGTTTTTCGCTAGAGTTAGCGCAGGAAGTACTGATCTCTAGACACAGCGTGTGTTTCTGGTTTCTTTACCGTCTTCAGTAGAGAATACAGCCAATATTCAAGGTTTGCTGAGGGCTGCCAAAATGTTCATCAGGTGAAGTGCCTCTCATGGCATGCGGGTGCTTCAGCCACGGACTCGTCAGCCCAAGCACTCGCGAGAGCGCCATTAAATAGTCAAAGATGGTGTGGGAGCACCCCGCTGACCTCTAAGCCCGGGTTCGCCTCTGGCTTGCTGGGAAGTGTAGTTTTTCTTCAAGTGTTCAAGTTTTTCGCTAGAGTTAGCGCAGGAAGTACTGATCTCTAGACACAGCGTGTGTTTCTGGTTTCTTTACCGTCTTCAGTAGAGAATACAGCCAATATTCAAGGTTTGCTGAGGGCTGCCAAAATGTTCATCAAGTGAAGTGCCTCTCATGGCATGCGGGTGCTTCAGCCACGGACTCGTCAGCCCAAGCACTCGCGAGAGCGCCATTAAATAGTCAAAGATGGTGTGGGAGCACCCCGCTGACCTCTAAGCCCGGGTTCGCCTCTGGCTTGCTGGGAAGTGTAGTTTTTCTTCAAGTGTTCAAGTTTTTCGCTAGAGTTAGCGCAGGAAGTACTGATCTCTAGACACAGCGTGTGTTTCTGGTTTCTTTACCGTCTTCAGTAGAGAATACAGCCAATATTCAAGGTTTGCTGAGGGCTTCCAAAATGTTCATCAGGTGAAGTGCCTCTCATGGCATGTGGGTGCTTCAGCCACGGACTCGTCAGCCCAAGCACTCGCGAGAGCGCCATTAAATAGTCAAAGATGGTGTGGGAGCACCCCGCTGACCTCTAAGCCCGGGTTCGCCTCTGGCTTGCTGGGATGTGTAGTTTTTCTTCAAGTGTTCAAGTTTTTCGCTAGAGTTAGCGCAGGAAGTACTGATCTCTAGACACAGCGTGTGTTTCTGGTTTCTTTACCGTCTTCAGTAGAGAATACAGCCAATATTCAAGGTTTGCTGAGGGCTGCCAAAATGTTCATCAGGTGAAGTGCCTCTCATGGCATGCGGGTGCTTCAGCCACGGACTCGTCAGCCCAAGCACTCGCGAGAGCGCCATTAAATAGTCAAAGATGGTGTGGGAGCACCCCGCTGACCTCTAAGCCCGGGTTCGCCTCTGGCTTGCTGGGAAGTGTAGTTTTTCTTCAAGTGTTCAAGTTTTTCGCTAGAGTTAGCGCAGGAAGTACTGATCTCTAGACACAGCGTGTGTTTCTGGTTTCTTTACCGTCTTCAGTAGAGAATACAGCCAATATTCAAGGTTTGCTGAGGGCTGCCAAAATGTTCATCAGGTGAAGTGCCTCTCATGGCATGCGGGTGCTTCAGCCACGGACTCGTCAGCCAAAGCACTCGCGAGAGCGCCATTAAATAGTCAAAGATGGTGTGGGAGCACCCCGCTGACCTCTAAGCCCGGGTTCGCCTCTGGCTTGCTGGGAAGTGTAGTTTTTCTTCAAGTGTTCAAGTTTTTCGCTAGAGTTAGCGCAGGAAGTACTGATCTCTAGACACAGCGTGTGTTTCTGGTTTCTTTACCGTCTTCAGTAGAGAATACAGCCAATATTCAAGGTTTGCTGAGGGCTGCCAAAATGTTCATCAGGTGAAGTGCCTCTCATGGCATGCGGGTGCTTCAGCCACGGACTCTTCAGCCCAAGCACTCGCGAGAGCGCCATTAAATAGTCAAAGATGGTGTGGGAGCACCCCGCTGACCTCTAAGCCCGGGTTCGCCTCTGTCTTTCTGGGAAGTGTAGTTTTTCTTCAAGTGTTCAAGTTTTTCGCTAGAGTTAGCGCAGGAAGTACTGATCTCTAGACACAGCGTGTTTTTCTGGTTTCTTTACCGTCTTCAGTAGAGAATACAGCCAATATTCAAGGTTTGCTGAGGGCTGCCAAAATGTTCATCAGGTGAAGTGCCTCTCATGGCATGCGGGTGCTTCAGCCACGGACTCGTCAGCCCAAGCACTCGCGAGAGCGCCATTAAATAGTCAAAGATGGTGTGGGAGCACCCCGCTGACCTCTAAGCCCGGGTTCGCCTCTGGCTTGCTGGGAAGTGTAGTTTTTCTTCAAGTGTTCAAGTTTTTTGCTAGAGTTAGCGCAGGAAGTACTGATCTCTAGACACAGCGTGTGTTTCTGGTTTCTTTACCGTCTTCAGTAGAGAATACAGCCAATATTCAAGGTTTGCTGAGGGCTGCCAAAATGTTCATCAGGTGAAGTGCCTCTCATGGCATGCGGGTGCTTCAGCCACGGACTCGTCAGCCCAAGCACTCGCGAGAGCGCCATTAAATAGTCAAAGATGGTGTGGGAGCACCCCGCTGACCTCTAAGCCCGGGTTTGCCTCTGGCTTGCTGGGAAGTGTAGTTTTTCTTCAAGTGTTCAAGTTTTTCGCTAGAGTTAGCGCAGGAAGTACTGATCTCTAGACACAGCGTGTGTTTCTGGTTTCTTTACCGTCTTCAGTAGAGAATACAGCCAATATTCAAGGTTTGCTGAGGGCTGCCAAAATGTTCATCAGGTGAAGTGCCTCTCATGGCATGCGGGTGCTTCAGCCACGGACTCGTCAGCCCAAGCACTCGCGAGAGCGCCATTAAATAGTCAAAGATGGTGTGGGAGCACCCCGCTGACCTCTAAGCCCGGGTTCGCCTCTGGCTTGCTGGGAAGTGTAGTTTTTCTTCAAGTGTTCAAGTTTTTCGCTAGAGTTAGCGCAGGAAGTACTGATCTCTAGACACAGCGTGTGTTTCTGGTTTCTTTACCGTCTTCAGTAGAGAATACAGCCAATATTCAAGGTTTGCTGAGGGCTGCCAAAATGTTCATCAGGTGAAGTGCCTCTCATGGCATGCGGGTGCTTCAGCCACGGACTCGTCAGCCCAAGCACTCGCGAGAGCGCCATTAAATAGTCAAAGATGGTGTGGGAGCACCCCGCTGACCTCTAAGCCCGGGTTCGCCTCTGGCTTGCTGGGAAGTGTAGTTTTTCTTCAAGTGTTCAAGTTTTTCGCTAGAGTTAGCGCAGGAAGTACTGATCTCTAGACACAGCGTGTGTTTCTGGTTTCTTTACCGTCTTCAGTAGAGAATACAGCCAATATTCAAGGTTTGCTGAGGGCTGCCAAAATGTTCATCAGGTGAAGTGCCTCTCGTGGCATGCGGGTGCTTCAGCCACAGACTCGTCAGCCCAAGCACTCGCGAGAGCGCCATTAAATAGTCAAAGATGGTGCGAAAAACTTGAACACTTGAAGAAAAACTACACTTCCCAGCAAGCCAGAGGCGAACCCGGGCTGAGAGGTCAGCGGGGTGCTCCCACACCATCTTTGACTCAACATGCCAAAGTGGGCGAGTTCAATACTTGATTGGGGGAGGGGGGTTTCATCACAATCAATACTTTACTTACTTCTGTAGGTTTCAATCATTTTGTTCTTTTCTCATACTCTATAGGACATCCTACAGTGCACAGGTTGTGCAGGAAAAGCAGGATAAGACACTGATTGGAAATTAGTCTTTGTTCATCTCAATACCACAAAAGTCCCCCTGCCAGGATTTGGTATCTGACACTCTGTGATACAACACCATACACAACTTCACCAATTGACCTGACTTTAACAACAGATCCTCAGAAACTTGTAAAAAATTGCAAAACCTCATTCACATCCACAACCTGCTGAAACGGGTTTGTGTGTGGGTTTACACTCTTACACCCTTAAAACAACCTACACACTAGATCAGAGGTCTTCAAACTTTTTTAGGTTGAGCCCCCCCAGCTGAATTTATTTAGATGTCAGGCCCCCCCACCACTTGACACAAAATTCTGGAACCTGGTATTCTACATAATCGACAGTCATCCGCATTTCCCAGTCCATATCTGGCTAATAATGTTAAACACAGTAAGAGTGTTTAGAAAACTGCAGGTTTGCGAGTTGGTGCGGTGAAATGACAGAGGCTTACTACACAGTCCAAAACTACATTTTTCAAGATAAAATGTGTGCAAATTGTAACGGGTTCTCCACTTAATTCTTGCAAAGCCTCCTCAAAGAAACTTCTGTGGTCAATAAAAGGAGTACCATTCAAAGACTATGCTCTCCACTGAGAAGCACTGTAGAGTTACATTTATTTCACCGCATTTTTTATTTCACCGCATTTATTCAGGCCGTACTTGCATTTTTCCAAAGCCTCGTGCTTGTGTTTGGCATCGCAGGAACCTCAGGAACAAAGCCTTGTGCTTGTGTTTAGTTTTTCATGCCGTACTTGCATGTTTTCAAAGCCTCGTGCTTGTGCTTGGCATCGCAGCATCCATGCATCCATCCACCCACCCACCCATCCATCCATCCTTCCATCCATCCATCATGCATCCATCATGCATCCATCCATCCATCATGCATCCATCCATCCCCCATACATCCACCACCCACACATCATGCATCCATCCACCCATCCTTCCACCCATCCATGATCCATTCATGCATCCATCATGGACCCATCCATCATTCACCCATCATGCACCCATCCATCCATCCATCCATCCATGCACCCATCCATCCATCCATGCATCCATCCATCCATCCATCATGCACCCACCAATCCACCAATCCATTTATCCATCATGCATGCATGCATGCATCCAACCATCCACCATCCACCATCCATCCATATATTCCATCATTCAACAATTCATCTATCCCCCATACACCCATCCTTCATCCATCCATCATGCACCCATCCATCCATCCGGCATCCATCCATCAGGCATCCATCCAATCACCCATACATTCAACACCAACCTCTTGGCACACAATAATGTAATGCAGAATTATACTTATTTCATGCATAATTATAGTTATTTCACAAAGCCTCGTGCTTGCGTTTTGTTTTTCATGCCGTACTTGCATGTTTCCAAAGCCTCGACCAGAGCAGGAACCTCTTGTGCTTTACAATAAGTTGACACTGCAGGAACCTAGCCTTGTGCTTGTGTTTGGCATTTGACACCGCATTACAATAAGTTACCGCATTACAATAAGTTGACAGTCGCGATGTTAACGGCATCGCGCCGTTGTCGCATGCATAGTGAATGCATGCGATTCAAACAATACTGCGATGTAAAAGTCGTGGTGTGATGGCACCGCGATCGTTTGACATCGATGTAATGGGTGTTTCCCATCTTTTAAAGACCTTTTGACATGTTAATGAGGTGTTGATAGTCTTCACCCCTTCTTAGGGCCACTGCAGCTCCACTCTGCCTCGCCGCCGTGGGAAACAATGAAAGGTGAAATTTTATGGTGCTGGTGGAGTGCGCGCCCCCCCTGAGATGGTGTCGCGCCCCCCCCAGGGGGGCGCGCCCCACAGTTTGAATAACTCTGCACTAGATGGTGCTTACCCACCGGACTTCCATTAACGTAAATGTGGAGTAGCAAATTCCCTGATTTACATGAATTAATCTTGATGTATGCCTTTATTTCCTCTGCTAGTTTGTACAGAAACTTTAGGAATGTACTACAACTGTAGAAGAGGGATGCAGCTCTCATTCCACACACCAGCTAGGCCATCTATTTCAAGCTGTCCTACAGCTCGTGTGCTTGGCTGGGGTCCAAGACTCCTTAATGACAAGTTAGCATTCTTCAAAAATTCTCTGATTTCATTCCTTAGATTCTGCAAGCCTTTAATCTCCGAAGATCCTGTTCTATCTGAGGGTGCATCCCCACTTTTAAATGCACCAGAACCCCCAGGCTCTGAGGTAAAGGAATTAGGTGTGCCCACTGACGGCTCCAGAAAGTCTGTGTACCAGACCCGAATCAGCCCTCAAGAGTGATCAAAATCCGATCTGCTAGCTGATTTGTGACTTTCACTATTATCCTCATAATCACATGTGTGAAGGAAACGGATACTTTAGTAATCTCCCCCAGCTCTGTAAGGACACTTCTGTCGCCAAAGTTTCTGGATCAGTTATTCAAATGAAATAACTCCTCCCTGGAATTTCAGCTAGGAAGCAAACCGGTCCACCTGGTATGAACTTCTCTATTCTTATAACGGACATACCAATGACTGTTTCAGCATTCAATCGCTCAAATTCACTAAATGGCATGATTCCTAACCTACCACCCCATTATACAGACCTGGTCTACATGACTGGTGTATTGTCAATACTTTGTCTATCCTTAGAAGGACACAGCACTGCGTTTGGTCTTTAGTAAACATCTTCACAGCAAAACAGCCTGCCAATAGTTGCAAACAATTTTTGTGATGTCTTGTATTGCTTTCTGAGCAGAGACATTCTCTTAACAATGTCCCCACAATGTGCTTCCTAACCTAAACAGCTTGTGTCCTAAACAATAAACATATCCATGCGTGTGCCAAATATGACCTGGTCTTTCAAATGTCTATGTGTGACTGAGCCACCACTGTAGCTCTGTCCTGGCCTTTATTGACCAATCAAAACTGTATTCAAATGCAAAGGCCTTACCACAAATGAAGTATGTTCATTCTCTTTAGGATCCAATAATGAAGGTGTCAAGGAAAATTTGCCTGTATTGATGACTATAGTCTACCCACAATTCTGGGCAGAACTCTGAGCAGAATCTTTAGTTTGAAAAGCACTTTTCTGATCTCTTTCAGAAATTATTACATCTTTTCCCTGGGTAATCTCAAAACTGCTTGTCCTGAGTCTATCTTGAATGCCAAGAACTCAATCTTCTGGAATGGATTGAGGACTTATTTCTCTCATTTGATAACAAGTCTTAAGTCCTGTAGCAAACCTATTACCATCTTCACCTGTTGAAACATTTGCTTGCTCTGTGCCACGAATAGCATGTGGTCCAGATAAAGAATCATTCTGATCATTGTGGACTTCCAAAAGGATACTACTGGTTTCAACAGTTTCGTGAAATAAATAACAAGGGGGGGGGGGGGGGGGAGACAATCCTACTCCCAGACTGGAAATTCCCATATTGTGCCGCCATACTGAAACTGAAGAAATTGATAATGCCTCTCCCATATCGGTACCAGTAGATATGCCAGATGCACCTAGAGTTCTCCATGATGGAAAACTTCTCAAAGGAGATATATTACGTCTAATTTGAAGTCTAAAGCGTAAGTACAAAATCAACTGTGGTGCCTGATGGAAGCTCTTTGAGCACCCCAGAGAGATGGCCACACTGAATTGACACGATCAAAAGAAGTACTGCATAGTGTACTTTAGGAAGAAATTGGCCTATAGCTTTAAATAGGTGTTATACAGGTAGCAGTGTAATCCAAAAACTGACCCTCAGTAGCGGCTTGTGGTGGGAGTGCCGTGGGGTGGTGGTGGGGCGGGGAGGGGAGGGGCAGGGCGGGGTGTAGTATACTCCGGGTCACAGCCGACCGGAGTAACGTATAGAAATAAATAAATTAAACGAATGTCATTGCGCCCACTGAAACGCATTTCAGCGCGCACAATGAAATGTGTTTTTTTTATCCCCCACCCCGCCCCACCCAACGCCACTCCCTCCACGAGCTGCTACTGCTGACTCAGTTATTTATAAGAATAAATGCACTTATCTCAGTCAGTGAACTGCAAAGAAAAGAGGAGTTCCCGGAGAGAGACAGTAAAGCCTGAAAAGTCTGCTGTTAGAAGTTCAGGGACTTATACCTGGAAAGAGATGGCAGATTAAGTAATCCCCCCGTAAAGCATATATGGAATCAGTTACTGGAGTTAGCCATTGTACCACATTTTTGGAAAAAGGACATAGTCATCCCCATTTTAATTTTAAAAAAGCCTGCGGCGCCAGCCTGCTTCTCAGAAACTAGGCCAACCTCACTTCTACCCTTTCCCGTAAAGATCTTAGAATGATTTGTCAGTAAACGAGTGCCCCAACATTGGGAAGACCATGATTTTTTAGAGGAGGAGCATTTTTGCTTTCAGATCTGGGCACCGAACTGAGCCTGCCTTGCTTCTAGCAATGGATGAACTCCAGATGAGAATGGACAGCAGCCAGTCAACGGTGTTGATATTACTTGACTTATCTCCCACTTTTGATACAGTAACTCACGAAATGCTCCTGACTTTGTTAGCTCTGATTGGAGTCAGTGATACAGCATTGAACTGGATGGACTTTCTCCTATTTGAGCGTTGTCAGGCTGTGTCTCTGCCTCCTTAGCGCTCTGCTAAGTAGGCTGGACTTATGCAAGACTCTGTTGCTAGGAGTACCGGACTATCTGATAAATAGACTATACAGAGTCCAAGCTTCAGCTGCAAAAAAAACAGGCACTGAACATACCTAGGAGATCGTCTGCATCCAATTCTATGAAGAAACTTCACTGACTACTTGTTAAACAGAGGACAGCCTTCAAATCTTTGTGCATAGTCTTCAAAGCACTGCAAGGCAAGGGTCCAGCACCCCTACAAACTAAATTACAAAGATTCACTCCAGGGGGGTATCTTAGCTCAGCAATAACAAATCTTATCTGTTTTGCAAAATCTCTGAAGACAAGACAGAATGGACGAATCTTTATGATCAGAGCAGCCCAGCTATGAAACACATTACCAGCCACCCTAAGATCTTCATCTGAACACTTTAGGAAAGCTTTGAAAACCTGGCTCTTCCTTATGTAATCTATTATACACCATCCTGACCCCGTAATATACGTTGTTTTGTTTAGTTAGAGAGTCTCAGCGCCAGGATACCTGTATAGTGACAGTGCACTTAATAAATGTTATTTAAAAAAATGTAAAGTTGTATTCTTTATTTTGTTTGTTCCTAATACATGGTACTAAGGAACTGTAGATTATTATTGAATAGAAATGTTACTTTTTTCCCCTTTTCCTCGCTGGGGGTGAGTAGTAAAGATTTAGAGACGCATTATTGTTTGCCTCAATGACTTGCCATAGAATTGCATATTCCCTGTCTGACTATAAAAGGAATATGAACATCAGTAACTGACTGATGGATCTTGAAAATTCTGTACCTGAATTTGGCCCACAAATGCAATGTCAATACACATCCTGATTCACCCAATAAACTTTGTTGATGATTGTCCCTGTCCACATACATTTTTTCTGTTAGTGGCTGTCCGAATTCAGTCAGTCCACTTGGAGAAAGTGATGTCATAATTGGCCAGAATCCATTTGATCCCCTTGAAAATGCAATGTCAGTTTCTACTATGCGATTGTCTAAAAATACAGTTTTTGAAGTAATTGACCAAGTGAGACAAACCTTTTCCAGCATATTTTCTAATTGTATTATACACATTCCAAATACTTAAACAAGTCAGCCAGTGAATGATGTCATAATATGTGTCAAACCCCAAGCAGAGGTCGGCAAACAAAGAAACACCATGGAATGCTTATCATGTTGTAGTGTTAGTTATATAGGACTAAAGAGATCCATGTTTTCTCTTCTCTTGATTACCCCTTTAATACCAGGGGTGCTCTCTGATGTCTCGGCGCACAATATGTCTCTATCTTTAACATATATGATTTTATTACAAGTCCAGAGGTTCATATTCTGCAGTCTCTTTTCTTACTTTATTTTATACAGCATTTTAACATGCTACAATACCCATAAGCCTTCATGTTCAATAAGAATTGAGACAAATCACCATCCAATGAAATCCAGTATAAATAGAGCCAATCCAACGAGAGCGTCCTCTTTTCTTTCTGCTGCAGATAAGTTCTTTGCATTGTGCTGAGAGCAGTTGGAGGGGTTGTGAAGAATAATGTGAAGCACTGCTGCTGGAGGGACGCTGCGTTTTGTATGGAGGGCCTCTTTGCCTTCAGACAGAGTTGGGAAAGGTCACTTTGTAGCAGGAGAGGAGACACAAGGGTTTCTGTTTTTTATTCAGCTGTTTCAGTGTACTAAAAGGAGTGAAGGGAGGGGGGAATACAAGGTATACATGTCTTTATCTGAGTGCTACATTTTATTCAGCAGCACAGGCGTGCTGGAGAAAATGTTAAAAGTACGTTGCAGGCATATGTTTGATGTGTGGAATACTGGTCGTGTTAAAATGTTTGCTCCATGATGGAATGCATAATTAATTTCCATTTTTTTTTAATGGAAAGTGGATTGTTTTATATAGGTTCATGTTCCATTTGTGAAAGTCTAGAGTAATTTTCAAGAAATCTCTTCTCTGGGGCAATTGGTGGTATAAAAATCTTGTCAAAGAGCTATATACATACATATATATTCTGGTAGCGGTTCAGCTTCCCTGAGGGTTTGACTGATAAGTCACTCTGGAGAATAACAGAGGCCAACACCTCACAAAGAATATGTAGAATCAGAGGAGGAAGTATTTTAAAGAAATTTGTATGTATTCCTAGAAAACTAATGGGCTTATTTACAAGCCACTTGCACCGCCGGTGTGTCACTTTTAATATGGAAAAAGTCACATACTGACATAGGTAATTCTGTTGCCTCCATCATAAGTAACTCATTAATTGTGCCCACGGAGGGTAAGAAGGTGCCACAAATTAAGCGCCTGGTGGTACAAAACGATACTACTGATACTACTGGCTACTGATGCCAGTTCAATTCTGCAAGGTATGATGGATTCTCTATCTGGTTGGGTATGACCCTTTCACAGGTTCTGATGGAGTCTGAATAGGAGACCATATGATGATGCTGATTAGTTGCGTTTGAATGATCAGTATTACGAACACATGGAATATGATGATGAGGATGCTTGTAATGTCAGTAAGAAGCCAAAAATGGATAAACGACAAGTCATTCTGTATTCTGATGAGAACCCTGTGTTCAATCCCACTCTGTTACAACATACAAACGCAGCAAAGTCGTTTCTGCCATGATTTGTAGAGGGTTACAGTAAATCTAGAATTAAAAGCCTGGTGGATTGGGCTACTAGAGCCAAAATGAGGGCTGAATGCCCCAGGGCTACAAGTACTGAATTGCAATGAAAATAGTTACAGTTATCAGTAAAGGGGGTTAAGACCCTAGTAAATGGGTGGCCAAGACCTGAGCCCCCTGTCAGAATAAGGGTTTAAGTATAAGAACCCCACCAGCCAGGATGTTATGCTCAGCAGAGCAAGTGAAAAACATATAAGAGTCCCTAGATCTAGAGATTGTCTGTAGGTGGGCCCAGCGAGCCATTTGCTTTCTCTGGACCACCAACGCTGGTCTTTCCTTTGAGTGGAGAAAAGATTTAATTCAATGATTAATTCAGAATTGGGAGATTTTTCTCGTACTAAGACCTCAGTTAAAACAAGGTGTCCTGTTTGGGGATGATTTCATGAAAGAAATAGGGCACTATGTTCAGGCTTTTTCCTCTGCAGACAAGTTACACTCTTAACTAATGAGAGTTTTTGGATGGGTTTCTTCGAGGACCAACACAATCAGGGGCTGCTTTCCTGGATGTTTGTTCCCCTTCAGACTCTACTACAATCAGCAGTTTAAGTACTCCAGGCTGGTGTTGTTTCCTAAGAAGAGAAGAGGCAGTGGCTTTGGTGTTGGATACGCTGTCGGTCAGGGAAGGGGAAGGAGAGCGCACAGTAAGGGTCTGCTCTCGCCCATTTGCAAAAGTTAGGGGAACACTGTCTCTCTTGCTGCTAGAATTGAAAAAACTTTTCAGGAATCCATGGTCCTTCAGACAGAGAGGATATTTTCGATAGATTTTATTGCAGTGCCCTTTCAATTCAGGTGCCTAAGTCTGATGGTTTTCTCTCAAGAGGGGGCGAATTTGATATCCGCAAAAGTAAAGGAGCTTTTGTTAAAGGGGGCAATAGAACACTGTTCCAGGGATCTCAAAATATTTACCATCAGTATTTTTCTAGTAAAAAAATTAAAACAAGAAATTCGGACCTGTGATAAGCTTGCGGGTGCTCAATTATTATGTGCTCTATCGCATTTCAAATTTGAAACTGTAATCTGTTTAAGGGATCATTTGCTTCCAGGGGATTATATGGTTTGCTTAAATAATTTACCTAACAGTTCCCATCTTTCACAGTCACAGGAAATATCTAAAACTCCTTAGGCAGGAAAGTCTGTGCAGGTTCAGATCCCTTTCCTTTGGTCTGTCATCACCAAACTGCTGAAGCCGTTGCCAGCATTTCTCGGGTCCCAGGGCTGAGGACGATGATGTATCATGATCTTCCTTGGCCAGAAGAAAGACTCTGATTAGATGAGGTTCAAGAGGCGATGGACCTCATTCAAAGGTTGGAATTTATAATACATGTGAAGAAATGAGACTTTATTCCTTGAAGGAAGATGAATTTTCTGGGATTCCTGGCACACATGGACCCCTGGAAAGGGCAGGCAATGTTTCCCTTATGTCTATATCTTGCATTAGAGTCAGATGCAAGTCAATGAGGATGGGGCTTTCGATTTAGAGAAAGAGAGCCCAGGACAGAGTAATCAGTGCACATAAACTCTTTAGAGCTTCTATCAGGCTCCTGTGCAATTACAAGCCTAGATAAATGGCTGAGTAGGGTGTGTAAATATGGGAAATCTAATGGCCAAATTTATTAATAAATATGGGGATACAAGATCGAGGCCTCTGACAGGTTTAGTGAAGGCACTATGGGAATTTTGTCTGAAGCAGAAGATGATACTGGTGGTGTCAGAATACATGTCACGGTAAACAAATATGGTGGCAGATTGGTATTTGAGCAATCTGTTAGACAACAGCGATATGAGTGTTGACTTGCAGATGTTCAAACCTCTGGAGAGAGTATTTGGTCCTTTTGTATAGATCTCTTTGCATCCAGGCTAACAATGCAGTTGGGGATTTTTTTTAGATTGAGACAATTTCTGCAGGCCTTAGCAACAGATGCGTTTCTCCAATATTGGTCGGGCGTACACATTATACTTTTCCTACCTTCGTTATGATAACCAAAAACCTGCCACAAATATGCAGACAGCTAATTAGTGTGGATATGGTGATGCCCTTATAGAAGAGCCAACCTTGGTATTCCATGCTGTTGTAACTTTCAGTGGAGTTTCCAATCCAGTTGCCAGTTTTTCCACCGATGTTAAGGAGTCCCTACGGGCAGGTACATCTGCTGGTGTTACACAACAAGCTGTTTTGGATAGGAGGTTCAATCCAATATCAGTGGGTGTTGAATTTCTTAGCATTCTTAGAGGTAGGCTAGAGGTCTTACAGAGCTGTTAATGGGTATATCATCAGTGCACATGAAAATTGATGGGAAAACTATTGGGGTACATCCCATAACATGTCTAACGTTAAAAGGTATAAGGTATATTAATCCCCTCAACCAGGATATACTACAATTTGGGATTTCAATCTAGTATTGCATTTATTTGAATCTTGGCAGGATGATGAACATTTGTAAATAAAGATGTTGTCTGCTAAGATCGTAACCTAGCAATGTTTCGTTTCCTTCAGGAGAGTTTCAAATGTCAGAGCTCTTGATATTACTGCTATGCAATTCACACCAGTAGGAGTTCAATTCCACTTTATGAGGAGAACTAAGAATGCATCCCCTTTTGTGGAGTTTCTGAGTGTTGCTGCATACCCCAGGCTCTATGTAATGAGATGTCTCAAACAATATATACATTCAACAAAGTGGTGAGAACTTCCGCATCTCAGTTATTGATAACTTTAAGGGAAACATTTACACCAGTAACCTCCACCATTTTGAGTGGGTGGATAAAGAATGTGATTGTTACAGCAGATGTGGATATGGGACTTTTGGGGATGATTCAGCAAAACGGGCCTTGGCTTCCAAAGCATCATGGGCAGGGGCAGTACTAGAGGGCATCTTAAAAGCTGAGGATTGGTCTAGAGTACCAACTTTTAGAACATTCAACCGTAAACCTGTTAATCACACTGCAAAGAAAGTTGTTGACACCCTTTGAACATGCATAATTGCAGATTCTCCTAGCTAGCTGTGAAGAAGAGTCCTGATTTTGTTAAAGACAAATGATGCCATTATTATCCCACCTCTGGAAACTTCACCCACCCAAGTGAATGGTTGTTAAATCATGTATTTCTATGATTTTCTTTAGTCTCAGTCTAAGGTGTTGGACACAGATGATTTCAGAGCAGTTCATCAACTGACTCTGAGTTTGAAACTCAAGAGAAGATCTGCATAGCACAGGAGAACATGATGTGGTTATTGTTGAGATGTTTTTAGTTATTTTCCCATTTTGCTTTATGCACAGACTAAGGCACTTTCCGTAGGTGCATCAAGAAAAGAGAAATCTGTTGTTGGATTGGCTCTATTTATACTGGGTTTTATTCAATGGTGTTTTGTGTAACCTCCGGTTGAACATGAAGGATTATGGTTATTATGGTCTTTTAAAATGCTCTATAAAATAAATTAGAACATTGGAATGTTGGGAGCTCCATTGAAAACAATGGAGTGCTCTGGGCTTATAATGGCTGGTATAAGCCTGGAGCTCCAACATTCCAATGTTTCTTTGTTCACAGCTCTGGCTGTGAACAAAGGCTTCAGGGAGCCTGAGGGGATTCCAATCCCCTCACGCTTCCAAAAGGCTTTGTTTTTTTTGTTAGAACATTCTGTCCTCTAGTAACAGAATGTTCTAATAGCCTTATAGCCCTTCGTAGATGGGCTATACCGCTATTAAAGTCCCTCTCCCTTGTTAAAGGCCCTCGCCTTCGGCTCGGGGCCTTTAACGCTGGAGAGGGCCTTTAATAGCCGGTATAGCCCTCTACGGCGGGCTATAAGGCTATAGTAAAAAATGAGACTGCATAATACATGCCTCCTTTGTCTCAAAAAACATCAGGACCCTCCTTCACAAATGGCTAGAAAATAGAATTGTTTTTGTGCTTGTTGTGTGACAGAGGGTAATTTGGGCGAGTACCTAACTTGAGGAAACTTGGAGAATGTCACGACCTTAGATCCCATTTTCAAATGACTGTGTAAACCATACGTAACTTCCTTACCTCCTGTCCTCAAATACAAGTCAGAAGCCTCTGACTCGCCATGTGAAGTCCAAGAAATGGCTGGACTGTGACTTATTAGAAGAGTTGGAAACATGGCAGACATAAAATGTGACTAAAAGCATTACAGACATCCCTTTTTTCTGACCCACTCTTGTAATCTTCTACGAAAGCTACACGTCACAGTCTCTTCTAGAGGTCTCTGCATATGGTAGTATGATATTGCCTTACCAGTGGTTTTTATCACTACATGGTCAGAAGCCAGCTGAACAGTTGCTGATATCACATACACCCTTCCTTGTAATCATCTTTATAATGAGGAGATAAACCACTGTGAACCACTATGAGAGCATATCTAGGATTGCTATAAGAGTGCTTGTAGCTAGGAAACCCTTTTCAAGCTCTTTTATTTACCAGTTGCTGCAATCTTGGACTTGCATTTTGAATCAGGTAATTCAAATAGGTTGAATTTTCATGCCTTAAAACAATAATCTGTCAAAGGAAACTCCAGGACTAGCAATGCTGCATCCTTGGGAAATGGAGTTGTCTTGTATCTGTGGTGAATGTAATGTTATTTAGTGAACATTTGACTCCCCAACCCAATGGCCAAATTGTGAAAATAAATGCACTATCCATTTAAAGTTACTTTAGAAAATATTTTTCTTGCATATTAAAGGTTAGTTTGCCAAATTAGAATATACCATGTCTGCATGTGGTGTCCAACTGATTGGTAAGAGCCCATCGTCAAGAAAACTGAATTTACCTTGGGTTCTGGTGGTTTCTCATTAGGAAATGCCAATTCTAATAAGACTCTTTTTGGCAAAATGTACCTGTGCTTTTGGGAAAAAATGTATTTCTCTGGTAGATCTGATACAATGATGATGGTTCTAGAACTCCCCCACATGGTACAAACAGAAATAATAACTTCTCCCTGAAGAGAAGCTTGATATTGGCCCACCAGTTGAGCAGATAATTTGAGAATATCTTTCAGTGTGCTGCAAGATTATCCTTTTCCTTTTCTCATCTGGGATCCTTTGTGGCCATCCCTGGGACTTGATGGATGAAAATTGGGGGGCATATTTATACTTTCACACAATGCAGCAAGACACATTGCTTCACTGGATAAAGGGGGAGATGTGAAAGCCTGATGTATGTTTAGATTATTCTACAACACAGTGTCTAGTTTTCTAGACAGCCTGGCACTAGGGGCTCAGTCAGTGTGCCAACCCGAGACAGAAAACCAGTTGGACTGCAACCGGCCCACTGAGCAATACTTGAGTGAGATGTAGTGTAGGTAACGATAAATCCCATGAGTCATTACAGGGATAGTAGTAGTCTCTCATTACGGAACGTCACACTCAACAACACTGGTAAACGATGAATACATTTAAAGATGTATTTTGACAATACGCATTGCAACTTACAGTAAAGACAAATAGAATGGTAAGTGTGACATTTGCTAATGTTCAATATAATTCCAAAGCCTACTGTTCTTGCTGTGCAATGCCATCCAGGTTTTTTCAGCTCACCAAGAGAAGGCGAACTACCTTTTCCGGTACTCAGTTAAAGTGGGTGATGCAATTCTGCTCGGCCTGTTGCCTGGCATGAAGGTTCCCATCTTCCCCTTTGGACTCTGGTCTCAGATTTTATAACAATATTTAGTCGTTGTTTAATCTTCTGGAGTAAACAATTGACAGAAAATGGCTGGATTCCCCTTTACTTTGCAAAACAATGTTCATCGAATAATAACAACAAGACATGCAGCTATAAACTTTTGATGAAACTTTGCTCATTAGGCACCAACTATTGTTTAGAACAGAACAGCACAGTCAGCACAGATTAAAACCTATAAATATATTTGAGAAAAATTGATTATCACGTTGCAAGGAAAAAACATAAACTAAACGTTTTTTCTATGTTAATCAAACACATTCACTTTTGATTCATTAGCACATGTAACTCAAAAAGGGGAACACCTAGAAGAGAAAATTCATAATATTTATGGCAATCTCCTGTATATAATTATATTATAGATATAGCTTTAGTAAAACCAAAATGTCTCAGCTAATGCCAGACCTAAAAATGGACTAAAGTTAGCAGAGGTAAGAGAAGATCGTACGTTTGTGCTGGAAAGTTAGAATTTTCTTTACTCGGAGCTCTAAGCATTTCATTTATCCATGGGATGAAGTCAGGCGTTGTAATCAACTTTCAAGTCATCGTGATGAACCGTTTGGCCAATAGAATGCTAGATCTACTTTCCTTTGGCCTGGGCGTCAGGTCAGGTAAGCTTGTTCTTTCATTCATTAACACAGATTTTCTATTTAGCTCAGTAAGTCCACGAGTAATCTTCCTCCAGCCTCAAGAGGCAACAATAACAATGTAGAGGAGGGAAATAAACATCATAACACCAGATAGAGGAACAACACTAAGGAGAAATCAGTTGGAAAGTCCACTAACAATAAAGAGGTAACAGAAGGAGACCACACAAATCAGTTCCAATCCTAAGAAAGATTGGGACGCTGGGAAAAGTGGCATGAGAAGTGCGACATTGCTTGGGGACAAGTGTAAGTAGAAGTTTCAATAAAACTTAGTGACCAAGGGGCATATTAACAAGCCCATTATCACTGCTTTATCGTCCGTTTTCGTCCGAAAAGCGGCGATAACGGCAGCGCAGTATCAACAAGGACACGCTATCGCATGTTTTCTTGTCGTAGCACCGATCGCATCTCTAATGAGATGCAAAGTAGGCATTCCTGAGCAAAACCACAGAGAATAAGTTGCTAACTGCACATCGCAGTATTTACAAAGCCTGCCCTGACACACATAGCGATGTCAAAACCCGCGCTAACCACAGTTATCGCTGAACACTAACGTCTGCTGAAATTCAGATTTAGCTATATGTGTAATGGGGGGTGGAATCTCAGGCTACAACCACCATGGGCTATTTACAAGTAATTGCCTATGGCTGCAGGAATATCGCTGGATTTCCAGCGATATTACTGCATTTCGCCGGCTATCGCTCAATTTTTATCGCCTGGGTGATAAGCGTTGTTAATAACGCGCTACCCGGGCGATAAAATCCTGTGATAGCCGGCGATAATTAAAATTGCGCGACTCGCGCATAGCGATATTTAGCTCCCGTTGTTGGTAATATGCCCCCAAATGCTTGAATTTAAAGAAGAGGAGAGTATTTCACAGAGGTTTGTACTCTTTGGCCCTCATTACCAGTTGCATCATGTTGAGGCAGATTTATCGCATGGTAAATTTGCATGGAAATTTACCATTACCATGCAGTCTGATCCAGTTCCGCGCAATAACAAGTTAAACCCCATTGAATGGGAAATTGCAGTGTGGAACTGATTTTTCCAGTCAGTGATACCGCACGGAATTCGTATTTCTGGTGGATTTAACGCACAGATCCACCACCTACATAAATGTATGCTGGGACCACTGGGTGGAGTGAAGAGCCATGGAGGCAATGGAGGGAAAGGGAGGGGAAGGTTATTTCTGGTAGGGGAAACATTCTGTGCTCACCCCAGTCATTAAAAACACAGGGGATAAGGCTTGGCTGCTGCTGATGATTTACAGAGAAGAATGACTGCAAGGTAAGATCGGATCTCTCGCACCCAGAAAAACCGACCCAATTGGAATCGGGCAGAGCAGAATTCCATAAGGCTAGTCCACACCGCCTGACCGGGGCCTCCTTGTTTTTTATATATGGATGTGTACTGCATTTCCCAGCACACATACAAAGGGGTAATAGCCTCAAAGGAAAGTTTTTGTAGAAGAAGAAGGTATCCCTTCCTGCAAAAAAAATTGTCCTAACCACAACGTGGGCATCCTTAGAATGCTACACAGGGGTGTGCTGCAGAGATAGAAATATCACAAATATGCACAAAGAAAGCTTGGCAGCTATGACTAATGCCTGTGTCCTGCCTGGTAGTCTCAGGAAAAGAGCAGTCATTGAATGGACGTGAACATAATCTCACTGATGCCTTCTACAGCAAAGTCACTCGGGTAGATTGAGCGATAAGCTGCCAGAATCCCTCAGCACGGATATTTTTAGTGTGGCAGGAAGTCAGCACTTACCAGCAGGTCACCTATCTGTTTAATGGGACTGTGACAGTACTCCTCAGAACAGAAGCTATACTTCAACAGGGCACAGAGGAACTTCTTAGCATGGCCACTGTGGTTTTAGTAGGATTCCATGGCTCTTCAAATGGAAGGTCCTTTGCATTCATGAGGACCTTAAAAGGAATTCTCACAAGAGAGGTGCAATATTTTAAATAGATCGAATCCAACGTTGTTTAGCTCTGCTACACATTTATGACATTGCATATTCTTTCAGCTGAGCTACATTACTTTTAAAGGGACAGGACCAGCACTTCTCAGCAGGGCTCTATTATACCAACACAGGCCTTAACGGCAGTCTCTGCAATTTAAATGGACATTGAGAACTCTGACCCCCCTGAGCAAGGACTGGCAAACACTTCACCTTCTAAAGTCCTCCCCTTTAAGTGTCTGTCTCTGGGCAAACGCTGCCCCAGCCCACTAGCCCTGGAAAATGTATGTGCTGTATTACAGTACATGGCTAAGGCTCATAAGGAGAGATGCAAATTTCTTCAAAATCTTCCACACTGCTGTTTGCATCATGAACCTGCATTTCTAAAGGCTGAACAAGGTTTATGCATGATCTCTGCCTTGCTAGACATATTGGGCCTTATTTATGAAGGCCTTGCGCCGCCGGTGCGTCACTTTTAACATGGGAAAAAGTGACGCACCAGTGGCGCAAGGCTTTCATAAATGAGGCCCATTAAATGTTATTGTCAATGGTGCCACATCAGCATCTGGGCACCTCAATATAACATGACATCATCTACGTATAGTAATATTATTAGACGCCTAGAGGTGAAGGTGAGTCCCCTTCTGGCATGATGCTGGCAGAGCGTAGCCGCAGCGGATCCAACACCAGGGCAAATAGGGGCAGCGAGGGTGAGTGACCCAACTTGCTCCACTGGCGATGTGTTTTGGGTCATATTATTCAATTTTGTCAGATTCTATCCACTGACCTAGTATGGAGTAGCCACACCCAGCGCACAGATCTTTCATTGACACCCATGCGCCTCAAGGAAACAGAACAAATAAGGCCATGTCAGTGAATTGAAATGCATTTGTGGCATCCAAGAGGACCACCACTGCCTCACATTGAGGATTAGCTTGATGAAGAATTGGAAAAAGCGGTCAGAGGTTCTACACTGTGGATATGCCTGGAATAAACCCAGACTGGACTGACCATGCTCAGAAGCAGGGGCTGCAATCTGTTCACTATAATTTTGGCTAGTACGTTACTACCTGTATTAATTAGGGAAAGAGGCCTATATGAGTCCAGATTGTCGAAGGGTTTGCCAGTCTTAAAAGTGCTCTCATCGTGGGTTTGCAGAGGGATGTGGACAGGCTCCTATTTTGGAAGGCCTTCTTATAGATATCGTATTGACTATGTGCCAAAATGTTTAGGTATTTCTTATTAAACTGGGCTGACAGCCTGCTCGTACCTGGGCCCTTGCATGTCTGCAGACTTTGAATGACTTTGTCTATTTCCTCCACCTTTACAGGTCTATCTAAATGAGGGTCTCCAACCTTTTATGTTGTGAGAGATGCTACTGATCAGTGAAAATCATCATTAGCTACTGAAGACTAAGCAACTCATGCATTGTTACTAGAAACCCCTTTGGCCAGCTTCATTGACTTTAAGCATAATGTCCTTACAGCCAGATACTATGGTTTGAACAAAATATTTTGACTAGGGGCACTATGACAGGGCAAGATTCCTGCTGTGTGTAAAGGCGACACTTTGAAATGGGAGAAACTTATACTGAAGAGTTAAGTTTATATTTATGTTTATATGGATTCCATAAAACTCATCCTTTACATTTTCTCCCTTTACTAGGTGTTGCATTTAAAAACACCAGGCATATTGCCCCTCATGGCCTGCAGACATGGTGCATGGAACAGATGGCTTCACCTGTCTCTAACGATTGGTGTGAGCAGCTTTCGGGATTTTTTATTAATAAAATTCAAGCCATACAGGATAGCTTCGAGACAGCTATTCAACTGCAGGTGATCCATTTGCATCGGACAGCCGTTAACTCAGATCCAACCCTGTTTGACTATATTTACCACTATCCCACTGTCAGATACTCTAGCAATACTTAAATCGCTTAAATCAGGGTCTCCTATCGATCCCTGCCGAGCAAGGTTATTGGCGGCAGTAGCGGAGGTAGTTAACCCGGAAGTCAACAAAATAGTCAATCTGTCCCTCCTGACCGCATCGGTCCCGCCTGAGTGGAAACAGGCAAATCTCCTCCCTTTGTTGAAAAAATCCCGCTACCCTGGCTAGTTACTGCCCCATTTCACTCCTCCCGGCTGTGGCTAAGGTGTGTGAGAAGGCCGCTCTCAAGCAGCTCTCTGAGTTTGTTGAGACTTCTGGCACCCTCCACCCCGCTAAATCGGGTTTCAGAGTCTCTCATAGCATTGAGACCGCTCTGGTCGAGGTGTCGGAGGCAATTAGGGAGTGCCTGGATGCTGGCGGCAGAGCAGCTTTGGTGCTATTAGATCTCCCTGCCACGTTTGACTCCATGCCACACCGCCAACTGTTGGTGAGGTTGTCTTACATCAACATCTCCGGTCAGGTGTGGGACTGGATTAAATCTTTTCTAGCCAATAGAACACAGCAAGTATGTCTGCCTCCTTGCTCCTCAACTCCGCAAAATCTGACCACTGGGGTTCCTCAGGGCTCAACATTGAGCCCCCTTCTGTTTAATGTCTATATGATGCCCCTTATCTACTTCTCGTGGAAGAAAACTCATTTCTCTCCGACCATTGCCAAAAACTGTCTTGCGAAAGTTTTTAAATGGATAGCGCAGGGTCAACTGAAGTGCAACGAGGAGAAATTGGAGGTGCTAATCTACGGATCCTTCCCCCCGCATTTCAGAGAGGACATCTGGCCTGTGGGTTACCCCTTGCCTTACTCTATGGTGAGCCCGGTGAAAAATCTGGGGGTCTGGTTCAGTGAGGAATTAAGATTTCTGCCTTAGATTAATAAATTAACCGGTGTGTGCTTTGGCACACTTAAAAGCTTAATGAAGTTCCTGCCACTATTGCCCAAAGGGGATAAAGAAATGGTGACTTGTGCACTCATCCTGTCATGGCTGGACTATGACAATGCTTTGTACATTGGTCTCCCGGCATATCAGCTAAAAATGCTGCAGATTGTCCAGAACGTGATGCATTGGCTCCCGGTTGACCAACGGATTTTGTTTAAGGTCCTCACACTGGCCCATGGTGCCCTCTGCAAGGCAGGGCCTCAGTATCTTAGGAGACGCTTCACGTTCTATGTGCCACCCAGACATTCGCGCTCCACAGGCCAATGCCTCGCGGTCGTACCTAGGTACCGCTTGGCTTGAAAGGCAGGCAGCTCCCTTTCTGTTAGAGCGGCCATGGCCTGGAATGCCTTGCCCTTTGAACTTCGAAACATCGGTGACCTCAGGCTGTTTACATTTAAAAACTCTGTCATTCAAGTAATCTTTCAGCCGGGTCAGCTCCCTTCTGTTTCCACCTTTTGGCTTCCGTGCCGGGACACTTTCTAGTAGCTGTGTGCGCTATAAATGGAGGTTAACATAACATAACATATTTCTAACAGAAAAATGCAGCCATTTGTTTACATGGGAGGAATTTCAAGCAAAGAAACATGCTTCATAAAACATTAAGAAATAATTGGCCTAACTGAAAGTGGAGAAAGACATTACAGGACCTATTTATATGAGGTAGTTTGTGTCACTCTTACACCACGCAACTAAGTGAAAGAGCATTGCAAACCTTAAGACAGATTTTTGAAGCCACACAAAGCCACTTTGTGTAGCTCTGAGTTGCTCGAAAAATCTGGAGTAATTCAGCACAGCCCCAGTCACTGCATTCCGTTACTTTGCCCTGGAAAGGCATTCCATAGGCATTGCATGGTGTTCCCACGCAACTCCCATGGATTTCAACTCATCCCCATATTTACAAGAGCTTGTAAACCTGGGGATGGGCCAAAATCTTACACTTTCTGATGGGAGGCGTAACAAGGAGAAATATCTCTATTTCTGCTTGTTTTTTCCTCTTTCTATCTGTGCTGCATTCTGCAGAAAGAGCCTCCCACGATTGTTCTTGTGCAGGAAGATGTCTATTCTTGCACAAAAACAATACTGCATGCACCATGGTGAAAGGGTGCCAAAGTTGGCGCTAGGCTGTCAAAACAGGTACCAGTTCATGATAAAGGACAAGAATGTGCTGTTTTACCTTAAATATGACACATTCCTGCCCTTTCCCTGTCGCTCAGTGCAGCGCAGCAAGGTGATTAGATGTGTGGCATTGCATGATTTGCCCATAAATGAACCCGCTGAGGCTTAATGTTTCATAGAAATAATGTTCATCACTTTGAATTTCTCCCATCTACAAAAAATGGCTGTATTTTTCAGTTATAAGTATGGCACAGTGTCTACTGACCATTGGGTAAAACAGGCCTGCTGTTTGTAAACATGACTCTTTGAAGTGGGAGAAAATTAAAATGAAGAGTTAACTTAATCATTAAGGTAACTTTTCATTGGCAAAGACTACGCCGATTGTTAGGCAGTGGCCTCTTCTTGCCTTACCCAGAGCTAATAACCCATAGCTGCCCATTACGTGTGAAAAGTTAGTACAGCGCACCCTTTAATGCCATGATCTCCACCCCACTGAAGACATATTCCCAGCATTGCCATACCCTGTTACATGCTGACAAGGCTCGCTTTCAAAGCGCCTTCCAAATGGATGACTTCGTACTTAGACAGCTCCATGACACCTTGCGTTCACACATACCCTCCTACCCCATGGCCATCGATCACTTCCCCCCATTGACACTTGTCATCCTGGACGTTGATGGGAACAGATTTGTCTCAAGATTGTACCATATTTGTCTGACCATGTAACTCTACACCACAACCCAGGTTTGTGAGGCATGGGGTGCTAATTTGGGCTCTCATCTCGCAGATAAGGTATGGTCCTACTGCTGCTCTCAGACTCGACTTATATCGGTCAACCATAGGCATAAACTGCTGTATTTCAAATTGCTGCATAGGGTGTCTATCACCCCTTTGGACATCGCAAATTTCAATCCCACATGCCCCACACTGTGCCCTAATTGTTTTCCACTCGATGGTGATTTTGTACATCTGATGTGGGTATGCCCCCAGATTAGTGACTGCTTGACCTCCATATTCTCTCTTATGTCCACAATGACCTAGGTCTGAGCCACACTGGACCCTCTCATAGCTCTCCTGGGGTAAACTGAAGGAACAGAACTCACTATTTTCTTAAATTTTGGGAACTTAAAACAAAACATCAGTACATTACGATACAAAGCTCACAACACTCATAGAGGGATCTCCTGGTGAATACAGGGGCCTATTAGTATTATTTTTTATTTACTTTGTGGCATATTTATGAGATCCAATGTGGTCCATGCTTGACGCAAATCTATATGTCAGATGTTTGAAGCCATGTAAAACCACTTTTGTGGATTTGAGTGGCTCCAAAAATTTGGAGTAACGCATTGCAGCACAAATCTATGCGATGCGCTACTCTGCGCTACCAGCCGCGGCCCATGAAGGGAGTTCCGTGGGGCAGAGAGGCGGGGCGGGGGAGGGGCAGGGTGGGGGTTGCTTAATAACCGGAATATGGATAATTGGAGGTAAGTAAACAATTTAATAAATAAAAACGAATTTCGTAGCGCACCCAGCATCGCAAAATGCGATGCAGGGCGTGCTACGAAATTCGTTTTATTTATTACATTGTTTACTTACCTCCAATAATCCATATTCCGGTTTTTAGCAACCCCCACCCTGCCGTCCCCCGCCCCGCCTCTCTGCCCCACGGAACTCCCTCCACGGGCCGCGGCTGTGAAACTCCTATTTTTTTTAATGCATTCTCAGATATACAAGACCTTGTCAACCTGGGAATGCACCAAAATAGATACGCCTCCCCAGAAAAAGCGTAACAAGGAGAAATATCTTTATTTCTCTTTGTTACTTCCTCTTTCTATGTATAGAGCACACATAGATGGAGGAATATGCCTCTCGGGATTGGTTTTGTGCAGGAAGGTATCCCTTCCAGCACATAAACATTCCTGCATGCAATGTAGGCAACCTTGCACCATCATGCAAGGGTGCCTGCGTTGGCACTAGGCAGCCCATTGTGCACCAGTGCAGGGGGAAAAGTCAGTAATGCAATATATGCCTTAATTACGGCGCATTACTGCCCTTTCCCAGTGATGCAGTGCAGTGTAGCACAGCAAGGGGATTTGCTGGGCCCCAAAGCGACACTTCCTCATAAATATGCCCCTTTAATTGTTGATATAGTGCGGTCTTGACACTTAGAGAGACGTCTAGGCGAATGGTCAAGAGATACCACTTATGCTATCAGGCCCGTTATAAATACGAAACCTCAGCAAGAGACTATACCAGATCCTTTGACATCACAGACAAGGACGCTCTCTTTCTGCATTTTCCTGACGTATCATTGGATAATGGCCTTCTTCCTGAATTTACAGGAAATGTCAAGTAAATTTCAAATGTGCAAACGTTCCCTCAGACCAGCAGAGGGCGCTAAAACAACAAGTGTACTGACACAAATAGTGCTCAGTAAATGCAGATGACGAGAGTGGCACTTTCGTGCGTCTCTTTTTCTCATAACTTCGAAGGTTACATTCTTGTCAGCATCAGCTTTGAACGTACAGTTCTTGCTAAAGCTCCTCCTCACCAGTATTGCTCACTCGGGCACTATCATGGCAATGTCTTAGGACCAGCCAGGGGGCTGGTGAGCGGATTTAAATAGTGGATGCCCTCAATGAGGGTCTGAGTCAAATATGATTTTTCCACCAAGTTCATGTTTAGGTGTATACAGCGTATTTCATGCCCAAAACTACGGAGGCAATGACCTACATTTTGGGCTATATTCAAGGACCCCTAGTTGTGTCGCGCTTGCACCAAGCAACATGGACATGTAAGACGCAAATAAAAAATGAGGTTTATGAAGCCCCGCAAAGCCACTTTGCGTGGCCCTGAGTGGCTCCATAGATCTTGAGTAAAGTAACGCAACACAAATCCTTGCGTTGCTTTTATCTGCGCTTGGGGGGCGCTTCAGTGGCTTTGCGTGGCTCCCATGGTGTTTGGCGCATTCCTAGATTTACCAGAACTGGTAAACCTGGGAATGCACTAAAATGCTATGCCGCCACAGGAGAGGGATAATGAGGAGAAATGCCTTCCTCGTTATATGTGTGCTGTATTCTGCAACCCACGTAGATGGAGGAATATGACTCTCAGGGTTTTATTTGTGCAGTTGGGTGCCCTTCCTGCACAAAAACAATCCTGCATGAAACGTAGGTACCCTTGCACCATGATGCAGGGGTGTCTGGGCTGGCACTAGGCAGCCAAAACGAAGCCGGCGCACGGAAAAAGGCAGGAATGTGCTGCCTTATTTTAAATATGGTGCATTCCTGCCCTTTTCCTGTTACGCAGTGCAACGAGGTGAATAGTTGCAGTGCAATGCGTGACAATTCCCATGAATATATCACTACATATGCAATTACAGAGGTTCTGCTAGTGCGGTAGAACTGGTATATATGAAGTGGATCTTTGTTGAGGTGTCTGGATGAGTTCACCTGAAAAAGTTTGGGAACTCCCACAACCTCACAAGTATCACCTTTAAGGTAGTTTTCCAATCTGCAGATGCACATACATTTATTCCTACCAGCAGTAAGAATATTTCCATGGTGAGAATCAGAAAGGAGTACGATCACATTTCGCGTGAGAGTAGACTAATGATTTTCTTCCCTGGAAAACAAGTTACAAGTGTGAACACACTCATGTGTTGCATTTCCTTTTGTTGAAATACCCAGGTTGTGGGTATTCTACATATGTAAATGTAATGCATGTGATTGCTTCTGAAAAACTAAGATTATCATATTTTTCCAGCATTTTTCATGGAATTTATTGAAATTCCAAATCAGTCAGAGACTTGCTCCAAATATAGGTGTAATCTCACAGGAGCAAATGTCTGACTTATTCATTTTATCTTTTGTGAATTGAGCTTTTGGGAGCGTGGGTGGACCTTTAGGGGCCTATTTATGAGAATGTGCATGCAGCGCAGCAAGTAACCTTGCTGCGCTGCATGGCATGAAAGGGAATGCGAAGGAATGCGCCATATTTAAAAGAATACGGCACATGCCTACCTTTTCCCCGTCGCTGGCACTGTTTACTGTGCCTAGCGCCAACGCAGGGACTCTTGCACCATAGTGCAAGGATGCCTGTTGTGCATGGAGCATGGTTTTTGTGCAGGAAGGGGCACCTTCCTGCACAAAAACAATCCAGAAAGGCACATTTCCTATCGATGTGTGCTGCAGAACGCCGCACACATTGAAAGAGGAAGTAACAAGGAGAAATAAAGATATTTCTCCTTATTATGCTTCTCCTGGGAAGGCGTATCTTTATTGCTGATTCCTAGGTTTTCCAGTTTGGGTAAATCTGGGAATGCATAAAAAACTATAGGAGTTGTGCGGGAACACCCATGCATCGCCCATTGAATGACTCCCTAGCACAGAGTTCGGCAACGCAGCGATTCAAACTGTGCTGATTTACTCGAAATTTATGAAGCCACTCGGCCACGTAAAGTGGCCTTGTGTGTCTTCATAAATTCAATTTTTCAGTTGCATCGTGCATGTACCACATTTCGCGGTGCACGCGTGATGCAACTAGGGTCATATATATGGCACCTAGTGAGGAGCGCAGAGCGGGGTCAATATGGGTGTCGTCAAAGAGTAGGCCCTTGTTAGAACTGGTATTCTCTGTTTGGCTGAGGAATTGCCCAAGCCAGGCAGAACCTACCACTCCTGTCAGGGTTAGGTGATTACACTCACTGTATAATAAACTGTAAATATTACTAAGATTAGTAGGCCCAACAGTGTTACAATGACATCAGTAATATTTAGACTCAGGAAAAATCCTATTTTACCCCAGCACCCTAATGTGGTGCAATACGTTGTCAGAACTTGGCCCACCCTGGGAAGTAACACAATTCAAATCCACATATATCTAGGGTGCAACCCAGTTCACAATTATATCAGGAATGTGTGCAAACAGAAATTTATAACACTTTCAGCAGTGCCATGGGCCAAGGCCGCACGGGTAAAACCAATGTCAAAATGGAGTATTTATTAGTAATGGAACAAACAAGTAAAACAACACCGCTGTGTGGTGCAATTATTAGCAATCTGTTCTCACGCAGCACACTCTCCCACACTCACACAGCGCTGTAGCGTGGTGCAAAACATATCCACAAGTCAGTACCGTAATGTGATAAAATGATATCCGACAGGTCAGTTGATAATGATAACTTGAATGCGGACCCCATGGCACAATCCTTCTCCCACTACTCTGCCCATCGGTTAGAGTTAAAAATACACACCCCTTACTATACCGGTTTAAGGCCAGAATGACAGTAAGTCAGGGGCCCAGGGGAGAAGGCTGGAATAACTATTAGGGTAACTAGGCAACAGTCCACTAAGTAAGTTCACCCACTTTATGCAGAGTTGAAACAGCCTAAAAGCTGTCCCAGTTCAATTAAGAGGCCCCTTAATTAGCCTCCTGGCAGCAGCCCAGTTCTGTGAAGCTCAGGGGGGTCATGCAGTCTCTCAACCTGTTTCTGATCACTCTCGGAAGGATTCGTCAGCCCAGTCATTTACTTTTACGAACCAGGCCCGATCTGGGCAATATTACCTGCCAACACAAAGTTGTTGTGGCGGGTGAGGAGAGGGCTGTTGATTCACTGTATTGAGGGCAAGAGGGAACCCTTGGTGCATGGGCGAATTTTGCGGATCTCGCGTTCGCGAATTTTGCGGATTTGCGGATTCGCAATCCGCAAAATCCGCGAATTCCCGCGAATTTGCGGATTTTTTTTTTTTTTTGTGTTCGCCCGTGTTTCTGCCAGTTCGCGAGGGTTTTTACAATTTCGCAATTTGCGAACTTACCTGTCGGGTCGCAAGTTTTGCGAACTTGTTGTTTCTACATGTCCAGCCTGTTTGGGACACTCTTCTTCATCACTGCCACTCTCTGTCACCACTGCACTCTCTGACTACTCATGCCACCCTCTGGCCCACCCATGCCACCCTCTGTTTCATCACCACACCCTCTGGTTGTCCAGTGTACATTATTTTCGGCAAAGCAAAGCACACCTTCCCTGCCTCAAGTGACCTGAATTAATTTGGGGCTGATTAATGTGTCACAGAATATTTTTTTAGCTGGCACCTGCTTCCTTAGTGCGCCCTGATTAGTGATCTTTTGCACTTGCTAAGTGCTTTCATTGTTGCAAAATTAGTTACAACACCTGCCCTGCCCCAACTGACAATAATGAATTAGGGGCTAATTAATGTGTCACTGAAAGAATTTAAAGTTCCAGCCTGGCACCTGCTTGTCTGCTCCTTTAGCTGTAAATCAGGACCTTTGTGGCATACAGTTAAGGTCAGAGCAGGGTCACACAATAGTTGCAAGCAGGCAACCGAATTCTGGAGGGCCCCCTCAGGAAGCAATACAAAGAATCGTTACAAATCATGAGGTTGACCTTTTGCACCTGCTCATTGCTTTTGCTTTTGCTGAAATCGTTTTGCGGTTTTTTTCGCGCTATTCGCGGGGCGCGGCGTCGTGCGAAACCGACCGCGGAAGCCGCCAATTCGTGCGAATGAGCATTTTATTTTTTTGCGGCTTGTTGTTTCGCGAGTTTTTTTGCAGTATTCGCGAGCCGCTTGCAGCGCAACACGCGAATTTACCCCAAGGTCGAGTACGGGCGCGGCCATTTTGTTTGCGTGACGTATTTCCGTTTCCGCCCGCTATGTATAATCTCGCGCAGTAAGCGCATTGCGAGTAGAGGTTCGCACGAGATCGCGCGGGAAATCTAGAGGTTCGCACGAGATCGCGAGGAAAATCTCGCGCGAACTGACTTTCGCGCTCGGAAACGGGCGCCGGCCATCTTGTTTTTCATTCATTTCCTGTGTCTGGGCATGGTGTTTAATCCTCTTGATATCTTTCCCATCCTTTGCTTGTTTTCAGTTTTTTTTTTACGATTTTGCTTCTTATCTATCCCTCTCTTTTCCTAGCTGTATATTTTTGTCTTTTCTGCTATTTTTCTTTACTTTTAAACTACTTTTGTAAACTCTTTTCTTTTCTTCTTCCCTATCCTATTCTTTCTTAATTTTCTACTTCTTCCTACCTTACCTGCCCAGACCATGGTCAAGCCAGGCGCCGTGAAGCTGCCCAGGCACTTGAGGGCCGCAGCGGCGGCGGGGAGTAGTGCTGGACCCAGTGGCAGGACAGCAGGCGTGAGATCGAGGGGGGAGCAGGTGACGCGCCGGGAGATATTCAGCCCGGAGGAAGTGGGCGCGCTGGTCTACTTCGTCCAGCGCCGCCTGCCCAGGACCATCGCGGGAGGCGGCAGGATCGCGGCCGGCGGCTATAACATGCGGGAGCGCCGGAAGCGGTGGGAGAAGGTGTGCTGGGCCATATCCCACCTCTACGGGGTCCAGCGCACCTACAGCCAGGTCACCCATCGCTGGACGGACCTCCTGGACCGCGAGCGCGACCTGCTGGACCAGCTCGGCTTGGAGATCCCCGGGCTTGGTGAGTAGTAGTAGCCATTGGCATTTAATCACTCACTACTATGATGTTTTCTCCTGCTCTGTGTTGTTGTATTGCAAATATTTGTTTTTTACATGGAGCAAGCCAATAATGCCGCTGATGACGATTACATTGTAGTTAAATTATATTTCAAAATCTTCTGTGCATTTCAGGTGCACTGCTCTCCTTCTCAGTGGGGTTGCTACTATGCTTATTTGTTTTCTATTTCGTGGTCTCATTGGCCTGAGTAACTATTATGTATGAGTGTACTTAACAGAACTGCGTAATGCTAGACACTAGGGGGCAGATTACATTTACAAGCCCCTTGCGCCACGTTTACGTTGCCTTGCGTGACGCAACAGCGGCGTAAACGTGCCGCATCCCTGCAAGTCATTTACAGCATGACGCATCTAGGGAGATGCGTCACGTTATAAAGCCATGGGCCTGCACCACAATGGGTGCGTTCCTAGTACGCAGGGTGGGCGGTCCAGCGGCTGTGCGCCTCGCAAAATTGCCTGCGTGAAATCTACAAGATTTAACGCAGGCACTTCTGCGACGCTGCTACGTCAATTCAATTCCTTATGTCTGCTCGAAGCAGGCGAAAGGACTGACACAGCATGTAAAGTATTGGGTGGCCCTGAGCATTACTGGAGTTGCATTGCGTTGGCGACGTGACTCCAGCGATGCGCCGCTCTTACGTGACGAGATGCGTCACGCAAGTGCCTACCCTTGCGCCAGGGCGCGCCGCATTGTAAATGAGGCACATCTGCCGTGTCGCAAGGGTAGTTTTGCGTGACGCATTTGATCTGGCGCATCTCTGGAGATGCGCCAGAACGCGTAAGTAAGTATGCCCCTAAGGGGCAGAATTGCAATTACCGTCGCATCCCTGCAAAGTAGCAGGGATGCGCCATTAATTGTGCGGCCCGCTACCACCACCAAACATGGTGCGCCGTATTTGCAATGCGGCTCCCCATGGGCCCAAAACGTCACCGAAGCTTTACTGCTGGAGTTGCGTCGCAACGATGGCGCAGCTCCATCAATGCTCTGGGGTACCCTATCTCCCCAATGCTGGGTCAAGCCGTACGTCTGCTTCAAGCAGGTGCAGGGTTTGTGTGACGCATCATTGTCCTAAAGGTGACTGATTGATATTTTGTAGATTTCCCTCAGCCACTATTAGGATGTGTTCCAGCGCAGGAATGCCCTCCCTTGCGCCGGAACGCCCCCTGATGGCGCAGGGCTTTATAACGGGATGCATCTCCCAAATGCGTCACGTTGTTATAATATTATACGCCGCACCATGGCGCCCTTTTTTGTTTAGCTGCTGCGTCACAAAAGTCACGCAAGAACGGCGCAAAAGAGCCGCAAGGGCTTAAATCTGCCCCTTCCTTTGTAACCCTGACAATAAGAAAAATAGTGGCGGTGGATTGATAGTTTGACTATTTAAATGACTGGTAATGTAGCAGGCAACTGTTAGTGTTGTCACTGATCTGACTGAAATCACAATGGAGTTTGTCTGTCACTTTGCGTCTTGCCTGCGGACTGCTGCCTGCCAGTCCTAGGTGAACGTTTCAGTACTTTGTTTAGTGAGTTACGTGACTTTCGAAGTCACAGGTCCGCAAATAAATAAAAAGTAACCATAATCAATATAATTTCGCGGAAATATTTTGTTATTGTTCTTTTGAAATGTTTGATTTGGTTGACATTGACAAGCAACAATCATCCATGTTTTCTGTTCTTTCTTTCATGTTGTACGTCAGCTCCCCCCAGGGGCGAGAGGAGGACACAGGAGCAGCAGGCGGCGGATGCTGTTCATCAACAGGGCCAGGATCGGGCAGGCGAGGGCTCCTCTGCTGGCCCCAGTAAGTTTTCATTTTAGACTAGTACCTATTTTTCCTAGCGTTCCTCATTTGAATTTTTTCAAAATTGTCTTTGCTCTTCTTGTAGACTGTATCTAAATTCTTATCCTGCCTCTACTATGACTCCCTGTGGTATTACTAGATTATTCTTATTAGTCTGTCTGTGTAGCTAACTAAGATTGCACGGTTGGCGAAACTCCCATGATTCTAGTCAGCAATAGCTCTATCAACTTAGTGCAGTCCTCTGGGATTGTCCATAATGTCTTTTGAAGTGTTCTATCTGGACTCATGCTTGCAAAAATTGCAAAACCTTTCGTTCAGTCACTCTAGTCTGGAGGACCAAAAAACACAGATTGTATTTAAATTTAAAAGCTTTATTAAAAGTAAACACATTTATTAAAATGAAGTCATAATAAAACTAAACGTTTAACTGATAATGGAAAAGTGGTTAGTGCTGACGATTAATTGAAGACATTTCTTGTGGTCGAGCCGAGCTCTCACCTGGTTTCAACTTGATCTTGTTGTTAGAAGTCCATCTTCTGTCTGTGTGGAGAAAAATGGTGCGTGTTAAAAAATCAGCCTTCATCAGTTGTGCCAAAAAGTGCAGCAAGACAACCTTCCCTGGAAAAAGGGACATTTTTTTTAACTTTAACGTAGACAGTCACAAATTACATTGTTTTCACATGTCTTCATTCCTAGACCAAATACTAGTGACTAGTGAGTGCTTTATTCTAAGATTCTTAAATGTACTTTGTAGGTGGAACATCTGGTGGCGGGGCCAGTGTGGTGGTGGTGCTCGACACGGAGGCGGAGGGCAATTCATCATCAGGGGAGGAGGCGGCGGCGGCGGCTGTGAGAGTTGAGACGGTGGTGGCGGCCAGAGGTAAGCTCTTATATATTCCTTACTTATTGAGATTGAAGACTAGCTGGGAAGGCAAGAATATGAGATGCATGGCTGGGTGAATGATGAAGCAATGATGGGTGGAAGGACAACAGCCTGGGTGGGTGACACAGAAACTGTATGTGTCCATATACCTGGATCATGCTACTATCTGACTCTTAGATAGCATATGTGTATCTAGAGCAGGGGTACTCATAGTACGGCCCGCGGGCCGGTGGTGGCCCGGCAAGCCTTCCTTGGCGGTGCGCAGACCTTGCAGACAATCACTGCTCCCCCGGCCCCCACAGAGCAGAGGCTTTTTTGTATTTCACCTGTTAGCGCCCCTGCATCTCCACTCTGACAATCACTGCTCCCCCGGCCCCCACAGAGCAGAGTGGAGATGCAAGGCCACAAAGAGGTGAAATAGAACAAAGCCTCTGCTCTGTGGGGCCGGGCAAGCAGTGATTGTCAGGGTGGAGAAGCAGGGGCGCTAAAACAAACAAAGCCTCAATAATATGTTAATGGTCTTTTAAAGACCTGTTAAGTACTTTGGTGTTGTTGTCTGTGTGTGCGCGTTGAGGAAGCGGTCTCAACCCGGGCTGAAGGCTGACACAGATAGACACACACACAGTGAGATGACAGAGGGAGAGGGAGGGCAGGAGGGAGAGAGAGATGGAGGGAGGGCAGGAGGGACAGCAGGAGGGAGAGAGATGTATGTAAATGCTGGGTCTGGTGGCTCAGTGGATGAGGGCATCTGCTGCAGGGACCTGTGTGCAACCTCATGGTCACAAGTTATCGTTTTGCTTTAGCCCCGCCCCCTCTGACTCCGCCCCCACCAGTGCGGCCCTCGGCCACAAACTACACTGTAAATGTAGCCCCTGAGAGAAAGTTTGTGAGTACCCATGATCTAGAGAGAGTAGATGGTCAGTGGATGAACTAAGTGTAACTTTGAAGAGCATGTAACACTGCACCCGCACGTCCGTTCCAGTGTAGGAAAGGCAAGGAAAAGAACTTTTAATTTTGTCCAAATACTACCATAAGTAGTAGCAGTAGTTTGTATTGCAAGCACTGCATAGATCCGGTTATTATGGTGGCCACTCCCTACCTCTCTTAATAAGTTTAGTAGTACTCAGTCATTCATGTGTGGATGTATCACTGCCTGTCACTCAATAAAAAGCAAAGCACCTAAAGTCATCCCATATATAAGCAAAAACATCCCATGTGAAGTGATAGATAATCAGATTATTTATCTTCTTCAATTTTCCATTTCTAGTACTCATTTCCACTGTAGGGTGAAAGTTAAATTAATTAAGCAGTAGCCCTTGAGTTGTAACAGAGTATTCTCAGTGCCACCCGTAATAGAAAAGTAAGAGATTCACCACCTGCATGTACTGGACGGGTACAGTAACGCAACGGCAACGCAAGTCTAGGTCACTCCTCATGGCGTGCGTCTCTTTTTCTCGGGTGCAAGTTTACCGCGCTGGCATTATGCCGGCTTGCAGAAAATAACGTACCAATTTTCCAAAACAAGAGACAAGAAGAAGAATAAGACTGGTGTACTTTCATAGTCGACTCCAATGGAAGTCCACAGTGCTCATAGAATTTGTTCCTTAAACTCCCACTAATGTTAGAGCAAGGATGAAGAAGTGTGAGGTTAGATAGATACTGGCCTCAATAGTTATGTAATGCGCTTGCAAGTTGCTAGTTGTACTGCAGCACACATTTCTGCTGAATGATTGAGTTAATCTTAAAGAGCATTGGTTACAGACTATGTCTTTCTTTCTTCATATAGGTTCTCCTTCCAAACGAACAAGGAGGAAGGAGCTGGCTAGAGCGGCCCGGCAACGGAGAATCGAGGCCACTGTTGCGGAATATCGGCGGCTGGTGGCCCTGGAGGACGAGGAAAGTGTGCGGTCGACAACAACGACAACGTCGTCCTCCGTGGCCTCACCGGCTGCCACCGTGACCCAGCACAGTGGTCCACCGAGACTGAGCCGGGCTGCCAAAGGCAAACGCCACCGCCGAGCAGCAAGGCCAACAGCTGCTTCTCACAGGCCTTGCACCTGCAAGGCAGTGAAGGCACGCCTGCGCCGCACTACCCTGATGGTGTCCCGCCTTCAGCAGGAGCTCGCCTTGCTCCGCGAGGAGCATGATGCCCTGGCCCAAAAAGTTAACAGCATCCACCCATAGTGTCCCTTGCCCCTTTTTTAGAGACTTTTGGGGGGTGGGAATTGGGAGTTGGGTTTTTGGGGACTTTTGAAGGACAATCGTTGGGGTTAGGGAGGGTCTTGCGGGAGATTATTTTGTTAGGGATATAAATATACTTTTTCAAACTTTATCTGAGCATACCTGTTTTTTACTGCTTGCCTGGTGGGTGGGGGTTTAACGTTGACTGTTTTCCTGAAAGTTTAGTTCCATTTTCTTCCTTTAAGTGTAAATGCCCAAATGTTTTCAACACTAAGTGCCTCTCACAGACTAAGTGAAGTGAATCCAAGAGTCCTAGGACTTTAGTAGTACTACCTTCAGGCTCTCGTCTCTCGTACTAATACTCCATTATACCCCCAAACCACCAAACGCTTATCTTACCTGTAATTTGTGTTTGAAAGTAGGGCTAGGCCCAGGGTTGGCTCCACGGGAAACACCGAATAACGTTGGCAATCTTGGTCGGATAAAATTTCCTCATAGCGGTGGTAGTAGTGGTGTGACACAGTGGCAGTTGCATGCCTATGAAAAAAAAGAAAATGAAATCTGGTTTGTCCTCCTGAGCAATTCAACGGTACAACTGAGAATATAGCAGGTGACAGAAGTACAGTAGAGCAGTGCCACATTGTAGCCTAACAAATGGTAAAGTATAACTACTAATTCGGTTGAAGTTCTTTCACATTAGCAATGGTTCTTTGTCAAGCAGAGTAAGAATATATCATCGACAACTGTGGAAAGAAAGAATGCGACAGTACAGGGCCTGTGTGGAATTATTGATAACTATATTCAACATAAGGTCTCTGTAGCCAGATACCCGAGAGCCTTGCTGGTCACTATAAATCCATTCACAACAACACTCAATGGGGTTGGTCTGGAAGGTGTCACGTTTACTCCCCGTGATCCAGTCGATGCAAATATGGTTCCACCTCCAAATGTCACCAACACCCAGAAGTGTAAACACAGGGTGTTCGAGGCATTAGGCGAGGGAGAAAAATAACAAACTAAAATAAAAAATGTGGGATGGGTAAAGGTAGGGTCAGCAGGGAAAGGATACCTGTAAGAGAAGACAAGACAGGCATCAGTGAAGTGATGTCCTAACATACAAGGGTACTCTCATATAGTCTCACTAAATAGTCTGCAAGTCTCCCGCCTACTCATGGGAAATGTAGTTTCATAGTACGGTAGGCGCTTAGGGGCTGCGTAACCTGACAGAAGGTATAGTAGATAGAAAAGGAGAAATTGCTTTTTTTCTAGGTGTCCCCTCACTCACCAGGGTTGCCCCTTGGTGACATGCTTCATCATTGGGGCCATCCCAGTCCTCTATGGCCTGGGGCGTGCTGCGACTTGCGAATTACGTAGGAGCACTTACAAATGACTATGTGTGGTGCAGATAGTGGAGTGGACAAAGTGATGTGTTAAGGGATCAATGTAGAAGCCGAGAGAGAGCAAAGAAATGCAGTCACAGTCAGAGAAAAAGGCAAGGGATACTGTATCTATGTGGTTGTAGTGGTCCTGTTGGAAGTGGTAAGTAAGTTGCCCGCAGAAAAAAAATCCTCCTATTAGCGGCACTCCTCCATTGCAGCCGACGCTTCGTCCACCGATGTTGGTCACCAGAAGACACCCTGTCCACTGCCTGCCTGATGCTGAATTGTGGCTCGCTACTGTGAAGCCTGACTCCATCCTTTTTTCCCCATTGCAGAGACTGAAACCCGGCCTGTAATTATTCAACGAAAAACAGGAAGTGATATAATATTACAACACCACTGATAAATAAATATAAGGTATGTAGGCTGTGGAGTGCAAAAAGTCACAATTTGTTTTTCCTAGTAGACAGACAGTACAATGTTTTTGAAAGTGCGTACTCTGAGTCACCTTTTGAAGGATAAGTAAGTATGGGCAAATTAATGTAGCGGATCTTGCCCCTCAAGCTAGGTGTACTGTAAACTGTGTTTTAGAACAAAAATAGATCTTCCTAGCAGTGCTCCCACCCAAAAAACGAGGCCTAGCAGAAAACTGGAGACAAAACTTACTTTGAAAGTAAAAGTAGGCCGAAGTACCCTAATTACCCATTACCCCCCGTGGATTGTATTCAAACCACTTGCAAGCAACCAAGCAAAAGTAGCCATAGCCAGCATCGCTCCAAGACTCGAAATCCCCCCCACTCAAACACATGCAATAGAAATACTGCTAACCCTAACGAACCCTAAGTTAAGAATAGTGGCAAAGGCTTTCTTTAACTATGCCAAATCCCCCCTTTCCCACCATGGATTTTCTTCAAATGACTTGCAACCAAAATTACACATTCTCACGAGTGCTCTAAGACCCCAGAACTCAGTTTGAAAAATCTAGAACACCCCGATACACATGCAATCCTGCTGCTAGGGCTAACCCTAACGAACCCTAAGTTACAAAAAGTGCCAAAACTAAAGGCTTTTCCGCGCGGATTTTGTCCCAACCACTTCTACCCGGTATTAGACCTTCCCAGGAATGCCCCAAGACCCGGCAACCCACCCGCCAAGAAGCATAACACCCCCAAACAGGCCAAAAGCAAAATCTCATACTTGCAATATTTCTGGGCCTTCGGTCCAAACGCGCTGCGTAGCTAGGCCATAAGTCGGGGTTGGCACGACGGATTTCCTGAAAAGCAAATGCAATCAAGATTAGAGTGTCCCAGCAGTGCTCCCAGACCACGAAACTCACCCACAAACACCAGGAAGCCCCCCAAACAGGCCCCCGAAAACGCTACATAGAGCAAAATGTCAGAAATAGCCCAAAAAAAAAATCGGCCTGGATTTTGTCCCAACCACTTCTACCCGGTATTAGACCTTCCCAGGAATGCCCCAAGACCCGGCAACCCACCCGCCAAGAAGCATAACACCCCCAAACAGGCCAAAAGCAAAATCTCATACTTGCAATATTTCTGGGCCTTCGGTCCAAACGCGCTGCGTAGCTAGGCCATAAGTCGGGGTTGGCACGACGGATTTCCTGAAAAGCAAATGCAATCAAGATTAGAGTGTCCCAGCAGTGCTCCCAGACCACGAAACTCACCCGCAAACAGACGGAACCCCCCCTAAGAGCACCTCAAAGGCAAGCAAGTCATCAAAAACACAAAAAAAATTCCGCCTGGGATTTGGTCCAAAACACTTTTATCCGGTATTAGAGCTTCCCAGCAATGGCCCCAGAGCCGTCAACCCAGGAGAAAACGAGTAGAAGACCCCCAAACAGCCAAAGAGCAAAAGTACAAAAATGGGGACTTAGTCACTTTTTCACAAATTTCCCAAATCACTCCGCGCGCGCTCTGCAGCTAGGCCCTAAGTCCCCTCAGCCACCATGGATTTGCTTCAAACCTCTTGCAAAGTAAAGTATATATAGCCAGCAGTGCTCCCACACCACGAAACTCACCCGCAAACACCAGGAAGCCCCCCAAACAGGCCCCCGAAAACGCTACATAGAGCAAAATGTCAGAAATAGCCCAAAAAAAAATCGGCCTGGATTTTGTCCCAACCACTTCTACCCGGTATTAGACCTTCCCAGGAATGCCCCAAGACCCGGCAACCCACCCGCCAAGAAGCATAACACCCCCAAACAGGCCAAAAGCAAAATCTCATACTTGCAATATTTCTGGGCCTTCGGTCCAAACGCGCTGCGTAGCTAGGCCATAAGTCGGGGTTGGCACGACGGATTTCCTGAAAAGCAAATGCAATCAAGATTAGAGTGTCCCAGCAGTGCTCCCAGACCACGAAACTCACCCGCAAACACCAGCAAGCCCCCCAAACAGGCCCCCGAAAACGCTACATAGAGCAAAATGTCTGAAATAGCCCAAAAAAAAATCGGCCTGGATTTTGTCCCAACCACTTCTACCCGGTATTAGACCTTCCCAGGAATGCCCCAAGACCCGGCAACCCACCCGCCAAGAAGCATAACACCCCCAAACAGGCCAAAAGCAAAATCTCATACTTGCAATATTTCTGGGCCTTCGGTCCAAACGCGCTGCGTAGCTAGGCCATAAGTCGGGGTTGGCACGACGGATTTCCTGAAAAGCAAATGCAATCAAGATTAGAGTGTCCCAGCAGTGCTCCCAGACCACGAAACTCACCCGCAAACACCAGCAAGCCCCCCAAACAGGCCCCCGAAAACGCTACATAGAGCAAAATGTCTGAAATAGCCCAAAAAAAATCGGCCTGGATTTTGTCCCAACCACTTCTACCCGGTATTAGACCTTCCCAGGAATGCCCCAAGACCCGGCAACCCACCCGCCAAGAAGCATAACACCCCCAAACAGGCCAAAAGCAAAATCTCATACTTGCAATATTTCTGGGCCTTCGGTCCAAACGCGCTGCGTAGCTAGGCCATAAGTCGGGGTTGGCACGACGGATTTCCTGAAAAGCAAATGCAATCAAGATTAGAGTGTCCCAGCAGTGCTCCCAGACCACGAAACTCACCCGCAAACACCAGGAAGCCCCCCAAACAGGCCCCCGAAAACGCTACATAGAGCAAAATGTCTGAAATAGCCCAAAAAAAATCGGCCTGGATTTTGTCCCAACCACTTCTACCCGGTATTAGACCTTCCCAGGAATGCCCCAAGACCCGGCAACCCACCCGCCAAGAAGCATAACACCCCCAAACAGGCCAAAAGCAAAATCTCATACTTGCAATATTTCTGGGCCTTCGGTCCAAACGCGCTGCGTAGCTAGGCCATAAGTCGGGGTTGGCACGACGGATTTCCTGAAAAGCAAATGCAATCAAGATTAGAGTGTCCCAGCAATGCTCTCAGACCATGAAACTCACCCACAAACAGACGGAACCCCCCCTAAGAGCACCTCAAAGGCAAGCAAGTCATCAAAAACACAAAAAAATTTCCGCCTCGGATTTGGCACAAACCACTTTTAGTGCTTCCCAGCAATGGCCCCAGACCCGTCAACTCACCTGCAAAGAGGTAGAACAACACCCCCACAAGTGCTGAGTCTTTCTTCATTGGGCGTAAACCAGCCCTCTGCTTTGATGGAAATAGGAGTCTGGAGGAGGAGGATAGAGGAGCATGTTCTTCTGAACTTGTGAACCTGAGGAATGCAGACTGCGGCACCTTCAAATAAATTAGCAAACAAGTGAAGACAGTTCTGCTGATGGGCTTGTCTTTGTGATAATCTGATTAAAGTTTGAATTATATTAACTGTGCACAACAAAGAAAGACAGACACACAGGAATAAAAGTGAATAAGGATGAAAAAGAAAGTTATTGATTCGTTGTCTCATTTTCAGGGCTCGAAGTCGGAATCACGGTCCAGGAATAAGAATAAGGCTTCGTCATCATACTCTGCGAATTCAGCCCGGGTGAGGTCAGTGCCACCTGACAGAGTAGAAATTCCCTCATCTATGGTGCTGGCCACCTCCTCTTCATCCGGCACGCTCTCTCGTACTCTTATATCTGGTGGTATGAGGTGCTGATTCATCTTGATCATTGTTAACCTCTCCACATTTTTGGGCGAGAGGCGGCTCCGTTTGGGAGTTACAATCCCACCAGCCGCACTGAAAACCCGTTCAGAAGACACACTTGCGAGTGGGCAAGACAAGTAGTTTAAAGCCAGGTTGGTGAGCTGTGGCCACAATTCTTTTTTCCCATGCCAATACGCCAATGGGTCAGAATTAACATAGACCTCTGTGGAGTCATTCAGATAGTCCTTCACCATCGACTCAAGGTCCTCCTCCAAGGTTCCTCCACTTTGCGTAGCTCTTGCTGTGCCTCTGGCCTTTTGAGAACCAAACCCACGCAGAGCTAGCCAATCCTCTTCAGCCTCCAATGTTTCTGCTGTCTTTCGTGCAGATGATGCGGTTGCCGGTGTCTTTAACGGCTGAGAGGTCACTTGTGCCACAGCCACAGGTGCAGAAGTGGATTGTTTTGACTGGGGATGGCCTGCTGATGTACTGCCATTTCCTTCAATTTCCAGCCGTTCTGTTTCAAACTTCTTGGCTGACAAGGCTAGCCAACGTTTGTACTTTGTAACATCTTCATCAGCAAAAGGAAAGAATGCTCTGCCTGCCAGCGCCTTTTTGTAGCGTGGATCCAGAATAGTAGCACAAATGTAATGCTGTTCTGAGTGGATCTTTTGAAGACGTTCATCACCTTGTAGGAGCTCTAATAATTGCTCAGCCAGAAGCAAAGAAGAGTCTTTCTTTTTGTCATCTTTTCGAAACACAGAACACACCTCCTTCAGTTGGTCCTCCAGCATGTACAACAATGGGATAGCTTTTCCCAAATTAGAGTCCTCCTTGCTGACTGCACGCGTGAAGACCTCAAAAGGACGAAGCATGCGTGTTAGGCTTTCAACTATGTTCCATTGCGGCCCACCCATCCTCAGCTCCTCTATACCCTCTTTCAAGAAATATTGATCGAGTTGCGTATACTGCTCATACAGACGCTCAAGCATGTAGAAGGTTGAGTTCCAACGTGTTACCACCTCCTGGATGAGTGCTTTCACTGGCATTTGACATTGATATAGCATGCTCCTCAGCTGCTTGCGGGCCTTAAAAGAATGCCTGAAATGCTTGCAAATTTTTCGGCAGTTCTCCAATACACTGTACGCTGCACTGAGTTTATTACCCAAGAATTTTTGGACAACCAGGTTTATACAGTGCGCCAAACACGGCACTCTGAAATAGTAACCGTCCCTCATGGCCTTAACTATATTGGAGCCATTGTCCGTGGAAACATAACCAACCTTGCGTTTTAGTGGGGACAGACAGTTAAGGACCTTTGTGTTAAAGACATCCAAAATGTTTTCTGCTGTGTGACGTTTCTCCAAACCAAACATGGCTAGTGTTGCATGTTTCCGAGCACCTTTAAAAACAATGTTAGTGTCAACACCTGAGTTTAGCTTTGCTTTAGCCCCTGAAAAAGAGACCCAGTGTGCAGTGATGCACATGTAATCAGCGCCTGCGCCACTGGTCCACATGTCTGTTGTCAGATGTATAGTGTGAACAGCACTCTTCTGCAAAGCTGCCCCAATCGCCTTCAGAACATCTTCATGTAGTGCTGGAACCGCAACTCGGGCAAAATAGAACCGGCTAGGAACCTTCCATTTAGGGCAGAGCGCTGTCACTAATTCTAGAAAACCAACCCCTTCGACAAAAGAAAAAGGGAGAAGGTCCAGAGCTAGCATTTTAGCCAGCTTAGTGTTATACAGACGGGTCATTGGGTGGTTGCGTTCATATTGCGCTTCTGTAAACAACATCTTTTTAATGTTGCCCTGGACCAATGATTTACGGGATGATGATCTCTTCGACCCAGTTACGCTCGCTGATGAACTTTTCCGCATTGATGTCTCACTCTCTCCCACACTCTTAGTGTGGCTCCCATGGGGTGTGCTGCTGACATGGGAACTGGGTGTAAGTGAAGTGTTTGGATCGTCTTCTTCTACCTCCTCGTCATCAGCAGATGACAAATCAACGTTTTCATTACGTGCAATTCCGGCTTTCTTGACCGCCTCTAGGTGCGGAAACCATTCGACAGGGTGCCTTCTCTCAAGATGACCTCTCTGGCCTCCGGTACCATAGTTAGAACCAAGCTTACCACGACTATATCGAAGCTTACAAAGGCTACAAATGGCTACGTTTTCCTTTTTTGGGCAAACACTAAAGAAGTCCCAAACTGGAGACTTGAAATGTCTTCGGGGGCCGCCGCCGGAGGAGGCGTCGATACTGGTGGTGGTGGTCCTGCTGCTAATGACAGATGAAGTGGAGGATGTGGATTGCCGAACTTCAGTACGTTTTGCACTTTCACCACCACGAATTGAGGTCGAGGACGAGGTGGGTACCTTCTTGCGAGGAAGAAATATGGAAGCGGTAGGTTTTGGTGTACTACTTAACTCCAAATCTAATGATTCCATTTCCATTGCCTCCTCGCCGACATCATCATCACGCTCAGCAGCTTCTCGGGATAGGGTCAAAATGTCTCTTTGCTGCATGCCCGGTGGGGCTGCAGTGACCTTTGTGATGACTGGCTCGTCGTCATCGTGAGAGGCTTCATCACCAGCAGTATCTGTCACTTCTTGTTGAGCCTCATCACACTCCATAGGTTTGAGTTTTTGGACGACCTTCCTTTTACGCTTAGGTACCGGTGGCAGATCATGGTGTGCCTCTGCCTCACTGTCAGACCGCAGTTGTCGTGGTTCCCAAGACAGATCACTTGCACCAGAACGAGGTGGGCTTGAAGAAGATGTAGACACCCCCCTTGATCTTTTCCTTGCTAGGGATGTGGAAGACAATGAATGATCATCAGGAGGAGTGGCTTCCAATGATACCTCAGCTTCATTGTCGATTTCCAAATGTGCCCCTACTTCGGGAGGAACAACTATTGTGGGCACTTGTGAACGTCCATGCACCTTTGCTTGCGCATCTCCTTTTGCTGCCTCTCCTTCCACATGTACTTGGGCGTGTACTTGCACATGGTGTTGTTGTTGCGGCTGTGGTTGTTCAACACTTGTCAGATGAGTTACAACAACCTGTGTTGATTCAGGGACATTGCTGCTACTTTCTTGCGATGAGCCAACATCACTGGTCGATGGTGATTGGAGAAGTACACTGACTGCCTCTGAAGCACTCAAGGGCTTTGACTTAAGTTGGCGTGGTGGTGGAGGCACTGAACCCAATGGAGCAGGGGTGCTGCTCTCAGGTTGGTCCCCAGCAGATCCTGCTGCTGCAGGCGTACTTTTTTTTTTGCTCCCAAAAAAAGTGGCGGGTGACACACCAGCCTCCTTGGTAACTTGCTTCTTCTGCTCCTTACTAGCAACTTTCTTGCTAGAGGAGCTACGGAGAACTTTCTTTGGGGCCATCTTCTTCAGAGCAGGTCAGACAGCAGGCCGCAGTTGCACGAATTGTAGAGTTGTCTGAGGCCAGACGTGACGTCGCGTGACGTTATGCTGCACACACACACCGCTGCAGGACTTCTTCCTGGCACTGGTGGTTCTCTTGAGTCTTGTGCACCTAAAAAAAATGGAAGACAGAGGAACATCAGTTCAGTTATAGAGCACAAAAAAATCGAAAAACACTGCAAAATCAGCACAATCCCAATCCATCCATGCCCTCCATAATGTTTAAATTCAAGACAACCCACAGAAAGACTAGGCCCATGCAAGACTCACTACCCCTGGGCATAAATAAAGGTTGAAAAGTAGGCAAAATGGTTGGAGGCCTAACAACAAAGCCTGCATTCAAAATGGCCACTTGCCTGCCAAGCACATGGCCAGTGCCTGTAGCTGCACTCAAAATGGCCACCAGCCACATGGCATGTCCCTCCCCATGAACACCCCCAAAAATCGAAAAACACTGCAAAATCAGCACAATCCTATTCCATCCATGGCCTCCATGATGTTTAAATTCAAGACAGCCCACAGAAAGACTAGGCCCATGCTAGACTCAAATACCCCTGGTGAAAAGGCCCCAACAACAGGTCAAAAATCGAAAAACACAAAATTGTACAAAAAAAAAAAATCGAAAAACACAGAAAAATCAGCACAATCCCAATTCATCTATGGCCTCCATGATGTTTAAATTCAAGACAACCCACAGAAATACTAGGCCCATGCAAGACTCACTACCCCTGGCATAAATAAAGGTTGAAAAGTAGGCAAAATGGTTGGAGGCCTAACAACAAAGCCTGCATTCAAAATGGCCACTTGCCTGCCAGCACATGGCCAGTGCCTGTAGCTGCACTCAAAATGGCCACCAGCCACATGGCATGTCCCTCCCCATGAACACCCCCAAAAATCGAAAAACACTGCAAAATCAGCACAATCCCATTCCATCCATGATGTTTAAATTCAAGACAGCCCACAGAAAGACTAGGCCCCATGCACCACTCACTACCCCTGGTCAAGGCCCCAACAACAGGTCAAAAATCGAAAAACACAAAATTTTACAAAAAAAAAAATCGAAAAACACAGAAAAATCAGCACAATCCCAATTCATCTATGGCCTCCATGATGTTTAAATTCAAGACAACCCACAGAAATACTAGGCCCATGCAAGACTCACTACCCCTGGCATAAATAAAGGTTGAAAAGTAGGCAAAATGGTTGGAGGCCTAACAACAAAGCCTGCATTCAAAATGGCCACTTGCCTGCCAGCACATGGCCAGTGCCTGTAGCTGCACTCAAAATGGCCACCAGCCACATGGCATGTCCCTCCCCATGAACACCCCCAAAAATCGAAAAACACTGCAAAATCAGCACAATCCCATTCCATCCATGATGTTTAAATTCAAGACAGCCCACAGAAAGACTAGGCCCCATGCACCACTCACTACCCCTGGTCAAGGCCCCAACAACAGGTCAAAAATCGAAAAACACAAAATTTTACAAAAAAAAAAAATCGAAAAACACAGAAAAATCAGCACAATCCCAATTCATCTATGGCCTCCATGATGTTTAAATTCAAGACAACCCACAGAAATACTAGGCCCATGCAAGACTCACTACCCCTGGCATAAATAAAGGTTGAAAAGTAGGCAAAATGGTTGGAGGCCTAACAACAAAGCCTGCATTCAAAATGGCCACTTGCCTGCCAGCACATGGCAAGTGCCTGTAGCTGCACTCAAAATGGCCACCAGCCACATGGCATGTCCCTCCCCATGAACACCCCCAAAAATCGAAAAACACTGCAAAATCAGCACAATCCCATTCCATCCATGGCCTCCATGATGTTTAAATTCAAGACAGCCCACAGAAAGACTAGGCCCATGCTAGACTCAAATACCCCTGGTGAAAAGGCCACAAGTACAGGCCCAAAAATCGAAAAACACTGCAAAATCAGCACAATCCCATTCCATCCATGGCCTCTCCATGATGTTTAAATTCAAGACAGCCCACAGAAAGACTAGGCCCATGCTAGACTCAAATACCCCTGGTGAAAAGGCCACAAGTACAGGCCCAAAAATCGAAAAACACTGCAAAATCAGCACAATCCCATTCCATCCATGGCCTCTCCATGATGTTTAAATTCAAGACAGCCCACAGAAAGACTAGGCCCATGCTAGACTCAAATACCCCTGGTGAAAAGGCCACAAGTACAGGCCCAAAAATCGAAAAACACTGCAAAATCATCACAATCCCATTCAATCCATGGCCTCCATGATGTTTAAATTCAAGACAACCCACAGAAATACTAGGCCCATGCAAGACTCACTACCCCTGGCATAAATAAAGGTTGAAAAGTAGGCAAAATGGTTGGAGGCCTAACAACAAAGCCTGCATTCAAAATGGCCACTTGCCTGCCAGCACATGGCCAGTGCCTGTAGCTGCACTCAAAATGGCCACCAGCCACATGGCATGTCCCTCCCCATGAACACCCCCAAAAATCGAAAAACACTGCAAAATCAGCACAATCCCATTCCATCCATGGCCTCCATGATGTTTAAATTCAAGACAGCCCACAGAAAGACTAGGCCCATGCTAGACTCAAATACCCCTGGTGAAAAGGCCACAAGTACAGGCCCAAAAATCGAAAAACACTGCAAAATCAGCACAATCCCATTCCATCCATGGCCTCTCCATGATGTTTAAATTCAAGACAGCCCACAGAAAGACTAGGCCCATGCTAGACTCAAATACCCCTGGTGAAAAGGCCACAAGTACAGGCCCAAAAATCGAAAAACACTGCAAAATCATCACAATCCCATTCAATCCATGGCCTCCATGATGTTTAAATTCAAGACAACCCACAGAAATACTAGGCCCATGCAAGACTCACTACCCCTGGCATAAATAAAGGTTGAAAAGTAGGCAAAATGGTTGGAGGCCTAACAACAAAGCCTGCATTCAAAATGGCCACTTGCCTGCCAGCACATGGCCAGTGCCTGTAGCTGCACTCAAAATGGCCACCAGCCACATGGCATGTCCCTCCCCATGAACACCCCCAAAAATCGAAAAACACTGCAAAATCAGCACAATCCCATTCCATCCATGGCCTCCATGATGTTTAAATTCAAGACAGCCCACAGAAAGACTAGGCCCATGCTAGACTCAAATACCCCTGGTCAAGGCCCCAACAACAGGTCAAAAATCGAAAAACACAAAATTTTACAAAAAAAAAAAATCGAAAAACACAGAAAAATCAGCACAATCCCAATTCATCTATGGCCTCCATGATGTTTAAGTTCAAGACAACCCACAGAAAGAATCAGTCCACCCACCACTGAGTACCCCTGGGAAAAGGCCCCAAAACAGCCCAAAAATCGAAAATCCCAAAATTTTAGTTGCAGCAACTGTAATGCCCCAAACAAACTTACTTGTAAAATTTCTAATCCAACAGTGATCCAAAGAAAGTCAAAAAGGCCTCAAATCCAAAGATCCAGCAGCATCCACAAAAGGTAATCCTTCCAGGTCCACATCCGAATGAAAAGTGACCAGGAGATGGACAAAGCACTGGGAGGAGCCTGCTGAACAGGAACAGGAAGTTGAAGACTATGGGGCACTTCCTTCCTCCCACCCCCCTGCCCCCCTCCCCAAAATGGACTCCTCGCTAAAAAAGTGCAGGCAAATGTCAAACTAAGGAGTTATTCACATAAAAATCATCATTTCTAGAAGGTTTATGCTGCTTGCTGGTGGATTTCTTGTGCAGAATTGCAAATTTATATTTTCGCGCGCCGCATCTCAAATCTCGCAATTGCGAAGTACCGCGAGACGTGATCTCGCCGTACTCGCGTTGACAAACTCTCGCTGGCAAGCCGCGATGACGTAATCGCGCTCGCCAATTCCCGCGGGATCACACAGCAAGATCCAAAATGGCGCAGCACTCGCAAACTATCGAAAAAAACAACTCGGCAAACGATGATAAACGCCGCGCGCCGCAAAAATTGTATCACCAACGCCGCGCGCCGCCAAAAAAATCCGCTGCGTGCGAATTTGCGGATTTTGCGGGAAATCCGCAAATCTCGCGGATTGCGGATTTCCCGAAAATCCGCAAAATCCGCGAGCGGAACGGATTTTCCGCCCATGCTTAGTGTGCAGCTGTACTTGCACTCCACGGTAAGTGATACTCAATTTCAGGTGTGCGATTATGCCAGTCACACCAGACAATCGGGTCACAATGAGCCAAAAGTTGGGTTTGCTGTGCCTCCCTGGAAATAAGGTACAACTTTTAGTGCATGATGATATGAGTTGCATCAGACAAGCTGGTCACAATCAACCCACAGTCAGGTTTGCCATGCCTCCCTTGAATGAGGCACTTCTTGTGGCAATGATATTAGTCGCACCAGACAATCTAGTTACAATCAACCCACAGTCCGGTTCGCTGTACCTCCCTGGAATGAGGCACAATGTCTGGTGCAGGATGATATGAGTTGCACCAGAAAATCCAGTCCCACACACACAGCCACAAGTTCAGTAGAACTGCACAAGGTAGAATGAGGTACTACTATGGGTGCACCCTTCCTCTGAAGGTCACAACCTGTGAATCGAACACTGCATGAAGTGAGCATGTAGTCGGTGTGTTGCACAAGAGAGATGCAGCAGGGACAACAAACCAGGTCACGCTGAGTCCAGCAACTGGTGAATCCCCTCACCACCAATGAGAAACATGTGCATGATGAGGCCCCACGATGGAGGAGCTACACTCTTTAGATGCGGGTTTGGTTTGGGGGAACCGCACAAGGAAATTTGGTCTCCAAGCAAACTACTTAGTTCCACTCTCACACTGTGCTGCAGTCAGGATCCAGCAGACAAAGCAGGCACTTGAGAGAGCTCTGCTCTACAAATGAAGCATGTAGATGGTGTAGATCCCTCACGGTAAGGCCGTTGATGTCCCTGAGACCTCTGCAAAGAATAGGGGGCAACTAAAAAGCCCTTGGAGATCCCTTCAGGGTTCCACACAGCAACAGGTATTCAGCCCAGGCCAGCCACTATTCAGGCAGGGTGCACGATCCCTTCCAATGGCAGTCTCCTCCTTCTGCAAAACTGATTCCTCTGGCAGTGTGCACCATGCTGTCTAGGATGTCTGGTCCCACATCCCCACAAGTGTATCTCTGACCTGCTAAAGTATGGCACCAGTAGTTATACTGTAGTGTGCCTTTGAAGTAGGGGGTGCTTCCGAGGGTTCCCTTTGAACAACACGTCTCCACAACATTTTAGTCCTGTCTGCCATTAGGCCTTGGAAGGCAGATCTTAATTTTAGTGGGGCTATGATCTGGCTTTCGGGAGGCCTAGTGTCAAAACCTCTACCTCCAGTCTATCCAACTAGGTGTTCAAATGGCAGAGGGCTGTTGTTCCAGTTGCATGGCCAATGTTTATGGCTGTCTCTGGGAAATGTACTGATGTACTCCTCCAGCCTCTAGTGTGGACTGGAGTCAAACTAAAAGGCACATAAAGAGTTTTAGAGTAGAGTAATGCCCACTTTCTAGATGTACAAAAAGAACAGATGATGGACAGAATGCTGAACAGTCAACTATTTACCCCAAGACACAGATCTAGGTTAAATCCATTGTTTTTTTGCATGCCACGCCATTCCAGTTTGGACCCTGCCATATGCAGACCAGCCTTGTCCCTGCTTCTCATAGAAACAGTCCAGCCCAAACTGCCAGGTCAGTTCCTCCCTCGACCAGGACCGGTTTCATGGTAACAGCCCTCATATATGTTTTTTTAAAAGATTTGAGAAACCTCAATTGGATTTGCAAATATGGCACAAACAACCTGAAGTTTGCATCAGGGTTACAAGTTGGACTTCTGATTTGTGGATCCCTGACATCTAAAAAAGGTGCAGAGACTGTGGTACCAAGACATCAAGACATGTAAGGGGGTCCCCGGCTGCTGTTTTAGATGGTGGGGATTCGAGATTCAGAAATTTGACTTGTGAATCATGCAGCTTATTCCGTTTTTTTAATTTTAACTTAATTGTGGCACTTTGAGTGGCCTCCATTGTGGCCTGGGGTTTAGGGTATGCCTATTCTGCTTCCTTAAGTCATTTTGTTTTTACTAAAGGCAGGATACATGGACTGTGCCACCCATCCTGTAATTGGAGGTTGCTTCAGAATTTTTTTCCACTTTTTAAGATCTCTCTCGGATACCTTCTCTGGTAATGCAGATCAGAGGGAATGATGAGAGAAAAGGCTCTGTGGTGTAATAAAACCACTTTCTTTTACTTACTGGACTATCAGATTATTTGCAAGTCCCAAACAGCAGAGATATACATAAGTGATAACCCATTAATGCCTGCTTGGCAATTTCTTAAAAGCCAATATATCAAAACCTACTGAATAAATGTTACACCTAACCAGTGGGCGCACACTTCCTGAACAGAATTCGACTTTAATGAAAATTTGGTGTAAATCTAGTCAATGGTTTGGACTGTAGGTTTCCTATGGGAGCTAAAATGGGAAAACACTTCTTTTTTCACTACTCTTAGGGGCATATTCTCAAGGATTTATTGCCGAGTTATTGGCTCTTCATCGCAGCCAAAGTCGCGATAAATTTATCACCCCATACACAAGCTGGTGTCAACAGCCCATATCACCAGTATACCTGCGAAAGCAGCCGCAAAAAACACCGCCACAGATTACCCCGGCAACTTACGCTAATGAGATGTAGAGTAGGCGTTCCCATGCAAAAAGCCGCGACAACACCACACCGCAACATTCTCAACGACCAGCCAGATTGGCGATAAGATCACAAAACAGGCGATAAGGCGCGTTAGCAGCAGAAAATTAACACCTGCTCTGATCTGGTGTAAAGTCGGATGACAACCTGCAACATAAAAGGGAGCGCAGGCCAGAGCCACACCTGAAGATCAAGAAATGCCATGGAGCTACTGAGCATGCAGCTCAGAGCGGTCACAGCACCCACCTCCACCCCCCCAGGCCCTTGCCAACCCCCCGGCCCACCCCCCCCCATACACCCCCCCCTCCGGACCATCACAGAGGCAGCGCAGACAAAGACTGCGGACCTTCAGGAAATGCACCAGCCTCACAGATTTAACACCAGAGAATATCATTGCCCACTACAGGCTCAAAAGGACAACCATCCTCCGCATCCTGACCATCATTGCCCACAGGCTGATGGTACCAACACATCGGAAACCAACATCCCTCCGCAGACAAAGCTGCTGGCTGTGCTGCATCTGTTGGCCTCTGGTACCTTCCAACCAACAACTGCAAGAGTCGGAGGAGTCTCTCAGCCAGCCCTATCAAAGTTCCTCACACCTGTCCTGGATGCCAACATCAGCTTGGTACCCCAGTACCTATACTTCATCCACACTACCCAGGAACAGCTGGAGACCAAGCTAGGCTTCTACACCATAGCTGGCTTCCCACACGTGTTGAGGGCATTCGACTGCACACATGTCCTACTTGTGCCCCCTGCCGACACTGCACACAATTACTGCAACGGAAAGCACACGTACTCCATCAGTGTGCAGGCAATAGTGGACCACTGGGGACTCTTCACCAATGTTGTTGCCACCTACCCAGGCAGTGTGCATGATTCCTACATCTTCAGACAGTCCATCATCAACCAGCGCTTCCAGGCTGACACCTACGGAAATGCACTGCTCGTTGGTCAGTACCAAATGAACACACCACACACCTCAAATCCACAATTATGCAACTTACAACTCTGGGAATGCACATATTACAAACTCACATACAACATGCCAAACAACATGCCCAACTATCAGACACGACAGCACAACTTACTGTGGTAACCTTGGCTAGCCATTTACACAAGCCTTCAACGTCATGGCACCTCAGCCACACATTAGCAGAATGTGGGGAGAGGTGGGAACCAGGCATGTGCGAAGGAGGCAAGTGACCCATGAATGAGAATGTACACAATGCCAAGTGTGGCGGTGATGTGCTGGACAGACTGCAGTATGCAGACCACAGACATATCCATGTCGACATACACTGGTGGTGATGGTAGTGTAGTGGACAGTGGACGCAACCATGTCACCCCAGCCAGTGGGGAAGATCACGGAAATGTAGCTTGTTAGGCCCCCCCTGTAAGCGCATGCTGAGTGGGCTGGCCCGGCGTAACCCAGGCTAGCGCAAGGGTGTGAATAAAAAGCATGTAGCCATGGGAGTGGTTCTCTTCCAGAATGGCCAACGTCTCTGCCAGGGTGGCGCCTCTGACCCAGCCATGAGGCCTACACCGTGAGTGGCGTACGTGCGATCCTGTGCGCCTGCCGCAGCCTGGGCCTCTGGTCCCTGAACTAGTCTTGCCATCCCCTACGTATCCAGGCATCACTGCTCACCTGCCGACACCGGCGTGTGTCACGGAGGGCCCACCACGTGCAGGTGCAAGCTCCAAGCCAAAGGCCCGCGACCTTGGCAGCCTCCTCAGACCATCACGGACTCCGCAAGCAAGGCCCTCAGTACTCCTTTCACGTTTACATACTCCACCGGCTAATGCAGAGTTCCTGTCACAGTATGCAAGGAGAGGAGTAAGAGGAAGATGCGGTTACAGTCCGGAGGAAAATAGGATCCCCATTACGGAGGTGATCGAACACTACCAATGACTGCACTGGTGCCACTAACTCGGTGCATCGCAAGCCGATGACACGTGGCTGTGGGCCACTGCTGACCACTGCCTCCGGCACACACTGCGGTCAAGTAGGTCACACTATTGGAACTGTGTCTTGATCTCTTCATGGCAGAGTTCATATCATTGTACAGGCCTCATCGCAGACTGTATTCCTTCCAGCTCTGGTGCCACTAACTCTGGGCCACGAAAGTCATGGACACCGTCTGGCTGAACTTTGGTGGCGTCTATGATCTGGAGGTTGTCTTCATCATCATGTAGCTGATACTGACATGGTGGTAAAAAGGAGTCTGTAGCATTCAACTCCTCCATGTGCCTGTTTCTGCTTACTTCTGCTCTCTGCATCATGCCCTGGTAGGACACCTTCCACTGTCCCCCGTCACACTCCACAACATTCTCCTTGGACATCAACGAGGACCCACTCAGCTCTCGTGGCCCTACCTCAGTTCACCGCAAGTCACTGTCCCGTGGTGGTGTGCCTGTGCCAGCTGCAGTGCATCAGGTGCCACTAACTCTGTGCAGCTCAAGTTATGGACCCTTGCTGTTTGAACTTTGAACTTCTGATTGTCTGATCACTGTAGTAGTTGTTGCCAGCACCAAACAAACACTGAGGGGTGGCTTACACTACCCAACACCCATCCAGCACAGGTTTCACTGGACATGTGACCCTGGCAATAAAAGGGGCCCGGCGCACGTGCCCGTAGCCAGTTCCACAAACTATCTAAGGGTGTCTGTGTGGCCATTATGTATGCATGAGGGCCCCGGGCCATGGCACATTACATTGTGATGTGTACAGCGGGTGCAACATTGCCACCTCAGGCAGTGGGATAGACCAGGGACATGTCGCTTTGTCAAACCCCCTGTGAGCGTAAGCGTAGTGGACAGGCGTACGGCAGTACAGCATAGGGGTGTGGTTCTTCAACACGTGGCTCTTGGCATGGTTAAGTTTAGGCCTTGCCAAGGAAGTAACTAACGCGTGTCTCTGTTGTAGTGCTGGGATCACCCATCCCGCAACGGACAATGTTGCTATGTAGCATGCCCCCAGAGTGCGGGCTCAGCCGAAGGAGTAAATGAGGGAGCGCCAGCCAGCTCGGGGTCAGATAACACACATGCCAACTGTTGTGTCTGTTGCTATTAGCACAGCACTAACCAAAGGTCTACCCTCAACTGCAGGGCGAGTTTAGCCAGGCATGAACTCTACATCCTTGTCTGCCCTGTCCTTACCATAGGCCTACATACATGTGGCGGGCCACCTTAAGCGCACAAGTGCTGTACTCAGGCTTGTGGACATGCGCAGACAGGCATGACACTGGTGTGCCGTAGGGGTGCAAGGGATGCAACCACGCTGCACACATGAGTGAAAAGGCTTGGGGGAAGAGAGGAGGAGCAGTGAGGTTACGTAATACACATTGATGCCGCTCATTTGCAACAAGCATTACATGTTATACAGGAATCACTAAGTCACATATATCACACACCAATGAACCAGTGAGCCTGCCAACACATCATGCAGTACGAAGTCTTGACTCATGTCTTTCTACACTGTGATCACATCACCTAAAGTGGGTGGCTAATAGTGTGTAGAAGGGAGCATGCCAGGCACAGGTATGCCCCATTCCTTTATCCAGCAGAGACAACTTCACTCTTAATGGCGTGCTAACAGGAAAGGTAAACCAATGCAGACCAGAAGAGGAAAACATGCTAACCCACAGAAACAGTGAAATCAAGTAAGACTGACAATGAAGTTTCCACTTAGGTAAGACAGCTCCCACTGCATTGAAAGGACTTTGACAGCATTGGCAATAAGATTTTATTTTTGGGGGAGTTGTATAAAGCGTAAAATTGACCCAAAGCTATCAGAGCACTTTACATGGGCACCAGTTGCGTTACATAAGGAAAGATTCCTTTTTTTTCAGGCACGGGAGATTAAGTGATTTGCCCTGAACAACAGGATGTTGAGTGTTGTTGCGAAGATTCGAACCCGGTTACCCAGATTTGAGATCATCAGCCCTACCCATTTGGCTAAATCCTCTTCTGTTGGGACCTAAACCCACTCTGATAGAGACGGAGGGGATAAATGAGACTTTAGAGACTCAAGCAAGAGAAGAGAGTCATATTATACAAAACTTACTACAGACCTGAGCCACTGCAAGCATCATCAGGCTTGGAGTACAGTTAGAAAGCATTGAGACCGGTTCCAGGGCAGCTTAAATGAAAGTTCTAAACACCTCTAGCAACTACAAACAAAGACAGGACACGCGACTAGAGCACCTAATTGGTGCAGTAAGAGATTCGGAGATGCGGGGTCAGTGGTGGAGGTTACCAGACACTTTCGGTTCCCTAGACGAGACCAGAAACCTCTGCTTCATGGCGGTGATTTGGTAATGGGGACTTAAAAATACTCACGGAGCTGGACAATAAAACGAGATCTGACAGAAGAGCCTCCAGGATCCAAACATTTGTTTGCCATACTGCCAAATGTTAAATATTTCACTTGTACTAAACCAAGATGCTACCCAACCCTCTACTGAGAGTGCAAAAGTAGGTACATCTTGATGACTCACTGCAGTAGTAGATGTTCATTATAGTGCATCAGATGGGAGTGTGTATATTTCTGGGATCTGGGATGGCGGCGAGTGGATGACTTCACACTGTATGCACACTATGCTTAGCTGGGGAAGGGGTTACTGGTGGCACATCTCCAAATCCTATTAATGAATATTCTGCTTCCACATCTTGTCTGTTTCACCAGCTCCCTTGGGTGTCACTGGCACAGGGACCCACTGTGAACCACACACGCGTGGGTTCAAGAGTAAAATAACATCTTGAGATTCCTGGGGCACACGTGGGCTCTGCACATACACACAGAAGACGAGACACCAGGCACGCTCCTGCCGAGCACTGGCAATCTGAAATGTGGTCACAGTCCAAGCCCAGCAGGCTCTGTCCCTTCACCACTTCCGGGTCTGAAAACTTGCTTCTTCAAGCAATACCTCCTAACAGGACCACCGCCCAGGCTTACAGCCATCTATGGAGGGTCTGCACTCCTTTCCTTCCCAACCATTGCCTCCCAAACCGCAGCTCTGCCAATCCCACTGTTTCCCCGCCTTTCCTGCACCATCACCTCAGCACACTTCCTTCCTGCACCGTGGACTGTCTGTTGATGTGTACCCCAACACCCCAGCCACCTCTCTTTATTCTGCATGTGCCACTCTAAACCCCACATTACATTCAACACCCCTCCCACGTGTTACAGACGTGCATTGGCCCTGGGCTAGGTGGGTCTTCTCGGAAGGGCTGAAGGGCCCCGGAAGGGTATGACCCCCCGCCCCTCTCCCCCCGTGCCGCAGAGGCCTGCGTTACGCCCCGGAAGTAACATACATAATTGTATATATAAATACACACAAGACCACACAGCTTCATGAGCACTTGTCAAAATATGTACGCATTAAATTCAAATGTTAAAATAAAATAGCAGTCTATACGTTTTTCCTGGAGCTCAACCATTCTGCTTCGAAGATACATTCTTTCGTAAAAATCTTCATCTGTGACTATGAATTGTCTACATTGTTAAAATGATTGCTTTTTAATGTATCTGCACATACATTTTAATGTATCTGCACATAAATTACACCAGATGGTTTACGTTTACACCACAGCACGGGGGTTGGTACAATTGGTGCAACAGGAGCAGTGGCACCGAGGCCCAGAGTCCTGAGGGACCCATTGAACCCTGATAATTGCTGGGTTTTAGAACTCCAGCGGCAGTCAAAGGGGGCATCTTCCTAGCTTGCATCAGAGTCAAGGGCATCCTAGCTGCGCTACTGCACCATACATTCTTTATGTGACAGAACTGTGACAGGAGATGTCCAAAAATATACAAACGTCATCAATATTTCAAAACCGCAACTGAGTACTCCTGGATTTACTACAACTTGCTCCTACTCAACCCACCAGTCTTCGTAAATCGTTAGCGCGGCGAGAGGCGATCACCAGAGGCTTCGGAATGTCCTTTCCAAAGTTTTCTGATTTGGCCAATGTTGGCAATGTTTTTCCAATGATGGTTTGAAGTTAGGTGCTGATGGGTGATCATCTACCACAAACCAGATTCTGTCACATTTGTTTCCGCTGCTGTATTTCAGCGCGTGCTTTCCTGGGTAAATGCAAGGACCTGTCAATCTGTTGCTTATGAGCCGGATAGCTACGTAAAAGGAACGGACTGGTGAGATCTTGTTATAATCTGCCTTACCCTATATATAAATGTGTGTGTTTATATATAAAATGAGTGTTTCCATGGTAGTGTTTCCATGGCAACTGAGAGCTAGTTTCTTTGAGAGTCTGATGGAAAGAAACAGCAGCTCTGTGGATCTGTGCGGTGTTTCCAGGGGAATCTGCTTCATGAGTGAGAGTATCAGCCCGGGCCTGTGATGTAACCTATGTGATGAAATTATGAAAAGGATCCTTGGCTGGTAGGTGTGGTGCGCCCAGGATTCCCGGATTACTCTATGCCGGTGAAACACCTTGTTTTATGCCCTGGGCATTTGAATTACAAATCACTGTTACCAATTGCATTAGACTGGTTATGTTATGTGTATTTATATACCGCACTAATCGCCGGTGAGGGTATCCAGGCGCTTTGCAGGAGGCTAGCAGCTGTCGCCTGGTGAGTTTAATCGAAGAGCCAGGTCTTCAGCTTCTTGTGGATCTTGAGAGAGGATAGGGAGGCTCTGGTGTTGTGAGGTAGGTCGTTTAGTTGGTTAAGTAGAAGCCAGTGGTGGCTCCTCCGCAATGGCGGAGGAGCGTCATCCTACTATCTGGCTCAGATCCAGTAAATGAAAAAATAAAACAATGTCATTTTCCGGCTCTGAGTCAGCTTGCGAAGGGAGAGGCGCGGCATTGGGAGGAGGCATTGGGAGGAGGAGCGTGACGTGCACTCCACTCCCTAAGTGCGCATATGTGTTTTGGCCGGCCGTCTCAGGCTGACCAAAACACACATGCTCACTTAGGTTTTCTCCAGCCCAGCTGCATTGAGCAGCCAGACAGGAGAAACCCCACAGACTCCCTGGTCTGAGCAGGGCGTCTTTCCTGCCTGCTCAGACCAATCCCCGAATGCCCTCATGTGAGATAACGTGTAGAGGCTCATTTAGGGGTAGGAGAATGGGCCTCCAACAGCATCATCCTGCCACCAAATGTTCTTTCTTCAAGTCACTGGTCCAGCAGTTCTCTTTCGATGAAACTGCTTTTGCTCAAAACAACCAGTGGCTGTCGTCCCATCATGCCATGGAGGCATGGAAGAGCAGTAGGGATTGTTTACGTTTTCCAAAGATAAGCCCCCAAATTTAGGAGTTTGTGGGGGACAGTGACTGGTCTTCTTATGTGGTGTCTCGGAGCTGTGCATGTCAGTTCCAGATGGAAGAAAATGGATGACGATGCGGTAAGAGGCCCGCCATAGCGAGAGCGGGCCGACCGCATGACCTGAGTACAATAGTGCCTACAACCTCATGATGTAATAGTCAGAAAAAACAATGGATTATCATGCACGGCAAAATAGTTGATTATCATGAATGAAAATTAATAAAAATCACTGGAAAATTTGCAATAAAACAGATGAATGGCCAAAGATGCAGGGCACCATTTATTCCATTTATTAAACTGAGACCTATACATATTTGGGACTGGTGTGAATAATGTCAAAAATGGTTGTACATGAACATTTATAAAAATAATTTGAAAGGTTGTGGGTGAGACCTTTTTTATGTTCTACTCATTGCTAGAACCTCATTGTGTAGGAACTATTCAGAAACAAAAAAGAGGTAGCTAACAAATGGACTGTGCACTGTTAAATCGGTGGATCTCTTGGTCATTCTTTTAAGGCTCAGAAACAGTTGCGGGAAGCTTCAGGGAAATGATATCATCCACGTACATTTCATAGCATAAGGATGTGGCACCAGAATATTGTCGACTAAATACCATCCACAGCAAATTCTGTGTCCTAAATAAAGTTAACACAAATATTGCACTATTAGGAATAATAGTATAAAATGTATGCTCAATGAGAACCTACTTTTGTCAACGATATTTAGTAAACAATATTTACATCAGATTATATTTTTGTTGATGGTATACTGACATATGACCAGCCGTCAAACCATTAATTGACATGGAACCAGGGTGTTTGCTCATTGATGTCTGATTCTTCTGCGATGGGGGTTAATCAAGTGGATCATATAGCTTCTTTCTCCAGTTGAGTATGCCACGAAAGTAATGATAAAGCTTCCATGAAGTTTGTTCTCCTTCTGGTTCAAGTGATGCAGGACCAAGTGTGGATTCTGGAAAGAAATTTTAGAGATAATGATAAAGATAAGACTTATCAGACCAGTAGAGGACGCATGTACCTAAAGTGGAAATAGAACACAGATATTGTCTTCCGGATCAAATACGCACCACTAGTCGAGAACCTCATTGAAGATCTGCTCTGTCTACGTTAATACACTATTCAGAGGATGATGTTGCCAAGCATAGGTTGTAGGTTGTGAACAGACTGCAATGCATGAATATGAAATGATTACTTTTTAAAGGCAAGAAATGGAAAAGTGCAGTTTTCTGAGATCTTCACACGGAGCTATGCCAGTGACTGCCCAAGCACCCAACAGTGAGCAGTCACAATTCTGTGTAACTATCGGCAATGTCAGTCATCTCAGCTCAGGTTCAAGTAGATCCCTAAATCTGGCACAGCAGTGATCCCAGTTTCGTCCTATGGTTTATCATACAAGAGACAAACCATACTTGACAATTGGGATACGTTTTTATGATATACTGCATGATATACTTCATTCAATCTCTGTAGCATGTAGCCACCAAAATTATATTTTAAACTACATAAGAATTGTTCAAAATGTGCATTGTGTCACTTTGGTTTTCAAGTGCCCTCTAGGTCATGTTACTATTGAAAGTAATACTTTTAAAAGTAATCCCCAAATATACCCGCAAATGTTTAAATAAGAAGAGCTTGTCGATCAATGAACCAATGACCACAAAACTAACTTTTCCAGAAAATCATAACCTGGCTCCTGGTTTTCATTTTCAATATGTTGTAGTTAACATGCTTGAACAGGTCATCCAACATATACCAAGACCTAATCGAATATGGTCAACGGGAAGTCAGAGTTTTGAAGGCCATATGAATTATAGGTATTTTAGAAATCTATTCTATTTCATGTAAGAGCAAAAACAAATGCAACACATTTGCTGTTTAAGTTTTGTTCGTTCAAAGATTCCTTGATTGATAGAACTTCTCACTTGAGGGGGCTTAGTGGTAATAGTCATATCAAGCAGGGAATAAAATTAAGCAATTGGGAAATAGAATGCAAGGACAAGGACAAGTACCTGAGCAGTGCTGTGCATTGCGTGTTTCAAAATATCTCTCCTAGATTTCTCAGAAGTCAAAACATTCTGCACTGAAAATTAACAAAACCAGGACGGAACATGTAACACAGTTTGTATAGTGATGATGCAAACATAACGTGATAGCATTACCAACAACATACTCATACTGAAGAATTTAGCCTTTGTTTATTCACTGCACACAGGGGACCTCATTTCTTAAGGGCTTGTGATGCCCTTACACCAGGCAGGGTGTCGAAGAGCAACACAATTCCTAAGTCCCTCTGCATGGCCCTGCGTGTCTTGGTGAATCTGAAGTAACGCAAGGCAGCGCAAGTGGTTGCCTTGCTTACTCTGCCCTGGAAGGCTTTCTATCGGTGGTGCATGGGTTGCCATGTATTTATAGATTTACCAACACTGATAAACCAGGTGAACGTGTCAAAATGCTACGCTTTCCCAGGAGAGACGCAACGAGGAGAAATATCTATTGCTCATCATTGTTTCATCTTTCTGAGTGGGATGTATGTTGTTACAACGCATACTTTTACAACGCATACCTTTACAACGCATTTATTACACCGCAACATCAATTACAACGCATTCCATTACAACGCATGCCATTACAACGAAATCTTTGAAATTACCTTTACAACGTATTCCACTACAACGCATACTACATTTACAACGCATACCATTACAACGCATACCATTACATTGCATGTATGGTAAGTATTGGATAGTGTAGGGGAAAAAATTACTATTCTAACTCCAGGGGGTGCAACAGTAGGGTAAGTGTTGGAGAGTGTAGGGGTTAACATTACTATTCTAACTCCAGGGGGTGCAACAGTAGGGTAAGTATTGGATAGTGTAGGGGTAAAAATTACTATTCTAACACCAGGGGGTGCAACAGTAGGGTAAGTGTTGGATAGTGTAGGTATGCGTTGTAATGGTATGCGTTGTAGTGGTATGCGTTGTAGTGACATACGTTGTAATGGTTGCGTTGTAATGGCATGCGTTGTAATGGATGTTGCGTTGTAAAAGTTTTGTTGAAAAGGTAGTGCGTTGTAAAAGTTGCGTTGTAAGTGTTGTTTCCCTTCTGAGTGTGCTGCTTCCTGCAGCATACTTAGAAAGAAAAAAAAGCCCCAGAGGACTGTTTTGTGCAGGAAGGAGTCCCTTCCTGCACAAAATCCATTCTGCTTGTAACACAGGCACCCTTGATCCATCAGGAACTCTTGCTCCATGAGGCAAGGGTGCCTGCATTGGTGCTAGGCAGCAGATTGTGTGCCAGCACATGCAGAGAGCAGGAATGTGCTATATCTTGATAGATGCGGCACATTCCTGCCCTTTCCCGCAGTGCAGCAAGTTGTCTTGCTCCGTTCAGTTGCATGACAGAATGAGAAATCTGGGCCTGGGTATATTGGCCTGGGTGACGTGATGTCTTTTCATCCTTTCCTTAAATCCCCATTCTCATCCAAACATCTTTTCTATCTTCTGCATCATCAGTTCACGTAGCTCGTGTAGAGCAGACACTATGGACTTTGAAATGTGTTTGGGGGTTTACTGCAGAATTTCTCCTTCTTATTCCCTTCTGCTCTCACATCAACATTCACAATGTATTTTTAAGTGTTTTGTTATAAATCTCTTAGATTATGTGTGATTGGTCATTTCAACAACGTGACAGTTAATATTCTGCAAAATATAATCTAAAATGGAGGCCAAAAAAACTGAAGCACATAGAAATAGAACTTAAATTGACAAAAACAGGAAAACAACTTTCAAGACGACCTAGACTATTCTGATTGCCATGTTTGCTCTGATAGAAAGCCGGGTCTAATCTGTTGCCCACCACCACCTGTGCCTGTTTCAAGTGGCCACTGCCTCGACTCAGCCCTTCAGCCTGGCTTCCCTGTTCCGATAGGCCCTGTGATGCATTTGGTGCAGTTGTGACTACATACTAGTACCCTTGTTAGGCCGGCCTTGATGCTTCCTGCTATGGTGGTGTAGGTGGCAAGCTAGATGGCTTTCTACTCCTGATGCAACATCCTAGGCAACAGTAGGGTATGCCCACCTGGCCATTTGACATTTGTTTCTTCAATAGATCCACTGCCAGATATTCCTTCTAGTGTGCTTTTGTTGGATGGTTGTTGGTTGTATGTAGGCCCCTGGCTGGTAGAGGAGCTGCTTCAGTGCACCATTGGCATCTGCTGAAGGACTGGGAATCCAATGCCATCTGTGAAAAAACACTCTATTACAGTGCCCACAATCAAGTACTTTTCAGCATGCTGGCAGGTCGAGAGCCTACTAAGTAAAATATACAAATGCTCATTTTCCTAGGGGTGCTACAACTACTTTCCCCCCTTTCAGAAGGGCTGCATGTCCCTGAGACTCTGTACTTGACCAGACCTTTCTCTAACAAACAGACCCTCAAATGTGGCATCATGTCCTTCCTGGTACTTCCTTGGATATCTCCTGGCACTTCTTTTGTTCTTGAAATGACCGACCCTTGCTCCCGACCTCAATCTCTTAGATTATCCCTTCCTCCACTCACTTTCACTATATTCGATCTTTCTTGCTGCTCATTAAGGCCCTTTTCTTCTGGGTGGGAGCTAACACCTCTAAAATTAGCCCCCAAAACACAGTAACATTATCAAGACCTCACACATGGTTGGTGGCACATGCCAAAGATAGCGAGAATTGGGTCAATCACAAGAATACATTCCCTGCTGAAGTGAGGGCTTCCATTCTGTTGCCATCGATGTCATTACATGGCCAAATCGTTGTAGTATTCTTCATTAATTTGTTAAAGAAGGATGTTTTAAAATGATACCTTCTCACTGAAAGTAGGACTGGGAGACACATCAGTGGGACAGGAAGAAATCTTGGACTGACAGAGTTGGAGAAAGGGTCATCCGCAGACACAGGGAAGAACGAATACACAGGAAATGAGGATGAAAAGAATGGATTAATGAAGACACAGGAGACAGTCACTGTTGAGCTGGCTGTTGTCCAGCGGCGGCCCCTCCATTGGGGCAGAGGAGCACTATTAAAACAGGTTTTAAACCTGTTTCATTATTGTTTTATTTTAATCCCCTGGACCCACCCCCAGGAGTCTAAGGAGTCTTGGGGCGGGTCCAGGGGGGATGACACTGCTGGTGGGGGAGAGGTGGGTACTTTTACAGTGCCCATGACGGTTTGGCCGTCTCTCTCAGGCCAGCCAAACCGCCATGCGCTGTGAAGCCCTCTCCAGCCCCAGCTGAATTGCTGGGGCTGGAGAGAGCAGGCTCAGGCTCCCAGTCTGCATGGGAGCACAAGTTGACAGCACTCAGGCCAATCCTGGCGCTGCTTTCATGCAGAGTAAGGATTGGGCACAGTGCTGTCTGGGAGCCTGCGCCCAAAAGAGGCCTGAAAGAGTGTGAAGCGGCAGGTCGCGGTATTCAGGTACGTTTTTTTTATGTTTCATTTTTTGCCCTCAAACTCCCCCTCCCTACCTCCCTCCTCCGGCCTGCCCCACCACATTGGCAGGGGACGGGCTGCTACTGCTTTTGTCTCATCTGCAGGAGGATGGGGTACCACAGATCCTTGCGGAAATGCCACTCCTCACAAAACCCCACACCACTAGGATGCAATGTCAACAAAGTGCCTTGTGCCAAGACCAGGTAAAATAACATAACTGATCATGTCCTTACAGGATCCATTGCTGGGCTCCACGTGCCACCTTCACCTCCACACAAGAAGTTTCTGGCTGACCGCACTCCAGACACAACCTGTGACTTGCTGCTCTTCTACTCCATTTTGTGACTCATATTTGTCAACACAACTTGCCCTCTGTGAAGGGGTTTGCTCTGCCTCTGCACTTCAGAATCCTGGACAGGTCTCCTGAGGCACATCCAGTGAACGGCTCCATCTCCTCTGAAAAGGACACTCTCTCCTCTCAGTAAAAAACAAAATGGGCAAATAGGCAGATAAATAAACTAGTTGCAAGGATAAACATAACCATAATCAAAAAGGTATCCTTTAGAAAAACAAACCAGAGGGAAAGGTGATGCACAATGCAGCCAGGCAAGGAGTCAGACACCAGCATTCAACATTATTCATCATCCAACCTGTGTGTATGGGAAGTGTGATTAATCTTCATTTGCATGTTGTTTATAGAAATGATGAGCATGTAGCAAACTGAATCCTTTCTGTTCCATGCCTAGCGGTACCAATGCACTACTCAGCACTTAGACAGAACACGCCTTTTCAGACTACAGCATCCAAAAAGCCACTTGTGTTGATAAAGTGCTTTAGAAAATGAAATGCGTAACATGGCCCATTCCTCGGCCTTTAAACAAACGAGCTCATATACAGGCTGCCTTGTGTCACTTCAGAGAGCAAGCTTGGTTGATCAGTTGAGGATTTTCCAGTTGCAGTGGCATGGTCCCTGCCCAGCTAGCTAAAGTGTCAAGGCTCATTCTCTGTTCCACTGTTAATAAAAGATGGAGTGACTAGAAGCATTTTGAACTACGAGTCTTAGGCACTATAAGAAACCAGGGGGCAGATTTACAAGCTCCTTGCGCCACTTTTGCATCACTTTTAACATGGGGAAAGTGACGCAAAATTGGCGCAAGGGGCTTGTAAATCTGCCCCCAGGCTTTTTTGTCCTACGACGAGCAGATAGACCCGATGTTAGCCATTTTCTTCCCACGTCCTTCATCATGCCTGCTCTGGCAGGAATGTTAACTCCCAGGTTCTAACTGGAATAGGTTTGCTGAACGGCCTAGGATCAGCCTTAAACGAGTGCTTTACATATACTTCGCCCCTGTCTATAGCGGCACAGATGAGCTAAAACGTGTGGCATGGAATGTGACCTGGCCTGCAGTAATTAGCAGTGTCTACGATTAAACTGAATCATTCCATCCATCATTTAGTGTGCATGTTTTAAGTCGGGTGCTGTAACCCTTTAAATTCCTTTGGAGGAAGAACATGTAATATATATATAACATTGTTTTTCACATATTTTGCTAGTAGGAAAGAGGTGCTTCCAGGGGCCATGAAAAGAGAACCCAGGGTGAGGAAGACCCTCAAACGAAGACACGTTTTCAAGCATTAATCTGATGGCATTGAATGAAAACACAGCCCTAATATTACAAACTGTGTGTGTGGTTTAAAATCGATTGCACAAGGCATGGCGTTTATTAGTTACTTGGTTTGAGCCCAAGTCTGAGTTTTGAGTCACGGACTGGGTGAACCTGTGCCAGCTGTGCATGTTCGTGCAGGTATTAAAAGCCTGAGTACTGAGGTAAACACCTCCACCCCTGCCATTGCTTCAGTCATATAATAAGCAGCACAATCAGTCGCTGGCCTTCCGTGGCTGCATAATTTCAGATGCGCTGGCTATGCCGATTGCAGATCCCATATCACCAATACATCGCAAGGACAAGGAAAGGGTTCTTCAAAGTATCATCTTGTCTAGACGCCCACGGTCCCCACAGGTGTCACAGGGACTGCCATGTAGGGCCCTTCTTGCCCTTGTGCCGTGCCAGCTGTGGTGCCAGTGGGGCACAGGCCCTGGTGCAAGGGAGGCAATGCCCCCCAAGGCTGCTGTGTGAATTGTGAAATACTGTAATAAGCGGGGCTCAGAGGGCCCCTCGGCCTTTGGGCTCCGGTGCCGCTGCACTTGCTGCACCACTGAACTCGACGCCCCTGCGTGCGAGGCGCGGTGATAATCACTCAAATGTTTTCCCTTTCATTTCTCTAATGGCCTCCTCTAACGGACTTTTCAGCATGGCCTCAGTTGAAGATGAACATTGCTAATTATTTATGTCTCCCGAGGCGGTGCCTCCGTGACAGCAGCGGGCTCCCGCATTGTTCTGGCTGCCTGCTCACCTGTCGCCATCCCTTTTATCCTTCTAGCGCTCGCTGGGTTTATCTTTCCATAACAGGCCTGTAAACAGAGGCCCCGCGCCGGCGTCGGCCGTCACGGCTGCGTAGCGTGCTAGCGCGCGCCTCGGGAGCCAGCAGCGTGATGGCGACGCCGGCGGGAACCGCAGGGCCTTGGCTACCAGGGATTATTATTCAGATGCACGAGACCTGTCTCCAGCGCAGTTACTCAACCAAACAAGTGTGACGTCTCTAAAATCAGGAGATTCCCTGTCACGGGATTCTAATTGATCACAGATCACTCTCACTCTCCTTCCACTGTGAAATTAACTTTATTAATTTGATCATATTAAGATTCTCTTTTATTTATTTGATCATATTATCATAAATCGCTTTCTTTGAGCTGCTGCCTGGCTGAGATTGTTCAGTCTTAAAGGGGCTTCCTCTGACTAGAAAGCAACAGGCCTCTCCTGCACCACTTACAGGCATCACCAGTGAGCATCCCAGAATGTTCTTTCTTTGATGACGTCTGCTTGGATGTTGATACCTTTGTGACATCATTCACTAGATGGCCAATTTAATGAATCGTCCTGTGCAGCACAAACGGTATGATTCGGAAACCTTATTGCACAAATAGTGTAATGTCAGATATTCATATGTTTCCCTCAGCTTCGTTCCTAGGTTTTGCTCGCCAGAAGATGTCACTCATAGTTGTTGAAATGTCACTCATATTTGCACTGAAATTATGACAATGTCACTCATAGGAATCTGAAACCTTAGCAGCTATGCACCAATGCCAAACCGGCCCCTCCCTTCCAGCCTCCTGGGAAAACGCCCAATGCCCGCTACAGCCAGTCCAGCCTGGCCACACGTACTCTTTTACAGACCCCCCTCACTCTAACTCCAAGCTCTGACTGATGAATCCAGACTAGTCTTTATCTCATACATTCACAGATTCCACTGCACCCCCACTCCACTCAAGTTTCGAGCACTCTTCAAATTCACAGGTATCTATCTACTAGCTTTCAACCCGCTGCCCCCTTGAAGAGGCTCTGGTGCAAGGGTGCCAGCGCTACGGGCAGGATTGCTTTTGTGCAGGAAGGAATGCCTTCCAGCGTACAAGCAATCCTCAGAGGGATATTCCGTTTTTGCATGTGTGCTGCAGGATGGAAATAGCATGGAGAAATTGAGATATATCTCATTAGAGGTCTCATTAGAGGTGGGCAAGCCCCTGGAAGCTGGAGCTTGGCTTGGCCTCTGACTCAGCTCAGCGTTCTTTTTGACCCTCGAGCTTAACACGAGCCCAGCCCAGCCACTCCCTCTTAGAGGGGGTGAGTCATAAGCTGTGAAAGCCCCAACACTCTGGTAAAACACACACATTGGCGCTTATTTACAAGCCCTTTGTGCGTCATTTTTTTTAACATGGTAAAAAGTGACGTACTGGCGGCGCAAGGGGCTTGTAAATAAGCCCAATTGTCTTCTGACTTTTCTGACCAATATAAATATGTCTTTGTTGGTTTTTCATAGTTTTAACACAGGCCGTGAAAATCATCATTATGTTAAAACTCTAAAACATCTCAATAGACAATGCACCTGTGTTGGTATTTTAGATGGTTTTTGCACAAAGTTGTTTTCCACAGGCTGTGAAAACCGGCATTGATAAGGCGGACACTTGGGCATTGTACAGGCTGGTAGTTTAGGGCCACAGCTCAGTGGCGGCTCCTCCTCTAATAGGGAGGAGCGTCGCCCTACAGCTCTGCAGCAGGAAACATAAAATGAAAATAACGCATTATTTATCATTCCACGTTTCCTTCTGCTGCAGCAGCTTTCTGGGTGGGGCATGGCTGCTCCGAGGACAGAGGTGCAGGGGAGGAGTGGTTTGCCCACTCCTAACTGCACATGACTGTTTGGTCGGCCCTTGAGGGCTTCCCAAAACAGTCATGCGCACTTCCCATATTCTCCATGCAGGCTGCAGCACTGTTCTTCCCCTGACTTCCACCCTGCTGTACACTCTGCACATGCGCAGGGCCCTACAGTGCTAAGTCTTTACCACTGCGAGCCCTTCACATGTGGGGCCTCCTGCCTAAGAGAGAAGGAGCAAGAATGTGGTGAGAGAAGGTGAAGGGTGAGGGGGCAGAAGTAGAAGGCATAGAGGAGAATCTAAAGGGGGAAAGCAATAGAGAGACAGAAGGGATCAGGACAGACAGGCTTGGGCAGGGATGAGGAAGAGATCGAGAGTGCTACAGAAAAAGTAAGAGAGAAAGACACAGAGAGATGATTAGAAGGAGTCAGAGTGGACAATTTAGGGTACAGTTGGGGTAAAGAGAGTGATTTTCACGCTATACTTGAAAAACTGGAAAAAAATGCACCGAGAGGTATTAACAAAGCCTTAACATAAGAAAAGACAAATATATACTCATTTACTGGTTGATTTGCGAAACCAGAAAGCCTGGATAAATCACAGCTTCCCAGGCAAATATCTTATTTCACCAAAACTGTTTTCTTCATTATCGTACGAAAGCACTTTCAAATATGTGAATTCAGACTACTGGTTGAATAAAACTATCATTTTAATAAGTTCTTCTTGGTGCAGTGCTATAATGTGTCCTATGAATGTCAAAATGTTCACATGTTAAAGAAATACACTTTTATGAAGAGACTTTTTCAAATTCTAAGTGCTGTATGTTGTATGAATTACAAAATAATAATTTCAAGGCTTGGCTTGTACATGCGCTCAAAGATCCGAGCCAGACCCTTGGCTCGGCTCTGGGCTGGCTCTCCTTGTTAATATGTTGGCTCGTTCACCTCTGTCTATCATCGTTGCTCCTCTCTCAGGCAGGCACACCATTTTAGGGCAATCCCAGGTTTACTGCCTCTAGTAAATCTGAGTTTACATCAAAATACATCGGTAGAAGCATGGGAACACCCATGCTCCACCCATATAACACCTACCCGATGCAGAGTAACACAGTGCAGCACAAGGCACTCAGTCACACTTCTTATTTTTGCAAAGCCAAGTAAGGCCGCCCAAATGGTCCCTTGTGCGATTTTGTAAATCTCAACTAGCATTTTGCGTTGGGGGTGTGCCAAAAAAGTAGTACAACCCCGATGCTAAATGTTAGCAAATCAGGCCCTTTATCGTTTTCAATAGTTCACGAGATTCGAGTGGTCCTTGTGTCGCGAGTCATAACTGCGCCACCCGATCTATGTAACTGCCGCTCATAATGTGTTTCTTGGTCTTTTATCTCCTAGCCAGGCTCCCTCACTGTACCTCATTGCTCCTCACTGTTGCAAGGCCACCCGACAGTTGTCAAGACCCTTTTCTGTTGCTAAGTCTCCTTGCTGTTGCTAGGTATTTCCCCTGTTGCTAGGTCTTCTTCCAGTTTCTCTGTCTTCCCACTGCTGCCACTTCCCCTCATTGGTGACAGTGTCAGCCTGCGTTTGTTGCGCCTGTGAGGTTAGGCCTGAACTGTATCATGGGGATATATAATAGAATCTCATAACTAAGCATGTCAAGAGCTTCCAAGATAGTACGTTGCAATCAACCTATACTTTAATACATAATGCATGAACTCACAACTACTAATACATTCAGTAATAGGCACACTCGTTTCACAGCAGGAAAGCAATGAAAAATCAGAACATATATTTATTTACAAGTACGTAAACATTCTTCATACCCTGTAGGCTAAAATCACTAAATGGAGAACTACAGGCAGACATGAGTGCTTTATTTGAGCTGGTGGTTTCTGGTGCTCAGCACCGGCACTCAATCATCAACACCAGTGCTTTTCATATGCTGATGACACCCAATTAGTGGTGTCAATAGCCGACTCTATTAATTCCATGTCTGGAAAAAATAGGAACATGGATGGCTGATTGCAGTTTCAGGCTGAATGGGGAGAAAACCAAGCACATGATCTTGGGCAGCAATTTCAGCCCTTGCTTAGAGATCCCTTGGCCAGCAAACAGGGGTCCGCCCCCCCAACTCCTAAATGCTCCATAAAAAATCTGGGTATGTGGCTCGATCAGAATTTAACTATGGAGTCTCAAGCCAAAAAATTGGCAGGCATATGTTTTGGTATCCTTCGGATGATTTGGAAAATTCAGAGCCTAATCCCAGAGAACTCAGGAAGAATAGTGGTACAAGCCTTGGTGGTCTCGAGACTCTTTTATGGCAACTTCCTATACCTTGGGTCACCTAAATACGTCACCAATAGGCTACAGGTTGTACAGAATGCTGTAGCGAGACTGCTTCTGAAGATACCCAGGCATCAGTCATCTAGAGCGCCCTTGAGAGAGCTGCACTGGCTCCCTGTGCAAACCAGGATCACATTTAAGTCCCCCTGCATGGCACACATAGCCATGCCTGGTTGAGGCATTGCTACGAACTTTGATCTCCCCCTATTCACCCCGCCGCTGTCACAGATCAGGGTCGAATTTTTTGATGTGCACCACCAGAATTAAGAGGTAAAGGTGGGGTGGCAGAATACTCTCTCACATGGTGCCGAAGCTCTGGAACAGCATGGACACAGAGTTGCGACTGATCGGAAATTAACAGTCTTTTAAAAAGAAACGTAAGACTTGGCTGTTCTACTAACTCTCACTCCAGATGCCTGCGGGTAGCCATGCGCTCTATAAATCCCTAAACCTAAATTAATTAAGGACACATTAATTTACGGGGAAATGAAGTAATTTGCCCAGACTCACAGGATGTTGAGCCGAAGCCGAGACTCAAACCTGGTTCCCCAGCTTTAAAGTCGGTACCTCTGGCCATTATATCACATCCTCTCCCTACTTTCTTGGTCAGTGGTTGATTCTGTTTTAGGCAGCGCTAGCAGGAGAAATGGGCTGGTGAAAGCTGCCGCCTGACGAGAACCTGGCACCAGACAAAGCTTGGTATTAAAACACAATACTTTGTTTCCTCATTCGAGGCAGAAAGGTGCATAATTTAGGTCTGATCAGTTGATTAGAACCAACATTGCCACATAGTTTTGAAATCTATCCACCTATAGTGTTACCCAGTTTTTTCACTCTTCAGGCTGCTATATTTGTTTCACCTCTGATGCGGTCTGGTACATGCTGACCAAGCATCAGCCTTATGGGTCTTTCTGAATATTGTGACGCCCATTAACTTTAGTGCAACCCCTTTTACCCAGGGCATGGCCTTATATTATATTAAGTTTACAGGCTTACACTGGGACTGGCGACTAGGATATTATAAGTAGGGCTCCCAGTTCTATGGTATTTGTTTGTATAGCATTTCCCCCTGTATTTATTTTTGGCCATCTTATCTGTATTTATCCATATATATATATATATATTTTTGCGGGTAAATTAAGTTGTAAAATTGTACATTTCTATATTTATTTGAATGATAAACATGCACTCATACTTTGATCTCTGTCTTGTTTTAGCAAATTAAGCTGCCAAATATAACATAACAATACACCCACTGCTAATATTAGCAGTAAAGCTCGAAAAAATGTTGACATATGCGGTTATTTATGGACATTTCATTCTGATTTTTAATTCCCCACACTGTATATCTGCTCAGCTGTTGACTTGTTGCCCTACAATTCATGAAAGACACCATTGTTTTCTTTTTGTATTTATCTGTACAAATCAGTAAAAACAGAACACTGGGAGCCTTAATTATAAGTTAGCTGTAATGGCAAATGTATCCCTGTGCCGTCACATTTGTGCTAAGTGTTGTGGCTGTAGAGCAGGTGATATTCCCTCAGCCATGTTTGTATTATGATGCTTTGACTAACCACAAAGAAGCTGCCAGACTCCGTCTGCAGCAGTACTTTATGAACACTTGATGTGAGCTTATATTTCAGGGCTGGTGGCTGTAGTTAATATGACATTTTAACATTTTTTGCAGTTTGGGTCAACACAGTGTTTAATTTAAGCCAGTGGTTCCCGGTGCTCAGCACCGGCACTTAATTGTCGACACCAGCACTTTTGACAGTCTGCCACAAGGTGCACTGACTGTCTAATTTAGAGATGACCACACAAAAGTTAATTATTAATTCAAAATACATACATAATGAATACTACCTGCTACCCAAGGTATTCCTATAGGTTTGGGAGCCTATAATAGCTTGTCACACTTGTAGGTGTGTAATGGCTAGTAGTAATGTTGTTACTTTCATTGGCAGCGCTGGCAGGGACAATGTGTGGTGCTTGCTGAGGTGGCCTCCTGACGAGTCCCCTGGCACTTATTTTGTTTTACAAATTAGTCAGTGGCATCAAAATTTCTAAATCAGAGTATCTTTTTTTGATTACATGTTACCAATGTGACCAGTGTTATATGCTAAACTCTTCTTGCTAAGGTGAACGCAAGGCTTAGTACACCAGTGGTTTGGAGAGATAAATCAATGAACCTATCAAGATGAAGCTATCAAGCCATCTGCTCTTTGCTCCTATCCACAAAGTCTTCCTGGACAGTGGAGGAGATGTTTTGTGGGTGTCATGACTCAACACAAGCTACAGAAAGGAAACAGGGTCTTCCTAAACAACATAAAGGAGTTACAAGAATGTGAAAGCTAAGTCTGACCTAACAGGGCTGGACTGGGATCGCAAACCAGCCCTGGCAATTATGTCCGCCTAGCCCCCCACCAGGGGAGTGGGAATGGGGATACTCGTCTGCTGCGATTTTTGTTAGAAGGGGACGATTTTGCAGCACTGCTGCGAAACCGGCCCCCTTCAACAAAAAAGCCCCCCACCAGTCCAAAACCAGCCCCCATCCTTCCAGCCAACCGGGAAAACGCCTGGTGCCTACTACCGCCAGTCTGGCCCTGCGACCTAAGGTACCTGAGGTTGGAGGACTGGGCAGTGGCAGCTGGGGTTGAAACACAATGGGATGGCCTTCCAGCGAAAGGTATGGACCAATGAGAATAGTGAGAAAGGTGCTTCCGCGTACATTTTAAGAAGCAGCAGGAACAAGCTGCCTCTGAGTTGCGTTGGTTCTATGTTCCCTCGTTCAATCAGTTCGGTCACTGCTTCGAGGCCTGCATCTCTGTTTTGTTTTCCCTCTCTTGAGTTTTCCTTCCTTCCATTAGAACGTACCTTTTGATACCAGCTCCTGTGCCAGCATCGTACCCTCTTCACAGTGCTTTAGCGTTCATTCCAGTTGAAAGGGTCTCCGGGTACACCCTGTGTTTGTGACCAGCATAACCATTTGGAGCATCGGTCCAATATGCTGCTATAACTGTGCGAGCATTAGATTCGCTGCTGCCTCCTCTAAACTGAGCCTTGGAAGCCATTCCCAGTGTCCTAAAGGCAAAGCTGAGATATACAGGTTTTTTTCTTTCAGTTCTCTGCCCTCCATTTTACCCTAAGTTCGAGTTCATTTAGATGTTGTTTGTTCTCAACATACAAATCTCTATTGGTGGAGGCATAGTGGATTTGTGTTAGAGGTCTCTCTCAAAACCTCCTCCTGACCATATGAGGTTGTGACACTGGGTTGTTCAGAAAATTGGATTGAGCTGGGAGACCTTATCACACTGTTATGCTGCTCTAGCTTCTCCCTTGACTCTATCTCCACTCTGTGTTGGGGTATCCTGCCTGTTGTTTAACAGGAAGGCAAACACTTGTTCAGCTGTGCACTGGGGCAGATCTATTCCTCAATGGATGGTTTAGTCAGCAAGGAGAGCTCTGGCATGCTGATAGAGGGCTACAAATTTGGATTCCACAGGAAAGGTTCTTAGATGTATTTAACCATAAAGAAACCCAATGGATTTGGGATTTATTCACACTGCTCAGAAATGGTGAGTAAGATATGAGGGTTTGTAGGGTTGGTTTAGAGCCATGTACCAATCAAATGCCACTTTGAAACCAGAGGGAACTGTACTGACTAGTCTAGAGTCTGGGGAAGACCTTTTAAATTTGACAAATATAGTGTTAAATCTTAGGCTTTGTGCTAAAGAGTTTGGTGTGGTGTCTCAGTTTCTGACCTGCAGCTCTGCCTTAAGGTGCAGTAACCACCGCATATACATGGGAAGTGGTATGCAGGGGCGCAGCTTCATCGGAGGGGGTGTTTGAGGAGTTACACCCCCTTAAAAAATGTATTGTTTAGTAAATAGTTGGGTACAGGTGTTTTCAGTTGGGTATTGTGAGGTGTCTGTCAGACTTCACCCTGGATTTTTACATGCTCACACTAACCTCCCCCCACACACACATGCTCTCTTTGTCTCTTATCTCCCCTCTCCCCTCGTCTCTTGTCGCTCATATCTCTCTCCTCGTCTCTGCCTTAAAGCTTGTTTAGTTTGAAAACGTGTGTGTTTAAAGTACTGCTAACAATCCGCACTCCTCTCTCTTTCCACTGTCTCTTAAGCCACCCTCATGCTTTGCTTCTCATAATGTATTTTAACAAGATAGGCCAGAATGATTGTTGGGAAATCTGAAGCTTACACCCCATCCAATCTTACTGGCCACGCTATGCCCCTGGAGGTGTGATCTCCCACCTGAGGGTGTTAAGTCTCTGACTAACCTTGCTGGACTTCTCCGTGGAGTCAGTGGGCAGAGGAGAACGAGGCCACCAAGGATGAGTCCCCGTCTTCTTGTTTGGTGTCTGGGTCCATGGAAGCATGGTTCCTCCAGAGCACGGTGACCTGGACTATGGTGGGCGTTTAGACCAAGGCAAGTGATCCTCTGAGCTCGCCGTAATCATTTAAACGCAGCCTCTGTCCTCCCCATGGCTGACAGTCCACTCGTCATCCTTGGCCTCCTGTTCAGCGCTGCATTTCTGACAACAGTGCTCCTGATGGCACATCTTTGGTCAGAAGTTAATGGTGGGTGGGTTGCTATGCCATGGTGGCCTGCTCAGCTTTCTTTATTGTTCATCAGAATGAAGTCCCCAGAACTAAGGTTTGTTTCACAAAAATCAAAAATAAATGGCCCTGGTTTGCAGGGTATTCTCTCTGTTTACCTGGGGGCCCTTTCTCTATTGTTACTGCCCAGGCCCATCATGCCAGTCATGGCAAGATGGCAAGGAAACTATTAATCAGGAGTTCTGTCTTTTGTTGGGCGGTCCACCTGATCCATTAAAGGTGGTGGCCCGTTGGTGGACGTGTACCACTAAGGGCTGTGTCATTAGCCGCTGATTCTGAATTTAATGCAAAAAGAACAATTGCTGGACAGAATGCAGAACAATGTCATACATTCACCCCAGTACATTCTGAATTTAAGGCAGCAAAATCGACATGCACTTAGACACTTGTCTATCTAGGGAGAATTCTAGATCCATTCATTTCATAGTTTTATCCTATGTGGGTTCTCTAATTAGCTAGTACCATTCACCTTTATAATGGGTATTGTGTATCAGACTATGTATGTCATATTTATTGATCGCTTGTGCACGTATAAGATTTATTAAGTGCTGTGAATTGATATATTGTAATAAAATTTTGGATCTCAATAAAAAAGGAAAAAAAAGCTTCCCGGCCTTCGCCTTTTAACCTGGCATTTACCCGACGAAATCGATCATGGGAAAACAGCAGGAGGTGTATTAATTATCACATGGCTCTGATTTGTCATACCGGTGAAAAATCATGTACAGGGATCGGATTTCAACCACGAGCTAGACTGGGCTTAAGAAACTTTCCACAATTAGGAAGATAGGCAAGATACCTCCAGAAAAACACTGTTATGCTCCAGACCCAAAATATTGATTTAGAGTAGAGGGTTTTCTTCTCCCGCTTTTTCCAGTGTGAGCGATGACCCTCAAGCAAACAGAGGAACAGTTCTACAAATATCACAGATATAGGACACCACACATGAAATTGAACTGTAGTTAACTTATATTACAATAAAATCTATGATGAGTGAAAAATCATGCTGAGTGTATTCACTGTTTAGGATAAGATTTAATGCCCCAGAAGCTTGAACAGAGGCTAAAGGTGCCAGTGTAGCATGATCTTTACCTCACCAAAAAAAACACATTATTACTGTTTAAGAGGAATAATTGCCCTTTGATTCATATCCTATGCTAGTTGAGTTTGGATGTGATGATCACAGTATCTACAATATAGTGATGAATGTATTGAAATTGACCAAGAGTTAAGGACTGATATATTATTGATTGGTGACTGCACAAGATGTAGAAAACTCGAAGGTCTTGGTTGTTGGCACCCTTAACTAATGCAAACATTTTACCACTAGTGCGCCAGGCTTCATTTGCCAGGAAATGTAAGAAAATGTTTGCTCTGGACCTATTTCAAAAGTACTGATTGCCCATGACCCCCATCCTGCTCTTCTGGTTTTGCACAACCCCAACTACATCATCTGATTGACCAGGGATCGTCTGGATTCTAGTACACACCTAAGAGTGACAGTTCTTCTGAAGAGGATCCCCATGGAGCTGAGGACCACCTCAAAGGAAAATGGACTTTGACAAGGTTGGCTGTCCCCAAAAGCCTGGGGAAGCCAGAATGTTTGTGTATGTTACTCGGAAACTTAGGCAATATGCCACAGGGCTGTGGACAAGACTTATTGTTGCTGAATTCTGAAGAGACCACCTCCCTGTTCAGATCAGAACTCGAGGTAGTCACCTGTGTGTGCAGCTGTCAGGGAGTTTGGCATAGTTACACTCGGACACCAGATGACTTGAGAGCAGTTGAAGAAGCGCATGAATGGCCTTCGGTGTGTGCCTTGTGGCCATCATTGTATGCATCTGCCCGAGTGACTTAAGAAGAGCATATGGGCCCTTATGCCTTATGGTGCTCCTGCACCTGTATTCCCTCAGCTGCACTAGAGAAGAAGCCAAGCACCTCCACGTGCCCCTGTGACCCAGTGGCGGCCGCCGCAAAACTCAAGTATAATTTTTTTTAAATCGTACCTGTCCCGAAGCTGCAGGCTGCCTCTCGGCTCCTCTTGTCTCCTAATGATTTCCCAGAAGTCCCTGGGACACTAGGTAGGCTCCCCACTCAACCCTGGTGCTGCTCTCAATAGCAAGAGAGCGGTGACAGGATTGGTCTATGTGGCTTGTTTGCCACTCAAACAGTGCCTGGGAGTCTGTACTGTGTCTACAACCCGGCTGTGCAACACAGCTGGTTTGGAGATACCAAAGTGCACATGACGGTTTGGATGGCCTAAGACACTACTTCCCCCCTGCTGGTTGTGACCACAGCCAAGACCCGCCCCACTCAAACCTGGCTGGCTCTAGAGGGAAACGAGAAAAATAAAAAGATAATAAAACCAATTTAGTAGCAATGTATTTTTTCCGTTCCCCTCAGCAGGCTCTCAGCAGAGAGGGTGACACCCCTCTGCCATAGCGGAGGAGCCGCCACTGCTGTCACCACGTCAGCACATTTTGTTTCACTGAGCAGGGCCAGATAAGCATGAGGAAGTTCTGTGTGCCTTGAAAAACCAACTGCACTGATGTGTACCGGAGCAGTGGCAACTTTTGCTGCACTGTTGCTTCTTCCCAGACTACTGTACAGAAGAAGTGTGAGGGAGAATGTGCTTTACATAGCTATTGCTCTGCACCAGCAACTGGCAGGACCTACATCCACAAGCTGATGTATACGGATTCTGGAGCATGGCGTCATCCAACATCACCTACTTGGTGTGAACCCCCTCCATCCTCTACAGTGAATTGAGGAGGCTACCGAGAGGTGTGACTGATTACCAAAGCCCTATACTGTACTTGGCTTGAGCTTTTCACAGAGAAAGACGTATCCCGTCCATAGGTGCATAGAATCCCTTCCATAGCTGCATAAAACTAATAATATCAAAGATTGTTACATAGTAATTTTGATACTTGTTTTATGAGGAAAAATATTTATCCCACAAGATTTCTTGAAGTTTCTCAGCATATTTCTCTAACATAAATAATGTTTTTTCAAGCAAGTATAACACTGCTTTGACAAGGTAATATTTGGTAAAAGGCAACTGTGTTGACTGACTTAAGTGTTCTACCTCTCGCAAACCTCCACGAATCAGCCTAGACTGCTTGTCGTCTCTCCCCTGTGAAAGTCAAAGCCCAAAGAGGAGGTAGTTGGCTCTGCATTGAGGTTGCAGTAAAACTGGCAACTGTGTTTCTAAAGACAATGAGAATATGGCCGGCCCATTCCCATGCACCACCGTGGAAGAAACTTGAAGGCACCACATTGTGTAGGCTTTGTAAATCGGGTGAGGAAAATATTATCCATCTCTTGTGTCTCTGTCCTGAACTAAAAAAAGAAAGACTAATTGTATTAAAAATATTATTTAACGAAAGAGGGATAAGGACACGTAGACAGGCATTGATTTGTTGTCTCTGGCCAGATGATATACTCATTAATTCTGCTTTGACAATATTTTTAGTAAAAGTATGGGAAAAATTAGAACTGCATGAAACTGTAAACTAAGAATGATTACTTTTCTTTTAAAGTCTTAAACACATGAATGTTATTACAATTTTTTTTTTTACTAAAGATGTATATAATTTTAGAGACTCATTGCTATCCAAAATGTACAAAAAGGAGTATTTTATGAATTTTGCTTTTTATAAAGATTTTAACTAATCATACCATAAAGGTAATTTGATTTTTTTTAAAAGACAATGAGAATACTTGTCACTAAAATCACATAATTCCCTTAAAATCACACAAATGTCAGAGAACTAGCCTGGTATTCTGCTGCTACCAATTTCTCTGGAACGTGTCAAGTTAATAATTTGCAGTTTACTCCAGAGAAATGGAAAGGTCAAGATTTCCCAGGAACCGCTTTCTGGACCTTCTGTTTGTGTCAGCAAAAATCAACTAACCAAGGTAAGTAAGCACTACAAGATCATGATGTAGTGTTATAAGGTAAAGTATTATTACCTTAAATTTTGTCAGCTTTTCACTATTCTTCCACAAAGTATTTTCTTTTATTCAAGGACTTGTGCTTCTTCTGCTACATATATGGCAAATATGGCAATTGCAATTAAGATGGCAAATATATGACAAATATAGACACTGATATACGTATAATTCAGGAAATAATGGACTGATTTGTAGGAACGCCAAAGGAAATTTAGTGGTGTCGTTTGGAATCTATATGAAACATTGGTTTTGTGTTGTTTTTACGTTTGTGTAAAATGATGTCAAATTGATGTTTGTGAAAACCGTTGGTATTGAATAATGTGATATTGTCAATGTATATAAATATGTAAATGTCACTTGATATGTGTTCAACTAGAAGGATTTGAGGTCCTTATATAATTCATAAAAAAGAGTTGTTGACAAATAGGGTGAATAAATAACCCAATCACTAAAGGAATATAGTGTGGTTGTTGCAATAAATGAATTGCTATATTTGATTAGGATACCAGGTTTCCCCTTTGTTGTTGTAGAAATATGATTGTAGCACTTACATGCCAAGATCTACTCTCACATTCATGCCAGTTGTCAGTCATTATAGGAAATTGGGTTACTAATTAAGAGGTATGGGAGTCCCATTCAAATAAGAAATATAATTCTTGTCAGGGTTAATCACTTACAAAGTCACTAAATAAACCTGTGCTTATCACTCTGGTAGCTTGGCACAAAAGCAGTTAGGCTTAATTTAGAGACACTGTGAAAAGTATTGCAGCACTCAAACAGTAAGAAAGTGAAAAAATACACAAGAAAAATCCAAAACCAATTTAGAAAAATAAAGCACAGTTTTATATGTAGAATGGAACCAAAACAAATTAACTCCAATCAGTAGAACCAGAGCTATTGAGTCTTAAAGTTTATAGGAAAAATAGCACCCAAAAGAACAGGCCAGATATAGGACCCAGTTCAGCTCGCTGGAAAGTGTACCTGGTTTTACTTGGGGCATAGATGCAAGGTCCTGGACCATCAGTTCTTAATTTGTAAAAAAAAATAAGTGCCAGAGCCCTTGTCTGGAGGCCACCGCAGCTTGCACCACCATTGCCACAGCCAGTGCTGTCAATGACAGTACCAACACAACTACTAACCATCGGACTGCTACATCAGTGACAGTTCTGACTGTTCGAGGCCCAGCAAGCTATATTAATGGATGTACGTCAGTACAACGTGATCAAAATGATTGCGGTACTTTACGACGCAGCCATTACAACGCAAGTCGTTACAACGACTTGCTTTGGAAGGCGCTGGATTGTGATTAGTTTAATCTTCTATTCCAACTCCAGCCCACGTAACAGTAGGGAAGATGTTGGAATAGAAAATCAAACTATTCCTTTAACAAGAGCGCACTCCAGCACAAGTCGTAGTAACGACTTGCATTGTAATGGCTGCGTAGTAAAGGACGCGCGGTGTAAACACACCGTTGTAAAGGATGTTTACCGTATTAATGGGCTGGTTTTCAGGTATTCATTGTTTTTAATGTTTATTGAATTAACAAATAGCTATTTTTCTGCTCATCTCTAAATTGCATTAGCTGTGCCACCAGGTGGCAGCTGCCATAAGTGCCAGTGTTGACAATTAAGTGCCAGTGCTGAGCACCGGAAACTATTGGCTCAAATTAAGCAGTGTTGTATGCTGCATCGTGATGTGACATGGTGCTGTGATGTGAGGTCCAGAGTCAATTTGTGCCGCGCTGCATAGGTTCCAATGAAGCCTGAGATCAGAAGTTGTAAGGTGCTGCGATGTGAGGTCCGGTGTTGAGTTACGTTGCACTGCATTGGTTCTGATGAGGCCACCAAACAAGAACTGCATGATGCTGTGCTGTGAGGTTCTGCACTGAGTTGTGTTGAACTGTGTCGGTTTTGAGGGACCCCTCAGGTGGACAAGGAGAAGTACACTGATGCGAGCCAGGACCTTGCTGGCACCTTTTGGGGATCAGGACTCACTCCAGCAAAGGCCAGCAGCAGGGCACAGGCCGGTCCAGTTGGGTCCATTCAGCCGGACAGATGTAGGACAGGTCATTGGAGCTTATTATGTCCCTGTAGCTCACTTAGGAGACCAGCCAGCTAGCAGTTGAAGTCCCTCTAGTGTTGTGGGGTTCAAGGGAACAGGTCCATTCTTCTTTCCTCAGACAGCAGTGCAGCAGGGTAGTCCTCCCAGCAGCCGGCCAGCAGAGCAGTCCTTCGTCTAAGTCTTCTACAGGCCCAGAAGTGATCCGATGAGTGGTCTGGATGTCCAATATTTACACTTGGTGCCAGCCTTCAAAGTGTGGGGATTTCCTATTTTACCCCCACATCTGGTTCTGGAAAGCTCTTCCCTTCCCCTGTCAAAGCGCCAAGAAGTATGGGGTGAAAAACAACAGCGCTATCCTGGTGTTGAATTCCTTTGTGTGTGCGTGAGGCACAGCTCTGTCCCCAACCAACTTGTCAGGATGGCCCATTCTGCCCACATCCAGTCCCCGTGTGTTACTGTCTGAGAGGAATACACAAACCCCAGCAGCAGGCCCATTAACAGTCATCTGACCCAGGATGCTGGCCGAAGGCACAAATGGGTACAAGAAAATGCAAACTTTCTAAAAGAATCATTTCCAAGATTTTGACATAAATTCTGATTTTACCATTAAAGAAGATTTAAAAAATTACAATTAATTTAAGTGTAAACATCCTTTTCCTATCTGCTTCCAAACTTAAGTTATCACTTATTAAGTGTAAAAAGGGAATCAACTGTTATGCTGTGGGAGTGCAAGGCGTTCGAATCATGAAAAAACAGCTTTAGGAGTTATTTTACACTAGAAATACACTCAAAACTTAAACCTACATGCCCTACTTTTTAAATACCATGCACTCTGCCCTGTGAACTTTTAAGGCCTGCCTTAATACTTATAGGTATTAAGAAGGAAGGTTTAGGCCTGGCAAAAGGTGAATTTGCCTAGGTTGAAATGGGAGTTTAAAACTGTCCTACAAGCTGCAGTGGCTTGCCTGAGACAAGTTTGAAAGGGCTTCTTTGGTGGGCGGCACACTGAGTCCTGCAGGCCCACTGGTAGCATTTAATTTATAGGCCCTGGGTACATGTGGTACCATTTCCAGGGGCTTATAAGTATATCAAATGTGCCAATTAGGTAAGGTATATTGTAACATGTTTTAGGGAGAGATCACAACCACTTTACCACTGGTTAGCAGTGGTAATCTACACAGAATCCTAAAGCCAACAAAACAAATTCAGTAAAAAAGGATGGGGCACGGCAAACAGTTAGGGAGACTAGCACCAAAGGGTGTCAAGTGTAACTGTCATGTTGGGCAGGGAAGCCAAGATTTCTTTGGCTTCGTGTTTCTTGTGGGTAACTGCTTTTACACAGTGATTTCTGTTCAGCCTGAACCAGGCTCCTAGTACCCATTAAAAACAGTGGGGCAGATTTACAAGCCCCTTGCGACACTTTTGGGTCGCTGTTGTATCTTTTTTGTGACGCAGCGGCGGAGTAATAAATGCGGCCAATTTACACCTCCCTAGATGCGTCACATTCTAAAGCCTTACTTCACATTATACTTGCGTCAGATATACTGTATGCAGGGTGGGTGTTCCCACGCAAAAAGCCATGTAGAACTGATGCAGTGAATTCTACAAGATTTCACTGCATCCCTCTACGCCTTCATTGCATCAAAATCCCTACGCCTGCTCAGACCAGGCATAAGAAATGCAGGGCTTTTTAAATGGGACTCACCCATCTGTTGTGGTGCATTGCTGGAGTTGCGTCACTTTCATGTGCAACTCCAGTAATGCATCACTTTTGCACCATGGAGCACTGTATTGTAAATAGAGCGCATCCATAGTGGCGCAAAGACATTTGGCGTTAACACAAGGAAACTGACGCATCTATGCAGATGAGTCAGTTCCTTGTAAATTCACCCCAAAATACACTTGTATTTAACCAGGAAGCCTTTGTTTGCATTCCAGGCTGTCCCCAGCAAGACTGGTGCATTGTTTTCTTCCTTTAGAAGGGCAGACTGGCCAGCTGAGGGGAACTCAGACCATCCGTCCACGTTCCAAGGCCACCTCACTCTCACACTGTTAGCCTCATTGATTGGGTCACTTACTTATCGAACACAAGCAATCACACACCGGTGGGCTACAAAACAATTTACCACCAAATTAAAGAATTACTGCAAATCTGTATCAAATGGAGCCGAGCAGAGGGAAAGATCAGCGCCTACTTGTTCATGTTCATACGCTTATGTTTATTGACTGTTAAACCCACACTTAATGAAATTCCTCCTAAGCGCCTGCAGCAGTTTGTAAAAAACAGCTCATATGAAACAGGATTAAAACGTGACTAATAAATCACAGCAAAAACATGCACAATGCAATCAGCAAAACATCAGAAATAAAAAATAAAAAAAATCAAATGATATAAAAATATACCAAACAAAAAGAACGCAAGTACCATGAAAGACAGTTAACAGAATAAGGCATTTGCAACGAAAGAGTTCAGTCATTACCTGCCACTCATGATTGGAAAAACATTAGGAAGTATGAAAAAATAAACCCCCAAATCCCTCTTGGCACTAATTCTACAGCCTTCCCTCGTTTAGTTTTTTTCCCTGCCTCATGGCTGAGACAAGGATGTAGGGTATCCCTGGTGGACTCAGGTCCCTGTCACTAAAGCTGGCATCCTCTCTGTGCTGAGCACGGGGAAGTCTGAGCTTCGCTACACTTAACGGAGCATACAGGAAGTTATGGCAGTGATCCCTGATGTATGTGGAAGGCCATCTTCACCCTGTTCTAGGTTATGGGTAAGTTGCGCCATAAGGGCTGGACTGGAAATCCAAAGCAGCCCTGGCAATTTTCGTGGACCAGAACCTGGGGAAGCACTGCCTGGTCATAGGAGGTTATAAACACTACTGCACAAACGGCCCTCTCTAACAAAACCAGCCCCCACTGCTGAAAAACCAGCCCGATCCTTCCAGCCTCCCGGGGAAATACCTAATGCCCGCTACGGCCAGTCTGGCCCTGTGCCCCATGGTGTGGAGATTGATGGGGGTGTGGCCTAACCATTTTGGAAAGAAGGTGGCATTCTCTGTGTCAGACAGTGGACAGTAGTGGTGCTTTCCACTCAGGGGCGTAGCTTCAGGGAGAATGTTTGGGGTGATGCACCCCACTAATAAAACTATTCTATAGTAAATAGTTTGGAACAGGTGTTTTCAGTTGAGTATGGTGAGGTGCATGTCAGATTTCACCTGGGATTTTTTACAGACACACACACAGAAAAAATCACATGCACACACACACACACACACTCCATCTGCCATTTCTGTTATGAAGGTCTTACAAATGTTGCTTACTTTACAAAACATTAGGGGGCATATTATTAAGAACAGCATTAAAATTATCACCGCTTTAGTAGCAGAAAGCTGCCGCTAAAGCGGTGATAATGGGCTTGATAATATGCCCTAGAGAATTCCAATAGAAGCCCAGAGTCACACCAGAACATGGGCTTCTATTGGAATTCTCAAGGGCATATTATCAAGCCCATTATCGCCGCTTTAGCCTTTAGCGGCAGTTCCCTGCCGCTAAAGCGTCGATAATTTTAATGCTGTTCTTGATAATATGCCCCTCTGTTTTAAGTACCTCTTACAATCTGTTCTCCATACCTTTCCACTGCCTTATAAACTCTGCTTCGGTACTGCTTCTCTTAGAATGTATTTTAGCCTGATATGCCAGCATGTTTGTCGGAAAACCTGAAACCCGCACCCCCTGATATTAGCGACCAAGCTACGCCCCTGTCTCCACTGTCCATTTTTCTTTATGCATCGCGTTGATCAGGGAATGGGCGGTTTATGCCCATGCGCCCTGTTTCAACTCAATCCTATGCCTGCGCAATCTTTCGCTTATTTACATAGTGTGTGCGGCATAGGTAAGTGTTTTTAGAGTCTTTGGGATCAGTTGGATGTAATAACACAGCAGTATGAGAAAGCATGCCAAGAAGATCATAACTTGGAGGGTTCTTCTTCAAAGGATCCAGATCTCTTGTGTCTCCTAGGAAACAGACAAGGAGAGCACGTGGAGATAGAGATGAACGTTCTGAGGATAAAATAAGAAGGATTTAATAGGAAACTATGTCCACAATAAGCATCTTTCTATGCCAGCACCTTGAGACCCTTACGGGTGAGTAGTCACGCTCTATAAGAACCCTGATTGATTGACAGCTCAGTGATCTGAAGAATAGAGGGATTCTACAGGCTCTGGAAAACACAAATTTAGCGTTTCTCCCTCAGATCAAAGAGGGAAGTATATTGATAGAGACAAGTTACCATGGTTTCCTCTTCTGAGGAAACTCCCAGCACAGTTTTCAGAATGCACTGCCTTGAGTCTTCCTCTGCACCAGCCTGTACTACATATCATTTCATGTGAATAGAAGGGTTCACATTAGAGCAGTGTTCCTACATGTCTGTGCGAGCTATACCCTATTGATGAGATGAACCAGAATATTCTGGCTTTAGTTTCTGTGGTGGGTAGGGCGTCGATGGCTGACAAAAGGTATAAAAACAATTTACTCTGCTTTGAAAACGCCTTGTGCTGGAGCCCATCTTTCTTTGAGAGCGGGTTTATAGCGCTAATGCCAGTCAGTCTCTTATTTCTGATTTTGAGGTGTATTTCAAAGCTATATAAGAATTAATCCTCAGCCTTACTTGAGGCTATGGGAAGATGGGTGGAATTTATTTCCAATATTTAATTGGATGTGGAACGAGCATAGAATAGAGCATGGCAAAAGGGACAAGACTTGTGCATCTCTAAGAGATTAGCACAGAAGTAAAGTACAGAATTCTGCAGTGTTCTGCATGTCCTTTGAAGGGGTCGAACTGCTTGAAATTTATCTAGAGGAGAAGTTCAATAGGCTTCTTAAACAGAAGAAGCCTTCTTCTGCTACTCATCACTCTTCCAATTCCACAGCTCCTTGCAACAAGCTTCAAGAACGCCTGCTTTACACAGTCAGCAAATTGAATGAGAGACAGGGGGAGAAATTTCAGGAGTCAGTTTGTAACGCAAGGAAAACCTTCTCCACCAAGTGAACGACAGCGCTGCCGCCTATTTTGGGAAAGACCAGGGATGACCAATTGGAGGCCAAACGAGCCACTTCAGGTCGACAAGGGATTGATCCAGCTCAGATGCCTTTGTCTAGTTGTGCTGGAACAATTTTCAGAGTGGGAGTGCTTCCATCAACGTTAGACTTGCTGGTGAATTTTGAAGCATATTGTTGCAAATATATCTCACTAAAGCATAGTGCGGTAGCACACTGTCATTTACAGAAAGCACATTCTCCGTTAAATGGCTATCAAATTTGCAAAGACACACAGTTTTATTGATCAAACTATGTAGCACACAAAAGATAATGTGTGGAAATTGGGTTCTAGCGAATATTTGTCATTTGTGTGTCACAAAGAAAAGTATCTTGACTTCTATTGATCTATGCCTGATTTGTGCTTTCCGACTGCTTATATATTTTGAAATATTTGCACCTTTCCTTTGTGTACATTTACATTGTGTTGTGTGTTACAAAAAAAACAATATCCTAAACCTTTTCCTCTCACTATCCTTGTACCTCAGTAAGATTGTCAGGTAATTCATCATACAAAATGATCTAACTTTGTAGCCAGAGAAAGAAAAGTAAAGACTAATCTCCATGTTAAAAGAATAAGCAGAAACTTGTGAGAAGATATAGCCTGACATTTGACTTCTGCCTTTGAATGCATCATAAGTGTGTCAAGATACTCACAAAATGTTATGTATTCTTTATTGCTCATTCAAGTCTGATCTCTAGCTTGGTTCTTTTGGGGGTGCTGCAGCAAAACCACATCGCTACTTCTAGCGTCTATGCCTGTGTCTTGAGGATTGTCAGAGAGGGCTATCATATCAAGTTTTCTTCTCCTCCTACAGATGTTGGGATTATTTGTGCACCTTTCCCGTTTGATGTGGTCAAGATGGAAGCAATATTATTGGCAATACATTTCTTAATTGTAACAAAGGCCATCAGACCAGTTCCAAGGAGGAAACAGGGGAGCGTGTATGCAATCACCTTCATGGTTCCAAAGACCACTGGAAGGTTCAGACTAGTGATAGATTTACGAAACATCAGCAAGTGGATTCTTAAAATTACATTCAAGCTGGAGAAAGGATTTTTCTGTTAATTCTGAAAGGAGTGTTAAGGGTGATCTTATAGCTCAAGGATGCCTACATTTACATTCCCATAGCTGCATGTCATCAAACATATTTGAAGTTCTGCATTTTAGGAAGACACTTTCATTTTCACATCTTTCCCTTTGGCATCAAATATGCTGTTAGGCATGACATAGATGATTCACTGTTCCATTGTTAGACCTGACATCCATCTTCGAGGTTGGCACATTTTCCTATATTTAGACAATTGCATCTTTCATGCTCATTTGAAGGAAGAAAGGTTGATGGGTCTTTGTTACAATAAAGAAAGATCCGTAGTCTGTAGGTATAGTTCAGGAAGATGCACAAGACAAGTTACATTACAACGGTCTTCTGGTGGTTTGAGATTGTCTGACTCAGTCTAGCTGGGTTATTAACTATCCAAATGCCAGGTCAATCCTTTGCAAGACAGGATATTCAAACGGTTCATCAATGATCCGTCTTAAGAAGGATGTTCCTCCTACTGAAAAGACTGAGATGTGTTCTGTCCTCATTGTTGTCTCAACAGCAAGCTCTGGCACAACTGTAGTTAAAGGTACAGGCACACATGACCCCATGTCTGTTTCTAGTACCTTGGTTCAGACAATCTCTTCAACCACTAATGGCTCATCTACTGGCTTCTTTTATTTATTCTAATAATCAAGGACTATATGTGGACATATTTTCTCCTTTTGAAATGAGTGTTGTATTTCTCTCTGATATATTTTGTCTCTCTTGCAAAAGGATCAATTCATTTGATTGTAGATATGATACAATTGGATTCTACTGCCTTTTGATAATAACACATTGCCACTAGGACCACCTTGTTGTTTATATTACAATGTACACAGGTCTGCTGGCCTACCATGTGTCACCCCATTAGTTTATAATGGTATCACTTATAGTGAGTATGCTTAAGATCGAGAAGATGCTCTGGCTCCTATTGTTCCTACGCTCAAGAGAATCAGAGGACGAAAAGGCAGGGAGCCATCTTCCTGACTCCACAGGTCTGGCATGCTTCTAGCACGCACAATATGCTAGATATAAGTCTCATGGCTTCTAACCAGAAGAATCTGATGACAAAGTTGCAATCTTGTATCTCTTCTTTAAGAAGCAACCTTGACAGAATATATATCCATTCCAATGACGTTAACACAGGAAACGCTACTCCTAGTAACTCACACCCATTACGAGTTCCTAACATTATTATGGTCGCTATGATGGTGAAAGCTGATACTGCAAGCGGACATGTTTGCAACTGCATCAGTTCCTGTGCCAGTTGCATAGTCGTACTCCCTTGGAACTATGGGGGTAAATGATTATTCTCCAGCTACAGCAGGCTGAACGTAATTGCAAAATGCGCAGCAAAGTTTCTGTTTAGAACCAGTTTATTGCAGACCTAATAGAGACTGCCAACTTTTTTCCAGTCTGTCCATTAAGTAAAGGCTAATATCACTGACCATAAGGGCACAGGTGAGTCAATCCTCACTTTTTCAAGTGACATGTATGATGGTCAAGAGTTATCAGATGAAAAAGGTTTAAGAAGTGTCCCATTGGTCCACAAATAGCGTCCAGCTAAGAACTGCAGCCTGTAAGATGAAACGTCTTGATTACATTTTGGTTCAGCCCTCCACCTAATTGCTTGTCTCTGGTGGGAAAAAAACTATTTCTTTAAGTTTATTCAGAACTACAGTGTCTTTTTGAAACCTGACTGAGTTACTGAGATGTAAGAAACCCAGAAAGTGAACATGGATCTAAATTTTTTATGCTGACTTCATGAGCACGAAACCATGTGTTACCCACTCCTTTCATTTGGAGCGCTGGTTCTTACATTTTTGACTTTTGTGGACCCCCACTTAATCAATACTGGAACCCGGGGACCCCCAATGAGTCATGATTGGGATCCGGGGACCTCCACCGAGTCCTTACTGTAAACCGGGAAACCCGGCATAAGCAATTCTGAAGATGAACCATAAAACAACAAACGAAAATACAGAACCAAGTATTCATCAAACAAATACACAAATGATAAAATATTTTATTTAATTCCCAAACAAATAGAAAAAAACTTTTTTTTTATTTTGATGGGAAGGTTGGCGCTTTTCTAAATGAATCTGAAGCCACAAATCGTTCATATTATATGCTGTTTGATGTACTTGTATTGACTGCTCCCAAGAGTGAACCTGAGGATATCAACTTAATTTTTAGTCTCCAATTTCAAATTCCTTCATATTTATAGAACATTTTAACATTTCCAAATCTCAATTTTGCTTCTTGAGTTATATACACTTTATTCGTCTGTAAATATTATTTAACTAGCTGTACCTGGCCACGTGTTGCTGTGGCTCAGTCTGGTTAAATGGAAGAGAAAGAAAAGAGTAAGCGCACATTTCTAATATGTTTAATTTCACAATGCTTGTGGGTATACAATATGTTTTTGTGACTATTGTCTCTATGCGTCCCTTGTAGTTGTTGTGCAGCAAGAAAATCGATAGGGTCTGTTTGACCTTTCGATTAAAAACATACGCATATTGTACACGCGCATATTCGAATCTAACGTTGTGTATCTATAAACACGCGCTAATGTTGCAGAGTGAACCAACTCCTCCCCCCTCCCTCCACCCACTTCCCGGTCTGCCATCCTGACACCATCTGTCCATCCTAATATAGGTAGACTATTGTCGCTATGCTTTCTTTCTTAATGTTACAAACTGAACCAACTCCTCCCCCCTCCCTCCAACCACTTCCCAGCCTGCCATCGTGAGACCCACTGTCCATCCTAATATATGTAGACCATTGTCTCTATGTGTCACATGTAGTTGTTGCCCAGCAACCAATCAATAGGGTCTGTTCGGCCTTTTGATTAAAAACATGCACGTATTGGACATGCGCGTATTCAAATCCAATGTTGTGTATATATAAACGTGCTAATGTTGCAAAGTGAACCAACTCCTCCCCCCTCCCTCCACCCACTTCCCGGTCTGCCATCCTGACACCAACTGTCCATCCTAATATATGTAGACTATTTTCTCTATGGGTCCTTTCCTAATGTTGCAAAGTGAACCAACTCCTCCACCCACTTCCCGGTCTGCCATCCTGAGACCAACTGTCCATCCTAATAAATGTAGACTATTGTCTCTATGCGTCCCTTGTAGTTGTTGCGCAGCAACCAAATCGATAGGGTCTGTTCGGCCTTTCGATTAAAAACACGAGCGTATTGGACACGCGCGTATTTGAATCCAACGTTGTGTATGTATAAACATGCGCTTAATCGAATCCAACGTTGTGTCAAAATTTCAAAGCAATCTGTGAACAACTTTCGGAGATTTATAAAATTTTGAACAAACGAACATTGACATTTTTATGTGTCTGTTCGGGCTTTCGATTAATAGCACATGCATATTTATAGCTTCTATGTGTGCTGCTTTGTGCAGCACACATAGAAGTTGCAATGCATCATTTTTTAAATTATTGTTTATGTTCAGGAAGGGACACCTTCTTGCACATAAACAATCATGCATGGCGTTTTGCAGTTTCTATGTGTGTGCACACACAGAAACAGCAAAAACGGGGAGAAATAAAGCATTTCTCCTTGTTTCGCCATGCTAAGGTTTTTGTTTGTCTTAATTTTGGAGGTGCCTCATATTTACGCCACCCTTGTAAATAGGGGCAGAGTCAAAATTAATAGGTGTGTGGTGGAATGCCCACTGCAACACCCATTCTCCCCGCTTTCACGCAAAGTATAGCGCAGAATGGTGCCTTATTAACAAGGCAGGCAACGTTAAGAGGCTTAACACTGCCTTGTAAATAAGGCTAAGCATGTATCGCCACAGGAACATCACAAAAGAGATGTTGTAGTGGTGATAGGATGATTCAGAAAAGGGGGTAGTGATAAACAGAGTGTCTGAATTAAGCAGTCCACTCTTACCCAGTCCAAAGATCAGGACTTGATCCATCACCGTTTTTTAACTCACTGCACCATCCCAGCTCAGAACCTGGCTACATGCAAATTAGTCTGTGCCTGTCCCAGTTCTGCCTCTGCTCTTGAAACAACTGTTTCAAAGCAGTACTCAGTATATACCTGCCTTCATTTCACTTGTAAGTAGGAAAATTTCTGTTTTCAATATTTGTTTTCATGGCTGTTATACATTCACAAGCCTAAGAGGTAACTAACACTATTCTCACCAACTACTTGATATCTCTTTGATTAAGAAAATCGTGCTCTCCCTTCACTTTGTTTGTTCCTGTCTAACAATCAAACTAATGATAGTGCTACGTTGACTGCCACAGCATTATCCCACGTTGCTCTACCACACCACATATATTGTCCATCATCTGTGAAGGAAACTTTCAGCCAAGTTCCCTCAAATGCTGAGCTGTGACTTTAAGTGCAGTCACATGTACTGCATCGAGCCCGGCGTGCCTCTAACTGTTCTTCAGTTTGGAATGACTGTAAGCTTGTTCAACACGCTTGCGGTCATAGAAATAAAAAGAGGATCGCACAAACACGGTCCTCGGAAGAGATGCACGTCTTTCACCGTTCAGTGGTTTCCGAACTGTGTGCTTGGTGCGCGGCGCCCCTGGCGGGTTTTGACGGCGCACCGGGGTGCTGCGGCGCACAGATTGGGAACCACTGCTGTAGTGGTTAACAAGGGTCTGGGAGAGTTCTATGATTTTTTCAGTCACAGGTTTGACTCATAAAGTAGCATAAACAGTTAAAGTGTTTCCTGCTAAGCTCATCATGTATCATGCAGATCAAAGAATTGTATTGTGATAGGTAAGTGGGATAATGCTTTTGACAGTGAAATCATTTTGTTACTTCCAGTTCACAAGTTGCAAGCCTTCTAATATAGCACAATGATTTATTTACCGCCATCAAGGAGCTACATGAAAGCTGTAAGGCATGGGTTTAGATCCTTGTTGTTTTTTTCTTAATCTATTCTTATTCTAAGATTGCAAAGAAGGGTTTGTTTGGAAAGTAATAAAGTCTTGCTAGTACATTTTTTTATCCTGCCTTTGTATTTCTCCTAACCATTAACTCTTAAGATATAAGGTCTCCCAGTATGGACAGTATGTGATTCCTACATATTATAACCCTCATTGTCTGTCCTATGCAACATGATTTACACACTTGTATGATTTATGGTGCCTCTGTGTGTGATGTAAAGTGCTCTGAACCCCTACACTGAGGTCAGTAGCGCTTTAAAAGAATTTAAAAAACAAAATAGGTACATTGAAATAGTTCTTTGTGTATTGCGCATACAAACAGATAGATCTTTCATTCTTACAGTGCAAGCACATCTCTTACATATGGAGTTGAACAAAATTAAATCTCATAGATACAGCGCATTCCTGTCCTTTTCTTTTGACGCAGGGCAGCAGCGTGCGATTCCTTGCAGTGCTTCCCTACACCAAAACCTAAAAAATGAGGCCCTTAGACTTGTATATGCGGGCTTCCATGCAATGGTTCAGGATGCTGAGCAATGCTGGCTGAGATCTGGGCAATTCTCTTCCACATGGTATTTCACTCTTGATATCTCTTCTTTCCATTCCTCACTTAGGGCCCCATTATAAGTCTGAGCGGGATGGAGACTGGCCGACAAGTAGTGAGCGGTTCAACCCACCATATTATGATTAGACCGCATGTAGGCGGTCGAAAACATGCCTTTTACTATTGCGGCTTGTGCTGCGGCCCGGAAAAGGGCTGCAACAAAAGCTGCAGTAGTAAAAGGCATGTTTGCAAACATCCATGCACCATGTACCAGGCAACATGTGGTGCCTGGCAGACGAGGCATGGCTGTTTGGGGGGGGCACCACATGTGACCCCCCTAGCAAAATAGCAGAGGCCCGCGAGTAACGGGGGCCCTGCTAGGGGCCCCCAAAGTCCCTTTCGGACAGTCTTTCCATGGCAGCGGGACCGCCATGCATAGGCTGTGAGAAATGGACATCGTAATCCGTAGGGTGGTGCCTGGCAGGCACCGCCTTCATTGTAGGGATTACTGTCCAACCGTCGCTCCAACAGGCTTCTTGAGCCTGTCAGAGGTGGCAGTCTTTCCCACCACTGACTGCGCTCCGACCACCAGTATCTAAATCCAGTGGTTGGACCATTGCCCTGGATGTTTGGCGGACCACTACCGATGGCCTGTCTGTGGCGGTCGGCTCAACATCTTCATGAGACCCTTAGTGGGTGACTGACTGGCACATACTGCTAGTGACCTTTAGTGGGGAGATTGCAGCCAGCACCACCTGAGTGACAGACTGTTTGGCACTTTACTAAACCCCCCTCCACAGACTCTAGTGCTCGAAAGCCTCAACAGCCACATGCCCTTGACTCACCAAAAGTTCAACGACCATCCCACTAGTTATGGATGAATTTTTAATCTCTCTTTCACACTTGCAAGCAAGAGCCATTGAAGTTTTGCTGAGACTGACTGCGGATCAATTGTGATCCAGCTACCTCAAGAGGTGACCTGTTCAGCAACTGCTTTGCTGAATCCCAGGCATTATCCTGGCCTCGTCTACCCCACTTCCACCAGATGTTTCCGGCAGGAACAGGCCCCTTGCTAATGCACAAACACCCTCGAAGATTCCCACACACACACTTCCAACGCTCTTTACCTTCAGTAAGTGTTTGAAGCAGTAGAACCATGACAAAAATAAGCAAACGCAAATGTTCTACAAAAGTAAACTCTCTGTATACATGTATCACATGCCCAAGCACAAAACACATGCACATGTGCAATTGCATCCGATTAAATTTAAATTAGCTCACTGGCCAAGGCTGCGATGTCGGTTCTATTTCCAAGGGTTTCCATGCGCACTGTTAGAAGCCCATGGCCTAGCTGATCAGCTCTCTCCATTAACATGCTGTGAACACAGAAGAACTGTCCACAGGTGCAAACATTCTGAAGAAAGCTGTGAACACTCAACTCCAAATTCTGATAGGATGCCCCTTTTTCTGGATCTTGCCCTGGCAGGTTTTCGCCTGGGGTAAGTGATAGAACCAGGCTTGGAGCAGCACACATAGAAGTTGCAAAGCGTCACTTTTAAAATGATTGTTTATGTGCAGGAAGGGACACTTAGGGTGATCTTTAAATGGCAGATGTTGGACCCGGCCTCGTGGCGTGGTCCGACCCCTCCCGCATGGCGGGTCCCGGACTACCGCTACCCCTGTTCCCCGGACAAGAGCTGCACCTTCCGCCCCTCCGGGCCGCCCCCAGCTCATCCCCGACGGAACTCAAACTCATATCCACAACCTGCTCGGCTGGCCCGGACCCTTTTCCCGGACCACCGTCTCCGGCCCAACCGCCATCTTGGACCCTCCACGACCAGGCCTCGTGGCCTCGGGTCGACCTCAGCCTCAGGCCCAGCCAAGCCCCGACATCGGGGCACCACCATCCACCCAGGGGGTAAAGAGACCACTTGGCGAGTCAATGGGAGAAGGAGTTTCGATGGTTATGTTATGTTATGTTATGTTATTAAAATATTTCTAAAGCGCGCTATCACTGATTGGTTGCTTGGCGCTGTGATCAGCAGTAACATGAACATAGAGGGGGGTGTGTTATGGAAATGCTTGTTTGAAGATCCAGGTCTTCAAGGCTTTCCGGAAGGAGAGGGGTCTTGACAGTTCCGGGTCTCCACAGGGAGAGAGTTCCACACACCGGGTGCGAGGGTAGCAAACCTACGGCCTCCGGCGCGCTTTAGTTTGAAAGAAGGCGTCTGCAGGAGGCTTTGATGGAGTGAGCGTAGGTTGCGGGAAGGGGTGTATCTGGAGATCAGATGTTTGATGAATGATGGGCTCTTACAGTATAGGGACTTGAAGATTATGCAACCGGTCTTAAAGGCACAGCGCTGAGCCACAGGAAGCCAGTGTAGTTTCCTTAGAAGGGGGGTAGCTGCCTGGCGCCTTGGTTGGTTCAGGATTAACCTTGCGGCATGATTCTGTACCATCTGGAGTCGCTTAACGAAGTAGTTGGGAAGACCTAGGTAGATAGTATTCGCGTAGTCCAGATGGGACAGTACAGTCGAAATCACAACCTGGGTGATTGCCTCAGGTGTAAGCAGGCGATGTACCTTCCGGATTTTTTTCAGTTGGAAGAAGCACTTGGAGACCACCTGGCCTACCTGCGTTTTGAGAGATAGGTCACAGTCCACAATGACTTCAAGTGTTTTAGCTGACAAGGAGGGCATTGGAACTTGGCCCAGTTCAGAGGGCCAGTAGTGCGGGCCCCAGTACTTGCCGCTTTCGCCTGTCAGGACTAGCTCGGTTTTTCCGGGATTTAGTTTGAGCTGGTTCTGGTCCATCCAGGTTTTAATGAAGCTCATGGTAGACTGGAAGTGCCGTATGGAGTCTTCGGTGTTGTCGATGGTAAAGAGCAGTTGTAAGTCGTCTGCATAGTTGAAGACTCTCACCTGCTTATCCCTTAGGGTCGGAATCAAGGGAAGTATGTACAGATTAAATAGATGGGGAGACAGGGAGGAGCCCTGTGGCACTCCGCAAGTAATGGCCTGTTTGGCTCCCATTAGGTCACCAAGGCGAAGAGTTTGGTTACGGTCTGTCAGGAAGGATCTCAGCCATCCGGCTGCTAGGTCCCGAACGCCGGCTTGTTCGACACGGTCGACCAAGATGTTGTGGTCGACCGTGTCGAAAGCGGCCAAGAGGTCCAGGAGCACCAGGGCTTGTGGGGAGCGTCTGTCGGCACAGTCACGCAGGGTGTCCAGCACTGTCGTGACTACTGCTTCAGTCGAATGTGCAGGCCGAAAGCCTGCCTGATGGGGGTCGAAGCAGGAGGATTCCTCAAGAAAGTTAGATAGGCATTTGACCACGTGTGCCTCTAAAACTTTTGCCAGAAAAGGCAGCAGCGAGATGGGTCGGAAGTTGGCTTTACAAGCTGGGTCTGCCCCAGGTTTTTTTAGCAGCGGGATGACTATGGCTTCTTTAAATGCTGCGAGGACTAGGCCAAGAGTCAAAGAGTTGTTCAAGAGTGTGAGGGCAGGGGCTGGGTGAGTCAAGAAGCACTCTTTTAAGATGTGGGGCGGGCAGCTATCTGAAGGTGCACCCGATTTGACTCTTGACAGTAATTCCCGAACTTGGTCCTCGGTGATGGGTGGGAAGCTACTCAGGATGTTATGATTAGGCTTGATTGTCATACCGGATGTGAGGGGGGACGCCGGTCGAGGGATGCTGGCTTTGATGTCCAGTATTTTGTCAGTAAAATAGACGTTAAGTGAGTCACATAGAGACTGAGTGGGGATGATCTTGGGTCGCACCGTGTCTAAGTTTGTGAGGTCATTGAGGATGGAAAAAATGTCTTTGGATTTATTTGTAGATTCCAGAATTTTAGAGGAAAAGTAGGACGCTTTCGCCGCCGAGATGGCAGTCATGTATTCTTTCCTTGTTTTAGTGAAGAGCCTTTTTAAGTCAGGGTCATAATTTCGACGCCATTGACGTTCTAATTGCCGTAGGGCCAATTTCCTAGCTTTTAAGTCAGTGGAGAACCACCGATTGGCGTCGGCACGTCTTGCCAATTTGATTTTTTTAAATGGGGCATGCAGATCACTGGCCCTGTTTAGCCAGTTGGTGAGCGAAGAAACTGAGGAATTAATCTCATGTTGAGGAGGGGGGATGGTATTGGCTAGTGACTCTAAGAAGGCTGTTTGATTCATTGAGTTCCAGTTCCTGGTCCACCATCCGCCTGGTTTCGATCGCCCGCGGCCTCCCTGGGCTCTGGCCCCACCCCCCTGCTGGGTGTCTGGACTCACTCATCCCGGACCCCCCGACCTCCAAGTGCGAGGGTTCGGACATCAAAGGGCGCCAGACCTATAACTGGGGCAGCTCCAGAGCAGGAAGGCAGTTGTATCCTGGAGTCGAGAGACACCGAGACAAACTCATCCTTGGAGGCCTGCTGGCGCTGCCCCGGCTCATCTTCGTGAATCATCTTTGGAGTCCTGCTGGCGCTGCCGCGGCTCATCTTCGTGAACCAACTTTGGAGTCCTGCTGGCGCTGCCGCGGCTCATCTTCGTGAACCATCTTTGGAAGCCTGCTGGCGCTGCCGCGGCACATCTTCGTGAGCCATCCTTGAAGGCCTGCTGGCGCTGCCGCGGCTCATCTTCGTGAACCATCCTTGGAGTCCTGCTGGCGCTGCGGCGGCTCATCTTCGTGAACCATCCTTGGAAGCCTGCTGGCGCTGCCGCGGCACCTCTTTGTGAACCATCCTTGAAGGCCTGCTGGCGCTGCCGCGGCCCCTACCAGAGAACCCTCCAGCTCGAGGATTGAGAGCTATCCGCCCGATACCCCTGTACCAGACCGGTACCGAGACTGTCCCGCTACCCCCTTCCCACAGAGACTAGAATCGAAGGGATCCTCGTATCCTGTTCCTTCTGTATCGATACGATAACCTGCCTAAGAATACTTATAAAAGTGTTGAGAACCTATCTTTGTGTGGTGTCCATCTGTGGGGGGGGGGGGTTGCTCGTCCGTACATCTAAGGAGAGGACCCTCACCGGGAGGCCTCTCCCCCTTGCTCGGCAGACCCTCAGGTTTCCCGTCTAACATTGGTGGCCAGCGGCGCGAATCGAGCCGACGCAAATCGGACGGAGAGTAACTCGCCCCACTACAAACGAAAAACACACAGCGACCATGTCGACAAAAGAAACCGGAACAACCGCAAAATTCCAGATGGAACGGCTGGAAGAGTACAGTCACAAGGAATTGAAGCAATTCTGCATAGACTTGGGTATCGCTACCACGGGACTAAGTACAAAAGACGATCTCAAGCACGCTTTGCAGACTTGGGTGGAGACGGGAGCATCACCACCCCAAAACGAAAACATCGCGACCACTGAAACCACTGCAACCCCCGAGGAGGGGAGAAGTGCGGGCCTCTCTCCCGAGGAGGCCCGAGAACGAGAAAGGAGCCGGCTCCACGAGTTGGAACTGGCTAGACTCTGCCTAGATGGGGAACTGAAACTAGCGGAAAAAAAGATAGCCCTCGAACACTTACGATTACAGGGAGAACGGGAAGAGAAAAAAAGCCAGAGGGAGCTGGAGGAGAAGAAGCTCGCGTACGAACACGAGCGCGGGTTAAAAGAACTAGAAATCAGAAAACAAAACAGGGACCTCGGCGTCTCCGAGAACCAGAGCTCCGCTCCTCCTCCGGACACCAAGGTCCACATTCCCAAAGATGTCGTTCGAGAGTACTACCGGAACGACGACATCCAGCAATTGTTTAAGGCTTACGAGGTGGCCATGACCTCCCACTGTGTCCCGCGAAAAGCCTGGGGTGCCGGGTTGTGGGGGAGATTCGTCAACGAAGGAAGAGATGCCCTGCTACAGCTCCCCGACGCTGAGATGACCTCCTACGAGCATATGAAAGCCGCCCTTCTCACTCGCTATGGGCTCACCCCCGAGATGTACCGGCAGCGATTCCGAGACTGCAAAAGGATCCCCGGTACCACCTGGGTGGAATATGTGAACTTTTTTAGCAGAGCCTTAGAGGGGTGGATCAAAGGCAGCCAGGTCACCACCTACGAACAACTGGTCGATCTCATCGTGTGGGAACACCTCTCCAATAACTGTTTCGTTGAACTAAGGCAGCATATCCTCGACAGCAAACTGACCGAGCCCCGGAAACTCGCCATTGAAGCAGATCGATGGGAGAGCACCCGGGTCCCCCGGAACTGGGCGGGCGACCAAGGCTGAGACTCCCAGGGGTCCCACCGTCCGCGAGGAGGAGGAGGAGGCCAGGGTCGGGGCCGGGACACCGCCACGGTGCCCCCCACCAGCACTCCCCCGTCCCCGGCCGGAAGAGGAAGCCCTCCGACCCGGCCGGGATTCCGCTCCAACGTTACCTGCCACAAATGCCAGCGGACCGGTCATTACGCCAATGACCCCAACTGTCCAAGAAACCAACCCTCCCATGCCACAGGTCCGCTAAACCGCCAGATCACCGCCGTCGCCCTAGGGGAGGAACAGGGCGAGGAAGAAGCCGAAGATTGTGAACAATACCAGACCGAGTGGGAACCCACAGCCATGTCCCTGGTGTGTCTAGGCGAACGGGACATGGTCCCACGGGCCCCCATCCCGGCCAACACGCAGAAGTACAGCCAGTGGGTCACCGTTAATGGACACCGGGCCGAAGCCCTCCGCGACACGGGAGCCAGTATGACAGCCGTCCGTTGCCATCTGGTGACCCCAGATCAAATCTTGCCCAACATACTATGCCCCGTACGGTCTGCGGACAACTCTGAGAGCCTGTGCCAGATGGCCCGTGTCCCCTTCGAGTGGGGAGGAGTGTCGGGCATGCTGAAAGTGACCGTCCGAGACGATGCCCCCGTAGACTGCCTCCTGGGGAACGACCTCGAGAGCTCCCCCTGGGCGGCCGTTGAACGAAGGGAGCACCTGGGGATGCTTGGCCTTCCTGAATGGGTCTGTGTGACGACCCGATCCATGGCTGCCCGCGCCATCCCCTCCACTGAAGAACCCGAGTGGCCCGAACCTCCACCGCCCGTAGTCACTGAAGACACCGACCCTGAACCCGGTCCACCGGGGCCCAACGACGAAGAACCTGACCGCTCCGCGATCTCCCAGAGCTGGCCCAGTGGCGCCAGGAAGGTGGCCCCACTCAAGAACAGTTCCGCCAAGAACAGAAAACGTGTCCCTCTCTCGAGGGGATCTGACAGCAAGCCGCAGCCCAGAGCGCAGGGGATGCCTCGGGGGCCCACTGGGTCTATTGGGACAATGAGCTTCTCTACAGCGAACAGAAGATTGCCGAGCTAGGGGCCAGCCGGGTGCTGGTAGTCCCCCTCCGATTCAGAGACTTCCTCCTGAACCTGGCTCATGATGTACCTCTCGCTGAGCACCTGGGGCAGGACAAAACTTACAGCCGCCTGGTGACCCATTTCTACTGGCCCAAAATGAGAAACAATGTGATCAACCACTGCCGAGCCTGCCCCACCTGCCAGGCCAGCGGGAAGAGCGGCCGAAAACTAAAGGTCCCCCTGCAACCCTTTCCAATCGTCAACACTCCCTTTGAACGGGTGGGGATTGACATTGTGGGGCCCCTGGAGCCCCGGACATCACAAGGTCACCGGTTCATACTCGTCCTGGTGGACCATGCCACCCGCTATCCCGAAGCCATACCTCTCCGGACCGTGACAGCGCCCGTGGTGGGCCAAGCCCTGATGGGGATCTTCTCGCGGGTGGGCTTCCCCCGAGAAGTCGTCAGTGATCGGGGCACAAACTTCATTTCCCGGTACATGAAGTCCCTATGGCAACAGTGCGGGGTCACCTACAAATTTACGACCCCCTACCACCCGCAAGGGAACGGACTAGTGGACCGCTTCAATCGCACCCTCAAGGGTATGATCATGGGCCTGGAAGAGCCCCTACGACGCCAATGGGACGTGTTGCTGCCCTGCCTCCTATTTGCCTACCCGGAGGTCCCACAGAAGTCCCTGAGATTCAGCCCCTTCGAACTATTGTATGGGCACCCCCTCCGGGGTCCCCTAAGTCTGGTCAAAGAGGGATGGGAGGTGACCCCCCAGAATGCTCCTCCTGATGTGTACAGGTACCTCTTGGCCCTCCGGAACCAGACTCGGCGGTTCAGGGAACTTGCCAAGGCCAACCTCGAAGCCAGCCAAGAGGACATGAAACGTTGGTACAATCAAAACGCCTCGTCCATTGAGTTCGAGCCAGGACAATAGGTCTGGGTCATGTCCCCGGTCGAACCTTGCGCCCTCCAGGACAAATGGACAGGACCCTTCAAGGTGGTGGAGCGCAAGGGCCCGTCACCTACCTGGTAGACCTGGAGTCCCCCAGGAACCCCCTCCGGGTCCTCCATGCCAACCGACTTAAGCCTCACTTTGTGCGCTCAGAACTTAGCCTCCTGATGGCTACCGACAATGGGGCTGAAGAGGACTCCGAGCCCCTCCCCGACCTCCTGAAGACCCTCGAAAAGGACGGCTCCATGGAAGGAGTCAACCTCTCTTCCGCCCTGACCCCAGCACAACGCCAAAGCTGCCAAGACTTGTTACGGCAATTTGCCGACCTCTTCTCCCTCACCCCCGGGGTCACTCCCTGGTGCCTCCACGATGTGGACACCGGGGATAGCCCACCTATCCGGCACAGGGCCTACCGAGTTCCCGATCGGGTATGCGCCTGCATCCAGTCGGAAGTATCCAAGATGCTGGCTCTGGGAGTGATCGAGCCCTCCGACAGCCCCTGGGCCAGCCCAGTCGTGCTGGTTCCCAAGGCCGCCGCCCCTGGCGTCGCCCCCGAACTCAGATTTTGTGTGGACTACCGGGGCTTGAACGCCGTCACCCGAACAGACGCTCACCCCATCCCTCGGGCTGATGAGCTGATCGACCACCTGGGGGCCGCCCGCTACCTGAGCACCTTTGACCTGACTGTGGGCTACTGGCAGATCGGCCTCACCCCGGGTGCCCAGGAGCGATCCGCCTTCTCCACCCCGGATGGCCACTACCACTTCACGGTGATGCCCTTCGGGATGAAAAACGCCCCCGCCACGTTTCAGAGACTCGTGAACAAGGTACTGGCGGGGCTCGAGGAGTTCAGCGCTGCCTATCTGGACGATATTGCCGTGTACAGTCTCCACTGGGCCGAACACCTCCAACACCTCCAGGAGGTCTTGGCCGCCCTCCGGCGGGCCGGACTAACAATCAAGGCCAGCAAGTGCCAAATCGGCCAAGGGTCCGTGTCCTACCTGGGGCACCAGGTGGGAAGTGGCCAGGTGGCCCCCCTCCAACCCAAGATCGCCGCCATCCAGGCCTGGGAACCTCCAGTCACTCAAACAGAGGTCCGAGCCTTCCGGGGGCTCACCGGATACTACCGGCGCTTCGTGAAAGACTATGGCAGTATTGTAGGCCCACTCACAGAACTCACGTCAAAGAAGCACCCACTGAAGGTACACTGGACCCCTGAGTGTCAGGCCGCCTTTGAGACCCTCAAGACAGCCATGTGTACCGCCCCCGTGCTCCAAGCCCCCGACTACAGTCGGGAATTCATAGTACAGACCGATGCCTCCGATCACGGCGTCGGAGCCGTTCTCTCCCAGATCAATGCCGAGGGAGTTGACCAGCCAGTAGCCTTCATCAGCCGACGTCTGCTGGCCCGAGAACAGCGCTGGAGCACCATAGAGCGAGAGGCCTTCGCCGTGGTGTGGGCCCTCAAGAAGCTCCGACCCTATCTCTTCGGTACCCACTTCCGGGTGCAAACGGACCACCGACCTCTGCGATGGCTGATGCAGATGCGAGGAGAGAATCCGAAGCTGTTGCCTTGGTCCATCTCCCTGCAGGGGATGGACTTCACTGTGGAGCATCGCCCAGGCAACGACCACGCCAACGCAGACGGCCTGTCCCGCTTCTTCCGCCTCGGCGAGGAGAATACCCAAGAAGATGGGTGACTCTCCCTGCCTTCAGCTGGGGGGGACGCATGTTGGACCCGGCCTTGTGGCGTGGTCCGACCCCTCCCGCATGGCGGGTCCCGGACTACCTCTACCCCTGTTCCCCAGGCAAGAGCCGCACCTTCCGTCCCTCCGGGCCGCCCCCAGCTCATCCCCGACGGAACTCAAACTCATATCCACAACCTGCTCGGCTGGCCCGGACCCTTTTCCCGGACCACCGTCTCCGGCCCAACTGCCATCTTGGACCCTCCACGACCAGGCCTCGTGGCCTCGGGTCGACCTCAGCCTCAGGCCCAGCCAAGCCCCGACATCGGGGCACCACCATCCACCCAGGGGGTAAAGAGACCACTTGGCGAGTCAATGGGAGAAGGAGTTTCGATGGTCCACCATCCGCCTGGTTTCGATCGCCCCCGGCCTCCCTGGGCTCTGGCCCCACCCCCCTGCTGGGTGTCTGGACTCACTCATCCCGGACCCCCCGACCTCCAAGTGCGAGGGTCCGGACATCAAAGGGCGCCAGACCTATAACTGGGGCAGCTCCAGAGCAGGAAGGCAGTTGTATCCTGGAGTCGAGAGACACCGAGACGAACTCATCCTTGGAGGCCTGCTGGCGCTGCCGCGGCTCATCTTCGTGAATCATCTTTGGAGTCCTGCTGGCGCTGCCGCGGCTCATCTTCGTGAACCATCTTTGGAGTCCTGCTGGCGCTGCCGCGGCTCATCTTCGTGAACTATCTTTGGAAGCCTGCTGGCGCTGCTGCAGCACATCTTCGTGAACCATCCTTGAAGGCCTGCTGGCGCTGCCGCGGCTCATCTTCGTGAACCATCCTTGGAGTCCTGCTGGCGCTGCCGCGGCTCATCTTCGTGAACCATCCTTGGAAGCCTGCTGGCGCTGCCGCGGCACCTCTTCGTGAACCATCCTTGAAGGCCTGCTGGCGCTGCTGCGGCCCCTACCAGAGAACCCTCCAGCTCGAGGATTGAGAGCTATCCGCCCGATACCCCTGTACCAGACCGGTACCGAGACTGTCCCGCTACCCCCTTCCCACAGAGACTAGAATCGAAGGGATCCTCGTATCCTGTTCCTTCTGTATCGATATGATAACCTGCCTAAGAATACTTATAAAAGTGTTGAGAACCTATCTTTGTGTGGTGTCCATCTGTGGGGGGGTGGTTGCTCGTCCGTACGATCTAAGGAGAGGACCCTCGCCGGGAGGCCTCTCCCCCTTGCTCGGCCGACCCTCAGGTTTCCCGTCTAACAGCAGAGAAAAAATGCCTCTGAACTTATAGGATCCTTTGCCATATTCAGTACACATGGTACTGACCACCAGGACTTCTGTGTCTTGGATTTAGGATTGAACGCCGCACCGGGAGCCATCCATTTACCAGGGTGCTCTAAACATATGCGGCCACATGCATCAAAGTCCGGTTTTGCGATTCCTTATTTGCGATTTTTAGGGAATCGCAAATGAGGAATCGCAAAATGGGAGGCATGACTTAAATCGCACAATATTTGCGATTCGGTAAAAATCGCAATTTTTACCGACTCGCAAATATTATGCGAATTCTAATTTGCGATTTCGCTATTCCCATTGATTCCTATTAGCCAAAAGGCCCATAGGAATCAATGGGAAGGCATTGACATTTTGCGAATTTCAATTAGCGATTCGCAAAATGTTAATGCATTCCATGGGTGCAGGGGGGGTCCTTTGGACCCCCCCCTGCACCCCTGAAATGTATTTTGAAGTGCATGTTTCACACACACATGTCCTAAGGACATGTGTGTCTGTAACATGACAGTGTTTTAAAATGCAAATTTGAGCATTTTAATACATTTTCGCAAATTACCACGAGGCTCACCCTCGTGGTAATTTGCACCCCCTAATTGCGAATTCGCAATTTTAAAAGTAATCATGCATTGCTTTTAAGGAATCGCAAACGCATTTTTGGAATTTGCTAAAAATAGCGATTTTTCCAAAAATGTTTGATGCATCCCAAAAACCTATTTAGGAATCGCAAACGGCCGAATTTACCGATTCGCACCGTTTGCACTTCCTAAATAGGTTGACCGTTAGTCCCAGCCCTTTTCAATTTTCAGACACCTTCGCCTGTTGGTTCAAGGAGCCTTGGGTGTCTGACTCGAATCCTTGATTCACATCTCAGTCAGGTGAACTGTCCTTCTGCTGCTCAAAACTCTGTCCAAGGTCATCCCCTTAGTAACTCCTGATCCCTGAAGGATGGGTGCTATGATCTCTCTCCTTATACTTCGTGGTATCTCTCTTTACATTTCTTCTAGCCCTCTGCCCTTTCCTAAAGGATACGTGTGCTCTTACTGTGACCTTTAATTAGTGTTACTGTTTTTACACTTTTAGAAAATGACTTTCTTTTTAAACTAAACGTTTTGGATTCTTTTTTCAAACGTTTAGATTCGAACTTTTGATCCTGTGCTCACGGGGTTTGCAATTACTGCACTCCCTTGGGTACAGCAATACCTGAGGATGCCACAAAAGTGGCACTGGGGTACCAAACCCTAAGGTTATGATGCAGTTGTGCAATTAGAGATTTCCTTTAAAATGCCCCCTGGTGCACCCCAGGGTAGACATTTCATTTAATTTTATTGACCACAGAAGGGTGAAAGGCTGAGTGGACCTGCCAGGATTTTAACCTGTGACCATGAGGTCGAACACAGGCTCCTACAGTGGCTTCATTAGACACTAAGCCGTCAGGTCCGGCCTCATGGCCCTTCCCACAATGTGCTGTGTGTGTGCCATGCACTATGCTTTCCAGGGTAGCCCACTGGCTACTCTCTAGAATACCCTTCACTGTACTGTCTGCGTTAAACTACACTGACTTTCTGTGGAGTCCCACAGTGTGCTCTCTTGGGGGTTCTGAACTGTGCTCTTGAGGGGACTCTGCACTCTGCTTGCTTTCTAAGGTGTTCTACAGTGTACTCTCTGAGGGGGGAGGGAGGTCAGCATTCTGCTCTTTGGAGTACCCTTCACTGCACTTTCAATGTGCCCCTCACACTGTGGTCTCTGGGGCACCCTGCACTGTGCTTTTCAGGGTAGCTCATGATGCAGGGGTATCTGCAGTGTGATATTCCATAGTAACGTGCTCTCTTGTAAGTAAGTAAGTAAGATGTGCTTCACAGGGGCCAATGCTCAACTAATCTGCAGTTTTGTCCGCTTCATGAAAGCTGCACAAACAAAACTTTCCGCTGCAGCCTGAGTATAACGGTTTACGCCTAAGCCCTACAGTACGGTAACTCTCCTTGACTCCTACCACGCTCTGACACTAAGTCTAGCAGATCACGACCAAACAATAGAACATTTGATCTATGGACACAGGCGTTGCCCCTAGTCCAGGACCTATCTATAGCCTTCACTCGAACTATACACTTTTCCCGCAAATGTATTGTATGTATTTTAATTAGTCAACCGTTCGATTTTTAGTACATAGCCACCCTGTTTTTAAGAAATATTAAATTATGTTACACATGCATTCTTTTATCTATTTTATATTGATGTATTGACTGCTAAGATTTTAATTAATCAAGCAATAAAGTTTACTTACTTTGCTCTCTTGGGTAAGTCTGCTTTCCAGAAGTGGCCGACGGTGCGCTCTGTGGTGTTGTGTGCGTGCTGGGATCCTCGCAGTGCACTTTCTGGAGCACCCCTGAATGTGTTGTATGGAACATCTTTCGAATAAAGTGCTCCCTGGGGTGCCCTGCACAGTATGCTCCCACGGGTACATGCAGTGCTACCTGTGTTGAACCCTGAACCCCTTCATAGTGTGCTCCTGGAGGTACATGCAATGCTGCCTGGGGTTGAAGTGAATCCGGTACCATTACACAGGGTGATCCCAGGGGTACGTGCAGTGCAGCCTCGGTCTGTCCCCTGTGGTCCCCTGCCCCATGTGCTCCCAGGGATATGTGCAGTGTAGCCTCTGGCCATCCCCTGTGGTACCCTACCCAGTGTGCTCACAGGGGTACATGCAGTGCAGCCTATGGCCGTCCCCTGTGGTACCCTGCTCAGTGTGCTCCCAGGGGTATGTGCAGTGCAGCCTGTAGTTGAACTATGTACCCCTGCATAGTGTGCAGCCAGGGGTGTGTGCAGTGCAGCCTTGGGCCACCCCTGTGGTACCCTGCCCTATGTGCTCCCAGGGGAATGTGCAGTGCAGCCTCGGGCAATCCCCTATGGTACCCTGCCCAGTGTTCTCCCAGGGGTACATGCAGTGCAGCCTCGGAACCATCCTCTATGGTACCCTTCACAGTGTGCTCCCAGGGGTACATGAAGTGCAGCCTCAGTCCGTCCCCTGTGGTACCCTGCCCAGTGTGCCCTTAGGGGTATGTGCAGTACAGCCTCAGTCTGTCCCCTGTGGTACCCTGCCCAGTGTATTCCCAAGGGTACGTGCAGTGCAGCCTTGGTCCGTCCCCTGTGGTACCCTGCCCAGTGTGCTCCCAGGGGTATGTGCAGTGCAGCCACGTGCCGTCCCCTGTGGTACCCTTCCCAGTGTGCTCCCAGGGGTACATGCAGTGCAGCCTCGGGCCGAACCCTGTGGTACCCTTCACAGTGTGCTCGCAGGGGTATGTGCAGTGCTGCCTTGGGCCGAACCCTGTGGTACCCTTCACAGTGTGCTCGCAGGGGTATGTGCAGTGCTGCCTCGGGCCAACCCTTGTGGTACCCTTCACAGTGTGCTCCCAGGGGTATGCGCAGTGCAGCCTCGGCTGACCCCTGTGGTAACCATCACAGTGTGCTCCTAGGGTTATGTGCAGTGCAGACTCGGCTGTCCCCTGTGGTACCCTTCACATTGTGCTCCCAGGGGTACGTGCAATGCAGCCTCGGCTGTCCCCTGTGGTACCCTGCCCAATGTGCTCCCAGGGGTACGTGCAGTGCAACCTAGGTCCGTTCCCTGTGGTACCCTTCACAGTGTGCCCCCAGGGGTACTGGAAGTGCAGCCTCTGGCTGTCCCCTGTGGTACCCTTCAGAGTGTGCCCCCAGGGGTACGTGCAGTGCAGTCTCTGGCCGTCCCCTGTGGTACCCTACCCAGTGTCACCCCCCTCCACTCAGGAACTCTGTGACGACTTAGGCAGGCATTTTATACAAAAGATCGATCTGATTTATCAGACCTTCGATACGGAGGAAAAGGAACTGGGTGAGGGACAATCATCCAGAGACCCACTGCAGTACTCAGAGTCCTTCCCTGGGCTCGATTCCTTCTCGTATGTAATGAAAGAGCAAGTAGGCTCCCTATTGAGTCGTGTAAAATCGGGTTCGCCATTGGACCCTGTACCACTGGCGATCATGGCAACACTCAGCCCGGTCTTAGCAGGTGCACTCTCCACAATATATAGCATCTCATTGGAGACGGGCATATTTCCTAATAAGTGGAAAACCGCACGTGTGAAGCCACTGCTAAAAAAAAGCACTAGCAGACCCGTCTGAGTTGCAGAACTATAGACCAATCTCGCTTCTTCCCTGCTGATCGAAGGTCTTGGAAACTTTGGTGAATCAACAACTATCCCTCTATCTGGAAGAAAACAACCTTTTGGATCCCTCGCAGTCCGGCTTCCGTGCATCACATAGCATGGAGACCGCACTGTTGAAGGTGACGGACACCATAAGGATGACACTGGATAGAGGAACACCAGTGATCCTAGTCCTCCTTGATCTGTCAGCAGCATTTGATACCATCTCGCACAGGCAGCTGCTGGACAGATTGGGGGGGGATTGGGGTGAAGGGCAGGGATCTTATGACGATACAAAGTTTCCTATCGGGCCGTACCCAGAGTATTCAGCTGGACTCATTTGTATCGCAAAACCACAGGGATGGACAGGGTTGTTCCGCAGGGATCTGTCCTGAACCCTACCCTGTTTAATGCATACATGACTCCTTTGGCCGATATCATCAGAGGCTACGGCTTTGCGACCATTTCTTATGCGGACGACATGCAGCTAATTGTACCCATTGAGGAGGACATTATGACAACTCAACTAAAATTTAGAAGCTGCATGTCCAGCATTGCCAGCTGGATGAGGAGGAATTTTTTACAACTTAACTCCTCAAAAACAGAGATTCTGCTGTTTGGGAAGGCCAAAGCAATCTGGTTTCCTGAATGGTGGCCTACTGAGCTGGGAGAAGCCCCCCTTTCTAGGAGTTGGGCCAAGAACCTGGGCGTTAGGATAGATGACAATCTGTCTATGGAGGAGCAGGTTAAGACTGTGGCCGGTGCCTGTTTCGGCACTATGAGGATGCTCAGGAAGGTCTTCCCATGGGTCTCTTTGTCAGCAAGAAAAACCCTTATCCAGTCACTGCTGGTGAGTCGGCTGGATTATGGCAACTCGTTGCTGGTGGGGGATAGGGAAGATCTTCTATCAAGGCTCCAGGTGGTGCAGAATACAGCAGCCCATCTAGCCCTCAACAAACCAGCACGGACCCCTTCTTCCCCCTTGCTGAACCAGTTACACTGGCTCTCGATTATGAAGCAAGCTATCTTCAAGATGCTCTGTGTAGTCTTTAGATCACTACAAGGGAGTGGCACTGTTTACTTCAGAAATTAACTCAGCTGGTATCAGCCTGCCCGACAATTAAGATCTGGCAATGCAACCTGCTGTGTACTCAGAGAATACACAAGGTTAGGATGGGTGGCAGAGCCTTTTCCTATCTGGCAGCCAGTCATTGGAACAAATTGCCACGGAACATTAGAGCTTGTAATGAGTTAACCAGTTTCAAGAAACTTCTAAAGACATGGCTGTTTTAGTTGCATACGTTTAACAAGTAACTTTTCCTCGAAGCACCGAGAGATCCCTTCCTGGGATGATTTGCTTGCGCTCTACAAATCCACAAGTAAAGTAAGGTAAAGTGTGCTCCCAGGGTACGTGCAGTGCAGCCTCGGGCCGTCCCTGTGGTATCCTGCCCAGTGTGCTCCCAGGGATATGTGCAGTGCAGCCTCTGACCGTCCCCTGTGGTACCTTTCATAGTGTGCTCCCAGGGGTAAGTGCAGTACAGCCTCGGGCTGTCCACTGTGGTATCCTGCCCAGTGTGCTCCCAGGGCTACGTGCAGTGCAGCCTCTGGCCCCATCCTGTGGTACCCTGCCCAGTGTGCTCCCAGGGGTGCAGTGCAGCCTCTGGCAGTCCCCTGTGCTCCCCTGACCAGTGTGCTCCCAGGGGTACGTGCAGGGCAGCCTTGGGAAATCCCTATGGTACCCCTCCCAGTGTGCTCCCAGGGGTACATGCAGTGCAGCCTAAGTCCGTCCCCTGTGGTACCCTTCACAGTGTGCTCCCAGGGGTACGTGCAGTGCAGCCTCGGACCGTCCCCTGTGGTACCCTTCAAGGTGTGCTCCCAGGGGTATGTGCAGTGCAGCCTCAGGCCGTCCCCTGTGGTACCCTGCCCAGTGTGGTCCCAGGGCAAAGCGCAGTGCAGCCTCGGGCCACCCCCTGTGTTATCTTGCCCAGTGTGCTCCCAGGGGTACGTGCAGTGCAGCCTCCGGCCGTCCCCTGTGGTACCCTGCCGAATATACTCCCAGGGGTATGTGCAGTGCAGCCTCCGGCTGTCCCCTGTGGTACCCTGCCGAGTGTGCTCCCAGGGGTACGTGCAGTGCAGCGTCCGGCCATCCCCTGTGGTACCCTGCCCAGTGTGCTCCCAGGGGTAAATGCAGTGTAGCCTCCGGCAGTCCCCTGTGGTACCCTGCCCAGTGTGCTCCCAGGGGTACGTGCAGTGCAGCCTTCGGCCGTCCCCTATGGTACCCTGCCCAGTGTGCTCCCAGGGGTACGTGCTGTGCAGCCTCCGGCCGCCCCTGTGGTACCCTGCTGAGTGTGCTTCCAGGGGTACGTGCAGTGCAGCCTCTGGCCTTCCCCTGTGGTACCCTGCTAAGTGTGCTCCCAGGGGTACGTGCAGTGCAGCCTCCGGCCGACCCCTGTGCTACCCTGCCCACTGTGCTCCCAGGGGTACGTGCAGTGCAGCCTCCGGCCGTCCCCTGTGGTACCCTGCCGAATATACTCCCAGGGGTATGTGCAGTGCAGCCTCCGGCTGTCCCCTGTGGTACCCTGCTGAGTGTGCTCCCAGGGGTACGTGCAGTGCAGCCTCCGGCCGTCCCCTGTGGTACCCTGCCCACTGTGCTCCCAGGGGTAAATGCAGTGCAGCCTCCGGCCGTCCCCTGTGGTACCCTGCCCATTGTGCTCCCAGGGGTAAGTGCAGTGCAGCCTCTGGCCGTCCCCTGTGATAACCTGCTCCGTGTGCTCACAGGGGTACGTGTAGTGCAGCCTCGGTCCGTCCCCTTGGTACCCTACCCAGTGTGCTCCCAGGGGTACGTGCAGTGCGGCCTCCGGCCATCCCCTGTGGTACCCTGCCCAGTGTGCTCCCAGGGGTAGGTGCAGTGCAGCCTCCGGCCGTCCTCTGTGGTACCCTGCCCAGTGTGCTCCCAGGGGTACGTGCAGTGCAGCATCCGGCAGTCCCTTGTGGTACCCTACCCATTGTGCTCCCAGGGGTAAGTGCAGTGCAGCCTCGGGCAGTCCCATGTGGTACCCTGCCCATTTTGCTCCCAGGGACAAATGCAGTGCAGCCTCGGGCCGTCACCTGTGGTACCCTGCTCCATGTGCTCCCAGGGGTACGAGTAGTGCAGCCTTGGTCTGTCCCCTGGGTACCCTGCCCCGTGTGCTCCCAGGGGTATGTGCAGTGCAGCCTCGGTCTGTCCCCTGTGGTACCCTGCCCAGTGTGCTCCCAGGGGTAGGTGCAGTGTAGCCTCCGGCGTCCCCTGTGGTACCCTGCCCAGTGTGCTCCCAGGGGTATGTGCAGTGCAGCCTCCGGCCGTCCCCTGTGGTACCCTGCGCAGTGTGCTCCCAGGGGTACATGCAGTGCAGCCTCCGGCCGTCCCCTGTGTTACCCTGCCTGGTGTGCTCCGAGGGGTACGTGCAGTGCAGTCTCCAGTCGTCCCCTGTGGCACCCTGCCCATTTTGCTCCCAGGGACAAATGCAGTGCAGCCTCGGGCCGTCACCTGTGGTACCCTGCTCCGTGTGCTCCCAAGGGTAGGTGCAGTGCAGCCTCCGGCCGTCCCCTGTGGTACTCTGCCCAGTGTGCTACCAGGTGTACGTGCAGTGCAGCCTCTAAACGTCCCCTGTGGTACCCTGCCCATTTTTATCCCAGGGACAAATGCAGTGCAGCCTTGGGCCGTCACCTGTGGTACCCTGCTCTGTGTGCTCCCAGGGGTACGTGTAGTGCAGCCTTGGTCTGTCCCATTGGTACTCTGTCCCGTGTGCTCCCAGGGGTACGTGCATTGCAGCCTCGGTCTGTCCCCTGTGGTACCCTGCCCAGTGTGCTCCCAGGGGTAGGTGCAGTGCAGCCTCCGGCCGTCCTCTGTGGTACCCTGCCCAGTGTGCTCCCAGGGGTACGTGCAGTGCAGCCTCCGGCCGTCCCTTGTGGTACCCTGCCCATTGTGCTCCCAGGGGTAAGTGCAGTGCAGCCTCGGGCCATCCCATGTGGTACCCTGCCCCATGTGCTCCCAGGGGTACGTGCAGTGCAGCCTCAGTCTGTCCCTTGTGGTACCCTGCCCAGTATGCTCCCAGGGGTAGGTGCAGTGTAGCCTCCGGACGTCCCCTGTGGTACCCTGCCCAGTGTGCTCCCAGGGGTACGTGCAGTGCAGCCTTCGGCGTCCCCTGTGGTACCCTGCCCAGTGTGCTTCCAGGGCTACGTGCTGTGCAGCCTCCGGCCGCCCCTGTGGTACCCTGCTGAGTGTGCTTCCAGTGGTACGTGCAGTGCAGCCTCCGGCCTTCCCCTGTGGTACCCTGCTGAGTGTGCTCCCAGGGGTACGTGCAGTGCAGCCTCCGGCCGTCCCCTGTGGTACCCTGCCCACTGTCCTCCCAGGGGTACGTGCAGTGCAGCCTCCGGCCGTCCCCTCTGGTATCCTGCCGAGTGTACTCCCAGGGGTATGTGCAGTGCGGCCCTCGGCTGTCCCCTGTGGTACCCTGTCGTGTGTGCTCCTAGGGGTACGTGCAGTACAGCCTCCGGCCGTCCCCTGTGGTACCCTGCCCAGTGTGCTCCCAGGGGTACGTGCAGTGCAGCCTCCGGCCGTCCCCTGTGGTATCCTGCCCATTGTGCTCCCAGGGGTAAGTGCAGTGCAGCCTCTGGGCGTCCCCTGTGATAACCTGCTCCGTGTGCTCACAGGGGTACGTGTAGTGCAGCCTCGGTCCGTCCCCTTGGTACGCTGCCCAGTGTGCTCCCAGGGGTATGTGCAGTGCAGCCTCCGGCCGTCCCCTGTGGTACCCTGCCCAGTGTGCTCCCAGGGGTAAGTGCAGTGCAGCCTCTGGCCGTCCCCTGTGGTATCCTGCCCAGTATGCTCCCAGGGGAAGGTGCAGTGTAGCCTCCGGCCGTCACCTATGGTACCCTGCCCAGTGTGCTCCCAGGGGTACGTGCTGTGCAGCCTCCGGCCGCCCCTGTGGTACCCTGCTGAGTGTGCTTCCAGGGGTACGTGCAGTGCAGCCTCTGGCCTTCCCCTGTGGTACCCTGCTGAGTGTGCTCCCAGGGGTACGTGCAGTGCAGCCTCCGGCCGACCCCTGTGGTACCCTGCCCACTGTGCTCCCAGGGGTACGTGCAGTGCAGCCTCCGGCCGTCCCCTGTGGTACCCTGCCGAATATACTCCCAGGGGTATGTGCAGTGCAGCCTCCGGCTGTCCCCTGTGGTACCCTGCCGAGTGTGCTCCCAGGGGTACGTGCAGTGCAGCCTCCGGCCATCCCCTGTGGTACCCTGCCCAGTGTGCTCCCAGGGGTAAATGCAGTGTAGCCTCCGGCAGTCCCCTGTGGTACCCTGCCCAGTGTGCTCCCAGGGGTACGTGCAGTGCAGCCTTCGGCCGTCCCCTATGGTACCCTGCCCAGTGTGCTCCCAGGGGTACGTGATGTGCAGCCTCCGGCCGCCCCTGTGGTACCCTGCTGAGTGTGCTTCCAGGGGTACGTGCAGTGCAGCCTCTGGCCTTCCCCTGTGGTACCCTGCTGAGTGTGCTCCCAGGGGTACGTGCAGTGCAGCCTCCGGCCGACCCCTGTGGTACCCTGCCCACTGTGCTCCCAGGGGTAAATGCAGTGCAGCCTCCGGCCGTCCCCTGTGGTACCCTGCCCATTGTGCTCCCAGGGGTATGTGCAGTGCAGCCTCCGGCTGTCCCCTGTGGTACCCTGCCGAGTGTGCTCCCAGGGGTACGTGCAGTGCAGCCTCCGGCCGTCCCCTGTGGTACCCTGCCCACTGTGCTCCCAGGGGTAAATGCAGTGCAGCCTCCGGCCGTCCCCTGTGGTACCCTGCCCATTGTGCTCCCAGGGGTAAGTGCAGTGCAGCCTCTGGCCGTCCCCTGTGATAACCTGCTCCGTGTGCTCACAGGGGTACGTGTAGTGCAGCCTCGGTCCGTCCCCTTGGTACCCTACCCAGTGTGCTCCCAGGGGTACGTGCAGTGCAGCCTCCGGCCGTCCCCTGTGGTACCCTGTTCCGTGTGCTCACAGGGGTACGCGTAATGCAGCCTCGGTCTGTCCCCTTCGGTACCCTACCCAGTGTGCTCCCAGGGGTACCTGCAGTCAGGAGCGTAACGCCCATTGGACTCAAAGTGCTTCATCCCCCCCCCCCCCCCCCCCCCCTCTCCCCGTCGTGGGTGGCAGCCGGGGATGAGACAGCTTCCTTGGCACACATACAGCTTTACCCGAGCACTTCACAGGTCTTTTAAAGACCTTTTGCTTGTTAATGAGGCTTTGATGGTTGTCAGTCACCCCTTCTTAGGGCCCCTACAGCTCCACTGCCTTTTTCTTGAAGAATCACCCCCGCCCCCTCCCGAAATGTGACTCTAGGTGCGCCTCTGCGTGCAGTGCAGCCTCGGGCCGGGCCGTCCACTGTGGTACCCTGCCCGGTCTATCCCGCACCTCCTGCCTGCCAGGACCGTGTGCCCGCGGGCGGGGGGGGGGGGGGGGGGGCGGGGGGTTCCTCGCCGCTGCTGCACTCCCCGCGCCGGTGCGGCATCCCCGGGCTCTGCAGGCCGGCGAGAGCTCCCCTGGGGATGGCGTGCGTGGGAGGACGCCAGCTTTTCCCGCCTTCTGTCGATGTCACTTGTCGCTGTTATTAATGTCAGCCCCGTGCCAGCCCTCCGCCCCCATGGCTGTCCTCGCTAAGGAGGCGGGATTACCACACTGCAGCAAGGACGGCGAGGTCCCCCTCTCTCCCCCGGTGACATACGACGCGGGGAGGACCCAGAGCCTCTCTGCCGGGTCTGAGGGGAACCCAGCGCCCCTTCAGCCTTGGCGGGGCGCAGTGCCTCCCTCCAGCTGGGCTGAGGGGCACCGAGCCCTGACTGAGGGGAGCCCCCCCATCCTTTAACCGAGGCGGACCCCTCCACTCTGAAAGATGACAAATTGTCACCGGTGGAAAAACTGCCAGCCCCGTCCTCGCTGCGAGGGGTTATTTTTAGTAATTGTTTGCATGGTTATTAAACCCTTTGTATGTGGTGTGGGAGGCGGCGGGGGAGAGGGTGGGGAAAGAGCTGGGAAAGGGAAACTCTGATCTGCAGAGAGAGCTGGCGGTGGGCGAATGCAAGGGGAAAACCGGAAGAAGAGGGAAAGGGATTAATGATAAAGGAGGGGGAGAGAGAAGGTACCAGGAGAGGAGACCGAGATGAGAATACGCACGCAAAGAAAGATGAGGGGGAAACTATTTTTCTCTTTTCAGAATATTTTCAATGTTTCCATTTCCCCTTCCTCTGTCTCCTCTTCCCTTTTCCTTTTGTTTTTTTTTTGCTCTCTGGTTGTCTCTCCCTCGTCATTTCTCCTTCTTTCCCTCTCCTCTCTTTATATCCTCTTTACTTCCCGACATCCGGTTTCTCCTTTTTCTTTAGCTCCCCCCCTCCTTTCTACCAAGCTTTTCCTAGTCGAGAGACCTCTCTGTTGCTCACGGTGAGTTGTCACGTGCTGTCTCTCTGTCCCTTGATAGTTTCTATATTCCCTTCTGTCCCACATTCCGCAACAGGTCCCCCCTCTGAAGGCCGTATCCAACAAAATCCAAGGCTCACAGGGCCGACTGTCCGGCTTCACACGCTAGGGGCGAGTGCATCCATGTCCACACGGATGGATATTTACAGTGCTAAAGACGTGACCATAACGTCTTGAACGTGCAATCAGTGCCTAATTTATAAAAGAACAAATGCAGGGGCCCGAAATTGTGCTCGGAAGATCATGGCCTGTGTTATCGGATGTCAGGGCTGATGAGTATCAAGTAGGCTTGATTCCTTTTTCATCCTCCTTCAGACACTCCCTGCCCCTCTTGCTCGCTCTTGCATGTTGTATGTTTCCCCTCTGTTCTCCCTTTGCCACTTTTTCTATCTTTTTCTTCCTAATTCTTTCTTTTGTGTTTTCTCTCTATCTTCCTTTAGGCGAAAACCTCACAAGGATAACAAAGTGCCAGAAAATGAGTATCATTTGGTTCCACTTGCAACCACCAGCTCAAATTAAGCACTGAAAGCAATCATTGTCTTCCTAGCACATTCAAACTGAACTTTTCAAGCCCAAATAAAACAACAGCATCTCGCACGAACTCCTCACGCATAACCCCAAAACCACCAAGAAAATCCAGACTAACTGGAGTTCTTCTGCCCCATCAACTTATTATCAAAATCTCTCACCTAGCAGCTGTGCCAACGTGTCCCTCTACTCCATTAGATTCAACTCCATACCCATAAATCACAATAGTACCACGTGTTCTCAGAAGAACTGTACCTCTTTAAACTATGTCTCCGGATGTTGAACCCTTCTCTACAGAAATGTCTCATTTCTCCTCACTTTGTCGATTGCAACTGTTTTAAATGCACCTCTCCAAAAGTTCTTCGGTATAAATTCTGTCCACAGTATCAATGATCCTCACTTCTGCTTCCACTACCACGCCTATCCGAAATGAATGTGTCCCAAACTCATTTGCTGCCAAATTCAAAATCCTCAACACCGACACAAAACCTCTAACAATTGAAATCTTGATATGTTTGAAGCATTCTTATGCTCACGCCCATCCCCCAATGACACCTAAACCTGAATCTAAATATTCACGCCACTTCTCCATCAGACAAATCCCTACCAACGGATAATTCTGTATCTGCATAACACTACTCTGCCCTCTTTGTTCTGTTTTTGATTTACTCTAACAAATCGCTAACCAGTCACCCCTATCACACCCAAGTGCAGCAAACTCTGTCCATCTCTATCACCCACCAACTCCAACACGCTAAAAGCTCTGTAGAGCAGCCAGTCCATGGTCAAGGAAAACAAAACTGCCTCCTTGCTGCAGAGACACAGCCTCTGCAAAGCGGGCAATATCAGCCGTAACAAAGATACTGTTATCGGTTCCAGTAATTATTCGGTCTTGCAAACTCCCTCACCCAGCAGTCTCGAATCCCATATCCTCAGCCAGTGGCTTGTATCCTCAAAACAATTTCCCATAAAAGGCCAAACTTGCCAACTTACCCACTATTGTGACAAGAGAAGAACCTGTTTCAGTCAATGGCATGCGAAAGACCACTACATCATCCCTTGTCTTTTGGAAGTCCTTGACATCCAACAACCTTGGCTGGGCTCCTGACTCCCATTGCCCAACCATGCCTGTCTCTACACTCACCTAGTCAATGGAGCTAATGACCCATCTATTCGTGGAATCACTCTGGTCCCCCTATTCTTCAAAGGTCCTTGAGCACGTCTGAAATGTTCAAATGTGCATTCGGAGCTAGCCCACAGAAACTCCGACACTGTGAACGAGACAATGCATCAGCACGGTCATCCTTAATTCATGGAACATGTCTGGTTATAAAAATAATATATTGCAAACAGCCTAACACAAACACTCATAGCAGCTTCCAAACCCTCACTTCTCTTGCTGATGGTCTGTTAACAATGTTGAACACTGCCATGTTGTCTACGTGAAGGTCACTTTTATATTCCTTCAATGCATGCCCCGCAGAACTAAAGGTATTACCAATAGTAAGAACTCAAGAAATGCAAGGCTACTTCCTTCGAGTTTCCACGATTCCGGTCACAGCTTAGCACACCACTTTCTTTGCCAAAATAAATGAAAACCTACCTCTGTGGCTGTGTCAGAAAATATCTGCACTGTCCAGCCAGCCTCTTCATCCAAGCCATAGAGTGTAATGCCAAATGCGCCTTCATTCCTGCTGACAACCTCACTTGGTGATGTGGCAAAAATTGCCCTTATATGGTAGGGCCGAGTCTCCTATAAAATATTCTACCAGCTCTCACCACTCTGCATGCAAAGTTTAGGTGGCCTAACAGACCTTGAACTGATATTTCCTCTACCTTCCTCTTTCTCTAAATATCTGCCAACAGTCTACAGCACTACATTCCGGTCAGATGGCAGCCTCACTCCCATGCCCGTAGAATACATTTTATCCCTAAAAATTGCAATGCCTTCCCTGGACCCAAAGCATTTTCGGAAGCAAGGGGCATTCCCAATTCAATCATCAAGGAACTAAACCGTACAGATCTGTCTGGCACATTTCGGGGGCTCTATGACCCAATAAAGAAATATAAATCCAAATAATGTACCACTGATGAGAAACCTGTCTCAAAAATCCACAACCATTGTACAAACAAACCGAACGTCTCAAACAATGGGCGGTAAAGGGAACACCCCATAGAAGAAGCCTTGGCCACAATAATGTGGCCTCGAACCGGTATTTCTAATAACTCAATCATCAGTGTAGCAAATGAAAGGATGTTATATCCCTTTTTGCCATGAAAGCACCTGGACCCCACCCTTCATCAGCCGTCTCGTCACCAATATTTGCATAATATACATAACTCAACACGTCTGTTATGAGATTGTTAGCAATTGACCTTCTTGCCGCCCTGACAAATGTAGCCTCAAACACAAGTGAAATCATAACAAGGTTCAAATGAAACTCACCTTTTATCTTCTTAGGTATAAGAGATATAAACAGCCCCTCTAACAGCTAATCATCGAAAGCCCTTCCCTTCCCTTTAAGCTACCCTGTCATGTGTTTTGCCTGAACCACCTTCAGATGTTCTGAAGGTAGTTCTATTCTGAACATCCAGATGTTGGGGAGAGCACAAATGTTTGGCCATCCATTTATTCTAGGCCCTTCATAACCCACTCTGAAAACAATAAAAAAAACTAGTCAACTATAACTGCACATCCTCCTGCTTGGGACGAAACTGAATACAATATTGTTATACCTTCATTTTAACAGACACACATATTCTTTCTGAAATGTCCCTGCCCTCCACCTGTGAGAACTATGGCTGTCAATGCCCGCCGTACACCATGACTATTCGCCTCTCACTTTGTTAAAAGAGTGCCTGACTGGATGCTTCACCTCACATTTGGAGCACTTCAACCTAAATTTACAAAACTATCTACTGCAAAAACATGTGTTATAGGCCCAGCACTCCTCTACAAGTGGGCCATGCTGAACGGATCGGTATATCACAGGTAGCCTGCTTGCTGGATATGTAGTCGGACCGGGATACTGGGTGCCACCCATTGTAACCAAAAATCCATATTCAACTTGTCCCACTTACCATTGGCATCTTCTTGCAGCCTAGCCCTAAATTCCTTGTTGCGACAGATCTATCGAACCCACGAAAGTGATCTGGGCCTTGCTTATGACATCAACATTCTTAAAAAGTGCACTCCACTCAGGATATTTTATAATAATTCACACTGGTGTAAATCAAAAAGGCTGCCATCCACATCTCATATGCTATTACCACCTTGGACCTTGCTGACAGCTCTAGCTCCTCCTCTTTTTAGCCTTCTTTCACCTGCCCCTCTGTAACAACCTAAAACCTTAAATATATTCACTCTTTCAGGTATTTTCCTTAGTAGTACCCACGCGACGTGCCCCATATGGTCTCATCACCCCCATGTAATGCAGCTTTTTTACTCTTTACTTTCTATTTTTTGCCTTTGTTTCCCGTATGTTCTCCCTCCCTTCTTATAACTTACCAATACCGCTGATATTTTGCTCCAATTATAAGTTTTTTCCATTATCTCCATACTGATCCCTTTAAGAAGAACATACTTCCCATTTGTTAACATTGTACGACAACACAGATCTCATTGCCTGCAACTCCAAACCCGCTCTTTTTAATCTCCTTGGCTGCCATCAAACCTGCCTTTTCTTTTTTTTCATGGATGGAATACTGATTATATGAAATATGTTTGATGTGTTTGAAAGTTGTTTATTTAAAACACCATCATTTATATCAGTATTGGTGTAGCAATAGTTGAATTACTGAGATAATGCACTCTTTTTACATCCATGATCTGTGGCTACCCCAATATTATTGATCAGATCATATGGGTTGCTCTTTGGTATGCACTCATGCCTGCCTTAAGTTCAGCACGAGTTTGGGATCGTCAACATTTAGCTTTCAGGTCTGGAGGCAGCTTCTCAACGAGTGGATGTGTGGCAGGCGGCTAACAAGACTATGCTTGTGGAACAGCAAACTAAGGGCTTCTGTTCTGGGGCAAGACTTTGGCTCCTACCTGGTTTTCCCCTCATAGTGAAAAACCTTTCAGTTTCTTGTTAATAATAATCACTCCGTCTCACCTCCCAAAGTAATTGTAATTACGAGGGGGTGGGCAATAAACTCCGCTCCGCTGCCTGAGTACGCAGAGTTTTGCAGAGGAGTTCCGGCAAAACTCCGCCAACCGCCGCGTGGTGGAGTGTTTGCTTGTACGTGGCTCACCAACCGTAAGTTGCAAAGTGCAAACACGAATTTGTGTCCCCTAGTGTGATTTTCGGGCACAAGAATCCCACCTGGTTCTATTTTCGGAATGCGGGGGGGGGGTCATGTCAGGTTGCGACTGTTCACATTGAGAAAGCTGCAGCTCAAGTAGAAAATGTACTCTACCGGCAGAAAGAAGCAGCACCCTCTGGTGCGCCGCGTGGTTCTGTTTGTGCTGATTTTACAGCATGGAACAAGCTCCCTGTGCTAAAATTCAGCACAGGCAGTGTGAGAAGCCAAATTACACCCACTCACAGAACTACATGAAATCTTGCTGAGTTTTTATGTAACTCCGCAGAATTCCATGGAGTGAAATCCTGCGAGTTCCGCCCACCCATAGTTATTACCCCTTTTCATTTTTTTAAATCTAAAATTTCCCTGGAATGTGATAAATTTTGTCCACTATTTCACCCCAGCACATAGTCTATTATTCTCTGCCATAATCTCCAGCCGCGGCCCGTGGAGGGAGTTCCGGTGGGGCTGAAAGGCAGGGCGGGGGAGGGGCAGGGTGTGGGGGTTCTAAAAACTGGAATATGGATAATTGGAGGTAAGTAAACAATTTAATTAATAAAACGAATTTCGTAGTGCGTGCTGCATCGCATTTTGCAATGCAGGGCGCACTACGAAATTTGTTTAATTAATTAAATGGTTTACTTACCTCCAATTATCCATATTCCGGTTTTTAGAACACCTCCACCCTGCCCCTCCCCGTCCCGCCTTTCTGCCCCACCGCAACTCCCTCCACGGGCCACGGCTGATCATCTCATTCGGTTACAGAAAGAAAGTTTATTTTTATTTATTTATTTATTTAAAGAGTTTTATATAACGCTGGCTTGACCCGAAGGTATCAGAGCGTTTTACATGAGAATCAACAATGTAACAGAATAAGTTCAACAAATTACACAATCCATAAAAAAATAAGCAATATAATTAGGAGGGGAGAGAAAGGAGAGAGAGAAGTAGTGAGGGGGCAGGGGAGGTGAGAAAGGAAGGATAAGGGAAGAGACAATAACGAGAGACGAAAAGAAGTCTGTCTAAAGACCGACTGGGTAGGTGACGACCAAGGAGGGAATCCACGGCCCATCTCCTCTATAGCTAAACCAGGTAGCTCCATCGGGCGTCAGACAAAATAGATCAGTCTCAATACATTGAGAGAGGAGAGAAGGAGGGACATAAAATAGAGGGAGGATGTGGGATGAGAGGACAGGAGAGACGAAAGGAAGTGGAACAATGTGGTTCAACAACATAACAGAAAAAGATCAAAAATTACACATTACATCAAACAATCAGTAATACATTGGGAGAGGAGAGAAAGGAGAGAGAAAGGTAGTGGGGGGTAGGAAAGGTGATAAAGTGCTGATGAGGGAAGAGACAATAAGGAGAGACGAAAAGAAGTTAATCTAAAGACCGACTGGGTAGGTGACGACCAAGGAGGGAATCCACGGCCCATCTCCCCTATAGCTAAACCAGGTAGCTCCATCGGGCATCAGACAAAATAGTTCAGTCTCAATACATTGAGAGAGGAGAGAAGGAGAGACATAAAATAGAGGGAGGATGCGGGAGGAGAGGACAGGAGAGACGAAAGGAAGTGGAACAATGTGGTTCAACAATATAACAGAAAAAGATCAACAATAACACATTGCATCAAACAATCAGCAATACATTTGGAGAGGAGAGAAAGGAGAGAGAAAAGTAATGGGGGGTATGGGAGGTGAGAAAGTGAGGATAAGGGAAGAGACAATAAGGAGAGACGAAAAAAAGTCTGTCTAATGACCGACTGGGTTGGTGACGACCAAGGAGGGAATCCACGGCCCATCGCCCCTATAGCTAAACCAGGTAGCTCCATCGGGCATCAGACAAAATAGTTCAGTCTCAATACATTGAGAGAGGAGAGAAGGAGAGACATAACTAGAGGGAGGATGCAGGAGGAGACGACAGGAGAGACGAAGGGAAGTGTAACAATGTTGTTCAACAATATAACAGAAAAAGATCAACAATTACACATTACATCAGATAATCAGCAATACATTAGGAGAGGAGAGAAAGGAGAGAGAAAAGTAGTGGGGGGTGGGGGAGGTGAGAAAGTGAGGATAAGGGAAGAGACAACCGTAGAGACGAAAGGAAGTCTGTCTGAAGACCGACTGGGTAGGTGACGACCAATGAGGGAATCCATGGCCCATCTCCCCTATAGCTAAACCAGGTAGCTCCATCGGGCATCAGACAAAATAGTTCGGTCTCAAGTGTTGAGGGAAGAGGTTCACTGAGAAACAGGGTGGGGACAGGGGGCGGGGGCAGATGTTGGCAGAGGATAGAAGCTGGAAAGAGAAGGAGCGGAGAGGGGAGTATGTATGAGGGGAGGGATGATGTGTCAACAGAGTTAGAATGGAGGGTGGGATGAGGAGGTGCAGGGAAGACTGGGGTGGTGCGAAGTGGGGAAGGGGAGAAGGAGCAGTGGAATGGAACAGGTAGGGTGTCAGAGAGAGGTAGAGTATTCAGTAAAGCGTGAACAGATAGCGCAGGAGGGACGATTAGAGAGGTGGGCAATAAGGCGGGGTAGTGGGAGAGGGGGGAGATTCCAGGGGAAGAGGAAGTAGGTAAGGTCGCAGTTAAGAGAGAGAGGTGAGAGTGGAGGAGGGATCAAAGAGGAGAGAAAGTATTCGAGAGGAGTGGTGAGATTATTGATAGAGAGATCCGTAAGAATAAAGGAAGAGAGAATAAATCAGGGCAAATAGGATAAACAAGATTCACATTACAACCAGATGGATAAAGTGAGTAATATAAATTACTAGTGTAGAATACAAAATTACACAGATCAATGAGGTAAATTGGAAAACGAGAAAATCATAACAAAATTAAAAACAAAAATGTACAAGTATTCACCTTACAAATAAGAGTAAAGTGTAAGGAATTAAATTACAAGAGCAGATTTACAGTTTACACAGTACAGTTTCAACAGATAATTAGAGGTAGACCCTTAATAATGCATCAGAAGGAAATGTGACAAGTTCGTAATGGGCATTGGTAAAAATCACTCAACATAAATAAACCAGAGATGGGGGCATTTTCATGTACAAGATGGCGTGGAATAGAACAAGAACACTATGCCATAATGCTCTTTGCAAAGCCTGCAGTCGGGGCAAAATGTTGCTATATTGGAAAAAAGTCACAAATCATCCCACATGCTAACCACTGGCCTCTGGTTCCTCTTCATGGATCACCCACAGGGCTTTCCTCTTAGTTTCTATGTTTTGCTATTCTCCTACTACTTGCTGGTTCAGTTGACGTCTCAACTAGGCAGATCCTTTTTAGTGTTAGCCCACCTAGCGCTGACTGTGGAATTCCTTTGCACTTGGTTTCCAGCAAAATGAAAATCGCTGAAGGATAGGCATCTAAGTGAAACATTTAGGCCACGTTATTCCCCAGAAGTTGCCTTGCTTAAATTAGGATCTAGGTGGTACCACCAGCAGGCCATCATTTGGTGACTGCATCTTTTACAAGAAAGATGAGGGTAAACAAAAAAGAGATTTTTCCTGGAACTCAAAACTGATTGCAGCTCTCTATTTTGTCCGGGAAGAGACAGAGCTATCTATATTGCAGGTAACTGAACAGCTACTCTTCTTGTCGGATGCAAGAACCCATCTGTGTTTTCTGTGGACTTAAAAGTGGCACTGGACATCAAGACTTCGGAGAAGATGTAGCCTTACTGCTGAAGAGTTCGACGTCGAAGCTGGGGAACCGAGTTCGAGTCTTGGCAACGACCCTCAACATCCTGTGATTCTGGACAAAACGTTTAATCTCCCCGAGCCTAACAAATAATACATATGAATGTTTGCTCATGTAACGAAACTGGTGCAATGTAAAGTTCTCGGATATCTTCGGGTCCAGTTCGAGCTATATAAAAGCAAAAAAAAAAAACAGTTTCAGTGCAGCCCTTCTTCTTGGGATTGGAACAGCATGAAAGAATGTCAAATTTCAATGTTGGATGGGTCCACATTCGTGAGTCAATGCCAAGATTCACTGTGAGATGGACAAATGCCAGCACCTTATACCTTAACGTAAACATGGCTGCTCCAAGACGTCAACCGCCAGTGGCCACTGCATGTGATGAGAGGCACGTGACGCACGTCTCATTTGACAAACTCTAATCTTTTTCAGAAGTAAAAGCTTCACATCAGATGCCATGGAAACCGATTTCTGCCCGTTGGATATACATTGACTGTGGCTTAACATGGGAATGCACGTTATTCTGAAGGCATCATTTTACCTTTGGCAATGACGCAACGACCTGTGACTGCCATAATTGTAGGAAATGCACCTTCTTGATCCCAATTGTGTGGCCTAGATTACGCCAGTGGAATTGGATCAGGCCTGGACTGGCCGTTGAGGGCACCGAGCATTCCCCCGGTGGGCCGCATGGTTGGGGGCCGGTTTTGGGCCCCTGGGGCCGTTTTTGTTACAGGGCCGTTATGCTGCAAAAACGGCCCTGTAACAAAAACGGCCGAAAACTGGCCCTGTCACAGAGCACGGTCGCACCTCTCCCCCCTCCCCTCTCCTCCCGGAGGGGTGGGAGGGTGGCCGGCCGAGCACTTTGCCAGGGCCGGTTCTGGTTCCCAGTCCGGCCCTGAATTGGATGTGGCCCGGACTGGCCGTAGCAGGCACCGGGCAATCCCCCGGTGCGCCGCACAGGTTGGGGCCGGTTTTGGGCCCCTGGGGGCCGATTTTGTTACAGGGCCGTGTTTGCAGCATAGCTGCAAAATCGCCCCTGTAACAAAATCGGACGAAACCGGGCCCGGCAAAGAGCTCGGCGTCGCCCCCAACCCCCCGGAGTGGGAGGGGGGGGGGGGGGGGGGGGGGGACTGGGCTGCCTTGCACTTTGCCAGGGCCGGTTTGGGTTCCCAGTCCGGCCCTTGGAGCCTGTGAATTCTGAAGTGTACAAAGAAGTTAGTTTGGAGGTGTGTAACTTTTCTCTCCCGGATCCCATTCTGCAGCTGCCCGAGGCCACCCGGTGGCCATCAAGAGGGCGGCACCTTAGTCGCCGGGGGGCTCCCCCCCGCCCCCTTTCCGTGCAGGTACTCCCTCCTCCCTCGGGCAGGAGGGGTCCAGCAAGGAACGGGGCTGGCCCAGTGACGTGCTTCAGGGGGCGGCAGGCCGGGCGAGGGGTACTTAAGTCCCCCTCACCATGTTCAGGCCTCTTTGCCGCCCCTCACCACGGACAAACGGTCGATTAGGACGCACTTCTCCACGCAAGCTAGGACCGTCGTGTTTTGCGGTGAGTGCAGGCCTAGTGGCCGGTACCCCTCCTCCGCCCACTCCCTCCTAGCGGAGGTCGATCGGGGCCAGGCGGCCTGCTTAGGAAGCGGGCCGCTGTGGAAGTGGGGGGTGCCACCATACTGAGCACCGCTCTGGGGGATTAGCACGGGGGGTTGAGGTCGGGGGTTATGGTGGGTCCCAAGGCGGCGCCGCGACCGGGGCGGGTGAAAGCACGATGCGGTGGGCTTTGGGACTGGGGAAGCCCGACAGTGGGTCGCCCGCAAGCTCTCTCCCACGTGGCATGGCCCGCGCCTCCCGGTAGGCCCCCATCACGCGGAGGGCGGGGTGGAGGCCCTCCACACCCGCTCTCCTCCACCAACCCATATCCCCTCCCTCCACGGGCCACGCATGGGGGAGCAACAGGCGTTTTGTCCCTGCCTCCCTCGTTGTCGACTCGTTCTCCGGACCATTTGGTCACGAAGGGAGTCCGCAGGCCACGTGTTCGGCAGCTCACAGGCCGCACGTCCGGCGGGCCACAGGCCATAATCACAGGATGTTCGGTGACATCGCCGAGGCTCAGACCCGGGTCCCCAAAGTCCCCTCGCGAGGACAGGGCAGAAGCATCCCCGAGCTTGTCAGGCCCGGACCGCGACCCCCCCCCCCACCCCGCAAATTTCTATACTGCAGCTCGGGCCGATCGGCTGCCGACCAGGCAAAGTTGGCCAATCACACGCCATGCTGAAGAAGGGCATTATTTCTATCCATGAAATTACATTCTGGCCTTACAGCAGCGCCGCAAGCAAACGGTTATTACCGAACAAACTGCTCCATCAGCTGCTCCTGGGCCACAGTGTAAGCAGCCTCCCCACCCACACCGCTTCCCTAGTTGTAGCAGGTATGGCTCCCCCCATTGCTACCAGGGTTGGGTTGTGATGGGTCATGGGCAGTTGTTGGCTAACCATTCCTGACGCCATTGGGTAGGGGGACTCTCCGCTCCAGCCCGCAGCTCACTCCCCCACTGTGCAACCAGTGTGGGGAGGGCGGAGCAAGCAATCTACCATGGGACGTACGCAACTCCGTTATCGTTGGGGAAAGGGAAAATCCGTGAGCACATAAACGGACTCCTGCGCCTGAGCCCGCGGCCTCTGATCGGGGCCGACCGTTAAACCTCACTGCCTCCCGCACCCGAGTACATATTCCCAGGTGGTCTCGAACCTGCAGTTTGGCAGACTCAGTGGCACCCGAGTCTGAGATGGGCTAGAGAACTCCTGGAAAGCTACGCTTTCGGTTGATCCAGACTATTACGGCTCGCTGAAAGCAAAATTGTAAAAACGTGTTGCTGGTTTTTATCCCTTCGAGCTTCCCGCAATTTATTTTGATTAACCCTGGGGCTCGAACCCTGGTTGCCCCGGTACGTTCATGCTGCCTGAGCATGCTGCGCTATTCCGTCACGTCATAATAGGATCTAACGATAATGGGCATACGAACACTGTGAATTTTACACTTTGTTAATAATGAATCCTCCCAGCGCTCGGCTTACTTAGGAAACAATCTGCTAGCATGGACAGAGCATTACTAATAAAGATCTGCGGCCCAACTAGGAGCAAGGGATATGCATTGCGCGGCCTAAAATCCCCGCCCGGCGTTCATTGAATGACGCAACACTCGGCTGTGGGGCCCCCAGTGGCCTGCCCCATAGTGCTCGCTCGAATGTGCTCAATCTTATCTACGGAGTGAAACACTCCCTACCCATTACCTGGAAACGTGTTTTTTTTCCAAAGGGGGCAGTGCCATGGATAGCAACCACAGCGGATGCGTCCGGGATGCCGACTAGCCCCCTACCAAAGTGACCGGCATCTCGCTCAGCCATCTGACCTGCATGCAAGCAAGAACCACGCGCATCGTAGACGGGAAGAATGGTGCTCGAGGAGCCCTAGACTGAGGGGCTGTGTGGAGGCGTTGCAACCTAGTCTCGCTAACAGGGCCCTGGGGAAGCTACGGGGTTTTTGTCAATGGTGTCTCAGTGGGACCGGGGACCGGGTTTGTGTAAATGGTGTCCCCTGCCCATAGAGTGAGGGGCATCAGCTCCATCCGGCAGGGTCTTGTAAAGGTGCATTGAGTCAAATAATTGTGTCCCCTGCCCATAGAGTGAGGGGAACCAGCTCCATCCGGCAGGGGCTTGTAAAGTTGCATTGAGTTAAAAAATTGTGTCCCCTGCCCATAGAGTGAGGGGCACCAGTTCCATCCGGCAGGGCCTGGTAAAGGTGAAAGTGAACTGGATGGGGGCTCATAGTTTCCTCTGTTTTCAGGTGCCAGGGAGGAGACGTTAAGCGGGGTGTGCAGGGCCACACAGGGAGTTGAGAAGTTCAGGTAATGTTGGCCGAGACGGGGGGACATTTGTGGGGTCCGACAGCGTGCTCTCGCCACCCACTATGCTTGCGCAGGAAGGTTGTTGCCCAGGCGCAGTGGCCAGCAGTCTACAGACCCACCGGGTCGTTCAGTTACTCATGCTCCCATTTCCATTGCAGGCTACGTCTTGCAGTGGACACACTCGCAGTCGCACCCGTGCAGCATCCTAGGCTTCTTTCGGAAGGTATGTATCTTGGGCACAGGGTTTGCTCAAGAGAACAGAAAGAGGGGTGTCAGGTGTGCTAGGCGGGGATGCGGGAGAGCCTCAGGTGGGGCGGCAACGAGGGCAGGCGGGGCCCCCCGCTCCTGGCTTCACCATGATGTCATCTTTGGTAGCGTAGCTCACCGGGCATTTTCTTTTTCAGGGTCGACGGGAGCCGGCGGAATGGACAGCCAGGGATCCCCTCCACTGTTTTCCCCAACGTCCCAGGTTGGGGAAACCCCTACAGGAGCCGCCCACGATGCGCAATTGAAGGCACTCTTGGACATAATAAAGGCCAAAGGGGTGGCGTGGGCCAGTGAAGCACTTGGTGTCAGCAGCCAAGGAGACTCCGGAGTTGTTGTGGCAACCCCTGCGGTAGAACTGGAAATCACAGAGGATAAGGACACTGGACCCACGAGGTCCAAGAGAGTTAGGAAGACCACTTGCAAGGACTTTCCTGCAGAGCCGGCCCCTGCCCAAAGCCGCGCACCTGAGTTAACTAGGAATGTTATCGTCCACGTGCCGGCAGCCACATCCCCCTTGCAGGTGGTCCAGGCTACGCCACCCCAGGAAGTGGTGGCCCCGTCTTCGAATTTTGCCACACGGGATGAGTTGGGTAAGCTCACCAGCTCTCTGCAGGAATTCATGAACGAAATGAGAGCAGGCAGTAAGGCGGCGACGCAGCCGGCAGTTGAGGGTTCTGCTGCCCCCCCTGCACCAACAGTCACAGCGGAGTTGTCTTTCGTGCACGCGTGGGGGGGACAACTTTCACAGGGAAGCATCAGCAGCAGTGGCTCAGCGACCCCCAGCGCGCCAGTTCTGTCCTGCTCCCACTCGGCGACCGAGCGGTCTTTGATAGTTTCTCCAATCCCTCCGGCCACGTTATCGCCCACCTCCTCCGCTGTGCCCCCCCTTGCGCCACCCACAACCTCACCTCCCTCGCCGAGCATCCCTGCGCACTCCAGGATGACCATGGCTCCCCTGCTCTCAGGCAAATGCTCCCTAGCCTAGCTGGTACCACAGGCGGGTAGGGAGGCCATCTGGCGCAGGGAGTTCATAGACATCTTCTCCCTTCTGATGATAGGGGTGGAAGGGGTTGACATCAGGAAGGTGGGGGCAAAAGAGGATGAGAAAAAGGCACGATACCAGGCATGGCCCGAGAAATCACTCAAGAACTGGAGGCAGGCTTTTGGAATATTAGCGGCAGTAATCACTGAGCGCTTCCCGGAACAGGCGCAGGGTCTGTTTCAGTATGAGAGCATTATCACTGAGGAAGCAGAAAATGGGGGTACAGATATGATTATGAATTTAGAAAGAAGATGTCCATGTGTCCCGAATTGGAATGGGATCAGATAGAGGTCAGATTGTGGATGCAGCACATGGGCAAGGGGAAGGCCGAGAGCCTTGCCAAAGCGGGCACCAGCGATAAGAAAACGGAGGTAGCAAAGGGTCAACAACGGGGAAAAAGAGGTCACTTCGGGCAGTCCTTTCGCGGGGGGCGATGCAGCGGGGCCCCCAATAGGGGGGGGGGGGGGGGGGGGGAAACGAGCATTTGTGGGCACATGCAGATTGTTCAATGCAGGGAACTGCACATGGGGGAAAGCGTGCAGATTCTCCCACACATGCAGCAAATGCAGCGGCTCTCACGCAGCGACCTCCTGCGAGAAACGAGATTCAGCGGGGGGCCACCAGAAACAAGAGAAGTAACAGCCCCTCCTCTGGCCCTGTACAACACCCTCTCCCCCCATCACCCTGCAACCAAACCCCCCCCCGGGAGGCCCTGACCCACCCTAGGCCGTCGCCCACCATGCAGGTTGGGCAGCTCCAACACAAGGGCCCCTCTCCAATTGTCATCCCCAACCTGCTGCCACTACTGAGATCTTACCCCATTGTTAAAGACGGGGCAACGCTAGCAGAAGGTTTTCTGGAAGGTTTTAGGATCCCGTACCTAGGTCCGAGGGTCAGCAGGGAGGCGGACAACTTGAAATCAGCCAGGGACCTCCCCGCGGTGGTAACTGAAAAGATCAGGAAGGAACTGCTCCTGGGGAGGGTGGCAGGCCCGTTCCCTTCCCCCCCTCCCCGATTTCGTGGTATCTCCTTTGGGAGTCGTCCCGAAGAAAGAGCAGGAGGCTTTCAGGTTGATTCACCACCTGTCCTTCCCAGAAGGGGACTCTGTCAACTCCTGGCTGGCAGAGGAAGCAGGCTCCGTCCATTACAGCTCACTAGACACCGCCCGCCATTGATCAGGTCAGGAGATCAGGGAAGGGGGCCTGGTTAGCAAAGGCCGACATCGAGGCGGCATTCAGGTTCCTGCCTGTCCACCCGGAGAGCCACCACCTCCTGGGGTTCAAATGGGGAGGTCAGTACTTCTTCGACAAGTGCATGCCAATGGGTTGCTCTGTCTCGTGCGCCTTCTTCGAGGCTTTCAGCACCTTCCTGCAGTGGTCTCTCTCAGCGAAGTATGGGGTCGAAGCGGTGACGCATTACCTCGACGACTTCTTGTTCATTGGCAGGGACGGCACTGGGGAATACAGTGAGGGGTTGTCGTGTTTTTTGGATCTGGCAAGTCACTTAGGGGTGCCTCTGGCGCCGGGCAAGACCGAGGGCCCAGCACAGGTTCTCACTTTTCTGGGCATCGAGCTACACACGGTCAACGGGGTGTCTAGACTCCCTGCTGGCAAGGTGCAGGAACTGCAACGGGACATTCGGGATCTGCTCGGGAGGAACAAGGCACCGCTGGGGGTCATACAGAGCCTCCTCGGCAAACTCAACTTTGCAGCCCGGGTCATCCCGGCCGGGCGGGTCTTTGCAAGACGCCTAGCCAGGGCAACTGCGAACATAGTCCAACGCCATCACTTTGTGAGACTCTCAGCTGGAATAAAGCAGGATTTGGAAGTATGGGAGGAGTTCTTGGACAACTTCAATGGCACTGTCATTTGGAGGGCACCTTGGGCGGACAGTCCAGAACTTAGCATGTTCACCGACGCCTCAGGGAGGGAGGGCTTTGGAGCTATTCTGGGCGAGCAGTGGTGTGCGCAGGAATGGCCAAATGCATGGCGCAGGCGAGGCATCACTGCCAACATAACAGTTTTAGAACTTTTTCCCATCGGCATTGCCCTCCATCTCTGGCCCGGCCCTCTGTCAGAACCGAAGGTCCTTTTCTGGTCGGACAACCTAGCGGTGGTCCAGGCGATCAACGGTCAGACGGCCAGTTGTCCTCTGGTCCTCTGCCTACTGAGGGACCTAGTGAGAAGTAGCCTGCGCTGTAACCTTGAATTTAGGGCGCGTAACATCCCTGGGGTCATTAACATTGCAGCTGATGCACTTTCTCGTTTTCAGTGGGACCGTTTCCGGGCGGCTTGCCCAGGGGCGAGAGAGGAGATGACCCCGTTCCCGCCGGAGCTATGGCGCATCTTGGAGTGGAGCAGGAACTGAGAGCCATGGGCGAGAGGGCCCTTGCACCAAGCACCAGGAAACGCTATGGGAATCACCTTGCCACGTTCCACTGGACCGTTGATTACATGGGCTTGGGGGACCTCCCCCTGGAGGACAGAGTCAAAGCTTTCATTGTCAGGGCCAGAAAGCTGAGGAAATCCCACTCTTGGGTCTGCGGACATTTGGCGGCCATCGGGTACGACGCCAAACTAAGAGGGTGCACGGATCCCACCCAGTCTTTTGCCATCAGGGCAGCACTGAAGGGCTGGTCACGGGACGAGCCCAGGGCTCCGGACAACAGAGCCCCCATCGACTTCCGCACCCTGCAGGACATGCTGGGAGTTTTGCAATCGGTAGCCCGCTCGCAATTTGAGGCCACCCTGTTCACGGCAGCTTTCTGACTCGCTTTTTTCGGGGCCTTTAGGAGCAGCAAGCTGGTTGCACGCTCCAAGACCGATTCCTCTGGCGATGGATGCCCTATGCCTGGGGGACGTCGCCATGGACTCAGACATGACGATCACGCTCAGGAGGTCCAAGACAGACCAAACCAGAAAGGGGGTTCGCATTGTACTGGCTCCCATTGGGGAGCAGACTGGCTGCCCCGTGGCGGCGGTCCGAAACTACCTAGCCCTGCGACCAGCTGGGGCGGGCTACCTCCTTGTGCACGAGGACCTCTCACCCCTCACCAGGTACCAGATGGACAAAATAATGCTGGTCTGCCTAGCCCGAGCTGGCCTGACTGACAAAGGGAAGCGCTTCTCCAGCCACTCCTTTCGTATTGGGGCGGCCACCTCCGCCTCCTGGGCGGGCATGCCGGCAGAAGGCATTAGAAGGGTGGGGCGCTGGGAGTCACGTTGTTACAAACGCTATGTCCGCCCTTAGCACGAGGGCCTTACAAGTTTATTCGAACACTATGCATGTTTTGTTTGCTGTGCCTTTTTTGCTGTGTTATGTGCAATAAAAGAACAAAAAGTTATTGGTGTCTTTTGTGTTGACAGGTTCGAGAGTTTGGGTTCTGGGCCATTCAACCGTCGCAAGGTTAGGTCGATGGGCAGCCACCAGGAACTGGATACGGGGTTTCTCCAACATGGACTGGGTATGGTTAGGTTTCCCGGGCATGCGCTGGAGCGGCCTCTTGTCCAGACTCAGGCACTCCCTTGCGACAGGTGGCGCTCCGCCGCATCATTTGGTCATTCACCTGGGGGGCAACGACATCACCAACATGGGAAGGTCCGCACTGCTGCATACAATGAAGGCGGACCTGGTGGAGGTTTGCAGAATGGTGAGGAGCTGTGAGGTCTGGTGGTCCGAATTGCTCCCACGCAGAGTCTGGCGAGGCGCTAGGTCATGCGAAGCCATAGAAAAGTCTAGGAGGAGGGTAAACCGCGACATGCGCAAATTCACTTCGCAGAGAGGCATTGGTTTCATCCGCCATGAGATGATTCAGGACAAGATAAAAGGTTACTTTGAGATAGATGGTGTGCATCTCAATCCAGTAAGCTTGGATCTTTTCCTCCTAGATTTGTACGATGCTTTGCAAGAGAGAGGCTGCAGGTAGGAAGGAGCCTAGTGGATGGGGGGCCCGGGCGGCGGCGGTGGCCGCCGGTCGGGCTGTGGCGGAGTTACAGGGTGATCCGGAAGCAGAGAAGTGCAGCGTTGTACCTCAGCAGGCACATAGGGGTGCCAGAGCCTAACACCTGGACTTCATGGGAGGTCCGGGTACACGTGTCGGCACCTCAGTAGTCCTTCAGGTGGTTGTGGGCCTGTACAACCGGGGGTTGCCTAGTTGCGCTCCGCCCCTTGGGGCGTGAGTTTAGTTAATTAACATATGGAGCAGCACACAGGTGGTTCCACACTGTGCTGCCCGGCTCATCAGGCGGGCAGGTGGCGAGAATGCGGCCTGCCCTTGGATCGCCCATAAGTTAACCCATCTTGATTACATATGTTGTATGTAATAAATCCTGCAGCATTTTCTTTCCAACCAAACACTGTGTCCTGTGTATTATTCCATGTTTGTAGGGTATCCATGTGTGGGGCGGGGGGTCCTGTTGCCATGAGGGGACTATGCAGCTGCCCGAGGCCACCCGGTGGCCATCAAGAGGGCGGCACCTTAGTCGCCTGGGTGCTCCCCTCCCGCCCCCTTTCCGTGCAGGTACTCCCTCCTCCCTCGGGCAGGAGGGGTCCAGCAAGGAACGGGGCTGGCCCAGTGACGTGCTTCAGGGGGCGGCAGGCCGGGCGAGGGGTACTTAAGTCCCCCTCGCCATGTTCAGGCCTCTTTGCCGCCCCTCACCATGGACAGACGGTCGATTAGGACGCACTTCCCCTCCCTACCTCTTACCCGTGCGCCAATTGGGGGTGGGACTGCTTGAACTTTATAATGTTTTCATTTTCGTTGCAGGCGGAGTTACAGGGTGATCCGGAAGCAGAGAGGTGCAGCGTTGTACCTCAGCAGGCACATAGGGGTGCCAGAGCCTAACACCTAGACTTCATGGGAGGTCCGGGTACACGTGTCGGCACCTCAGTAGTCCTTCGGGCGGTTGTGGGCCTGTACAACCGGGGGTTGCCTAGTTGCGCTCCGCCCCTCGGGGCGTGAGTTTAGTTAATTAACATATGGGGCAGCACACAGGTGGTTCCACACTGTGCTGCCCGGCTCATCAGGCGGGCAGGTGGCGAGAATGCGGCCTGCCCTTGGATCGCCCATAAGTTAACCCATCTCGATTACATATGTTGTATGTAATAAATCCTGCAGCATTTTCTTTCCAACCAAACACTGGGTCCTGTGTATTATTCCATGTTTGTAGGGTATCCATGTGTGGGGCGGTGGGTCCTGTTGCCATGAGGGGACTATGTACTTTACTGAAGTCCTCTGCACGCTCAGAGTATGTACAGACAGTGACCACGAGCAGAGCCCTACATGGGAGTTGAGGGTACCTCCTCCGACCCCGCCCTCCTCACGCAAGGATTGCGTAACTAGCCCAAAAGGAGGACTATGCTGCTCTCCGAGCAACAAATGTATTATTAGATTTAACTCAGCAGCTCGTGCTATGTGGAGTAGCGGTGTGGCTAGCAGAGGCCTGGCCTGTCGCTGTCAGGATGAAGGAGAGAAGCATGCTGTTGCCATGGCACCATCAGCACCGTATTGCGACCATGGCAGGGAGACTCCCTGTCCGTGAACCAGGGGAGCTCCCATAAATGATTCCATAAAATATAAGGCGGCCGCGGCTGGGTGACGTTTTGGCGGGAGAATCATAACCGTTTGTAGCAACGCGTGCTTCGAAGTGCGACAGAGTGCCCTGCAAAATGGGGACGCACGGCGGAATCCTTAGTCTGAAATGTAATGCTTAATAAGTAGGCTGACTAGGCGTCCCGGACTTGCCCGGAAAGTCCCGGGTTTCCACCAGCTTGCCCGGCAGGTTTCGGCAATTTTGGCTTTTTTTCCCGGTTTATAGAGGTGGTCGACTGAAACCAGTAAGAGGAACTTTTTATTGGGTGTTCTAACGTTGTGCCAGTGAGCAGCTGTTATAGGCAAGCAATTTAATTATCAGGTATGATGCTGGTGTTAGTAATTACATTTTATGTATGTTCTTACTGCTTTTGTGTTCATATGTTGATAAGAGCTGCGCAGCACCGCTGATGTCAAATTGTAGTCCTTCTATTTATGCAAAATGTCCCGGTTTTTGGTTCTCAAGATCCGGTCACCCTATTTATTAATAAGGTTGTTATGTCTGCATTTGCGTCCAAGTCATGGGACCCACATCAAGAGCCAGGTGACGTCAAGCTCTGGCGTCATAGGCCACTGTTGTCACAGTGAACATTGTGGCACTAGTGTCACAGTGGATACAAAAGCCACACCATATATACCTGTGTCTGTGTCTGTACACAGCGTCACCAACACCCCCTTTCCAAATTAAAACCCGGTTCAGACTGTACCTAAAAGTAATTGCACTTTGTTAGCCAGAGTGGCCTTTGCCCCCTCTCCGGAAGCTCTTCCCGCTCCCTCCCTTCCCTTTCACCAACCCCAGTGCGAGCTGGGGCTGCCTGTACCCGAAGGTCACTGTACACAGAGCTCGGCCGCTTTCCCGTAATCCACGGCTGGCACGCTGAGGTGATCTGTGTACGTCACTTGTTGTCAGTAACCTGATCTCTTCTGCCTGTGTTCCCGGCTCCTGGGAGCAGGCTCCGGTTGGACTGTAATGGTTAATGGCGGTGTTGAATCTCACTTTACATAAAAAGTGAACACTTTCAGGTTCTTTCCATTCTTAAACACCTGCCCTCTGGTGCACGCGAGGTTTCGATTCCGACTTCTGTCTGAGTTTCAATTCTCACCTGCACTGCTTTAATTCAATGGAACAATTCTGTGTATTGCAGCCAGATCAAAAGAGTACACAGCAAGTCACGTGCAACCCATTGGACCGGCCGCGGTCAAAAGCAAATAGGTGATTGAACACAGCTGTCCGCCTACAACCCCAGGGCCGGCAGCGGGATCCAGGCAGATTTTGTGAAAACAGAAAGAAAAGAGCAAGCAATCAAACATAAACATCTCTACCTACACCCCAAATGTCCTGAAGTACAATAGCTATTTAGTCAAAAATGTTGACTAGATGAAAGGTCTTGTGTGGGTGGGAAAATGTGAGAGCCTCAGGTGGTGTATGGGGGTCGTTCAGGAAGCAATCTGAGAAGCCGCTGGTAAGTCCGGTATGTCAATTTTCTAATTTCAGAGGAGAAAATCCGGATAAAGGGTGCCCACGGTTCAGGGTAGGAAGAGCGCCCCAGATCCGTGGACAAAGACAGCTTCTCCCTCCCCAGTGGGAATTATAACTTAAGTAGCCAGGATATATGGTCCGGGATCCTGTCCATACCCCACAGAAAGAGTATGACCTGGTGAGATGCCCTCAGGGCAAGAGCATTTTGCCTCCCTTTATTAGAGCGTAGCGGGTAGGTAAGAGGGTTCGGTAGACCCAGGAAGGTGTACGCCAGGTACCTCGGGATGGAAGTATCAGAAACTGACTCAATATCTGTCAGAACCTGGTCTCAGTACCGGGAAAGCTTTGGGCAGTGCAATAAAAGGTGAAGCAGTGTTCCTGTGTCCCCACATCACATCGACACTCCTTTGTGCCCCCCTGATTGCCATTTCTGCAGTCTCTCAGGGGTGAGATACCAGTATGGGACAAGCTTGTAGGAAGTCTCCATACTAGCCATGTTGTGCACTGTGTGGTGTGTCCTATAGAAGATGTACCCCTATTCTTCAGCTGAGAGAGATCTGCCCAGTTCAACCTCCCAACGCAACTGCTTTTTAGATTTAGTCAGTGATGGGTTCCTTTCCAGCAAAGCATAAAGTTCAACGATGAGGCGGATGTCATCAGATTTGAGAACAAGCCATTTCTTAAGGGAGTCATAGGCTATCCCCCCCCCCCCTCCCCCCTTGTCTATTCCCGGATCCCAAAAACCAAATGTCGAAGTTGTAAATATTATATATGATTAGAGTCTGCTAACGAATAGTCAGTTTTTAGTTGGTCAAAGAGGATAAGTCCCTGAGTATCAACGAGGCAACCCACTCATTTACAGCATCTGTCCTGCCAACGTCAAAAGAGTTCTGGTTGCATCCCAGGGGGAAGTCAGGGTTAGCCAACATAGGGATCATAGGGGAAAGAAATGTCATCAAACCCACTTTAACCGCTACAGAATCCCATACTTTAAGCATATCACTTGTCACTGGGAAAGAGTACATCCCCCAGGCCTTATGTTTAGGTGGAGTCAGACCTCCTTCCAGATGTTGGAGACAGTAACCAATTGTTCCATAAAGTACCAGTGCTTCTCAGAAATTCCGCAAGAAATCTAATTTAGGCCACCTGGTAGTTGCAAAGCAGTAGTGGCACCGCCAGCAGATGTTTGTGGTAGTGGGTTTTTTACCGTCCCACAGGAATTTTTCAATTTCCAGCTGAAGGGAGCAAATCGTGTTTGGGGGTGTGGACAGCAGCAATGTCTGAAACGAGTACAGAATGTGTGGGAGAATGGTCATCTTGACCGCTGCTATCCTGCCTATTCAGGAGATTCAAAGAAAGGTCCAGGTCGCCAGGTCCCAATGCGTTTGGGAAATTAGAGCGGCATAATAAGAAGGCACTGTTTTGGGGATAGACCGAGCAAGCGAGAGGCCCAGATAGGGTATGGTGTCCACCACCCACTTGAAGGAAGATTGGGACCACAATGCATGTTCGTGGGGGGTGGTGACTGAGAGGGTCAAGATTTGGGATTTTTGCATGCTCACCTTGAATCCTGAAACCTCCCCAAAAATTTGAAGCTCCGTTACCAATGCAGGAAGCGAGGACATCGGCTCTTTAATGGACAAGATGACATAATCAGCATATAAGCTGATCAGATGAAGGTCTCGCCAAAGGGAATCCTGGAGACAACCGAGTTGGCCAAAAGTAGCTGCGTCAGAGGCTCCCTATGTAGAGCAAAAAGGAGAGGGGATAAGGGGTAGCCTTGGCGAGTGCTGCTTTGTATAGAGAACGGAGATGATGATATACCAATGATTTTAACTGAGGCCCAGGATGCACTATATATGCTTCAGACCCATTTGCAGAACCTCTCACTGAAGCCAAATTTCCACAGCGTCTCAAATAGATAAGGCCAATGAACTCAGTCAAACACTTTTTCTGCATCAATGAAGAGAAGCAAGGCTTCTTTCTGCGACCTATGAGGCTTATCCATAAGATGTAAATGGTGCTTGGTGTTGTACCCACACTGATGCATGGGAATAAAGCCCGCTTGGTCTGGCTCAATCAATCCCGGCATAAGGGGGTTAAGAACACCTTCTCAATGCAAATTGGTTGTTCCAAGGCCGCCGCTTCCATATCAGGCAAGGGAGTAATTACAATATTCTGGAGATAACCTGAGAAATCTCTACTGGGCTCGTTCGGAGCTTGATAAATGGAGCCATAGAAGGCCTGAAAAGCCGTAGCTATTTCCTCACCAGAGCAGGCCTCAGTAGAGGGATCTGTGTGGATCTTCTTCACCTATCCCGTGTGTACTTTTCTATGAAGGCAGTGAGCCAACATACATGTGATTGATTACTCCCCAGGTAAAGTTTATGCCTGAGGCGAACTACGCATATTCTGCCCTATCTAAGTCCAGGCGTTTAAGAAGGAGCCAAGCTTTTTCAAGCCCTCTCCACACCCTGGGGGCCTCTGTTAGTTTGTGTATAACTGCTAATTCCGAAACAGCTCTTTCCAGGCTCTATTATTTGTCTCGGTAGTGAACATTTTCTGAGGCAAAGATGACTTTGAGTTCCCCCCTCACCACTAGTTTCAGTGCTTCCCAGGTAGAGGCCAGGGAGGTCTCCCCAGTGTCCTTGGTTAAGAGATAATCCACAATAATTTTCCGTAGAGAGTCTACAGTGTATCCCGAAGACACCAAGCAGAACTCCTGGGTTGAGTCAAGGGCAACTTAAGAGATAGAAACAAGGGGTCATGATCGGAGAGTGAACGCAGTACAACAGACGATTTGAACGCAAGATCTAGCAGGGCTGGAGTCACCAGAAATTGATCAATGCGGGTGCAAGTCCTATGTACAGCCAAATAATACTGAGGCCTCTAACCCTATGATCCCGAAAAATGAAGCATGAAAGTAATATGCTGAGAAAGTCCCGGAAAGAGACATCGGTAGCTAAAGCAATGGGACATCTTCCCCCACAGCTAACCACCGCTATGCTATCTAAATAGCCAGGGTTAAGTTTATCTAGGAGAAGGAGCACAAATATCCACAAAACAACCCCAAAAAAGTAAGTAAGAGAACAAACAATCAAAAATGTAGTAGTCCAAAACCTATAGAATCAAGCAATGAAGCGTGTCCTAAGCGGTTGATGCCAAAACCAGGCGAGAGCACTGGGGCGAAGAAAAGTCTCATCCAAGCTGAGTCCAAATACTTGTTTGGGGCTCTAGGAACTCCAGGCCCCATCCCCGCCTCACGGAACCCCACCTGCTAGAAGAAGATGCATGGCATTGGGAGGTCCCTGGATTCAAGAGGTGTCAACCCTGTCAGTGTCTCCTGTCAAAGAGTCCAACATATATTTCCCTCCCGTCGCCATAGTCTCTGGATCATGGCGCAGTCTATTTGGGTAAGTTCTTGCACCGCTGCCACCATGAACACTTCCGAGCCATCTGGCCCTGCAGGCCGGTTTGTCGTCCCTTGGAGAGGTGATCCTCGATGCCCAGTACTCGGCAGGCCTCCATCAGGAAGGGTAGTTGGTGAAGCTTGCCTTCAAAGCGAAAGATGGTCTAAAATGGATGTCCCCAGGTGTACAAGATGCCAGCATTCTAAAGATTGGCTGTGATCGGGTGAAATTCACAGTGACGAGTAGTGGTCACCAGGTCTTGGTATAATGATGGTGTGTGGCCTCGGAATTGAAGTGGGTGTACATCACCGGCCTTGCGCAGAATACTCTCTTTCAGCTGAAAATAATGGACGCATATTAAAATGTTCACAGGATTCTTTCTTTCCGGGTTCCGCAGTCCCATCTGATGCACTGATCCAGCTTTATCTCAAGATCATCCGAGGCCCCCAGGACATGGTGATAGAGGACCCCTACATATTCTCCCAAGTCGGTCGCCTCTGCGTTCATTGGGACTCTTTTGATGAGAATATTTGTACGCCTTGAGCAATTTTCTAAGTCCCCAGCGTGGGCCTGGAGGCTGATTTGTTGTTCTTGAACCTCTTGTTGCAGGCAGCCAGTCAACCTCTTCAACCCAGCCATAGAACAGATACCCTGTCTCCCACCTCCTCTAGTTCCTGGAGTACTTTCCGTAGATCTGAGTAGAGGTTATTTTTGCTCATCTGCAGGCCATCACGCAGGGATGCAAATAAGGCATCCAGAGAGGAACGGGCCATCGGACCATCTCCCTTGTCAGTCTCAGGAGGGGGCTCAGAGCAAGACGCCACTGCTTTCTCCCCTGATGGCCCCCCATTGGGCTTGAGCTGCGTGTGACGGAGCAAGTGGTACTTCTTTGCCCATGCTGAAGAAATGTCAACGTGCTCATTGCGTCCCGAGGCCCAAGAACCCTTGAGGCGATGGAGTCCTGATCCAGGAAGAGGGGGCAAGGTAGCAGCTCCTTAGGGGAAGATCCCACCAGATGTGCCTTGGGGTAGTAGAATTGAGACCCGGCCCCCACTGGCAAGTCCCCCAGCCCCAGCTGTCATTGCAGAAGGGGAGAGCCACTGGCCACAGACGTAGATGTAGGTGGTTGGCTTTTTGCTCTAAAGGGTTCGCTCCAATGGCCCCAAACCCATCGGGCCTCTTCCGGTCACTCCGAGGCTCAACTGATGATCTCCAGCTCCAAAAGGAGAGGGAGGGGCCACGTGGTGAAAAGCACTAACCCCTGGGCACCAGGCTAGTGTCCACTATCACCAGATAAGAGCACTGGGCTGGTACCACTGAGCAACTTGCCAAGGGCCCCCCAAACAATCCTCTTCCAACAATCCCAAAAGGCCCGGGCCTGCCTTCCTTCTATAGCCCCTCTGCAGCACCAGCCGGGGGAGTCCAGGACTAGGGGCCAGTCACATGGCACAGGTGGCACAGGGGTGTGGGGTCTTGCATCAAAGGATGCAAGTGTTCAAATGGCCCCTCCCTTCGCTTCAGTGCTGTCAGTCGTTGGGCCTCAACGATGCCAATGAGGCCCGCAGGGGCCCTGCAAGGCCAGGGAACCTGTGCTGGTGTGGTCGAAGTCAAAAGCTGCTGCGCCTCTCTGAGGGGTCACTCCCAAAAACCCAATTGCACTCTTCTCCCAGTGGCGAAAAAAGGAGGCTGATTGTCCCCAGCAGTAGCACCCATCCAAGAGCTCTGAGGCGCTCCTATGGCCTGCTCTTGCCCAGGTAAATCACTGGGATGGCCTTACCTTGTGTTTGGATCCATGCGGTAAGCCCTACTGGGCAAAGTATAGTTCTTCTTGCAGGGGGCAGCTTCCGCGTGGCGGGCCAAGAGGAGTCCAATTTAGCCCAACAGACGCTCCTCTGCAGGAGCACTAGGAGACTCCAATGCCTTCTCCCTCTCGGGAAATCTCTAGGACGGCCTCACCACATGTCAGGGCCCTCACGGGGATCCTTGATGGGCAAAGCGCCGTTGGCCACAGCAGGTGGAGGAGGCCACTCTGATGACCCACTGCTGGGCACTCAATCCACTGGTCAGCAACAGGGAAGCCTCCGCCCTGGCCGTCAGAGTTTGCCGTCTGCCATCTTGTTAGTCGCCAGTGCTGATTTCTCTCTGGGCCCCAACTGCATGTGGGCAACACCCACTTCTGAGGGGGTACCCACAATGTCTTAGCGGTGCCGCATTGGTACCGCTGCTCTGCCTGGGCCAAGTGGACAGAATGTCATGGCAGTCTGGGTGCTCTTCGTTGCTTTATATGTGGCAAGGACAGAGAGCCAGAAAAGCACACTCTAGCCGCCCGCCATCTTGGCTAATTCCCCCACTGCTTTAATTTTAAAGGTAGATTACCTACATTTCTCAGCAGCGGTCTAATGCTTTTAACAGAAAGGTGCTGCCCGCTATTCAGTTGCAAACATGTACTCTGTGCTATTGAGCGCCTACACTTTTATATTTCCATTTCAAGCATTAGTAGGTAAACCCTCCAATCCCCTAACCTGCAGCAGACTTTGAGTTGAACCTACATAGGCAGATATGGGCTTATAGGTCCAAGCAGCATAGATCTCAAAGCCCCATTACTGATAGCTATCCTTTTCCTCTGATGTACCACTTCATGCCCTTGCAACCTGGAATCATTCAGTGGCTATCTCCAGCTCATCCCTCCCCTCCTGTCCTCTGTATTCTTCAATCTTTAACCTCCACCACTAACCTTGCATCTCTACGCCACCTCCTTTCCATTCTTCACTGATGGTTACGTTCTCACCTGTCCGTCTCTCTTTCCTTCTGCATCTCTCTTGTCACTTGCACAATGTCCCTGTATCTTTTCACTTTTTCCTACTATCAGGGCTTGAATTAGAAAACTCTGGGAACTCATAAATTGGGGATACAAGTGTGGCAGATGAAAGAGGGTTGGAGTCACAAGGGGCTGAGCGTGAAAAGCTGAGTCTGATACTTGCGGGCTAGATTAATTGATTCACATTTCTCTGATATTTTTATAAAATTGTATACATAACTAATTCTATTTATTTGCTGTAGTAAAGGAATTATATTCATATCCATTTTTCATTGCATTTTTGGTCTTTATCTTTTTTTCTGTTGTTATTCTAGTATTCCTATTTTATTTATATGTTTTTGCACTTAACCCCCTCGATGCTCATGACGGAACCCAGCCGCCATGAGCCACGGGTGGCCTGTGAGCATGACGGCTGGGTTCCGTCATGACCACGCCCACGATTGGAATGTCCAGTACCGGGCTGGAATTCCTGCTGCAGGCAAGGTGTTACCTGTTGCTGCTATCTTGAATGATGTTTCTTTTATTTGTGGGTTTGACTAGTTCGATTTAATGTCACCCATTTTCTCCTTGTATCATTATGAAATGATGTACATAATTACTTCTTTTTACCTGTTGCGGTTAAAGGATTTTTTAACTGTATTTCAAAATACAACTTCATTCCGATTATTGTTTTCATCTTTTGTAATATTGGTCCCTTTAGTATCTTTATACAACCTGCAGAATTTTGCACTCAACTGCTGCTGCTAGGTTGAATGATGTCCCCGTTATAATTGTGGGTGTTATCCTGTTCTATTCTCATGGTTGAGATTTTTTCTGTACAAATCTGAATTTTCTTGATAAGCTGCTGCACTTTTTTCTTTCTTTCTAAAAAAAATCCGTGATTTGTCTTTTATTACTTTCTTGGATAATGTTTTATAGTAAAGGTTTTATATGTATAAGGTGAATTTCTGTTTTATCTTGTGATTATTTTTAGAACGTTTAAGTGGACCTCATTTTGAGTTCCAAACCTTAATAGGAAATTGAATTGAATTATTGTTTTTTCTCAGTCTGTTGTTATTATAAGATTGCAAGTAAAGGCTCTTCTGAAAATTAATAATGTCTTGTTAGTACAGACAACCCCAATCACGGCGCTACCTTTTATATCCTGTCTGTGTATGTCAGAACTGTTCACTCTTAACACATAATGTTTACAAGTATGTACAATATGCGGTTTCTATACCTAATAACCCCCATTGTTTTAAGTAACATTTCCTGTACACTGATTTACACACTTGTATGATTTATTGTGTCGCTACCTATGATATAAAGCGCTCTGACACCCTTCATACACTGGGATGAATAACTCTCAAAAAGAACTAAAGAAAAATAAATTAGTAGTTGCCATTTAAATCAATATTTGCGCAATTACTCATACAGGCAGATACAAGTTCCATTCTTCCATTTTCTTACATAGAGAGTTTAACAAAGTTGAAAATCTGCCTCCAATAGTTCTCTCAAGTAGTTGTGAAGTGAAAAGCTGTGCTGTTGTCGTAATTTGACGATGATCGAGTTAGCGTTAAGCTTTGCTACATGTATTTTCCCCTTATCTTGACTATAGTTGTTAGATGCCATTTTGTATGTATCAGCGGCCATTTTAGTTGAATGCGTTGCCTCGTGGTCAGCATGTCCTTTGTCCTTCCTCTGTACCACTGACCACTCGTGTTTGCCCAGCAACAGGCTATTTTTAGTAGTGGTTAAGCTCACACATGCGCAGTTTAGATTGACCAGTCATCACTTAGGAATGTTCCGCCAAACTGACCAGTGGTGTTATAGCTCCTCCCACGAGTTGGCTGTGTTCCAAAAATGACCATACATGTACCTAAAACTCTGTAACTATGTACCGCCTACCTTTTTATTACTGTAAAACTGTATAAAAGAAGGATTTGCACCGATGTTCGGTGTGATACTTCTTGCATTACCGAAGGGTGTTGTAGGAATGTACCACCACCCCATGGGGTCTTAATAAACTTGTCTTTTGCATTTTCTAGTTTCCGTGCCAACAGTTCTTATGATGTAGAGGGTATTCTGCGGAGTATGTAGGCCTGGAGAACCCGATACCACACTGTGAGCTTTTTTTCCTTCCACTACATTGGTGTCTAGGTGTTAGGCTCCAGATACCTCTCAGCCAGGATAATACTTAAACAAAAGAAGGGCTGATGGCCCTTAAATCAAGCTTTTGTTTGTGCCCAGCAGCAAATAAAAATGAGAAAGCCCATCTTGCTGGCTGCCTGCACATTGCTGCTCTGAACATTATGCAGGCAACGTTGGGGACCTGCTGAATTTTGTCTTGTGTCGGAAAATGACACCAGGATAAATTCAGCATGAAGTCTTATGTCCTCCGGATCCCAGATCCTGCCCAAAAATAGCTGCTGGAACCGAGATCCAACACAATCCCCCTATTTTCCAGCACTGGCTACTATGCTTATTCTTTCTATATTGTGACAGCCTTCATTGTGTATCTCCACTTTACCCTCCTTTCACTTCCTCTGTATGTACTAATTTCTGCCTTACTCTCTCCCCATGCTCACTGGTCACTCCACCTAGACTCTTTTTCTGGGAACTCTTTTTCTTTTTCAAGGAGCAGTCTAAGGAAGTACTCCATTCCCAATTGATGTTTCTTTTCTGCACAGTTTCTAGCCCTTCACCACTCTCTTTTGCCCTGCATCACTCTATTTATTCCCATCCCTTCTCTCCATTCTCTTCACTCTCTTGGCCTTACCCATGCTTCCCTGTAACTCTGCATCCATGTGTATTTAGCTACTTTAGTCTTTCACCATTCTTCATTTTCCCCTATATTTCTAGACTCTTGGTCTTGTCTATCAATTCTCCACATCTCTCTACAACCTTTCTTGGCATCCCCAATCTCCTCTCTACGCCTGTATCTAGCTACTTTCTACAATTCACATGTATCTCTCCTCACGTCATTCCATCTTATCATTGTCTCTCTTTTTAATTTTGTTGCTTCTTTCCTCTTTTTAGGTCAAAACCTACCACACAGCGCAGCTGTACGGTTGCGAAAAGACTATCAGGGACATTCTGAAAGCTTCCTTAGGAATGCATTCAGCCCATTGCTTCCCATTACCTTTATGGTTTGTAACTCGCATTTGCTTGCTTTCTAGGTGCTGGCTTTATTTGTTTCAGGCTGTCCAGCATGTCGTTGTCCCTCCTGTGGCGCAAAGCTTGTTTACCACCTCTCAGGTTGGCTCCTTGTATTGTTACACAAGTGCTGACTTTCTGAGAATTATTTTTTCTTTTTTTGTGAGGCAGTCCAGGAGAGCAGATGAGTGTTATTTCCTAGATGCAAGTTCACAGCAGTAAACTGCATTATTCCGTCTAAAAGGTTTCCTGCCTCCTATCTTTCTGCTTGACTGATTCTACCTATCTCTGCAGCTACCATATGACTGTGAGGAACAATGGTGTGTCTACACGCTTGTTTATTTTGGCAAGTGCTTTTTACTAAAATCATAACTTAAACTATCATCTTCCTCAATGTCATACCTATGCCATATGCACTGGAAGCAGATGTGTCACGGGTGCTGAAACACCCCCAAAATAACCATGCTGGAGTTCTACTTTCTTTCTCCACTGCAAAGTGAGAGGATTTATGTGACAATATTGCCCCATGGGATTGTAAAGGGGCTGTAGGATGTTATCATTCTACAAGCACCCAACAAAATGTAAATGTCTGTAAATTAAGTGTACAAATATTTCAGAATATATATCGGAATTAGGAAAGCACCAGAAACGCACAGGTTTTTGTAATTCAGACGTGTGGTGGAAAATGTTTTTTAATAGGATCAAAACAAATCAATGCAGTAGGTGGTGCTGATTTCTGCACATTGTTGGTGCTGCGCTGTAAAGTTTATCAGTAAAATTGTATGTCTGTACAAATGTAATGGTATTTTCAATTGAAAAGGTGTTCAATGTAATCGCAGTGCACTACCACACCATGCATAGTCCACTCTACGCAGCTCCATTCTATGACACCCTACTTACCTCTATGAATCTCAACTCCACTCTACGCCACTCCACTCTACACCACTCTAATCCACTTCATGCCACTCCACTCTACAAAACTCTACTTGATTGTATGCCACTCCATTCTATGACATTCTACTCTACTACATGCCATTCTACTCTATGCCTCTTCACTCTACACCACTCTACAACACTCTACTCCACTCTACTCTAGGACACTCCATTCTATTCCTCTCCAGTCTGCGATGCTCCACTCCACGGAACTCTATGCCCCTCCACTCTACGACACTCTATACCACTTCACTCTACACCACTTAATGATACTACTCCACTCTACAGCATTCTACTCCACAACACTCTCTCCACTCTGCAACACTTTGACACTCCACAACACTCCACTCTACTCCACTCCATGACACTCCACTCTGCAGCACTCCACTCTATGACACTTTACCCCTCTCTACACCACTTCATGCCACTCCACACCATTTTACTCCAGTTTACGCCACTCCAAGTTACAACACTCCATTCAACACCACTCCAATCTGCCCTATTCTAATTCATGACTACAAGAGGTGGCACTTCTTGTTCTCAGTTTTTTCACAGTAGAGTTTGCCTAGACAGCGCATGTGCTATCTCTTCAACACCTTTTCTTTTCTAGCAGTGGGCTTAGAGGCCACTCATTGCTTACCATTGGTTGGCTTCATTGTCACTCTCATTTGCTTTGTCCTTAATGATGAGCTGCTGTAGGCTTCCTGCCTATGTTTGTCCCTAGCTTGGAGCATAAATGTATCGCTTGGGCATTTCCACTGCCCATTCTTTTAGGTACTTCTTTTTTCTTTGAACTCAAGCACTCTACCAGAGTACCGTGTACTTCCTCTGTCCACCCACCTTCCCTCCTTCCATTGCCCTTGTTGGCTTGCCCCCATCATCCCGCCCTCTTTTTGTTGTCTGTGTTGGCATGCCCTCACCCTCCATTTGTTGTCCATGTTGGCTTGCCCCCAAACTCCCTCTGTACGTTGGCCATGTTAGCTTGCCCACCCTCTCCCTCCCTCCTCTCCTGTTGTTGTCTGTGTTGGCATGCCCTCACCCTCCCTCCCTGTCTGTGTTGGCTTGCCCCCATGCTCCATCTGTACGTTATCCATGTTGGCTTGCAACCACCATACTTCTTTTCTTTTTTTGTTCATTGTCTAGGTTGGCTTGCTTCCTTTGAGCCTGCTAATTGTCCATGGTGGCATGCACCCACGCTCCCACCATTCGTTATCCATATTGTCTTAACCCCACGCTCCGTCCATCCAAGACAGCAGCCTTAAAATTGCCCTAGATGTCCACTGTAGCACAGCTGGGATGGCATATAGTCTTTAGCAGAAAAGAAAAGGTATATGTCCACGAAAATTTTGGTATATTCAAACTGCTACATAGAGAAACTTGGAGCACGGAGGCTTTGAACGTAGAAGAACGGGAGCTGGAAAAATGCCTAGTCTACTAACCGACATGGATACATTGTCAGCAGCGTTTATCTTTTTAGTCCAGCTTTTTCTGTGAACAAAAGTAGCTAGAAAGCAATGCAGAACTCTGTAAATACTTACATAACATCAGGTTAGCTCACAGTTGTTTTTCGGGGCAAATATGATGAGGAATTTATAGCCAGGAGGGGACTTGGCACCAGTCAAACACTGGGGCATAATGAACAATGAGCTATGGGCGCAACTGATGACCCTTGCCTAGCCCACCCCAGAAGCACACGTGACACTCTGGTTACTGCTCCTCTTTGTGCCCGTTCCAGTCAGTCCCACCTCAGGGGAATGCAGAGACGTTTAAAGGCATGGGCAAAGTGGGCTCTGGCCTAGGGCCACAGCCTTTCAACCCACCCCCCCCCCCCCCAAAGACCCAGATCTGTTCTGTAGAAAGTCTTGCCCTGATGACCTTGAATACTTCTTACACAGATTTTTATAAATGCCATTTTCCTTTAATTTATTTCTAATGTGGGTGATTTTTGAGAGTCTATAACAGACATTTTACAGAGAAATAGTTTATGCAACATCCATAAAAAAACAGGACCTCACATATGAGAAATGGGAGGGTGCCACCGAGATAATTTTCAGTAATATCAGCCAGCTGCTGCTGAATTATAATATTGAAAACACATGTCACTATCCCTGAATATTAGATGTAAATACATTTAGAATTTGGACGAGTGTTCCTGTGCATTGTCAGTGACCTGGCCAAAGGGGGCATGAAAGAGCTGAAACTGGATCATAAATTCAAAGCGGTTTCGAACAAGGGCCCCCAAAACACGTTTGGCACAGGGCCCTCAAAATCCTTACGATGTCCCTGGGGGAGTGAGGAATCAGTCCAAGGGTGGAGTCCAGGGGGCTTGCTAGTTTTCAACAAAGGCACGTGTTCAAAGTCCCCGTACAAGGTCTGACACATATATTCAAAGTATAGTTGAACACAACCACTGTTCCCAAGCTTCGGCGGTCAAGGGGTTTAAGCCAGTTCTCAGGCATGGGGAACAAGAGTGGGATGCTGGGCAAGAGCAAATATTCCATCTAAACTGATGGAGATGGAACAGTAATTGACAAAATAGCCAGCTGACAATGGCTTGTATATGTATTTGGGATACTTTATCGAGGCCTGCTGAGACATCTGTGTCAAAGGTAGTGCAGGGTAAGCTAATGATGGAGGCATAGGAATAAAGATAGAGGGATCTTTTAAGGACATCCTGAGTCAAAGCATAATCATTTCACATTTTTTAGATACACCATCTGTCTTGGTCCGAAGAAGGGTTAGTCAATATACTGACTAGAACAATTATTATTATTATTATGTTTCTTATATAGCGCCTGAATCGACCCCCGAAGGGGTATCTCCGCGCTTGCCTTGGAAACCCGTCCTGGCTTTTCCCTGTGAGATAGCCCCTACAGGGCATCCCCAAGGTGAGAGCCAGGCATCCCGCCGCGGGGGGCCATTGTGGAGATTAAGCAAGCTTAATGCCCAGAGTTGCAGAGTGTGAACCCATGATTAGGTCAGGCACCGAAGCGAGAATGATCAAGTCCATGGACATTTGAGCTCAAGACCCTGCCGCGTCGGGAATTGAACCCTGGTCCCGGGTCTGACCTCTGCTTCAGGGTCTGCCTGCTCTAACCAGTGAGCCAACTTGTTCAGTTTCCTACACCAGCATTGACTAGGCCATTGCAATAGTTCAAAAATTCTAGGCCAAGACAGAGGTGGCCAAGATGGACAGGAAGCTGTCCTTTCATTTGGTGCTGGTACACCCGGGTAGTTTTCATATAATAGGAATTCAATTTGAAAGCCAGATATTTTAAGACAAGGCAATGAAAATGGGTTGCTCGGTGTTGTTTGCCGTATTTGAAATTTCAGTTTATTCCTAGGATGCACGGTAAAGGCAGTAGCAAAGTTTGAGCAAGTGGTGCCCTACATCCACAAATTTCTTTTCATAGCAGGTTAGGGAGAATGATGACGTAATTGAATATACTGGACAAGGTAGTTTCTGTGGGCCTAATTTATGATGTTTTGCCATAGGGCGGCGCCGAAGACCTTCCTGCGGCGCTGCTCTATGGCAAAAAAAAAGCGCAGTAATGCGACATACCTATCAGATACCGTGCATTCCTGTCCTTTTGCCCTGCATCGCCCACAATGGGTTGCTGTGCACAAACACAGGCTCCTTTGCACCATGGTGCAAGGGTGCCTACGTTGCAGGGATGATTATTTTTGTGCAGGAAGGGAAGTCAATCACAAGAGGCTTTTTCCTCTTTCTGTGTGTGTTGCAGAACAAGGAGAAATAAAGATATTTTTCCTCGTTGTGCCTCCTTTACGCCTCCCCTGGGGAGGAGTAATTTTTTGGCACTGCCTCATAGTTAAAATTTCTCGTAAATCTGGGGCAGTGTCAAAAATCCATGGATGTTACTGGGAACAGCCCCCCCCCCCACCAGCAACACCCATTGCACGCCCGTTTAATGCAGAAAACTGCGTCAAAGGGAACAATATTTATGAGGCAGCATTAACCGTAAAAAATGCTGTCTGGTAAATATGGAGCAGGCTCCTGTGTCACCAGAGCTTCACAAAAAGTGATGCACTGGTGGCGCAAAGGGCCTCATAAATGAGGCCCTGTCTTTGGCGTGTCTTCGAGCCCTAACAATGCAGAAGGCTTTCATCAAGTACTATGGGGCTTACTTACAAGCCCCTTGCGCAGCCGGTGAGTCACTTTTAATACGGGAAAAAGTGACGAACTGGCAGTGCAAGGGGCTAGTAAATAAGCCCCTATGTTCCTCAGCAGTGCCAGAAAGTTCCCTTGCCCCATACACAACAAGTTCTTATCGACTGGCATCGGAGGTAGTGGCAGGATGGGTATGGCATCAAGGGGAAATATGGTGGTACACTTTATGATATCATTGATAGGCAGAAATGTATTATTGGTGACGATTTCGGGGAAATGGCAGGGATAGCTTCTTATGGGAAATTATTCAGGGTCTAAAAACCAAATGGTGGAATATTAATGAGGTGCGGAGTGAAAGGATTGGCCACAGAAAAGGGCAGGACAATAGACGAACAATTAGATTACAGCTGCTGGTACAGTTACCTGTGCAGCAGGCGAGAGCTGCAGGGCACCGCCCTGGGAGTGATTCTAACACAGAGCCATTTTTTTTAATGTATTCACCTTTTTATTGTAATAGAGCATTAAACACACCTTACATTACAAGTTACAGCAGAAACAGGTTTTCAATATACAGGAACATTAGCGCTCTAGCAATATATATGTAATATTTGATGCTTAATGAAATGTCAGTTACGTGGTGCAAGCAGGTGAGAGGAGACCCTTAAACCCCTCGTCAATTGTGTGAAACCAATTCACACCGACACAATGAAACACAAATTCCTGCGCACTCTAAGCAAAGTGAAAACACAATCTGTTTAAGTAAATGTAAGAAAAAGCAACGGATAAGTCCCACGAAGGTTTTGGAGTTAGTTTACTCCCTTTAATAGGTCATCAGGCATATGGAAAATGCACAGCCAGCCAACACGTGTTTCGTTGTAGGTATACAAAGATCTCCTAAAACTCTTCAGGGCTGGAAAGGACACAACATAGAGGTACATGTCAATCATGTTAACCACTGTACGTCTCCCAAAAGTGTACATGTTAAGTTAACGTCACCCAACACGCATGGAACCCAAACACGAGGTCCTATTATATTATACAATATGTACTCAATATTCGATTTGGACATGGTATAGTAAAATACTAGTGAAAAGTGAAGCGACGTGAAGTCAGTGCCGAGTAAAAGTCGTGTGTAACATCATTATGACACACATAAAAAATGTAGGAAAAAACATTAAGATAAAACAACGTAGCATGAGTTTAATAATTGTGACAAGTGCATCATGCAATAGCAGTGAACTCTAGTGATGATAAAGTAACCCTAGGGTACCTCAATGGCTGTATCCAAGGTCTGTAAGGCTTTAAGAGGTGGTCACAACCAAAAGTAAGGAGAAAAGGAAAAAGGAAAATATAAAGGAAAACAAAAATCAGAGCAAAAGAAAAGGAGGGGAAGAAAGAAAGAATGGATAGGGGCTATTGTATATATTGTAATAAACACGAACAATTGTCCTTCAAAACCGGGTACATTAAAAAAATATATATCAGGCCAGCTATACACCCACGGACCATTCGCCTGCCACTCCTGCAAGTTCGCCTGCATCAGGACCCATGCCAAATCCTCCCCCTCCAAACACAACTCAGACTCTAACCACCTGAAGTGTATCCTGCTGAACACCCGATCGATCCACAAACATGCCACTGAACTCTGGGACCTACTCGACACTACATCACCGGACGTTGCCTTCCTTACAGAAACCTGGATGAACGCGTCATCAGCACCCAACATCGCCATAGCCATCCCGGACACCTACAAGATCATCCGAAAAGACCGTACCAACCAAACAGGAGGAGGCATCGCCATCGCCCATAAGAACACCATCCGAATCACGACCAGCTCCGACGACAACCTCGCGACCGCCAAACACCTTCACTTCCAGATCCACACCGACCCCAGGACCACACTTAGAGGCACCCTCATCTACAGACCACCAGGAACCCGCACACAATTCAATGAAGACATCACTGACTTCATCAGCCCACATGCCCTCATCTCCGAGAACTACATTCTACTGGGAGACCTCAACTTCCACCTGGAAAAGAAAAACGACAGCAACACCATCACCCTTCTGGACAACCTAGCCAATCTTGGACTGAAACAACTTGTTGACACCCCCACCCACCTAGCCGGACACACGCTCGACCCTATCTTCACCTCCAGCAAACACATCTCCTTCGATCACACAACAACTCTCCATTGGACGGACCACAGCTGCGTTCACTTCAGCTACAAAAAGACCACAGCCCACATCCCACCACAACCTATTCCTCGAAGAAACTGGAACAAAATCACCACGGACCAACTCTTCACATCGCTTAACCAAAACCCCCCGCCATATCATCGGACCCAAACCAAGCTGCCACCAAACTCACACAATGGATCACCCACAGCGCTGATGAATTAGCACCCTTGAAAAACCACCAGATCAAACAAGGTAGTAAAAAGGCCCCCTGGTTCAACGATGAACTTAAGAAATCCAAGAAGTTATGTCGTACCCTCGAGAAAACCTGGAGAAAAAACCCAACCACTGACAACCTGACCACCTTCAAGGACGCCACCCGCAAACACCACCAATTGATCCGATCCACCAAGAAATCAGCATTCAAGGAACGACTCGATAACAATGCCCAAAAACAGCAAGGAACTATTCAACATCGTCAAATAATTTACCAACCCCACCGCCGGCACCAACGACATCACTCCCTCCCAAGACCTCTGCGACTCTCTATCCTCTTTCTTCCACAACAAAATCGCCGACATTCATAACAGCTTTGAAAACCTGTCCGTAGAACAACCCACTCCAACCACCTCCAAACCAAAACAGCACTCTCATAACCTTTGCGCCTGGAACCCAATCACTACTGAAGACACCATCCGTCAAATGAACACCATCCACTCAGGTTCACCAACTGACCCATGCCCCCACCACATCGTCAACAAAGCAGACTCCGTCATCGCACCCCATCTCCGCGATGTCTTCAACTGCTCCCTCAACTCCGCTACCTTCCCAGAAAGCTGGAAACATGCCAAACTCAGCGCCCTTCTGAAGAAACCCAAAGCGGACCCCTCTGAACTTAAAAACTACCGCCCCATCTCACTCCTCCCCTTCCCGGCCAAAGCCATTGAGAAAGCCGTCAATAGCCAGCTCGCTGCCTTCCTTGAATCCGACAATTCACTCGACCCCTCACAGTCCGGCTTTCGAGCCAAACACAGCACCGAAACCGCTCTCATCGCTGCTACGGATGACATCCGAACGCTACTGGACAACGGAGAATCAGTTGCCCTCATCCTACTTGACCTTTCCGCCGCCTTCGACACAGTCTGTCACAACACCCTCATACAACGCCTCAGCAACGTCGGAATACAAGGAAAAGCGTTGGACTGGATCATCTCGTTCCTCGCAGGAAGAACACAGAGAGTCCGCCTCCCCCCATTCAAATCAGAGGCCACCGAAGTCATCTGCGGCGTACCACAAGGATCATCACTCAGTCCCACCCTCTTCAACGTGTACATGAGCCCCCTCGCAACCATCGCGCGACAACACAACCTCAACATCATCGCCTACGCTGACTACACCCAGCTAATTCTCTCCCTCACCAAAGACGCCAACACCACCAAAACCAATCTACACGAAGGAATGAAAGAAGTAGCCGAATGGATGAAGAACAGCCGTTTAAAACTAAACTCGGACAAAACGGAAGTCCTCATCTTAGGATCGTCCCCCTCTGCATGGGACGACTCATGGTGGCCACTGGCTCTGGGCACAGCACCCATACCTACAGATCACGCACGGAACCTGGGCTTCATCCTAGACTCCTCCTTCTCGATGACCAGACAAGTCAACGCTGTTTCATCATCATGCTTCAACATCCTACGAATGCTCAAAAAAATCTTCCGCTGGATCCCCATCGAAACAAGAAAAACAGTCACCCACGCACTAGTCACTAGCCGACTAGATTATGGAAACACCCTTTACGCCGGAACCACAGCCAAACTACAGAAAAAACTCCAACGCATCCAAAACGCCTCAGCCAGACTCATACTGGACATCCCCCGTCAAGCCCACATTTCCGGTCACCTGAAAGATCTCCACTGGCTTCCCGTCAACAAGAGAGTAACGTTCCGTCTCCTCACCCACGCACACAAGGCCCTCCACGACCTAGGACCCGAATGCCTCAACAAATGACTGTCCTTCTACACACCCTCCCGCCAACTTCGTTCATCCAATCAAGCCCTCGCCGCAATCCCGCGCATCAATAGATCCACCATGGGAGGAAGATCTTTCTCCTACCTAGCGGCCAAAACCTGGAATTCTCTCCCCACCCACCTCCGCCTTACACAGAACCACCTCTCCTTTAGAAAGCAGCTAAAAACTTGGCTATTCGATAAGTAATGCACCCACCCTCTCCAAGCGCCTTGAGACCCTCTGGGTGAGTAGTGCGCTATACAAATTACTGAACTTGAACTTGAACTTGAACTTAATTTCGACAAATATAATCACCCCATGAACATCGGAGGGCATACCACAGCTAATAAATAGTAAGAATTATAAAAACAGTGGAGTTATATACCAAAAGGACTCCTGTGAAATAAATGTCACGAAACGGGGTCCTGTGTTACATAGTCAGTATTAGGCGCCACAAATAAAAATGACCTGCCCATAAGCCGTAACGGAAGGGCTCTTACCCGATAGGTGTGCAGTTCAAGGATTTTGTTTTGTCCCATTAGATGGTGGAGACACGCACCCGTATTTCTATTTATCCGGACGTGACCTAACTGTATTTTTTCTGTGAGAAACACACAAGAGACATGCTGATGAACACTTCAGCTGTCGAACTTTAGAACTACGCTGGTGTTTTCATTATCCTTGAATTGCACACCTATCGGGTAAGAGTGCTCAATAAAGTCGGATTTGTAACAGCGATGATTTTGTAGGAAAATAAACACTTGTTTGTGGGTATTGCAAGAGAGCCACAGGTTTACATTAGAAGTTACATGTCAATTCATATAGCAAGATTAAAAACAGAAGTTTCACGACCAATTATACTGGGGACGGTGATACAGGTGCAAGATTAAATATCGATAGCCAGAAGAGAATATCACAATGTGCATTACTGACTATCCACAGAGGTGCACCTTACAAAAACATGTTCATTGGTGTAAGATTAATATTGCATAATCACAATCAATTGTTGCGAGATTCAGAATTGCATTTGGATCCGCAGACATACCAGGGTAGTGAAGTTCATTCTTCACCATCAATTTCAAGCAATCTTTAAAAGTTAGGATTACAAACAGGATAGCAGACAATATAAAGCTATGACCCTACCGGTACCACATAATGTATCTATTCTCAGTTTTATATTGTGGATATCCCAGTAAGGTTCATATAATTATTATACAAGAGAGATTACATGTCATATTTTAGTGAACGCTATGAAACAAAATGGGTCGTGTTGAGACTAGTCACCCAAGAAGTATTCCATCTCATGGTCAAAATTAAGACCCAGTTCCACTGAGCGAAGACGAAGGATCCAACTTGCTTCTAGGCGTCTGAGCCTAAGTTCTCTGTTCCCACCTCGTGGGTTGATAGGCGCAGTGTCAATGCCAAAGAAAGTCACTTTCTTGTCCAACACCTGGTCCCTACATGCAGCCGCATGTAGTACTTAGTGTTCTTTAATATAGAGGGTGCCTATCGGTGATATCCCTTGGAACTAATGTTTTCTTGAGTCAGTGATCAACACAATATAATCCTAAATAACAGTAAGCCATCAAATTATGCATGGGAACATATGAAAAATGTTTATAATATTGCCACAGTTAAATGAAATATTTTACTAAAGCACAATTCAGCTGCTTTCATTAAACACTGAACGCATCTGCTCCTTTCCAGAAAAGTGCCCATGCGCGTAAGCCTACTAATGCACTGACTCTCTGTGGGCACATACGCATTGGTTCACAACCTAGTTGCTCGTCACTGAGTAAAGCGCACCCGCTCAAAGACAGTGTACAATCCTAACACATGCGCGAAAGAGAGCTCGCTTACATGCATACGCTTCTCAATACTTCAGAATAATGCGCCCTGCATCCGAGACAACGGAAAACCCATGTTTGGGCAATCCACCGCTTCCGGGACCTCCACCCTCATTGGCAATTACTCACGATACATCAATTAAGAGCTAGTATAAATACCAAGGGCAATGCACAAGCTCTCCATTCCAGCGGAGCCTGCGCCTGGGTAAAGAGAGGGAGCACTCTGATTGAGTTTGTGAGTATACAACTGAATAGAACATCCTCAACCTAAAAGAAGTAAGCAAGAGGTTCACAGTCGCCATTTCTTTTCAGATTGCAGATTTGGCAATTACTACTACTCCAGACGTTCGGAGGGCTCATGAAGCTAGGAACCTAATTAAGACAAGTATGACCGTTAGCCACAATAGACAACCCCCTAACCTTCCGCCTTAATCACACCACGGCCATTTAGAGTGTGTGTTTTATGTTAAATGTTCTGTATGTCTGGTATTTGTCCTCTTTTTTACAGGGTAAAATCTTCAATGATTATTTTAAACCCCCCATACCTTTTTAATAGGTGATTGCACCTGTTAAAAGTGTTTCGATGATGTTTACTAATGTTTCTTTCATCCTTTTTTCCAGACAATGTAACTGGCATTTTTTCTGAGACATACCGCTGTAGGTACATGGTAACCTATACTACAGGCACACATATAGATATCTTTGTCACTTTTTTGTAAATACATACACTGTTTTTACATTTGAAATACGTGAGTAAGGTGGAGAAGTTGTGCACCCTGTCCTGAAGAAGGAGCTCAGCCTCCGAAACATGTCGATGCACACAAGAGGTTCTGTCCATAATTAAGGCAATATACCTCGCATTTCACTTCTTTTACTAGTACCAGCGCGGGGACCTTATTAAAGTTTTTAAGTCCCACGAGCAAGGCACTTTTTAAATCTCACCCATCCCACCACTCACTCACTGCACTGTATAAATACCCTCACATGCTCCCGTGTAGTCGTAGGTCGTAGCACGCCGCATCCTGCAGAGGGGTGCGAGACCCCAATGATGAAGCATGACACCAAGGGTCCTTTTGGTGTGTTAGGGGTATTTTAAAGAACACTAAGTGCTCCACACCACTGTGTGAACACTTCTCCTTTAGGGTGGATTCTTGTTGTTTATATAAATCTGACTATGGAGTGCGAATCCATCAGTGAAACTCTCTTTCCCTCCCTTTGTTTTTCACAAGCCATATGTAGTACCACAGGATATTTTGAGTCCTGCTTGTGTATGGCCCTCATGTGTTCAGAAATCCGATCCTTAAGTGGACCGATCGAGCTGCAGACGTAGTACTTGCCACAAATACACTCAATAATGTAAACTACAAAGCGGGTGGTACAGTTGATGTTGGTCTTGATCGTAAAAGATTCTCTACCTGGGCCTTTGAAATGTTTGGTGCCGTGTTTGGCCCATCGGCACATTAAGCAAAAACCACATTAATAGAAACCCAGGTTGTGTGGTGTAAGCCAGGTTGTTGGAACTGTGTTGTGTGGAATTGTGGGACTAAGTCTATTTTTCAGAGTCTTCCCCATTCGGAAAGTTAATTGAGGATACTCAGCAATGTGCTCCTTGAGACTTTTGTCAGCTCTCAGTATGCCCCAGTGTTTGGTAAAGCTTTTGGTGAAGTCCATTGAAGTCCATTACCATTCGTATGTTAGTGGCCCCTGAGTTTGGCCTGGCCTGTGTGCCCAGTGTGTCTTGTCTTTTGACCTTACTGATTCGGTTTGTAGCTTTCTGCAGAAAACCTTCAGTGTAACTCCTCCTGCGGAATCTATTTTGCATCTCACGAAGGTTATGAGTGAAAACATCATTGCTGATGCAATTCCTGCGAGCTCTGAGGAATTCCCCATAAGGTATTGCCTCTTTCTGGTGTGGTGGGTGGGAACTAGTAGCATGCAAAATGGCATTGCATGCTGTGCTCTTTCTGAAAAGTTTGCTTTGTAGGGTCTCGTTCTCAACGTAAATTTCAAGGTCTAGAAACTCTACTTTGGTGGAACTAGATTCAATTGTAAAGTTCATTGCCCAAGTATTGTTGTTAAGATGCGTGTAAAACGCATCTAAGTGTTCTTGAGTGCCTGACCATAGGAGGATGCAGTCATCTATGTACCTCCCCCAGAAAATTATAGAATCCACAATAATAGTGCCTTTGGGTCCCCAAATTAAGTCTTGTTCCAATGCGCCCATGAATAGATTAGCCAAAGATGGGGAAAATTTCGAGCCCATGGCTACACCTCTTTTCTGCCTGTACCAAATGTTGTCAAACATAAAGTAATTGTTATCCAGAATGAGCTTCATCATTGCTATCAGCATATTAGTGTGCTGCCACAAAGGTGCAGGTCTGTTCTGTAGTATTTTGGTGACCACCTCTATTCCTAGATCTGGTAAGATACTAGTGTAAAGAGCAACAACATCTAAAGTTGCTAGGATGGTGCCAGTTTGCCACTGTAGATCTGAGAGTGTGTTCAGAATATGTTTGGTGTCATGGATATAGGACGGAAGATTCCGTACTAAGGGTCCTAGGAAAAGGTCCACATATTCGGCCAACCTTTCTGTGGGACCACCAATACCTGATGGGATCGGCCTTCCAGGTGGGAAGGGCATGTGTTTGTGGACTTTGGGTAGGGTGTATAACCATGGGCACGAAGGTCTACATACCTTGAGGTATAGAAATTTGTCATCACTAAGTAGCCCTGCTTCTTTCCATGTACCTAGGTTTTTGTTTATCACAATAGTTAATGGTCCCATAGGGTTGTAGTTAAGTTGTTCGTAGCACAAATTGTCTAGTAGTTGACCTAGGATTTCCCCATGCCAGTCATCCTTATTCATTATCACTACGTTACCACCTTTGCCACCTTTGTCGGCCTCACGTATAATGATGTCTGTATCTTTGGTAAGTAGATCTAGCGCCACCCGTTCCCCTGGGGTAAGATTGTCTTTGTACTTAAATGTCTTGAGATGCTTCTTAGTGTCAATTTTATCAATATCCTCCAAAATCCGTTTGTGAAAGTTGTCAATGGCATTCCCCCCCGGCAAGGTGGGAATCCACTTTGATTTGGACCTAAGGCTACTAACAATACTGAAATCAGATTCAATGTCTAATTCTTCCAAAAGCCTATCCATATCGTATGGTGTGTGCTCTTTATCAGTTAGAGAGAACAGTAAATGAGTAGCTTGCATGTCATTAATGCTTAGAGTGTCAGATTCTTTCCTTCATGTGTGTTGTATCACTTTAGAACCCGGTTCATCCCACTTTGAAACCGATTCATTTCATTTGGTCTAGAGCCCAGCCGGGTTGGAATTATCACCGGCCAAGCGGTGAGCACACTCAAAATCCTCTTATCACGCACTACTGTCCTCTAACCTATGCTTTTTGGTCCTGACACATAGTCTAAATCCGGTTTTCCTGTTCCCTTTTTCTCTTCTCATTTTCTGTGTATAGACCTTTTTTCTCTCAATTGAATTGTACAGGTATGAGTGTTTATTTATGAACTCACCTCGAGTGGTATGTGAACTCACCAATAGCAGCATGATAGAGAATTACTCATTTCATCACTCGTGAACAGATTTTCATTTACACTTAACCACAGGAGTCACTTGGGAATATTCCGACTTTCATAATGTATGTCTCGATCTTTGTTATAGACAATCTCGAGTTCCACAATAGAGCACCCATTCTGTTTTATCATTGTCACCCTCAAGCATCACTGCACAGGTGCGCGTCTTTGGTTTCCACCATAAATAACCCTGAAAGCAATGTCGTTTGAGACAAGATTTCACGTCACATAAGAATTTTTCCAAACAAGGTCTTCTCACCACCACCGAGTCACTATATATATCTATATCGTTTAAATCCTTACATAAGGAAATGTGTTGTGTTTTTTGTATTCAATACCCCATAGTATTTTGTTTGTACCTTCCCCAGCCCTGAGGAGTCACACTATGATGTGACGAAACACGTGTCGGCTGGCTGCAAAAGATATTAAAGAAGATGATCTTTACAAATTGCGTTCAAGATTTTGTGTTTTCTCTGACAGCTATAACTGTTTAATTTGGTGTTAAGGTGTCCATTGAGACACGGACTTACGTAATAGAGAAGGAATTACTCTTTTGTTGTGTGCAATAGGCATCCTGCTTCTGGGTTTCCTCACCTCCACTGGAATGCCACATTAATAATAGTACGTACATATGCATATGTTAAAGCATTACCTGATACTCTCTATTTGGCTACTAAAATTGCCATTGCCAATCCTCTCAGGATAAGGGGTCTAAGGAAAATGATTTGGCTGATCAAACTGCTAAGAGAAGAGAGCAGTGGTATAGCAAGGGGGGGGGCCACCCCGGGCGGCATGAGTTTTGGGGGCCATGGCCTCTGCCCCTGCTCTTACCTGCGGCTCTTACATTCGCCCGCCGTGGGCAGCAAAAGGCCTAGCTACGCCACTGTTAGAGAGCAACATTGAGTTCTGAAGTGTCCATGAATATCTCTGAAACTGTTGAATCCCTTATGCCTACTCTGAAAGATTTGTTTGATTTACAGGAATTTGCTTTGAAGAGTAGAATATATGAATGAAACCAAATCGTAAAAGGGATTCTGTTAAGAGTGTTGAGAGGCAGCATAAGGAAAGTGGTGGTCCTGAAATTTCTTCTTCCCAATCTTACGCGACTGTATCATGGTATTGCCCACACTAATTAGGATGGCATGGTTCATGCCACATGTGCCCACTGGTTTGCTCCATTTTCCCATCCAGTTGCTCAAAAGTATTGCTAATCATGTGCCACTTGTCAAGCCCACATTAAAAAAGGGATTGAATCCACCTCACTGCCCACTTACACCTATAGGGCCCCTCTGTATATAACCAGAGGACCTAAAACAAATGTCCAAATACTGTACCTACATGTTTCTATTTGGATCATAGCCTACCTAGGTGCACACACGGATACGGTTAATATTGTGGAAAACTTATTTACGGATTGTATACCTACATTTGAGGGTTTCCTTTCAGATGGGAAGGGATAAGGACACCCACTTTGTATCCTGTATAGTCAGCAGTTGTGCAAAGTGTTCGAAATTAAAGACAATTTCCACTGTGCGTATCACCCGGAGTCCTCCAGGAAGGTGTATTGTTTAACTCCACATTGAAAAATAGAATAGCCAAGATTTGCACAGAGATGGGGCTTAAGAATCCCAATGCATTGTCCTTGGTACTCTGGTCAGTTTAAGCCATTCCTATTAATAAACAGAAATTAATTATCCAGGAGATTGTAATTGGGCAGCCCCTGCTGCCCCATCAAACCCTCCATTGTCTCCAACTTTGCTTGGCTTAATTGATGATGGGCCACTTATTACTGAAGACAATTTACTTGCTATCTCTACAGCTTCCTTTCCTAGGGCAGAGCTGTCTTGCCAACCTGTGCCTACAAAGCTTGCCATAACCTGCAGCCAGAGGATTGGGTCCATGTGACAGTGCGCAAGTGAGAGCCTGTACATGAGTCCCATTGGTGTGGCCACTTTCTTGTCCTGCTCACCACAAACACTGCTATGAAATTCCTTGGAGTGCCTACCTGACTGCCAGCTTTGCCCTGTAAGAAGACCATAGTGCCAAGATCTTCCAACCCTAGGACCATCTCTATGCCTCCGCTCCAAGGTACTCACACTCGTCTTGTTCCTGCTGCTGCAGGGGACCTTGCCCTAGCATTCAAAGAGAAGCTTCTGATGTCAGCACATGCCAGCCTAACACCCAACATGAAGCATGTGGAGTAAAGGCCAGAGATGCTGACTTTGGAGCTGGGGAGCTAGGTTTCAGTCTGGGCGTTGGCTCAACATCCTGTGATTCTGGGCAAATCCGACTTTGGAGCTGGGGAACTAGGTTTCAGTCTGGGCGTTGGCTCAACATCCTGTGATTCTGGACAAATCACTTAATCTCCATGTGCCTACAAAAAATGAATGTGTCCTTGTGTAACGTAACTGGTGCTCATGTAAAGCCAGGGCTTTAAGTGGGTGGGGTCTTGCCGGTGTTCAGCACAGGCAGTTCTAAAAAGCAGCTACCCAAACGGGTCTCTATCGGGCTCTCAATTTTTGCCCTCACCCTCGGGTGAAAAAAAGAATCTTAACTCTGCAGCGATGCCACCCTTCACTGCCTTGGAGGTGACTTCAAAGAAACTTGTTATAGTTCTTTTACAGTCTCATCATTTCATGACAAGTATTGTCAATATTATATGCAACAAAGCCATAGCTGTTGCTTATTTATCTTTGCAACTAACAGCTCCTGACAAAGCTAATAGCCCTAGCTTGTTGTAGGTAAACTTACTTTTTAATTATAAATCTGGATGCAATCACAGAAGCAACAAAATGCCAGTCAGGCGGCACACTATGATCTTCACAGGTTTTTAGCTTAGGCATTTTAAGCCACGCCCTTAACTGCATCGGCCACACCCCTTTGAGAGACCCCCCAGTTTTTTCATTCCACTTAAAGCCCTATGTAAAGCACTCCAATATCTTGGGGTCGAGTTGATGCTATATAAAACTGTAAAAAGAAAAAAAACAGAACATCCTCTTGCTCACAATTATTCTATTTGTAGCCTAGGTAGGATGAAGCCTCCCAGCCTCTTGATTCCCAGATGGACCGGCATGGTTTTCTTTGCTGCTAAGGGCCCGATTACAACTTATTGTCGGAGCACCCCCACCCCACCGGTCTGCCAAAAGTCACAGCCACTCGCCCGCCATATTACAACTTTTCAGTAGTCTGGCAGAGGGGCTGCGTGACAGTCCCATGACGGTGCCTCTTTTAAAGGCGTCAGTGCCTTTGAAAAAGACACCACAATGGGACCGCACAACAACGTTCCTGCACGGCATGGGCTTGAAAGTCCATGCCATGCAGGAACCTATGTGCATGCACACGGGCGGCACATGTTATGCCCCCTTATGTGCATCCACATGCAGTTGAGGCGCAGGGGGCCCTGTGGGGCAGGGGTGTAACACAGGCTCCTGCGGTGTGGGGAGGCCCAAGCTCCAGGGGGCCCCTCAGCACTGCACTTGGGCCAGAGAGCTCCTGATAGAGTCCGGAGGGGGCCTCTACACTTACCTTGTAGGGGGGTCCCCTCAAGTTTTGTTACGCCACTGCTGTGGGTCCCCCTTTATTTCCTCCCCTCCGATGTTTACATGGAGGAAGAACCTCCATGTTAATGCTGGAGGAGAGGAAACGTGTAATATGCTCGGTGGAATCACGGCAGTCCCTCCCAGCATATTGCGGCCTACGACTGCTGCTCAAACAACAACGGGGGTGCTCCGACAACTTATTGTCGGAGCACCCCCGCCCCACCGGTCTGCCAAAAGTCACAGCCACTCGCCCGCCATATTACAACTTTTCAGTAGTCTGGCAGAGGGGCTGCGTGACAGTCCCATGACGGTGCCTCTTTTAAAGGCGTCAGAGCCTTTGAAAAAGACACCACAATGGGACCGCACAACAACGTTCCTGCACGGCATGGGCTCGAAAGTCCATGCCATGCAGGAACCTATGTGCATGCACACGGGCGGCACATGTTATGCCCCCTTATGTGCATCCACATGCAGTTGAGGCGCAGGGGGCCCTGTGGGGCAGGGGTGTAACACAGGCTCCTGCGGTGTGGGGAGGCCCAAGCTCCAGGGGGCCCCTCAGCACTGCACTTGGGCCAGAGAGCTCCTGATAGAGTCCGGAGGGGGCCTCTACACTTACCTTGTAGGGGGGTCCCCTCAAGTTTTGTTACGCCACTGCTGTGGGTCCCCCTTTATTTCCTCCCCTCCGATGTTCACATGGAGGAAGAACCTCCATGTTAATGCTGGAGGAGAGGAAACGTGTAATATGCTTGGTGGAATCACGGCAGTCCCTCCCAGCATATTGCGGCCTACGACTGCTGCTCAAACAACAGTGAACAGCAGTTCCCTGGTGGAGCTGGCGGTCCCAGGGTGGTCCAACAGGCCAACTCCTAATGTGGCGGTCAAATCTCTGGTGCGGCGGTAGCTAGATCCACCACCGCTGCACCATTACAAGTCTGGTGATCCTCGGACCGCCAGACTCAAAATCAGGCCCTTAGTGTCTGGCTTAGTGTGCGGCTGCCCGCGGCTCATGCAGTGGGCCACCTAAAAGGGCATCCACCTTAGAGCCACTTAGGCACACCATCACCCCCTCTAGTCTGGGGACCCAGAGGAGGAGTGCCAGAGCACGACATGCAGGCTGCATCATATCCGGCACACAGAGGATTGGGGGAAGGTACTTATACATCCCCCTGCCTTTCTGGCGCCCTCTTTGCAGGTCATGTGAGGCAGTTGAACAATACCGGAAAAGGATCAAAAGTGCCATGCGCAAGTTTACAGAACAAAGGGCTTTTGGCTTCTTCAGGCACTGGCTAATTCAGGCCAACACCAAAGGTTATTTTGACAAGGACGGGTGCACTTGTCACTGATGGTCATGGATCTGTTCTTACTGGACATTAGTGAGGCCCTGGAAATAGCGGTGTGCAGGTGAGGAAATTGGCAGTCTTGGTGGGGGGCTCTGGAGGCAACGGAGCTTTGGGTGAGTTACAGGGTGATCCGGAGACAGAAGGGTACTTCTTCAGGAGCACAATAAGGGTGCCAGTGCCAAATTCCAGGAGTCCTTATGGCAGGTCCCTGGAAGAAAATCATTGGCGCCCCGCTAGTCCTGATGGCTGTTGTAAGCCTGAACAACCGAGGGACTGGCCTTGCAACACTCCGCCTAAAAGGGGAGTGAGTAAGATGGTGGACCACAGGATCCAAGGGGGACCCCATCATAATTGGTAGCACTGATTGGATTGGCCACAGTGCACTTTGGCTCATCAAGCGGGCAAGGCAGTGTAGGTCAGTCACCGCTGCCTGCCCTTGGATCGCCCGTAAGATAACCCACCACAGGGCTTTAGCGGGATGGGTCTCAAGGGGTCTGAGCACCGGCAGTTTTTTTCTGGGGGCCTCGAAACGGGTCTCTATCGGGCTCTGTTTTGAGCCCTGACACAGGCAGCCCGTTGTTTTTCCCGGACTGCAATGACCGCTGTTTGCTGTCACTGCAGTCCGGGAAAAAGTGCCATGGCTCAAAACAAAGGCCGATAGAGACCCATTTCGAGACAGCACCAGGCACATGGATGTGTGCTGCTCACATTGCTCACTTCTCAGTAGTAGAGAAGTTACAGCATGACGTCATGCCAGGGGAGCGTTGTGGGGGAAGGGAAATCCTTTAAGAGTCATTTTCTTTCTGGATTTCCCTTCTCTTTCTGAAACTCAGGAGCAGCAACATTGTGGTAGGGTCACCAAGGATTTAATTGGAAGCTTTGTCAATATTATATGCAAGTTATAGTTGCAGCTTATTTATCTTCTGCAAGTAATAACCATTGAGAAAGCCAATATTACTTACTTATTGTAGGTATGATGTGACTTGTATCAAATATCTGGATGCAATGACGGAAACAGCAAATTACAAGTCGGGCGGCACACTATGCTAAGCACAGATTTTTTGAGTAAGGGATTTAAAGCCACGCCCCTAATTACACTGGCCACGCCCCTTTGAGAGACCCCCAGTTTTTTCATCCCACTTAAAGCCCTGACCCACCATGCTGCATACTTTTGTATGGAATAAACCTGCAGCAGTCTTTTTCCCAACCAAAAAATTGTGTAGTGTATTTATTTATTACATCATGCATGCTATTTGGCAAGGGTGGGGAGTGTTGCCTTTATAGGCACTACGGCTTGGAAGTAGGTGCCAAGAAACCAACGGCACCATGCCTCCTACCAACCTTCGTTCGACAATTTCTATACAGTGCAAACACCTAGTTGCACTTTCTTGAGCAGTCTTAATAAAACGTTAGCCTTTTTTCTGATTGGATTCCTGTTCACTTCCTCATTGATGCCTTTATCCCAGTTCCATCATATGATCTCCTTTGGAGCCCTATATACGAAAACCCAGGCCTTCGTTCGGGCTGCTGGAGTGATGTGCGTACCAGTGAAAGACATTGTCTTAGCGGGAGGCGGGGCACTGTTTTTCGCGAACAATAACTGCCCCTGAAGAGAAGATTCTCTCGTGTAATTGAAACATAAATATATAATAAGCGAATGTTAGAAAAGGGTCTGTGAAAATCTGTTGATAAATATTTCAGGAAGGGATTAGAAGAACAAGAGGCGAGGGCATGATTTATTCATCGGCTCAGCTGGTACCCACGCAAGTGAAACTGTAATTACAGTGTTTCCCTGGGCGGGCGCACTTCGTCCACACAAACAGGCCCGGTCGGCCGCGGTGTTCAAGGGGAATGCCCTAGTCCGGAGTCCCCTGATCCTCGTGGGCGTTGGGTCTCGAGATAAATCACCACCCACCTTGTACACGCCACATGCGCCAGAGCGCACGTCCTCGACTCGAGAGAAATCACCTTCTTATACACGCCACGTGCGCCAGAGCGCGCGCCCTCGTCTCGAGATAAATCACCTTCTTGTACACGCCACGTGCGCCAGAGCGCGCGCCCTCGCCTCGAGATAAATCACCCCCACCTTGCACACGCCTCGGATCACCGCGAGGACTAACAGCATCTTTGCCCACACTGACTGTGACCCACGAGGCCTGCGGGCACGTGTCCCGTGCAATATTGTCGAATCATTCCAGTGTTTTCACAAAGTGCTTTTACATTAAGCCCTAATTTATTGAGCACTAAGTCGATTGGATGTGCGTGACAGAAAAATGGCCACTAATTTAGAGTTCATGCGAGATGTCGCCAAAACTTCAGCATTTTATAGATAAGAACGCGTTTGTTCTCTGTCAAAGCAAGGAAACTTCCAAGAACCCCATTACCAAGAAACTATTAGCATTGTGTTTTTTATGATGTTTGTCATTGTTCTTTTTTTATTTCGGTGGCAAGGGATCCCGAACTCCTCTCTCACCTCACTCTCTCCATTTTCATGTACATTTTCCCTCTTGCTAAGCCGCAAAACTTAGAATATGGTCTGTTTTTTTCATGCTGCAAATTTCACTAGGAATAACCTTGTCAAATAAGCCCTGGGGGAAGTGTGGGTCACAGCCAGTGCTTGAAATAGAAAAATAGAAGTGCAGGTACGCTGTACCAGAGTACCTGCTTGTTTCTGAGAAGTGCTGTTACTCTCCAATTAAAAGTATTACATCCCACCTTGTCGCAGTGGAAGGAGAACATGGACTGGTGCATGTTCAGGGAGAAGACGGTCTATTTGGCTAGGGGCAAGCCTAGGGCGTGGAGTAAAATTTGGGGTCAATGGAATGCGTATCGAGGAGACATCTGCACTCCCCCCTTCGCAGACATGCCTGACGCTTCTCTGTCCCCCTGACCTCTGAGGTTCCTCGATACCATATTCCTTGATTGAATGTCCTGACCTCCCCACTGCCTTCCCCCCCCATTGGTTCTCCAATGTCCTCCTGATCCCCTATCCGTTATGGCAGGTCCCCAGAGTCGGAGCTCGACTTCATTTATCATGCTCTGCGTTTTGAGTTGTTGGTTCCTTTGTTTATCATTGTTCCTTTTATAAAAAAAAAATTGCGTATCCTGCATGCATCCTTGTTGCCGACTGTGTATCCTGTACTTCTGCTGGACCTACCCGGGACCGGCTGCTGTTTTACTGGCTGCCTATTTATTTGATGATCACTAGTGGCCGGCCTCTGGGTTGTAGGCCCATACTTGTAATTCTTCTGTTTTGCACAATAAAGTTTAAAAAAAAAAAGTATTACATCCCTCTTGAGAAGTGCTGGTACTCTCCAATTAAAAGTATTACGTCTCTCTTGAGAAGTGCGGGTAGTCTCTTTCTCAAAATAAACAAGCATTTACAATGCAATGGTTTCGCCTTTGGAAAAGTTAGAGCTATTGGCATTGTAAATGGCAAAATTTGTATTTATGTGTTGGTTTTGAAAACAGATAAATAAACGGCATTGTCATTTACATTGCCATTAGCTTAATCTCTCGCAAATGTGAGACCTATTGTACCCTACGGACGAGCTCAGCAGACAGCAATTACTACCACATACACACACCCAGAGCCACACACACACACCCAGAGCCACACACACACACCCAGAGCCACACACACACACCCAGAGCCACACACACACACCCAGAGCCAGCCACACACACACACCCAGAGCCATACACACACCCAGAGCCACACACACACACACACACCTAGAGCCACACACACACACCCAGAGCCACACACACACACAAACCCAGAGCCACACACACACACCCAGAGCCACACACACACACCCAGAGCCACACACACACACACACCCAGAGCCACACACACACACCCAGAGCCACACACACACACACACAGAGCCACATCCACCCACCCAGAGCCACACACACTCAGGAGAGCAAGCACAGCGAGGGGGCAGGGAAGCAAGCACAGCAAGGGGGCAGGGAAGCACGCACAGCGAGGGGGCAGGGAAGCAAGCACAGCGAGGGGGCAGGGAAGCAAGCACAGTGAGGGGGCAGGGAAGCAAGCACAGTGAGGGGGCAGGGAAGCAAGCACAGCCAGGTGGCAGGGAAGCAAGCACAGCCAGGTTGCAGGGGAGCAAGCACAGCCAGGGGAAGGGGAACCAGGGGGCGGATGTCCATTATCTGCATGGGCACACCTCTGCTGTGTGCCGTCACAAAGATACCCGGTACAGGACAAACATCAACTGCAACCTACGTGTCTGATATGCACACCTAAAAGGAACAACTGCACTCCTAACTCCAAAGTGCCAGTAGACACATACATCGTGTGTACATAGAGCCATTTCAGGAACCTTTTCTTAGCGCCACCATCTCACCTTCACACTCGGGCAACTCTCCGGGCGGGGCACAAGCCTTGCTCACTTCTGTAGCTTTTCTTGAGGAAAACTGAGAAATACAAATAGTATGTACTGGCACCAAGTTCGCACATGTGGTGAAAGTGCACAAGGTGCACTTCAGTTGAGCTACCTAATAAACATATGATTATGGGCACTATACAGTCACAGAAATCCCAGCAACTGCGTCCGGCTGCATATAAATGAAACAAAAATGACTCTTACGTGATGCTTTTTCGCTCCAGTCCCTGTTCAGTATGTGTAATGGGAAAGTGCACTTTGTATGTACTGTCTGCGGACATGAAAGTGCAGTCGTCTTAAATATCAGTAGCCCCCGCTGCAAACAATGGAAACTATGAGGTGCCAGGAAGTGCACTGTCTGCACCCGCAGAGTGCACTAAAAGGTCTCTTCTGGAGAAAGCATGGGATTTAAAAATTCTTTTCCCAGAGTTTCTGCTACTTTTAGCAAGTTTGGGGCAGGGTATACGCTTCGTAGCGCTCCTGTGTGCTCCGAACGGGAGAAATGGACGTCCCCTACCAATGCTCACGCATCTAGCGTGAGAAATGGACGTCCCCTACCAATGCTCACGCATCTAGCATGAGCAACCGTACGTGGTGCACAGCTTCGCAATGAGGATCGAAGCGTACGGGTCTTTTCAAAGGGGGGGGAAGCGGAAGTGTACAGTTCACCAGGCAATATGAAGCGCACAGTTTATAATCCGGCAGAGTACAGTGGGAGCGCACGATTCTTTTTAAAGGCAGTCCAGATGGGCAGAATGGTGCGCACAGGTTACGGGCGAGCTGCCAAGCGTACAGTTAGTTTTCCTGAAGCGCACAGTCTTTTCGATGCGCACCGTACCGGCAAGATGCCACGCACAGGTCGGGGCGCAAAGTGTCAGCCAGACAACCAACAGACACGAAGAACAGTACACAGAGATGACAGGACACGGAAATCCCGCAACCCACCCCTGCAAAAGACACGTCCAAAATGGCCAAAACATGCTGAGAAAATAAAAAAAAGAACCGCCCACTGCCACAATGATGTCCTACAAGGGGCGGAGAGGGAAAAAATCGCCGGAACGCCCACAAATCGCCTCGGACAATGACGGACAGATCTCTCTTCCAATGGCTAGCCTCCATTTATGGAGCTAGCCAATGGAAGAGAGAGGCGGGACAAAGCCACATACTGTTCTAACATAAGATTTCGCCTGCGCGAGCGCTGCTGCGCAGCGTACGCAAGGCGATACCTAAAAAGTGCTGGTACTCTGTAACGGGCAGAACTGGCCCATTTAAAGCACCAGTCACAGCGATAGTGGCATGAGACTTGGAATGTCAGATGTGGCAGAAACACCTATTTGTGTATGACTTGACTTTCAGTGCCCACTCAGACAAGCATTTGCAATGCAATAGGTCTCGCATTAGGAATGTTTGTTTTTTTTGTCCTGTACATGACAAATTTGTTATTTATGTGTTTTTTTTTAAATTGTGAAATTAATAGCTTTGTCATTGACCTGGTATGTCCCGAAGCGTAGTCTGCGCTCGCTGGGGCAACATTTGGCCAAGGTGCCGCGCTTCAAACTATGCCGCATGGGTGGCCTTTCTTTCCAGGTGTTGGCAGCTAAATTATGGAACTCTCTGCCGACCTATATCCGTGGCATTGAGAATATGCTAGACTTCTGAAAGGCCATTAAAACCTTTCTGTTTCCAGCACTATAGTCTTCCCCCTTGAAGTTTTCTGGATGGCCTCCGCTTTTGTTTCTTTATCTGGCAGCGCCGGGACGCCCCTTTGCTGGGGCAGCTGTTGCGCTTAAAAAAACTAATAACATAACATAACATAACAATGCTAATACTTTTATTTTTTGACAATGTGACACCTATAGCATTTTTAATGCAACATGTTTTGTATTTACGTGACTTAGAAGTATTGATTTTACGAATAACAATGTTTCTTTTTAAAAAAAAATAATTAATACTTACATAAAAGTTTTTGTAATTTATAATGACAATAGCTTAAACTTTTGTAAATAACTTTTGTGAAGATTATGTTCAGTGTATTTTATCGCGACTAAAATATAAGAACAGAAGTGAAATATCAACATTTTTTGTGACATTTGTAATAAAGCTTGAAACATTGAGAGAACATATTTGAACCAGTTGTTCTTGAATGTTTGCACAGATTGATACTGTGGTGGCGCTGAGTGATGTTGTGGTGGCGCTGAGTGATGTTGTGGTGGCGACAAGTGATGCTGTGGCATTCAGTGATGCTGTGGTAGCGCATAGTGAGGTTGTGGTACCCCTGAGTGATGCTGTGGTGCCCCTGAGTGATGCTGTTGTTGTGCGATAGATAGATAAAGTGAGGACGATAGATAGATAGAGTGAGGGCGATAGATAGATAGAGTGAGGGCGATAGATAGATGGAGTGAGGGCGATAGATAGTTGGAGTCAGGGCGATAGATAGATGGAGTGAGGGCGATAGATAGATGGAGTGAGGGCGATAGATAGATAGATGGAGGGAGGGCGATAGATAGATAGATAGATAGAGTGAGGGCGATAGATAGATGGAGTGAGGGCGATAGATAGAGTGAGGGCGATAGATAGAGTGAGGGCGATAGATAGATGTGTGTGGTTGTGTGTGTGGTTGTATGTGTGTTGTTGTATGTGTGTGCGTGCATGGTTGTATGTATGTGAGTGTGCGGTTACAAAAGGATGTATGTGGAAGAGAGCAGCAGATCAGCATATTATAAGAGAACAGGGAGTTAAAAAATGATGTGTGTTGAAGAGATCAGCAGATCAGCACAGGAGAAGAGAACAGGGAGTTAGAGAAGTAGGCGGTGGAAGGGAACAGCAGATCAGCACGAGAGAAGAGAACAGGGTTTTGGAGAAGGGGCGGGGTGGAAGAGAGCAGCAGATCAGGATGGGAGAACAGAACAGTGAGTTAAAGAAGGAGGCGGGTGGAAGAAAGCAGCAGATCAGCACAGGAGAAGAGAAGAGAACAGGGAGTTAGAGAAGTAGGCGGTGGAAGGGAACAGCAGATCAGCACAGGAGAAGATAACAGGGTTTTGGAGAAGGGGCGGGGTGGAAGAGAGCAGCAGATCAGGATGGGAGAACAGAACAGGAAGTTAAAGAAGGAGGCGGTGGAATAGAGCAGCAGATCAGCTCAGGTGAAGAGAACATGGAGTTAAATAAGGAAGCATGTGGAAGAGAGCAGCAGATCAGCAGAAGGAGAAGAGAACATGGAGTTAAAGAAGGAGGCGGGTTTTAGAGAGCAGTAGATCAGCACAGGAGAAGAAAACATGGAGTTAAAGAAGGATGCAGGGTGGAAGAGAGCAGCAGATCAGCACAGGAGAAGAGAACATGGAGTTAAAGAAGGAGGCGGGTGGAAGAGGGCAGCAGATCAGCACAGGAGAAGAGAACATGTAGTTAAATAAAGAGGTGGGTGGAAGAGAGGAGCAGATCAGCACACAAGAAGAGGACAGGGAGTTAAGTAAGGAAGCGGGTGGAAGAGAACAACATATTAGCACAGGAGAAGAGAACAGTGAGTTAGATAAGGGGCGGGTGAAAGAGAACAGCAGTTTAGCACAGGAGAAGAGAAAAGGGAGCTAGAGAAGGAGGCGGGTGAAAGAGAACAGCAGATCAGCACAGGAGAAGAGAAAAGGGAGTTAGAGAAGGAGGCGGGTGAAAGATAACAGCAGATCAGCACAGGAGAAGAGAAAAGGGAGTTAGAGAAGTAGGCGGATGGAAGATAGCTTAAAGATTATCACAGGAGAAGAGAACAGGGAGTTAAAGAAGGAGGCGGGTGGAAGAGAGCAGCAGATCAGCACAGGAGAAATGAACAGGGAGTTAAAGAAGGAGGCGGGTTTTAGAAAGCAGCAGATCAGCACAGGAGAAGAGAACAGGGAGTTAAAGAAGGAGGCAGGGTGGAAGAGAGCAGCAGAACAGCACAGGAGAAGAGAACAGGGAGTTAAAGAAGGAGGTGGTGGAAGAGAACAGCAGATCAGCACAGGAACAGAGAACAGGGAGTTAAAGAAGGAGATGGGGTGGAAGAGAGCAGCAGATCAGCACAGGAGAAGAGAACAGGTAGTTAAAGAAGGAGGCGGTGGAAGAGAACAGCAGATCGGCACAGGAGAATAGAAGAGAACAGGGAAATAGAGAAGGAGGTGGGTGGAAGAGAGCAGCAGATCAGCACAGCAAAAGAGAACAGGGAGTTAGAGATTTAGGCGGTGTAATAGAGCAGTAGATTAGTATGGGAGAATAGAAGAGAACAGGGAATTAGAGAAGGAGGTGGGTGGAAGAGAGCATCAGATCAGCACAGCAAAAGAGAACAGGGAGTTAAAGAAGGAGGTGGTGTGGAAGAGAGCAACAGATCAGCACAGGAGAAGAGAAGAGAACAGGGAGTTAGAGAAGGAGGTGAGGTGGAAGAGAGGAGCAGATTAGCACAGCAGAAGAGAACAGTGACTTAAAGAAGGAGGCGGGGTGGAAGAGAGCAGCATATCAGTACCGGAGAAGAGAAAAGGGAGTTAGAGAAGGAGTTTGTTGGAAGAGAGGAACAGATCAGCACAGCAGAAGAGAACAGGGAGTAAAAGAAGGATGTGGGGTGGAAGAGAGCAGCAGATCAGCACAGGAGAAGAGAATAGAATAGGGAGTTAGAGAAGGAGGTGTGGTGAAAGAAAGCATCAGATCTGCAGAAGTTAACAGGGTGTTAAAATGCAATGCAATATGTTTCTCATTTGCAAAGTTTGAGCTATTGCTATTGTAAAAGACCAATTTTTAAAAATGTTTTGTTGTGGAAAATAGTGAAAATAATTGCTTTGTCATTTACAACGCTAATAGTTATAACTTTTGCAAATGTGACACCTATAGCATTTGTAATGCAATATGTGTTGTATTTATGTGACTTACATGTATTGATATTACAAACAACACTGGTTTGGATTTGGAGGGTGGAGTTGGATTTGGAGGGTGGAGATGGAGTTGGAGGGTGGAGTTGCAGGGTGGAGTTGGCTTTTGATTTGGAGGGTGGAGTTGGAGGGTGGAGGTGGCTTTTGATTTGGAGGGTGGAGTTGGAGGGTGGAGTTGGGGGTGGATTTGGAGGGTAGAGTTAGATGGTGGATTTGGATTTGTATGTAGGATTTTGATTTGGATGGTGGAGTAGGATGGTGGAGTTGGATGGTGGAGTTGGTGGGTGGAGTTGGAGGGTGGACTTGGAGGGTGGAGTTGGCTTTTGATTTGGAGGGTGGAGTTAGAGGGTGGAGTTGGAGGGTGGATTTGAAGAGATGATTTGGAGGGTGGAGTTGGAGGGATGATTTGGAGGATGGAGTTAGAGGGATGATTTGGAGGGTGGAGTTGGGGGGTGGAGTTGGATTTGGATGGTGGATTTGGAGGGTAGAGTTGGATGGTGGATTTGGATGTAGGATTTGGAGTTGGATGGTGGAGTTGGAGGGTGGAGGTGGAGGGTGGAGTTGGAGGGTGGAGTTGGAGTTGGATTGTGGAGTTGGAGGGTGGAATTGGAGGCTGGATTTGGAGTTGGAGGGTGGAGTTGGAGGGTGGGGGATGGAGTTGGATGGTGCAGTTGGATTTGGAGGGTGGAGTTGGATTTGGAGTTGGAGGGTGGATGGTGAAGTTGGAGGGTGGAGGGTGGAGTTGGAGGGTGGAGTTGGAGGGTGGAGTTGGAGGGTAGAGTTGGATAGTGGATTTGTATTTGGATGTAGGATTTGGAGTTGGATGGTGTTTTTGGATGGTGGAGTTGGTGGGTGGACTTGGTGGGTGGACTTGGAGGGTGGAGTTGGCTTTTGATTTGGAGGGTGGAGTTGGAGGGTGGATTTGGAGGGGGGATTCGAAGGGATGATTTGGAGGGTGGAGTTAGAGGGATGATTTGGAGGGTGGGTATGGGGGATGGACTTGGATTTGGATGGTGGATTTGGAGGGTAGAGTTGGATGGTGGATTTGGATTTGGATGTAGGATTTGGAATTGGATGGTGGAGTTGGATGGTGGAGTTGGAGGGTGGAGTTGGAGGGTGGAGTTGGAGTTGGAGTGTGGAGTTGGAGGGATGATTTGGAGGGTGGAGTTAGAGGGATGATTTGGAGGGTGGAGTTAGAGGGATGATTTGGAGGGTGGAGTTGGGGGGGTGGAGTTGGATTTGGATGGTGGATTTGGAGGGTAGAGTTGGATGGTGGATTTGGATTTGGATGTAGGATTTTGATTTGGATGGTGGAGTTGGATGGTGGAGTTGGATAGTGGAGTTGGTGGGTGGACTTGGAGGGTGGACTTGGAGGGTGGACTTGGAGGGTGAAGTTGGCTTTTGATTTGGAGGGTGGAGTTGGAGGGTGGAGTTGGAGGGTGGAGTTGGAAGGGATGATCTGGAGGGTGGAGTTGGAGGGATGATTTGGAGGGTGGAGTTAGAGGGATGATTTGGAGGGTGGAGTTGGGGGGTGGAGTTGGATTTGGATGGTGGATTTGGAGGGTAGAGTTGGATGGTGGATTTGGATTTGAATGCAGGATTTGGAGTTGGATGGTGGAGTTGGAGTGTGGAGTTGTAGGCTGGATTTGGAGTTGGAGGGTGGAGTTGGAGGGTGGGGGATGGAGTTGGAGGGTGGAGGATGGAGTTAGATGATGGAGTTGGATTTGGAGAGTGGAGTTGGATTTGGAAGGTGGAGTTGGAGTTGGAGGGTGGAGGTTGGAGTTGGAGGGTGGATGGTGGAGTTGGAGGGTGGAGGGTGGAGTTGGCGGGTGGAGTTGGAGGGTGGAGTTGAAGGGTGGAGTTGGACTGTAGAGTTGGATGGTGGATTTGTATTTGGATGTAGGATTTGGAGTTGGATGGTGTTTTTGGATGGTGGAGTTTGATGGTGGAGTTGGAGTTCGAGGGTGGATTTGGATTTGGAGGATGGAGTTGGATTTTGAGGGTGTATTTGGATTGGGTTTTTGAGGGTGGAGTTGGAGGGTGGAGTTGGATTTGGAGGATGGAGTTGGATTTGGAGGGCGGAGTTGGGAATGGATTTGGAGGGAGGATTTGGAGGGTGGATTTGGGTGGTGGATTTGGATGGTGGATTTGCATGGTGGAGTTAGAGTGTGGATTTTGAGGGTGGATTTTGAGGGTGTAGTTTGAGTGTGGATTTTGAGGGTGGATTTAGAGGGTGGATTTAGAAGGGTGCAGTTGGATGGTGGAGTTGGAGGGTGTAGTTGGAGTTGGAGTTGGAGGGTGGAGTTGGAGTTGGAGGGTGGAGTTGGAGTTGGAGTTGGAGGGTGGAGTTGGAGTTGGAGGGTGGAGTTGGAGTTGGGGGTGGAGGTGGAGTTGGAGGGTGGAGTTGGAGTTGGAGGGTGGAGTTGGAGTAAGAGGGTGGAGTTGGAGTTTGAGGGTGGAGTTTGAGGCTGGAGTTAGAGTTGGAGGGTGGAGTAGGAGGGTGGAGTGGGAGGGTGGAGTGGGAGTCTGTAGTTGTAGTTTGCAGGTGGATTTGGAGGCTGGAGTTGTAGTTGTAGGGTGGATTTGTAGGGTGTATTTGGATGTTGGAGTTGGAGGGTGGAGTTGGACGGTGGAGTTGGAGGCTGGAGTTGGATGGTGTTTTTGGAGGGTGGTGTTGGAGGGTGGATTAGTAGTTGGAGGGTGGAGTTGAAGGGTGGATTTGGAGTGTTGAGCTGGAGGGTGGTTGGATGGTGGAGTTAGAGGGTGTAGTTGGAGGGTGGATTTGGAGGGTCTAGTAGTACTTGGATTGTGGATTTTGAGGGTGATTTTGAGGTTGGAGTAGGAGTGTGGAATTGGAGGGTCGTTTTGGAGGGTGGAGTTGGAGGGTGGATTAGGAGGGAGGGTATGGAGGGTAGAGTTGTAGGGTGGTGTTGGAGGGTTGTTTTGGATTTGGAGGGTGGAGTTTGATCGAGTGGTGGCGGATCGAGTGGTGGCGGATCGAGTGGTGGCTGATCAAGTGGTGGCTGATCAAGGGGTGGTGGATCGATTGGTGGTGGATCGAGTGGTGGGCGGGTAGAGTGGTGGGCAGGTAGAGTGGTGGGCGGGTAGTGTGGTGGTGCTAGAGTGGTGGCGCTAGAGTGTGGGCGCTAGAGCTTGGGCGCTAGAGTGTGGGCGCTAGAGTGGTGGTGCATAGAGTGGTGGTGGATAGGGTTGTGGCGGATAGAGTGGTGGCAGACAGAGTGGTAGAGTGTTGGTGGAGAGAGTGGTAGAGTGGTGGCGGTAGAAGGCTGTACTGTGTGTGAGAGATAGAGTGTGTGTGTGTGAGAGAGTGTGTGTGTGAGAGAGTGTGAGAGAGAGTGAGAGAGTGTGAGAGAGTGTGAGAGAGAGAGTGTGAGAGAGAGAGTGTGAGAGAGAGAGTGTAAGGTAGTGAGGGAGAGAGAGTGAGTTAGTGAGGTAGATAGAGAGAGTGAGGTAGTGAGGGAGAGTGAGGTTGTGAGGTAGTGAGATAGAGAGAGTGAGGTAGAGAGAGTGAGATAGTAAGAGAGAGATTGAGGTAGTGAGAGAGAGAGGGAGGTAGTGAGAGAGAGAGTTAGGTAGATGGCAGGCATGTTTAAATAAAGTTGCTGGGCTCTGACCTTAACAAAGGAGGCAAATCTATTCTCTTGGAACAGAGAAAATGTTAAATATATACTTTTATAAACGTTTTAAATTGTGATTTTAATTGAAAAAATAGATTGAGCTTAGAGTACCGTCTGTTCCTCAGGCTGACTAGTTGTTCTTTTGAAAGTTGAACAAGCTGCTTTTGAAGGACAGGCAGCGCTGGGAGGAGGGCTGATTCTGGAAGTGGCATTGCACAGGAGGGGGCGGGGGAGAGCATTCCTTTGAAGTGTGAAGCTCTCGCATCTGATGAGATGATGGGAGGCGGCTTGGGGAGCAAATGGCAAGCGCGTGCACGGGCACCTGCACTCTGTGTAATCCGCCTGCCAAAGCCCTCTTGGTCAGCTTCCCTGTTCTACCTCTATACGTCTCGACATCTGCAATGCGCAAGTACATTGGCAGAGGTCGAGACCTAAAAAAGGTCTGTGTGTTTCTCGGGTCACATAATGCCAACTTCTGCAAGGTTGTACTACTGAACATCTACACCTAGAATATTGTGGTACAGGAATATCAAGGGCAAAATGAGGTAAGTACATATGGAGAAGAATGTAGTCAGTATTCCTTTCTCTACATCTACGTATCTTGAAGCTATATATATTTCATCAAGGCACATATATGTGGAGTTAGGTATAAAAAACCTAGACGTAATCACCTATTGATATTTTATTCACGGTGTTTTGTCCTCGATATTGTGTCCCATCGATATTCTGTTGTCGATATTGAGGGTGCACACCCTCCTGCGATAGGCTATCCAAGCAATTGGACTCCAAACAGAGGGCCTGATTCAGATACACATGTAAACATCAGTGGCGGGTGGCATAGACGGGAGTGGGGGCAGGTGCGCAAAAATAATATTTAATAAATGTAAAAATGGACCTGAAGAAGAACACAACGTCCTCTTCACCCAATGTCTTCTTTCTCCGACTGCAGCCCTGCCAACAGGAAACTTCCTTGACCAATGCTGGCACTGCTCTCATGTAGCATGAGAGCAGTGTCCTGATTGGAGAGTGCAGCCTCACTCGGTGCTCCACAGTACTCTGGAGGCTGCACTTTAACCCAGATCTCTTAAAACAGCTGGGTTAGAGATGTTTAAAGTGCGCATGTGTGGCCCGCCGTCGCAAGATGGCTGCCAATAAGACATTCACACTTTAAACTGTACATTTACAGCCCTCCCTGCTGATGTCACTCATCAGGCCCCACCCCATCCTGACGCTCTGTGTGGGAGGGGGACGAAAAATAAAATGGCAATGAATTATCATTTTATTTTTAATCTCTGGGGATAATTTAAGTGGGGTGATGCTCCTCTGCACCAACAGAGGTGTGGCCCATGTAAACATGCATGTTTAATCACATGTATATTTACTCCTACACTTAGGGCCTGATTCTGATGTGGCTAGGAAGGTCTCTTAACGGCATTTGCTCTGTACAAATCTGATCGGGAACGTGTCTTTCCAACCAAGATCCCGATTATGATACGGTTAGGAAAGCATTCCCACCTAGAGCCCGATTACGATGCTGTTAGGAACATAGGAGGTCATTATGATGGCGGAAAGCCCGTCACCGCCGGGCCGGCGGTGGCGGTCTTTCTGCCATTATATGGTTATTTACCGACCGCCAAATTAGGATGGTTGTGGGTACCCTGGCGGATGCAAGGTCCGTCCACCGCTTCACCGCCCCAGGCAATCGTACTGATTGCTTGGCGGATGGTTTGGGGCTCCTGAAATGGTGGCAGTGCCAAGCAGGCACCGTCCGCCAAATCAGGATATGGGTTTCAGAAAGGCCTTTCCATGGTGGCGATACCGCCATGGAAAGGCTGGCAGGGATAAGGGGGGCCCCCTATTTGGAGGGTGTCGGTTCACTGAGGGGTACCCATGGTACCCCCCTGCATTTCCATGCACCACGTGGCAGGCACCGCAAGGTGCCTATCACGTGGTGCAGGGAAATGCAGTGCATGCTCTATTAGCATTGCGTATGGTGCTGCAGCCAGCAGCACCGTCCGCAATGTTAAAAGTCCAAGATGTGCCCGCCAGTATAGGATGCGCATCCTAATATGTGTGGTGAGACGCCGCACGTCTGGTGGGCAGTCCAAGCACGGTAACGATGGCGAGTGGACTGATGTCCGCCCACCATCGTAATGAGCCCCAAAGGTTCTAATTGAAGTCATTGGGAGTCCAACCAAATTGTATCTGGACGTATCTGGATGCAACATAATTGGTCAGTTGGACTCTCCAGATCCGATTGGGTGGGAAAATATTCCCAAACCCATTTGGTCGTGGGAAAATATTCCCAAACCCATTTGGTCAGGAAGCTTTCCAAACCGCATCAGAATCGGGCCCATAGATGTAACTCGCCACTTTTGTTTCTATTCACCATTTCTGATTGCAGATTTACACCTAGTTGCAAATGTACATGTCTCGACTCACTCAAATGAGGGGTGGAGACACCTGCAACAGAATTTACAAGTGTAAAGATAGATTTCTGCCATGAAGATGGTGATCTTCCTTTGAGAAAGTATATAGGTAAATATTGAAGTTTATTATATTTTCAGGAGGGGCGATCAGGGGAGTGGATATAAATTAAGGTCAAATCTGCTAGCAAGATTAATTCTTTTCATTGTGTTTCTTCTCCATTTTGCAGTCTTCATTGTACAGCTGGTTCTGAAGTTTTTAACAGGTTTTTAGTCAAGAACTGCATTTCCTATATTTTTGGGTAGATAACTTTAAAAATATTAGAGTGTAAATATCGCATAAATATATGAGATGGTTTAATGTTTGTTTTACCTGTTTGGCATAAGATTAAAAAGAAATAAAATGCATTAAATAAAGGAAAAATTAATACAACTATTCAAATGTATTCTATAGATATAATACATTTATAATATTTATTGTTAACCCAAAATAATATGATACAATTTTACAGCACATTTGTGGTATTGGGTTCTCCAGGCCTACATATTCCGCAAAAACCCGCTACACCATAAAACAGACGTTGGCACGGAAACTGGAAAATGCAAAAGACAAGTTTATTAAGACCCCATGGGGTGGTGGTACATTCCTACAGCACCCTTCGGCAATGCAAGAAGTATCACACCGAACATCGATGTGAGACCTCTTTTATACAGTTTTACAGTAATAAAAAGAGTAGGTGGAACACATTTGCTCAGTTTAGGTACATATAAGGTCATTTTTGGAACACAGCCAACTCATGGGAGGAGTTACAACACCACTGGTCAGTTGAGAGAACATTCCTAAGTGATGACTGTCCACTAGTACAGAGGGTTTGACTACGCATGTGCGAGCTTGACCAGTACTAAAAATAGCCTGTTGCTGGGCAAGTTACGTGGTCAGTGGTACAGAGAAAGGATGCTGACCACGAGGCAGCACGTTCATTTAAAATGGACGCCAGTGTTCTCAAAATGGCCTCCGAACACTATAGTCAAGATAAGGGGAAATTCGTGTAGCAAAGCTTAACGCTAACCCGATCACTGTCAAATTACGACAGACGACCCTTTTAGCGTTTAGCTGAAGCTACCTCATAGTGGACATAATCCGAATATTCGTCATCAATATTTATCAACATAATGTTTGCTACTTCTCTATGAATCATTTGTTCATTCTTAACAATAGCTCGTTTAGAGGGAATACAAGCAGAAAGGCACATGGAACATAACATAGGGCCGCACTGAATACACAAACATAGGAAGAATAGCATTCCAATATTTACACATAGGATAGTTAACAGCTTCCAGCCCCAAGTGCTAAGCAGTGTCCAAAACCACCCCGAAAGTGTCCAAGTACCATTATCAGGATGTATCTCAGCAGCTATCTTGTGTAATTTAGAAATAGCATCATATACGGAGGGTGAATTATCTGGCACGTACACGCAGCAACTACTTCCGATAATGCGGCATGCACCCCCACGATCAGCTAACACTACATCTAGAACCATTCGGTTCTGGAGCATTACAATTCTGGTAATTTGGAGTTCCTCAGTTAAGTTCCCTAAAGCAAAAACTGTCTCATTAGCAACAGCTTCTACAACACGTGTCAGTCGTCTAATTTTTCTGCTATTTAGGGCAGCACCAACAAATGAGAAGAGACCTAAAATTAAAATCAACATACTGCTGCAGAGAGGTATCGGTCTGGTCATTGTCATCGAGGGCTAATGTTCTCTTCACTCTATTCAATATAAAATCATGATAAAGCACGAAATCATTATGGTACATAGGCGGGGCGATAAACACAGGAGGTAATACAAAAGATATATAACATGTTCCTAACCATCCTATAGGGAGACGGTGATAACCTTTATTTCCACAGATAAAATAAGTATTTCGTGAAGCCACAAAGGTGATACCATTTGGGGTGTCAAAGGTGAGAGTAGTGTTACATTCACTTCTTCCTACTGGGATTGTACCTTTATTACTGACACACAGATCTGCTTTTGTATCAATGACCATAATCATATGCAGGCTGGACATATTTACATTTCTTTGATTAGTATAAATTTGAGGCGAAGATACATTATCTGGTCGATATTCTTCCCATTCAAATTTAGTTCCTTCAGCTTGTGGATAACCATCTCGATCATTAAAGCAAACCTTGTTAAGTCGGAAAAGTAGTCCACCCTTTGTCGGCCATCTCAAAGTGAACAGAAGAGTGTACCAAGCATTACAAGAACCATTGTGAGAAAACGGGAGAGGAATAAGCGGGGTTCCTCCTTTCTTTTGATGTCCAGGCAACATCCCACATACCCAACAGTTCGAAGTGTTCATCATATTATGGGTGTGATGCAGAATCTGGATGAAACTATTATTCAAATAAGTCTGTCTATGTCGTTCTTCATGATAGGGTAAAGTGAAATGAAAATGTTCAGATGGAATTGGGGTAGTAGACAATAAATGTTCTCTTGCCGGCACCAGCAGTTCTACCACCCAAGCTATTACTGCTATCACCACAATTGTCATCACAAAAAGTACTGCACCAAGAATTCTCTTATTTCGCATTGTAGAAGATGTCATAGTTCAAAGTACAAATGTCTCAAAAAGAAAACAACTAAAAAATAAAAATGTGAGTGCTGAGCTCCGAGGCAGCCGTTGGTTTCTTCTCCGAGATTCAAGACGGGTGTCGCTACACTTGGCAGAACTGATCCCCCCCCCTTGATATTCCTGGCTTCCGTTTCACAAACCTGGAGCGGTAACTCAACCAGTCTCGCACAAAATAACTGCTTCTCTTGGCCGTAGATTATATCTCTCTCTACCAGAGACGGTGTGGTTCGGGAAGGCTCCCTCCGATTCAGAGGACGTAACAGCTGGGCTCTTCTCCTCATCCAGGATGTCTCGATAATCAGACAGCACAGTTAGGCTCACCAGGTCCGGAGAGACAATGAGTCGAATGCACCCATCGTTTCCTGTTAGTAACTCGCACAGCCGTTCGAGTCGCTATTAGCACTTGCTCGGGGCCACGCCACCTCGGCTCCAAGCTGCTTGTTCTCTCAAAGGACCTGGCCATCACATGGTCGCCAGGACGAAGATTGTGAGCCTCTCCAATGGAATTGTCGGGGAGCGCTTCTCGAACCTGTTGATGAATAGAAAGTAAATCATTTGTTAATCGTGCCAAATAATCGTTCATCATTATACAAGGCACATCATGTAACAATCGAGGCTTCGGAACTCCCCATATATTCATCGGCCTTCCAAACACCACTTCATAAGGTGTGAGGCCAGTTCGGGAATGGGGCACTGATCTAATAGATAGCAATGCCAGAGGCAAAGCATCCGGCCATTTCAAAGACGTGGATGCCACGATCTTTGCTAGCTTTAATTTCAAAGTAGCATTGTACCTTTCCACCAGACCTGCTGACTGCGGATGAAATACAGCATGGAATTTTTGCTGAATTCCCAATCCCTTCATGACGTATTCCACAATTTTCCCAACAAAATGAGGACCATTATCGCTCCACAAAAATTTACAAACACCATAGCGCGGGAAGTACTCTTTAAGCAACACCTTGGCTGTTGTCAGCGCTGTATTATCCTTCGTGGGGAAGACCTCAATCCATTTGCTGAAAGCACACACCACCACTAAGACATACTTAAGGTTATTGCAACGCTCAAGCTGGATGTAATCCATTTGTAGCACTTCGAATGGTGCAGTAGGTGGAACAAACCCTCCTTTCGGAGTATGCGTCCCTTTAGCAGGATTGTGCTGCAAGCATATCAGACAGGTCTGCACTACTCTTTTGGCCGTATTGGCAATCTCAGGATGCTCCCAGACTCGCGTAAGCAATCTAGTAATTGCGAGAGCTCCAACATGTGCCAATCCATGTGTCATTTGAACCATTGCTTGCAAGTAAGCTGCAAGCAATTTCCATCTCTCCATATCTTTGCTTCTCCAACAACCCTCATCATCCAACATTCCCTCCGTTGCCCAGGTTGCGAGTTCTGCTTCAGACGCTGATTTCTGAATGTCTAGTATCTCCTCTCTAGCATCATGCCATCGCTCAGCCTGCGATTTCACTACATACATTGGCGAGGCATTTCGAGACATAGCAGTTTCCCTCGCTATGTGATCTGCAAAGGCATTTCCTTGTCCTACTTTGTCTGTCACTTTCTTATGTGCACTACATTTAATTATCGCCACTTTCTTAGGACATAGTAACGCATTCAGGAGATCACGCACTAGCTCTCCGTGCATGATGTGCACTCCATGCGAAGTAAAAAAACCCTTGCTCTCTCCAGAGTAGGCCAAAATCATGCGCTACTCCAAAGGCGTACCGGCTATCAGTGTAGATGTTCACACATAAACCAGCGCTTAATTCGCATGCTCTTGTTAGGGCTATCAATTCCGCTGCTTGGGCCGATTTCTGTGGTATCCGTGCTGCTTCTACCACTGTCTTAAGTGTCGTGATCGCAAATGCTGCGGAAGTTGTACCATCTGGCAACCTCACACACGATCCATCAACCCACAGTTCCCCATCCACATCTGGAAGTGGCGTATCCTGTAAGTCGACACGACCCTTTGTTTGTTCTTCAGTCAGGAAAACACAATCATGGTGTTCTTCCTCCTGGCCCTCAGCAACTGGATATGGCAATAAAGTAGCAGGGTTCAGAGTAGCACATCTCTTTAGTGTGATATGCGGCGCCAACAGTGTTAGCTCATATCCTGTTAAACGTGCACTCGTGAGGTACTGAATTTTTGTTTGGTTTAACAAAGCATCTACCGCATGGGGAACTAACACCAACAATTTGTGTGACAAAACTATTCCCTTACTCTGTCGTATGGCCACTGCTGTTGCTGCAACTGCTCGGAAACACCCAGGTAATCCTCGTGCTACGGGGTCAAGTACTGCTGAGAAATACGCGCAAGGTCTCTGCTTATCCCCGTGTGTCTGCACTAAAACTGACAATGCACACCCATCCTTCTCGTGCAAATATAGTGTAAAAATCTTCGTATAATCTGGTGTACCTAACACTGGTGCAGAACAAAGGACTTGTCTCAATTGTTCAAAAGCATTCTGACATTCATCTGTCCATTCAAGGAGCATTGGTGTAGTCTTGGACAATAATGTTAACAAAGGTTTTATAATGTGTGAAAACCCCATTATCCACTGCCTACAAAAGGACGTCAGGCCTATAAAAGCACGCACATCTCTCTGAGTGCGACGGACTGGTGTATCTAGAATCGCTTGGATTCGATCAGATGTCAATGCACGGCCCTCCTTAGACAAAAGATGACCGAGGTAGGTCACCTTTGGTCTACAATATTGAAGCTTTTTCCTCGAAACCTTGTGATTATTCTGAGCAAGAAAAGAAAGCAAAGCAAGACTACTCTCTTCTTACTGTTCCTGCGTATCTGCTGCCAGTAAAATGTCATCGACATATTGAATAAGAGCAACTCCAGACTGTAAATCGAAAGAATCGAGCTGTCTTTTTAGAGCCTGGCTATAAATGCTAGGACTTTCTGTATAGCCTTGAGTGACTCGACAAAATCTATACGATTTATTATTTAATGTGAAGCCAAATAAATATCGGCTATCAGGATGGATGGGAGTGGAAAAGAAGGCATTTTTCAGGTCAATCACGGTAAACGTGGTGGCAGTAGGCGGAATCAAAGTAAGTAAAGTAGTAAAATCAGACACCACCGGGTATTGGGGCACTACTATCTTGTTAATTTCTCTCAGATCAATAATGAATCGATAGATTTTGTCATCAGTATCCTTCTTTAGAATCGGAAGAATAGGGCTGTTACAGACATTATAGGGAACTTCCTCCACTACGCCTGCAATAATCAAATCGTGTACAATATGCGTTAAGGCAACTTCACCTTCCCCCGGAGATTTTATACTGCGGTACACGAGGCAGGGACGCTCCCTCCTTTACAGTTATTCGAATAGGGGGAATAAGCATCTGTCCCACATCCGTGTCTGAAGTAGCCCATAACATTTGTGGGAGAGAGGCCAGCGCTTCAATTTCTTGCATAGTGCACAATCTCTCTGCATCTGGGTAATTGTCATTCAAGATAACCCGCACTCCTTCAGGAGCGCAGCGTATTGTTGCTCGAAAATATTTAATTTTACAACAACAAGGGACCCCAATTCAGTCAGCAGGGACCTCGGGGAACATACTTTTTTCAAACAACATTGGTCCCATGCATACAAGAGAGTTGAGAACAAATAAAATATAGACAGAGTCAATCTATATTTAGAGAGACATGTCCAGCCGGACAGTGGTCTTTCAGAGTTTTTACTCAAATTTCATGTAGTTAAATCACACAGAGTACCTTCCACAAGTCAGCCAGTGTGGAACACAAGCCTGTGCCCAGCACTTACAGAACGGGTACAAAGGGTGGATGTAGAAAGCAAAGAAGGGCTTTATAAGGCAAAGCAAGTTTCTCTGACATAAATGCAATTGTACAGAGTATCAAACTGAGCACCTTAGAACACATAGTAATCACGTTATAGTTTTGGTGCTTAAAAGGTCGACGGCGTTTCGGACCCCTAGTAAATCACAGGGTCCATCATCAGGACAATTTCAAAGAAAAGCCTTAAAATATTTAAGCATATCTATTCCCATAATATTGTCTGGGGTATTTGGTGACAATAAGAACGGGCACGGACCAAAGAATCTGTCAATGTAAAATATAAGGGGTTGTGACAATGGGCTAAGAGAGGGTGTTCCATCGAACCCTATCGATGTAATCATTTCGCCAGACAGGGGAGCCCTTGGAACCAAGTTTTTAGACAGAGCACTACGAGTAGCTCCTGTATCAACCAGGAACTGATCAGTAGAGCCCAAAACGCCCGCTGATACATATGGACCGCTTTGATCTACTGGTACTTCAACCGATTCCACACCCCATCCTACGCAATCCTATGCATGTACATAGTCCTGAGACTCTACATTCTCACCCTCCGCTATCTGATACTGATTCCGCCGATCAAAAGTATTATTATCAGTCTGACCACGACCACCACGCTGATTACGCTGTTCTCGAAGCACCGGACAGTCTGAGGCCCAATGTCCAAACTCCTTGCAGTATGCACACTGATCCTCAGCAATGTCGGTACGAACGGAAGACGTACCATACGATCCACGCCTACCTCTATCATTCCCTCTCGGTTGTGCAGCATAAACCTGAGCCAACATCACCTTTGTCTTTAATTCCTTCGCCATAGTCAATAAAGAAGCAGGGGTCGCAGTTGTCCAAGAACTTTCACTAGTCTTTAAGCGTTTTGAAATCTCCGGTAGGAGATTCGCTACATACTTATCAACAAACAAGTGCCTACCCGTATCTTCTGTTAGTAACTGCCCGCTATAGTCATGAAATGCTTCCTCAAAACGTGAAAAGAAATCAGAAACCGACTCATCCGCCTTCTGCTTACAAGAGGCTAACATGGTCCAATCTATCTTTTTAGGGGGAACAAGCGTTTTCAACTTATTTAATATAGCCGTCGGGAGATCTAAAATTAATTGACATGGCTTACATGCAGGCTCTCTGTCTATATCAGCTTGGGATAAAGTTTTCCAATCCGCCCCCAGGATTGCTCGATCATCGAATTTACCAATCGCCCTCCACATATCAGGAGGCAATATTAACCCAAAGAAAAGGTCGATATCAACTAACGTCATAACACACGAAGAAATAGCCCCTTCTACTCCTTCATAGAAAGCTGCCGGATTCTTACGGGGGTCAGGCAAAGCATTTTTTAGTGCCATAACATCTGCTCTATTCCACGGTGTATAAACCCAATTATATATAAAATACCCCTTTGCATCCCCAGACATTTTGTCATCGCTTGTACCTTGCCCTTTAGGAGGGACATATAAAGGTGCAGCTTCAACATAGGCATAACATGAACTGTAGAACTCTTATCTGCTCCAAAGATAGAACACTCTTTGGATTTCTCTGTCGATCCCGGCGCAGGCGCATCTGATGCTTTTCTCGCTTCCCGTAATCTTGATGCCTCATCCCGTAGCTGGACCAACCGTTGGAAAAACTGATCCGCATCTGCAATAACAAAAAGACCTTTACGCATATCCTCACGACCAACTGATACATCCTTAGGCTCCAAATCATCAGAATACTTTCTAAATCGTTCTACGACTTCATCTCCAAACTGGCTCAAGAAATACAACCGTTCTCGCTCGGACCACTTACACATTTGGTCATTAATCTCTGCAATAGTTATTGCATTCAAATTGAGTTTGCGAGCAAAACTGCGCAATTCCGCAGCTTCACTGGCAGTTAACCTAATACGACTACCTCCTCGATCATCTCCGTCCGAATCCTCAGCGGGGGCCGTAGGTGGAACATACAGAGGCGGGCAACGATCTAATAATGAAAAATCATCAATTTCGTTAGTAAGGACAGGATAAAGAGGACGTTGAATAGGAAATTGACCATTCGTTTACAAATTACGTTCCCGTGCCTCCCTCTCTTTCTTTTCCTGCAACTCTTTCTCCTCCAGCTGTAAAGCCTTATCCCGAGCAGCCTTCCACTGCTCTTTGTCCGCCAAGGCTAATTCACGCTTCATTCGTTCACGCACCTCTTTCTCCCACATACGTACACAATCAAACATATCTTGTCTAGACCTGCGCTGAAACAAACATTGCTCCACATACTGAACCTTTCGTAAATCAAACGACCCATGTAGTGGCCATTGCAATTCGGGATCAGACTTGGTGTATCTGTGCCACAATGTACTGTATAGAATAGGGGGAATGCCAAATTTAACGTACATTTCATGATTAGGGGTCCTCTCTGGGGGAGCCGGCTGAGATTCATTTAATCGATAATTGGTACCTTTTCCAAGACAGCACATTCCTCGGAGTGTGCTTAAAACAGGCATGTCAAAATATCACGAAAACGCGATATCACAAAATGGCACTTAATATACTTTACACAAGGTGCGCCGTTCAAACAAATACAAAATTAGAGAAATATCTCCACATGCCTACCTATGTGAAGTGCACTGCACATATAACTCAAGTCATAGAACCAAATGTTAGCTAACTCAAAACATATTCAAAGAGCCACAGTAAGCGTCCGTAGACTATCTTACCAATCACAAGCTTACCAAATTCTCAAATATCCAGGTTCCAACTGCCAAGTTCTTTAATCGAATCAGCCAAACCGGCGCTGTAGGACAACTCGAACGAGCAGGATCTCAGTCGAGGACCGGCGCCACCTTGAAGGTCAGATCAGAAGGAAAGGAAGAAAACACCGTGGGTGCCAACACTCGGGTCACTCAGTGGCAGAGTACGCGTCCATGGCGAGTTTCCAATCCTTCGTCACGACCTCTCCTTCGGGCATCCGAGTCGCCGATGAGTCCCTTCGTGGTCGCCAATTTGTGGTATTGGGTTCTCCAGGCCTACATATTCTGCAAAAACCCGCTACACCATAAAACAGACGTTGGCACGGAAACTGGAAAACGCAAAAGACAAGTTTATTAAGACCCCATGGGGTGGTGGTACATTCCTACAGCACCCTTCGGCAATGCAAGAAGTATCACACCGAACATCGATGTGAGACCTCTTTTATACAGTTTTACAGTAATAAAAATAGTAGGCGGAACACATTTGCTCACTTTAGGTACATATAAGGTCATTTTTGGAACACAGCCAACTCATGGGAGGAGTTACAACACCACTGGTCAGTTGAGAGAACATTCCTAAGTGATGACTGTCCACTAGTACAGAGGGTTTGACTACGCATGTGCGAGCTTGACCAGTACTAAAAATAGCCTGTTGCTGGGCAAGCTACGTGGTCAGTGGTACAGAGAAAGGACAAAAGGGCATGCTGACCACGAGGCAGCACGTTCATTTAAAATGGACGCCAGTGTTCTCAAAATGGCCTCCGAACAATATAGTCAAGATAAGGGGAAATTCGTGTAGCAAAGCTTAACACTAACCCGATCACTGTCAAATTACGACACAACAACTCATCAAATTAAATGTGTATTAAATAGTAAACATTATTATAATATTTAATTGATCAATTATTCATTTTTAAACACTTTAAAAACAAATACTCACCCTTCTTAACATTCATTGGTAATATTTAGTAAACAGAGTTAAATGTTATATTTTATATCGTTTAAAAACGTTTACATTTTTAAAACAGTTTAAATGCTTAATACTCCAAAAAAATAAGGTTCATTAGTACAGTAACTATTAACTATTCCATAATTCTGAACATGATTGCGATGGTTTTGGATTCACATGGGTACAATTAATATCTATATAAACATAGGGGTCAAGCCCAAAATATATCTTGTGCTAAACTGCTCAGTACACTATTTACATACAACTTTGGGCTATAGTGCTGCAAAGATATGTACAACATGTAATTTCTCCCCTGAAAAAAATCATAAGGTCCAAATAGGCATCACAATACATTGATAATTCATTAAATAGTAGAGTTTATCAGTAAAATTGAATTCCATGCCGTTGACCATAATGTGCAGTGGTCAGTACACAGTCAGTCAGTCAGTCAAATTCACTTTATTCTGGTAATTAAAACCACAAAAGTATACTACAAAATACATTATAAAATAGTTTACAAAAATATTAAATAATCATGATCATCACAACCTATCAAAGACACAGTTAATTATCAAAATACAGATTAAAAAGGAGAACATTTCATGGAATTTCTGAAAAGTGATGCACGTTATTAACAAATCTTCCTTTTCTCTTTATCTTGACAGCTGCTGTTAAAAAGCTAGCTATATTAAAAATTTCCCAAACATTATTTAACATTTGCAAATAAATAAAAGCCAGTCTTGCCTGAGTAAAACCTTTGCCGTTTAAAATCAGTATTATAAACCGATTACGGATGTGCAGAAAATATTTACAAAATAAAACAAAATGAATGGAGTCCTGAGTTGAAAAATTGTCACAGTTGCATACATTAAGGTCCTCCAGCTTTTTCCATCCCTTCGGTTCGGCAAAAAGCAAGTGTAATTGATTTTATCTAAAACGAACCAATAGAAAACGATGATGCTGGTTAGACACTATGGTTAAGTATGGCTCAATCATTAATGAGGTACATATCAACTGATGAGCCCGAACAAGAGGTTTACTTAACTCCATCCGCTCTCTGTCACATTGAGATATCTGAACATACATATTTTTGGCCAACAGTTTATCAGCTTTAAGCAGTTTTTCCGGGGAGCTAAAGAGCTCAGGTCTATATAGATTGCTGTCCTTTTGACATGATTTAACCATGGGATACTACTGGTCAAGTCAAGAGTTAGACAATCACGAATAATAATGCGGTTCATCTCCAACTCCGGATTTGTCCAGATGTTTATCCATTTGAGCAGAGGGGCCATTCCTATTTTATCTTTTATGAAACCAATACCCTTGATGTATAATATAGGAGGATATCAATGATGGTACGGATAGCAAATTTCTTAAAAATGTGTTTTCCACTATTTGGACATTCCCGGCATTGCTGTAGACCCAAAGTTCAGAACCACAGCTTGCAATAGCTAGCCATTTAGCCCTGTAGATATTTAGCATCGCTTGTATGGGTTTAGAACCCAATCTACGGGCAAAATCTAAAACAGCAAGAGTTGATCTTGCAATTATATTTGTTTTGGCCTGCATTTGTGGGATCCAGGAACCCCTTTCATCAAACAACATTCCCAAATATGAGAATGACGTTACCCGAGTAAGATTGTTACCCTCACAATAATGGCTCTTACATTTCTTTGGCTTGGCCCCCATGAGCATAATATGGGACTTAGAGAAATTTACGTCCAAGTCCAAGGACTTCATGAACGAGGCAAAAGTTGTTAAAATATGCTCCAGGCCATTCGCCGTTCTAGCAAATAGAGCAGCATCATCCGCATATAGGAGAGCCGGAATTAATCTCTCTCCTATGCGGGGAATATCCATGCTAGCACCCGATAGGACTGTTTCAAGGTTGTTAATATATAGGGTAAATAAGAGTGGGGCTAAAATACATCCCTGTCTCACTCCTTTGATTATACGGATGCTACGTGATAAGTTGCCTTTTTGATCGAATCGTACTGTGGAACACAGATCTTGATGCAAATCCGCCCAAAAATTTACAATATTTTCATCTTGTCCTAGTTTCAATAGTAAATGCCTCAACTTAGACCTATTCACTCGGTCGAAAGTCGAAGAAAGGTCCATAAATGCTAGATGAAGTGTGCCCTTCTTTGCAATCGTATATTTTCCGGTCAACAGGAGCAAGTTCAGGCACTGGGCTGTGGTTCCTCCCCCCTTCCTAAATCCATATTGAAGATTAGAGAGGATGTTAGCATCATTTAGCCAGTCAGTAAGCTTGGCCAAAACCACTCTACCTAGAACTTTCACAGCCGAATCGATCAAAGAAATTGGCCTATAGCAGCGTGGGCCATTTCTTGAACCCTTTTTAAACACTGGTACTATTACTGATAGTGACCAGGATTGTGGTAAACCCACTTTACAGGCTTTATTAAAAACATTAGCTAGTAATTTAGACCAGAGGGGTATATTCGTTATGAAAGGTCGGCAGGAACCCCTTCCGGGCCAGGGGCTTTATTTTTGGACATTAGGGCTATAGTCTTTGCTATTTCACTGTCTGTAAAAGTTAGGTAATATTTCTTACCCACGTAAATAGAGTCGCTAGGTTCACTGTCTCCCTGGTCCACATATATAGCTTTAAAGTGGTTATACCAATACTCTTCGGAAGTATTACACTCCAAAAAACTGCCTTTACTGTCAGAGAAGAAAGGGTTATTCACTACCCTCCAGAATTTAGCACTATTTTTTAACACATCAATTGACGGTAAATCCATAAAAGCGTCATTTCTAATCTCTGTTTTACGAATATTAGTAGCTAATTTATAATCTTTCCTACATTCAGCAATAAAGATCTTATCCAGGGGACTATTTTTTAGCGCACCCATTAATTTTTGGTGTGCAGCTGAACAACCATGATCAAACCACCTTTCCCCTTTGTTAACATATGCTTTAGGGAGGTACGAAAGATCTTGAGCCACTTGCCCGCTGATTTAATCGTATGCACTTAGGACACCGTCATCTCCTGCTTCACTATCACAACACAACTCCATTTCTGGGCCTACTTTGTTGACTAACTCATTACAAAAATCTACTGGGATTACCATACTTCATTTCAATCTACGGCCCTGATCTGTATTCTTAATTACTGCTGTGGAAGCCCATTTATTAACAGCCAAATTAAGGCCAATACCCCCCCACAAATCAAATGAATTGGGTTGTGGTCACTACATTGAGACCACAAGGCTGTGTAATCCATAACAAATAATTCCAGGGGGGTATTTATAAAAATATAGTCAATAGTTTTATAGTTTCCCCTTCCTTTAAATGTTGCAATAACGTCTGTATCACTTACTCTAGATCAGAGGTCTTCAAACTTTTTGATGTCGAGACCCCCTTGTAAAACCTTTTTAGGCGTAAGGACCCCCTTCCGACAAAAGTTTCTAGAAACTGGTACTCCTCGTCATCAACTTTTGACAACCATAAATGCACCTGTTAGACCTCATCACATTCCTCCATCATTCATCCACCCACACTTTCACACATCCATCCATCCACCCTTTCATCCTTCCATCCACACATCCATCATTCATCCATCCATCCACCCTTTCATCCATCCATTCACCCTTCATTCATCCACCCATCTTTTTACACATCCATCCATCCATCATTCATCCATCCACCCTTTCATCCATCCTTCATCCGTCCACCCTTTCATCCTTCCATCCATACATCTATCCTTCACCAATCTATCCTTCATCCATCCACCCCTTCATCCTTCCATCCATACATCCATCATTCATCCATCCACCCTTTCATTCATCCACCCACTCATCATTCATCCACCCACCTTTTCACACATCCATCCATCCTTCAGCCTTACATCCATCCATCCACCCATCATTCATCCACCCCCCTTTTCTGTGCCTCTCTCATGAGGGGGGGGATCAGTATCTCTCTGCGTCCTCTTCCTTCTTCTTTCCCGCTCATGGGAGGGCATCTCTGTGCCTCCCTGCTGGGGGCGGGGGATGTGTCACAGGACCCACAGCTCCAGGTGCGCAACATCCATTGACCTCAAAGGGCTAAACTAACGCCACTCCCCCAGTCCCCCCCCCCAGCTCCCCCCAGCTCATGTATGTGAGCCCGGCTGTAACAGCTTTTCACTTGTTAATGAGGCGTTGATGTTTTTCACACCTCGGTGTGAATTAGGCCTCCACCCAATGCCAGGAACTGCACACTGCAGAATCTGCGACCCCCTTCCCAGGACTCCACGACCCCCCTGGGGGTCGGGCCCCACAGATTGAAGACCGCTGCTCTAGATGGATATGAAAGACCCAGAGCTGCTATAATTTGCTCTAACTATTTCGCCCTAAACAATCGGAGACACCACATTACTCATAACATAAATGTATATCAAAATCGCCATAAATTATAACCGAATAAGGTGCAGAATAATTCTCCCTATAACCCTCTAAGTAGGTCTTTAGGTTGAACAGATGTTCTGTGACTGTAATTCTGTCAAATGAACTATAAAAATTCACCATTAAAATTCTACTAGAGTTTACAGGAACAATCTCAATGACTAGACAATTTACTAATCCTGTGTCTAGCTTGCGATGACTTCCCGAAACCTTTAAGGCAATCAGAGTGATCAAACCCCTTTTCGATCGTCCCATGGTAGATGGTCTAGCTGGTTCAAAATAAGATGTAAAACCACCTATCCATAGTGGGCTATCTTCTTCCCATGATTCCTGAAGCCCAATAATATCATAATCTTTCAGAAAAAGAATCCAATGGACGTCCTCCATTTTATTTCTTAGCCCAGCAATGTTCCAACTAAGTATTTTTACTGTGTCCCCTTGTGGCAACGATTGAAGTGTTTGAGACGTATTCTTCCTCAGTATGTTTATGTCTTCCACCGGGTAGGTGAGACGGTGATTAGTCAGTCATTACCATCTAAGTTTGAAAGTGCGTCATATTTATTAGTAATTTCCAGCCCACTAGTAGTCAGACCAGCTCAACTGAGACCCCATGTGGTTAAAGGAATTGTGGAAATTCCACCAGCTGAACGCTGGTCTTCTGTAAAGGAGGATCTATTATACAGTCTTTGTCTATTACTAGACCTTTCAGGTTTTTTAGGGGGATAGAACGCCCCCAAGTGGAGAGCTCTAATTCCCGCAGTGTGACCCATCTGTTTATCTTCAAAGAGCCAATATGCTACGTTAATTGTATCAAAATTAACCACCACACAATCTCCCTCAGTGTTTTTTAGGGCAGTAACCAACCCAGTCAACACGTCTTGCCATTATAATATGGGGAGACGCCATTAAACCGCCCTCGGAATATCTAGAGCACCAAGATTTTACTTTGTGAATAAGATCTTCTGTGGTTTCCTTTGTTTTTACCTTAAGTTGCTGTACCCCAGTAAGAATCGCAACTAAAGGAGTAGATTTCGGGGCCAAGTGGATCCTAACTTGACTCATCAAACCACTCGAGTTAGACAGGTTGACCTTCAAGTTGAAATCCTCCCTCCTGTGTTGGATTACTACTACCTTCCTGGGGGTGAGCCATATGTTTCCAGGGGTCAGGGCCAGATAGACTAGGGCATGCTACTCTTGCTATATACCCACTACCCAAATTTGTGTTGCCATTTGGGTTGCTATTCCTGGAAGATACTTCACGCTAGCAGTGTCTACCATTTTCATATAAATTTTTTTTTACAATATTCGGACGTACCCCACCCGCCCATTTGTTCTCAAGATGTAACAATTTCTTCATGATTACACCCACCCCATATTTCATACAATTAATTAATTCCATTCTCAATATCCCAAATAGAGTGCCAATATGGGTAAAAATGGTGTCCATAGAAATGTCCGTGGGTGTAACTCCAATGGGGGCAGGGGGTCTCTTTATAGGATTTGATTGATTACCAGGCACCACCTGGGGAGCAAGGGCTTTTTTAATGAGGCCTCCCTTGGTACCCTTCACACCTTTCTTTCTTTTTTTCATTATAGTAGTCCAAGGCTGTTCAATTGAAGAGATCGTTGGTGTATTAACATTCCCCATTAGAGATTCCAAAAATGGGAGCAGCATAGTTACTTTCCCTTGACTAAAGTCTTTACTGGAATCGTGGGCCCCTACTAGAGTGTCTGAGGCATCTTTAGAAACATCCAATCCTAGAATGCAAGGATCTAACAACGGGAAGGTATTGGCAATCTCAATCACATCACCCATTCCCAGTTGTGCTTCTACATTATGTATATCTGTGATGATTGCCCCAACAGCACTTGTTAGGTAAGACATTATTGAAGCACAATTGCGGGGAATTTTGGCTTTCGTTTTAGGCAAATTTTTTGAACATGTTGTTTTGCGCTTACCCATGTTGGTATATGGACGTCAGAGGGGTTGCCCAGCCTCTGTCAGCAGCTGACGGGCACAGAAGGGCCTGCCTTTGCGCTGCGGTAGCCCCTGGGCACTTTTTGGTGCTGTCGGTGGGAGCGCGACGGCACGATTTGCCGCAATGGAACCTGAGGAATGTAGTCTTCTCACTCACTGCACTCCTGTTCCCGCTTTCACTGTGGCAATGGCGAGAGAAGGGCTGGCTTGCTTCCCGACTTTCAGAGGGCTGTCTTCAATTTTTAAAGGGCGTCAGTACACATTAATTTCCAAGATATCTCAACTGTGGCCCTCAATGGGAGTATACAAATATTTTTAAATTATATGTACATGAAGTTAATTCTTTCACTATGGTAAAAAAAAAATCAAAACAATATAAACGACAGATCTTGCCCGACAAGTGCTTTCAATCTGAATTCACTTGATACAGGGGTTTATTGATTACATAAAAAACACGCCAAAGTGGGCTACAATTGCTCAATTCCTTCAAAATAACTATACAACAAACAATACTTCCAAAATGTACATTCTACAACATTGGAAACTTAAAGAAAATCTTAGCTCAAATTCTCAGCTCCCGTGTTAAAGATTTGGATGGTGCATCTGTTTAGAAAAATAAAACCAATTAAGATCTGAAGTTACGACTGCTTCTGTGTAACTGCAAGGTCAATAGTTTTTACATAACCATGACAGAGAAACAATATAGGTACAACCCAAGTGTACTGCTAATTCTTTATCTGTATTTAATCCAAAAGGAATTTTGGTGTTGAAGTCTAATATATATAATTAGATTCTAACCTGCACAGTTTTAACGTTCTATCAGTTTTTACGTTCTATTAGTTCCTCTAATACTGGAAGAGATTCTTTCAAAAACAAAAAAATGCATTTTGCTGTGGTCACTACCATGATGTTCTTTAAAATATCAAGCTACTGGATACTGTTTATCCTCCTGTGTTATAGCTTGCATATGTTCAAGCACCTTTTTCTTTACTTGATAAATGGTGCTACAAATATACAACTTATTGCAGGTACATTTGAGACAATATATATTAAAAAATCAGAGGTGCAGGATAACCCTTTGCTTATAATAAACTCGCTTGAGCTGTTCAGGCACTTAAATTTGTCAACATTGACACTCTTTTTACAAGCTTTGTATTTAGTGCACCTTTTAAAGCCTTTTTTAGGATCAAGGAAAGTATAAATTTTCACTGTAGTGATTAGATTGTTTCATAAGGTATCCTTAAGAGATTTACTAGCCTGCGGCCAACCCCCCAATCCCATGCCACACACTGCCTTCTGGCATACTCAGTGTGCAGCTGGTCGTGCAGATCCTGGCCACAGTGGCTAGCTAGCCGTACTGCCACCCGGGCGGCCCCTTAGTTTGCCACCCAGGTGCAGGTAAGAGTGGGGCGTGGCAGATGGCTCCCTATTTTTAGATTTCAGCCACGGGGATTGAGTCCCCACGTGAGGCTCGGGGACGAAGGCCACTCGCCCCCCTCACCTTTGTTAATCACAGCATCCACTGCATTCCATTTCATGTTATTTAAACTGATGCAATCCAGTGTGACTCACGCAGGACTCCAACAGGATGGCGGTATTAAAAGATTCTTTATTTTGGTCATAACAAGGGGTAATGGGGCAGGATATTCCTACCCTGCTGCCTTATATATTTTTTTTAACTGAGGACAGGGGACCTAAGTCCCAGAGCCCTGTAATGGCCTGCCTGCAACATTTTTCCTCATGTTGCCGGCTGGCAATCATAGTGCTTGCTCCCGCAGGAGTCTTACTCCCATGGGGGCTAGTTGGGTTAAGGGAAAAAAGGCCCCAGGCAAATCAAAGGCAAAGCCCCTCCAACCAAACCATACAGATATATAAATATATTTGTACCTTAATACTTCAAAATCTACTGAACAGATTTACACCAAATCACAAAAAACACGCTTTCTGGACCAAGAACTAGCTACCTGCCAAATGTGTAATTCCATTCAGCAGTTTTTGCTGTAGCATTTCTTTAAAAAGTTTATAGAAAATGAATGAGGATTCTTTGTTTTGGGACCCCCACGCCTTTTTCTCAGCCCCCGCTCGACAGATCACCCCAAAACCTTCCATAAAGAAGCTAGTCAAATAAAATAACCTTTTTTGTAAAGTTTTAGGAAGGTTTGTCAAACTGCACCAAAGTTATTAGCAAAACAAAAAAGGCATTTCACTAGAACTACCAAACTAAACCCAGCATCAATTACAGCTGTGGTTCTTAACCTTTTGATTTGTGTGGACCCCCACTTAATCACTACTAGAGCCTGGGGACACCACCTGCATCATTTTTGAAACCTGGAGACCTCACATGGAGTCATTATTGGAAGCCAGAGACCCTAGCCTAAGCATTTTTAATGATTAGAACCACAAAACAATACACGTAATGCAGAAACAAGTATTTGTCAAATAAATGCACAAATTATGAAATATTTTATTTATTTTCAAACAACTTAAAAAAAATCACATTTTTAATTTTAATTGGAAGATTGGAGTGTTTCAAAATTCAATTGAGGCCACTCATCATCATGCACTTACACTGCTCCACAAATTAACCTGAGGACACTAGCTCAATTTTTAGCCTTCAATCTCAAATTCCTACACTTTTATCGAACATTTTAAAATGTTCAATAGTACATTTTGCTTCTTTATTTACACACACTTTATTAATCTATTGATATTGTTTAATTTTCTAAGCAGTCGCGGACCCCCTGAATACGCTTTGCGGACCTCCATAGGTCCCCAGATCCCAAGTTAAGAATAACTGATTTATGGCCAAGCACTTGAAGTATGACACATCTGTAGAACTGAGGACACTTGTAAAGAACATTTACAGGCGCTTGCTACATTATTTCAAATGCAGGGCTATCCTTTATATATCATTCAGCAACAAATTGACAATTTTTTGCAGTTGCCCAAGAAAGCACCTATTGGGATCCCAATAGCAGAAACAAAAGTGACAGAATCCCATTTGTGGTTGACTATCATCCATCAGCTCCCGACTACAGAAACATAATGCAAAAAACATTACCCTTATTATCCGCTTGTGAAAAATTACAAAAGGTTTTCCAAAACCGCCCATCATTGCTCACCACAGAGCTCCCAATTTACAATCTCTTTTTGTGAGAGCTGAACTCAAGCAAGCTGTAACAAATACAGAGATTCATTGCTGTGATTCAATAAAGCAACTAGTTCTGTTACAAGAGGGGCATATTGAATAAAACAGCATCATCTTACATGCATTATTTATGTGATTCAGTTCCAACGCCAAATCTATTAAAAAAAACAATATGTGGTCACACACTGAATGACCTCAGTGAACAATTCAGGAACCATAAATCAGTAATAATTAATAAGACATTTTTCCAGCCTGTAACTAATAATTTTAATCTTGTGGACCATTTGCTATCATATTTGAAGATTTTCCCTGTAGAACATGTCTTAAAGGAAGAACTAATGGACTCCGGAGAAAACTTCTGGATGTACAGTTTAAAATCATTGCATCCAGATGGACTAATCATCACTGACAATAACAGAGATTACTGCTTTTCTCAATAGATCTCAGAACTGCTTTGATTTCACATTTCAATAGGAATCTTCACTCCCATGATGCTTTTTGAAAATCCAGCAGTGTCAGATGTGCAGCCACTGAGCAAACAATCGTGTACTACCTGAGGAAGGTGGCAATAAAAATGTTGTAGTGAAATTATATTTTTGTTGTTTGGTGATTGGTGAGTCCATCTGTATATAAATATATTATATAGATGTGTATATATATGTATATATATATATATATATATGTATATATATATATATATATATATATATATATATATATATATATATATATATATATATATATATATACATATATATATATATATGTGTGTGTGTGTGTGTGTGTGTGTATATATATATATATATGTGTGTGTGTGTGTGTGTATATATATATATATATATATATATATATATATATATATATATATATATATATATATATATATATATATATATATATATATATATATATATATGCAGCGCAAAATCTGTTCGTCGGTTGAGACCACAGACAGGAAGGACCACCATACAACTTCGTGAGAGTTAAAACGGGCTTTTATTATCCATTTCTTGCAGTTTCAGCAGGCATGACGCGTTTCGGGCAGGGACTGCCCTTGATCACATAACGGAAATGCAGTTGTGGTCACTTTAAGTAGAGCACCCACTCAATTTTTTTCTTATCGTGATACCACCACGTGTTCTAACCATAGACATAGAAAATAGATTCCTCGTGTAAAGTGATAGATAACAAACACTCGGTAGCTTTCTGAGGCTGTCCTTAGACTTATGTCAGCATATTTTCTATTGCACAATAAAGTATGTTATTTAATTACATTCCATTTACAACAAACAAAATATAGCAGCATAAATGCGTTTTTTAGCTTGTGCAAATTTAGACTTAGCAGCATGGTAATGATAACACTAAAACTAGTATAGACATAAATATACACATTCATATAGTATTTCAATACATTACTCCATTGCAATAAATAAATAACATATAAATATGTTAAAAATTCTGTTATAAAAGACCATATATATATATAAAAATAAAGGTCAATTCATGATTTGCATTGAATAATAAATATTATGCTAAAAGATAAATATGCAAATGGCAATTTTATAGTGAAATAACTATACATCTAGTATAACTAGTTATGATGTTGTCCTCATGCATTGTCTACAATATCACATCTAGATGTCGTGTTGTTATATATGTGACCATACTAACAATAAAGTGCTAGTGCTATGCTGACTATCATAATGTCAAACAACCAAGCGTGATGAAAGCATTCAATCCAAATGTAAGTGTGCTGAGTGATTAAAGTGCAACCAAGAAATTTAAAGGTTTAAAAAAAGTGATAAAAAAGGAGAGAGATGCAATTGCAAATCTTATACTAGTTGCCTAGTGGGTACTTCTTAAGTAGTAGTTCAAATTATATATTCTGATGTATGACATTCATTGGTGATACAGTTAGCTCAAGTAACATATATAACTACATGTCAAGATGGGATACAGGATTGATAGCATATACTCAGGTTTACAGGAAAGTATGCATATCCTCCCTGTCGTTAAGGCCATTTGGATGTTTACTGTTGAGATTCAGAATATATCTGGTCTCTAACTGCCTTAACGCTTTGTCCCTATCTCCACCTCGCTTTAAAATCGGTGCCTGATCAATGACAAAATAAGTCAGACAATTTACATCTTTTTTGTGACTTATTTTAAAATGTCTGGCAACCGGGTAGGCTGGGTCACTATTAATAATTGCACGAATGTGCTGTAGGATACGCATATACACAGGATTTTTTGTACTGCCCACATAGCGTAAGCCGCATGTACAAGTGAGGACGTATATAGCGTACTCAGTGCGGCAGTCATATTTTCCCCTGATCGGTAGTTCTTTAGTTTTGAACGGGGTGCTGTATGTGGCAGTATTGGCTCCAAACTTACAAGCCCTACAAGTTGCACATTTGCGAAAGCCATTACTTGTGGGCATCCAGGTTTGTATGCTGGTAGACCCAATGGGAATCTCTTTGGATAAGAGATTAGCTACGTTCTTAGATTTTTTAAATGTCACATTTGGACGTTCGGATAACGTATTTTTCAAGATTGGGTCAGTAAGAACTATGGGCCAATTTTTATTCAAGATGTTACGTATTTTGCGTTCCTGTCTACAGTAGGTGGTGATAAGTCTTGGAGAACTATTTTCTTCTGCTGTATTTACATTTAACTCATTGGTGCAGGGTAACAAGGTAGTTCTGGGTCTCTCATTAGTTTTTGTCATGGCTCTCTCTAGGATCTTTTCGCTATACCCTCTCTGTCGCAGACGTTCCAAGCATGATTGACTGCAGACATTAAATTGCTCTGTTGTACTGCAAATCCGCTTGAGACGTAACAGTTCCCCGTAGGGTATGCTGGCTATTAAGTGACGTGGATGAGCACTTGATGCATGCAATATTGCATTCCCAGCTGATGGTTTTCTATATGCTGTGGTAGTTAAAGTTGCATCAATTATTTGTACCTGGACATCCAAAAATTCAAGCATTGTGGCACTTATGTTTGAAGTGAAATGTAAGTTGAAATCATTCACATTTAATAATTCAACAAACTCTTGTGCACTTTGCATACTGCCCTTCCAAATAACAAAAACATCGTCTATATAACGAAGCCATGCGATAACATTGTTTTCAAATGTAGCCTTGTGTTCCTTCATGAGGACCTGCTTTTCCCAAAACCCAACATGCAAGCACGCGTAGCTTGGAGAAAAGCAGGCCCCCATGGCTACCCCTTGTTTCTGTCTATACATATTCTTTTCAAATGAAAAGTAATTATTGTCTAAGCACCATGAGATTAAAGACAATAGCATCTTGTTGTGCATAGCATATTCAGCAGGACGTGTATTTAGAAAATGCTCAACACCACGTAAACCACATTTGTGACGTATACTAGTATAGAGAGATTCTATATCTAGAGTTAGTAAAATCCATTCCTCTGACCAAGATATGTTATTGAGGTACCGTAGAAAATCACCAGTGTCTTTTATGTAGGAGGGCATGGTCTTGACTAAGTCCTGTAAATAGAAGTCAATATATGAGCCAACATTCTCAGTCATGCTCCCTATCGCCGAGATTATAGGGCGTCCTGGAACTGGAGTGGTGTTCTTATGAATTTTCGGTAATAAATAAAGGAAGGGTAATCTTGGGTGAGTCTTGAACAAAAACTTGTGCTCATCGCTTGATAATAAACCCTCAGATTTCCATTTAGATAATTCTTTTTTAAGATTCTCCTTCGCTTTATTATATTTACTCCAGGTTGTTGACTCATAGCATTCCTTGTTATTCAACTGTCTATTGGCCTCTGAATCATATTGCTGCTTAGGCCACAGGACCACATTGCCCCCTTTATCAGATTTTTTAACAATGATAGAAGCATCCTTAGCTAACTTGTTGATTAACTTATTCAAAGAAGCTTGTCGATGGTTTGGAATGAAGTTTCTGTTGCGATTGATAGAACAGTTTAATTCTTTTATTTCCTCCACGACGCGGTCATGGAAGACATCAATTGAGTCTCTCGGCATCAATGGGATAAAGGTGGACTTCGGTTTGAAAGGGCTTTCCCCTGCACCCTTCTGTAATAAATTCAGTTCTCTTAGTTTTACTTGTGTCGGTGCTTGGGAATTCAACTCATCCTCATTGTTCAAGCCGTGTAATGCCCATAATGCTGGTATTTCTCCGACCTGCAAGCCGGAGGAGTTGGAGGCTCCCTGGTTGTTTTGTTTGTCCTCTCCCAGATTTTTTAGGGCATGAAACTTCCTAAGTTTTAATTTTCGGATGAACAAAAATAAGTCTACACGTGTTGAAGCATAATCAAAGTTAGTATTCGGACAAAAGTTTAGACCCAAAGAAAGCAATTGTTCCTCTGCTTTTGTGAGCGTCATAGTGCTGAGGTTAACTACTGTGTTGTCATTTATTGTTTCTTTTTCCGCCAGTAGTTTTGCCTCTTTTTTGGCTTGTCTTTCGCGTTTTCTCCGGGCGGTTTTTCTAATGGTGTTCCGCCTTCGTCGGCTTGCTTTCTTTCCTTCCTTGGTCTCAGGGTTTTCAACCGGTCCTGGACTAAAAAATCCACTTCCTCACCTAAACCAGGAATAATATCCACGGGTTCCATACTGCTCGAACTTGAACCTGCTGAGCTTAGACTGGACTCGCTTGTAAGAGATATTGAATCTAATTCAGGTGAGTCTCCTGCCCTAGTAGCCTGTTTAGCCTCCAAGATATTTGGTTTAGTTGTTGATGTACTTTTCATTTTGCGGATATTTTCATACTTCTTTGCAAAAGTGTAGATCTGGCCTCTTTCATAATCCTCCAGGTCTCTGGCAAATTTATGTACTTTTCTATTTTTCATTTTTTCTTCATATTTTTTCAAACGTTCCTTAATTTCATTCATTTTTTTTAGAAATCCAGTCCTGGATATATATAGCCGACACAGTTCAGAAAAATGCTGCACACTCAGGCAGTAATTATAGATAAATCTGTATTTTATTTTAAAGACATGCAAACTCCGGTATACTAACAAACGTGTTTCAGCCTCCTGGCCTTCGTCAATATCAGTAAATCCATTAAAAAAACAACCTTTAAATTTTTTTTTATTTCATTGGATCGCATCAGAACACAAAATCGAAAGGGGACTTGATAGTTAGACCACAATTTCAGGATGAAAACGTGTCGGTTCTTTTGACACTATCAAAGTTGCCAGAATTGTCTAGCCTTTATAATACCCACTCAAGTTCATTTGTAGCCAACTCTTTGCACATTCCCATGTGTAGCACCAACTGGGTCAGTAACAATGTAATGGAACAAAATTCAAATTACACTCATATTGTATATTATTCATGAATGGAAATTAATAATCCATGGATAATGTGTCACTGCAAAAATCAATCACATTCCAACTACCATGAACCTAATCAGTGTCAAAAGTACCATTAAGCTCTGAATAAGCCTAGTTTTTCATGCTTAGTTAAGCCTGTGATTATTCAAACAGTACTGGGCGAAAATTCATTTGAGTAAATTAATTAATTAAAAATGTCATTATTTCAACTAAAGCGGATGGTTCACAGTTGTCATATTTTTATCCAATGAAAGACCAAAGGTCTTCTTCACAGTTCAGCCCCCACGGGACACAGGTTTGCAGGTGTAACTCCTGTCTATTCTTAGTCTTGCCTCTATGAGGTTTCCTGTGAGCCAAGGTATGACAGGCATACACAGTATTTGTTAAAATACCCCTCACACACCAAAAGGGCCCTTGGTGTCATGCTTCATCATCGGGGTCTTCCCGCCCCGCTGCGGGACGGGGCGTGCTACGACTAGCGACTACGCTGGAGCACTTAGATATTGTAAGTGCTATGTGAGGTGCATTTGAGCGAGTGTAAGTAGGGTCAGGAGTGAATGGAAAAAGTGAGATAAAAAATATACCTGGCCTTATGAAAACAAAAATTCTTTATTGGTCATAGGCTGGTATCGTTAAAATTTGTGCGGCAGAGGAACCAAAAGCTAACAATGAGCCAGTTCTCCTGGTGATGTCAACATGTTTGGAGGCTGCCTGCCTCTTCATCAGGACGGGGTCAGATCCCTCTGTCACTCACTAAGGTTGCAATCAATATGTGCAATGTGTATATACAAGTGAAAAATACCTATGTGGTATGGGATTAAATTATAGTTACAGCCCTATCAGTATTTCTGAATCGTGAGCCTGCAAGATAAAATGAGAGCACGTAAATACTTTCTGCGCGCTTCCCAATGCACGTTTAGATGTCACCTGTGGAAGGAAAAGCATGGTGACATAGAAAGGTGACTTATCGTTTTTAGCGAGTCTCTACTTTTAAGACATGCTATGGTGCTGTGACCTGATCAAAAAAAGGGGGGAAGGAAGACACTACATGACGGAACACACACATAACATAAAACACACACTCTGTGTCGTGAAGATCGGTATAAACAGTGTTGAGCTGCAAAAGAATTGCTCATGGTAAATAATAAATTCTGCTCAATACATACTGGAATAAGTAGGAGTCAGTGCCCCATGAGCCGATCTGGAAGAGGGATAATTGTAACTTTCATCTGTTGGTGTAGGAAAAGGAAAAGGGGATGTAAAAAGTTCAATACTAGGTGGTGGAAGCAATACTCGAAGTCAAGGTTCAGGGCTCCCCAACGCGGCTATGCCGTACTAACTACTCGTCGAGAAATCCTCGCATCCTCCCTCGTCCGAGGCTTCCGTGGTGTGAGCCAGTGGAGCGGGGGATGCTTTTTTTATACTCAATAGAATTGGACCATTGATTGCACCTGTGTCGGTGGGGAGAGGCCACGAGTCTCGTGGAAGCTAGACCAGTCAGTGTTTTTAAATGTGGGCAGTGTGCAGCGGCCATATTGGAAAAACAGGGTTCTCCACGCAGTTGTTATTGTGCAACGGCGCTCCTTCGGGCGGGGTTTAGTAATACTAGAGCGCACCGTTGGGCGGGGTTTAGAAAAATAGAGGCTTTAGAGATGTTTTAGGTGCGGCCGTGCAATAGAATAGATGAGGCCACCACGAATTTTAACGATACCAGCCTATGACCAATAAATAATATTTGTTTTCATGAGGCCAGGTATATTTTTAATCTCACTTTTTCCATTCACTCCTGACCCTACTTACACTCACTCAAATACACCTCACATAGCACTTACAATATCTAAGTGCTCCAGCGTAGTCGCTAGTCGTAGCACGCCCTGTCCCTCAGCGGGGCGGGAAGACCCCGATGATGAAACATGACACCAAGGGCCCTTTTGGTGTGTGAGGGGTATTGTAACAAATACTGTGTATGCCTGTCATACCTTGGCTCACAGGAAACCTCTTATAGGTGGATCTTGTTGTTTATATATACCATTGACTGGAGGAGGGTGTATACACCTGAGTGCTTTCTAGCACTACCTCTTCACTCCCTAGTTTGATTTTTTGTTTATTCTTAGTCTTGACCTTTTTGACTGCTCCACAAAATATCTTATTACCATAGCTCCTCCTCGAGAATCTCATGAGGGACTCTCTTTCAGCTTCATAGTAATCCTCTAGGCGGGAACAGTTCAGTTTGAGTCTTAATAGCTCCCCATAAGGAATGCCATTGATTAAATTGCGGGGATGCTGACTCCAAGAATGAAGAACTGTATTTACTGCTGCCAGCTTACGGTAGCGTTTGGTGCAGAGCTTGTTGTCTGCCACAAATACCAACAGATCTAAAAACGGGACTTCACTTTCACTGATATTGCTAGTGAACCTAAGATTGAATTTGTTCTCATTAAAAATCTTGATGTAATCTTCTGCCTCTGTACATGTCCCCCTCCAAACAATAAACTGGACATCTATATACCTGGTCCACAGGGCTATCTTGTCTACCCAGAATTCATTCTCCTCCGCCCAGGCCATGTGCTTCTCCCACCAACCCATGAAAAGATTAGTGTAATTGGGGGCAAAGCACATGGCCATGGCAGTCCCCTGTGTCTGCAAATACAGTTGCCCTGAAAAGAGGAAGATATTATTGTGCAAGCAAAATGACACAATTTGTAAAAGCATTTTGTTATGTTCTTGAAATCTTGAACAATCTTCCAGGCTGCCCAATCATGTCCTCCAAAGGCAGCTTATTGGAAAAAGCCTCAATTTATGTTAATTCATTTTTGTTTCCTATAGTAAAGGACCTAAGTTTGTTCATTTTGGACACTACTGACTTCATACATCAAATCCAAAACATCACTTGGGATGATGACCTATTATTGATTACGCTTGATATTACAAGCCTCTATACTAGTATTGTAAATTTGAACTGTCTATTGGCATTAGAATCTTTTTTTAAGACAAGACCGTTGAGATTTCTGGCAACTTTGATAGTGTTAAAATGGCCGGCACGTTTTTATCCTGAAATTGTGGTCTAACTATCAAGTCCCCTTTTGATTGTGTGTTCTGCTGCAATCCAATTAAATGAATGTTTGTTAAAAGGTTGTTTTTTTAATGAATTTACTGACATTGACGAAGGCCAGGAGGCTGAAACGCGTTTATTAGCATTCCCGAGTTTGCTTGTCTTTAAAATAAAATAAGGATTCGTCTATAATTACGGCCTGAGTGTGCAGCGTTTTCTGAACTGTGTCTGCTGCATGTTATGCGAGTTCGCCCTCGCGGCTGCTGCACCCGCTGTGTGGAGAGCGCAGGAATTGGCAAGCAATGTTTAAAAAAAATATATATATATGTATACACACATACATACATACATACATATATATACTACATATATGTATGTATGTACATATATATATGTATATATATATATATATATATATATTATATATATATATATATATATATATATATATATATATATATATATATATATATATATATATATATATATAAATATCAAAAACACTCCTCTCCGAATCCAGATCAAGCCTGTACTCGAGTTCTGTGGTATACCATATTTATTAACTGCCAGCACTTGAATGTAGCAGGAACACGTTTTGGCTGTCCTTGCAGCCTTTATCAACCTCAGAGTGGGCCATGCTTTCTCTAAGAGTCACTGTTAACTTTAGATCTCCATTACTAGCAAAGAACCTGCTCATTGGACACTTAAGCAAATTGGTAGCTATGAGCAACATTAAACTATAGCCTCACGTCTACTTTTGCAAGCCATGCCCCAACCCCTGTCGGCCATGAATTTCGAAGCAACAAAGGGCCTGTAACCCACCAGTGTTTGCTCCTGCTAATCTTATCTGTAATGTTGATGATTTTAAAGGTGCAATTTCAAATCGATATGATATTTTAGCAGATGTAGATTGCCTCGACAGCGTTACCCAGCCCACCTCCCCTAGCGCTAGTTTATTGGGGACTGGCATGAAGGGCCCTAATTTAAGGAGTCACAAGGGGGAAGCAGATTATTTAAATTCAGTGTGGCCATAGATCATGGCATGAGCCCAGTAACTGGTACCAGACTAGGTGTGTGGTTCCTACTAGCCAAGGTCCAACCAAACTGCAACTCCCTAGCCCTGATCTTACGCCACCGGTGGGTAAGAATAGCCCTAGATTAACCCCATCAAAGGCGGGTCAGCGAATTCAATGTAAATTATTTAATTAAATATTATCCATGGAATCTAGTGCTGACCATGTAAATATTACAGTTCCCAGAGAAAATAGGGATAGTACCACCCTTCCCCAACTACCTGAAGCAACAGAGAGCACGGGTCCTTCTCCTCCCTCCCTTGTTGACGAAGTACATGTTACCAGCATTACAGCCCCATCCACTAAATTGGTATCATAGAATTTAGCTGGGTTATCCTCTAAATAAACCTGCCCAGACTAATGCCAATTTATTGATCAATAGGATTTCTTCCTTTTCAAAGAGACTTGGTCATTAAAGTTACTCTTCAGTACAGGTTTGATCAACTTTAGTCTGGAAGCTGTAACTGCTGGGAAAGGTAGGCCATCTGGGGGGGGGGGGGGGTTAATGGTCTAGATTAGAACTACTCTAGCATGTACGATCAAGGAGATTAAGATGGACTCCCCAGATGTATTGTACATTAGCCTGACCATTTCCCCTTAGTGTAGTCTAAAATATATATGAGTATTGTACACCAGTGGGGGATAAAACAGAGTCCCCAGTTATAGATCTTCTGAATTCACATCTAGCTACATTACCTTCTATGGTGATATAAATTGTGGGAGTGACTTTAATTGCCAATTTGTACCATTGGCCGCAACTGGCGAGGCCCTTTCTATTGCAGAGGACGTCATATGATCACTTCCAGGACTAGCAATCCCTCATCAAAAAATGGTCACCCTGGCAATCCAACTGAACGCATTCACCCTCAACTAGGGACTACGAGTCCGCAATGGCAGAACAATCTACGACAAAAATGGAAACCATACATTCAACCATATACATAACGCTAGTCTCATTAACTACATAATGTTGTATGTAAGGGTTTGGCCGTACATGATTGACATGATCATAATATCTCGCGAAGAGAGTGACCATAATGCCCTTGCTCTCGCCCTCTGAATATCAATTCATTCTAGATCTAAAAACTGTGTGGAGCCATTTGACAGAAAGCTTAGAACGATTAGCAATAGGTGTCAAGTTATATGGAGCACCATGATACACCCCAAGGAGTTTGTTAGGGAGAATACAAGCTTGTAGCCAATGGGATAGGGGGTTTGTTACTGCTGAATCTGTCATAGGATCAATGGGAGTCCCTGGGTAAGGTTTGTACCATACATAAGCAAGAAACAAGATGGTGGCCAGAAGGGAGCTCGGGAAATGAGCTCCGCAGGCTTGGGATCGAAAATGTTTATTATATCCCAATTGAGTCTCAATATGCCGTAAAGAAACTACTGATAAGAAACTGGAAAAAATCAGCTGGAAATAAAAGTAACTGGAACTAACTTACTTTTCGTCTGGAAGTCCGTGGAGAAGATGGCGGGGGTAAACTGATCAGTTCTTCCCGACAGCGTCGGGGGAGTGGAGGAAGTTTAAATGAATCCAGAGCTCCCTGCTCATTGTGCGGAGTGAGGGTGTAGGAGGGGGCTTCGAGAGGGGAGTATCTCTCGGCCACTGCATCCCTGAAGTCTGCGCGTTCCTTGCTTGGTGCCGAGCATCGGCAGTGGAGGAGAGCGTTGCGGAGATAGGCGGAGGGCATGGCCGTGAGCCCCCTGCTTCTCAGGAGGACATCCACGCTGCTAAGGTGAGGAGCTGAGCGTGGTGCGCAATAGAGCTTCAGTCGCTACTGCCGCAGTGTGGATGCATCGGGGAAACAGCTCTGTGGAAGGGCACTGACGAGAGCCCCCAGCCGCTGGGGAAATCGATTGCGGCTGCGGGGCGAGGCAGAGGAAAGTGTCGAGGGCCTCCAGCAGCTATTGAAAGCGTCCGTGGATACGGCGTGAGGCGGGGTTGTGACGAGAGCCCCCAGCCTTTCAAGGAACTGGCTGATGCTAAGATGCGAGGCGAAGGGTAACGCTCAGGGCCCCCAGCCTCTCTTGAAGGCGTCCAATGCTATGGTATGAGGCGGGACACTGACGAGAACCCCCAGCTTCTCAAGTAGGCAACAGTTGCTGCTGAGGAGAGGAGTGGCGTGAGTAAGGACTCACGCTGCCTACAGTTATTATCGGATACGTACTATGCTGTATTGTGAAGATTGGAGATGGTGGCGGGCACTGCAGTAGGAGGAGAAGAATGACTCTAAGAGCCTGGACATAAAGCTGCATGGGGCAGGAGCATGCCGTGTGGATGGTTCGCCCCTAATCCCCACGCTAGCGAGGACATGGAAACGCAGGAAGGAAAGAGTGGTGAGGCGCTTTGGTCTGCCAGTCTCTCTGGGAGGGGTGTATGATAGAAACATTTTGAGGTGAAGAGAAGAGAGGCTATTCGGGTGGTGCTGAGAATTGAGTATTGAATGCAGGAGGGGTGAAACCTTATCACAGGATTGTGCATAACATTGTCACACACCTGGGCTATTTGCAAAACAAGCTGGACTATACTTGTGGTGTGTCTAGAATTTAAGTGGTGCAGCCACCATTTTGAGGAGCTATCTGTTTGAACTGATTGAAAGTAGTCAGGTTCTGCACAAAATGGCGTAGAATGAAAACTGAGATAGGACTTATGAGCTAAGAAAGCACGTGAGGACTGTAGCAACGGGGTCCCTTCTGTAGAAGTTAATAGAGGACTACTGCTAGAGGGATGAGTAGAAATTAACAAAGGACTGCTATATGAGTAAAGTAGAAATTAACAAAGGACTACCATTATCACGGAAGCTGATCCACTAACAGAGACATAGGAATTAACTCTACTCCAGCCTGATACTACCTTGGCAGCCATTTTGGTAGGGGCAGAGCTCTGTTTATAACTAAATCTTGATCTTTTACTTTCTCACTGGCTAGGATTTCCGCCGAAGAATCTAGGGAAAGTGTTTTTTTTAACTTGAGAAGCATATCAGTAAAAATAAGACACAAACTCACTATTCTAAAACATGGCAGTGCACCATCTAAAACCAGAAGAATTAAATTCATACTCAATAATTTACCCTACCTGTATGTCTAAAAATTCTTCAAAATCCTTCAAACAAAACATTCTCAGAACTAACCCCGAAACATTAATTCCGGATCCATCTGTCAACTTGAAAAAAGGCGTGATTATTAATGACTTTATTTCCTTCACTAATAGAATGGCCAGATGGAGAAACACACTAAGTAACTCACAAAAAATTCAGGAATCAAAGAATATCCCCGATGGAACTAAGCTCATTATGCCGTCTAGAAATCTGTGAGCAACATTAAATATTACATGTTATAAAAATGGCACATTTCTCATTCAAGCTGCCAACAGAGATCTGGAACGCTTTGAGGAATTCTTCTCAATATTAAAAAATCAGGTCATCAACAGTTCCACCTCAAGAAGACATAATCCACATACGAACCCTCAAGCCATGGTCCCTCATCGGAACCTACAGGATATGGTGGAAATAGGCAGGGAGAGTGTCATACAACAGTCTAGTCAAGTTATTTCGTTTGGTCGCACTAACACCAATGAAGAACCCCAACCATTATACCACGATACCAATAGTTTGCAGACTAGTGCAATTGGTAGCGAATGTAAACTAGCAAACACAAACCCCAGTGTAGAGCCCCAAATATCACCCCAGGAAGTCAATTATTTGAGTGATAGCGAACTGGATCCACCAGGACTTTAGAACCTCAACAGACAGCTCCTACCTTGTCATTAAAAAGCACGTCACCCATCGAGGAGCTCCAACAATTGTATCAGGAATCTAGCAAGGCTATAGGTAGGGACATCAACACAAAACATTCAATAATCTCCTCACCCTCCGACTCTCCCCTCGATTCTAGCTCTCATCCTATCCCTAACACTGATCTTGTCCCTCAAATGGGAACAGTCAGATGGGTGGAAAAATCACTAGTTGAACATGATAGCGGAAGGGACACGCAGGGTTACATCACAGGGAGTTGTGGATCCGGTTCTAGGCTTAAAAAAACACACACAGATACTGCAGAGATAGTCAAAACTTGCCATCCAATTGGAGCACCCACACAATAACCTACTAGTATACCTCACAGATCCGACGAGGGAAAAACCAGACCCCTACCTACAAATGGGGATTTTTTATAAATCTCAGCTCGAAATCTAGCAAGACTCACAAAGCTATGCTATCCGTTATTAAAGATATGAAAAACCTGCTGTGCCTATCAGAAAAATGGCTTGCTAAAATGGAGGTCCTTCAGATTACCTTGCGGGAAACACAAGTTAAACAGAGGTCCACCCCTATGGCGGCATTAAACAGAATTTACCATCCATGTTCTCAACTCAACTATCTGACAAATAGTGAACTATTATCCATTCTGTTGTCATATGAACCTACTCCTACTTCTCATAATAAGACAGGAGAAAATCACATCCAAACAATCCAAACAATCATAACGAATGGGGACAGAACTTCTCAATCCAAAGATAGAGGGACTAATGCAAACAACCTAAATAATGTGCCATTAATGCCTGAAGAGTCTGTCTCGGCTAGGATCAATGATAATAATAATAATAGACAGTTTATAAAGCGCCTGGTAACACCTTCCCGGTGTGTCCCCGCGCTAGTGAGGAAGAGCTAGACACTTTAGCATAGACTGCCCACCCCGACGTGCCCCTATAGCCTATACAGATGAGTTTTCAGTAATGCTCTAAACTTGACTTCCGCGCTCTCTAGTCTCATCTCCAGAGGGAGCTTATTCCAGCTGCGGGCAGCCATTACACTAAAGAAGCGCCCTCCCATTCTTGATTTATTAGCCCGCGGGACCACCAACTGACCCGAGCCTCCCGAGCGAAGAGCCCTCGAGGGTTCATATCTGCACACTAGGTTATCCAAATAAGAAGGGGCCCTCTTCCATACAATACGATGGCACATCAGGAGGCATTTATATTGGACTCTTTTCTTAACCGGCAGCCAGTGCAGGGTGTCCAGAGCCAGACTGGAGGCCGCTCTCCTAGGTCGTCTCAGAACCAGACGTGCTGCTGAATTTTGTAGGACTTGTAATCACCCCAAACTTTTCTCGGTGGCCCCAGGAATAGCACATTCCCATAGTCCATCCGGGAAGTAACCAACGCCTGAATCAAGGTCCGTCTGGCTGGCAGGGGGAGTAGGTCCAGCGTTTTATTCAGTGTTTTCAGAACACCAAAGCATTTATAGACTAGTCGTCGGATATGTCCCTCATAAGACAGGGTGGGATTAACCCACATCCCTAGGTTTTTTGCTTCCTCACATGGTACCGGGGTGGGACCCAGACATGGTGGCCACCACTCTGATGACCAACTAAGACTATCTCCACCCACTATCAACACCTCCGTTTTAGAGCCATTCAATTTAAAGCAGTGGGGGTCCATCCAATTAGCCAGAGCCTGCATACAGGCCTTAAAGTTGGATGCTGTCATTGGAGGGGCTTGGGACAGAGATAACAGCAGTTGGGTGTCGTCGGCGTATGATACTGTGGAGGAGTGTGGCTCACTGATTAGAGCGGCAGACCCTGATGCAGAGGTCTGGCCCGGGACCAGGGTTCAATTCCCGACGCGGCAGGATCCTGAGCCCAAAAATGTCCACGGACTCGATAATTCTCGCCTCGGTGCCTACTCTAATCATGAGGTCCCACGCTGCAACTCTGGGCAATAGCTTGCTTAATCTCCACTACAGCGGCCCACCCGCTGCGGGATGCCTGGCTTTCACCTTGGGGATGCCCAGTAGGGGTTATCTCACAGGGAAAAAGCCAGGACGGGTTCCCAAGGCAAGCGCCTTGATGCCTTCGGGTGATACGTGCGCTATATAAGTCGCAATACATACTAATTCCACTCCATACGCCTGAACGATCCCAGCCAGGGGGGCCATATATAGGTTAAATAAGGTGGGGATCAGGGCAGAGCCCTGAGGCACCCCCTGGTCCAGTGCTATTTCAAAAGCGCGGGCAGACTCAGTTGGACTTGGAAGAAACGGCCCGTGAGGAATGACTTTAGCCATCCCAAGGCTGCCCCGGTTACACCACCATCGCTAAGACACTGCAGCAAGATGGAGTGTGCTACAGTGTCAAAAGCGGCACTGAGATCAAGCATCACCAGTGCCATGGTGTGCCCAGCATCCGCTCCCTGTCTCAACATTTCAGTGGCTCTCAGAAGGGCCGTCTCCGTCGAAAAGCCTGCCCGGAAGCCCGACTGAGAGGAGTGAAGAATCTCAGCCCTCTCCAGGTGATCCACCAGTTGACGATTTACGACCTTCTCTGCCACTTTGGCCGAATAGGGAAGCAGAGATATAGGTCTCAGATTTTCAAGAACCTCCATACCCACATTCGGCTTTTTCCTAATTGGCAGGACAATAGCCTTCTTCCAGTCTGCCGGGAGCTGTTGGGAGGTGAAGGAAACGTGAATCACCTGCCTAAGCAGGGGTTCAAGTACCTCCAAACCCTCAGCCAGCACCATGGGAGGCGCAGGGTCGCGCGGGGAACCTGATTTTACACTACGGCAGATACTGCGAAGGTCTTCCGACGGGGGGATACCGAAGTGCTCCAATCTCACTGTCAACCCTCCCCGCCCCAGTGGTTCTATAAACTCAATGCCACTAGCAGGTTGTTCAGAAAAGGAAGCATAAATATTCTTGACTTTCCCAGCAAAGAATTCAGCGCCCCGGTTACACTCTGCCACCGAATCGGTAGAAGGGGCGTTTAGGCTCGGTACCTGGGATATTTCTTAAAAATGTTTAAATAACTCCTTCGCGGAGTGCTCTGCCTCTTCTATCCGCGTGTGGTAATATGCGGCATTGGCCCCTCGCACTTGCCTTTGATATTTCCTCATAGCTAACTTGTAGCCATCCTTACTCCCAGAGCAGGATGTCAGCCGCCAGCTGCGCTCCAGCCTCTTACACTCAGATTTAACTAGCTGTAACTCTGGAGTAAACCAGGGGGCGGTCCTGCTTCTTTTACTACAAGACTTAGAGCTGATTAGTGGCGCTGTGGAGTTTAAGGCATTTAGAATGCGCTCATCAAGCTTAGAGTTCGCACTCTCAATATTCGCGCCATCCAGCGGACCCCCGCTTAGTATACACATATTAAAACTATTCTGGGAGAACTGCTTCCATTTGCGATACAAACATTTTTTTGTGTCAGCTATGTTCTTCCCATAGACAGGGCTAATTATCTCGAAGGGAACTAAATAGTGATCTGACCATGGAATCGGGATTGGGGTATCCACAGTCACACCATCCCAGCTAGCGAACACCGGATCTAATAGGTGACCGAGTGTATGCGTAGGGGAGTCATTTTTCAGCTCAAGTTGAAGTTCCTGAATTTGCTGACGAAGGTCAGTGACATCTTTCAATTGAGTATCTTCTAAATGCATGTTTATGTCACCTAAAACGAACAGTTTGCTCCGTCTAATAGCTAGGTGGGCGACGCCCTCAATGATACTAGACCTGAAGTTTCCGTAGCTGCCTGGGGGTCTATATAAGAGGATCCCGGATATAGAATCCTGTGGACTAAGCTTCAGATTGAACGTACCAGCTTCGCTACTGTCTATTTTAGTCGGGAGTAGAGTGCATTCAAATGGGGCCTTTACAATAATAGCAATCCCCCCACCTCTTCCTCCTCCCCTGTCAACTCTGGCTATGGAATATCCTGGAGGGACCGCGTTGATAATGCCCAGGTCCGAGTGTTCGCCCAACCACGTCTCCGTTAGAAAAAGAATGTCTAGCTTCTCATCCAACAGGAGATCCCATATTTGAATGCAGTGCTTACTCAGAGATCGACAGTTCAATAGGCCTCCTTTAACTCTCCGCCCATCAGCAAAGCCGGCGGGTTCCCTAATGCATTTAAAGGAGCAGTAGGGGCAATCATGAAGCGCAATCGCCTCCATAGATCGTCTCTAGGGGGTTTTTAGTGGTGGGCATATGTCACGAAGCTCCTGACTATCATAGTGGATGGGGACTCGCTCAAAATGGGCAGGGATTGTGGCCCCTAGCCCCGACCGGCCGCGGACGGGCGCAGACGGGCTTAAATTAGGCGCAACTTCGGCGCGCCTTCGTCGCGCCCGCTGCGCGGTCGCGGTCCCACAAACATAAGTAGGCAGACGGAAATTAGGAGGTAGGGGCAGCTAGAGCGCTGACCTCCCTGCGTTGAGCCCGGAAGTGCTGGGCTCCTCCTCACCCTCCGCAGCAAACGCCCACAATGGGCGCGGCGGAACGGGGCGGGAGTGCAGGAGGTTAGTGACCCCCCCGGACTAGTATATCAGCCCCAGAAATCGTGCAGGTAAGTTAGCAAGCAACGCTGTAAGCGTAACAGTTAAAACACACAAACAGGCGTTTCTGTTGATTAAAAAGCGCTCTACATCAGCGCACACTACAATTTTAAAATTCAGTGCAGTATTAAAATGCTATTGATTAGCGTACAAGTGAAATGGCCAGTTAACACACAAGCGGAGGGAGCCTGCCACTGCCACCGGCTACCTCTTCTCCACAAGTGGCCGCTTTCTCACCTGCTTTAAATAGAGGAAATGCATACAGCGCACTAGAGCGCTGACCTCCCTGCGTTGAGCCCGGAAGTGCTGGGCTCCTCCTCACCCTCCGCAGCAAATGCCCACACTTGGCGCGGCGGAACGGGGCGGGAGTGCAGGAGGTTAGTGACCCCCCCGGACTAGTATATCAGCCCCAGAAATCGTGCAGGTAAGTTAGCAAGCAACGCTGTAAGCGTAACAGTTAAAACACACAAACAGGCGTTTCTGTTGATTAAAAAGCGCTCTACATCAGCGCACACTACAATTTTAAAATTCAGGGCAGTATTAAAATGCTATTGATTAGCGTACAAGTGAAATGGCCAGTTAACACACAAGCGGAGGGAGCCTGCCACTGCCACCGGCTAGCTCTTCTCCTAGATCAGGAACACATGAGGTGTATACTACTTAACTGTCGCTCAGCAATAAACATGCGGCTGACATAGCCGACCTCGTACTAAGCCATGAAATAGACGTTACCATTTTAACTGAAACATGGCTATCGGACTCGTCTTCGCCATGTTTAGACCTGTTAGTCCCACCGAACTACCAGATTATGAGACAGGACAGAAATGAAGGAAGGGGTGGAGGCATCGCTTGTATTCACAGATCAGACATTTCCGTCACAAAAATACATGCTGACCCATTAGAGTCTTGTGAATATATGGGCATGTCCCTAAGATCAGCAGATAACCAAAACTGCAAACTCCATGCACTCTACCACCCCCCCGGTACAAAGACCAAATTCATAGACCAGCTAATAGAAATCTTTATCACCAACTCTAACCCGCAGTCTAATGATATCTTCTTAGATTTTAATATTCATTGGGAGGATCAGGTAGATAGTCAAATCACCATCCTTAAAACCTTCCTGGTAGAGCAATCGTTAGTCCAAGGATGTCATCTCCCCACCCACTCCAAAGGATCCACCTTAGATTGGATCATAGCTAAAGAGAAAGCGATAGAGAATATTGTAATCACACCCTGTGATTGGTCCGATCACCATATAATCACATTCGAAATTCCCTTAAAAAAAAACAAATCGTCTTCACAAGCTGTTAAACCTAAAAAATGGACCAGGAACACTCGAGGAAATAATATGGAAAACATAGCTGCACGCTGTACATTAGACTTGCAAGCACCCAAGAGCATAGTTGGCATCAATGACCTCACTTTGCACTATAACAAGACAATGTCAAGCATTATCGAGGACATAGCCCCTTTAAAACTGAAAAGGTTCACCGACAAAGTCAAAAACCAGTGGTTCAGTGATGCCCTTAATGAAGAAAGAAGATCAATGAGACTATCAGAACGCAAATGGTGACAACACCCTTCCTCGCCCCACCCAACCCTACTGAGACAATCCAGGAAAGCTTACAATAATAGCATTATTACATCTAAAAAATACTTTTTCAAGAACGAACTGGATAACGCAGTAAACAGACCCAGGAAACTTTTTGATCTACTTAAGGAACAATCTAATAAATCAGCTAAAGTAGTCATCACCATAAATAGCCTAAATAGTGAAGATTTTTCGGTCTTCTTTACAGACAAAGCTAACTCTTTGGAGAGGGAACTCAAAAAAGCAGCCAAAGACATTCAAAGTAGGAAGGATACGGGAGACGAAGAACTGGATCAACAAGAATTAACTAAACCTAAAAACAATGCCAGATGGTCAGGTTTTAAACTGATCAGTGAATTAGACATCTCAAAGATCATGTTGACCACTAAACCTAACAACCACTATAACTATCCCCTACCAGCAAAGTGCTGGTCCACCATAAACCACCTGTTAATCCCATTTTGGACGAAGATCATAATTTCCTCATTATCACAAGGACAAATCCCGACCTGCCTTAAAACAGGACAAGTCATTCCTCTGTTAAAAAACCTAACAGAGAACCCCTCTGATCCAAACAATTTCAGACCTGTAACTCACATTCCCATGTTAGCCAAAGTTCTGGAAAAGTGTCCAACAACAACTGAGTCTACACATTTCTGAGTTCAACCTGTTAAATGTTTGCCAATCTGGCTTCCGTCCAAACCATAGTACAGAAACTGCAATTCTGCACATTGTAGATGACGCATTGTTGGCTCTTGACCACAATAAAAACCTGCCTCTTAATCTTGCTGGACCTGTCGTCAGCGTTCAACACGGTGAACCATGCCAAAATTCTAGATCGATTGAAAAACAGAATGGGCCTAGAGGGTACAGTCCTTAATTGGTTCAGCTCCTTTCTTGAGAACAGATCAAAAAAATTCATTGTCAACCAAACCCTTTCTGGCCCAACCATTAATACAATCAGAGTTCCACAGGGATCAATGCTTTCGTAAGCGCTATTCAATCCATACGTTGAACCACTCACGGAAATATTACAAAAAGCAAATATCGCTTTCCACATGTATGCGGATGACACTCAGTTGTACATCAAGGTCGCATCAACAGAAGAGATAAAGACCATGAACCTTGCACTATCAAGAACCCTCCAATGGCTAACTAAGAATCACCTGAAGCTAAACCCTCAGAAAACCAAATTCCTACTTTTTACACTGCAGAAAAGCAAACTAAAGACAGCAGAATGGTCGAGCCTTATCACTGCTCTAAATTGTACTCCAAAGATTTTCGACTCCACCAAATCACTGAGAATTACTCTAGATAAAAACCTGACCATGTTAGCACATATCAATACAATGGCAAATAACGCCCGGTTCCACCTAAGCTACTTGCGAAAACTTAAACCTTTCCTGAACAAAACAGACCTTAAAACAGCAGTTCAAGCGCTGGCCATCTCAAGGATCGAATATGGGTGCACTACCCTAGCTGGGCTCCCCAAGATCTCAACAGCCCCATTGAAAGCTTGTCTCAATGCAGCCACAAGGCTGATAGCGGGATCCAAAAAATTCGATCATATCTCCCCTCACCTGAAAATGCTAAACTGGCTGCCTTTCGAAGCAAGAATTCTTTAAAGTTGCCATGCATCACTCATAAAGCAATACACCACAAAACTCCAGGTTACCTGGCTCAGAAACGAATGCTTTCGGGAGGTAACCGACCCTCTAGGAGTAAAACAGACTTACTTCTGAAACCGGCTCGCTTCTGCAAGAAAAAGATTTATGACTGAGCATTCTCAGGAGCAGCACTGAGAATTTGGAACGCACTCCCACCAAACATTATAAGAATTACATCCATCGCAACTTTAAAAAAGGAAGCAAAATCGTACTATATACGAGTAAATTTCTCCCATAAGACATTATTGCAGAACTGCTGTCTATAAACTGCTCACTTGTGTCCATGGCTCCACAAACCATGGGATGGTACACAAGTTTATCTTTGTTCTTTAGCTGTGCTATGGTAATTTAACTACTGACTGTATATATGTTTATATGCTATACTGAAGTGTAAAACAGTAATAACAGTTTTTTCCTTTAATGTCTCGTTTTGTTGAAATGCTACTGTAAGGCGCTCTGATACCCTACATTGGGTCATGTTCGCGCTATAGAGAACACTAGATAAATAAATAAAAACATAATCAGATGTTTCAAAAGCTAAAAAATCACTCTTACATTGAGACCAAGCGGGCAACCCTTTGACACCCTCACCCTCACACCCCCTCACCCTAACCCTGACACCCCCTCACACACCCTCACTCACCCTGACACCCTCACCCTCACACCCCCTCACCCTCACAACCCTCTCACCCTCCCACACCCTCACCCTCACACCCCCTCACCCTAACACCCCCTCACCCTCACACACCCTCACTCACCCTCACTCACCCTCACACACCCTCACACACCCTCACCAGCATAGCATAGGATAGGAAAACATAACATAGCATAACAAAACAAAGCATAGGATAGCAAAACAAAACATAGCATAACAAAACACAACAAAACATAGCATACATAACAAAACATAGCATAGCAAAGCATAGCAAAACATAACATAGCATAGCATAACAAACCACAACAAAACATAGCATAGCATAACAAAACACAACATAGCATAGCATAACAAAACAAAGCTTAGCATAGCATAGCATAACAAAACATAGCACAACAAAGCATAGCATAACAAAACATAGCATAGCAAAACAAAGCATAGCATAATAAAACACAACAAAACATAGCATAGCATAACAAAACATAGCATAGCATAACAAAGCAAAGCATAGCATAGCAAAACACAACAAATCATAGCATAGCATAACAAAACACAACAAAACATAGCCTCACACCCTCACCATCACACCCTCACCTTCACACCCCCTCACCCTCACAACCCCACACCCTCACCCTCACACCCCCTCACAATCACACCCCCTCACCCTCACACCCCCTCAAACCCCTTACACGCCCACACCCCCACCCCCTCACACTCACACACACTCTAACCCTCGCACACCCTTACACACCCTCACCCTCACAGCCCCTCACCCTCACCCTCACACACCCCCTCACCCTCACACCCTCACACCCCCTCACACCCCTCACGCTCACACACCCTCACCCGCACACACCCTCACATACAATACCCTCACACCCCCACACACCCTTACCCTCACACCCCCTCACACTCACACACCCTCACACACCCTCACCCTCACATCCCCTCACCCTCACACCCCCTCACCCCCCTCACACACCCTCACCCCATCACCCTCACACACCCTCACACCCCCTCATCCTCACACACCCTCACACCCTCACTAACTCTCACACCCTCACCCTCACACCCCCTCACCCTCACACCCCCTCACCCTCACACACCCTCACCCTCACACCCCCTCACCCTCACACCCTCACACACCCTCACTCACCCTCACACCCCCTCATCCTCACACCCCTTACCCTCACAACCCTCTCACCCTCACACACCCTCATTCACCCTCACACACCCTCACCCTCACACCCCCTTCACACCCTCACACACCATCACACACCCTCACCCTCACACACCCTCACACCCTCACACCCCTCACCCCCTCACCCTCACACACCCTCACCCTCACACCCCCTCACACACCCTCACTCACCCTCACACCCTCACCCTCACACACCCTCACCCTCACAACCCTCACACACCCTCACCCTCACACACCCTCACACACCCTCACTCACCCTCACACACCCTCACACACCCTCACCAGCATAGCATAGGATAGCAAAACATAGCATAACAAAAGAAAGCATAGGATAGCAAAACAAAACATAGCATAACAAAACACAACACAACAAAACACACAAAACATAGCACAGCAAAGCATAGCAAAACATAGCATAGCAAAGCATAGCAAAACATAACATAGCATAGCATAACAAAACACAACAAAACATATCAAAGCATAACAAAACACAACATAGCATAACAAAACAAAGCTTAGCATAGCATAACAAAACATAGCACAACAAAGCATAGCATAACAAAACATAGCATAACAAAACATAGCATAGCAAAACAAAGCATAGCATAATAAAACACAACAAAAAATAGCATAGCATAAAAAACATAGCATAGCATAACAAAGCATAGCATAGCAAAACACAACAAAACATAGCATAGCACAACAAAACAGAACAAAACATAGCATAGCATAACAAAACAAAGCATAGGACAGCAAAACTAAACATAGCATAGCATAACAAAACAAAGCATAGGATAGCAAAACAAAACATAGCATAGCATAACAAAACATAGCATGACATAACAAAACATAGCATAACAAAACACAACACATAGCATAACAAAACATAGCAAAACACAACAAAACATAGCATAGCATAACAAAACACAACAAAATATAGCATAGCAAAACAAAACATATAATAGCATAGCAAAACATAGCATAGCATACCAAACACAACAAAACATAGCATAGCATAACAAAACATCGCATAGCATAACAAAGAAAAAATAGCATATCATAACAAAAAATAGCATAGCATAACAAAGCATAGCATAGCATAACAAAACATAGCATAGCATAACAAAGCATAGCATAGCATACCAAAACATAGCATAGCATAACAAAACACAGCATAGCATAGCATAACAAATCAAAGCATAGGATAGCAAAACATAGTATAGCATAACAAAACAAAACATAGGATAGCAAAACAAAACATAGCATAGCATACAGCATCACTTAGCACCACCTGAGCATCACTCAGGGGCACCACAACATCACTATGCGCTACCACAGCATCACTGAACGCCACAGCATCACTCGTTCGCCATTACATCACTCAGCGCCACCACAGCATCAGTCTGTGCAACCATTCAACAACAACTGGTTCAAATAAGTTATCTCAATGTTTCAAGCTTTATTACAAATGTTACAAAAAGATGTTAACATTTCACTTCTGTTCTTGGATTTTCGTCACAATAAAATACACTGAACATAATCTTCACAAAAGTCACTTACAAAAGTTTAAGCTATTGCCATTATAAATTACAGTAACTTTTATTTAAGTATTAATTATTAAAAAAAAATTAAAAGCTATTGTTATTTGTAATATCAATACGCGTAAGTCACGTAAATAAAACACATATTGCATTACAAATGCTAGAGGTGTCACATTTGCGAAAGTTATAACTATTGCCATTGTAAATGACAAAGCTATTAATTTCGCTATTTTCAAAAACAAAACATTAAAAAAAATGTGTCATTTACAATACCAATAGCTGAAACTTTCCTAATGCGAGACCTATTGCGTTGCAAATGCTTGTTATCTTTATGGAAACACATAACCTGTTTCTGAGATATTTCCATATAGAGCGCCGTAGAATCCTATTTCAGTCCCAATTGCTCACCGGAAGTTGAATGTGCTTGAAGAAACAGATGAAGTACACCGAGAGAACCTGGTTTTCTGCACATAGTTTGAGATCCAATAAATAACCCAGAGTTGTAACTAGAATTTCAAGGGAGTTTCTACATTGTTGAGAACAGCTCACTGAGAAGGCAAAATGGCTAGGGGAATTAAGGGCTTTCTACTGGCATCTGGTGAATCTACTGATTTCGAATTCCCTTTTTGAGTCAGTCCTATTTATTGTGAGTCTTAACAAGATTAGCTAAGCTTACAATTCTTTTGAATGCAATAAACGTAGCACCATTAAGTCAGATAAAACTAACACCTGTTATTTATTTTAGAAGCTTCGACATAACAAAAATGTGCTATGAAATGCTTTACAAGCATATTATTCTTATTCTTATTCTTACTCTTATTTTTATTTTTATTCATATTCTATTTTTTATTCTCATTCTTATTTTTTTCTTATTCTTAGTCTTATCTTACTCTTATTCTTAATCTATTTCTTATTCTTATTCTTACTCTTTACTCTAACTGTTATTCTTATTCTTATTCTTATTCCCGTTCTTATCCATAAGTAGCGGCTCTTCTTTGCTCACATTTGGGGAAGCCATTAATAAGCAACCCATTGTTTGGTGTTTTTGAACATACTAGGAACCGTCCACTAACACAGGGAGCTTAAGTAGTGTAAAACCAAGCAAGGTAATAAAGTAAGCTGTGCCTGCATCTGCCGCTGTGGAGTTTCATGTTCTTACAAGGATGATTGATTGTATAGCTGTTATTAGCACTAAAAAAGAACAACTGCATTCATGATGACACAGCATTGCTCCAATAAAGCTTCCTCTTCATTCATTGCACTGCTTCTTGTTTCAGTCAATGTGATGGCCAAATAAGTTCATTATCTATCAACCTGCCTGCCTGCTGATAATAGAGTCAGGCTGAGACAGGAAGTGTGTGAGGAATGACAACAGATGTGCATGAGTCCTCCCTTTTCATTTTGGTTGGTCACCTGGGCTCTTGGAGCCCGATTCACAAAGGGCATCTGCACTCGTAGTGCAGGTCCTGCCGTCGTGGCAAGGGGCCTGCACTTGTTGCAGGGGCCCGCAAGCGTGGCAGGACCTCCGCAATGAGTAACTGCAGTGCAGGTCCTCTGCCACGAGTGCAGGTCCTCTGCCATGACTGTGGGGCCTCCGCCCGAGTGAGGGTCCTCCGACTCAAGTGCGGGTCCTCTGCCACGAGTGCAGGTCCTCTGCCATGACTGTGGGGCCTCCGCCCCGAGTGAGGGTCCTCCGAATCAAGTGCGGGTCCTCTGCCATGACTGTGGGGCCTTCGCCCCGAGTGAGGGTCCTCCGACTCAAGTGCGGGTCCTCTGCCACGAGTGCAGGTCCTCTGCCATGACTGTGGGGCCTCCGCCCGAGTGAGGGTCCTCCGACTCAAGTGCGGGTCCTCTGCCATGACTGTGGGGCCTCCGCCCCGATTGAGGGTCCTCCGACTCAAGTGTGGGTCCTCTGCCATGACTGTGGGGCCTCCGCCCCGAGTGAGGGTCCTCCGACTCAAGTGCGGGTCCTCTGCCACGAGTGCAGGTCCTCTGCCATGACTGTGGGGCCTCCGCCCCGAGTGAGGGTCCTCCGACTCAAGTGCGGGTCCTCTGCCATGAGTGCAGGTCCTCTGCCATGACTGTGGGGCCTCCGCCCCGAGTGAGGGTCCTCCGAATCAAGTGCGGGTCCTCTGCCATGACTGTGGGGCCTTCGCCCCGAGTGAGGGTCCACCGATTCAAGTGCGGGTCCTCTGCCACGAGTGCAGGTCCTCTGCCATGACTGTGGGGCCTCTGCCCCGAGTGAGGGTCCTCCGACTCAAGTGTAGGTCCTCTGCCATGACTGTGGGGCCTCCGCCCCGAGTGAGGGTCCTCCGACTCAAGTGCGGGTCCTCTGCCACGAGTGCAGGTCCTCTGCCATGACTGTGGGGCCTCCGCCCCGAGTGGGGGTCCTCCGACTCAAGTGTGGGTCCTCTGCCATGACTGTGGGGCCTCCGCCCCGAGTGAGGGTCCTCCGACTCAAGTGCGGGTCCTCTGCCACGAGTGCAGGTCCTCTGCCATGACTGTGGGGCCTCCGCCCCGAGTGAGGGTCCTCCGACTCAAGTGCGGGTCCTCTGCCACGAGTGCAGGTCCTCTGCCATGACTGTGGGGCCTCCGCCCCGAGTGAGGGTCCTCCGAATCAAGTGCGGGTCCTCTGCCATGACTGTGGGGCCTTCGCCCTGAGTGAGGGTCCTCCGACTCAAGTGCGGGTCCTCTGCCACGAGTGCAAGTCCTCTGCCATGACTGTGGGGCCTCCGCCCCGAGTGAGGGTCCTCCGACTCAAGTGCGGGTCCCCCGCCATGACTGTGGGGCCTCCGCCCCGAGTGAGGGTCCTCCGACTCAAGTGCGGGTCCTCTGCCACGAGTGCAGGTCCTCTGCCATGACTGTGGGGCCTCCGCCCCGAGTGAGGGTCCTCCGACTCAAGTGTGGGTCCTCTGCCATGACTGTGGGGCCTCCGCCCCGAGTGAGGGTCCTCCGACTCAAGTGCGGGTCCTCTGCCACGAGTGCAGGTCCTCCACCACAAGTGTTGAGGCCCTTTGTGAATCAGGCGCTCGGTATATTACTGTGGATTTTGACTCTGCGGTCACTGAGGCACAGCCTGGCCGAGTGAGCAACAGTGTGTGAAGGACTGATCGCTGCAGCAGAACACCTCCCACGCAGGAATTTATGGTTTTAGGTCGTGCTGACTATGTGGAAGGGCCTGTCTTGTCTGAGAACATTGACTTCATACACTGGCTGCATGGGTCCATTTAAGCTGTTTAGATCTTCTTCTGTTGGAAAGAGCATCATTCTGATCTTGTAGTGTCCACCATTATCACTGCGCCGGTCGAGGTTCCTGAGAAGGCTCTGGCTGTAGCATTGCAACAGGTGGCTGAAGCTCCTTTTAAGGTACTCTGACCACCGTGACACATCTCAAACGGTGCCTATGGTGTGTGGGCCACTGATTGTGCAAACTGGGATTTCGTAAATATTTTGTATTTTTGAAGCACACATACTCATGTTTTTATGAATAGCAGAAGTAGGCTTGTTTCCCACCTTTGGACGTAAAGTTTCATGGAAAGAGGAAACATGGGGCATATTACCAAGCAATAGCGATAATTATCGCTATTGCTTGGTTAGAGACAAAAATTTACCGCTGAGCTGCGGCGATTTTTATCGCAGATAAACCTTGGTATTACCAAGGTTTATTGCAAATGCGATAAAAATCGTCCGCACTGCATGAATATCGCTGAAAAGTCAGCGATATTCATGCATTAGCGAGCTAATGCTCTTAGCCATGTTTACCACCTCCTATTGAATAACATGGCTAAGAACTGCTCAGGGCAGGTGTTAGCTTTTGGAGATATTCGCGCTTAGCGCGAATATCTCCAAAAGTTGGTAATAGGAGATAGCGATGTCGCTAACATCTTGGCACTCCCACTTTGCATGTCATTAGTGATAAATATCACTGACATGCAAAGTGGGGCCCAAGATGGTCGCTATTTCCTACTAGCTGTCGCTAACTGGTGTTAGCGACAGCTAGGTAATAGGGAGATAATTTTATCTCCGCTTTCTTGACTTTTAAAGCCAAAAAAGCGGAGATAAACCCCCTTGATAATATGCCCCAATGTTTTTCTAGATAACAAAAAGTAAACCTCGGTGGGGCTGTTCATGGAGTGGCTTCTGAAGAGCAGGGAGGGTGTGCAAGAGCAATAGCTTGTACTTTTGTCTTATTAAAAGGAGAACAGCCATCAACATGGTTCAATTACCCCTTGAGGAGATGACTGAAGCATTCTTTCGATTAGTCCAGTTTAAATTCTTATGATACTGAAATGGCTTAGTATAATACAACACTACGATGCATCTTGGGATAAAGCATAGGTTTACAGGTGTTGTGAAAGCTCTCGAATACTCCCTGGCATTACAACACCTTTTACATAAGGGCTTCGGTGTCCCTGATATTTCACAAGCTCGCCAGGCCTCTTTCTAGCAGCTCTGGCATTTCCCCAGCAGTATGCAAATCATGTGTTTATGAAACAAGTGATGTCACAGTAAATCCCTTCTATTATTGCCACCATGTTTCCTCATACCAGGAAGTGCGTCTCATTCTCCACAGGGCCCAGGTAGCATTGAAGTGTTACAGTTCAGCCTGGCGCTGCTTTCTAGGTTAGCCTGTGCTCCCCTCTTTGGAGCTGTAGTCTATGATGACTGTCCTTATATTTGTTCATCCGTTGACTCTTGTAATAAGTGAATGGAACCAAGACCAGTAGGATTGCCATGTAGGTTTAATGTAAGTAAGTAAGTAAGTGAGTAAACTTTATTTGGCATAGTTACTTAAAACCATTGCAATATAAAAATGGATTAAGAACAGAAAAATAAAACTGCAGTTTTAAAAGAATCAGAAATAAAAATGTTCACATTTCCTTATGTCAGATGTGCTTACATTTGGACTTCATATTTGTAAGGTATTGCTCAATGTCCTCATGAGCTCATGAAGTCGGTAGAACAGTCAGCAGAGTGATGTCACATCAGTTGAACTGGGACAGTTGTGGGTTAGGTTTTTTGGCATCTTCTTTTCAACTGCCTTCAGAAATTTTACAAAGCTGCAATTCAGGCCAGGGTCATTAGGATGAAAACAGGCAAGTACCGCCGTCCTTCTTGTACGGATCCCTTGCCGATTAAAGTGGTGTTTTAGCCAGCGTTTCCGTTCGTCCCGTAGTTTTTCACAAGAGCATATCAAGTGCAGCATGTCCTCTTGTGCCAAGCCGCATAGCCGACAAAGGGGGTCAGCTTTGATTTTGAGCCAGCGTGGGAGATTTTGAGTACAAGGTAGCAGGCCCAACCTGTGCCTTAGAAAACACATTTTGACACTTTTGGAGTATCCCTCGGCCAGGTAGCGCTGTTGTGCTTTAGTTGTGTACGAGTTCAGGGTCAGCCAGCCATGTGTTCTTTTCGAGAGGGCTTCCTTGTCTTGCAACCATGATTGTAATTTGATTGATTTTTTAACCAATTTTTTTAAATTTGTGTGATTTGTTGGAGTGTTCCAGAGCTGTTCTAGACCTGTATTCGCCAGGCTGCCCATGAGGTACTTAGCTGCTGCTGAGGAAGGATGCTGTTCTAACTCCTTCCACAGGTGTTCATTCAGAGTTCCTTGTTTTGATTTCCTCACTTTATCCCAGGCTATCACATAGGCTCCCTGCCTTGCCAGGAGCTGTTGATCAATGCCGAATTCGAGCCTGATTTGAGCGGGTGAGGTTTGCTTGGGTAGACTGAAAATTATTCTGTATGCAGCTGTTATAGTATTGTCAAGGGTCTTAGCATCCCTTCCTCTGAGTGCCTCACTCCCGTAGGTAATTGTTGGGAGAAGTTTAGCGCGAATTACTTGCGTCAAGGGTAGGAGAGAGGGGCCGGAAAGTTTGTGATTTAGCGACTTCAGCGAGATCGCTAGCGAAAGACCTCTCCCTCGTATGCTTGTTCTCTGGACCGAGAACTGCCCACCGTTGTCGATCTTCACTCCTAGGTACTTGTATATTGGGGTGTCTTCAATTCTTGTCGTATTCCAATGCCATGATGTTGGTTTCCTTTTTTTCTTGCTAATGGTCATTGTTTGGGTTTTCCCCAGATTTATTGTAAGATCGTTCTTACTTGAATACCTTTGTGTTGCATCCAAAAGATGTTGAAGTCCTACCTTAGTATGGCTTATTAAGACGATGTCGTCTGCGTATAGTAGACAAGGTAGCTGGAGCCCTCCTAGTTTAGTGGCGTGGGAGTTACAACCGTTTAGTATTGGGACAAGGTCACCTAGGAACAGGTTGAAAAGCGTGGGGGCCAGGACGCAGCCTTGCTTTAGGCCCTTATTGGTCTGTATGGGCCTTGACAAGGCGGATCCGTCCCCTATTTTTATCTGTACCCAGGTCTCTGTGTGCAGGTTGATGAGCAGGTCCAACAGGGGTCTCGAGATCCCCCAGTCATTCAATTTAGACCACAAAAGCTTACGATTTATGTTATCGAAGGCGGTCTTGTAGTCGATGAAGCAGAAATGGATGGCCATTTTTTTAGATTCTGCTTTATCTATGAGCATGCCCATGCTCAAGATGTTCGTCATCGTGCCTACTGACTTAGCGAAGCCTGTCTGGTTGGCTGGAATTAAGGATCTCTCTGTGGCCCAGGCTGTCAGCTCTTCAAGTAGGGTACCTGCAAAGTATTTTGCCTCGTTATCAATTAAAGCCACCAGTCATGTGGGGAAGCCTTATCTCCTGCCTTATAGATTGGGGAGATGATAGAGCCCCTCCAGGACCTTGGTATGATGTTGAGTTGTCGTATTTCCAAAAAGAGGGGTTCCAGGGCTGCTGCCCAGCCTGGCACATCTTGTTTGTAGAGAATAGGAGGTATACCATTTTGCCCTGGCGCTCCCTCCTTTCTTCCTTTTTTGATTTGGCGCTGGATGGTGCTTTGTAAGTTCGGCAAATACTCAATATCATTTGGAGTATAGCATTCTATGGGCCTTGTATCGTTAATTGTTGTATGATTTTTATAAATGGCAGACTCGTAGTGTTGGTTATTTCCTTCAGCCTGACTAAAATGGGTGCCGAGAGAGCTTGCCCAGATGTCCTCTGAGATGTTTGATGAAACCCCGTGGTGCGCAGGTCTTATGAATGCATTTATTGATTTCCAGAACCTTGCTCCATCGTTCCGTTTGATATCGGAGTGAAGTCTTGCCCATAAATTGTCCTCAGCTGATTTGTTTGCTTCCCATTTTAGTTTTTTTAGTGTTGATTTTAGTTTTCGTAGATGGTCTTGCTTTACGGTGTCCATGAGTTTCCGTTGGAGTTCTCTCATTGTACAGTAGATTGAGGTCTTTGTGTCTTTAATTTTCCCCATGTCTTCGAGAGAATTTGTAGAAACTTACATCCCCCAATTGTGACTGAGGCTTGGGTCTTGTAGCATACATAACATAGTACTTGTAAAATGTTCCCATTTCGTAATTTCACAATGCCTGGAGCGGCTCTCGAAGTGCTGTTTTGCACTTTCCACTAGCGTTCCATCTGTTGCTGATGAATATTTGATTTTTTTAAAGTTGATGGTTCGGGTTAACTCTTTTGGCACTTTTGATCGCTCAAAGTTCGGCTTTATGATCTTGATGATAATTTCTTGGGGGCAGTGATCGCTATCCCCACTGCAGCCGATCCGGTATGATTTTAAGGACTGGAAAAAGGGTAATGATATAAAAGTATAGTCTAGAATACTGCTTGTTTTTGTTATGTGAAAGGTTGCGGCTGGAGGATTATCTCCAGAGGTCCTACCGTTGAGGGCCCTGATGTTAAAGTATTCCAGATCTTCTAGTGTCCTGTTACCTAGTTTGATTTTTTGGGATATCTGTGAGGTTGCTTGTGTTGGGATGTCCCAAATTGCATTTTGGATTAGTTGTACGTCTTCCTGCGTCGCACCCATGAGGTTAAGGTTGAAGTCCCCAGTAAGAACAACATTTGGTGTGGGTCTTTCCCTTATATGTGTCTCCATAAAGCTACAGAGGTCTTTAGCTGCTTTCCCTTTCCTTCTTCGGTTAATGTAGGCATTTATTAGAAGGAAGTCGGTTTCAGTAATGCCTTGTTTGAGTTGTGGCAAGCGAATATTTACAGCCAGGGCGGCTGTAGAGGATGGCCCGTCTTCTTTTGCTGTCAGTACACTTGTAACCAGTATGTAGGTTACTAGGCCGCCTTTGGAATGCCCATATTTTGCCGTCCTACTTGCAGCTGAGTAAAAACGTAAGTAACCATGGAGGTTGGGGGGTCTGCTAGCCATGTCTCTTGGAGTGCCACTATATCGAATTTTCTGATATAATTCATGAAATCTGAGTCAGTTATTTTGGAAGCCAGGCCATTGATGTTCCATGAGCATATTTTTAGTGAGTCGTATACGTCTTCCTTTGGCTTGTGGCCGATTTGTCATTCGTTATTGTTTAGTGTTCTAGCAATCCATCCTGAGTCAAACATTCCAGGTATTTGTGTGTGTTCATCTGCAGTAACTCCGGTGCTATTAATGTGTTGATCAATTTTGTTGCTCCCTGGTCCTACCGCTCCTCTGAGGACCGAGTTTTTTTGAGTTTTCATGATAGCTGGAGATGCTGCTTTTTCCACCGGGACAAGAATGTCAGGGTACCTTGGTTTGACATAAGGTTTTATTGTGATCCCCCAGCTTTTAAAGATGTCAGCTTCGGCAATTAATTTTTGTGAAATTGCCAGGGTTCTCCAAGTTGCTTTTGTTTTTTCTTTGCCCGTTTACTCATCGGCTACAAATTCGATGGATACCAGGTCAGAGCTTTTTAATTCTGTCAAGGATGGAATATGGGATAGCAGTCTTAAGATGTTACCTCTGTTGAGAGTGTCGTGTCTTCCTTGCGACGTGTAGTCCGGGTTAAACCAGACAGCGCCTGTTGGGTTTTTTCGTTCTCCTGCTGTTGCACTCTCTATTATTGGTTGACTAGATCCCATAACCTCTACTCATCGTGTTGAAGTTGTTTCCGGTTGACTAGAGATGGGTGCAGTGACTCTTAACCGTCGGCCAAGTATATATTCATTTGGTACAAACGGTTCAGCGTATGATCGTTCGTCTGACCATCGCTTAACCTCTACTAGTCGTGCTGCAGTGGTTTTGACGTCGTTAGTGCTACTTGTGGTTATTCTTAGTTCTTGGCCAGAGGTGTGATGGTTCCTTAATGGTGACCCGGCTAGATGGGGAATTTTGAAAGGTCTAGAGATGTTACACGTGAGACCCGGTGTCCCCATAATAGCTGAGTCTACTTCTCCCCTTGCAGTCAATGCACCTTCCGTAGTCATTGCTGGATAGCTTACTGGCAGCCATTTGCCTGTCTCTGCAATAGCCGGTCCTCGATTGATCTCAGACTGTGTTCCCTTAGTGGGCCCATGATTTTTTATTTGCTGGCGGGCCGGGCTAGGCTGCATGCTGCTTTTTTGTGCTTGTTTCGCACAGGAGGCAGGGGTTATGTTGCTGGTTTCATCGAGTTGGAGACATGAATTTCGTGTTCCTCTTCCGGGCTCTTTTTGAGTGCAGATGCTATGTGGTTCCAGATTTGTTTTTGTTTTGCTGTTGACCCCCAGCCCTTTGGTGATTGTTGCCTTGATCGGGGTCTCAGGTGAGCCGATGACTTCATCGGATTCTGATGGATACGTGGCACCCTCAGGATGTACTGTGCTTTGTTCCCTGTTCGGTATGTTCCCAAAGAGTTGTAGAAAACCATTGCGTTGCAAATCGATTTTATGTTTCCTGCCTTTGCGTTTTTTTGCTCGTCTTTGTTTGGCGTTCATTTTTGGATTTGTTATTTCTTCCTCCGCATTGTCGGGGAATTGAGGTTCTGTGTTTTCCTGTTTCCCTGACCACTGCAGTTGATGGTTTTGTGGGTGCGGGGGCCCTTGAATTAGGGTTGATTTGTCCCTTGCTCCCCGGCACCTCTTTGGTCATTGGATGGTTAGTCGCAGCCACGAGAGGGCTGGTACAGGAGTTGCTTTGCCTGCACTTGGGTGTTCTTCTAAGTTCTGTGCACAAATCGCTCATTATTGTTGGTAGACTCGACAATTTGTCGATTATTGGGCCGCATCCGCATCCTTCATTATAAGACCCAGATACTTGGTTCATCAATGGCGATTTATTCTGAAGAAGCTTATTGAGCGTGCCCAGCTTCCCATCAATGGCCACCACAAATACAGCCAGTGTGTCAAGTAGCGACAGTTGGATGTCCATTTTGTCCGATTGGTAGTTGAGGGCTTCTACCAGGAGTTGTGTTGTTTTGAGCAGACTACTCCACGCGTTTTCCTGATTTGATTGCTTCGAGGTTTTGTCCTGATTATCCACGGACAAGGGGCTTTTTTGGACCACCTCTGGAGCCCCCACGTCCTTCGCTGGGTTATCCAATGAGGCATCATTTATGATGATCGGTAAGGACATATTCATACTTGTTTCACTGCTGCTTTTGTCTTGGGTATATGCTGCTACGAGGTCTTCCCACTCTTCCTTACCCAGGTATGAGGATATTTCTATCACATCTAGGGGCGAGGTTGGTGGCCTGTGTGAGGGTGCAGTATCCTTCCCTGGCCTCAACGTACTGTTGTGATCAGTTGTACGTTCAGAATGTGTTAGAGTTTGATTCCCAAGAGTTGAGACATTCTCTTCCCAGCACTCCTTTACGTCTTTTCCACTTGCCCCATTGTGGTTGTTGGGGTCTTTTTTTGGTATTTGGATTTCCGACGTACAGTTCGTAGTGCGATGCGGAGGTTTGTCGGCATCGCTGACCTTACCAGATGTTATCCTCTCACATAGTTTATTGCTAGCAGTACTGCTTTTGTTGTTGTCGTTTGCCCTGTGCACTTGGATAAGGTTTGGTTCTAAGACGATTTTCATACCGGACGTTGCCCCTTTAGTTGTGACAGCCATTGTGAAATTGTTTTTGTCACCCTGAGGGGTTGATGTCACTTGTAGTGGTTCTCTGGCTGTAGAGATAGGGCTTCTCTTGCTGTTGTCGTTGGTTGCTGAACCTGTATTGTGCACAGAAACTGTCTGACAAGTCTGGGAAGGTTCAATGGGTTCCTGTAGGCCTGAAGATTCATTGATGTTGGAGAGTGATGAATCCCCTGCGTTTTTTAGGACGTGAAATTTTGTGAAAATTTTTGGTTGAAGCATTGCAGGGTTGGGTTTTGTTTTGCTGCTCTTCTCTGTATTTGCCGGTTGTTCGCTGCTCGCACTGATAGAATCAAATTTGTCGGTTGCTATGTCGATTAGTGAATCTTCACTCTGAGTTAATTGCCTGGATTTACTTGTTTGATCTTCTCTTGTCCCCTCGACTGCTTTCGGTGATCTTTTGCGTTTGTTTGACTGATTGTTTGTCCCTCCGTTACTAGTGGGTCATCCACGAACGCGTCCTGATCTCATGTCGCCTTTCCCTGCAGCCTGCTCTGACTCCGCGCCAGCTCCCAAACGTGCTCCCAAGCACGTCTACCCCCCGCCAGAAGGGAGAGTAGGTGCAGTATCGAGGAGTAGGGTGTTATCCAAAACATCGGTAGGTGCAGGTTTTGCTTGAGGCAGGGTCAGGGACCGCGCAGGCTCTGCGCCGCAACTTCCGCTTTGGCAGTTCTACAGTTCTTGGCCGGCCTCTTGTACTTCAGTGCTCCAACCCTGACCAATACTGACTCTACCCCCCTCTTGCTGATGTCGAAAGCCCCTAAGGGGGGGGGGGGGGGGGGGTCTTGCCAGCCCGATGCACAATACTGGGTCGTGGGGTGAGCTGCTGGCTGTGGGGCGGGCGGGGGACAGCTATAACAGTGTCTCTATCAACCCCTAGGCGCCCTTGCTGGTTTCACTCATCGTTGCGATGCTTGCTAAGGGGGTGTTTGCCTCTTCGCCGCTCACTGCTTCACAGCTCCACGCGAGCCCGAGCCCAGGCGGCCCCCAAGGCGGCGTTTTTACTTCGATTTTACTGTGTCCTTTGTTGGCGTTTAACCGGCGGGTAGCTCCTCTGCTCCTCCGCTCCTCGTAGGTTGTGCTCTGCAGCTCTACTGCTCCCAATGCACTGTTCACTGCTGGTCCGCTCTGTTCACCGTTCTCCACTGCGGCTCGTTAGTTTGTACGACGACCTCTAGTGACCTCTAGTAAGGTCCGAATCAGCTCGCAGCGGCGGCTCCCAGGGTCCGGGAGCAAACGGCCGGGAGCCGGGAGAAGTTTTGCCTTCCTGCCTTCCTGACGCGAGCCAGGCTGGGGCAGGCAGGAATGCCGCTAGAACCCCCTGAGGGACCCCCAAGGACTTCAGGAGGCTTCAGTGGTGCTCAATGAGACTTGCCTCCCGCTGCTCGCTGTCTCGCTGTTCGCCGCTGTCCGCTATCCGCTGTCCGCCCCAGGAGGAATGGCGACTGGTGTCTGGTGTTCGCGTTCGCCGTATTTCTCTGTGGGGGTCAAATGGAGCTTGGTTCGGCTGTCTGCCTCTTTTCTGCCTCTTTTCTGTTGCTCCCCGGCGCTTCCAGCCGCTCACAGCGACTGGTACTTGCTCTGTCCTGTGATCCCTCTGCTGCTCACTAGCTCCCCGGGCTCCGTGTTGGTCTCGTGGCTCCTGCCGCCTCTGGGGGGGGTCTTTCCGTGGGTTCTGCCTGCTGTTGATGCCGCTACCGGGCCACCAGAACCACCAGAACCAGAACACTCCCGTAGCTCCTGCCGACACCACCTGGCTGTACCCGGGCTACCACAATGCTCCCGCGGCTCCGGCCGCTACCGGGCCGTTCCCGAATTTTACCCACCGCTACGGAGGTCTCTTTGTGGTTAGGTGCAGCTGCAGACTGTGCCGCTGCTGGGGAGACTTCGAGACCCCGGCAGAAGCAGAGCAGAGTAAAGCCCGGCCGTGAGCTCGGCTGCTGCGGCCTCAAGCGTCTCGCTGCTCACTGCTTACTCGCTCACCCTCGGCACTCAGGAAAACGTGGCAAGTGGACCCTCAAGCGTCTCGCTGCTCGAGTCCTGGGATATGAACATGCGTGTAGGTTTAATGTAGATATTGTAGATCAGTAGTCACCACATGAAGTAGTACAGAATTAGATGTAGAGTAGATCGCCAAATGTAATAAGTGAATGGAACTGAGATCAGTTGTCTTTCCATGTAGGTTTATTGTAGACTAGCAGCCCGTCCCGACGTTGTCCGGGTATGAATTGCTGCCGGCCAGTAGTATATTGTTTTGTAGGATTTCGTTTTGATAGCATTTCTTATCTGTGACAGGCCTGTGAAACGCTTCGATTCACAGTGCACTGCTGATGCACTTAAGAGTGCGCGTTCAGTAGTGTGTGAACTCGAGTTTCCCTACTTTATTTTTTCTTGCAATATTATATAGCGCGAACTCGACAACATGGCATGAGCACAATTTACATTACAGAAGAACACATTCATTTGTGGTAGGCACAGGGAGACAAAGTGATTTGCCTGGAATCACAGGCTGTTGAGCTGATGCCGAGATTCGAACGTAGCTCCCCAGCTCTAAAGTTCGCAATTCTAGAACTTGTGGCGGGAGGTGTGTCTAAAAGTGTATGTAGGTGCTGGCCATCAATGAGAGAGACCTGTGCATTTTTCAAATGGGTGGTGAAAAAATATGAGTATGTTGCTGGAGATGTGGGCCGCCGTGCCACCAATGTACTTACCGGGGGAGGGTAAACACCCATTATTCCGCAACTTTCTTTCCGCATACCATCACTCCGCATACTTTCATTACGAAAGGACCATGACTCCGCAATGCCATTATAATGCATGCCATTACATTTTATATGCTTTTACCACACATACATTTACAACAAAATTCGTTGTAAATGCATGAATGGTAAAAGCATGTTTTTTTTAAATGTTTGGATAAGGTAAATATGGGTATAGGGGTATATGTTTTGGGGTACTGAGGTATATGTTTTGGGGTGTTTGGGTATTTTAAGGGTTCAGATATAGTTTTAAGTTATGGGGTACAGGGGTAGTTTTAGGGTTTAGGGATAGGTATGGGTTTTGGGGTACAGGGGTATTTTTAGGGTTCAGTGCTAGGTTTGTGTTTTGGGGTATAGGGGTATTTTTAGGGTTCAGGGGTAGGTTTGGGTGTTGGGGTACAGGGGTATTTTAAGGGTTCAGGGCTAGGTTTGGGTTTTGGGTTACAGGGGTATTTTTAGGGTTCAGGGCTAGGTTTGGGTTTTGGGGTACAGGGGGATTTTAAGGTTCAGGGGTAAGTTTGGGTTTTGGGGTACAGGGTTATTTTTAGGGTTCAGGGCTGGGTTTGGGTTTAGGGTTACAGGGGTATTTTTAGGGTTCAGGGGGTAGGTTTGGGTTTTGGGGTACAGGGTTATTTTTAGGGTTCAGGGCTAGGTTTGGGTTTTGGGGTACAGGGGTATTTTAGGGTTCAGGGGTAGGTTTGGGTTTTGGGGTACAGTGGTATTTTTAGGGTTATGGGCTAGGTTTGGGTTTTGGGGTACAGGGGTATTTTTAGGGTTCAGGGTTAGGTTTGGGTTTTGGGGTACAGGGGTATTTTTCAGGGTTTAGGGGTAGGTTTGGGTTTTGGGGTACAGGGTATATTCATAGGGTTAAGATGGGTTAGTGTTTAAGGGTGTTGGGGTATTTTAAGGAGTAAGGGTGGCTTATGATTTTGGGGTGCAGTGGTATTTAAAGGGAGCAGGGTGGGATTAGCACACAATATGAGACATGGCATGAAGGGCGGAACATACCATACGCCCCCAGCGTTTGTTACGCCCCCAGCACACGCCCACAGCGCAACGCAGACACGCCCACAAGGGACTACTTTGCTGGCTTGGTTCTTTTACCTTTTAAGTGTATATGGTGGGTGTCTGCATAGCCTATGTCCTTCTGCTGCAACTGCCCTTTCCAACGCTGTATTGGGTGAGACACAATCCTATGCACACACAAGGGTTCAATATACAGATAAATAGATAATTAAATCATGCAACAATATCAAAAACTATTATCACCGGTCAAGCGGAAAGACAACACAAGCCTTGATTAGAAGGCAGCCCTGAAGAGTCAAAGCAACAATTGTTTTGATGAAACACGTGTCGGCTGGCGCGGTGTAACTAGAGTATTAAAAAGAAAACAAATTCACAAACAAGAAGATTCGGACCGAGTTTTTGATGTTGTTGCATGATTTAATTATCTATTTATCTGTATATTGAACCCTTGTGTGTGCATAGGATTGTGTCTCATATTTCAGGTGTTGTGTAAACAACATCCCAAGGGGGTTGGAAGGGTCACCCCTTTCCTGTAGCACCACCACCATATTGATCGAGCCTTACAGGTACACTCAGAAAGGATTTGCAGAGCGTAACTAATCCCCATGATAAAGAACCCTGCCCGTTGCATAAACTAACGCTGTATTGGGTGTTGTGATTGGTGCTGTGGTTCCTGAGATTACCCGCCTCAAAGGTTTGGGCTCTCTCTTTATTATATTAGTATGGATATTGTAGACCAGGAGTCACAACATGGAGTAGTACAGAATTAGATGTAGAGTAGATCTTCTCTACAGAGCGAGCCCCACCAGGAGCAGCTTCCTTGCTGCTCTGCCCATCCTCTCAACTGACACTCCACACACAGGCATACCAACATTATATTACCTCACCACACATACCAACATCTCAAGAATATCCACACTGGCTGAGCAGCAAGGCAGAGAAGCAGGAAAGGTGCAATACACTAAATACCAGTATACTACACCTCTGTTTAGGGTTCTTCTTCACGTTAAATATTCTTCAAGAGTGGGATCCACCTATTAGCTTACCGTTTCTTGTCTGTATCTCTCGACCTGTGTCTCCCAGCAGTTTGTGAATGAGGCTGGGGGAATTGTTCACCTGTATGAGGTGGGAATGAGGAACAAGTAATCTCCTCAAATGAAAGCAGAGCCCAGTCCCTACCCAGGTTCACTCAGCCTTGCATCCTCCTGAGGTCCATAACATGCTTACCAGTTCCTTTGGGTGATAACTACTTTCCCTAGCTACAACGCTTATACACAGACACCAAGCTGTGACGCACTACATAACTAAAAGGCTTTACGGCTGTAAAGCCATTTTATTCAAACTCTTTTGCTAGCTGGTCCGGGTAGAGGTATTCTGCATTCATGTCATTTCTATAAGAATTGTGGGTTGCAACGTCTGTTGCAGAGTGATGTTCTGTGGCTAACAGGAGATGTGTTGTCTTAACTTTGAGAGTTTATAGTGGTTGAACTGCAACGATTTGTTTTTACCTTTCAGAAAGTGAATCTGGAATTGTGCAGTCAACTTCTTTGTCGTGTGGTAGTAGCCCTATTCATACTTCTGCTCGACTTGCATTGGTGGAAGTATTAATATGGACCTTCTGTACCTGTTTACACTATGGCGGGTGCATGCTTTCTGTTTGGCTATGCTTCACAAAGGTAAAGTAGAGTTCAACTTTAGTACCACCCTTGTCTACGTTGCATAGAAGGCAAGCCAGACATTTCTTTGAGACTTTTAATGGCTTGGGTTCATTTTCCAGAACAGTAGAATGTTATTTCTAAGAAGGTGTATTTAGTTGTGTGTTATGTACTTTCACCATTTGCCATATATTGATGTTGGTTGGATTTTACTTTGGACTGTTTCTGGTAGATCATGAATGTGGATTCGTTTCTGTCCACACATGTCATAGTTTGAGGTCTTTTTTTGGTGTTTTTGTTGTAGTTCTTGTTCGGCCGCGGTTAGGAAGACCAGATCATCTCAGCATTGCAGTGGATAATCATTGTGCCTACCAATGGTGGCCTGGCATTAGTGTTTTTTCGAGGACAAATGCCAGTTCTTTCATTTGTTTGTTGAATATGTGTTAGGCTGAGGCAGCATCTTTACTCTCTCCTTGTTCTTGAGTGAATGGGTGCGTCTTTCTGCTGTTTATTTTACACTTCGTCCTGACTGATTGCACATGTCCTTCATTACCCGCTTTTACAGAGTTTTGTGAGCAGTGTCAGATTGAGTCATCTTGTTTTTGGAAGTCTACAAAGCATGTTTGTGTTCCTGTCTAGTAGAGACCTGGCCTGGCTATTAGATGGATTGTTGCTAATGGAGCACAACCAAGTCTGCATTTGGCTGGTCTCTGTAGGGAATGGTCTAGTGGGCAAAACAAACATGGCCCTAGTGATTGCCAAAGGCTGAGACTTTTTCAAGCAGTCGACTCATCCTTTCATGCTTAGTTTGCCGTAAGGGCCATGGGTATACCCAGCTGTGGGTCCCGCACTCGCTGTGCCACAGGACTTAAGCTGCACCTCATTGGTGAAAACCAGTAGCTGTACCTGGTTTCTTGGTTGCGTTTGCCGACTAGAAGGGAGCTGGTCTGGCAGTTTGGGTTGGGGGGACGAAGTCTGATTTGCATATGACTGGTCTCTGTGGTGGAATCTGTTCACAAAATGATGGCCTGGAATGCAGCCATGAGGCAGCAGTCACCAGTGTCTGACACATTTGCATTCCATTACTCACCTCTTGCCTTTTAAGGAACACCCACTTGAGTCCAACAACCATGAACAACTGATTGCTTTTGAATTTTTTTCCCCACAAAACACGGATATCTCCCAACCTTAATATGGTTAGATATGGTTAAAAGTTACTATAGTTATTACAATGTTTATACTTAAGTCAACTAATTCTGAGCTCGCCTCAGAGCGCCCGCGTTCGGAGCACAACTCTTTTGCTTCAGAGACAATACAGGCTTATCAAGGTCCCCGTCTCAGACTCCTTGGTCGTACCGATGTAGCTTGACTTTGCAGGTTTCTGGTTTTTCTTACCGGACCCTCGTGGACCTGTTCTAGTTGCTCATATGTTATTCAGCCTTGAGAAAGTCATCTAGGACGAAACACATGTCGGCTGTCTTCTAGTGTATAAACAAAGCTGGATCATTGATTTGGCAACAATGAACGCACTTGCTTCTGTTGGCAGACCTTTTGAAAGAGTTTGGAGTTCTTTGTGTTTTATTGTATATTTGTCAAATACATTTTTTAAGTCCAGAAACTTTTGTTTCCAGACAGGGCTCACAGGAGCACATCTCTAGGGTCTTAGGCTTGGTGCAGACCTCAAGGGGAAAAGCAGCAACGAAGTCGGGTCAGAATCCTTGTCTGAGTTGATGATGCAAAGCTCTGTGCAAAGACCAATCAAATACAACCTACTGGCTCCAGATGGCCAGTATTGATCAAACTACACTGTCTCTAGCTGGAATCTGTCACAGCTGTGCAATGTTTCCTGGTCATTTTCAGAAGTTATGGAGTGGGAAAGTACCAAATGGTCATAGAGCTGGATGTTGGAGAGACACAGGCTGGATATCTTGTGCAACGTTTCTCCATCATTAGGCAACTTCCAAACACAACAGCAGGAGACGGACATTAATAGGCCATAAGATTATGGAGTATAGAAGGCACAAGTCAGATATGCCAAGCGGGACGGAGTTTGGGAAGGGTACAGGGGCAGTCTCCCCACTCCGTCAAATTGATTGTGGTAGGGCTAGAAATCAGACAAGGGTGGACCTGCAATCTGGTTTCAGAGACACATATCCCAGCGGCTGCTGCAGGCGGCAAAGAAACTGTAATGGTTTTATCCTTGTTAAAAAGAACCACAATCATGTGTATGGTGCATTGAGGTCTAATAAAGAAAAACATTGATTCCGTGCACCATTTCCGCGCCTACCACATATCACTACACACCCTGAACGGAAAAGAAGAATCCATCTTACAGAAGACAGTAGAGTTTTTTACCATGAGATGGCTATCCAATTATTATAAGGGTGTTGGTGAAAAGTCTTGTTCTACTTCTTTCCAACTGCATTCCAGCAACCTCCAGGTCCCATAGCCTGGTGAGGTGACAGTGACCACACGCCACAAAAGGTGGGATATATTTTGGTTGCACCCATAGTACAGAAGAGTTTAGCTTTATGGTGTGGGCATCAACAACGACAGCCGAGAACCTCTCTGTGGTCTTCAGATGCGAGGTCACCAGGCTGAGAAAAACACACGGTAGTCCAGAAAGCAAAGAGTAGAGGTAGGATGTCACATCAGCCTACTTATGAGGGACGTTTGTCTGAACTGCGGCAGAAAGAGCAAGTCAAGACTGAGATGTGGGCTGTGGTGTGGGGTAGGTAGTCTGTCCGAAAAAAAGAAGTGGGGAGCGGAGAAGTGGTGATAAGTGGAGATGCATGTGACAAATAGAAGGTGTAAGGACGGCGAGTAAGAGGTAGGTAGGAGGTATCTGCACCTAAAAGTGTGTGGCATCAGAAAGATGTTAGGATAAAAATGGAAGATGAAGGTAGCAGGTTTTAGTACAGTAAAGTGGTGGCCATGTTTAACTGATTGCTAATAGCTCACAACCCACAAAACGTCAGAGGGTACATATCACCTTAGAAGCTGCCTCGCCTATTATAAGTTTCCTAATGTATGTCCTGGCCTATGGCAGTGGGCAGTGTCAGTCAAATGTCAGGCTTATCTGATCTGATACATTCATTACAACAAGATATCCCCTGAGCTCCCCTTAGGTCCATAAGTCCTTGGATGTTTATGGTCTGAGTGGCAACTTGAGTTGAATTCTTCCACATGTTGCTTGTGTTAAACAGGTGCATGCCGTGGAGGGCCTCACCTGGATTGCCACCAATGGTGCTGGAACACTTTCCAGAGTGGGGCTGCAGCCACCAATAAGCTCATATTTAACATTTGGCATCACACAAGTCAAATGCCTTGGTTTCATTTGATCCCATTAAAATCTTTGTTTCCATCACAAAAAAAGAAGCACTAAACGCAAAGTGCCTCATGAGTACTTTCCCTCCATTTAGAAATATTTGTATAATTCACTCACAACTATTTCAATGTTGTTGTGTGTTAGAAAATATTTAGCATCCTACCTCCTTTTCTGCCACACCTTGGTTCACATTACACATTTCCCTCGCCCTGCAGTTAGAGAAAGGACTTGTAAACGGCACTCCACTTGCTAAAAGAATAAGCAACAATTTGCCGGAAGCATTTGCCTAACATCTGACCTCTGTCTTTGAAGAGCAGCAAAGGCAACATGATAAAAAAACACAGGTTAAGGGCATTTTTATTTCTCGTTCTTGTCCTGGCCTCCTGCAGGGTTATTTTGGGGGTGCTGCAGCACTTCATTACTCCTACTTCCGGCGCCCCGGATTTACCACATGGCCACAGCTTCAGAGCAGTTGCTATGCAGGCAGGGCCTGGCAGCTCGGTGCGGTCTGCTGTGCACTCCCAGCTCCCTCCTCCGCTGCAGACGGAGCGACAGCCCCAGATATTACGCTGTCTGTAGCGAGAGGAAAATCCATCACCCTGCAGCCGCTGAGCTCTGTAATTGGTGTCTCCCGCCTCCTCCCAGCCCGGCCTACACAGAGCAGCGTCGGTGCACTAATTGGCTCAGGGATACCTTTTAATCTAATTTTCAGGCCTTGGTAGGTTCCCCGCTGCTTGTGGGGGTTTGTCACTCTGCCTGGCCTCGGAGAGAGCCTCGGGCTGGCCCGGGGAGGGGAGATAGCTGCCATCTTTCAGCAAGGAAGCTCGGGTTAGGTGGCAAAGAACGGCTGAGGAAGGCCCAGGGAATGTGCCCATGTAAGGCTGCCTTGCTTCCCCAGTGTTAGAACGCTACAGCTGCCGCTAAGGTCCAAAACACCAATTGTTGTGCAGTTCTGTGCAAGGGAAACATTTTAAGATGGAGGGTTAAGGGGGTGTGGGGGTCTGAAAATGATATTTTCCTATTTTAGCAGCATAGGATGTTTTGCTTGAGCTTACAGCAAAAAACGATTAACAAATAAATGTATGCCAAACCTGGCATGAAAGTAGTACAACTTTACTCAGAAAGTGTGCTCTTGTTGGCTTGGTGTGAATGTGTTCAGGAGCTTTGGAGATATAAGAATTGAAAAAAGGGGCAGGGTGGGCTTTAAAGGGTTAGCCCTTTTGTATAGTGCTTCCATTCAACGTCGCGTTTCTGAAAATCGTGAGTCATCATGTCAATCACATTTTAGTTTTTTGTCAAATGTACTTGATTGGTGAAGGAGATTTATTTGTATCTACCTTCCTGGAAATCACAGTTTTTGTAAAAAAAGAAGGGAGGGCTAGGGTGCACTCAGAAGCATGCAAAATGATGTAAAAACGTTAAAAAAAACAAGTTTACCTGAATGAAATTGAGACTTTCATGAAAATCTGTGTACAAGATCACAATTTTCAAGAAAACTTCTATTTCTTAACAAAAAAAATAAGGCAAATAATTTTTACTAAAATATCAAGATAAAAATAGAGGAAAAGAACGTCTGCTGCATACAGTCAGAGGACATACGCAGCAGGTGTAGACTTGACTTGTTTGTGCTCTCTTCTTGTAATAAAAAAAAACCTGCCTTTTTTACTCTATGCATTATAGTTAACATTTTAGAACTTTTCTTCAGTTTCAAGTTTATCCCAGCTTCATACTATGGAGCCTAAGGAAGCTTTTAAGAAAGAAACCTACAAAACAGTATTGTACATTATATATTTATTATGCACTTGTCTCAGTAGGAGCCATTTAATGTCCAAAACACAAATCCTGACAAAGAGATGCAAAATGCTGGAAATTACAGCTACTTTTAGAATGGTATCTGTATTGCAAACATGAAAAGTCCTGAAAAGTTAAACAAACCATTTTCTTTACGAATACAGAATTATCCTTTTCATATTGTTTTAATTGCAAATAAACACGACTTTTTTTCTCTAACTCTGAATGACCTACCTCATTTTATGAATTAGGGAAATCAACAACACCTGGGAACATCCATGACTACAGCAATCAGCACCTGAAAGTTAACCAGTTGATCTTTGTAAAGTGTCTTGCAAAACTTTTCACTCCATGACCAGTTAATTTTTTGACCTTGGATCTGTTTGAGCTAGAAGCAGATTTTAAACATATTTTAAATGATGCAGTAGATAATGGATCATATGGTACATACTTAAAACCTATAGGTAAGCCAAAACGCCATTGCATGATTCCAGTATTCATGACTATTGGGGTGAAACCTATAATTCGCTTTAACTTCTTGCCCAATAGTAAATGGATATGCGCCTTGCTGTATACACTGTCACAATTTATGCTTTGAGGAAATTTGATTATTAAATAGATGTGGTGATAACCCATGTCTAAGACTATTCACACAACCATTGTCAGGGTGAGCCCTTAAAATCAATAAATTAACCTAAGCTCAACTCCCTGGTACCTATAGTGCAGAGCAGACAGGATTAACTTAGGGCAATGTGTAATGTATGTGTGCAGTACCAAAAACAGTAATAAAGTTGAAATGCAACACTACATCAATCCCAAACTGAATTCGAAACAAAGTAAAATTTAATAAACAAAATAACATCAAAAAATGACAAGAATCTAGTATGGGAACCAGTGGTATAAAGTTTGAGGGTTTAAGTAGGAATAGTGCCAAGAAGCATAAATTGCCAGTCATAATCAATGGTTGCGGTAGACCAGACCAGGACACACGTTGACGCTGACCACGATGGAGTGCTGGCCGGATACACTCACCAGGTTCCTCCGGGTCAAAGGATTTACCTTCTGACTTGAGTCCTTTACGTCTAAATCCACCACAGAGGCACACTTTTAAAGCTCCAGAGGGTCTCAGTGAAGGCCCTCGAAGACTCACATAGTGTCAGGCAGAACACAAACAGCAGGATCCAGTTCAGGACCAGTTGCCACTGATCAACTGAGAAGTTGCAGTAAAGGGTCTCTTACACATTGCTGTGTCCCTGTAGCTTTAACAAGAGGTCAGCCGTATAACCCTTGGAGTCCACTTCTTTATCCTGGGTACAAGAAAGAGCAGGTCCAATCCTCTAGGGCTCTCCTCAGGTCATGGACAGCAAGTTCAAGTCCTCTTCTGATATTCCTCAGATCTAGGAGTAGTCTGGAGGGGCATCATTTATGCCGGGCATGAACTAATGTATGGGAATGATTCCAGGGCACGCTATACCAAATGGAGTAAAAGTTCCCGGGGCCAAACCTACCCACTTTAGTCATTTTTAAGATGCAAACATCTTTGGCCACTCAAAACTTGGTGTGTATTTGGGGAGTGTACAATGGTAATCCTAGTGTCCTCCCACAGAACACTAAAATCCAGTTTGGGGCAGTTACCATACCCATAATAAACGCCAGGACAGATGTCTGGTGGTACAAAAGTAGAGCTTTCAGTAACAGGAGGTGGATACGCAAGAATTATTTTGGCATCCTGTCTCCCTTTCTCTTGAGTTCGCCTCAAAGTGTTATAAATAAACCCAGCAGACCTGTTAAACTGGATTTGATATTCAATCAGGATTTGACACTGTATTGTCAAAAAGCCTACCTACACTGAGAGAACAAGGACCCTCAGATAGGATAACATGAAATGAGTAACAAAGAACACATTGACAACAGATACAGTGGCAGCTGCCAGCTATGCACTGTGTGGGGCAGGCAAATGGGGGCAAAAATATATACAATAATTTCATGCCAACAATGATTAGATTATCGTTGTAAAGTTAAAATGTCAAACTTTAAAATGGAAATGTAATGCATATTGGGTGATTTAGGGCAATTATAAACATACAATATTTTTTTTTAAATGAAATTAAACACACATTCTTTGCTGCACCCCTCAATGTGTCCCAATGTTCTTCTCTCCTCAGGCCCAGCAACTCCCCAAGCCAATCCTGGCATTGCTCTCAATGAGCAGGAGAGCAGGGCCAGAATTGGATGGAGCGGGCTCTCTCAGTGCTCCAAAGAGCTTTGAAGGTCTTTGCTAGGTCTCAACCGAGCTGTCTTGGGCAGCTGAGTTGAGAGGGTAAAAATGTGCAGGTGTAGCAGTCCGTTGCAAGACGGCCAGCCAAAGAGACATGCACATTTTAAAGTGCCCAAAACATTACTTTTCTCTGCATCTGCCTGTCAGGTGCAGCCCAATCCTGTCCTGAGACGCGGCTCAGGGTGGGGCTTTACAGAGTCAGTGATAAATACAATGGATATAATGTCTATTACCTTTTTATTTTTCATCTGGGGGCATTTAAACTAGTGGGGCAACGCTTCTCCACCTTAACGGAGAAGCCACCCCTGCACAGATGAGGACAACAACAACACTAAGATGAAAACAGCATGATTCAGTTGCAAAGTCACACTTGCATGGATAGATGGAAGACCACTAGACTGGTCCCATCTCTGGAGATTTTCCTCTGGGATAATCCTTAACCAGCAGGCTTACTGTATCCAATTCACCCAACTGCCCGAAGGGCCATTGAAATAACCAAGGATGGGTAGCATAAATAAGATAGCTGCATATACTCTCTATACTACTTACCTCCTAACCCCTTCCTTACATGTGTCACCATCACCACATTACAGCCTACTATGCACCCTAACAACATTCTCTACACCACAGTGGTTATCTTTGGAAGGAAATCATGTGCTTGGGACTACATCTGGTGGCCAGGTCTCCTTGGTCCCACACCTACCCCCACTTCCCACACCAGAAATTTAGGAATCATCCTGAACGACAAGCTGGAAATGACAGCCCAAGTAAATACAGTGACCTTCACCTGCTTCCACATCCTGAAGATGCTGCAAAAGATCTTTAAGTAGTTACTAGAAAACACCAGGAAAATGGTTACCCAAGCACCGATTACCAGAAAACTTGACTACGGCAATGCACTCTATGCAGGAATCACCAAGAAGCTCCTAAACAGACTCTAAACCCTCCAAAATGCTGCACCAAGGTTCATCCTCAACCTAACTGGCAACACATCACCCCACATTTCAGAGTACCCCACTGGCTACCCATACACAAAAATACCCATCTCAAACTGCCCACACACACATACAAAGGGAAAAGCAACACCAGCTCTGAGTACCTCAACAGTTGAATACACTTGCAGCTATCTCCCAGGCACCTCGGCTCGGAGGAACTCTGACTAACAAAAGTACCCCCACATCCATAAAGCAACATTTGGAGGTTACACCTTTTCCTACATCTCCCCAAACCATAGATTGGCCTCTGATACCACATTAATGCCTCCTCATCGCTTCTCAAATTCCGCAAGAAGCTGAAGACATGGCTGTTTAAATAACCTCACCATGGAGAGGGCTGCCAAAACCTCCTGTAAAGTGACTGGATACCTTCATGAGGGATTAGTGTGTTACACAAATATACATAACATAACATCACCACCATCCACAAACTCCCTTATCCTCCCTGCCCTATAACACCAGTACCTTACACTACAATAATTGTTAAACACAGCTATGCCCATACATCCTACACTACAAGCACCATAAACTCCAAAACACCCCACCCTCTTTACACCTTATACTCTGCACCTCCTACATCATATTCTATGTTAAATTATATCTCTGACTTTTTCACCCTAGACTCTAATCAACACCTGAACATGTATCTACGTCTACACCCCTAAATATCCCCCCAAATAAACTGGCACTTATACCAGCACATGGACATAAAAAGTGTGTACACCAACACACACACTTACCTATTCACCTATTCCTAAAGTGCAAGGAAAGCAGATGTTCAGGTTGTATGTTTTCTATTTACTTATTGTTAGAAATTGGGTTACTGGTTGCCTGGGGTGTAAGCCCTGGTCAAGCAGCAACCACAATCCTTGTCAGGGTAAGGCACTGACAAACCCCAAATTAACTTGTGCACGACCCCCTGGTAACTTGGCAGAGAGCAGTCACATTTAGCTTAGAGGCAATGTGTAAAGTAGTTATGCAACCCTTCAAACAGTAAAACAGTAAAAACGACACACAAAAAGATCCCACACCAGGTTAGAAACATAGAGCCTAATTTAATAAATAAAACGACTAAAATGACAAAAATCACATCTGTAGAACCAGAGGTAGGAATTTTTACAGAACAAATAAATAGCAGTATAAAGCACCAACTGTGGCTATCTGGTCCCGCTGGGCCGGGTCAAACTCAAAAGTTCAGGCCGACCGCGATAGAGTGCGGGACAGATACAGTCCCAGATTAGTCCCGCTGAACGTTTACCGTCTCAAGTTTTGTGGCAAGAGTCCAGTTTGCATTGGAGAGGGTTGCCAGAAGCAGAGATGGGCTGGCAGCAGCTTGCGCTGATTTTTGGTGCGAGCAGCACGGTTCCAGTGCGAACAGACTGGTCAGCATAGAACACAAAGGCTTGATTTCAAGTGCCTGTGAGCCACATCAAGGGTCCAGGACCTGTGAGGCACCATTTGGAGGTTAGGAACTTGCTGCAGCTGGGTCCAGAAGCTGGTTGGGGAGTTTTTTATTTCCCTGTAGCTCAGATCAGGAGGCCAGCAGGCTGGCCATTTGAGTCACTCTGGGGTACTATGTTCAAGATGAATTTGTAGGTTTTATTCTCGTTCCCTAGACAAGAGGGCAGCAGGTTAGCAGGGCATCAGTTTCTTTACAGCAGCACTCGAGCAGAGTGGCAGTCTTTGTGGTAGCACAGCAGTCCTTCTTCCTGGTAGAGTATCCAAACGTCTAGAAGTGTACTGAAGAGTTGGTGTCTAAGGTCATTCTATAATACCCTGACGCCCTGGTTCTGGAAGGTGGGAGAAGCTTCTGGACAGTGGCTTTGAAGCGCATGGAATGTCCTGCCTCCCCTGACTCCAAGCTGGCTGAAGTGACAATGCAGGGTCATTAGGCCCTTTGTGTGAAGGCAGAGCAGAGGCTATTCAGGTGTAACTGGAGCTCCTGCCAGCAGATGGCCCACATAGGCACACATAATGCCTTTATTATGTGACTGGGAGAAATTCATGAAGTCTAACTGCCCGCTACACCCAGTTATGTGACTCAAGACAGGCTACAGGCACAAAAGAGTTAAGGACAGGAAAATACCAATCTTTCAAAAGTGGCATTTAAAAAATTGTAATAAAAAATCGGACTTCATCATTAAAGAGGGTTTATTATTATAATTCCATAGACACCAAACATGACATAGCCACCAGCTCCCAATTGGTAATTACAACCTATTAAATGTAATAAGGAATCCCCAATGTTATACTAAGGGACAGGTAGGACTCACAGTAGTAGTTTCACAACTAGGACATTTAAAACTTAGGAGTACATGTCAAACCTTTTACTTGCACAGTTCCCAGCCCCATGGGCTATCTAGGACCTAACTTAGGGGTGCCATAAAAGCAATAAAAAGGGGAGTTTAAGGCTTGACAAGGGGGTTTTAATGCCAAATCGACATGGCAGTTTAAAACTACATTCAGGCTGCAATGCCAGGTCCAGAACATGTTTTACATTGCTACTTAAGTGGGTGGCACAGTAGGTGCTGCAGGCCCACTGGTAACATTTCATTTACAGGTCCTTGGTGTGTGGTATACCACTCTACAATCGACTTACAAGTAAATGAAAAATGCTAATAGCCAATCTAACCATGTTTTAGGAGGGGGGAACATAAGAACTTTAGCACTTTAGCACTGGTTGGCAGTGGCAGTGGTAAAGTGCGCTGAGTCCCAAGGCCAACAAAAATAGGTTCAGCAAACTGGATGAGGAGAGGCAAAAAGTTTGAGGGAGGACCCCATTAAAGCTAACAGGTCTAACGCTTACATTTCAAAGGCATTTTAAAAGTAACCTGAGTTTCACAAATGTTTGATTTAACCCCTCTGTGCTCTGAATTGACATAAGTATTAAGTAAAGAGGGCTGACAGACCAGTGCTGCTAACGTAAGAGTTCTTATACTATTGCTACCTATCAAGGCCTTCGTCAATTTAATCTGCAATGTGTTTATCTGTTCTCAGTTTGGGAATAAGAAAAATATGTCAGCACTCTTGATTCACAGTGGCCAATCTGGAAGTGACTGTGCTGAGATCCTGGTTGGGAATTCATTTCCTGAGCCTTCAGTTTACAGAATGTGATGTAGTAGAAAATTCAATAAAAATTGGTGGACTTTGCGTTTCCTGTTCATCTACCCCCACTGTATTTCATATATTCATGTATTGCACATTTTTTATTTAAAAATGCATGCTTCACTTAGTATTACTTGCACATGTAAAACATATAACCTTTTTTTTATTATTGGTTGATAGTGCATTGGTTATTCATATCCATGGATTAAAGTGGTATATAATGTGTGGTGCAGGTTAGTGAATGTACAACACAATTCATATGCTAATTCTTGCATTTTTCATAATAATTAGAAAAGTGTTTTTTTTTAGCTTTGTATAGACATATATTCGGCAGAGAGGTATCTTCAGTTTTTCCTGAGAGCTTCATTTGATCTGTGCTGGAAATATCCTTAATGAAGGCCATCGACTACTCGTAATCAGACCCTTATGAGCTCGGGATAGCCACATCTGAGACACCGAGCCACATTCTCAAAGTACAGAAGGTAACTGACAACACTTGTGCTTTTCAGGAAAGGTATGCGGGCTAGAGACCTTCTAAGGTGCATTAAAAAGGGTCTTTGGTGCTATGAATGTTTGGTGAGGGGCTTGAAGGAGAGGAGTTGGTTACCAAAGACTGGTTTCATCATTTAATGCCTGAATTTAATGAATACTTTCAACAATGTTGCAATTCGTTTTAATATATTGTTTGTTAATCACTTTTATTACTACTGAATTGTTTCTTTTGTACTTACATTTATTCATATAATCGGACTCGATGGGGACATTAATTTTTAATAAAGTATTTCAATACATAGTGCTGATTTCCAGCGTGTGTCATTCCATGGTGATAAGGGTTTTGGAGCTCACTAATATAACAAATAATCCTGCAGTCTCACAGGACTGATCACTGCCCTGTGCACACTATCCTCAGGTAATACGAAGGAGGATCGCAGTACACAGTCCGCCAGGTTCCCTACTATCCTCAAGTAATACGAAGGAGGATCGCAGGTGACAGTCCGCCAGGTTCCCTACTATCCTCAAGTAATGTGAAGGAGGATCGCAGGTGACAGTCCGCCAGGTTCCCTGGCTCAGGTTAGTACATTTGCTCAGCCTGCACTTTACCTGGGAGTTTATGGCGTCAACAACTAGGCTATATTTGCTTCTAAAGTTGCAAAAACGGATCATGGCGCTCAACTCAGGACCGAGCTTTGAGTACCTTTGTGGAACACACACAAGATCATACCAATAATTACTAATGAAGAGATGTCTTCTGTAATATTGGTTCCACCACTAGTTCAGACACAAGTTCCCTCTCTACTGATAGGTGTGCCAGGCACTTGACTAGTGAAAGATTTACCCCATTCGATTGTGTGAAGATTCCATAAGGACGACAGGGGACGGCTAGGGATGGGTATCTCTCCAGTGGCTGCAAACAGTGCAACTGGAAATGCAGAAATAATATTTCATTTCTTTGTAGATGAAGCAACGTGTCTTTCTTTATAGTCACTATAGATCCTGCAGGAAAGAAAGACCTACATGTATTGCTCACTGGAATTGAAAACTGTAATGCATACTTGCCAACTTGCTGCATTTATGTGGAATTTTAATATTTTTGGTGCTACTTTAAGATTGTTTCCATTTCTTATCTGGAAAAATCAATACTTAATTTGTAAAAAAAAAATAGAAGGGGCCCAAGGCTCTTTCTTGCACTGCCCCACACTTTCTACCTATTAATCCTGTTTTGTGTGTTTCTTTACATCCATACAGTCCCTTTTATCACTGTTTCCTAATGTTCTCTACTTCCTTCTTTTTCCATTGTCAGCCTTTCTCTCTCCTGGTCTGGGTCAAAGCCTGGTGATGAAAAACAAGTCCCTATCTCCGTAGAAACCATTCTCAAAGCCAACAGATCAGGTCTTAGCAAGCTGAAGTGATAGTATACTTTTCTTGTATGCATTTACATTGTAAAAGAAAAACATTGACTACTGTGGCTGTTATACTAAGAATTTCTTTTTTTAAAAACCTTTCATTCGCACCATGTATTTTATAATTATAATTTGTAAAGGAGACAATAATAAATCACCACTTATCCAAGCACTCAAACTGCAGGCAGATAAAATATTGTGATGTCGCTTCAACACTTTATAGCACTAACTTTTAAAAAAAACTGCAGTCAAAATAAACAGCCAGTATTTAAAATAATATTAACAATAAAATAAATTAAGCACACTTTGAACCTCCTTTTTTTAAGTGAAAATAACTATTTTTAGGGTAATGTGAATAATGGGCACAGGTTTTGGGCGATCACTTAAAGCGAGGGTGATAATGTGTAAAGTGGGCTGCCCCGCAGGCCCATGGTGGATGCTGTGGTAGTCACAAGAAAAATGTGAATGACACTTTCATAAACCAATAGCTGAAGCTCTCTGACCAAAAGCATCTATCTATCTATCTATCTATCTATCTATCTATCTATCTATCTATCTATCTATCTATCTATCTATCTATCTATCTATCTATCTATCTATCTATCTATCTATCTATCTATCTATCTATCTATCTATCTATCTATCTATCTATCTATCTATCTATCTATCTATCTATCTATCTATCTATCATCTTTCGGAGAAAAGCAATAATCTGGTGGGACTGCTAAAGCTGTTGCTCCCTTTCCTGCAAGCGAATCTCGCCGCTGTTGATGTGTTTACCTTGAGGTGGTTGGTTAAGTCAAAGGCTTCAAGACGTTGGCCAGTGGTATAGGAACCAAAATCTGATGGATTTTCAAACTTTAGTATAAAATGGGTATCATCAGCATAATTGTAGCACTTGAAGTTGAGGGAGGAGATGGGGGGCAGACAGAGTGCTAAAATTCATGTTTAATTGGACAGGAGGAGCCGTGAGAGACTCTGATTATGGAAGAGAATGCAAGTGACGCAAAGGGCGTAAGTCTTATGGTGAGCGATCTGTTTGGGAAAATGAGGCAATCTAGTGCAAATAAGTGCCCTCAGGTCTGTGCTCTCAATGCAGACAACGACCTAGCCTACTTTGCTTTCACACCTTATCTTTGGATAATTTAAAGAACCAAATAAATGTCTGTTGCTCAACAGGATAGTCTGCAGATCCATGCCTCACATACACATTCAAGAACATGCTCCGTAAAGGCTTGGCAGCCATCCTAGCCAAAGATATTGTGAAGCACTCCTTGTAACCTGGACTATACCTGAACATATGTGCGCTCCTCCATATTAAACCCATTCTAAACCAACGCCTCAAATCCTTTGACTTAACGAAGCATCTCAAGAACATATATCAAACCACAGATACTATTCTTCAGGAAGTGGAGCAACTATCATCTACAATGATGTTAATTGAACACAGCCCACTACCACACTCTTGAAAACAAACATTGTATCTGAGGGTGATTTTGGAGTTTTATCTCTTCTTTGTATCACAAATTAACCAAGTGCCAATGGACTTTGGAATTTTTATATCTAGGCTATGCCAACGCCACATGCATTGAGACCCTCGCCAACTAATTTGAAAATTGAAATTGTAGAGAATTTAGAATGCAGCTGTTTGAGTCTGATTTGACCTGTTTTATGAGCTTTTTCTGCGTATCGTATTGATATGCGTCTTTTATGGACTTGATTGGCCGAATAAAGATTCTTTGAACTGAATTGAGTCTGATTAAAAGTTTCCTGTGAATCCTGATGAGGCTGGTAATGTCTGTCCCCATTAGGATTACAAGTAACGCAAAAAAGTACGACAGACCCTGAGTTTATCACCTGGACACTTCACCTGCTCAAAGTAGGTAAAAAGCCTACATGGATATCCGCATGTGAGAATCAGTGCGGGGACTCTGATTGCTGCATGTTATACTCATCATCAGGAATCAAGAGCAACTCTACCCCTGGACTTACAAATGTCTGGTTAAAGGTAATTCTGGCACAGAGGGGGAATTCCAGCTCACATGTGCTGACCACTTTGTCTTCTGCCGCTCAGCCAGATCCAACCAGTCGGTTTCTTATCTTGTCATTGATTCTTCTTTCTCAAATCCAAGATCTCACACCCGGTGCTGTTTTCAGTAGTTTCTCACTCATCCTAACCATTCATAGCAGGGAACATCAAATGGAGGTAGGCGGAGGGGAGGCCGGCATTATTACCCTATGGTACTCTGTTGTATATTTATCTTTCTTTTATTTCCTTGCTCCACTATAGTTCTTACCTATGTCACTCATTCCAGAATGTACATGGCTCTGTCTCCTTCTAGTGTTCTAGCTGGTGACAGTTTGTGCCTGGCCAGCTTGTGTTGAGGTTGCTTCACTCTGTTTTCCTGCAATAAACCTCTATTGCTACACCTGTGGTCTCCAGCTGTTTACTACAATTTTGGCGACGTTACCTGCTGGCCAGTATCACTGAAGACCTCATCTTGATGCCTGGTTTCAAGATTTCTAGCGGAAAGCAGTTTTCACCGGAGCTTCCTCAACAAGAAACGAATCTACGGCGTGCTGATCTCGTCAATGTCCTTTTGGTCCACTTCGGTTCCTAGTGAAGACGCCCATCTGGGGTAATTGTATGTTTTGGGATCGGATTGAAGAGCGGAGCTCGAGCGCAACCAGCGCTGACGTCATCAAAACAGCGGAGCGAGCGCAGCGCGTGTCTGATCGGTGAGTGAGCCACGAGACGCTGTTGTTTGTTGTCCTGGAGACGCACCAGCGCTGACGTCAGTGGAGCCAGCGCGTGAGTCAGCGGAGCCCGAGCGCAGCGCTGTTGCCTGGCGTCACCAGGGAGACGCTCCTTGTGCGTTCCAAGCCTCGTTTGAGAGCATTTTCAGCCTCGTTTTCGGCGGCGGCCATCTTATCTTCAAGTGTTTGCCTTCCAAGCCTCATTTTGACTGTAATCCTAGCCTCCTTTCCAGCGGCGGCCATCTTTGCCTTCAAGTGTTTACATCCCAAGTCTCGACTTCGACTGGCACCCGTTTTTAGTCGTTTTAAAGCGGAATTTTCTCGTTTCAAGCTCAAACTCCTGCCTGGTCCTGTCGCAGTTCTCTAGTATCGTTTTGGACACTTTTTGAATGGGAAGAGGTATGTTACTATAATTTCAAACTTTGTCCTGTTGTGCAAAACCTGTGTTTATTTTATTTTTCACTCTACATAATCAGTGAACATGGCACAACAATTTGTGGTAACTTTGCCTCCTCAGTTCTTACCTGAACCTGGTGTCCCTGAGATACCTTGGGAAGACTGGTACATCATGTTTGACAATTACCTGGAAGCACTTGATGGACAGGAATTTTCACCCAAAAGGAAAAAGGCTATCCTTTTGAGCACTCTGGGCAAGGAAGGGCAGAGGGTTTTTAGATTTCTACCTATCACACTTGGAGCTAGTGGACATGACATTGATGAGTTTAAGGAGGCGGTTGATCGCTTGGAGATCAGATTTGCAAAGGAGGAGAATCTGATTATGAACCGCTATAAATTCTACACACAACGCCAAAAAGAGTCAGAAACCATAGATGATTTTGTGGCCAGACTCAGAGAGCTTTCTATAAAGTGTAAGTTCGGTCCTATGAACGACGAGCTCATAAGAGATCAATTAGTCGTCCAGTGCTCAAGTAAGAAAATCCAAGAGAGGCTATGGGCAGCTAAGAACCCTACCTTGAAAGATGCAATTGATCTGGCCAAAGTAATTGAGGAGTCTAGTAAGTGCATGAAGGTTCTAGATTCGCACAAATCTACTCCACATCAAGAAGTTTCTGTGGTTACCGACAAAGGTGGTGTTGCGGGGTGTGAACACTGTTCTGGAGACAATGTTGCTGTAGTGAAAAACAGACCCAGACCCTTTGTCAAGAAAACCTCAGTAAGCAAAGTCTGCAACAGGTGTGGCAGTAGCAGTCACTCTTCCGACGCGAGGTTTTGCTTTGCCTCAAACAAAGAGTGTTTGAAGTGTGGGAAAGTTGGACATTTCTCCAAGATGTGCAAGGCCAAAGCCACACAGAGAGTGAATATTGTTGATGACTACGTTGATGATTCTGGAGTTGAACCCGATAGACTTCTGGTCATTGACGATGTTGATGTCATCTGTGATGATCCTAGACAAACCAGACCCAAAGCCATATTCAAGATTGACTCCCACGAGGTGTTGTTGATGGTTGACACTGGTTCTCGCCATACCATTATACCCAAGCCTACTTTCGATGCCTTTTGGGAGGGGGTGAATTTACACCGCAGTGATATTTCCCCTAAGGGTTTCAATGGCCAGAAAATTGAAATCCTTGGTTTCTTTGAATCTGAGATTACATTTGAGAAAAGGTCTATTTTTGGGAAAATTTATGTTTCCATTGATGGTCCGCCCATTCTAGGGTGGGTACATCAATATGACCTCTACATCGTCATCAATCCTAGGGCAAAGAACCAAATAATGGTGGTTGATGATGACTCCATTGAGTTCATTCTGTCTGAATTTGGGTCTGTGTTCAGGGAGGAGTTGGGTGAACTTCGGGGGTATGCCCACCTTATTAAGTTGAAGAAGGGAAGTTTGCCTGTGCAACATCGTGTAAGGAGGATTCCCATCTCCATCCGCAGTGAGGTAAAACTCTTAATTGAAGAGATGCTCCAGTCCGGTGTAATTGAGCCTACAGAAGCATCGGCATGGGTTTCGCCCGTCGTGATTTCTAAGAAATCAGACGGAAAATTGAGATTCTGTGTGGACCTCAGGTCCCAAAACAAGTGTGTCGTTGCGGACACCTTTCCTTTACCCAACATTACGGAGATGGTTTCCACTCTTCAGGGGGCGAGATATTTCTCCAAACTCGATCTGAAGAGCGCCTACCATCATGTTAAGCTCCATGAGTCCTCGAAGCATCTTACCGCCTTCATCACTCCAGAGGGGATCTTTCAGTTTACTCGTCTTCCCTTTGGGTTGATTTCGGCGGCGAGTGTCTTCCAAAGGTTGGTCAGCGAAATCTTTAAGGGACTCAAAAATGTGGTATTCTTTCAAGATGACATTTTGGTCTTTGGAGAGTCTGTGGCTGATCACAACCTTGTTCTCAGGAATGTTCTACACAGAATCTGGGACACTGGCCTTACATTACGTAGGGAGAAGTGTTCTTTTTTTGTGGAGAACATTGAGTACTTGGGACATGAGATTTCAGTCAATGGAGTCAGACCCAAGAGGAATCTTCTTGATGCAATACGCTTAGCCCCTTGCCCGTCTGACAAGGACCAGTTGCGGTCATTCATGGGCTTGATCGAATACTACTCCAAGTTTGTGGAGAAATTCTCAGAGAAGACCTTGCCTCTGAGGACCTTGCTGAAGAAGGGTTGCAAGTTCTCATGGGGCCCTGAAATGGAAGCTTGCTTCAATGAGATTAAGGAGGCTATCTGCAATGCTAAGGTTCTGGCACCCTTTGATACTGCCAAGTCCTCCACTTTGTTGGTAGATGCCAGCGCTTGTGGCCTCGGTGCAGTCTTGCTTCAGTCCCACAAGGATGGCGACAGGCCGGTTGCCTTTGCCTCACGTACTCTTTCAAAATGCGAACAGAACTATTCTGTTATCGAGAAAGAGGCTTTGGCTGCTGCGTGGGGTGCTCATCACTTTCGACCATACCTATGGGGCACCCGCTTCAACCTTAAGACTGACCATAAACCCCTCATCCGCATTCTTTCTCCCGGGGGAGGGGCATTTGGTTCTCCAAGGTTGGCTAGGTTGGCCTCTAAACTCCAGGAATACCATTTTGACATTTCTCACATCTCTGGGTGGAGGAACTTCCAGGCCGACTGTCTGTCTAGGTTGGCTGTTCCGTCTGGTTCTGATGTTGGTTTCAGTCTGGAGGGTTATGACGAGAATGTTGCCTGGATCGATGATGTTCTTCTACTTTCTGAGAGCTCCTTTTCTCGTTCTGAGTGGGTGGATGCCATGTCTAGGGATAGTGTGTTACAGGAAGTTATCCAGCTCATCAAGTTGGGCTCCCGCAGGGAGAGCTGTCTCCATGTCTCTGTCCGTCCTTTCCTTAAAGTCATTGATGATTTGTCTGTTTGCAATGGCAACGTCACAATGCGTGGTGACAAATTTGTGCCTCCTGCTGACTTGAGACCAAAGCTCATTTCTTTAACACATGAGGGTCACCTTGGCCAAACCCTGACGCAACAGCGTCTCAAGTTGAACTTCTGGTGGCCCGGTATGGACTCCATGGTTTCCTCATGGGTTGAGGACTGTTATACCTGCAAGGTGGGTGAGAAGAGACTTAAGGTTTCTCTGGGTTCTGAGATGGGTGCGCTGCAGTTCCCCGAAATCCCGTGGCACACCATCTGCTTAGATTTCATAGGTCCCATTGCCGAACTGCCCCTTTCTCAGAGATTTGCTGTCGTCATTGTCGACTGCCATTCTAAGTGGTTGTCTGTGGAGTTTCTTAAGGATATTACTACGGCTACTACCATTAAACATCTTAAGTCTGTGTTTTTTAGAGAAGGTTTCCCTAGTGTTCTTATAACTGACAATGGCACACAGTTGGTTTCGCATGACATGCAAGCCTTTTTGTCTGATTGCGGTATTTCCCACCATAGGACCTCCCTCTACAATCCCCAGGGGAATGGCCTCTGTGAACGCCTTAATAGATTGGTGAAAGGTACTGTTCAAATGGCTCTCTCCAGTGGTTCTTCTGTCTCTTCCCTTGTTAGTGAAATGGTTTATGCGTACTGTACCACCCTTCATAGTTCCCACACCAGATCCCCTTTTGAGATGATGAGGGGTAGAGTTCCCAGCACCAAACTCATTCCCTCTTGGCTCAAGGACTTGGTCTGTCAGTCCCTTTTGGGTGATGTCTCTAGAGTGGCCCCCAAGCCTTCTTGTAAGGGCCCTGTGGGTTCGCCTGGTAAGTGTGCTTCAAGTAGTAGTCCTGTAGGTCTGCCTTCTAAAGTTCCTTCTCGCAAACCTCTTGTAGGCGATAAGTCCTCTGTTAAAGTTGTTGCTGGTAAAATTGCGAAAGATGACCTTGTCAAGGTAAAGTCGGGTCGTGTTTCAGGTGGTTTGTCCAAGTTCCGTGGTCCATTCCTTGTTAAGATGGTCTATCCTCACTATGCTGTCCTCTCCAATGGGGAAAAATGGAATTTAAGGAGGGTTGCCCTCTATCAGAAAGCTGGTGTTGGTCCCGTTGTTGGTCCTGCTCTCTTTCCTGCTCCTGTCCAAGATCTTCCCTCTTCAGGGTTCATGCTTGTTCCTTCTCAGGATCCGGCTCTTGTGGTTCCTGCTCCTGTGAGTGTCTTGGCTAGGGGTGATGGTGGGGGGGATGCTCCTGATCCCGTTGTGTCCGTTCCCAATTCCATTGCTGATCTCGTTCCCAATTCCATTGCTGATCCTGACCCCAATCCCATTGCTACTTCAAGTTCTTCTTTGCCTGCCACCAGACCTCAAAGGTGCCACAGACCCCCTGCTTATTTGAATGATTTCTGTTGCGATTAGGCCTTTTAGAGGGGTGACGTGTGTCCCTTTCAATGCTTAATAATTCTATGATGTTTTCAACTTTGTCTTTGCTTCAGAAATCCTTGTTTAGTCTTGTGTTAAGTTTCCTTTACATGACATGCTTACCTTTTCGTGTTAAGTTTCCTTTCACTTTTTTGTTTTATTCTACGAGAGGAGATGTGTTGTATATTTATCTTTCTTTTATTTCCTTGCTCCACTATAGTTCTTACCTATGTCACTCATTCCAGAATGTACATGGCTCTGTCTCCTTCTAGTGTTCTAGCTGGTGACAGTTTGTGCCTGGCCAGCTTGTGTTGAGGTTGCTTCACTCTGTTTTCCTGCAATAAACCTCTATTGCTACACCTGTGGTCTCCAGCTGTTTACTACATACTCCTACACTGCCATAAACCCCAGATATTTGCAGGGTCCACAGAGGTTGTAGCAGGAAAAGGATGGAATCCGGTCTTTGAGAGCACTGTTTACTTTCTGTTGTTGCCACTCCTTGCTCCTCCACTATGCCCTCAGCAGTAAATAAGTGACGGTTTAAGGGCTATCAATAGTGCAGCAGGTGCAGTGGCACCCAGCCCAGTATGTGAGGCACCCATTAGACTACACTTATGGCTGGTTTTACAACGCTTGTGGGCCCATATAACTTGCTTTCATTAGGGGCCATTGCCCTTGCTGTGCCTTTGCATAAGGGTAGGCTAAGGCTGAAACATGTGATGTCATCAGGGAGAAAGGGTCCGCCATGCCACTTCCGCACTAGCTCTTTCACAGTGGTGACTCGACGTCCAGGTCGGGACTCTGCCAACATTACCCCTTTAAAGTGCCTCTCGGTAGTGCGCTCACCGCAACCCAGGTTTTCCACTTTTGCGGAACTGTTTATAATTCCTTGTCTAAGGCCGCTGCTCCTGCCTTCTCTGACAGGCGCTGAACTTCCTGATCACAAGACTGCCAAAGCAACGGCGGGAAAAGACAGAGCAACTCCCTGGGCCACGGGGAGCATGCGCGAACTGACTGAAGTGAGGGAAAACACAGCAACAAGGCAAAGACGCTGGAAAAAGAGCACGCGCCAGCGCTCGTGCGGAAAAATGAAATATGCAACAGCCTGAGGCTGTGATTACAATATTACACCCTCTTAGCGTGACTGAGGACTCCAAGGCGAGCCCTGGGGCGCTGCCTGGAGATCCATGCACCCTGGAGCTGTGTGAACACCCACAAGGGTCTCTACACAAGCCTGAGGAGGTAGACTCATATTCCGCAGATTGTGAACATACAGAACACATCAAACACATATGTTACATGCAGCTGGCAGGGAGGAGGGGATCCTACACACCCAGAACCTCCTGTGATGGACACTGCGCACTCATTGTCTCACCACTAAATGGGACAACTATCACTGCACCCTTCAGAAATCCATGCTCTGCATATCGTGCTTACACCCAGTGCAAGTTACCAAACACTCTAATGTCCCAGAAGAGACACCTTCTACATCTCACCCACGGTGGGAAGGCCATCTGCCCCGGGAACAGTTGTTTGTCAGGTTATCCTATGCACAAATATCACCTGACATAAATATTTTGTCAGAAATATTAAAATAGGATCTCATTGGGTGTAGATGTTCAATAGTTAAATGCAGAGGGTGATATTTTGGTAGACAATATATAGGACACTAAATGTATGTCACGCAACATTGTGACAATGACATTGTGGTACCACACTCTGGAAGCAACCCCTAACCTGAGAGACCCCAGAAGTAGTGCTTTTGGTCTAAGCATTACCCATTATTTAGAGGGTCCACAATTGCGTTTGACCGTTGTGCTGTATTACCTTTCATGCTGTAATTTGCACCCTCTTCTGAAATCTCGCCTGCAGCTTTCTCTTTCCAACGTATGATTTCCAGCCTGTCCATTTTTTCCGTGTCTGATCCTGCACTCCCTTCCCACTCTCAAACTGGGATTGGTTCCCACTGCCTCACTGCCACCACCAACTACTGTACAATCATTGACTTTCTGGCTTTGGCCACTACGAGGGAATCAAGCAATTCAATCCTGTTTAGGTCAGAGACACAACCCCCTCCACCAAGGCCTCAATTGCAAAGCAACAGGATTAGATATTTGGGTATGAGTGCCTCCCTGGTAGGGCTTAGTGCACCGGTCCTGCTCTAAGTGTGTGCTAGTCATGACATGTGCTAACCTTTGCTTGCTTAGTGAGGCTGAATAACTGAGTGTTTGTTTATATGCTCCATTCACAGTGATTCAAGAGTGCATGATGTAAAGTGTGGTGAGGATTGATTGTTTGTTACAGTATAAGGTGTTGACAGTATTTCTTTCAGCTCTCCTGCAGATGTCAGCCTCCCTTCCTATGTCACAGTAGTGTTACAGAGATGCTCTGATTCCTGGGGTGAGTTACACTCACAAGACGCACATTCACCACCTTGGCGGGGAACCCAGCCCTGTACAATCCCCTGATCCTGTCCGCTCACCAACATAGGCCACTCCTATCTAGGTGTCATGGCGCTGACCTGGAACTCCTGCTCACTCAACTGTTTCCCTGCCACTGCTCCAAATCCCCTCATGCTTTGGGGTAACACGAGCCTCCTGCCTCTTTAGGGATCCCCCATAGTGTGAGTGGCTGTGCTGTGCACGGTCTCAGATATGTTTTTTGTTCTTGCAATGGCCAAGGACGAGGCCTCTGCTAACAATAAGGATGACAACAACAAGAATCTGACCGGCCGAGGGCTGAATGAGAAGTCTCCACGCTCCCGGGCGACAACATGTGAGATCTGTAATTACCATGGGTAAAAAACATGCTCTAAGGGCTTTGAGGTTTTAAAAAAAAATAAAAAATTACTGAACTTTATCAAAAGAGATGCCGGCGAACACTACAGGATTACCCAAAATTTCGGGTTCTGTGCCACGTCTGAATGGCTGGTTGGACATCCCAACACCCGCTCTATGTTGACACTGTGAGACTCAAACTGCGTTCACTTTCCACTTCCAGCAGAAGCTCAGGAGTTCAGGAGAGGGGGTGCACAAGCTTCAGGGCAGTGCTTGAAATGGAAAAATAAAAGTGCAGGTACTCTGTAGCAGAGTACCTGCTTGTTTCTGAGAAGTGTTGGTACTCTGCAATTAAAAGTATTGCATTTCTTTTGAGAAGTGCCGGTACTCTCCTCCTCAAAATAAAAAAGTGCCGGTACTCCGTACCGGAGAGTACCCGGAGGTCCTCTTTCTTTCCACTGTTTGCAGGCACGATGATTTTTCACCTTTTGTGCCCTTTTTCGCTGATAACGAGAATCCTGCTCTCAATTACGTAATTCTTTAAAATGAGCCGGGCAGTGGTAAGGTAACCAACTGGCATGGGTGCAAATTCAGGTCAGTGAGTGTAAAAATTCAGGACAAAGGGTCAACATTCAGGACAAAAATTCAGGACAGAAAGTCAGAATTCAGGACAGAAATTCGGAACAAACGGTACGTTTTACAGACACATCAGAGGAGGTCGCACAATATTACATAAGTAAATATACAACCAACACAAGTGCAAGTCAAAATAAATTTATATTAGGTCAACCTTGCACTGCATCTGTTGTATGCCCGAGTGAAACTTAAACACCTGCGTTTACATATTCAAACAAAAAAAAATCAAAGCTGAAGGCTTCTCAGATCTTATGTGCCACCTCTCCCCTATTGAAAAAACACCAGATCCACAGCACAAATGCAGACACTTTGCACTATTGGAGCAAAAGAAATAAACAATGAAGGACAATTGTATTTTTATATTTTGTACCATTATCACTGCTTGTGTGACAGTTTAAGAGGCTAACAGTGGATGCACCTGGGTAACATGTGCCAAAATGAAACCTCCACCTACCCAGAGCTTGGCCCCTGGTGAGGTAACAGGAGCCCATAAACAAAAACAATTTCCCATGCCCTGGGCTATGGCAGGCAGGGCCGGACTGAGCGTAGCGGGCACCGGGCAATCCCCAGGCGCACCGCATGGGTGGGGGGCCCCTGGGGGCCATTTTTGATACAGGGCTGTTTTTGCAGAATCGGCCCTGTAACAAAATCGGCCAAAAACCGGCCCTGGCAAAGAGATCGGCGGCACCCACAACCCCCCCCTTCCCGGGGGAGCAGGGGGGGGGGGCCTGGCCGAGCACTTTGCCAGGGCCGGTTTTGGTTCCCAGTCCGGCCCTGGTGGCAGGAGGAGGTCCAGGATGTGCTGTCCCTGTGCAGAGAGACCCATTATCATTCTGTAAATAATAATTAGGCTGACATACAGAATGATAAAGGGCCGATAGCAGTCTGCGCCAGGTCGGGGAGGGGCTGTTGCAGGCCACTGATCACAGCAGGAGCGCAAGTTGGCCCCTGCAGTGAGAGTTACAGAACTCTCAGACTGCTTGCAGGGGGCAGCTAGCTCTAAACTCCAAAATTATAGGCAAGAGGTTACCCTAGGCCAGTGATACTCAAAGTACAGCTTGGGGGCCACCTGCAGCCCTCTTGACCTTGAAATGTGGACCTCTTGGTGAACAGCAGCACCAGCTGCTGTTTAGTTGCTGAGCACTAATATTCAGAATATTTTTTTTATGAATGGGCAAGCATTTATTAGCCTCCAAATAAATGGTTGCCCGTTTATTTAACACGTTTTGAACCTCTTTACACAATCCCTGACCCACCTAGACCCCCCACCGCCACCTGGCTGGCATCAGTGCGGCCCTCGGTTTCACCACGAACTGTACTTTGTGGCCCCTGGGCAAATATTTGTGAGTAACTATGCCCTAGGCAATGGCTCAACAGCACGCCACATTACTGGCAGTGGTCCTTGTAGCACACGTGTGCACCTAGACCACAAGGGTAGATTTTGTGCAAACCACTCGGCTGTGCTCCACTAAACTGCTATGAGCCTCGAGACCCGTAGCGCGTAGTCGTGCAAATGTCTTAGTGCACGAGGCGTTCCTATAATGCAATGGCCCAATGGCACACGCTTCACAGCTTGGGTCTAAGTCCATGGTAAATGCATATTTGCCAGAATTAACAATAAGACTTGGTAATAAAGCACGTATGCTTCTGACTCTTTCGCAGAAGACTCGGCAACTCATTTGCACAATTCCTGGTTTATTCAGCAAGTAGCTTAATTCTTGGTCTAGAAGGCCTCCTGTATACCAGTGGGTGCTAGATTTCTTACTTTTAAGTGGTTTGAAAGTAATCCACTGCGAGACTAATAGCTCAGTTTTATTCACCATTGAACCAAATGTAAGCCGCATAATTTTGGAAAAAATGATATATGGCTTGCCACTTGAGTTTTTATTATTTATTTATTTATTTATTTGCAGAGTTTTATATAGAGCTGCCTAGACCAGGAGTTATCAGAGCGCTTTACATGAGGATTCGTGAGTTACAAGTTACATAATTACATCAGTTACAGGAGCCAAGTATAAATATGAGAAAAACTGTGAATACACTATAACATGGATTATTAGCACATAGCATAGCCAAGACACACGTCAAATGGGGCATGGAAGGTAGGGGGGAATGGTAAAAAGGGGTAAGGAATGCATAATCGGGTCAGGCAGACCGGCAAGAGGGAAAGTACTTACAAAACAGTCACAGTAAAAGACATACAAACCGGCTGGGAATCAACAATCATAACCATCCTGTGAATCAGTGATAGTTTAAGATGGGAGGGGAGTAGGCGACCAAAGGGGGGGGTTGGGGTACTTGAGGGAAAGAACAGACAGGAGAACAAGGAGCAGTCCAGCAACAATGAGGATGGGTCCAAACCGCCAAGATGGAGGACCCAGGCCATGGGTACCGGCAGCATCAACCCAAAATGGCGGAACACACAAAAATCCAACACGAAAACCACAAGGCAGCAGACTCAAAGGCTTCAAGCAGGGTCGAATGGAGGAGGCACCACATGACCACGGAGGGGGGAGGGCAGGACACCGGCGATCACAAAGCGGGTTGTCGACGTACACACACCCGGTGCTCCTGGGGCAGCAGCATCGCCATTCAGAATGCCACAAAGACAGGGGAAAGTCAGGTTCGGGCACCAGGCAACAGCCCCGAAGAGGTAGAGGCAGCAGCGGGGACCAGGAGGGCGCACCTCCCCAAAACTCAAGGAGCAAAACAAGCTCGGTGGCGCTGGTCAGCAGTGCCGCAGTACTCACCGCCGCTGAACCCCCGCTGGGAGAAGCAAGACTCATGCATCTCAGCCGTTGCTAGGGAGGCTGTGCAAGAGGACAGGCAACCACAGCAAACCCAGAGGGTAGTGGATGGCCAGGAGGGGAGATCCCCAGCCGATCTCCTCCCCAGACTCCCAGGCATACCCCACCGGTAATCGGCCGCTGAAATGGCTCCGCCGCCAGCAGATCCTCTGCAACTCGTCGGAAGGCGGGGAGGAGAGGCAAAGAGATGAGGAAAAACCATGTCCAATGTCCGGCTGAGTAGGTGACGGCTGAGGGGGAGAACCAGAGACAATCTCCTCTATAGCTGCCTAAACAGCTCCACCGGGCATCAGCCATATTGATCGAGGCTCAGCGGTCAGCACACTGCTCAAGGTTCATCTGAAGACCTCGAACTGGGTCGTGGGAACTGGAGAGCCGAATGGCCGCAGTCCATAAGAACCTCAGGTGAGCAAAAAAAGGGTCCAAAGGGGGTAGATTCCAGGGGACCAGGACCAAACAGGAAAATCCCTGGCCAGGGAGCGCCCGACCGGAACTTCTCACCTGGCGGCCATCTTGCCCATCTTGAGTGTTATCTGCTCCTAATTTCTACCCCACATAACCCTTCAACAGTAAGCTTCGAGGACTCGCATCCCCTGTCCCTTGACAGCCACAGCCTAAAAGGAGACATTAGCTTCTTACATGGATTGCCAGGCCTGGCCTGACAGGATAGTTCATGTATGTCTGCCATGTGTTTGTGGAGGCCCCAAGACCCCGCGTGCAGAGGGTCGCACCGCACACACGCTTCGAATGCTGCAGGGAAACCCTCTGCCCCAGACACAGCTGAGCCCTCCTCCCTCCAAAAATGGAATGGTGTCTCCCCACGCCACACCTGGGCTGCCCACCCTGCACACCATCTTCTTCTTGTAACACACTGAACAGGACATCTGAAGGCAGGAGGCAGATGTTTCAATAATCCTGCTCCCCACCAGAGAGGCAGCTCGCAGTACAGATGCCCTGTCTGTGTGAGCGCATCTGAAGCAGGGCTCAAGTCGGGAGTACACGCGGGTGGACGGCGTCCCTCCACACTTTTCACAGGGTGGATGCCGTCCCCCCTGCCATTAGAAGCTGGGCCCCACAGAAATAAGCTGAACATGCCCCGGTGTAATTTTCAGATACCGGGACATGTTCGCACGTGACGTCCCGAGGTCATTTGCATATTATCAGTACTCCCACTTATTTTTATAGGACTTGTGCCCTGATCTGAAGACACTAACGTGAAAGGCGTACTGTTTTACTGGGACTTTAACCGCGTCAGCGCTCAGTTTGGAACAGAATCAACATTCAAACTGCAATTTCTGGCTGTCAATCTTTTCTCCGACTCAGGAGGAGTCGCATGGAGAGCCCGTAGCGGCCATTTAGAGCAGAAGAAAGTCCTCTCTCTATCCCCATTAATTGTTTTATATCTCTAGTCTAGCTTTATCTTTAGGAGCAGTGGAAATGTTTATTTCAGAAGAAATCCCCCATAAAATGCAATTCAGTACGCATATACAAACATACAAATTCACATAGACAAACCGTCTCCCCCGAATAATATTATAAGCCAATTCACCATTAAAAAAACATAAAACCCCAATTCCTTTCAATAAATGTGTATCTATTGCTCCAAGCATGATATAAATATTTGAGCACAGCAGTTACAATCAATTTACTACTATCAGTTGTTAGAATTCTAAGTGTTACATCAAGCTGTCTTATTTAGGTAATGCCCAAAATGTTCTAATACGATGGTATACAGGGCAGAAAAACATCAGATGTGCCTTGGTTTCAGGAAGTGACGTACAAACCAGGCAAATATTTGCACTTTTGTTCGCGAACACCACTTACGGAAAAAAGAGTTAACTGGTAGAATCCTATCTCTGTATTTTAAGAATATTGATCTCACTTCTGGTGGTTGGTTCTATCTTCTCCAAAAAAATGTAGAAGTCCAGCGTACATATAAAGTCAAGAAAATTTTGTTGTCCCGCCCGCGAGCTTGACTCCATGAGCCATCTTTCACCAACATACGACCAACTCCTTAATTCCAGTTGTTCAAGCGTTACCATGGGAATAGTCAAGGTTGTCCCAAACTTCCCTCATGTCCAGCTTGTGAAACTAGGACTTCACATAATGAAACTAATGTAATTTACTTCTCGGGTCCAATCCTTCTTATAGGGACGTAGAAACTTGCTAGACCAAAGTCTTGCCCAATAAATTAGGGGTTTAAAATTATCAATATGTTGTATGTTCTTTACGGCCAAATCTAAACACAGGCGTGTCGTTGGAGCACTTTGAGGCAAGCTGAATAGAGATCTCATAAATCTATTTTCGGCTGTAACTAATTTTGATAGATTACAAGGCCCCCAAATCTCTGAGCCATATAAAGCAGCCCTAACCACTTGTGCAGGGTATATCTTTAGTACTGGAGATATGGGATGAAAAGTAGAAGAGCTTTGGTCTCTTACAACAACAAATGGTCTATGCTGCAATGTTAGTTGGCTTTTAGTAATCTCTGGTGCCCATGACGCGTAATTTCCCAGCGTATCCCCAAATAATCAAACTCCTTCACTCTCTCTAGTGCAGTGTCCCCAGATAAACCTTTCCCCTAAAGGATCTCTGGGGTTTAAAGGCCATACATTTTGTTTTGCTTGGGTTCCTTTCTAGTCCATGTTGCTTGCAAAAAGTAGAACATTTAAGAAGCAATATTCAACGGCATATGGGTGTGTTTGATATTAATAGGGTATCATCTGCAAATAAAAAGGTGGGAATTTTCTATCCAGCCATGATGAGTGAATCATTACGTAAAGTCAATTGCTCCATTTATATATAGTTGGGGCTAAAAAACAGTTCTGACAGACACCTCTCTCAATGGTGATTCTATTTGCCAGCTCGCCTTTCCTGTCCCATCTTGGTTGGGCATAGTTCTTACTATAAAGTTGCATAATTATTATTTCCAACAAGGTTTTCAGCATTTTCATGTTTCTCAGTACAGTCCATAATTTGGCCTGAGGGACCAAATTAAAAGCGTCCCTGAAGTCCACAAAAGGCACATACAAATGCTCTCGGTGAAGAGTAACAGCTTTCTAGATCAGTAAAATAAAACAAAAGACCTGGTCAATAACGCATGTATCATCCCTGAATCCTGCCTGACACTGGGATAGAATTTGCAATGCATGCATCCAGTCATGTACTTTGGCCAAAATGTGTCTGCAAAAAATCTTTTGCACGAAATGAGAAATGAAATGATTTAGATTTATGTCGCGCAAAAATCACCCACAGGCATCAAGGAGCTGATCGCTAATCTTGAGAGTAGACTCTGCCCATGGAGAGATCCTACAATGGAGTATTTGACCTTCTTACAGAAAGAAGAGCCAGTTTTTTAAGGCCTTCCTGAAAGGAGTATGCCGCTTCATGCAGGTCAAATGAAGGAGGAGAGAATTCCAGAGCTTGGCAGCCGCAACTAAAAACAATCTGCCTCCCTTTCTCTTTCTCCGAACTCTGGGAATGACAATGGAATTGTGGACCGCCAAGCAAAGATGTCTACTAGGGGAAAGCCAATAAAACATGGTTTTGATTCCACCTAGGCTAGAACCATACAGTGCTTTATGAACAATGCGCATAGCTTTAAAAGTGACACGTTTCTGTACAGGAAGCCAGTGAAGTTCATGCAATCCTCTTGAGACTGACAGATGCTTGGGGATATCAAATGTCAGCCTTGCCGCTGCAGTTTGTGCCAGTTGCAGCTTGGCTAGAGTTGTCGCATTAGCATCAAGATATAGTGCATTGGAATAGTCAATCATGGATGAGATTAGTGCTAAGGCTACCTGTTTTCATGCAGGGGAAGAAATAAATGGACATGGAAAAATCTTCCTCAAAGTTCTGATAATCTAGAAACAGGCCAACCCAGTACGATTGACCTGGAGGTCAACTGACAGGTCACTATCCAGGATGACTTCTATGTATGTGTCAATCAAGATGATTGACCTGTAATTCCCAGGTGTATCTCTATTCTCTTTTGTGGATATTGGAATGATCTCTGCTCCTCTCCAAGAAACAGGAAACTTGGCACCAGCTGAGACTGTGTTAGTTAGCATAGTGATGTAAGGCCCCCACCCAACAGACTCTAATCAATAGTGATCCAATGCATTCTCATCCAGTCCTGGAGCTTTACCAGCCTTTAGGGACTCTAAGCTTAAATAGTGTTCCCAAAGTAAAATGAATAGGGTGTTTTAGACCTGTCAGCCTTAGGGTGCTCTTCCCCAAAACATTTTGCCTTCCTCCTCCATTTTTGTTGATCTCTTTTTTACTGGCCTTTAGACACTGTGCACTTTACTGATGCTAACCAGTGCTAAAGTGCATGTGCTCACTCCTTAAACATGGTACCATTGGCTCATCCCCAACTGGCATATTTGAGTTACTTATAAGTCCCTAGAAAAATGGTGCTACATGTGCCCAAGGCCTGTGCAGTAAATGCTACCAGTGGGCCTGCAGCACTTATTGTGCCACCCACTTAACAGGCCCTTTAAACATGTCTCAGGCCTGCCGTTGTAGCCTGTGTGTACAGTTCTAAATTGTCATTTCGGCCTGGTAAAATAAACCTTTTTGCAGGCCCAAAACTTCTTTTTTTAATACATATAAGTCACCCCACAGGGCAGGGTTCAATGTATTTAAATAGTCTGACTTATGTTTTTAAGTTTTACATGTTCCGGAAGTGAAAAACTCTTAAATGCATTTTTTGCCACTTCAAGGTCTATCTCTCCCATGGGATAACACTGGAGGTGCCTCAGTGCATTTAATAGGCTGTAATTTCCAAATGGGAACAGGTAACAAACTAATTTTGGTGGATTTGCAATTGTGATGAAAAGTCCTCTCTTATGATGAAGTCGGATTTTAAATGAAAATTTTGAAAATGCCACATTCATAAGGTTGCAAAAAGAACAATTGATGGATGGTATGCTGAACAATGTCAAACATTCCCCCCAAGCACCGAGATCTGGGCCTAAATCCATCGTTTTTTTGCCGACCATGCCATTACTGTTTAAACTCAGCCATATGCAAATCAGTATTGGACCTGCTCCCCATGTGAACAGTCGAACCCGAACTGCCAGGCCAGGTCCTCTGTGGACCAGAAACAAGCATTCTGGAACCGGTTTCGGGGTACCACTCTCATCAGCCTGGCTAGCTTGAATACAGTGCTAAGATGAGCACAAGACCCACGTCTAGGCATACCCATCCCACTGGGGGTGACAAATGCAAAAAGAACAATTGATGGACGACTGGGTCCAAACTGAGGTGGCGTGCTGAGCAGAAAAATGATTGATTAAACCCAGATCTTTGCGATTGGGGTGAATATTTGCATTGTTTGGTATTCCGTCCATTATTTGTTCTATCTTCTTTTGTCTCCCTAAGTGGGACGGGTATGCCCAGATGTGGGTCCTGTGCTCACTGTGCCACTGGATTTAATCTGGCCTGGCTGATGAGGGATAATACCCAGAAACTGGTCCTTGGATGCTTGTTTCTGGTCCAGGGAGGACCTGGCTTGGCAGTTCGGGCAGGACTGTTCCCATGAGGAGCAGGGTCAAGACTGATTTGAAGATGGCTGAGTCCAAACTGGGATGGCGTGGTGAGCAAAAAACAATGGATTAAACCCAGATCTTTGTGACTGGGGTGAATATTTGCATTGTTCAGCATTTCGTCTGTCATTTATTCTTTTTGATTTTGTCGCCCTAAGTGGGATGGGTATGGCCAGACATGGGTCCTGTGTTCACTTGGCCACTGGATTCAAGCTAGCCTGGCTGATGAGGGGTGATACCCCAAAACCGGTCCCATGATGCTTGTTTCCGGTCCAAGGAAGACCTGGCTTGGCAGTTTGGGCTGGACTGTTCCCATGAGCAGCAGAGTCAAAACTGATTTGCACATGGCTGGGTCCAAACTGGGGTGGCGTGATGAGCAAAAAAAGATGGATTAAATCCAGATCTTAGTTACTGGGGGTGAATGTCTGCATTGTTTAACATTCCGTCCATCATTTGTTCTTTTTACTTTTAGAAAGTTGGCATTTTCCTGCCATAGCCATTTAGTGCCTGCAGCCTGCCTCTGGGTCACATGCCTGGGTGTAGCTGACAGTTGGGCTTTGTGTATTTTTCCTAAACAACCCCATACAATAGAGTGCTTAGGTATGTCTGGATGGGCCGGGAAACAACCTTTACAACGCAGTCATCACATCGCACTACATTTACAATGCAATCATTACATTGCAACATCCTTTCCAACGCATGTCAATACAACGCAGCCATTACATTGCATGTCACTACAATGCAGGCATTACATTGCATGTCATTACAACGCATACCATTACAATGCATAGTACCCCTACGCTATCCAACACTTACCCTACTGTTGCACCTCCTGGAGTTAGAATAGTAATTTTTACCCCTCCACTATCCAACACTTACCCTACTGTTGCTCCCTCTGGAGTTAGAAGAATAATTTTTACCTCTACACTAGCAAACACTTACCCTACTATTGCACCCCCTGTTGTTACAATAGTAACTTTTACCCCTATACTGTCCAACATTTACCTTAAATGCAATGTAATGGTATGCGTTGTAATGGTATGCGTTGTAAAGGTATAATGCGATGTAACGGAATGCGTTGTAAATGTAGTTTTAAAGGATTTGTTGTAATGGCATGAGATGTAAATGTATGCATTGTAAGGGATGTTGAGGTATAAAAACTGCATTGTAAAGGCATGCGTTGTAAATGTATGCGTTGTAACATCATACATTCAGATGGGCCATCACTGGCAGGATGGGAGTGCCGAGCTGGGCACTCACGTACCTACACTTGAATAGGCTGTGTCCTGCCTCCATACAAAGGATTGCATACCCCCTGTAGTTAGCCTGGAGCCAGGGCAGGGAAGGCAGGATGACTGGGGACTTCAAAGGTAAACCTCTAGAAGCTTATCCCAGTTCAAAGGCAGAACTTGGTGTAACTATTGGACCTCAGACACCCACTCTTGAGTACACTTCTGGACCTGTGGATCCTCTGCCAGGAAGAAGAATGTCTGTGCTGCTGAAAGGACTGCTGCCCTGCTGTGTTGACTTCCTGCCTGCTGCCCTCCCGCCTGGATGAGAAGGACTGGGCCTGCTTCTGTTGAACCCAGGCTCCCAAATTGACTCCAAGGGCTAGTTGGCTGACCTCCTGACTAAAGCCTCAGGGACAGACGTTTTCAATAACATTGAACCCAGCACCTGGACTCTGCCGTCTGTGAGTTCTACCCTGTCAAGTGTTGCCACCCTTGTTCTGAACCCTTGGAAGTGGGCCCCAGAGGTGCTCTACCAGCCCATCTGTGGCCCCAACAGAATCTGCTCTGCTGAGCGATGCAATCCCGAACAGAACTGATACATCACCTCTGCTGCGAGGGTTCTCCTGACGCAAGGATTCCACATTGACCTTGCAGCTCGCATAGGAACTGCTCCCTGTGCAATCTTTCCCTACGCACGCCTTCGTATCGCAAATCTCTCATTGAGGCAGCCTTGTCAATAACACAGGCTCCCGTAATGCAGCCTCACAGCTCCTGGAAACTGACACATCGCCGTGATTGTGCGATGCATCTTCTACACCAGACTTTGCATAGCAAGCCCTTGGCGACAGGATCCCCGAGGATGATCCAGAATCTTGCATCGTAGTCTCACAGCACCTCGGAGCTAATACATCACCTCGGCTGCGCAATGCACCTTGGCGCGGGACCACATAATGCTCAGCAACCAGGACTTAAGGTACTCTTGTTCAGCAGGCCCAATTGGGTCCCTGTAGTTGGCCCGCGCTCCATCACTTTCAGCTGAACTTGTGATTTTGTCCCAGTCTGGCATGACCAGATATCCGCATTTAGCGCTTTGTGCTTTTCTGCGCTATTTTCACTGAAATGTTTAAAATTGCATATCTCTGGTTCAACTGATTGGATTTGTGTAGTCTTGGTGTTGTTTTATTCATTACAAATTACTAAACTGGTGTGGGATCCTTTTTTTGGTGGGTTTTCACTGTGTTACTGTTTGAAGTGTTGGACAAATATTTTACACATTACCTCTGACTAAGACTAACAGCTCTGTGCCAAGCTATCCAGGGGTTGTGCACAGGTTAATTTAGGGCTTGCTTGTGACTTCACCCTGACAAGGATTGTGGTTCCTGCTTGAGTACAGTTTCACCCCCCTCAACCAGTAACCCAATTTCTTACAGGGTGTTTAGATCTTCCTTACTTAGAGTATTAAACTAGACACTTACTTCAGTCTAGTTGTAATCTATGTCTTGGGCTTTATAGAGATCTGGAAGATGTTGTGACCAATTCTGCAGTTGTATACAGAACTCTTACTCCCTGCTTTACTGCTGACCTGGGAGAAAACTTGCCGAAATGCCCTTTGATCTCCAACTTTTAGGGCAACAGCCCGGTCTTACCATTTATCCTCCTCCCATTTTCTCCTACTAACGTTGCGTACATGCTTGTACTCCTTCATAATGGCTACTATTGCTTATTTGCTGCCACTCTTGACAGCTTCTATAAATGTAGTCTTAGCATGCTTGCAGCTTTTATTATATCTAAGACTTTCTTTGTCTTTAAAGGGCAGGTTTGACACATTCCTATAAAAAATTTCCCTGAGTAGTTCAACCATGATACCGTGCGTATTTGTTAACAGAATCTTGTTCTCCTGCAGCGTTACTAAAGGGTTCCAGGACATCAACTACTAAAGAGAGAATATTAGCATATTATTCGAGTCATTCCCAAATTTGAGGCCACCTAATATTTCTCATATTGTTTGTATGATAAATTGGTGCTTCTGGGGCATTCTGGACGGAAAGATCTACAAGCGGGATGTTCTTTAGAGTAAGGGAAAGCAAACTGTGGTCACTGTCATCTCTATCAAGTACAGTCATATCACCCTTATTGGGCCATATGCGTAAATATAGGAGAGTGTAATTGATTTTACTTATAGTCTGTGCCCTTTTAAATGTATGCATGGCTTCACGATCTGATATGGAATGGTTATTACTAGCCCGAAACCCATGCCAAGGATCAAAGTATGCTAGTTGTAGTGTTGCTAAAGGTCCTTTCTCTATAGGTGGTGCCATTAACATAGGGCTATCCCATTCCCCATCCTCCTCTCCCAGTAGAGTGCAAATTGTGCTTGGGGTTCAAAGATCTTAAAGAAATCCCCTGCAGCAAGTACAGGGCAATTTACATTAGTGTGTTCCAAGTATTCATCCAGGAAGTGAATAGTAGGTTTTTCATTAATCCGCTTAGTACTGCGATTATACACATTATAACATTTTATAAATGATCCTCTGAAGAGGAAGTTGATAACCCTAATATATCAGGGGACCTCATATCAAGGCATTTGATTTTAGAGTTCAATGAGGTCTTTATCCAGAGACGTAATCCCTCTGATAGATGCCTGGTTGCTGATGGTCGTGCTTCCACACTAAAATTCAGGTAGCCTGATCTGTGAGTCGGTGCTGCTGCCCATGTTTCTTGAAAAACACATATCTTGTACTGTAATGGCCTGATAATTCTGCCAATCACCAGGACATACGACCTTATCCCCTATTGGGACCCAAAAGGACACAATACTTCACAATACTTACCCAAGAAAGGAATAATACTAACAACTAACTAAAGATATGGCCATTGCTGAGGAGCTCACACATAACAACGCCAACTGGTGACAACAATGCAAGAAACCAAGGGCCACAAGGTTAACGTACCCCAGGGTACGACAACAACACAATACCAAGGGCCACAAAGTAACAACAATGTGAACAAAGCCCACCCAGGTGGGACTACATCAATGCGCACTCCTCCCAACAAGGCCTGGGGTGGAAGAATTAGAATTTATCTCTCGTTAAGGGTCAGACAACCTCTCGAAGCAGCAATTGCCCATTTGAAGGGAATTCACCCGTCCTTCTATAAGCATTTGGTCAAAAAGGAGCCTGCTCTCCCTTCACAAAGAATACAAACAAATAATTATATGCTCTGGGGTTTCTTTATTACACAAAGATAAAATTACAAAAGAAAAGAATCTCTACAATGTCACGATAGACCTTCTTCAAATCAGCACCTAAGCAATTGCTAAACGCAATCAGTGAGACAAATATGTATAGATATAACTTATATGTATATAAATGTATGAAACCTGAAAATAGGAGAGGATAGGTAGACAAGAACAGTAAGAATATAAGAGTTAGAGGAACACCTCACCAAGTTTCTACACATCCCGTTTCCACTTCGCCAGAGGGGAGTCCGTTTCTCCAGCCGAATCAGGATTCTCTGTCCACCGTCACAGCTACACGTCTGTACTGTGATGAACTACCAGTGGTCGAGACCCAAACACCCCCTTTAGTACAAGTGGAAACATAAGACAAAGCTTCTAGCGAGCCTCACCCCCTTTTCCCATCAGATTCCGTACCACTCCGCGCCAAGACCACAGCATCAGCTAGCTAGGCATCTGTTATGACTCCGAAGCAGAGTGAGGACATTCCTCTGACAAAAAACGGTTCCTATCAGCATACAAGGTGCAGAAAACAAGTGAAAAGCATAACACGACTTCTCACCTAGAAAGGCTCAGAAGATGGCGACAGCTTAGAAAATGGAGTCGCTTAAGCATAGGCCACTACTCCCACAAAGAGCCAAAATTAGTATGCAAGATGGCATAAGAGTATGCTAAAGCCAATAGGTAAGCACTGCCACGGAGCAAGATACAGTCGAAAACAGAGAAGGCATCATCAAGCCCTACTTTGTAGCTAATTCATATTATGTAGGCCTACACAGCACTATATTAGAGCAAAATATACTGAGATGGTAGTGGGCAGCGGTCATAATCGAGCCGTTTATCCGTAAAAATAGCTGTCACTACAGATACCCATCTATGAAATCTCCAATCCCATCTGTGAACCTTTAAACTTAGCCCTCAGACCAGCCACATTCCAAGATAAAAGGCAGATCTTAGAGGAATCCAATGAGTCAGGGCCTTTTTGATAGGCACACTTAATATGGCAGCTCCTGTTACTTAGATTGGATATGCCTGACCTAATACCTAGATACCCACTCATATTGAAGATCAAGCCCCCTCTTCGCTGAACAGTGACCTAATGAGCTACAGTAATTATGGGTGTCCCTTCACTAATTATCTGATGCCTATTTCCATGTCAATCCACCACATTGAGTTCAGAAATTAAACAGTATCTTGCTGGTGTTCGAGTCGTAATTTTCCCTCCAGCAAAGGGGTCATGGGAAGCTTTGTTAAATTCACAGAGCTGATCAGGTAATTGCCAACCAGGTGGTGGCTTAAATTTAACACGAATAACAGATCCTTGTGCCAGGCTAGTGTGTAGCGCTAGATCCACCAATCCCTCCATTATACCCCTTCCTGCTACTTTTAAAACAATGTACTCATATGCATCACTAGGCAGCGAATCTCGATAAACTTGTAAGCAATCTAATATCATTACTGAATAGCACTTGCATGAGTATTTCTTAGGGAACCAATATTCTCCCTAACGTTTGGGGCAGCTTTGGGACATTAATTATGTACAGCTCTTTGTCACTGCATATAATAGGGTCTTGTGGATAGCATGAAGTGCCTCTGTACTTACAAGGACCAGAGGTAATCAGAGGATTGATATTTGGGGCTCTGGCATGCATAAAGACTTTGTTTAACAATTGGCTAATTGAATCTATATACTCCATCTTTGCCAACCTGACCCAAGTGTTTCTTTCCATCTGAGGCAATGAAATTAGTAGCAGCTATTTGTTTTTGCCTGCCACCTAACTGTGGTTCTATGGTGTTACGTTCTTCTCCACCCTGTGTCTTGCTTACATTTATGGTACCCAAACTTTGTAGTTTGTCTACTTTGCTGTATAATTCAAGGGCAAGGTATCTTAATTGGCTAATTCAATTCCTAGGTATATTTAAAATGTTCAGTTGCTCAATATTAAAGTTAAGTTCCCTGTTAAGAGTGGGAATGTCCTTATCTGTATGAAGTGGTTGTCCCAATGCTTCGACGCCCTGGGATGTAACACTTGGTGTCTCTATTATCCTAAGCAGTTCAAACCTATTATGGCAGCTTATATTTGAGATGCGTTCACTTACAGGCATTGGTGGTGTAGTGTCTTGTGAGTAAGAAATGATGGAACCATTTTGGCACTTGATAGACTCCGGAGAACTGTGACGTAAGTGTTAGAGCGGAATGTTGTGAAGGCTGGTTTAGAATATGGAGTTTGCAGTTACACACAGATGAATAAAGACATGTAATACTAAGCTCTGTGTGTGGCATACTCATTGGTGGGTACCCAGGCTGAGGAGGATGCTTCAACTGGAAACGAGTTAGAGGATAAGTAGCCCAAAGATCGACAGCGCTATCTCAGAGTGTTTGCTGTGGTCCAAGCAAACTGCGTGTGCATGCCACGTGTGTTGCAGTCAAAGTACGGAACTGACGTTTAACACATGTGTAGTCAAAGTACAACTCAAGCCGCTGTAAAACATTGAAAACAAAGAAAGCATTGCAAAGGAATCTACATATCGGTGACCGAGAACGTACATAAAGGTACCGGACTGCTATGCAGCATACAGCCAGATGTAATACGGAGAGAGCATCTATCGACAATCACAAATTGCAAGATAACATTACAATTAGAAAGTGGTGAAGACGAAGAGTGGGCAAAGAGATGCCAAAGAATAAACCGGTTATTTACTCACCAGAACCTGAAAAAAGTATGCCAGTACAACCTCAGGCCACGTGCTGCAACCCAGGCAAAGCACACGGGTTGTGCTTACCAAGCTGGTTACAATCCAAACCGACTGAAGATATCTTTGGAACTGTGGAATGCTGAGAGAATTGAGGCACAGACTGAGGCAGTTTTTCTAAAAGTCATCAAGGATGATCCAGAGGGCAGCAAATCTCAAGGCCTTAGAGATGGCTCACACAAACAGTTGCAGGATGAACAGCCAAGGGAGCTGGAGAGAGCCCCACCCTCAACATCAGCCAGTTCCATAAATGGCTACCATGCTGCTGCTTTCCTGAAACCACCACCACTGCTTGATACTGCCAAAAAGCTGAATATTGGTGATAGATGGACTGCTTCGATAGAGATATTTGATGAATTCATTAATGCACTTGGAGAGACTGATAACAAAACGATTGTCAAGTACCTTAAAAACCTTGCGGGTGATAATAGATAAAGAAAATGCTGGAAACTGATGAAGAAGCGACATATTGCCAGATTAAGGAAGTGCTGAATTCCAAGTTTAATCCAGTGCCAAATATTGATTAAGAATGATACATCATTAACCAAAAACGCAAGAAAGTTGGTGAAACCATTGATGAATTTGTGGAGAGACTAAACACACTCATAAGACATTGTAAGTTCAATTAATTTAATGATGAAGAAGAGATGTGTCTGACAGTTATTGATGGATGATTGTCAGATTCATTCAGAAGACAAATGCTGGGAGAAACTCTTAGTCTGGAGCGAGTGTTAATGACTGCCAGAGCCGAAGAGCATGCTGATAGACAAGCTGCTGACATGGAAGATGGAGGTGCCCAGTATTAATCCGTCGTGAGTGTGAAAAGTAAGCCAAAACAAAAGATTGAAGGACACAAAGTGATCGCTACCTGTAAAAAAATAGTTGTCTTTTAGATGTGGATTTTCGTTTCCATATGAAGGTAAATGCCCCTCTCTTGGATAGATATGTAAAGGCTATGGGGAGAAGGACCATTTTGTGACAATCTGCAAAGCAAAGGAAAAAGTAAGTGTGTCAAGGTGCGAAGACAAAATGGCTGCCAGAATGTTCCAGAAGCAATGTTCGATGCAGACCCACAAGGCCAAGGAGCGACATCAGTTAAGACAAATCAACTCTGAACGAAGTTAATCGTTATCTAAGTCATTGTCAAACAGTTCCCCTGTATCACGTGACAGCAATGAAAATGATTGTGTCATGTTGATGTTAACCCCAGAAAAGCACTCGCATGTTGGTTTGGCCGCTTGTGAAGAAAAATGTCAGTCAAAGACAAAGTCATTCAAACATTGTCTGAAGATTACAATGAAAATTAAGGGTTGTTCTATACCTTACATTATTGACAGTGGTGCATTGATAAACATTATGCCTGAGGAGAAATACAATGAACTATCGCCATTGCTGTAACTTACACCATTGAAAACCAAAGTTTATACATGGGCTGCATCGATGCCCTTAAAAAGTCAAGGTTCATTTGTAGCGACAATGAAACACAAGAAAGTGATGGTGCAAGCACCCATCCATGTGCTTCAAGGCACAGCGTCAAGTACTTGTCTACTCAGTTTCAGCACAGCCACTGATAGGGGACTGGCTTCTGTTCATTACAACATGAATGCGCACCATAAACTAGTAAGTCAGTTCCCTTCATTATTTCATGGTTTGGGAAAGCTTAAGACCATGGAAGTAAAGTTGCATACTAATGAGGATGTCTGTCCTGTTGCTCAGTGCAATAGACAAATTGCTTTTCATTTGCATGAAGCTGTTGAAAAAGAACTTGAAGTGTTACTTAAGCATGATATTACTGAGAGGTCAACTAGTCCAACGCCATGGGATTCTCCCATAGTAGTAGTGCCTAAAAAGGACAGTGGAGGAGCTGTAGGCATATGCGTTGACATGCATCAGACAAACAAGACAATTGAACAAGATAGAACGACATCCATGTCTGCACATTGCTTACATGATAACACAATTAAATGGTGCAAAGGTCTTCTCTCGCCTTAATTTAAATAAAGGTTCACATCAGTTATAACTTGAGGAAGATTGCAGGTACATTACAACCTTTTCTACACATGTCAGCCTGTTTCGAGCCAAAAGGTTAAAAATATTGTGGCCATATCTTTTCTGGTGGGGGTATGACACCAAATCCTGCTAAAGTACAAGTGTTGTCAAATGCTGATCCTTCACAAGATGTTTCTATGGTGCGTTAATTTCTTGGAATGAGCAGTTACTGTTCCACATACATACAAGACTTTGCCACTGTAAGTGCTCTGATGAGAGACTTGACAAAAAAGAAAGTTTCAGTTCTTTGGTCACATGAATGTGAGAAAAGCTTTAAAAGAATTAAGCAAGCCATTGAAAATGCTACTGAAATGGCATACTTCAATCTGAAGCTTCATACAGAACTTGTTGACGCTTGCCCAGTCGGGTTACGCATAATCCTTACACAGCACAGCGACCGCCCGAATGCTATAATTCATATTGTGGCATATGCAAGTAGACATTTGTCACAAACAGAATGTGATTACTCACAACCAGAAAAAGAAAGTTTATCCATGGTATGGGCTTGTGAACATTTCCATATATTCCTGTATGGAAAACCTTTTACGATGGTAACTGATCATCAAGCTTTACTGACTACATTTGGCAATCCAGAGGCCAAAATGCCTCCTTGCCTAGAACGATGGGGACTATGGTTACAAGAGTATAATTATACCACTGTGAAGAATCAGAAACCTGCTGACTACTTTTCCAGAGTACCTATATGTGGTCACAGTACTCCATTCAAGGCGGCTGAGGCCTATATCAGCTTCATCATAAAATCAAACACACAAGGTTGCCATTTCGTTAGCCTAGATTATCACTGCCACGAGCCATGATAATGGTATGTTAAAGTTAAAGAATAACTTTTCACATCAGTCATGGAATCAACGCACTTGACCTCTCACTAGTGATGGTGAATATCAAAAAACAAAAATGTCAATGATGAACTGTCCATAACTCAGTAATGAGTTATGCTACGAGGGTCAGCAATATGGATTTGGTAGAGTCTGCAAAAGAAAATAATTGAAGTGGCCCATTAAGGACATCGTAGAATCGTAGCCACAAAACAAGTTTTCTGAGACCGAGTCAGGTTTCCATATCTTGATGACAGGGTTGAAAAGGAATTAAAGGCCTGTTATTTATGCAACAGCATTTCTACAAAAACTACTCACCACACCTAGAACATGTCAGAACTCCCAAAGCATGCATGGGAGAGAAAAGCCATTTACTTTTTCAGTCGACTCAATAATGGGCATCACCTGATTATGGACGAATACTCAAGAATTTCATTAACTGAAGATCTTTCTTCTACTACTCAAGAAAGTGTCATTGAAATACTGGACTCTTTGTGACATGAGGTGTTCCGACCATAGTAAAGTCTGACAATAGCCCCCCTTTCAGCAGTCAAGAATTTAGAGATTTCTTGGAGCATTTAAATATCAAGCATCAGAAGAGTACACATTTATGGTCCAATGCCACCAGACTTGTAGAATATTTTAGGAGTACACTAAAAAAAGCAGTACAGCGCGCTACTCTTGAGAAGCTCGATTTGAAAGCTGTGTTGAACTCTACCCTGAGTGCTTATTGTTCAACACCCCACTTGATCACAAGTGAAAGTCCTTTGACCTTGATGTTTGGGGGAGGAATGAACACCAATTTACCTCAATGGACCAATCACAGAAATAAAGATGAGAAAGCAACTTAGACTTGGTGAATAAACACAGGATGAAAACATATGCTGACCAAAGACGATGTGCGAAGAACATTGTCTTTGAGAAAGGTGATTGAGTGCTCACATGACAGATGTGGAGAAGAAAATCTGATGCTCCATTTGATGCAGAACCTTTTCAAGGGATGTATGTCATTACAGCGCATGCTTTTACAACGCATGCCATTACGACGCAACTTTTACAACGCAAGTCGTTACAACGACTTGCGTTGGGGGGCGCTGGATAGTGAATAGTTTAATTTATTATTCCAACTCCAGTCCCCGTGAATAGTAGGGAAGGTGATGGATAGTAATTAAGCTATTCCCTATCCTAGAGCGCCCTCCAGCGCAATTCGTTGTAATGACTTGTGTTGTAAAAGTTGTGTCGTAATGGTAGTGCTTTGTAAAAGTTGCGTTTTAAAGGATGTTTCGCTTTTCAAGTGGTGTCTACTAAGAAACACATGGTGACTGCCAAGCACCCTGGGAAGCCTATTATCAGCGACTCTTCTCATTTTAGGCACTTAACTAATCCTTCATCAGATCTAACTTTTGAAGGAGAGACTGGGTCTGAAACATCAGTGACTGATGTGGCCTCTACACAATTGTCACAGATCCTAGAAGTTGGTGATGACACTTCCCAGTTTCCAAAAAGAAGATGAGGTCAAGGTTAAAGCCTCAGAAAGATTAATTGAAGAGATTTATTTGCATATGTCTATCTATGTATATATTTTGTAAAAATAAAGCTGTTTTATTTAACAGAGGGGGAGATGTAGTTTCTTGTGAGTCAGAAATGATGGAACCCTTTTTGATCCTGAAAGACTTTGCAGAATGGTAACGTAAGCGTTAGAGCAGAATGCAGTGAAGGCTGGTTTACAATGTTGAGTTCGCAGTTACATGCAGAAGAATAAAGACTTGTAATACCAAGCTCTGTGTGTGGCGTAGTCATCGGCAGGTACCCGGGCTGGGAAGGACGCTACAGGTGGCAGTCTTAAAGAGGAACCTGAAATCTTTTCTTACGGTGAATACTGAACAGTAGCGTAGCTAGGCCTTTTGCCGCCCTTGGCGGTCCCAGCCATTGCCACACCACTGTGGCCATAAGAGCAGGGGTGGGTGGGTTAGGGTGCTGGCGAACAAATCCTGTGTTTGCCGCCCTGCGGCAGATGCAGGTAAGAGTGGGGGGTAGGCTGCCACCCCCAAAACTCATGCTGCCTGGGACGGACCGCCCCCCTTGTTATGCCACTGCTCAACAAGAATATTCCCTCTCCAATTGGAGCCTAGTGACCTATCAACATACTGGGATTCTGCTGGTCCAATCTGAGTGCTATTGCATCTTGGAACTTCAAGGGTTAACGTGGTGTCAGTTTTCTTTGCCCTAATTAAAATATTAACAACCCTGGGGCCCGTTTGAGCAGAATTTTAAACTGATTCAACCTCTTCTGTTAGGTCGCCTAGTACTTCTATCATAGAGTTACTGGCTACAGGGCTCACTGTTTATTTAATTTTGGCCACTCCCTGTGGCCTATCAGCCGCTCTTCTTTTGCCCATTGTGTGAGGTTAAATAAGAGTCCTCTGTATAATTAAATCTTAATTGAACCCATTCACTTCCCTATTCACATACAATAGCACAATAGCTTCACATATTCCAAGAGCATGCCTTTCGTGGAAGCGGAGTAAATTCAACGAAACAACACAAACTAAAATTAATTAAGGCCAAACAAAAACGACAAACATGCCCCATTACTGCAAGTGAGCATCAGGCAGCTTTACAGATTACAATCCACTGTGGTAAACAGAAAAGCCTTCCTTCAGAGGTAACTACACATAATTCATTTTTCTAGTTACATAATGCGAATTTCGCCATAGCCATGTGCAAATAGTTCCCAAAAGTGCCCATTGTTAATACTATTTAGCTGTACTGACAGGGCTTTAAGTGGGCCGGGTCCTGCCGGTGTCCAGCACCGGCAGTTTTTAGAAAGCAGGTGCCGAGACGGGTCCCTATCGGGCTCTACATTTTTAGCCTCAGGGTGAAAAAAAAATGTAACCCTGCATTAGTACAACCCATCACTGCTTTTGATGTAACTTCAAAGACTCCTTTTTCAGTTGTATATAGCGCAAACTTGGAGCGCTTTACCTGAGCACCCGTTACATTACACAAGGACATATGCATTTTTTTTTTTATCACAGGCTCTGGCCTGTTTTCTCAGCTCGAAGGTCGCTGCTCTAGCCTTATGCCATAACCTCGCCCACAAGAACAGCCCCATTTTCAATACTATATACAACGAAGTGATAGTTGTTGCTTATTTATCTTATGCAACTAACAACCATTGACAAAGCCAAAAGTCCTGGCTTGTTGTGGGTGTAATGGTATTTGTTGTGTTATATGTCTGGATGATTGGACAGAAGCAGCAAAATACCAGTGTGGCAGCACATTATGCAAAACACAGATGTTTAGCTTAATTGTTTTAAGTCACGTCCTTAATTACAGCGGCCACGCCCCTATTTGAGACCCCCCAGTTTTTTTGTCCCACTTATGCCTTGTGTACTGATGATGTAATACTGTCCGTCCATGGGAGCTGGAAATTTGTTGAGTAGCAGACGAGCGGGTCCGCCCTTGGCCTGTGCAGCAGGTATAATGTGGCGCTTTATAGCGCGTGTAGGTAATTGGCAGCCCGCCTCCTCAGCAGTGACAGGGAATTTTGGGATTAGTAGCCCCGTTGCAGCTCCCACGTCGACTAAGCCGTCCCACGCAGCGGGGATGGTGTGGCGTGTCATAGCCCTTGCAAGCATTTGGCATTCCGCCTCCTCAGCAGCAGCACGGAATCTTGGGACTAGTAGTCCCGTTAGAGTTCCCACATCGAGCATCTCTAAAATAACTGACTGACTGAATGAACAATATGTGTTGAGCATGAACAAACCTACAGCAGGTTTCTTGGTGCTAAGAGAGAGACTTGCATCTCCTTCCATTTCTGTCTACCTCCATCTTTATACACGTTTCTCTGTCTCTTTTTGTATCATTAATCTTTGTCCCTATCTCTGGCTCTTATCTATTTCATCTATGTATCTGTCACTGTCTTTATCTCTTCTTGTGTTTCTAGTTTTTATTTCTTTCTATTCATATCTTTCTCCTGCTATGAGTTTTGCCATTTTATAATTCTCTCCCAGATGTTGGGGTTCTTGAAAAGCCTCTGGATGGTGCTGATGTTGTATCAACCACAGCCCATCTTTTCTTCCTTATGACTTCCTTTAAATCCTAACATCCTTTGTGTCTGTCTCTCCCGCCCTGACTATTAACATCTTTCTCCCTGCTGGGAGGTTTTACCCCAGCCCTTCATATCTGTCTTTCCATCTCTACTGTCTGTACACTTCTACTCCTGGTTTTGAGTTTCCCCCCCCCCCACCCCCCCCCCGTCTATATCTTGCAGATACCCCTCAAAAACCTCTCTCTATATGTCCCTGATACAGGATTTAACTGACAGCAAGTGCACTGGAGGACAGGAGTTCCAGACTCCCATCTCATCAGTCTAATAATCTTGTGTCATCTCTCTTCACACAGCCTATGACCACACTCTGCTGTCTGCCTCCTGCCCACCCCTCTCCACTCGCGAGCTCTCAATAATCCCCTTTATTGATATGGCTCCCTTCCTTGTAAATCCCTTTTCAGGTCTGGCTTAGTATCGCAGCTGCCTGCCAGATCTGCTTGCCTCCATTGCACTTTACATTTCAAAACTGTAATAAACCATCACACTTTTTGCCACATTAAATTGTCTCTCATAAATTCTGAACACACGGCGCGCTCGTGCTGTAGCAACATTATAGTGCTTCTAAAATATAAAAACTTTTATAAGGGGCATTTAGCCCACCTATCAGCCCAACCATTGGTTGGCTTCATTGTCAATCTTAGCTTCTTCTTTTTCATTTGTGTAGGTGTGTCAACGCCTGACAGCTTCACTTAATTTCTGTGTGTTTTTCTTCTTTCCTGGAGCATGGACCAAGTACTGATTGATTTCTTGATTAATGTTCTTCTGTGCTGCTTGTGCTCGGATTGTGGGACTCTTTGTTTTTGTTTTTGCTTGCAAGACAACTTAAGATCATCAGAGCTGAAGCCTGCACTGCTCAGTATTTCCAAGAGCCAAATGCGAACAACTAGCAATAAGAACATTTTGTGGCATGTGACCAATTTCTGAAACATGCATTTGGCTGCATGTTACTTTTATTGATGATGAAGCTGTAAACACACTCCTTTGTTTAACACTGCTGCCACACAGTATGAGTTTTTCTGAATTAACGTTTGCCTCTGTGCCACATTTACTTATTTATTTTATAATTTACAGGATGTTTCATTCATCACCAAACATGCAAAGTTTTAAAAAGGCTAATGTTTTACCTTTACTTGTACCCACCACTAGCCCCACCCCTGAAATCACCCTCACCTCCTTTTACCTCTACCCACTGTTGAACCCTAAAATCACATTTACCAGCCCTGAAACCTAAATTCACCCTCACACCCTTTACTCACCCTTGATCTCTAAATTCACCCTCAAATCGTTTTACCCTACTCAGCCTGATCCCTCAAGTGACCGTACCTCCCTTTAACGCTACCATCCCCTGGACCCGCAAGTCATCCTCACCTCTCTTTACCAATGCCCACCCCTGAACCCTCGTCACCTTCACCTCCCTTTGCCTCTACCCTCCCCAGAACCCTCAAGTCACCCTCACCTCCCTTTACTTATACCCACCCCAGAACCCTCAATTCACCCTCACCAGTCTCCATCACCTCCCTCTACATCTACCCACCCCTGAGACTTCATGTCACCCTCACCACCCTTTACCTCTACCCACCCCTGAGCCCTCGTCACCCTCAAATCCCCTTACTTCTACCCATCCTTGAGTCCTCAAGTCACTCTCACCTCCCTTTACCTCTACTCACCTCCGAGCACAAAAGTAACTATCACCTCCCCTCTCTCTTTACCTATAACCACTCTGAACACTAAAGTCACCCTCACCTCCCTTTACCAGGCAGGATCTATTTGTTTTGCCAATGTTTCTTTTGCATTGCAGCACATGAAATGAAGGCATTTGTGTATGTCTTATAAGAGACACAATCAAACCGAAACCTATAAATGCCTAACACTTTCCCAAATTCCAAGAACCAAGCTTCCTTACCTTCTAGTCTTTGACAGCACTCTATTGTTTTCTGGCTAGTGGTGTGTGCTATATCTATCTATAAATATATACTAGACATACATTTACGTATGTACATATATATGTACAGCCCTGTAGTATCGTTATTGGGATTATGGGGGTGCCCAATGTCAGCTTCCAATCTCTGATATGCTGTTTTCCCTGCGGCATTGCCAACCTCTGCCAGGCAGTTCTATCACACAGCTGTTAGTTGGCATCAACACCTGGCACAAAGGAGCTGATGGGGTAAAATGTAGCCCAGCTGTGCCAGGATAAGTACTACCACTGGTAGTTGGGGCACAAATCTTCAGCAGCTTCTTCTCTGAAATGAAAAATACACAGAGATACTCATTACCCTTCCAGGATAAAAGCGAGTATACAAGTGACCAGCATGTACAAGGAGGGCACCTCATCGGGGGCAAGGAGTGGGCTCTACCCTAATATAACTCAAGGCCAGGTTTGGCTCCGAAGGTCGGCAATAAAGACTGGTGAAACCTGAGGAACCTATTTACCGAGCTACTCCAGTACCATCTCCTTCAGACTGTAAAACCAAACAAAAACAGGCTGGGTTTCTCACATTGTAATTGTAATTTCATTTATATAGTGCTTACTAACCTCTGTCGAGGCATCGAAGCACTTTTCTGCGAGTAGCATGCTACTCCAGAACGCAAAAAGGATTAGTGGTGAATTAGTAAAGGGAAATATGATTATGGGGCAAGTGATCTCCCCTACTGGAGGCTCCGAAGACAGTCAGCCATCAGTAAAGACCAAGATCCACAGCGTTGTTACCTGAAGACATACACTGAAGTAGGGCAAGGGCCTACATCGTTTCCCTAATAGTCTGCCGCTGGCATTACTGCATGCCAAAGTTGCTGAATTCCAAGGCTGCCTGGCCTTGATTCCACCTCATGCCTCTCTCTTCCACCACACTACACTTCCTATCTCTTTATGTCATGTCTTTCTTGCAGATTGTCAGCCCTGCTTTCTTCCTTTGTCACTGTTTTTCTACCTTTCTCTTACTCCTTCCTTATCCTTTTCTGCCTTTATCTTTCCTGCCATGGGCATGTAATGGAAAAATAAGTCCTTGTTCCCAAGGACGATTCCTAGGGCCCACCATCTGCATACATTTAGCAGTTTTTAAACCTGCTGTCTTCCCATTAAGAGCCACTTTACTTTGCCTCTGCTCCCTCTTCGTCTGGTCTTGCAAATTTGTTCCAATTTTTTACGACAGACGATCACCCCTCAAAGTGGACTTCAGGCCGCCCACAATGAGCAGGGCCTGTAATGATGTACAAATAATAAAAGAGTAAATGACTGACTGTGGGCCCTAGCTGCATAAAGTAGGCAAGTGTACATACTTAGCCTCTTCGGCGGAGCATATTATAGTGGGCTCTAGACCCCTGTCTTGAGGTAGTCACAGGAGACGTTCCCCCTCATCTAGAACACCTACCTTATATAATGAACCTCCAGAATTCACTGCCAGATGCATCATTTTCAGAAGTGCCTTGTGCTCGTTCAGCAACTAAAGCCGGAAGACATGGAAGACGTGGGTTAGAAGGTGCATTGGTTTGACACCTATTTACACCCAAAGTTACCTCTCAGTAGCAGAAGCATCAAGGACATTCTTATACACCTATATCTCCCAGCTGTTTGAATTTCCTGACATCCCCCTATGTCCACTGGTGCTTGGTTCACCTCAACCCCCTCTCTATATCAAGTTTTTGATTTTTCCTGACAGCTCCCTCTATATCTAGCAGGTGAGGTCAGCAGAGCTCCCTGATAGCACACAGTTGATGTACACCCTCAGTGCACCTTCTTCTCTCTAGCACGGTGCTCTCTACATCTCTCTGGTCATTTCTGATGTTGAACTTCCATGGTGTCTCCGAAGTGTTATGATCCTTTGGACATGTCCGTTGAAGTTGTGATTCCATCTGACCCTCACTATCTCCATGAAGCCTGCAGTCTCTTCCCTATAAAACTAACAAAAGGCAAGAAAGTGACAAAAATTAGAGCAAGAAAACTTCCTTGGAGGAAATTTTCCTTCGATGAAGGGTCCTCAGTACTAGAGATACAGACATGTGTGAGACCCACAGAATTTTAAAAAATTGATGGGTGTTACCTCACACACTCCCTGGATGTCATGCTTCATCATCGGCCACACCACATTCACCAAAGAAACATCCAGTGGGGAATGGTATTAATCCTTGGAAGACGGAAAGAAAAATAAAGACAGCATTGATCCAACCAGATGGCATCTGTAAATGCAGCCTAGGTGTAAGAAATTATACCGTGCATATATTGCTTGATTGCACACTGATTTTAGCCATACGGAAAGTATTTTTATGTCCAATATTTTTAAAATATAAGGTGAATTCACGTGCTCAAGCAGTTTGTCTTCTTACAGATATGTCATCCTTAGATATTACAATTGCTTTGGGGACATTTTTGAAAGCAACAAACGACTATGTAAGGGAGAAATTAAAGGAGAGGCATTGGTTTTAAATCGTTTTAGAGCTCTCCCAATAATGAGAATTTTATGGATTTACATTCTTGGAAATGGTGTTAATTGAATTATGGTTGTCGTAGGGGGTTATATCACCCGGTATTTTCTTTGTACGTGAAAATGTTTATTTATTTTTTATAGAATTAATAATGTTATCACTATGAGGATCCTAATCATGTTTTTTGTATGGTTTAAAGACTGTGGTCTAAATAAACATCATTTTATCTCTCTCTCTCAGTGGGGAATGGGCCCCTCACGGTCATGAGGAGTATTTTTGAGAGGGTGGTGGATGTGGCAATAGGATCTAGAAAATATAAAATTCCCTGTGCCTAATACCACAGAATATCCTTTAATGTGGTTAGATCTAGGGGATGTCTAAAAACTAAGCTGACGCACTAGATTAGCTAAAATTCCTGTATCTGTAGGGGTCGACATGTTTCAGCCTATCAACCATGTCTAAGCACATCTTAGGCTTTCATCAGCACAACAGATGCTTATTTGTCTAACTCCTAACTGTAAACACTCATTAACAATCAAATGTAATCGAAAGACCATTGCCTACGATTTCTTGTCCACAATGATGACCTCATACTTATGCTAAGGGCCTGCCCGCGCCTGTCGGCCTTCTGGCCCACCGTCATAAGGGTCCTAGGTAAAGTAACGGAAATTGCTGGTGGGGATACAGAGGCATATTATATATTTGATCTGAAGCGCAGTCACAAGAAGCAGAAAGTACAAGCCCGATATGTCATCCTGGCCTTACTCATAGCAAAACGATCAATTACCATGAGGTGGAAGTCCGCTGTGCCCCCCGCAGTGCTTAGCTCGCATGGGACGGTGGTCAGGTGGTGGAGGGTGGAGAGCGTGGCGTAAAGGGGAAGAAAACAGGGGCTTACGGAAGAAGCCAATCTCATTGGACTGGGATTCAATGTTAGAGTTGTTCATAGCCTGGGAACCTCCACCAACATGATACGCTGTAGGACGTAGCTACATAGATCATACTAAACCGTAGGTACTGTGCCAGAGCTCCCCAGGATACACCACTGAATGAATATATTCAACTGCATGCTGTGCAGCTAGAAATGCACATACAAATATAACAGGACTGTGCACCATATTGCATATGAGTGGACAGGAGTGAGTCAGGTAGGGAGGGTGGGGAGGGGTGAAGGGAATGGGGGGGATGGTTGGAGAATGGTGCCTTGTTATGCAGATTGTTACCATGAACCACGCTGTTAGCACTATTTTTGCTATACTTCCGACATTTAACCACAGACCTATAACCGCTGGTATACTTTCCGTTGAATATGTAGGATATTGCGGTTGGTTCATTTCCCTTGGGACTAATGGTACGTACCTAAAGACAGCATAATTGTGTCATGCCAGGACGTTATTAAAAAAAATCAATAAAGTATGTTTAAAGAAAAAACGATCAAACGTCATCAGTCACACAATACCTATTTGTATTTCCTATGAACTAGCATGAGCTGAAGTTGCACGCTTTATGGGTCCTGCAAAATATATACAACAGGAGGCCATTATTAAAACCATATAACTGGAGACATATACAAACTAGACATTTGCATGATAAAAACAAAAACAAAAAGACATGAACTTTTTTTGTTTGTGATGGCTATTTATAACCATTTTTTTACGTGTTTGGTGCACACAACAAACTACTGCACGACTGTGTGAGTAGTGCAAACCATGCATAAATGCACCCATACAACTCATCATTCCCTTACCGTAGCTTCTACTATTCAGGGCCCCATTGAGTGGTTCACGGAGGAATCCTTGAAGTCACACACTGAAATAGAGATAGTCGTAAAGAAAATGTTTGTGAAGCCATCGGTATTTGTAGGAGAGAAAAAGCGTTCACCCCCGTGGGTACATAGCGCTTACTTCGTCGAAGGGATTGCCCCTCTGTTGCTCCTACAGAGGGCTGAGGAACCCTCCATATGTTAACCAGTCATGTAGCGAACCGGAAGTTAAGAGTTTTGCCTGTGCCGCCGTGTCCCTGATACATGGTCTGGGACTCTGCCCACACGTGCAGGGACACTGATGATGTGCTGACGTCATTTGGTGCGATTTGTGCCGCCCAGGTGATGGGGATCGAAGTATTGGCAATTGCCCATACTCGGGAACCCGACGCTATGAATGTATGCGCTTTGGGACAAAAATATATATAAAAAATATTTGTTTGTGGGGGGCGTGGCTTGGACGCCGATCGGGATGGCGGCGTGAGCCTACAGCTCCATGCCTGATCCCATAATTATCCTGGATTCCCGCACTTCTGGGCGGGCAGAAAGCTCAGAAACCGAGCTTTAGTCACCGGACAATCAGAGGGTGACATTCGGGGGCCAGCAGGTTGCCAGGAACGGAGAGGCGACCAGCTAGTAGGGTCCTGCGGGATGGCAGACAAGGAGCCCAAGATGGCGGCCACCCCGAGCAGCGGTAGCTGAGCTGCCGAGTACGGAGGACCGCAGCTGAGGTGCGGCATGGGAGGCGGTCGGAGGACTCCGGCGGATGCTGCCCTTTGCTGCGCGGAGAAGAGAGGCCGCAAAGGGAGTACAGAATGGAACGGAGGCCTGCAGTTCCGGGGCTGCTGGCGGGGAGCCCTTCCCCCCGCTGATGGTGCCGGCGGCCATTTCGCCGGGGAGCGGTCCACAGCGGTGACGTCCGATCCCCACATAGCGGTGGGGATCCGGAGCGGTACTGGAGCTCCGGGATTCGGCCAGGTGCTGAGGAGCGGGAAAGGGAGCAGCACGGCGGTCTCTGCCTGCGGAGGAGAGACCACCAGACGGCGACGGCGGTAGCACAAATGGGACCCCGGTCCGCGAGCGGTGAGCGAGAGCTTGGAAGGGGAACATGCGACCTGGCCTGGCAGAAGCGACTGGTCACTGAGAGGGGAACGGCACATGAGTGCCCAAGATCGTGCAGCTGGTGCGGAACCGACCCGGAGGCCAAGATCCAGGTGGTGAGGGGGCTCGCCTTGCTGCGGGAGTGAGGCGCCCGTGCCCGGTTGGGGCTGCCCTGACTTTAGTGCCTGAGGAGGTGTAGTCGACACCCTGCCCTAGCGCTTGTTGGACCTGGCGCAGGAGGGAGGCGTTGGACGATGGAGCCATTGAGCCGTGGGGAATCCATCGGGTGGTTCCGCCTGGAGAGACTGGGGGTGGCCCCTCCAGATTGTGCGAGTGACTCCCCGAGCGGAGAGCGGCCCGTCCACTTGAAGCGGCGGACATCCCTTGAGCGGACACTAGAGATCGCGGAGTGGAGGAGAGACTCAGGGGGCAACCACCTGGCGGAGGGGCCTTTGAACTGGACGGTCAATCGGGAGCTGCCCAGCGACGATAACTGCAGTTGCCCAGATGAGTTTTAAATAATTCTCCTCCTGAGCAATTACTAAAGCAATATCTTAGGATCAGTTCACAAAAAGCATTCAATTAATATCAAAACAAGTCGGAAGAAATCAATCCAGTGTATTTCAAAAACTTCTTCTTTATTTTTCTTCTTTTCCAGACACTCAGTACTTTTTTTCTTTTCTTTTCTTTTGCCAACACGTGTTTCGTCCTAACTAAATATAGTTAACGGACTTCGTCAGGGCAATGAATATCTTTAATCTATGGTATTGGCGAGACCTCAGGTGATCACAACTTGAAAGTTCCTTCGTAAGGCGATGTCCACTAGGTACCATATATTCTCATAATCTTCACTATCAAAATCCAGTCACTTAGAATCGGATAAAACGTACATGTGCCTCGATTCATGGGGGTCCTGGTGTAATCGGCGTCTAGTGGACATCGCCTTACGAAGGAACTTTCACGTTGTGATCACCTGAGGTCTCGCCAATACCATAGATTAAAGATATTCATTGCCCTGACGAAGTCCGTTAACTATATTTAGTTAGGACGAAACACGTGTTGGCAAAAGAAAAGAAAAGAAAAAAAGTACTGAGTGTCTGGAAAAGAAGAAAAATAAAGAAGAAGTTTTTGAAATACACTGGATTGATTTCTTCCGACTTGTTTTGATATTAATTGAATGCTTTTTGTGAACTGATCCTAAGATATTGCTTTAGTAATTGCTCAGGAGGAGAATTATTTAAAACTCATTATATAGACAGAATTTCTTTTGCCTATTTTTACAGTTTATGACAAGGGACTGTATCTCAACCTTTGAGCAGTGCTAAGCCAGATAGACTCTTCATCTAATAAGAACACTATAAGCGCAAAAAGCCCCTCTTGTCAAGTTGTTAAATTATCTGCAGTTGCCCAGATGGCTGCCAAAGGCAGTAACGTGTGCGAGGAGAGGGGAAGCGGCCAGCTGGCCATACCGAACACGGTCGGGGGTCCGCCCGCAGCGAGGGAGGCATCAGCGCAAGAACTACGACTGAACGCACAGCTGGATGGCATATTGGATGCGATTGCGGCAACCAATGACTCCCTACACCAGGACATTGCTCAGGTGGCCACGGGACTGGGACTGCTGAGGGCGGATCACGCAAAACTATCCGACAAGGTTAAGGATAATGAACAACTGCTCTCGGAACTGAAACCGGCGGTGGTCACCGTAGAACGCAAATTGTCTGATATCCTGGAAAGGATGGCGACGCTGGAGAAACGGGCAGAGGATTCCGAAAGCCGTAACCGGAGGAACAACATCTGGGTGGTGGGCCTGCCAGAAAAAATTGAGGGGGACGATGCCGTGGCCTACATGGAGAACTGGTTGAAAACAGTCGTGGCTCCGGAGGGCTTATCTCCGTTCTTCTCCCTGGAGCGTGCACACAGGGTCCTGACTCGCCCGCCCATGTAGGGGCGCCCTCCGCGCCCGATGGTGATCAGACTCTTGCACTACAAGGACCGTGACTTCCTGATTCAAAGAGCACGCTCGGTGGGCCCCTTCAAAACAGACAATAGCCCGGTCACGATCTTCCCGGACTACACCCAAGAGGTCCAGAGGAACAGGGCGTCCTTTTTGGCCGTGAAGAAAGAACTGAGAAACAAGGGTATTCAGTACTCGCTACTCTACCCGGCCAAATTACGGGTGATCCTGGACGGGACGACCCAATTCTTCCAAACCCCTGATGAGGCGTGGACCTGGCTGGAGATGTACCGCGCTGGCACAGACCGCCAACATAAAGGAGACCGGGAACGACAGAAGCCGGTGCAGATTCGAAAATCGCAACGCATCCGCAAGAAGAACAAACTCAAAAATGCACAGCGAACTGCCGGGATGGCGGAGGACAGAAAGGGGGCGCTGGCGGCAATGGCGATCATCACGGGCTCGCAACAGGAGAAGGGACTGGAGGACTCGGACTCAGAAGTGGAGAGCAGAAAGTCTGGGGAGGAACTGTCCGAGGCGGATAGCTCCGTGGGGCCGAAGGTCACCCCGCAAACGGCGGATGGGTTGTTCAAAGAGTGATCATTGCAGTGCAGGCCTACCACGTGGCTCCTGCTGGAGCGGACTATCCGGGGTGTCTGGCGGACTAGCAGGTACTCTGTTGCACTTGTCATAAGGGATCTTGGGCCTGGAGCGGGGACCCGGGTTGCCCTGGGTCGGCCCGGGCCTCCCCCCATTGCCCTTAAGGCCTTCTGTGGTGACGACCACAGAGTAGTGGATTGTGTGAGATGTTATATGTTTGGATGGGGGCTGATGCTTCGTTATTGGGTCCTGTTCTGGGGATAAGGGTTGGGAAAGTTTTTTGGGATGTTTCATGTTGGGGGGACTGCTGCTGCGATGTGGGGGTCCAAATGATGCTGCCGGAATGGAGGGGGAACAGCGGCAATGGGAACGTTACCTGATTTAAAAAGCCTTACATGGAACGTCCGTGGACTCCGCACGATGTCCAGGAGAAGCAAGGTACACGCTTATTTGGTGAGACGTGGCATCCAGATTGCATTATTGCAGGAGACCCACTTGACCAGGCAGGAATGTACTGCGTTGCAAAAGAGGTGGCGTGGCCAGGTCTTTGGCACAACATATTCAGCGTTTACCAGAGGGGTACTGATCTGGTTGAGTGCGGGAGTCCCATTCCAGGTCACGAATCAGCTAGTGGACCCTGAGGGTCGATTTGTGGTAGTAGAGGGCAGGCTGTATGGGAGGGAGGTAGTGCTGAGCAGTATATATGCCCCTAATGTCGACCAGGCCCGTTTCTTTGATAAACTCTCTGGGTTATTGGCACACTACCTAGCGGGCCCTATTATAGTGGGGGGAGACTTTCATTCAATTACCGATGTCACGCGAGATAGATCACACCCGCCGCTGACCGACTCTCTGGTTCGGAGGTTGGCCGCGCACAGGAAAGATTGGCAGGAGAGATGGGGCCTTGTGGACGTGTGGAGGGAGCAACACCCCGACGTTAGGGACTACTCCTTTTTTTCAGCACTGCATGCATTACATGTTAGAATAGACTCTATATCATGTAGTGGCCCCCTGGCAGCCATGGTAACGCATACGGAGTATCTGGCTAGGAACATATCTGAACACAATCCCTTGCTGATGACGGTGCAATGGCAGCGGGTGAGGTCTGCGGGACCGACATGGAGGCTGCGCCCTGATACATTAGAAGACCCAGTGTTTAGCGCCACAGTCCAGGAGGGCATCGAACAGTATTTTGTTGAGAATGAGGGCACGACTGCAACAAGAGCGGTGGAATGGGATGCGATGAAGGTGGTGGTGAGAGGTGTGTGCATGGGTAGATTTTCGAATGCCAGGACGGCGGTGGTGGCTGATCTGGAGAAGGCGGAGTGTGCGCTGAGAGATCTAGAGAGGCGCAGGCCTGAGAGGCCGGATCTGCAGAGCAGGCTAATAGAAGCGAAAGAAGGGATGGCGACTGAAACAGAAAGGCTAAGATGCTATGATTACAAACTATACCACACCAAGGTGCACGGGGAGGGAGATAAGGTGGGCACACTGTGTAGTAATCACACTTAAAACTTGGTAAAATTGAAGAAGTATTTATTCAGATACAGCTTTCAGTGACCCTCAGCTTCAACTGCTTGCAAAAGAATCTTTCATGATGTCACACAAACATCAGAAAGTTCTCTTCCTAAAGAAGACATTACCACACATCTCCCCCTCATAATAAAATATAAATAAAATACACAACTTCCTAAATCATAATAATAAGATGATACTAACAACATTGCATACAATTTGATAAAACAGATGTTCAAGATACAACTTGAGGATTAACGAGGATTAATTTTACATATACTTCCCAAACTCCAGATTTTTCCATTGTCTAATTTTGCAACTGACCCCATGACCTTAATTACTTTTTGAGGTTGAGAATATTTACTTTCTCCTTTTTTAACAAACCCAGACTTCTTCACAATCCCATCCTCGTCGCCATGAAAAGTGTAGTAATCACACTTAAAACTTGGTAAAATTTAAGAAGTATTTATTCAGATACAGCTTTCAGTGACCCTCAGCTTCAACTGCTTGCAAAAGAATCTTTCATGATGTCACACAAACATCAGAAAGTTCTCTTCTTAAAGAAGACATTACCACACACTTCTTGCTAACCTCGCTAATCCTGAGCCTAGGGGTTGCCCGATCATGAGCATTAAAACGGGGTCAGAGGAGGTGGTCTATTCCCAGACCGCGGTTTTGACTCGGTTCCAGTCCTACTATACGACTCTATAAGAGAGCCAACTGGAGGTAGACTGCACGATAATAGACGAATACCTAGATGCTGTTCAGCTCCCGGCGCTAGATGACGAGACTGCAAAGGAATTGGGCGGCCCAATAACTCTATCGGAGATTCGGGTGGCCATTAAACAAATGGCTAGAAATAAGACGCCGGGGGTGGATGGTCTGCCGATCGAATTGTATGCGAAATTCGTAGATGTTTTGGCACCAAGACTCCTAGTAGTATATTCCGAGGCCCAGACCTTGGGACGCCTCCCCAATCGATGAGGGAAGCATTAGTGGTACCGCTGCTGAAACCTGGTAAAGAAGCCTCAGAAGTGACATCGTACAGGCCACTGTCTATGCTGACGGTGGATTACAAGATCTTAAGCCGTATTCTGGCCACTAGATTACTGCCACACATGACCACATTGGTCCATGAGGACCAAGCGGCGTTCATTCCCACTAGGAATACATCCCTTAATATCCGCCGCTTGATCCGTGTAATGGACGGAGCTCAGGCCCTGGAGCATAGATCTGCAGTGCTATCAATGGATATCGAGAAAGCATTTGATAGCCTGGAATGGCAATATCTTGCTAAGGTCTTGGAGAAGCTCGGCCTAGGGGGCGGTTTTGCCGCTGGACGCGGGTCCTATACGCTGAGGCAACGGCCAGGGTAAGACTGGGACCAGTAATATCGCCCGCGTATCCAGTGCGCAGAGGAACGAGGCAGGGCTGCTCGCTATCCCCGCTCCTGTTCGCTTTGGCGATGGAACCCCTGGCGGCACAGGCGCGAACAGGAGTATCATACTAAGGAATCCAATGCAATGGGGAAAACCATTATATCTCATTGTACGCGGATGATCTGCTGCTCTACTTAGAGGACACGGAAGATGCCTTGAGGAGGGCGACGGAAATGCTCTCTCGGTTTGGCAGCCTATCAGGCCTCAAGGTGAACTGGAATAAAACTTGCATTTTCCCACTGAGGAGAGATGTACAGTACCCCCCTCTGACAATCGATGTGGTCTGGGAGGGCGCATGCTTCACCTATTTGGGGGTCAGGGTTTATCATGAAGTTGCTGACCTACTAGAGGGCAACATAGGCCTTTGCATAAGGGCGTTGCAGGGCTATATGACTTTTTGGGCATCTCTCCCTTTGTCAGTGCTAGGCCGGATAGCATTGTTAAAAATGGTGGCTCTGCCGCGGTTGCTCTATTACTTCCGCACCCTGCCGATCTGGATCCCTCTGCGGGTTTTCAAGGATTTGCGATCGATGGTCATTGCCTTCCTTTGGGGCCAAGGCAGGCGCAGAGTGGCGTTGCATACGTTGCACAGACCTAAACTCGAGGGGGGGATGGCGGTCCCCGATTTTGAACTGTACTACCTAGCGGCTCAGCTTCAGGTCCTAACGCAAAACATCGCGAGAGAGTTTAGGGGCCCTGACCAGGGACGGGGGAAAGGTATTCAGCGGCACATCTTGTCCTACATTGTGATGCAGCAGCAGCTGGGATTGGGCGATCTCACGATTGAAGAGAAAACCCTCCGGATGTGCTGGCTTAGGAGCCTAAAGAGGGCGGGGGCAGCCCGCCCATACGCTCCCGAGATCCCCATAGGAATGTTGACGGCACTGCCTCATGGAGGAGATTGGTCTCCGTTGGCGGAATGGGAAGACCTGGGTCTGCAGATGGTGGGAGATCTATATGCCGACGGGGTGCTGGTTCCCTTTCAAGAATTACAGGACCAGTTTGGACTTACGGATGGGAGCTACCTCTTGCATGCCGCATTGACGACAGCGATACAGAAGCACTGGAGGGGGGGACTGGCAGAGCCAGACACGACCATGGCCTGCCAATACGTGGGGATGGCTGCGGGTACAGTAAAGGCGGTGACCTGTCTTCATTCAAGAATGTGTAACGAGGGTCTTGCTCTCTTAGACGCGCTGAAGGGAAAATGGGAAGAGAGCATAGGTAAGCCCATACCTGACCCGGTTTGGGGCCATATTTGGAAGAGAACATGGAAGGGTAGTAGGAATGCCCGATTTCAGCAGATACACTTCTTTATACTGCATAGGGCGTACCTGACGCCAGGGAAAATTAGAAGGCACTTTTGAGTACAGGATGCAACGTGTCCGAGATGCTTGGTACCTGATGTTGAGCTAGATCATATGCTGTGGAGCTGCCCGCGATTGGGGACATACTGGGCAGAAGTGGGGGAGCTCCTGAATGCAATCACGGAGAGAGAAGTGGAATTTGATATGGCCGTGTGCATATTGCTTTGGTTCCCGCACACTACCAAGACCAAAATTACGAGCAAGTTTATTGACCTGGGACTCATGCTGGCGCAAAGAGAGATTACTTGGCGCTGGAAATCCAAGGAGGGCCCGTCTGTCCGGAGATGGACGAATGAGTTAAACCAATCCTGAAGGAGAGACAACCTTGCACTTATAAGGAAGGGTACGAATACTTGTCATCACTATCCACTGTGGAAATCTGCTGTGCAATGTTAAATTTCATTAGAATCTCATTAAAGATTAGGAAGAACTATGGGTAGCACCACATGTATAGAAATTTCTTAATTGAAAATCATTTTCTGTATTTTTCTCTTATTGTTATCATCATGTCTTTTTATAAATTATTGGTATAATTGTGTTTTCAATTTAGTATTCCTTTTTAACACTATGAGGCAAATGAATTGTTTATTCAATACTTTTATGATTCATTTTATGTATCGAATAAAGTTTTTGAAACGAAACGAGTTGCGAAAATGGTCCAAATGTGAGAGTGAGATCAGAATGCGACAGGCCACGAGAACTGGTAATGAGAAGAGCTTAGAGCTTGCAAGAGCATGGTAAATGATTGTGCAGGATCTGAATGACCTGTTGATCAAGGATGAAGAGGAGGGGCACTTGGAAAGGGAGGTTCCATGAGGCTTGGGAGGCAGAGTGTTTGACCCCGATAGGCAATAGGTCATCCTTTTGGAACTTATAGATACCACCCACATCAGAGGCAGCGGGGGAGGGAGGGGTTGGGGGGGAGTTACTGGGACACCGCAGACACACCAAAGGAGGTACTTAAAATAAGGAGACTCCCCAGGTCCCCCAGCAGATGGAGAGTAGGGCGGCACGTAGATGTCGATGAGGAAGTGGGAGAAGCGAATCGCTGACGAATGACTGAGTTAGAAGAGTGTGAGCATAGACCTAACAGCACGGACACTGGGGGACCGGGCAAAGTTTACTGTAAAGACTAGAAAGTATTGGCGGTAGGGAGGGTGAGGGGGGAGTTTGGTAGGGGATAAAAGCAGATACAAAATTGTGCTGTTGACCCGGTGTCCCTCTGATCGGTACGTGAGAACTCCTGATGGGGTATGTTGGTGCACCGCCCAGCCTCCGGGATGTGGGCTGAATGGCTGTGTACTAATTTACAACAGTATAGTGCCTTGTATTGTAAGAGGAAGACTGGTCGCCTGACCTTGAAGATTGTTGATAATTCTGCAATAAAAACACATTTAAAATAAATAAATAAATAAATATTTGTTTGTAAATGTACTATGGCGGTTTTGTGTTCTACGTACCCCTTGTTGCTTGCTAGAGTGTAGAACCTGTCACTTGTCATGGGATGGTAAATAAATGCAAAGAGATACTGGATTGTGAATATATTTCTCATAAAGGGCCCAGGCGGTTACAGGGTGCCCTATTGTAATATGTTGACTGATAATGCAGGGAGAAGGTGGACAAATGTGTTTACTTGGAGGGTTCAGAGCCTGGCCTGCCTTGATGTGCATCAATTTGAATATGATTACATATACAATGAATCAAACCCTTTAAAAACAGATTAAAACATGGCAAAGGTAAACCGATGCTGAGTTAATAATCTGGAAAAGCAATTATGCCCAGGCCCTGGAATTTGTGAATTGGGTCTATAATGGGGACCCTTTTTTGAAATTCACACACACTATTGGTGGGAGAAGGCGACCTCCTCCAGCAGGATAGCCAGAGGGCTGTGGCCACAGAGGACCCAGCTTCGAAGAAGTAGCTGCCTCTGGCAAGGATGAGTTACACTGCAGACTGTCCTTCCCTTTGTGCAGGTAGACATGCTGGCATCTCTTTCAAATGAGGAAACCCATAGCAGCACTCTTTTTCCAGGACGGGCGGATAATTATATTGGACACACCTCAGGGGTGTGCCCATAGCTCTGACCAAGGGTAGCAACTTCTTGGTTTTGGCAGAGAGATGCACTATGGGATTGTTCAGTGCCAACCCCACAGGATAGGATGTAAGAGTGGGTGGGTAGGGCTGCTCCATGGGAATTGTAGCCCCATTGACTGGGAAATCCTCCCCACCCACAAACGGCCCTGAACACACTGGAGATGGACAGAACAGAAGAGGGACTGGCACCTGCTGAACCAAGACAGGACTTCAGAAAGAGAAGGGCTGCACCTGCTGTTGAACCCATCATGAGAGGCCCAAGGGATGGACCTGCTGCCACTAGTGCCAAGGACCAGTGATTGGTCTCCTAGAGCTTGTTGGCTAGCCTCCTGTTAAGCTTCAGGGACACAAAAGCTAAAGACGTCTGCTCCTGCACAGTGCCCAGCGGACCAGACTTCGCAGCACTGCTCCACTCCATGCACACTACAGTACTCTCTGCAGTTATAGCTGCAGCACACCTTCAGAACCCACCACATTGTGCAGTAACCTTTCCCCAGCCCCTTTTCCCACTGTCTGCTACCCCACTCTCCACAGTACCCTCTGTACATTGCAGTGCCACGCTCTGCTGCCCTTCTGCACATGATTGCATTCACGGCAGCATTTCTGCAGCACCTTCTACAGCACCATTTGAAGTTCCTTATGCACACTGCACAGTGCATACCCTTTCACATTGCAGAACTTGTGTATATTTATATAAATATATATATATATTTTTCACTTCTGTATTTTTTAATAACTTTTAACTTCTTTCTGCTACAGTTAAGATGAAATGTGTTCTCTTATTTGTTTGTTTTTTATCCTAAATTGTCATGGTTTTAAGTAATCGAACAATAAAATTAATTAATTGCAATTCACTGCAGAACTCTATGCACACATGCAGCACTTTCTGGGCATCTGCAGCTCCTGCTGCACACTGCTGCACACTGGAACGAACCTCTGCAGAAATGCAGCACTAGAACCGTCTGCACGCCTTGTTATTACTGACACACTGAGCAGCACTAGCTGCAGCACTGACTGCACACCTGCGCCATCATTTGTAGACTGCAGTGTCTGCAAAGTGCAGCAACCTGTGCAGCTGCACCAGCTGCATCTGATGAGGCAACCGCACGCTGCAATAGCATAACCAGTCTGCAGCACCCGACACCAGGGCAGCAAGCATCCTCTGCAGCCCACCGAACAGCACGCCGTACAGCACCCTCTGCAGCCCCCCGCACAGCGCCCCCTGCAGCACCCGCCACCAGGGCAGCAAGCCCCCCGCACAGCACCCTCAGCAGCCCACCGCACAGCACCCCGTACAGCGCCCTCTGCAGCCCCCCGCACCGGGGCAGCAAGCACCCTCACCGCTGCCTGTGTCACAACTCAAGAAGAAGAGCCGAAGCTGTTATTAAAACCCCCGAGAGCACCGGGAGACAGACTCGGTGATTGATGGCTCTGGTCTCCCTTTGACGTCAAATGCTGGAAATCCCGTTTTAATCAAGTTTGCCTGGCTCAGAACTCCCCGGGCAAGAAAGAGAATCCGGGGAGGAACACGGGAGGAGGCGTGAAGGAGGGGCGGAGAGAGAGAGAGAGAGGGGAAGGGTTCAAGGAAGAGAGGGAGAGGTGCAGAGGCATGAAGGAGGAAAGATGGAGAGGGGAAGAGAGGATCAGGGAGAGATGTGGGAGGGACAGAGCAGAAGAGGGGAGGGTGATATCATATGGGAGTAGGGAAATATATTAGTGGAGGTGAAGTAAAGGAGGAGGACTCTGGCAGAAAAAGAGGGAGAGGTGCAGAACGACCTGTGAGAGTGTGATGAGGAGAAGGGGAAGAGGGGTAGAGGGAGGCGAGAAAGAAAGGGAGGTGAAGCGCGAAATAGGGACTGAGGCAAAAGAAAACGAAGAAGGGGGAACATCGATATACAGAGAGAGAGCGAAGAAGGTAGAGGAAGTGAATGAGGAAGAATGCAATAAGGGGGGGGAGGGGGCTGATAGAGAGAGAAAAGAAACGGATGGGCGAGCAGGGGAGAGTCCAAGGAAGGGGGTGCGGATTTTAAGTGGAGGGATAGAAGAACGAAGAGGGAAGAAGCGGTATGAGAGATGAGAAAGAGGGGGCGATGCAAAGGGAGAAAGAAAGTGAGGGAACGGTGAAGGAGCGAATTGGGTGGGAAGAAAGAGGGAGTTAGAGGCAGCGAGGGAGGTGAAGGGGAGGTGAGAGAGGGAAGGAGAGGAGAAGAGGGGACAGTGAGGATGAGGGGTGTAGTACAGAGAGGCCTTCACGGAGAGCACAGGCGAGAAATGGTTGGTTGGTGAGGACTGGAGAGACCTGAGAATACCCTTCGACCAAACCCTAAACCAGGTTCAAGATAAATCGCACCAACACTGAATGGAGACTTCTTGAAAGAGACCAAGCCCAACAAATTGACCTAGAAGACAAAACGAACCACAGGCCTTCACTTTAGAACAAAGGGCGGCCAGTAATAAAATGATGCAAGCATTGGTAAAGCCAATGGGTCTCACCTATGCAAGATTTATTGGCTCTGCCAAATAATTTTTTTTGCTATGTTTTACAGCAGTGTGGCTGCTGAGCAACATGGCTGGAACACAATTTGTTTTGACGCTGTCAACGCAGGCCGTATCATAGCGTTTATTTTTTTCTTACTTTCAACCATTCTGCACAGCAGCTGCGCTTCTGTACAACATGGCTTAAATAAAACATTGACAAAGCCAAATAGCTCTTGCAGGAGGATTTTGCTTTGTTAATTTTTTATTTTGTGGGAGGAAGAGAGTGAACGCAGGATGGGGCAAATGGGCTAGAGGGGACAAGCAACAAATCCACAGCGGCAGCTCCACCGCAATGGTGAAGGAAAGTCGCCCAACTGGCTCAGAGCCAGCAGCTGACAAATAAAACAATATTTGATTACTGTTTTGTTTTTTAGTTGCTGGCTGAGCTAGCGTGTGTAAGGAGGGGCGGAGCTGAGCCATGGAAGGGAAGAGGAATGGCATGGTAGGTTCACTTCTATGTGCGCATCTCTGTTTGGCCGGCCATCTTAGGTTGACTAAACAGACATGCGCAGTTGGGTTTTTCCAACCCAGCTGCATTGCACAGCCAGGTTAGAGAAACAGCACAGGCTCCCTGTGCCTGAGCGAGCAGTAACCAGCCTGCTCAGGCCAATCCCTGCACTGCTCTCATGCTTGGTAAAACCATGAAAGCAGTGCAAGGTTTGCACATGGAGTCTCTGATGCCATCCCAGTGTTCCCTGGGACCAGGAAGCAGAGGAACGCCAAGGCGCAAGGTGTCTGCTGGCTTCAGGTAAGTCTTACTTTTTGAATGATTAAACCCTGCTCTCCTACCTCTGCGTTAAACCCCTCCCGGGCTACCCCTTCTGCACTCCCCCTCAGGGGCGGCTCTAGGCTCATGGCGGCCCTGGGCAGGGAGCGTAGGTAGGGGCCCCGGAAGAGGGGGTCTGGGCAGGGCGGAGTGCGGAGGCCAGTGAAGAAGGGGGGTCAGGGTGTTGGAATTGGAACAGAGCCGGAGGCCTCCAAATCCCTGCTAGGGGCCGCCACGCCAATATGTATCCATCCTCAGAGGAATATTATATTAAGGATATATATTGGCATGGTGGCCCCTGGGGTTTGGTGGCCCTGTGCAGGTGCACAGCTTGCACATGCCTAAGGCCGCCCCTGTCCCCCTGAACCCTCTCCACCCGCATCACCATTTTTTGTGTGTGTCGGCCGCCCATGCAAAGCTACATGAGTCGTAAGTTAAATAAATTTAAAATAAAAAATACAATTCTGGGAAAAAGCGTTATGATGCAGCCAGCGCTGGCTGTGTGATAGTGCATTGTTTTTGCTATGGTGGGTGTGGCAGAAAAACATGGACAGTGGGAAGAAGACTGGAGGGAGCTAGGAACCTGTCGGACAGTGGGGGCAGCAAGACAACAGACAGCGGAAAGTAGACGGGAAGGACAAGCAACGAGAGGAACAGCGGGAGGATGGTGAGGGGGCAAGCAACACCTCGGCTAGTGGGAGGGATGGAAGAAGCACCACAATGCGGGAGGGGATGGGAGTTACTGGGAAGCAAAAAAACACAGGAGGAAGTGCAAGGGACAGGGCAACAGCAACAACATGACAGGGTGGCATGGCAAGCAACAACAACAAGAAAGCAACGTCAACAAGCCCAGCAACAACAATGGCAAGCAACAATGACCGGGCAAGCAACTAAGCTTGAAAAAGGGACCTCCGAAATAGCATGCAGTGGAAAGAGACACAGTGGAACAAGGTAGCAGTACTTGGACCAAGCTCCAGGGGAGCGACAAAGACTCAAAGAGGAAGTGAATCCGCCATGCGCTGATCAAGGAGAAACAATGAAATGAGAGGGACGATGAAGCTAATCAATGGTAAGCAATGGGCCGACTCTAAGCCCCCTGTAATTTAATGAAATGTCTTGTGAGTGACATTGCATGCGCTGTCTCAGATGAGACTCAAAATCTCCTCCTATAAATCAACAATCCGGGGAAGATTAGCATGCATAAGTCTAAATGAAAATACTTTTTTAACTGCAGTCAGTAAACCAATACAAAGGACAACCAGCTTTCTTCAAGCAGTCCAGAAAAAGTGCAAACTGTCTTGGTCCAGAAAAAAAAGTGAAGATCAGGTGGAGGTGACAACACCTTTCATAGGGATAGCACACGCAGTATATCAATGTTACAGATATCTGATTATTGTTCAAGACCATATAGGATGTCTCCTTCGCTACTACGTAACTGATGCAAATACAACTTGCAGTTTATATCCCTGAGAAATGGTAGAAATGCTTTGAAAGAGGGTGAAAGACCTGCCATTTGAAACATTTAGAAGATGGTAGGGAGTGCAATTGTGTCTGAGAGTAATAAAATATTTACTTTTCATGCAGGCAGCAAACCACATAACCTGGTGGATGCACGAAACATGTTTGAGGCTTAAAAATAAATGCTCGCCGGACCATGCAGATTGAGGCACAATCCATGTTGTGTTTTGGCACTAAGGTTGAGGAGTGTCGTGGGTCTTGTGACACCGCGGTTGAGGAGTGTTGCGGGACTCATGTTGTGTTGTGGCACCAGTATTGAGGAGTGTTGAGGGATTCCTGTTGTGTTGTGGCACCGGGATTGATGAGTGTTGTAGGACTTGTGTTGTGGCACCAGGGTTGAGGAGTGTTGCAGGACTCATGTTGTATTGTGGCACCAGGGTTGAGAAGTGTTGCTGGATTCGTTGTGTTTTGGCGCTGAGGTTGTGGAATGTTGCGGGACTCCTGTTGTGTTGTGGCACCGGGATTGATGAGTGTTGCAGACTCATGTTGTGTTGTGGCGCCAGGGTGAAGAGTGTTGCAGACTCATGTTGTGTTGTGGCGCCAGAGTGAGGAGTGTTGCGGACTCATGCTGTGTTGCGGTGTCAGGGTGAGGAGTGTTGCAGACTCATGTTGTGTTGTGGTGCCAGGGTGAGGAGTGTTGCAGACTTATGTTGTGTTTTGGCGCCAGAGTAAGGAGTGTTGCGGGACTCATGTTGTGTTTTGGCACCGGGGTGAAGAGGGTTGTGGGACTCATGTAGTGTTGAGGCAACTGAGTTGGGAAGTGTTGCGGACTCATGTTGTGTTGTGGTGCCAGGGTGAGGAGTGTTGCAGACTCATGTTGTGTTGTGACGCCAAGGTGATGAGTGTTGCAGACTCATGTTGTGTTGTGGCACCAGGGTGAGGAGTGTTGCGGACTCATGTTGTGTTGTGACGCCAGGGTGATGAGTGTTGCAGACTCATGTTGTGTTTTGGCACCGGGGTGATGAGTGTTGTGGAACTCATGTTGTGTTGTGGCACCGGGGTTACGAAGTGTTGTAGAGCTCATGTTGTGTTGTGGCACTGGGATTGAGGAGTGTTGCAGGGCTCATGCTGTTTTGTGGCACTGGGGTTGAGGAGTGTTGCAGGACTCTTGTTGTGTAGTGACACCTGGGTTGAGGAGTGTTGCGGGACTCATGTTGTGTTGTGGCACCGGGGTGAGGAGGGATTGCGGGACTCATGCTGTGTTGTGGCACCGTGATTGAGGAGTGATGCAGGACTCATGTAGTGTTGTGACACTTAGGTTGAGGAATGTTGCGGGACTCATGTTGTATTTTGAAACCTGGGTTGAGGAGTGTTGCAGGACTCATGTTGTGTTGTGGCACCGGGGTGAGGAGGGTTGCGGGACTCATGTTGTGTTGTGGCACCGGGGTGAGGAGGGTTGCGGGACTCATGTTGTGTTGTGTCAGCGGGATTGAGGAGTGTTCAAGGACTCATATTGTGTTGTGGCACCGGAATTGAGAAGTGTTGCAGGACTCATGTAGTGTTGTGACACTTAGGTTGAGGAGTGTTGCGGGACTCATGTTGTTTTGTGAAACCTGGGTTGAGGAGTGTTGCAGGACTCATGTTGTGTTGTGAAACCTGGGTTGAGGAGTGTTGCAGGACTCATGTTGTGTTGTGGTACTGGGGTGAGGAGGGTTGCGGGACTCATGTTGTGTTGTGTCACCAGGATTGAGGAGTGTTGCAGGACTCATATTGTGTTGTGGCACCGGGATTGAGAAGTGTTGCAGGACTCATGTAGTGTTGTGACACTTAGGTTGAGGAATGTTGCGGGACTCATGTTGTATTTTGAAACCTGGGTTGAGGAGTGTTGCAGGACTCATGTTGTGTTGTGGCACCGGGGTGAGGAGGGTTGCGGGACTCATGTTGTGTTGTGGCACCGGGGTGAGGAGGGTTGCGGGACTCATGTTCTGTTGTGTCAGCGGGATTGAGGAGTGTTCAAGGACTCATATTGTGTTGTGGCACCGGGATTGAGAAGTGTTGCAGGACTCATGTAGTGTTGTGACACTTAGGTTGAGGAGTGTTGCGGGACTCATGTTGTTTTGTGAAACCTGGGTTGAGGAGTGTTGCAGGACTCATGTTGTGTTGTGAAACCTGGGTTGAGGAGTGTTGCAGGACTCATGTTGTGTTGTGGTACTGGGGTGAGGAGGGTTGCGGGACTCATGTTGTGTTGTGTCACCAGGATTGAGGAGTGTTGCAGGACTCATATTGTGTTGTGGCACCGGGATTGAGAAGTGTTTCAGGACTCATGTAGTGTTGTGACACTTAGGTTGAGGAGTGTTGCGGGACTCATGTTGTGTTGTGAAACCTGGGTTGAGGAGTGTTGCAGGACTCATGTTGTGTTGTGGCACCGGGGTGAGGAGGGTTGCGGGACTCATGTTGTGTTGTGACACCTGGGTTGAGGAGTATTGCAGGACTCATGTTGTGTTGTGGCACCGGGGTGAGGAGTGTTGCAGGACTCTTGTTGTGTTGTGACACCTGGGTTGAGGGGTGTTGCAGGACTCATGTTGTGGTGTGGCACCGGGGTGAGGAGGGTTGCGGGACTCATGTTGTGTTGTGTCAGCGGGATTGAGGAGTGTTGCAGGACTCATGTAGTGTTGTGACACTTAGGTTGAGGAGTGTTGCGGGACTCATGTTGTGTTGTGAAACCTGGGTTGAGGAGTGTTGCAGGACTCATGTTGTGTTGTGAAACCTGGGTTGAGGAATGTTGCAGGACTCATGTTGTGTTGTGGTACTGGGGTGAGGAGGGTTGCGGGACTCATGTTGTGTTGTGTAACCGGGATTGAGGAGTGTTGCTGGACTCATATTGTGTTGTGGCACCGGGATTGAGAAGTGTTGCAGGACTCATGTAGTGTTGTGACACTTAGGTTGAGGAGTGTTGCGGGACTCCTGTTGTGTTGTGAAACCTGGGTTGAGGAGTGTTGCAGGACTCATGTTGTGTTGTGAAACCTGGGTTTAGGAGTGTTGCAGGACTCATGTTGTGTTGTGGTACTGGGGTGAGGAGTGATGCAGGACTCATATTGTGTTGTGGCACCGGGATTGAAAAGTGTTGCAGGACTCATGTAGTGTTGTGACACTTAGGTTGAGGAGTATTGCGGGACTCATGTTGTGTTGTGAAACCTGGGTTGAGGAGTGTTGCAGGACTCATGTTGTGTTGTGGCACCGGGGTGAGGAGGGTTGCGGGACTCATGTTGTGTTGTGTCACCGGGATTGAGGAGTGTTGCAGGACTCATATTGTGTTGTGGCACCGGGATTGAGAAGTGTTGCAGGACTCATGTAGTGTTGTGACACTTAGGTTGAGGAGTGTTGCGGGACTCATGTTGTGTTGTGAAACCTGGGTTGAGGAGTGTTGCAGGACTCATGTTGTGTTGTGACACCTGGGTTGAGGAGTGTTGCAGGACTCATGTTGTGTTGTGGCACCGGGGTGAGGAGGGTTGCGGGACTCATGTTGTGTTGTGACACCTGGGTTGAGGAGTGTTGCAGGACTCATGTTGTGTTGTGGCACCGGGGTGAGGAGTGTTGCAGGACTCTTGTTGTGTTGTGACACCTGGGTTGAGGAGTGTTGCAGGACTCATGTTGTGTTGTGGCACCGGGGTGAGGAGGGTTGCGGGACTCATGTTGTGTTGTGTCAGCGGGATTGAGGAGTGTTGCAGGACTCATATTGTGTTGTGACACCGGGATTGAGAAGTGTTGCAGGACTCATGTAGTGTTGTGACACTTAGGTTGAGGAGTGTTGCGGGACTCATGTTGTGAAACCTGGGTTGAGGAGTGTTGCAGGACTCATGTTGTGTTGTGAAACCTGGGTTGAGGAGTGTTGCAGGACTCATGTTGTGTTGTGGTACTGGGGTGAGGAGGGTTGCGGGACTCATGTTGTGTTGTGTCACCGGGATTGAGGAGTGTTGCAGGACTCATATTGTGTTGTGGCACCGGGATTGAGAAGTGTTGCAGGACTCATGTAGTGTTGTGACACTTAGGTTGAGGAGTGTTGCGGGACTCATGTTGTGTTGTGAAACCTGGGTTGAGGAGTGTTGCAGGACTCGTGTTGTATTGTGGCACCAAGGTGAGGAGGGTTGCGGGACTCATGTTGTGTTGTGTCACCGGGATTGAGGAGTGTTGAGGACTCATATTGTGTTGTGGCACCGGGATTGAGAAGTATTGCAGGACTCATGTAGTGTTGTGACACTGAGGTTGAGGAGTGTTGCGGGACTCATGTTGTGTTGTGGCACAGGGGTGAGGATTGTTGCAGACTCATGTTGTGTTGTGGCACCGGGGTGAGGAGGGTTGCGGGACTCATGTAGTGTTGTGGCGATGTAGTTGAGGAGTGTTGCAGACTCATTTTGTGTTGTGGCGCTGGGGTGAGGAGTGTTGCGAGACCTCCATTTAGTCGAGGTTATACGTACACAGCAGAGGTGTCACCACGAGGACACCCTTTGATTTTTCCGATAGAAAGTACACATTAGACACCTGTTTAAAGGAAGTGCCCTCAGCTATGTGCCAATACCATTGTACCCCGGATTTTATGGCTGGGGTCATCTTGGTTAAACTAATGATTAATGGACGTATATTTAAACACGTTTCTACACGCATCCCGCAGACCAGTGTCTCGGAAACCTTTTCACTGTAGGGACAGCGGCAGTGAGACAAGCGCAGCTGGTGTGCAGGGAGACAGACACAGCTGGCTTGCACGGAGTCATAGGCACACCAAGTTCGCACAGAAACCGCCACAGCTGATGCGTAAAAGATACAGGCACAACTTGTGTGCAGGAAGACAAAGGACATGGCTATTGTGAATGGAGAAGAAACAGGCTTGGCTATTGTGCATGGAGAAACAGACATGGCTACTCTGCATGGAGAAACAGACATGGCTATTGTGCATAGAGAAACAGACATAGCTACTGTGCATGGAGAAACAGACATAGCTACTGTGCATGGAGAAACAGACATGGCTATTGTGCATGGAGAAACAGGCTTGGCTCGTGTGCAGGAAATCGCAGACACAGATTTTATGTAGGACCACACAAGCACAACCAGTGTGCATAGATATAAGCACAACTGGTGAGCAGGAAAATACAGGCACAGCTGGTGTGCAGGAAGAAACAGGCACAACTAGTGTGCAGGAATTACAAGTTGAAGCTGGTGTGCAGGAAGAAACAGGTGGAGCTTGTGTCCATGGGAGATACAGGTACATCTAGTGTGCAGGAAGAAAAGTTGAAGCTGGTGTGCAGGAAGAAACAGGCATAGCTAGTGTGCAGTAAGAAAACGTTGAAGCTGTTGTGCAGGAAGAAACAGGTGGAGCTTGTGTGCATGGGAGATACAGTCACAGCAAGTGTGCAGGGAGCACGGGCAAAGCACAGTATCCACATTCCCCAATGTGTTCTCTCTCCAGTGCTTCAGTTCCTGGGTTCAGCCCTTGCCTGCCTGTCATTTTACCCTGAAAGACTGTCTGGGTGTGAGGATGGGCCTCTCTACGTACTTCGCTGGAGGCCCTGAGGTTTCGCAACCCCTCTGAAAGGGAGACTGGCACAGTTCGTGATCGAGGAGAAACAAACATAGCTATCGTGAAAGGAGAAACAGGCTCCTGTGCATGGCGAGACAGGCATTGCTACTCTGCATGGAGAAAGAGGCATGTCTCCTCTGCATGGAGAAACAGACATAGCTACTATGCGTGGAGAAACAGACATTGTAACTGTGCATAGAGAAACAGGCATGACTATTGTGCATGGAGAAACAGACATAGCTACTGTGCATGGAGAAACAGACATGGCTACTGTGCATGGAGAAACAGACATGGCTATAGTGCATGGAGAAACAGGCTTGGCTATTGTGCATGGAGAAACAGACATGGCTACTGTGCATGGAGAAACAGACATGGCTATTGTGCATGGAGAAACAGGCTTGGCTACTGTGCAAGGAGAAACAGGCTTGGCTACTGACCAAGGAGAAACAGTTTACTGTGCATAGAGAAACAGGCATAGCAACTGTGCTTTGAGAAACAGGCATAGCAACCGTGCATGGAGAAACAGGTATGGAGAAACAGACATTGCAACTGTGCATGGAGAAACAGACAATGTAACTGTGCATAGAGAAACAGGCATGACCACTGTGCATGGAGAAACAGACATGGCTACTGTGCATTGAGAAACAGACATGGGTACTGTGCATGGAGAAACAGGCTTGGCTATTGTGCATGGAGAAACAGGCTTGGCTAGTGTGCATGGAGAAACAGACATGGCTACTATGCATGAAGAAACAGACATGGCTATTGTGCATGGAGAAACAGGCTTGGCTATTGTGCATGGAGAAACATACATGGCTACTCTGCATGGAGAAACATACATGGCGATTGTGCATGGAGAAACAGGCTTGGCTATGTGCATGGAAAAACAGACATGGCTACTCTGCATGGAGAAACAGACATGGCTGTTGTGCATGGAGAAATAGATGGCTATTGTCCATGGAGAAACAGGCTTGGCTCGTGTGCAGGAAAGCGCAGACACAGCTTTTATGTAGTACGACACAAGCACAACCAGTGTGCACAGATAAAAGCACAACTGGTGTGCAGGAAAACACAAGCACCGCTGGTGTGCAGGAAGAAACAGGCAGAACTAGTGTGCAGGAAGTAAAAGTTGAAGCTGGTGTGCAGGAAGAAACAGGTGGAGCTTGTGTGCATGGGAGATACAGGCACAGCTAGTGTGCAGAAAGAAAAAGTTGAAGCAGGTGTGCAGGAAGAAACAGGTGCAGCTAGTGTGCAGGAAGAAAAAGTTGAAGCTGTTGTGCAGGAAGAAACAGGTGGAGCGTGTGTGCATGGGAGATACAGGCACAGCAAGTGTGCAGGGAGCACGGGCAAAGCACAGTGTCCACATTCCCCACTGTGCTCTCTCTCCAGTGCTCCAGTTCCTGGGTTCTGCCCTTGTCTGCCTGTCATTTTAGAATCAAACAGTTTTTATTCAGCAGACACACATCAGTAAACACAGCTAGACTGCCTACATCCACCGGCCGGCAGAGCGTGGGAAGACAGCGTTGAAACACAGCCATAAGGTCTACAACCCGGAGGGCGACCCGGCGAGGATGGACTGTCAGCCAAGTGGTGCAACCAGTTTGGACGTCGATGCTGCTTTTTATAAAGAAAGAAAAATAAACACCAATAAAGAAACAAAGACCTACCCACCCCCACCAACTGCCCCCTCCCCTGGACCCCCTCTCTCCCGCCCACCCTCCCACTCCGCATCAGCCTTATCTGCCCCTCCAACTGCACCCTCACTCCCCAGAACCTTGCCACTCCCAACGAGCAACTCCCAGGCCCTCACGAGTTCGCCCTTGTCGGTTCCAACGGAATAAGCTGTAAAACCTGTAGAAATTTAGGGCATGTTACCTCCCGCAGGTCCCGTGACAGCAAGTGTATAAATGGCGCCCAGAGCTCCGCATATGTTTCCCCTTTACCATCCACACATAGGGAGAGTCTTTCCATGCCCAACAGCAACCAAAGTCACCTGATCCAGTCCCTCGGGTCAGGGGTTGGCGGGTGAACGCCACTGCGCAAGGATGACTAAGCGCGCTGCCAAAAGAGCCAAGGCTATCTGTCTACCCCGCGGGGAGCGCAGGGGGAACGCCTTAGGATGAGGTAGACCTAGTAGCACATGCTCCGGGGCTCTGGGAAAGGTAATACCAAAAGCATTGTCTATGTCATCCAGAACCTCCCGCCAGTAGCGCACTAGCTTGGGGCAGTGCCAAAGCAGTCAAGGTACCTGTCACACCACAGCCCCTCCAACAAAGACTCGAACATTTAGGGTCCCACCCGTGGATCCTAGCCGGCGTGTGATACCAGTATGACACTATTTTGTAAGCAGCTTCAGCCCCAGCAACATTAGCGGCAGTGTGATGTGCGCGATAGTGCACCCTGTCCCGTTCCTTGCGTGTCAGTGGACGACCCAACTCCGTCTCCCACCGAACCTGCGCCTTGGTGCGCTGTGTGTGTGGACGCTTCATGATTAAGGCATAGAGTTCAGAGAAAAGTCTGCGGTCATCCTTCTTAAAGACTACTCAGCGCTCTAAGGTTGTCATGGGACGCGACATGTCTGCAATGTTAGTGGGAAGCGTAACCCAGTGCGCGACTTGCGAGTAAGTGAAAGCATCCGACTCGCGCAACTCAAAGTATTCTCGGCGGAGGGTGGAGAACGGGATCAGCCCCTCAGGTTGAAAGAGGTGGCCCACTCTCTTACAGCCCAGCTCCCTCCAGCGCTGAAACACCGGCGAGGCGCAGCCCGGGGGGAACTCCGGGTTATCTACTATAGGCGTCAGAGGTGACGGGAAAGTGGTCCAGCCACGCCTGTACGCCAGCCAGTCCCACGCAGCCAGCATCAGCGAAGTAACCGGCGACGAGTACAGGCCCCAGGCACTATGTTTACCCGGAAGCCAGAGTTACGCGCCAGATGTTACGGCCCGCCACTGTCTGGTCCATAAAGAGCTAATGCTTGCTGGACAAGGGCCTATTCCATTCAAGGATAAAGCGCAGGCATGACGCCTGATAGTATGCCTCTACACAAGGGAAGTTCAGGCCGCCCTCGTCTCGGGGCACTGTTAGCCGGGCGAACGCAACTCGGGGCGTTTATGATCCCACAAGAATGTGGTGAGCAATTTCTGCAACTTCCTCAGGGCTCCCGGTGGGGGGCGCAGGGGCAGCATCTGGAAAAGATAGAGGATACGTGGGAGGATCGTCATCTTTATCGTAGCCAGGCTGCCAAACCAGGCCAGTTGCAATCGGGACCATTCCAAAACAGACTTAGCCGTTTGGTGCAGAAGGAGCCTGTAGTTGAGGGCGACAGTCTGCGGAATCGTGGCTGCCAATTGGATCCCCAAGTATGGAATGTCCGTGTGGACCCATTGAAATTCAAAGTCCTTCTTCTGAAGATCCCGAACCTCTTCTGCTGGCACAGAAATATTTAGAATTTGGGATTTCGAGTAGTTGACCTTAAAGCCGACCACCGCTCCAAACTCCCGCAGCTCATGGGAAAGATGTCTCAGAGAGGCGGTAGGGTAGGTGAGGGACAGAATCACGTTGTCAGCGTAGAGGCTCACTTTGTGTTCATCCGCACCAAAGCGGATCCCCTGTACGGCTGCGTTGTCCGGAAGGCGCTGAGCGAACAGCTCCATGTAGAGCGCGAAGAGCAGGGGCGACAGGGGGCAACCCTGTTGCGTCCCGCGTGTGATAGGAAAGTATTCAGACCTGCAGCCATTAACCCTCACCGCGGCCTTGGGCGAAGCATAGAGGCAGCGAACCCAGTTGACATAGGTTTCCCCCAGCCCAAAAGTCTTTAGGACCGCAAACATGTACGACCAGTCAACCCGGTCGAATGCCTTCTCGGCATCTATGGAGAGGAAGCAGGCCTGCGTGCGGGACCGGTGCACTGAGTCCATTAGATGCAGGAGCCCCTTGGTGTTTTCGCCCCCCTGTCGCGTCGGAACGAATCCCACCTGGTCAGGTTCAATGATTCCGTCCATAAACAGGCTAAGGCGCGCAGCTAGGATGCCGGAGAACAATTTCATATCAATGTTAAGGAGCGAGATGGGGCGGTACGAGCCGCATTCCTTCGCATCCTTACCAGCCTTATGGATGACTGTGACAACCGCCTCAGCCATAGTCGGAGTCACGTTCCCCGTTTCCCTGAAGGAATTGAAGAGGCGCGTTAGGCAGGGGGCCAGGACTCCGCAGAACTTCTTATAAAAGGAGGCCTAGAAACCGTCCGGTCCCGGCGACTTAGCTATCTTTAGGCGCAAGATAGCAGAGATAACCTCCTCAATGCGTATCTCTGCGTCGAGAGACGCTGCCGAGCTCCGGGAGAGGGGTGTGATGCCGCAGGTTGCCAGGTAGACCTGCACCCGATCGGGTTCAGGGGGGTCACACGTATAGAGCGTGCGATAGAAGTGTTGAAAGATGTCCGCAATGCGACCATCGGCCGACTGCTCTACTGCGTGCGCGTCCCTGATAGATGAAACGGTCGCCTGCTGCATACGGGCCCTCAAGCGGTGCACCAGCATTCTGCCCCCTTTATCGCCGCTAAGATAAAATTTGTGGCGCAGGCGCAAAAGCGCGTATTCGGCCCGGTCAAGGTCTAGATGCTTCAGCATGCGCCTCTTCGTCTCCAGCTCTCTCCAGACCTGTTGTGCACCAGTTTGCTTGTGGATCGCCTCTAACCCTTGCACGTCGCGCTCAAGCTCCTTGCGCTTTTCCTTGCGCAGTTTAGCTAGTGAAGCCGAGACCGCTATACACTCACCCCGCACCACCAGTTTAAGCGCTTCCCACACCGAGCTGAGCGACATGCCGTCTACGTCATTGGTGGCGAAGTAGTGTGTGATCGTGCCTTGCAGGAGGTCCACCACTGAGGCAGAGTTAAGAAGAGAATCGCGCAGGCGCCAGCCCCGGGAGCCCGCCCGCTGCCACCCCCGGTCACTTGCACAGAAATGAGAGGTGGTCGGACAAGGAGCACGGAGCAATCTCCGCCGAGGAAAGCTGGGGCATCAGGGAGGTAGAGGCGAGAAAGTGGTCCAAGCGCGCATAGGTCTTGTGGGCCGCAGAGTAGTAGGTGTAGTCGCGCTCTAGTGGGTGCACGGAACAACACACATCTTGAAGCCCCCCTTCTTGTAGCCACAACAGACCCCCTTTGGAAATGGCCCCAGTCGGATGGTAGCGTGCCTCGGACCTATCAAGGGCCGGGTTCATTACCATATTCAAGTCACCCCCCACCAGCACCCAGGGGTCCAGGGAAGCTAGGGCGTCCGCAAGCGCTGAGGTCAGGAAGGGTTCTTGCTGCACATTGGGGGCATAGAGGGAGCCCACGGTAAGACGGGAGTCACCCCATTGAATCCTGACCGCAAGAAATCTGCCCTTTACGTCCACTACCTGAGACAGTACCTTACAGCGCGCCTTCGCGCTGATCAGTATCGCTACTCCCTGTTTCTTCGCATTGCAAGAGGACCACAACTGAGTCGGAAAGTGCCTGTCCCTCATCCTTTTAGTGTCCTTGGCAAGGAGATGCGTCTCCTGCAATAGACAGACGTCGCCTTCCGCCCCTTCCAAGAGTGACAGAATCGCTGCACGCTTAACGGGGCTGTTAAGGCCTCGGACAGTTAAACTAACAATTTTCAGCTCCCTCCCCATTGCAAGGGTGAGACAAGGACAGCGCTTCTGAGGCCAGATACATCGCCCCCCCTGCCACGTTTGCGCAGCATCAACATGGAGGCATACAACGGCTGATGCGGAGTAACCCCCCTCCCAAACCCCTCCCAACCCAACTTCCCACTCCCCTACCCTCCCGGAAACTCCCCAGAAACAAAACCCCCAACAGTCTGACAGTGCCCTCCCATGTAGAAGACAACAGGAGGGAACGAAAGTTTGTCACAAAAGTCCAAAGGGCTGAGGGCATGGACTTAACCCCACCAGCCACCCAGATCCTGATACAGGACAGTATACTCGGGGAACGTGGCAGTACATTACCCATCAGAGTCCATCGGCCAGGTCCCTCCGCCACCAGCAGTCATCTTGCAGAGGTGAAGTATTCAGGTACAGATATCAGGACCCTTCAGGCGTCTCCGTTGCCTTTGCTACAGATGCGACAGCCGCATCCCTCTCCTGCAAACTGATAGACAAATCTGGACGTGAGGGCTTCGTTGGCTTACCCACAGTTTGCCATTCTGTGGAGCAACGGCGTCTCCTCGACGGGGAGGACGAGGGCTCCGCCTGGGGATCAGCACCATCCAGTCCCAGCAGCTCACGGGCCACCTCCAAGGATCGTACCTGGACCAACTTGCCCTTCCATCGAAAGACCACCCTGAAGGGGTGCCCCCAGGAATAAGAGACCCCCTGCTCCCGCAGGAAGGCAGTGACCGGACGAAAGCTTCTTCGCTTGGCCAGGGTGGAGGCTGCCAAATCCTGGTAGAGCACCGGGCGGTGATCACGAAACACGAGGGGGGTGTGCTCACGTGCCTTCTTCAGGATCTTTTCTTTGAGCTGGAAATCGTGGACGCACACTAGGATATCCGGGGGAGGTGCATTAGCTCCACGTGGAAGGCCGACCCTATGCGCTCTGTCCAGCTGAATCTCACGGAGGTCGTCGTCTTGCAAGATGTGACGGAAGAGGCCATCGACATATTCCCGCAGGTCCGTCCCCTCACCTTTCCACGGGACTGCTCGGACACGGATGTTATTGCGCCGAGACCTGTTCTCTAAGTTCTCCGTGTGCGCCTGCAGGTCGAGATTCTGCTCCGTGAGGCGCAGGACGTCTTGTTGAAGCCAGTGGATGTCCCCGGCTGTCTCCAGATCGTGGTCCTCTAGGGTCGCGACTCTGTCTCCAATGGCATCGACGTCCCTCCTCACCTCCCTTAGATCCGAGTCTAGCTGTGTCCGCAGCTCCTGAATGTCCTCCTTTATGGCCGCAAAGAGCTCCCTCATGAAAGCGTTGGTGGCCGGGGTTTCGTTGTCGTCCGGAACCGAGGGCTTATCAACCACCGGCGTTGCTCGCAGCGGCGAGCTCCTCGGGGCTCCGTCCTTTAGGGCCTTCTCCTTCTTCATCCTGTTGGACGCCATGATGCCGCAGCCCCTCTCGCACACCAGGGTCAAGGCACACCTGCCGTCGCTATCGCCCAACCGGCTGCACTCGTGGGCTATGTCGCGCGGGCCCCCGCAGCTCACACACCTCGGGGCTCCATCAGGGAACGGCGCACAATGTCTGGTATGGCCTCACAAGCAACTCTCGGGGGCACAGTCCACCAGCGCCGCTTCGCTGCCACCCCCGAGCCGACCGGCCCCCTGTCGCAGTCCTCCGGGGCGTGCCCCTCAGCGTGGGCAGTGACTCTTGCCAGGGCCCAGTCCCGACCACGGTGTCCCGCAGCGGCGGGCACGCTGTGCAGGCCCAAAGGGGAACGCTGCCGCACCTCCAATCTGTCTTCCAGGCCCGCGGCCTCCTCTACCTTGCTGCAAGTCCGGGCAGGGGGGGGAGAATCCCCACGCAGCAGGGGCCAAGGGCGGCGCGTAGTGCAGAAAGCCACCAAGTTCGCTGCAGGCCGCGGCCGCGGAGGTCACTCACTGCCGGGCCGTCGCATCAAGGCCAACCGCCTCCGCTTCCCCCACGTGGGCTCCGGGGCAGGTAGTGCGCTGCGGGCCCTGTGAGGCCCTTCCTCAGTACTGCCAATCGCTGGTGCTGCAGGAGTGAAGCGCGGGAGCCACAGCGGACGCTGCCGCTTCTACCCATGCGGTTGGTCGCACACCGAGGCCCAGCCTTTGCTGACCGGCGCCAGGCGGAGCCCCCGCTCAGTCAAGTTGCTCTCAGGCCCCGGGGCGGGAGAGCGCGATCCGAGGCCCAGCTGCAGTCTGCCAGCTGTTGGCGCGGCAGCGCGACGGCAACAACTCACGTCGCAAGGCGCCACGTTGCTTGGCCTCAGCGCCGGGGACCCCAGTGACGGTACGCCGGCGGTGAGGCCTGGCCGCTCAGGGCTCAGCTCCCGGTCTCGCTGCGGCGTAGCACCGCACTCGGCCCAATGGTCCCACTGCCGCCAAACTTCGCCGACACCCTCCAGGCAGTGTCCGGATGTCCCGCAGCAGCCGCCGGGCGCAGACAGGGACCTCTGCAAGACTGTAAACAAGGCTGTAGAGAAATCGGTGACGGAGGGACCGAAAAAGACGTCTCACTCCGCCGCCATCTTGGCCACGCCCCCGTCTGCCTGTCATTTTACCCTGAAAGACTGTCTGGGTGTGAGGATGGGCCTCTCTACGTACTTCGCTGGAGGCCCTGAGGTTTCGCAACCCCCCGAAAGGGAGACTGGCACAGTTTGTGATTGTGAAGGAACAAACATAGCTATCGTGAAAGGAGAAACAGACTCCTGTGCATGGAGAGACAGGCATGGCTAATCTGCATGGAGAAAGAGGCATAGCTACAGTGCATGGAGAAACAGACATGGCTACTTTGCATGGAGAAACAGACATGGCTATTGTGCATGCAGAAACAGGCTTGGCTATTGTGCATGGAGAAACAGACAAGGCTGCTGTGCATGGAGAAACAGACATGGCTATTGTGCATGGAGAAACAGGCTTGGCTACTGTGCGAGTAGAAACAGGCTTGGCTACTGTGCAAGGAGAAACAGTTTACTGTGCATAGAGAAACAGGCATAGCAACTGTGCTTGGAGAAACAGGCATAGCAACTGTGCATGGAGAAACAGACATGGCTACTGTGCATGCAGAAACTGACATGGCTATTGTGCATGGAGAAACAGGCTTTGCTATTGTGCATGGAGAAACAGACATGGCTACTGTGCATTGAGAAACAGACAGCTATTGTGCATGGAGAAACAGGCTTGGCTACTGTGCATGGAGAAACATACATGGCTATTGTGCACAGAGAAACAGGCTTGGCTACTGTGCAAGGAGAAACAGGCATGGCTACTGTACATGGAGAAACAGGCATGGTTACTGTGCATGGAGAAACAGACAATGTAACTGCATAGAGAAACAGGCATGGCTACTGTGCATGGAGAAACAGACTTGGCTATTGTGCATAGAGAAACAGGCTTTGCTATTGTGCATGGAGAAACAGACATGGCTACTGTGCATTGAGAAACAGACAGCTATTGTGCATGGAGAAACAGGCTTGGCTATTGTGCATGGAAAAACAGAGATGGCTACTGTGCATGGAGAATCATACATGGCTATTGTGCACGGAGAAACAGGCTCGACTACTGTGCAAGGAGAAACAGGCATGGCTACTGTGCATGGAGAAACAGGCATGGTTACTGTGCATGGAGAAACAGAAATGTAACTGCATAGAGAAACAGGCATGGCTACTGTGCATAGAGAAACAGACATGGCTATTGTGCTTGGAGAAACAGGCTTGGCTATTGTGCATGGAGAAACAGACATGGCTACTGTGCATGGAGAAACAGACATGGCTACTGTGTATGGAAAAACAGACTTGGCTATTGTGCATTGAGTAACAGACATGGCTACTGTGTATGGAAAAACAGACATGGCTATTGTGCATGGAGAAACATGCATGGATACTGTGTTTGGACAATAACAAAAACAGGTTCCAGTTTGTTATTTTTATTTTGAAAGGGCCATAAAAGAACTAGAAGCTAGGGACCTCTGGTTGAAGGAGGTTCCAGAAACATTATTTCCCAAATTAGTAAAGAAGCAGGCTAAACTTCCACCAATTAAGCAAGATATTGAAGATTTAAGTACAAATAATTGCAGATTTAGTTGTTCCCTAGGCTATATGAACAGCAGAGGGTCCGACATTATCTTAAGCAACCTTCGACATTGGAGCGAAAATACCATTAATGAGATACCGCTTCGGGATGACCTTCTTGAGAGCATTTTGGTATGCTAGTTTGAGCGAGGCTCAGAACTTTGTGACGTTTATGAGGAGCAAAGTCTGAGTCACTGAGTCATGCTGTCTGGGTCTGCCCTCGCCTTCTTATACCTCGTAAGTACTGACTGAGATCAAAGTTCATGTGCTTACCTATCCGAACTAGTCAGGAAGCAATTGAAGCTTGCCTCATGGGTGAATCTGGCCAATTGACGCCTCACTTTTTTAAACTCATGAAATTTGCTGTAAAAAATGAATAATTTCGAGTAGCTTCTTCGTTAATTTCTAAATTAGAATTTCTATTTTAATTTGTCTGTATCGATCATTTTAATTCATTTTATTTCTTTGACTGTATGATTGCACTTTCTGTGCCCTCAGTGACATAATCATTTTTGCCGATGCTAATTTTATTAAGATAGATTATATATGTAATGCCATAATTGCACATTCTGCATTTGGTCCTATTTAGATGAAATAATGAATTTTATCTGTGATGGTCTCTTTTAATTAATCTTATGTATTTGACTGCACAATTGCACTTTTGGTCCTTTGGCTACATAACCATTTTTATCCTATGAAGACTTGTTAGCATTGAGTTTTTCATTAATTAATCTTATGCATTTGATGGCACAATTGTACTTTCGGTCCTTTTGATGGAATGCTTGTACTTTCGGTCCTTTTGATGGAATGCTTGTACTTTTGGTCCTTCTGCCACATAACAACCATTTTATCCTTTGAAGACTCAGAATGTTAACATTGATTTTTTTCGTTAATGAATCTTATTAATTTGACGGCATGATTGCTCCTCTGATTCTTTTGCCACATCATTATTTGAGCCTATGAAGACTAAGAATATTAACACTGATATTTCGTTGCAGTAATTTTATTATTATTTTTGAAATTCTGATCAATTGTATTTGTTGATCCATTTTGCTCATATGCTTTCTTGCTATAACTGTAATTACTCTTTGTAATAAAGATCATTTATTCATTCGTACTGTGTTTGAAGAAACATGCACGCCTACTGTGTATGGAGAAACAGACATGGCTGCTGTGCATGTAGAAACAGACATGGCTATTGTGCATGGAGAAACAGGTACGGCTACGGTGCATAGAGAAACAGACATGGCTACTGTGCATGAAGAAATGGGCAGGGCTACTGTGCATGGAGAAACAGGGGCGGCTACTGTGCATGGAGAAAGAGACACAGCTACTGTGCATGGAGAAACAGACATGGTTACTGTGCATGGAGAAACAGGTACGGCTACTGTGCATGGAGAAACAGGTATGGCTACTGTGCATGGAAAAACAGACACGGCTACTGTGCATGGAGAAACAGGAATGGCTACTGTGCATGGAGAAACAGACAAGGCTACTATGGATGGAGAAACAGACATGGCTATTGTGCACAGAGAAATTGGTGCAGCTGATGTTCAGCAGCTAGTCCGCAGGGCGAAACGATCACTGCGTTTAGAAGGGAGCTACAGACACAGTAAGTACGCTATGAGGAGATCACACACAGTGAGCAATGAGATATCAGACACAGCTAATTCCTATTATCTACTAATTTTAAATATGTAAACTGTCAAAGACATGTTTTGTAAAATAAACTTTCAGGGGCCGATTATGATCTAGGTCGGAGGCTTTCCAAACGAGATTGTCGGTTTCACTTCCGACCGTCTAATTACAATTACAATGGTCATTCCAGATGGCTTCCAACAGGCTCAAGGAGCCTGTCGGCAAGTCAGAACCAGCCGGTTTACAGCCGTAACACATGCTCCCATAGGGAAAGGAATGGATGTGTGTGGGTGCTGCACACTGTGACGTAAATTTAATTCGTTTGTTCGGTATGTGTGCTACCTTCGATTGGTGTCTGCTAACACCTTAGGAAACATATGTATATAGCCTGACCCCTGAATGGCTGTCAGGACTCAAAGGTGCACAACTTAAAGAATGAACTCTTAATCCATTTCAAGCATTTCAATTTATATTTCAACTTTTGTTAGTTTGTTCTTTACATGCTCAGTTAGCATATTAATCATAACCAGACATCAATTGCCAAACAAATTCATTAACATGATAACATAAATCAAAACAAATTCATAATGTGAAATACATCAACCCAATGCATTTCGGGACCTAACGGCTCCTTCGTCAGGGGTCTATTAAAGAAAAAGAAAAAGAAAAAGGAAAAAGGAAAACTTGTTACTCTTGATGCTTGGGAGTTTCACAGTTACTTCAAATAACCAATGCTGTTTGTAAATTTACAGTTTTACATTGTACCTCGTTTTCTAAGATAGATAACTTTGTGGTTTTAAGGATTATGGCATCCCATGCTTACTTATATTGTATAGCTTAATACTTTTTAAGGGCATTTAATTAGGTGATGACATAGGTTGCTTCAATGATTAGAATATTCAGTTAGAAAAGCAGTATTTAATTATAAATGAAATTATTCCTTGAGTTATGTGTAAGTATCTTTTGGTTGGCCTTTATGTAAGCTCACCTGTAGATGTCCTAGGGTTGTTCGTATTTGTGGTATATTGTCTATTTATGAAAAAAATTAAAAAATTCTTTTACTCAATGGTTCTTAAAGAATGTGGCTCTTTCAGATTATACCGATACATTCAAACTGCGTTACCTGCGAGCCTATGCATGTGGCGTCGGTCTCGCTTCTACAACTGGATAAAATTCTACTGTGAAAACAAGGAGGAAAGGAACCACATTTTATCAAGGTTCTTTAAGTTAGAAAATATATACTACGCGTGTTATAGAATAGACCAGTGTTTACCTTTTGGAAAAGCGCATCAAAGCCTTTCATACTCGTTAACCCCGTGCTGTCTACAGCGTCCTGTGTAAATGTTTAAAAAAACGCAGTTTTAGTGTACTAGAACTTATGCTCACGATAACAGAAACGTGTTTTAAACTGCCAGTTGGGTGATTACCTGCGGTCCTATGCAGTAGAGCTTCGGTTCCGCAGTACTTGTATTCAGCCGTTTAACTAAAAAATAAGTAACGACGTATTATTAGTTTTAATTTGGACTAGGTGCCGCGATTGTATTATCAACTTCACCATCGCGTTGCAAAGGGCTTTCGCGTCTTACCGAGTGTTGTAGTTTCAGCCTGCCCAACGGAGTTTCGTTCCGGTGTTTAATTTCACGGCTATGTTTTTAGTCCTTTATTTATGTTGTATCCAATCTCGCTACTGATACAGTGAAAAGACTACGCGTCTTATCGAGTGTTGTAGTTTCAGCTTGTCTTACAAAGTTTCGTTCCGGTGTTTAATTTCAAGACTATATTTTTAGTCCATTATATAAGTTATGTCCAATCTCGTCACTGTTATAGTGAAAAGACTACGCGTCTAATCAAGTGTTGTAGTGAAAGGACTACGTGTTGACTATATAAGTTGACTATATAAGTCGGCGGCCATTGTTAAGTGAGCAATGAATATTATCAATTGATATAGTTCTCATGCGGTATTACTTATTGAGTTAAACTTTAGCCTATATTGACCTAATGTTTTTACAAAGGGTGAGAATTTTAGAAGAAACAAGAAGAAATCTAAGAAAGTCTTTAGAAAAATATCATATAAAACCATCATACATTTCTTACATCATGTGTACCTGTATATATATATATGGGACCGAATTACCAAAATGCTCGTTTAAAGCTATATAACAACAGTTATACAATTTACTCAATCCATATATTACCTGTGGTGTGTGTCTATGTATTTACACATCGCATGATTACCAGCCTATTTACAATCTTATATTCAAAATCTGCAACCTAAAGTTCTAAATGTGCTGTTTATTATTAGTGAATGTGTTGTTTGTTGGTGAATGTGTTTTTAAAGTTTGTTGCACCGCGGGTCTGAAGTACGAGTGCTTTAGGACTAACCACCTTATTGTTTGTTTATAAAAAACAGATCATCTCCATTTTGTCATTAAGTCCGAAGGGGACTAATGTCTGTAATTTCCGGATCCAGTAGGCTTCTCTCTGGAGAAGGGTCTTAGCATTGTCAAAACCTAATCTCTGTGGAATATGTAACCGCACCATGTGCAGTTGCATCATAATTAGGTGGTCGGGACTGCCGACTGGAGGTTGGTCGGTCCAGTTTCCGCAAAGGTGTTGGGCAGACCCAAGTCTGTCCAACATCGTAATAAGCTTCTAAGTGTTACAATGATACCATTCTGGGGAGGGTATCCCTGGAAGAAGAAGCTTTGTATCCCTGGTGTGTAGATTGAGGGTCTCAAAGTATGTGTCAATGTAGTCATTCTACTATCCAGTGAAAATGGGGCCTCTCCTACTCATTGTTCCAGGTGTAATTCCTGACATGTATTCACTATACAAGGAACATTGATTTGCAGTTGTATGACTTTTAAGTATGCTTTAATTTTTAAGTGATTTTGTGCTCATGACCAGGTATAGTCCAGTTTGCACACTTCCTGCAGCAGTAAATGCTTGTTTTTAATTAGCACCTGTAGGTTCTGCATGAGTTTACGTTGTAGTGTATTATAGCATTTGTACAGTGCTTACGACCCCTCTGTGGGTACATTTAAGGTGTGTGGGTGGAAGGGTGTTGTTTTTTGTTTTGAGCCTTTGTGGGGAAGTGTTTTCATGTCATGCGTAATTATCTTCGAGGTGCGATTATCATGTTATGGGACGCAGCGCCTGGTGGTGTGATGGGTAAGGGTTTGTGAGAGATAGACATGCAAATTATAATCATAACTAGGAGTAACCAGCTTCACAACAAAGAAGCAGGGGGGAGTTTGTCTGCACAAAAAAATGGGTTAATCAGAGATGACCTAGTAATCCACATGGTGAAATGTGGGTAACAGAGACGATGCAGAGTAAGTAAAAGATATAGTGAATATTCATACTTCTGTTTTGTTTCAGTAGTGACACAGATAGTGAATGGCATGAGTCATATGGATCTTGTCTTTTCATCAGAGCATATGCAGAGCAGATGCTGTTGTAAAGGATTAAACCCAGATCAGTTGACTGGGGGTGAGTGTTTGTATTGTCAACGCTCCATCCATCATCCCCTTTGGTTTTCCCTCCTTCTTTCCTGAAGATCAGCATTTTGGTCTTGTATGTGTTCAGCTTTAAACAGTTGGTTTTCTTCCAGTAGGTGATTTCAGTCATGCAGGCATTGAATTTGATCTGGATACTGGGCGTCATGTTCGTTAGGGAGATGATCAGTTACATGTCATTGACATAGGCAAGGATGTTGATGTTGGCTAGAGGGATCATGTATGCATTGAAGAGGGTCGGCTCAGGTAGGATCTTAGCTGAACTCTGCAGATAGGTCGCTTACGTCCAAGGAGCACGGTGCCAGGATGACTAACTGGGTCCTTCCAGGCAAGAAGTAGCAGATCCATGGGAGTTCATGTCCTGTAGGCGTTGGATGAGGATGTGGTGGAAGACTGTAAAATGCTGTGGAGAGATCCAGAAGGAAGAGGGCCATCGTGTCCCCTCTGTCCAAAGTCATGTGATTGTCATTCGTGGTGGCAATGACTGTAGTTTTCAAGCTGTGGTTGGGTCTGAAACCAAACTGAGTGGTGTTGAGGAGTTGGTGATCATTGAGGTATTTGGTGAGGTGTCTGATGATGATTTATTCTAAGACCTTGGGTGGGAATAGTAGCAGGGGATTGTTATGTAGTTGGCAAGCGTTAAAGGGACTTCACATTGTTTTTTCAGCAATGGGAGGACAGTTGTGTGTTTCCAAGCATCAAGCAGGGTCAGGCAAGAGATGGAGGCATTTAGAATGGATGTGAGGTTGGAGCTGATGTGTTGCAGTCCTCTGGAGTAGGTGTGTGGGGGGGCAGGGATTCGATTGGGCCCCCTGAGTGGATGGACTTCGTGGTGGTGGTAGGTTCTTCTGGTGTGGTGATGGGCCATGTGGTTAGCCATGGTTCTTTGCATAAGAGTGGGAGGCTTTTGTTGAGGTCTGTCTTGTCTGGTCGCAGGTTAAAGTTGATGTACATCATGGTGATTTTGTTGCTGAAGAATTGATAGAAATTGTTGCAGAGGTCCTGCAAGTGAGTGATCACTTGGAGGCGGCCGCTGGTGAGGTGAAAACCTTCACATTGGTAAAGATTTCTTAGCTACTATTGGTGATGGCATCAATGAGGTCCGCCAGAGCAGTGCATTTGGTGCCCCAGTCATTTGGTGGTGGCGTTTTATCAGTATTACAGGGGGGGCCACATAAGCTTGTGCAGCCACTTCTGCAATACAAGAGTGTCTCTGACAGGGGCACATAAATTAGGTGCCCCAGAGCCACAATCTGTAATAAGGCCCAAATTAGTCTACCTCCTTCAGTATGACTTGGCAACATTAATCTGGTCTTCAATAGTAAGGACCTAGCCCTTTTCCTTCAATGGGAGACACCAAAAAGTTCTTGCTTTGGCCCTTACCTTCTACACAGGTGTGCAGAACTCTTTGATTGGAAGGTGACCATTGGATATGCTACATATATCAGCTTACATCTTGTCTTGGCAACTTGCCCTTAATTCAGTAGTCCTGTGATATTGGAAACTAGCCAGACAATGCCCACATGTACGACTTCCTACCAGCCCGGATATTTCACCCCCACAGATTAAAGCAGCCTTTTGAATCTCATGCATACCACCCCACACTTTCTACATAGGCTATACTGTAAACATGCGCAACAAATGAAGTAGCCTCTTACCTTAAGATTCTGAAGCACAAGGTGTGGAGCATAATACAATTCTACAACACTATACAGTGTAATACTCCTTTGTTAACATAGACCTTCTGGACACCTGCAGAGTGTTTAAAATACCCCAAACCAGAAGAAATGCTAGCACTAGGCAAGTTTTCACACAAATCGGACAGTAACCAGTGACCTACAACCAAGCAAGGATGCTTGTTTCTGGTCCAGGGAAGACATGGCTTGGCAGTTCGGGCTGGACTGTTCCCATGAGGCACAGGGTCAGACTGATTTGCATATGGCCATGTCTGAACTGGGGTGGCTGAGTGAGCTAAAGAATGGTGATGGATTAAACACAGATCAGTTGACTGGGGGTGAGTGTTTTATTTGCTCAAACGCTCCGTCCATCATCCCCTTTTGTATCGCTTTGTTCGCCCTAAGTTGGCAGAGTATGCTCAGACGTGAGTCCCTTGCTCACTTGGCCACTGGATTCAAGATAGCCTGGCTGATGAGGATTATGAATCCGAAACCGGTCCCAGGATGCTTGGTTCTGGTCCAGGGAACACATGGCTTGGCAGTTCGGGCTGGACTGTTCCCATGAGGCACAGGGTCAGACTGATTTGCATATGGCCATGTCTGAACTGGGGTGGCTGAGTGAGCGAAAGAATGGTGTTGGATTAAACCCAGATCAGTTGACTGGGGGTGAGTGTTTGATTTGCTCAAACGCTCCGTCCATCATCCCCTTTTGTATCGCTTTGTTCGCCCTAAGTTGGCAGGGTATGCTCAGACGTGAGTCCCTTGCTCACTTGGCCACTGGATTCAAGATAGCCTGGCTGATGAGGATTATGAATCCGAAACCGGTTCCAGGATGCTTGTTTCTGGTCCAGGGAAGACATGGCTTGGCAGTTCGGGCTGGACTGTTCCCATGAGGCACAGGGTCAGACTGATTTGCATATGGCCATGTCTGAACTGGAGTGGCTGAGTGAGCTAAAGAATGGTGATGGATTAAACCCAGATCAGTTGACTGGGGGTGAGTGTTTGATTTGCTCAAACGCTCCGTCCATCATCCCCCTTTTGTATCGCGATCTTCAGGAAGAGCACATCACTGTGGGACTCCATCTGGTGGCCAACAGAGCTAGATTTGATATCCCTCTTACCCCCCCCCCCATCAACCACACTAAGAAACTCAGGATCATCATCAACAACAAACTCAATATGTCCGCCCAAGTCAATTGTATCACCGCTTCATGCTTTCAGACCCTGAAGATGCTGAGAAAGATTTTCAAAAGGCTCCCAAACAGCACCTATATAAACACTAAGGCACGCCACTGTCAAAGCAAGCTGAACTACAGTAACTCCCTATATGCCAGGATCAAAAAAATATTCACCAGAACTCTAGAGACCATTCATGACTCGATGGCCAGAATTACTCTCAACCTCCCACGCCACGCTCACATCCCACCACGCCTGAAGGAGCTCACTAGCTCACCATTCACAAATTAGCACATTTAAAACTCCTCACCCACACTTTCAAGACCCTGCATAACACTGGCCCAGTATACCTTAACAATTGCATCTGCTTTCATAAACCTTCTAAACCCCTGCCCTCATCTGGACTCCTACTGTCACACATCCCATGCATACAGAAAACCAGATCTTGTGGTCGAGCCTGCTCCTGCACCGTTCCTAAATCATGGAAAGACCTGCCACTACTCGTAAGAGCCTCCTCCTCCCTGCTTCCATTACCAAGAAGCTGAAGAACTGGCTTTTCGAGTATTTCCACTAGGCCCTAGGTGTGGCTACACTCACACCTGCTCAGCGCAAGGAAACCCTTCCAGGTGATAGTGCATGCCTCACATCTGCATACCATAACATAGCACCAAAGCACAGAAAGTGGTGGTGCTATCTTAATAGTGTTTTCTTTATTTGCATAATAGTGTGGCCAATGCAAATGAGGCAAATACTTTGCTTCTGTGCAAACGCCATAGTATGGCTGCAGGTGTAGAGGCAAATAGATAGACAGAAGGTGCATGGACCGTGTGCCACAAAAAGATCCCTGAGTGCATCCTGCTAGAGGGGGGCAAGGGGGTCCCACTGAACCCCAAGACATTCCCCTGTAGGTGGGTGCAGTTACTCACTGCACCGGCCTACAAGGGGATCTCTGTCCCCCCTTTGAAGTACATGCTTGGGCTGCCTTCACATTGAAAGATGGAATGGCTGCTTCATATAGCCGCTCTGTCTTTCACTAATGCGCTGTGCCATGGGCAGCTGCAAGTTCATGTCTGCTCTGGGAGCAGTGCATTATCAGTAATAGGGTGCATTGCCCCTGTTTTCGTTTACAAAGCCATAGCCTAAATCCAGCTATGCCCCTTACTTCTTACTTCTGTGAGTTACTAATCGGACTAAGACTGGAGTCTACACATGGCTGTCAAGCTTGACATGAGGAAGCTGATCTTGAGCAATGCACTCAAGGACAAATGTTAATGCATGCACAAGACTGGCATTTTACCCACCATGGGTGGTGGAGGGGGGAATGTGGAACGAGGGAGGGGGGAATAATAAAAAAAAGACACTTACATCTTTACCGCCAGCCGCCGCCGCTTCTTTCTCCATCCTCCTCTCGGCAGGAAGCGCACAGCCTCCCAGAATCCCCTGCCAATCCCAACACTGCCTTAGCAGCGTTGTAATTGGTCTGAGCGCCGTTGTTTGGCGCTTAGACAGGGGCTGGCATTCTGTGCATGTTCTCTGCGTGGTGAACATGCCTGAGAGGGCTGGCCAAAGCGTCATGCGCACTTTAGGTGCTGCCACCAGTCCTCCCCCTGTGACGCAGGGAGCCCAGCCCCGCCCACCCGGCTTCAGCTGCAATCTAAATAAAAAATAAAAAAAATGAGAATAACAAACTGTATCATCATTTTATTTTTTGTATTCAGCTTGCAGCTGAGGCAGTGTGGCGCCGCTCCTCTGCCTTAGCGGAGGAGCTGCCACTGTATCTACCCTCTAGTCAGTACCATTGTGGTTTAGTGGCCCGTTACCCTCACTGGGCTTCAGCATCCCTACCACTGAGCATCTTCTCTCCGAGAGCTTCTTTGGGATCGGAAGGGCATATTTTTATGTAGAAGGTCGACTAATAGCTCCAACGGAGAGCTGTCCAGGCTTGCTCTACAATGTCAGTTATGATGGCATATACATAAATGGGCCATAAGGCACTCTGTGATGAGGAGTGGCACAATACAGACAGTTCCTCTACGACATGGGTCGCCTGAGAGTCCATGTTCCCTCCCAAAGCAAAGAATGACAATGGCTATTGCTAAATGAATTTGAGTCAGATGGTCAAAGAGATAGCAACGTGTTTATTGGAGATCTTATTAGGAAAAAAGTGCCTTGTTACAGCAGTTTTAGTAGACAAGCAGTGGTGATGGTCAAAAGATTACTTTTATAACATTCTAAAATGGTAAATTCTTTGGTCGGTTTCTCAGCAAGAACTAATTGAGTGGCAAGGGATTATGTTAAAATACTAAGGAAAGTACCAGCAGCGAAAACAACAAATGCTTCACTTTCTGCAGGGCAGGCTCTAGGGCGGTGCAATCGGTGCCACCGCACCAGGCGCTGACTTTAGGGGGGCGTAGTGTTTTCAAGGACAATATGGTTTTAAAAGCACCTTCTGCTACATTCCTTGCCTCCTAGGTTAATTTGCCAGTTTTAATTTGCCTTGCTATCAAAGTTTCCTGCGCTTCGATGCATTCTTAGAGCACACCGGACTTCATTGGGTATTGTTGTCTCTGTTCCCATCAACCTGTTGTATGTTAGTAAACACAGAGGTTCCTAGGGCAATTTTGTGCCCTTTGTTCTCACATCAGCTCTTTTCTCCTTCATTTGTGGTATGATTTAAGCCATAATATTTACAATCGGAGGATATATACCCCCTAGTCTTGGGTTAAATGACTAAATTATACGCTTCCATATACCTTTTAATAAGCATACCCCTCATTCAGTCATAGTATGGTATGTCCTCATTTGGGGGTCCATTAGGATGTAGGGCGGATCGCCACCACCCGCATGGCGGTGGCGATCCGCCCAACATCCTTCCCCACCCGCCCCCCATTTTCCCCGCCATATTATTATATATATAATATGGCGGGGGTTACTGCGGCTGACGGGCAGACCGTCCGCCGCTTTTCTGCCCAGCCGACAAGTCGACCGGGTGGAAAAGGGTTTAATATTAGGCGGTGTCTGCTAAACACCGCCATCCATATTAGTATGCAGGCGTTGCCGCCACTGAAAGGCATGCAGACTTCACAATTGGGGACCCATTGCGGGCCCCCAGGAAGTTCGTGGGGGTTGGGCGGTGCACATGGGGGGCACCTATGGTACCCCACTGCATTTGCATGCACAATGCGGCAGGTACAGCGCGGTGCCTGACACTTTGTGCATACAAATGCACAACATGCATTTTTGGCATTGCGGCGGGCAGGCCTGAAAGCACCGCCCTCCGCAATGTTGAAAATGCAGGATGCACCCGCCAGTGTGGCGGGCGCATTCTAATCACCCCCACGGGACCGCCTCCCTTATGGCGGGCGTTCCCTTTTCACATCCTAATGATGCCCTTGGTGTTTTTTCCTCTCCAGTATATGCAGATGTCTCTTAGAAGATGTGCACATCATACCTTTAATCATCTTAGAAGGCAGTGCCCTGTGATTGGATAGTTCATTCCGGCTATTGGCTATCTGCCACTCACTCTTCAACCATGACCTTGGGTCGGTATTTGTTTAGATGTAAAGTTATGGATATTCACCTCCACCCCCCCCTGGACTCTGAATTTTTCCTTTCAATCTGTGCTTCATGGGACCCCTTTTCCTGTTCCAAGGCCTATTCCAGACAGTGGCTCTGACGTCCCTTGCGCAGGGCATTTGGCACTTTGGACTTATTTAAGCTGATTTTGCCCAATTTATAAAGGGGCCAATCTTCTCTCTGAAGGGGGATGTTCGCTGTTTAAGTAATATTCGGCCAGATTCATCAAATTTAAATCGGCTTGCAAAGGGCCAGATTCTGAGAATCCGGCCCTTTGCGAGCGCTATTTTTGCATTTGGGATTCATCATCCCAAATGAAAAATCGCAATTACAGAACTCGCTAAATTGCGAAGATTCGCATTTAAGGAATCTCAATTAGAGATTCCTTAAATGCTATTCATGAACCTTTTAAAAATTGCGAATTCGCAATATTGGGCCGCTATTTACAGCGAAGTGTAACTTCGTGGTAAATAGCGAAAACTTAGAAAAATGCACTTTAGTGCAAGTTGTATGTTACACACACACATGTCCTTTGGACATGTGTGTGCGCAACACCTGTGTACATTTGCATTTATGGGGTGCTACAGGGTGTCCTTTGGACACCCTGGCACCCTTGAAATCGCATCCTTATTTGCGATTAGCTAATTGCTATTCGTAAATAAGGATTGACTCCCCATTCATTCCTATGGACCTTTAGGCCCATAGGAGTGAATGGGAAATCGCATCCTTATTTGCGATTAGCAATTTGCGAATCGCAAATAAGGAAGCAGTAGAAATCGGAAAAAATATTGCGATTTCTACATGCATTCCGTTTTGCAAGTCTGTAATAGTGATTCCTTAATAATCGCTAATACAGACTCGCAAAAGGGGACTTTGATGAATCTATATGTAAGACTTTGGTTTAACAGAATATTGTTCCTCTGCAGTAACCTTCAATTCTAGGACACCTTGTGCCGCCTGCATGTGCCTGTAAATATATTCTCAGAACCATTCTCCTTGATACCAGGAAAATGTGGTTATTAAATGATACCATACTTTTGTAGGCAGTTTACTCTCTGCACCCTTCAGGCAGTTTATTCATTATTTTTTTCTTTCTTATTCTTTCCTTTTAATCTCTCGATACCAGGGCTCTTGCTCTTGTCCTGATGATGACCTTTTAGTAATCAAGGTAGAAACACCTTTGACAACAGACCTCTATAGACTCTGAGCACATTGTTAATTTAAAGAAAGAAGTCATATGTCTTTCTAATTGTGTTGCACTTTGTTTTATGCCTTCTCTCCTCACTGCACTTTCCTTCACGATAATCACGAGCCCTGGATCTTCCACAAAATAGAGTAAACCTTTTTTGAAATTATAAATATGCAATGAATACATTCATTTCAAAAGAAACCTGTCTGTATTGTATCATGCCTTGGTACAGAATAAATATACACTTGGTCTTCTACTATGAGAAATGTATGATTATGATATAAATCCAAGTGAACCATTATTTCCTATACTCCAGCAATTTTCAGGCAACCATAAAAATGTCAAGATAACTCTGGTGATTGATGGACCAGCTGCAGAGGGATCTTTTGTCTAGTGGAAGTTTTGACTCATCATAAAGTAGCGCAGGAGGTTAAAATGCATGCTGCAAAGTAGGTGTACCATGCAGATTAAAAAGTGCATGCAATATAAATAGGGTACAAGTCTTAAAAAAAGAAGTCGGGGATCACCAAGTTAGGCAGTTTACAAGTGACATCACGTTGTGTGACATCACGGTGTGTGACATCACAGCACATGGCGATATAGCGCATGAAATCACACGTGGCATCACAGGAATCGAGATAATCTGAAGTGGCATCACAAGCCATGACTTTTTACAAGAAGTGGCAACACAAGAAGTGACATCAGATCTAAGGGCCTCACAAATATGTTTAGCAGGTCTATCATGTGTATGTTTGAGCGCATTGAGAGGATAATAGCACAGTGAGCTATGGAAGATGATATGTGACTTCTACACCTTGTAATCCCCCAGTTTTATGTAACACATCCTGCACATTCATTTACAGACGTATATAATCTGTTGTTAATGTAATATGCATGTCTGATGTAAATCACTCTGACACCCTGCATTGGGATGAGTAGGGCTATTCAAAAAAAATAGTGGTACTTAAATACCTAAATTATTTCAACACCTGCTCAGGGGAAGTAAGCTCTATATAAATTCAGTTTGTTTTGTGTAAATACTAGGAAACACCAACACATCTGACATTCTTACAGTGCATGCATACTGAATATAAATAGAACAAGAGGAGTTTGGCCCAAAGGAACAAGAGCCAGGCAGGGCCACGTAAATGCAAAGAAGACAAAATGAGCCTGGCTCCCTACTATTTTGGAGCTTTTACACTTTTTGCTCTTAAACCAAACTCATTTCTTTATGTTTGTACCTGTATTTTATTTATACTTTTTTTCTTGGAATTTATTTCTATTTTCTCATGATTTTTTTTAAGGATCCCTTGTTTTTCTATGCTCTTTTGCCATTGCAAAAGAGCATAGAAGAACAAAGGATTTTTTCAAATATTCATGATTTATATGCTGAATGACTATATGCTCCAACAGTTACATTGATATTTGCTTTAAAAATCTATGTTATTTGATTTATGTATTGTATAAGTTTCACTTTAAGTCACGATTGGTTTTCTATAGTATTTGTATATAGCTGTATGTACTGAGATGGAGTATGTAGAACAGGTTGAATGTAAATGAATGTAAATGTATTTGTAATATATGCAAATTATGCACTATTTTTCCTTTTCACTTCCTTTAAAAAAAACTTTATGAGCCAGGCTCATTTTGTCTTCTTTCTTTTTCCTGAATACAAAAAGGTCACTGAGTTACTGCTTCTGTCAGAGAGCCCCTTTTGTTGCTTGCAGTTGGTAAGTTTAAATACAAATATCGAACAGTGTCCTATTATCCATCATTAAGGAGCTGCATGCAGACTGCAAGGGATAGGTTAGTGTGTTATGCTTTTCCCCCTTTTCATTGTCCTAATGTTGCAAAAAGGGTCCAATTAGGTAGAAATCAATTCTTATTAGTAAAGCCAACCCCCAACCATGGTGTTACATTTTAAATCCTAAGTTTCTGCTTCTTCAGAACAAGTACTCAAACTATACTGCCTACCAGTAGGGATGAGTCTTTCCAACTGTCAGGATCGGAATTGGTGTCCACACAGCTCTTGTACAGAGAGAAGAGGAGCTATGACTGTAACAGTATATGTGCTTCACAAACCACTGCTGGGATTCCGTTTCATCCCGGTGCTCCTACACTGAGGAGAAACTTAACGCTGCCACGTACATAAGGCACCCTTTCACGCTATGGTTTGTGTGAAAGGGGTGTGAAGTGGGTCTTGTGGTGGGCGTTCCACCTAAACACCCATTGTATTTGATGCTGCCCCCTATGTACAAGGGTGGCATACATAGGAGGCAGTGCCAAAATTAAGACCAGGAAAATCCTGGTCTTAAGTTGGTGAAACGAGGAGAAATGCATTACTTCTCCTTGTTTTGCTTTCTTCCATGTGTGCTGCCTTGTGCAGAACAAATGGAAAACGCAAAATGCCATGGTTTGCTTATGTACAGGAAAGTGTCGTACATAAACAAACCGTTTTTCAAAACTGAAGCATGAAGCAGCACACATGAAAGTTACAAAATGGCATTTTAGGATTGTTTATGTGCAGGAAGGGACACCCCCCCCCTGCACACAGACACCCTTGCACTCTGGTACAAGGGTGTTAGCAGGGGAAACGCAAGGCTGCAACACATTTTTGTAAATATTGTGCAGCCTTGCGTTTCAGAAGTGGCAGAGCATGTGGTTAAGCCAATGAGGCTAACGACATGCTCTACCACTTCATTGTACATATCCCCCTCATTTTTCCTGCTTCCCAATGTAACCTTTCAACCGGTTCTGTACCTACTGGGGTCTCTAGGCGTGGCAGTGTTTATTTCCTTGTGTATTTGTAACTAACCATCATATGCTGGAGAAAGCGGAGACTGCTTAATATGGGAGAAATGTTTTATTAGACTGTACAGCCCCACTGGAACGAGAGTCTCATAAAGTGTTGATTTTCTTTGAGGAGATATCACGGTCCATGCAGGAAGTTGGTCCACCGAAATTGACCTCTTAGCAAATGGAAACTGAATATGATTGTGGCTTTTAAATTTAGTCATGGCATGTGCGTTGGCACCGAATGTTCACATCAGATATCAACTGGAGTATGTTTCTGTTTTGCTTGTTATTTTGGGGTTGGGTGATGTTCTCTGCATTTTTATAGTTTGTTTTACCTGCTTTTGGGGTCTCAGTTTCTGCAACTAGTTTGCTGCTCCTTTCAGTCTCTGGGTGTTTTTTTTGTCTTTTTCGTGAAATTAACAGCAGTTCCTTTGCTACCAACAGCCACTGAAGCACACTTCTATGACATAGAAAATGACAAAAGGCACCAAATTAGCGCCAAACTCGCCTTCAGCTGACATCAAACGCTACAAATGGTAATACTGGTGCCAGGGCAAGTGGTGGTATTAGCAAGCGAGGGAAGCATTTGTTGACTAATTTTTCCAGTTCAGAGTGGGAGTCACTCATGCAAAAACCTGCAGCTTGTGATTGCTCACAATGACAATAGCAACAACTGGTGCCCCACAATCTCGGCACTAAGGACAGTTGTGTATTGGCAATACTTGAGATGCACGCAGGAGAAGTGATGCATAGAATCTGGTCTGTAGGAGGAAGTGATGCATCGACTCCAAGACGGTTCTGGTCCGCAGGTGATTTGTCGTAAAAACTTGCCGCACAGGATGATGCGTGGAAATTCGAGATGCGGCGGCGATCGATGTGGCAGCATTGAGATGCGCTGCATTGGTTTCTTCAACCGCGATCCCTCGATGCGTCGGTTCCTGCAGTGGCGACAGGCCCTGCGTCGGTCTCAGCAGCGGCGCGGCGATGCGTGGAGAGGAGCAGCAGAACTCACCAACCTCATCACATCAGCCAATAGCTTTGCTGCAACACTACACTGCGTATGGAATATTAGGACATGAACACACAGCACGGGAAGGGTGTAGGGCTGCCATGTCAACTTATATGAGGAATGTGTGACCTCAAGCACAGGTTGATGGTCAGGGGTAAGGAGCTGCCCTGAAGAACAGAATCTCCTTGGAAACAGACAGGCTCAAGCCACACTCTGGAGTTTAACTCTTGCAGGTGAGGGCCAAATCTAAGCCACTAACAATACTGCTTTTCCCACACTTAAAACTCACTCTATTAGCCAACGAGTGCTACATAATGAATGAAATTGAATGAATGAAATTATTTGTAGAGCGCACGATAGCCAAAACGGCTTCCTGGCGCTGGGAGCTCTAAAGAACAGAACAGACAGGGCCAGGAGGTTTAGCGGGGGTAGGCCAGGGCAAACAGGAAAGTTTTGAGCGCTTTACGGAAGTGTGAAAAAATAGGGATAGAACGCATAGAGAGAGGAAGGGAGTTCCAGAACCGGGGTGCAAGAACAGAAAATCTAGTTCCACCCGTGCGAGATTTGTGGAAGGGGGGAACAGTGAGGAGGGCAGAAGAAGATGAACAGAGAGTGCGGGCAGGGGTGTGAAGGGAAATCAGAGAATTGATGAAAGCCGGTGCAGAGTGATCAAGGGCCCGATAAACAAGGCACCCTAGCTTGAACAAAGATCTCTGCAGGATGGGTAACCAGTGGAGGGATTTGAGGACGGGAGTGATGTGATGGGTTTTGGGCAAGTGAAAGATGAGACGGGCAGCCTGATTCTGGATAGCTTGAAGGCGGCGGGTTTCGTAGGCAGGAATGCCTGCGAACAAGCTATTGCCATAATCAAGGCGGGAAGTGATGAGGGCAGAAATAATGATTTTGAGGGAGTCAAGAGAAAAGAAGCGGGAGATTTTCCGGATCATCCGGAGGGAGAGGAAGCAGGAGGACACCACGGCACTGACCTGGCCATGCATGGACAGGTCCTGACTGACCTTGATGCCCAGTGTTTTGACGGAGGGAACCGGAGTGGGAGGGGGGCCAAGAATAGGGGGCCAGAAGGCAGGGGACCAAGGGCTGGATGAGCCGCCAGTCAGGACAAGCTCAGTCTTATCTGGATTGAGCTTGAGGTGGTTGGCGCTCATCCACCCAGAAATAAAGACCATGGTGGAGTGGAAGAAAGATAGGGAGTGAGAAGAAGAGGAAAGATCAAAGACGAGCTGGAGGTCATCTGCGTAGTTATACACAGAGACCCCCAGCTCAAGGAGGGAAGAGATAAGTGGATGGATGTAAAGATTGAAAAGAAGGGGAGAAAGGGAGGAACCTTGGGGAACCCCACAGGGCACCGGGAGGGGGGGAGCGGAAAAGCCGGGGAGGTGAACAGCTTGAGAACGTCCTGTCAGAAAGGACGTGATCCAAGAAAGGGCAGGGCCTCGTATGCCCGCTGCGCTGACACGGTCCAAAAGAATGTTATGGTCGACCGTGTCAAACGCAGCGGACAGGTCGAGGAGAATCAAAGCTTGGGGAGAGTTGACGTCGGCCTTGGCTTTGAGCTCGTCAAGGACGGCTAGCACCACGGTTTCGGTCGAATGACCTGAGCGGAAACCTGCTTGGTGAGAAGCAAGGAGTTGGTTCTGTTCAACATAAGCAGAGAGACAGGAGGTGACGTAAGATTCCAGAATTTTAGCAAGATAGGGAAGAAGAGAGATGGGTCTAAAGTTAGAAGGGAGAGAAGAATCAAGACCAGGTTTTTTAAGAATGGGGGAAACAATAGCAGATTTAAATGAAGAAGGGACCAATCCGGTGGAAAGAGGGGCATTGAGGAGGGAAAGAGGGGTAGCAGGACAGGAAGAGAAGAGAGTTTTAAGAATGCGGGCAGGGGCACAGTCAGTGGGAGAGCCAGACTTGGTTTTAGTGAGCAGAGCTAAAAAAGAGTCCAAGGAGAGAGGCGGAAAAGAAGAAAAGGAAGATTTAGGCGCAGAGGGGACAGAGTGAGGTGGAGTAAAAGGAGTGACAGATATGTTGGATTTAATTTTAACAATCTTCTCGATAAAGAAGTTGTTTAGCGAAGAGCAAAGAGCCTGGGAGGGAGTGAAGTGAGGGCAAGCACGATCAGAGGTGGCCAAATTGTTGACCAAGGAGAAGATTTCTTTGGATTTGTTGGCCGAAAGAGTCACTTGTTCGGAGAAATACTTGGTCTTTGTGGCCAGAATGGCCTTCTTGTACTCTTTAAGAAGAGATTTGTGTTTGGCCTTGAGGTCGGGGCAGTAGCTACGGCGCCAAAGGCGCTCCGAGCGTCTAAGCTCCAATTTAAGGGTATTGAGCTCCGAGTTGAACCAACGGTGAGCCTCATAAGGGCGAATGGACTTGACTAACTTGAGGGGGGCTACTAAATCACATGCGGAAGATAGCCAGTTGCCAACTGCAGCGGCCTGTGAGTCAAGGGAAATGCCAGTACGGTCGGGGGGAGAAGAAGCAAGGGAATGAGAGAGGGAGGACAAGTCAGCACGATTCCAGCTACGTGAGAAAACATTCTTGGGACGAGGGGGTTTGTAAGGGGAACCAATGTTGATGGTGAAGGAAATGAGAGAATGATCGGACCATGTACAAGGGAGGATGCTGGGGGGGGAAACTATGTCCTGGGATGACCAGACTTGGTCCAGAATGTGTCCAAGATTGTGGGTAGGGACCAGTACGTGGGACTTAAGGTTGAGACATAGGAGAGTGGCCGTGAAGTCCTTGGACGCTGAGTCCTCCCTGGGGTCGCCAGGCCAGTAGTTAAAGTCACCAAGCAGGAGAACAGAGGAGTTGTTAACTACAAGCGTGGCGAGAAGTTCCTGCAGGGAGGCCACAAACAGGGGCATGCTCAGGGGAGGGCGATAGACAAGGACGACAGTAAGAGGTGCGTAAAGATAAGAGGAGCGGGCGACCAGAAAGTCCACCCCAGCTATAGATGATTGGGGGAGAAGCTGGAATTGAATAGTAGATCGAACAATCATAGCGACACCCCCCCCGGTCTTGCCCACGGGGCGGTCAGCCCGGAGGGCGTAATAAGAATCGGGGAGGATGGCAAGAATGTCGGGGAGAGAAGCCTCAGAAAACCAAGTTTCCGTTAGGAACAGAAAATCTGGGGAGTCTGTGGTTAGAAGGTTAAACAGATCAAGTTGGTGCTTGCCTGCCGAGCGAGTGTTGAGGAGATAGGCAGAAGCAGTGTGAGGGGGTGATGAGGGTCCTATGGGGGGAGATCCGGTGTCCAGCGTAGGCAAGGGAGGAGTTGGGCGTGGAGACACAACACGGTCTGAATGGGGGACATAGATATCTAATGCAACAAGATGCTGCATGAGGGTATGGGAAAGATGCACCTCAGCGGTGCAGGCGAGGAGTTGTGCAGGCATGTATGACAACGAGGGGGCAGGGGGTGTGGCCCCTGGTCCCGGCCCGTGGCGGACGGGCGCAGACGAGCTTAACTTAGGCGCAACTTCGGTGCGCCTTCGTCGCGCCCGCTGCGCTCGTCCGCTGCGCGGCCGGGTTTGAAGTGCCATAAGTAGGGGGCCGGAAAAAGCAGGGCGTGGCAGGGGGTGGAGGGACAGAGGAGCTGCCCCGCCAACCAGAGAGCAGCCCAAGATGGTCGTCACGCCCGTCCCCGCCCTCGTGACCTGCCCGTCAGAGGGGGAGGGAACGCTCAGCGTGGGGCGCTCTGGCGGCGGCAGACAAGGGAATCCCAAGAGGACAAGGGGTCAAGGGGTGCGTGATGTCCTCAGCGCAGCCCCTGAAGCAATGAGGCAAGTAAATAAAAGTGTCCAAAGCACTGTTTAAAAGTCAAGTTGCGCCGCGCCTCGGCAGCGTTGTTGCTCCCGGCGAAGCCTCGGGAGGTCTGGCAGTTCGATAGAGCTAGGGCGGGACTCGCCCGACAGGAAGAAATTGCCAGGGGGGGAGGGACAGAGGAGCTGCCCCGCCAACCAGAGAGCAGCCCAAGATGGTCGTCACGCCCGTCCCCGCCCTCGTGACCTGCCCGTCAGAGGGGGTGGGAACGCTCAGCGTGGGGCGCTCTGGCGGCGGCAGACAAGGGAATCCCAAGAGGACAAGGGGTCAAGGGGTGCGCAATGTCCTCAGCGCAGCCCCTGAAGCAATGAGGCAAGTAAATAAAAGTGTCCAAAGCACTGTTTAAAAGTCAAGTTGCGCCGCGCCTCGGCAGCGTTGTTGCTCCCGGCGAAGCCTCTGGAGGTCTGGCAGTTCGATAGAGCTAGGGCGGGACTCGCCCGACAGGAAGAAATTGCCAAGGGGGGAGGGACAGAGGAGCTGCCGCCAACCAGAGAGCAGCCCAAGATGGTCGTCACGCCCGTCCCCGCCCTCGTGACCTGCCCGTCAGAGGGGGAGGGAACGCTCAGCGTGGGGCGCTCTGGCGGCGGCAGACAAGGGAATCCCAAGAGGACAAGGGGTCAAGGGGTGCGCAATGTCCTCAGCGCAGCCCCTGAAGCAATGAGGCAAGTAAATAAAAGTGTCCAAAGCACTGTTTAAAAGTCAAGTTGCGCCGCGCCTCGGCAGCGTTGTTGCTCCCGGCGAAGCCTCGGGAGGTCTGGCAGTTCGATAGAGCTTTCAAAACACAGTTTAAGACTTCTGCAGTCTCAAAACACACCCTGCTTAGCCTCTGGGGTGTATTTGGACTTTTTCCCCTTGCTAAGACAACAAGGGAGTTGGGGGTAGATTGCTTTCACACAGATCTTAGCACAGTATAGAGGAAAAGGAGGAGGGAAATGTAAGCAGTCGTGGGCAGGAGAAACAGCACATTTTTAACTACAAAGCCCAGAAATCAACAGGTAAATGTAAGCAGTCATGGGCAGGAGAAACAGCAGATTTTAAACTATACAGCCCACAAGCCAACAGGTAAATTTAAGCAGTCAGGGGTAGAGGACAAATACTTTTAAAGTTTCAGGAATAAACCGCACAAAGTCTGTCTTCTTACCACCTCCTGGTTCTCTTTTTTTACTGGGATGCTGGGCACAGGGAAGCTGTGGCTCACAAAATGGAGGTGGCTGGCTTGGGGTTCCCTCCACAAACCTTAAGAGGAATGGGCAGGTGTGAGTGGTGGGCTCAGGATTGCGTGGGTGCTTGAGACAACCAATCAGTAAAGTCAGGCTGCTGGGAACGGGGCTGGAAGCTGCTCCTCATTTCAGTATCTTCTTGGAGACAGACAGGCTCAATCCACACTCTGTAGATCAACTTTGCAGGTAAAGGCTCTGAGAACACTGACACTTTTGCCTTCACCTAACCACAACCTAAGTAAACTGACACATGGTGGAGCGGGCTCCCTGCACTCTGAACACACTGACACCAGTTGGTATTGACTCACAGCGCCATAAATCTATTAACAGTCATTGGTATCGGTTTACTGACTGAGCTCTGAACACACTGACTAACCTGCCCGAGACAGTGCGTAAGGGGATCCCTCAAAACAAAGGAACCGAAGAGTTAAATGGTTTGTTTTTCTTTGGATGTAAACAGAGGTCCTCTCCATGGCACTTCCCCATTGAAAGTTCACTGATGTAGGAAAATCACATTTTCCGCTTCATGGAGCAAAGCGTGCAAGTGCCTCTCTCTAGGCTTCCTGAAAGGGCTTCACGATAAATATGTAAACAGTGCTTGCGCCTCTTCAGGGGCTGAGCTGCTGCTCTAAGGCACGCCAGTTCAGTGGGATGACTTACACTGCAGAGAACCCGTTCCAATATAACCCCAAGGATGGCGGAAATACCGTTGGCAGAGTCTCCACCGCCGAAGAGTAGCACTTACTTCACTAATGGCAGGCGTTTATGTTACTTTACAGCTTTGAATCACCAGGCCCTGTGTCATTAAAGTGCATTTAGCGCCGGCTGCTCAGCTGGAAGCATGATGAACGTATGAGTTCCAGGGCCAATGAGCTCTGGAGTTGCTCATAGATACATGTCTGCAAATGATGACCTGTTTTTAAGTTGAGCTTTAAGTGGCTTCATGACGTCCAGTCAGGGGCATAGCTTGGGGTGGGAGGAGGGGTGCAGGTTTGGTGTGCTACACCCCCTAATAAATGTATTTTATTTTCTGGTATATAGTTGGGTACAGGTGCTTTCAGTCAGGTGTTGTGAGGTGCCTGCTGGATTTCACCAGAACTTTTTATATACACACAGAAAAAAATGCATGCACACTCTTTCCATCTCTCGGTTTTGAAAGTCTTAACCCCTTCGACGCTCATGACGAGCTCAGCTCGTCATGAGTTACGGTTCTCGTACGCTCATGACGAGCTGAGCTCGTCATGTAACGCAGGTTTTTAAAAAACTCAGCGCGCAGCGGGAAAACCGCTAGCGCGCATGGGGTTAAAAAATGTTGGATGTTGGTTGTTTACAAAATATTGTGATTCTCTCACGTAGTGCCCCTACCAATACACATTCCTCTCCATTTGCACTGCCTCTTAAGCCCCTCCCATGTTCCTTGATTGTGGTATAGGGTTTTTTAACATTATATTGGAAAATCTGAAGCTCACCCCCGCCCCCCGTCCCCCAATCTTACTGACCAAGCTATGCCCCTGCATCCAGTAGTCCTTAGTGGCAGTCAAAGGCCTGGCGCACAGGAGCTTAGATCTACAGACCTTTCCAGTTTGAAGATTATCTGGACCTGTTCAGTGTTGTTTTGCAAAAGTGGCTGAATTAACTGATGTTGCCTTGGAGAAGGCTAAGGTAGGAGAAGGGGAATGAGGGTTGAATGTTGTTGGAAAAATATGTCAGTGAAGAAAGATGAGTAATGGAAGGAGATTGGTCATATAATATCTTGTCACAAGGTATGAGGAGATCAAGCCAAAAACAGTTCATTGTATTTGGAAGTCACTTAGACTCACATAAAGTGGTGCACTATACTAGAGGCCCAAAGAGGTCAATCAGAAGGAGAGTGATGGCTCCATTCTGATAATTGTAAATGTGAGATTAGTTGAGTATTAGTTATGTTGCTCTGTAGCGACATACAATGTTTACAATTTTCTCACCTAATCTACTCCATACAAGAACGGTGGCAGGCTATACCTTGCTGCACCAACTACCAGTGTTAGTTATAAATAATTCAGAAAATATTCTGTATAATGTCTAACAATCAATGCCCACCTCCCGAAATGAGCCACCTACTATGGCTTCAAATACAACATGAAAACACAAAAACTGAGAGAGGCATAATTACAAGGGCAAGAATCCGTAGGGTTTAAATCCCACCGATGATGAACGACTGCGATGACAGAAATGGTGGGTCTTTCACTAGATGGTTTTGTAGATCCTTCTATTCTTTATTAAATATACAACAGCCAATGCGTTTCGCCCTTGCGGGCTTCTTCAGGGCAAAGAAACAGTCCACACAATCCAAGAAGGGAATTCCAAATGATGTAAGCCCAAATCGATCGTCACTTTCTTAAATGTTTTTATCTCCATTGCAGAGTCTGAAAGACATTTTTATTCAATGTGCAATGGTCCGTGATCACTGTCCCATTCAGGGAGCAGAGTGTATGGGGTATCATGCGCTCAATCGCCGGCCTATTTACGCGGCCATCGGGTGAAAACGCGTCACTACGAATGTTTCAGGAAAGCTTTCACAGAATTGAGCCTAATCCTCAAGTCTGACATTACCTCTGCCTCCTAGGTAGCATAAAACTCTACGAAGTAAGAATCTAAGTTTTGATTATGAATTTTAAATGTTGGAATCGAAGCAACTTTCCACAGGCATAGTGTTTCAAATGTATTTACTTGTTACATCTCTGCTGAGAGCAGTGTAAAGAGATTACTGAGGCCTATGAGTGTTTAAATAGGGAAGAGGTGCTCCTCATGCTTTGGGTCTGCACTCAATGCTTGGCTGAGTGGCCAGGCCGCCCAGACTGCTCTGTTGTGTCTTAACAATCAGAGGGGAGTTCTGCAAGCTACTAGGAGAGGGAGGCTTAAAAGGCTGTGGCGGGACTCGAATCCAGGGAAGGATGGAGGATGCCATATTTGGGTTTCTAAATTTACCAAACAAACACCAGGATTTTGTGAAAAGAGACGCAGACAAGCCTTATAAAAAAACCTTTCCAAGATGGTGGTCTGTGTGTAGGCTGATATTCGAGGCTCACAATCTAAGATGAAGTAGAGTCTTTTCCTTTGATGTTAGTTACTGTTCAAATCATATATAAGGAGGTAATCATGAAAGAAAGATTGTGTCGTGCAACATATTTGTTCCCATATATTACATTGTGTTCTTCATCTTCTTGATCCTATTTTTGCCCTTGATTTTAGCTTACAGCTGTTTGATCTTTTAGATTTTATACCAGAGATAATTGCTTGGGTCTTTGTTCCTTTCTGATTTCAGGGGGAATTTCGTGTCTTGCTGATTTCCTCAGTATAAATCTTACTTTTCAATCAAGAGCTACAAGATTGCGAAGAAACCTTTTTGCCCCTTTTTTGATTTTTCCTCCTAACTAGGACACTCGTAACAAAACACTTGGCCCCTTTCATGTATCCTATTCTGTGCAGGGCCACCATGGCTACTGGTAGGACTCACACTTTCCTTGGCCAAGGAATTAGTTGACTCAAAAGATCTTCTTAGTAATCAGTCCTTGAAAGCACCATGTATTGATACAGATCTACTTCACTATCTCTTCAATTAAAAGTTGAGTATCTCAAATAGAATCTGAGTAATAGACTGCAGCAGCTGTATCAGTACTTCTTTCACAAGTGTTTTGCCATGAATCTGGACCCAACGATGAACTTGTGCATAGTGCAAGTTATTTTAAAGGTGAATATTATCTGCACCCGCAACCTTTGCAGTTACCAATGCAGGGCCCCATTAGGTTGGCGGGCAGATTGCCCTGCCGGGCCGACGGTAATCACCCCCGGCCCGGCGGGGGAGATCCGCCCGACAAGCACACACTGCAAAGACCCCAGCCATATTATGATGGTGGCGGGGTCCGCGGCGGACGAAAAGGCCGTCCGGTGCTTTTCCGCCGGTTAACTCGTTGACCGGCGGAATACATGTTTAATATTGTGGCGGTGTCTGCAAGACACCGCCATCCATAATACGATGCTTGCAGAGATGTGCCTTTCCATGGCTGCAACGTGCCATGGAAAGGCATGTGGTCTTTGCCTTCAGGGGCCCGTAGTGGGCCCCCAGGATGTTGGGGGTGGTGGCGGGTGCACATGGGGGGTACCTATGGTACCCCCCTGCATTTTCATGCACAAGGTGGCAGGCACCGCACAGTGCCTGTCACGTTGTGCATGCAAATGCACGAAGTGCATTCTCAGCATTGTGGTGGGCGGTGCTGTGAGCACCACCCACTACATTGCTGGGAATAGGGTTTGCCACCGCCACGGTGGCAGTGGCATCCTAATTCCAGGTGCAGGACCGCCCATTACGGTGGCGTGCGGACTTTTCTAAGAATGAAAATGCTTCTTATTAAAGCACAAATAAGAGAGGCAGTGAACACAATTTCTAACGTAGGTAATTAACTTCAAATTATAACTCATAGATCCGTGATGTCCATGTAGTGTATTCTTTAGTAGGAATCTTCATCCATGTTACAAAAAGCACACCCAAAATATTTCACCTCAACCAAGGTCCAATAGATTTAGATGCACTTCCTGTAAAAGGTTCAATTCCAGCAAACTAGTCTGTCTATTTCATATTCATCGCACAGGCGTTGTGGAGTCAGATAATGCATTCAACCACAGTCCTGCAGTTGATGTCCACAACAGTGTACAGTGGTTAACATGCCCTCCAGCGTCAGATTATTAAAGCAGTCAAGTTTTTTTTACATGTGCGGGATACACTTTTAATGAAGTTCCAGGTAAGGTGAAGTGCAGAAAACAACGTGGCACTGAATGTAAGCACTGGCTAAAGTGACTCTATGAGCAAACAACAGAACCAGAAATGTGTAATGCATAAGGTGTAAAGTATATAGTATTCGGCATTGCAATCGCATTTTCCTACCCTTGTTTAAGTCCTCAAGCGCTTTCCATGAGTTGAATGAGTAATTGGTACATCCATGGGAGAAGTAACATGTATTAGTGTAGAGTTTTGGTGTCATGTGTGATTCCCAGAGAGTATGCGCCAGACTTTGCTCAGCAGCATGAATGTGTGGCTTGTCCTTGTGGTTGTAGGAAAAAGAGTGTGACAACTGGATCGCCAGCAGCAAGCCAGTTAGCCATTGCAGCATGGGATAATCTGTGTCCTGCATTTAGGAATAGCCATTCCTTTGAGCCTCTCCTAAAGTCTTGATGATTGTTCATGGTCTTTACTCTTTTTGGGAGTGCAGTCCTGAGGTGCTGTGTCTGTATTGAGGAGATGTTTCCTCCCAGGTGAGTTTTTTGACAAGGCCTGATTATTAGGCAAGGGTCTCTCCTTGATTTAACATTCTTCATTTAGTTATACCACCTGAGTTTGGATTGCAAGAAAGATTGTCCTGTCCCATAGATCGCTCATTGCGAAATTGAGAGGGTGTTGTAGGATAGTCTTCATGCTATTGGTAACCACTGAAGTGTTTTGACAGCAGGAGTAAGGTGGTCCTAACTGCTTGAGTTAAGAACAGGTCTGGCTGCTGCATTCATAATGCTCTCTTGTCTGACATTTAGGCCCTCATGTACAAAGATTCCAGTTATTAAATAGTAAATTGTGACATTGAGTGGTTCACAATTTGTGATTTCTTATCAAGAATGTACAAAAAATGGATTTGGTAAAAGCACACCAAGTTTCACGGGATGTATTTGTATTTTGCGAACCGACCTGTGCAGTAATAGGTCAGTAAACAAAATACAGAATCATTGTTGGTCGTAATTTGACCTACCTTATTAATATGCATGAGGTAGGTTGTAAATTACAACCCACTAGGATTGGCTACATTCACTGGTATCGTGGCCTGCTGGGGTCAACAGAGCACCATGTCTGTGATCTCATCTAATAAAGACATCTTTTTTTTTTAAAAGCAGCCCATTTTCTTTAAGGGAAAACAGGATCAACTGAAAAAAAAGGAAATACACAAACCTTCATTTAAGAACAGATAGTAGTCTCATGGACCACTGCCTTCTACTAAATATGTTTTTGGGAACATTCACAAGGGGGAAAGGGTCCTTTAGCGACCTCATCCTATTTTCAAATAGCTTACCATCTCCTTTGAGAAGGTGGTAAACTATTATGTTTTTGCGACTGGGTTTTGACAGCAAAAAATGTATACATCCCTAAATGAATGGGTATCTGGAAGGGACGCCCTTAACATGCTCCTTAAAAACCCTGATTCTGTATCTATTCCTAAGCCCAAATTGCTATTCGTTAAGATTCCATAACATCTTACCGAATTGCAAAGTGGTTTTGGTGAATTCAAAAATGCCATTTTACGGTCGGAAAGGCTCCAATTTTATGAACTGAAGCCTTACTGCCCATAAAAAAGGTCAGTACTTGAGGGCCTTCGTTTTTTCAAGAGACCGAGTGGCGTAACATATGCCCCCGCAGCCCCAGCAGTCGGGGGCCTGAGCTCCAGGAGCCCCCCTGAGCACAGTACCCTGCCCTGAGAGCTCCTGATTTAATCTGGAGGGGGCCCCCTCCATGTACCTTGCAGGGGGACCCCATGAAGTTTTGTTAGACCACTGAAGAGAAAAGTACAGAGTCTATTTCAATCATTCAGACGGGATATTGCTATGTACAGATGTGCTTAAATCCTGTCAGAAAGATCTAGGCAGGAGAAGATGTGTCACTGTACATAAAACTGTCCTTTGACACTTTGTTGATTTGGGATTCAAGTGAGAGTCTTAGTGAGAGGTAAGGAGGATAACGCGTTGTGATTTGCCAGAATCCACAGATAAGTATTAACATTTTTGAGGAGTTATGTTTTTATAGGTTCCTCAGAATCGATTGCTTGACAGATATTAGACAGTCACAGAGTCCAGAAGTCTTGTATTTGGAAGATTGCTGTATATAATTCTGGGTAGTGGAGATTTTTTCAGGAGGAAAAGGTTTTGATGTACTTTTCGTTGATTCTTTATCACGTTTTTCTCCGGCTAATCTAGTTCACTATGCCAAGACACATTCATTTAACCATGATACTACAATACCAGTAACGGAAAATGTTGGTGATCGCTCCCTCACACTTAAAACCATGACTCGTTCAGTGATGGTTCAAATCAGCGCAGAGGGAAGATATATAACTTCTAAAGATATAACCCTCCCTAGTGAGAATCGCAACTTAGGGGCATATTCACAAGGAGCTATCAACAAATCAGCACTTTATCGCAGCCAAGTCATGATAAATTTACCCCACTATTCACAAGCAGGTGCTAACAGCCCACAGCACCAGTTTTCCCGCGATAGCAGCTGCAAAAAACATCGCCAAATAGGACCCCCTCAACTATTGTTAATGAGATGCAGAGTAGGTATTCCCGCGCAAAAAAGCTCCTATAGATGATAGCACGCTGGCAGGCTTAGTGAAATGCTTTGATCATTTTAACTGTGATTTTAAAAAGTGTGCTGTTAATTCCTACTTTACTTTGTTGGCTCATAGAAACTGTCTTTTAAAAAGCCTCACCTCGCACTCGCACTTTACTTAAAACCTCTCCCTGGTCCACCACAGCTTTTGGTGCCGATTGTGTGGAGGGACGCGCCTCTTCCCTCTGGCTTGACACTTCCGGCAAGGTATTTAAACTCATGCTTGCACGGCCGCGCAGCAGACGCACGTAGCGGGTGCACCGCTGGCTCACCGAAGGCACACCTAAGGCAAGCCCGTCTGCGCCCGTTCGCGCCTAGACGGCGCCAGGAGCCAGAAACTCTGCTGCTGTGCCAGTTGATGTTGTTCCTAGGCTCGCCTTTACATCCACTCAACTTCTTCAGGTGAGACAAGGCTTAGCACTCGGCCCCCTTGCTCATAAAGGTGCGAGCTTGGAAGGTCCTTTTTCTTGCCCACTTTGCCATTTTTCTTGTACTGTTACTCTGTCGGATATAGAAGGCAACATTGCCAGTTGGAAAAAATTGATAGAGAGGGGTAAGAATGGTACACTGATGTTTTACGCAGTGAAAAATTCAGGTGTAAGTATTTAGAAAAATCATGGCACAAATCCCAGGTGGAGACAGATAAATTAAAATTCAAACTGGCACTTACTAACTATCATAAGAACCTAAAAAAGGCACGTAAAGACCATTTTATAACCAAACTTGGCCAGGCAGGCAATTCATCAAAAGATCTTTTTTAAATTCTTAAATGACTTACCCATCCTACTGCATGTATACAATTGAACACCCCTTCGCAGGGTCTATGTGATAATCTAGCCACATATTTTGATGATAAAATTATTCTGATCTACAAACAATTTACTCAAAAAATTGATCAGGGTGTATTTGTCAATTCCAAATTGATACTGAGACTGGACTCAGGAGATGGTCTAAAACAGTTTAAACATATTGATGTTCCACAAGTGGAAGCAGTGCTAAAAAAAGGCGAAATCTGGTTCTCCTTTGGATTTTATGCCTGCACATAAGTTTGCCCTTTTAGCCTTATCTCTGGCCGCCCCTATTGCTGAGATCTTAAACTCATCGCTATATGAAGGTGTTGTGTCTTCAGACTGGAAGGCCGCTCAAGTAATACCCATTAAGGAAAAAGATCGGGTGTCTGCTGAAGTGCTCTCCAACTATCGACCCATTTCGCTTCTTCCTTTAATGGGTAAGATGGTGGAGAGCCATGTTAACACGCAGTTAATGGGTTACTTTGAGAGTAACGGCATCCTTGACCCATCACAGTCTGGATTTAGATCTAACTACTCCATGGAGACAACCCTTATTGGGGTTATGGACTATATCAAAATGGCCTTAGATGACAATAGAGGAGTGATGCTGGTCCTGTTGGACCTAACTACAGCCTTTGACACAGTCTCTCATCAGACACTGATACTCTGTCTGAGAGATACCGGTCTGCAGGAGCTGGCACTTAAATGGCTTGCTAGTTTTCTTGATCACCGCATGCAAACTGCCAATCTAGGCCCTCTCCGATCACGTACTGTGAAGCTAAGCAAGGGGGTGCGCCAGGGCTTTTGCTTGAGCCCGACCATTTCAATGTCTATGTGGCCCCACTTGCTAAAGTCCTCCGAAAATATGGCTTCATGCCTTTCTCTTATGCAGATGACACTCAATTACTCCTATCCTTTGATAAGGATATGGAGTCAGTTGATCAGCGTTTTGCTAAAGGCATGTCTGCCATAGCTGATTGGATGACTGATCATTTCTTGCAGTTAAATGCGGGCAAAACCGAAATCTTGCTGTTTGGTCCTGCACTTACTTCCTGATAACCTGCTTGGTGGCTGACGACACTAAGCCCGCATCCTCTCCTACCTTGGTGGCAAAAAATCTAGAAGTCCAGTTGGATGCACAGCTATCAATGAAATACCAGATAATGACCACTGCTGGGACCTGTTATCGCACCCTGAGCCTTTTGCGCAGAGTGTTCATTTGGCTGCCCCTTTCAGTACGTCAAACCCTAATTCAGGCTCTGATTATAGGTCGCCTTGATTATTGTAATGCCCTATTGACCTCTGCGAATGAGGCCCTTCTTAGCAGATTGCAGATTGTACAAAATGTGGCTGCACGCTTAGTCCTTAGTAAACCACCTCGTACCTCCTCCGGGCCACTATTGAAGTCCCTTCACTGGCTTCCCATTCTCCTAAGAATAAAGTTTAAGCTCTGCTGTTTTGCCCATAGAGCTGTTTTTGGCAAATGCCCTAGTTATATGGCAGATAAGTTCAAACTGTATCGCCCGAACCGGTGTCTTAGATCAGAAACTAAAGGACTGCTAGCGGTCCCACGTTTAAAAAAAAATCGAAACGGAGGTAAAACGGTCGCCTACTTGGCTCCAAAATACTGGAATTCCCTACCATAAGGAGCTACTTAAATGCTCCAGCTATGCACGCTTCAGAAAACTCCTGTAGACGGAACTATTTAAGGTCTAAGTCATGGAAACTGTGCCAGCCAGTCCTGTTTTCTATGTCGGCGCGGAGATACCCCTGTGGGGGTGATTCTTGCGCTTTACAAATTTCTTACATGCATACAACACCACACCTTAACATTCACAACGACCAGCCAGATCGGTGATAAGAACACAAAACAAGCGATAAGGGGCGTTAGCAGCAGGAAATGTACACCTGCTCTGACCTGGTGTAAAGTAAGACGGCAGCCTGCACCACAATAGGGAGCCCAGCAAAGGGAGTCATCGGAAGGGCAACAGATGCCATGGAGCAACTGATTATGCAGGTCGGACACCAAAGAAGGCCACAACACCCACCGCCACCACCCCCAGAACCCCCCGGCCACTCCCAGGCACAGACATACCACATCAGCTACACCTAAACATGTACGAAATAATCCGCCAGATGTCGCACAAACACAACTGGTGACATGCATGTGTTGTCACAGAAATGAGCATCACACATTCACTTTCGAAGCAAACAATAAAACATTATTGAAACAACACAGAAATTAAATGAAGACACATGGCGGCTCCCCTCAACACAATCCGTAGGTCACAGCCTGCAAGACAAAAAACATGATGAGAAGGTGTGTCATGCGCACATCAAAGGACAGAGAGAGAGCGAAGGAGGGAGAGAGAAGAAGAGAGGGGGAGAGAGAGATGGAGAAGAAGAGAGGGGGAGAGAGAGAGAGAAGAAGAGAGGGGCGTGAGAGAGATAGTGAGAGAAGAAGAGCGGGGAGAGAGAGAGAAGAAGAGGGGGGAGAGAGTGAGAGAAGAAGAGAGGGGGAGAGAGAGAAGAAGAGCGGGGAGAGAGAGAGAAGAAGAGACGGGAAGAGAGAGAGAAGAAGAGAGGGGGAGAGAGAGAGAGAAGAAGAGAGGGGGAGAGAGAGAGAAAAAGAGCGGGGGGAGAGAGAGAGAAGAAGAAGGGTGAGGGAGAGAGAGCCAACCCTATGCACCCAGGCCACACTGCTCACCTGCTGCCTCTGGTGTGTCTCCAACCACTTGACGGTACGTATAGCAGCACACCAGGTTACACATCTGAGACAGAGACGTCATCTGAAACGGAGTCCAGAGACATGACTGGCACAGTACACACACTTTCACAATACAACATCGCTCACCTGCCCAAGCACACCTAGGCAGAGGCATCCCAGCCCCTCTTGCCACCCGTCGGAGCATGCCCCTACATGCACACCTAGGCAGACGCATCCCAACCCCTTATGCCGCCCATCGGAGCATGCCCGCCCATGCACACCCAGACCACACTGCTCCCCCTCCGCCACCGGCATGTAGACTGCAGGTCCCACCACGTGCCGCTGCAAGCCACAAGCCCCGGGCCCGCAGACATGGCACCCTCCACACCATGAATCCACTCTGCACTGGCCACCAGGTATCACGTCTGGTGCTGTGACTTTATTACACCATGTCATGGGATGAACCAGGGTATCCAGCAACATTGCAGCCTGCACAGCCGCTCAGCCCAATTGGTGACACTAACTCTGTGACCCCGGAAGCGGGGCCACGTGGTGGTAGGCCCACGCAGGCCAATGGAGCGGCCTACACTGCGGTCCAGCAACGCACACAAATCCTGAGCAGTCCGGACAGGCCATCATCGCAGGCTGCACACCCGCTCAGCAGCTCAAGGTGCCAATTACTCAGTGTACTCTAAGTCACCTTCCCGTGGCGGGGTGCCTGTGCCGGCCGCAATGCAGCGTCTGCCATAAACCCTTTCCAAACACAGTTAGCACCACGTAGTTGTAGGCCCATGCAGGCCGCAATGCAGCGTCTGCCACAAACCCTTTTCAACCCCAGTCTGCGCCACGTGGTGGTAGGACCGTGCCAGCCTCAAGGCCTCGGGTCCCTCATCCAGTCACCAGCAGCAGAGCGGTATGTGACGTTGTCTGCCCCTTATATTTACGGGGTCACATGGCCTGTGACGCCTGTGCCGGGTGGGTGTGGTGTGCGTGCAAACCTGCCCTCAGGGAGTGGCTGTGACATGCTGACAACTAGACCAATGACCTGCACACCACCAGCGAGTATGCCTGCAATGGGTAGCAATGAGGGCCCCCCCCCTGAGAGCGTGAACGGAGTTATCTGGCCTGCGGTACGCTGAAACATGGCAGGGCTTGCAAAAATGACTTGTGGGCACTGGGCGTGGTTCAGTCCACGTCCGGACAAGAAAGTGGCTGGTGTGTGTGTCCCTGTTGAGGTGTCCACAGGACCTGTGACACAATTTGCTATGTAGCACCCTCTGACTGGCATCAAAGAGGATGAGCATCATTGACGCAAGGGAAATCACTGTCCCTACATTCATTCACACATACATACATGAATGACGAAAGACATGACACAGCAGTGCGTCACTGGTTGTTTATTACACATCTAGTACATTTCCGCAGCTGGAGCGGTACATGGCACTGCCAAATACACCACACTATATGGGCCCGTGGATGGCCAGCCAGAGTCCATCTGTGGAAGACAAGTACTTCGGAAGAGGAGGGGTGCAGTCCGCAGTCTGGTCGCCGTGTCATTGGTCATCAAACAGTATGTGGCAGTCCATGCCGTTGTCCAGGGTGAGTGCACCTGAGTGAATCGGAGGTCAGTGAAGGTAATGAAGCCAAGGGCTGGACCAACCAGGAACAGGCCAGGTGGCGGAAATGAATGCTACTGAGCCCTTCTGATCACAAGCCCATCCACGTCCTCGTCCCAAGATATGTGCCCTGCACCACCGGTGGGTGTTGCTGTACCGGCTGCGGCACTGTGTGCCACTGACACCTCAGGTGCCGTAGGTGGTTTGTCGGTCGCACTGTGTGGCACTGGCACCTCAGGTGCCAGAGTGGTTAGGCCTGGCGCACAGGGAGGCATAGCCACACCAGGGGGCGTAGATGTGGATGGTGTGGGGGCAGCAGTATTCAACATCGCCATGCCTTGTGGCAGCAATCCCATGATGAGGATCTGCAGGGCATAGTGGATCCCAGCTACATTCTGCTGATGTTGAGCGGTGGCTGCCATCCGTTCCCCCTCCATCTGCACCATGTCCTCCATGAGCCTCCGCATGTGTGGCAGCTCACGCTGGTACACTGGAGCCACTCTGAGCGGACAGGTGTTCTTCTCGCCGCGTCATGACTCCAGCGATGTCAGTCAGGGCTTGTTGGAGACCATGTAGCGGGGCTACACACCCAAGGATGGCGTCAAGTTTGGTTGCCATGTTGCCGAAGCCCAACCGCACCTTCTCTGCGGTCTCCCTCTGGCACTCCAGCATACAGAGTTGGAAGGCCATGTATTGTTCCTGGGAGTCTTGGGGGGGGGGTGCGGGGCTCTGGGGGCCTCCTGCTGTTTGCTTGGGGTAGTGGGTGGGGTCTCCTCGATGCAGCTGGCCTGCCCTGATCCTGGAGGTGAGTTGCGGTTGAGGTCAATGATGTGTTGGATGGCTTGGGTGTTGATGCTGGTGTTGTTCTCCTCGTCATCAGTGAAGAGTGGCTGGGACTGCTCTGCAGAAGGTGTTGATGGTGCCCCTGCGATGTGAAGGGGAGATGGTGTATTACGATGTGTCTACATGTATGTAGCCGCATGGTAGATGTTGACATTCAGACAGCATGGCATTGTGCATTGTGGCAGTCTGTAGATCTGGACAAGGGCCCAGAGTCATTGTGGGTGTGCACTGTGCTCTGCTTGATTTTGCATGTGTGCTACTTTGCCCATCTCCACCCGTCCCCCCAGTACCTGGTGGTCACTCAATCTGTTGCAGTTGTGTTGTGTCCTGTCGAACAGTGTCCAATCCCCCGACTCCGGCCACTGTCTCCACACTGATGACTGTCGACACCAGCTCCTCCATGTCATCCATGGGCCCCCCACCTCCAGTCTGCTTTGCTGCCTCCCGGTTGGCAGAGAGTTTCTCCTTGGTCCACCGCTTGATGTCATTCCATCGCCTCTTAACCTCATCCATTGTCCACTTGTGCTTCCCGACGGCATTCACCTTGTCCACGATGTCCCGCCATATTCCATTTTTGATGCTCAATGACACGTTGGAGGTGACGAACAGTTATTGATGGTGTTCCACCACCTCCGTGACTATGATCCTGTTCACCTGCGGACTGAACTTCATCTTCCTCTTCTTCTTGCCCTTCCCTGTCCCCAAGGTCCTGGGCTGGTCATCCGGGGGGCTTATGGTGTTGTGTTCGTCCACTGCGCCTGCTCCGGCTGCCTCCATGGTGCTTGGGTGTTGGTCAGTTTGTGTTTGTGTTTTTTCTACTTTTATGGTGATTTTTCCCACCTGCCAGGTGTGTGTTGCAGGCCTGGCGCTGCTTATCGCTTGTTTCCTCATCGCGCTTGGGCCTCAGTGCAGGATTTTTGGTGTTGTGGTTTGTGTTTTTGTCTCCATCGAGGTGGTTGTATCGCGGACATTGTCTGTGGTTTTGGCAGACTATCGCATGCTACCGCTGTGGTGTGAATTCCACGTTGACACAGGGTTATTTTCCTGCTATGGACTGCGATGTTGAAAGTTGTGTTACGCTACTCTTGCGGTAGTTATCACACTTTCTTGTGAATATATACCCCTTAGTTTTTTCATGACCATGATTGGCAAGTACATTAAATAGGGGGAGCCCTGAAAATGAGAGACAGCGGCCAGTTCAGTGGGAAAATTCTTCTCTGTTGAAATTTTACATGGCTTGATGAATGGAAAATTAGGCATTTAAAGAGGCTGAAAGCCTCCATAGTGTGTCTCGAGGAGATATGGCCAACTAAAGATTTTACAACAGATACTTTTTACGTATTTTCTTGTCCCGCAAGTTGCTCATTAGGAGGGCATGCAAAGGGAGGAATGGCTATCCTTTTATCAATGGATTGCGACTGGAATGTTAATTATATTTCTCTGTCTACAAATACCACACAGTGCCTCAAGATACATTTTTCGAAAAATAAAGATGATCAGAAAAATTATTTCCTACTTTTTAACATCTATATTTCACTAGGAGAAAATTTGAATTCCCAGTTTATTTAATCTCATTGGTAATATAACCGAGAGGGAAAAAGCAATCCAAAGTTTTGTTAGCCGGAGATTTTAATGCAAACATTTCTTACTCAGTATTGCAGGCCTTTTCAAGTTGGAATATTCCTGAACCTGTGCTTCTGAAAAATATCAAGACAATAAGCGTGGAATCATTTTATTAAAAGAGATACATTTAATTGGTGCAGTGATCTTAAATGGAAGAACTGACCCTTATATTCCAGCAAATATGACTAGATTTAGCTCCTCGTAATCCTCATTAATCGACTATTTCATTACACCATATAGCATATTTGAATTTGTGTCAGAACTATATTTTATACTTCATGTAGTAATTATGCGATGATGGGCACCACCATGGAAACAGCCCTTAGAAATATGATGCATTGGTTTTTGAAAATGTATACTGGTCAATCTGAGCTTCAATTAAATAATGCAAGAATACACTGGAAACCAAGAAATATTGTATTCCTCAATTAAATGGTGTAGACTTTTCATTCAGGTCACCCAAAAATATTATAATCCTCGGATCCAATCGGTGTTTGAAAACTATTGTAAAGATGTGGTACAACAGATGAAAGAAAAAGATAATCACTGGCATGTTCTAAAAGATTATCTAAGGATGGATTCAAGGCAAAATTATCTATAGAAATAAACGGCTCTCTTCAGAAGGAGTGAAGGTAATTAACACTCTAAAGAAAAAAAAGAAAAAAGACTGCACAATTCACACACAAAAAATCAACTACATCTGATTTGGCATGACTTAAGTCGAGCCACGCATAAAAAAAATTAGGAGCTTTTTAGCGATTTGTTACCATTAGCTGAGGATCAAAAGTCAATATAAATCAGATCCCTTTACAGATGTAAATCAATTCTATTGTCCAACTTTATAAGGCGAATTCAGATACCAGTATAGTTTATGTTGAGCCTTTGCCTTCGTCAAATACTTCTGCACGAAGAAAGAGTGAAATTGCCGGCTGTATTAAAAAAACAAGACTGTCGGCAGCAATGAGCCCCAACAAAATCCCAGAAATGGACTTAATAGGGAATGTGAATTTATGGATCAAAAAGCCTGCCCTCCTGTTTGTACATTGTTATGAAACCGGAAATATCCCACAATCATGGCGTTGTAGTGTCATCCTGCCCCTACATTAAAAAGAGTGCGAGACAAATCGAGGGAATTATAGGCAAATCGCTCTCTTAGATGCAATTGCAAGCATTTTTGCTCAAAGCCTCTTTTAACATCTGGAAAGTGAGCATACGAGGAATATTATTCCTTTGGAACAATGAGGCTTTCATTTAAATAGATATGTCACAGATAACATTGCAGTAATTCCGACTTTTATTGGTAGATATGTGGTTGGAAAGAATTTGGGGCCAGATGTACTAACACTGGAAATAGCGATTTCCAAAATGTGATTTTCCCTGAATCGCAATTAGAAAATCGCTATTTCTAATGTATGAAACTTTTAATTTTAAATTAGCGATTCCTAGTGGGTCACATATCAAACTACCAAGAATAATAATTTGATAGGTTGCAGTTTGCAACTCATTAGGAATGACAGAAATCACAGAAATGGTGGCCTGCTGGGGTCCACAGACCACCATGTCCGTAATTGCTTTTAAATAAAGCATTCATTTTTTGTTATAAATTCAACCCGTTTTCCTCAAAGAAAATTAATGTGTTTAAAAATAAAAAATTCAAACAGTAAGTTCTATTTTTTAAGAGTACGTAGTTGTCCACAGAACTGCCGCCTACACTTAAAACATATTTTCACCCGTATTCACAAAGAGGAAGGGTTCCCTTGGGGACCCCTTCCATTTGCAAAAGGCTTACCACCTCGTTTGAGGAGGAGGTAAAATATTAATGTTTTGCAATTGGAATTCAGTCACAAAATATTAATACATACCACTACATTTCGGTATTTGGAAGGGATGCCATAAACACACCCGTGCCAAATACCAAATCTCAAACCCAAATTGCTATTCTGCAGAATCACAGTTTGGTATTTGCACATACAAAAAAGCATCTTTGCTATCGCTAACGGCCCAATTCTGTGAATCAGGCAGTTTGAGATCTCAAAAATGCTTTTGCTAGCATTTATTGACTTTTCAACTGCTTTTTATAGAGTAGATTGGCGATCCCTGTGGCACAAATTACAGCAAATGGGAATCCCTTCTGCTCTATTAAGGCTGATTGTTGCACTTCACTCATCTACATGTTGCAGAGTTTTATTAGTGGGATCCAAAGGTCTTTCCATGCCGATTAATAAAAAATGGTTTGAAACAAGGTTTTCTTTCAGCACCAATTTTTTGTCTCTGTATTTAGCCAACTTACAGCACTGTTTTATGAATATAGAAAACTTTCGACCAAAAATCGTCTTAAGACCTGTGCATATTTTGATGTATGCAAATGATATGGTGTTATCTTAGTACCTAATCCGAATATGTCTCCCTAGAAATTTGGTTGAATTAAACTATTTTGACGAAAATCTTTTTTTGAAGATAAATATTTCCCATACAAAGATCTTTAGCATTAATTTGAAATAAGGGGGCTTTCATTATCCTGGTTCTTGGAAAAGAAAAATTAAAAGTAGTGAAAAGTAACACCTACCTAGGAAGGGCACTAATTAGCCATCTAGGTAATCACGCTCACATTGTAAATAAAAGGAGCCCATACAATATATCTCTGAAGATTTTGTTCTTTAAGTAATGCTATTCCAGTACAACTTCTTGGGTTGGACTTTGGTTTATACAGTACATTTGTTCAGTCATTGGCAACATTATTTGTTGGGGATATAAGCTATTCCATGCCCCCAAAATGTAATTTAGGGCTCTGCTTTGAGTGATTTAATGATTCACCCACAAGAATATGTGTCTTTTTCCAAAAATCATAAAATAGCTCTTGATAGTTTTTAAATATAGTACTGATCTTCTGAAAAAAATGGGCTCCAATGCACTTACGCTTATTTCTGAAAACAGAGATTATTCAGTTGAGTGTAAAACAGATTCAAACTCAGAAATACTTTATTTCCAAGAAATATATTCTTATAGCAATATTACACACATTTCCAATTCCTAAAAATAGACAATGTTGGGGGGCGTGGCCAACTGCCGAGCATGGCGGCAGCTTGAAGCGGGAGCTCCTCCAGGCATAACGGCCCGCACTAAATATCCGTCCAATTATCGGACATTTCGCCCGCTCGAAGGAGCGACATCGGCTCGGGGACCCGAGCGGCGCTGATTGATCCGACTCCGGAGGTAATCGGATGCCGGGAACTGCTCCAATCTACAGCGACGTGCTGGGGCCTGTGACTGCCTGACCGCACCGGCCTGGAGTAGCTGGCGGATCCGGGCGGAAGTCTATGCTGCTCGGCCTGGGCACGGTGACACCAGCCGGCCCCTGCTGCACTCTGCCACGAGGGGTGCTCCTGCGCACCACATAGCCAGCGTCTACCCCTGTGAGGACCGGAGGGGTTGTCGCATCCAGGACTAGATGCAAGCACCATCTTAATACAGCGCAAGTACCTGCAAGGAAGAAGATCTCCCTGGGTCCCGGACGGCGCCATATTAGGCGGAGCAGACGACCGGGCACATCGTACATGCTGCAGGGTAAGCCAGATTGCATCAAAGGCCCTGCCGTCTTCCCGCACTGCTGCAAATCCGAATCTTACTCCAGATTGAAGAGGGGACGGGTCTGAACCCCGGAACCCTGGCGAAGGGACGAAACACGCCTGGGCCCTGTGGGTGATATACGGAACCCCTTGCAACCAGTGAGACACCCATTCGACTGCCTGGCGCCCGGGGGGACCAAGCAACTCATCGACGCAAGGTGCTGAAATAGCCACCAAGAGCAAGTACTACACTCGCCGAAGCGACGCCATGGCAGGCAACGGCACAAGGAGTACATCGACACAGGCGAAACTCGACAAATTTGCGTATAGCCAGCATGGACAATCCCAAAATGGCGGCCGCCACTCTGCAGGCGCAGCTCCAGAAACAGGTGGAACAAAAAAGGTGTCCTTAGAAGACGTTATGAAAACCCTCACCGAGGTCCAGACGACGGTGGGCTCCATTTCTTCCGAGGTTACTCTGCTGCGGGCGGACTTCAAGAAAATGTCGGAAAGAGTGTCTCAAGTGGAGGTAGTCACGAAATCGCTCATTGAGGACACTTCGGACCTGCAAGTAGCAATGGAACGCATGGAAAAAGTCACTAGGCAGTTACAGGAAAAGCTCGACGATCAGGAAGGGCGCTCCCGGAGAAATAACGTCCGCATCCTAGGCCTGCCGGAGTCGGAGGGTAAGGTTGCAATGGATTTGTACGTCGAGGACCTCATCAAAACCAAGCTGCAACCTAAAGGCCTGTCTCACTTTTTCTCTATTGAAAGGGCGCACCGAGTTCCTGGCGGTGCGGCCAAGCCAGGAGCCACACCATGGCCTGTACTGGCTAGACTATTCAATTTTAGAGACAGGGACGCCATCCTGCAAGCGGCGAGGGTCTCCCCTCCTGTAAAAATTCGGAACTCGACTTTGGCCTTCTTTACGGACTACACAGCAGAGGTAGCTAGGCGCCGGAAATCATTCACTGAAGTGAAAAAGACGCTGCGAGACAAAGGCCTACCTTACTCGATGCTTTTCCCCGCCAAATTGCGAATTGTGGCCGAGGGAAAAACGTGGTTCTTTGACACGCCAGAGGTGGCAAGGGAATGGCTTGACGGATGGAGACAAGTGGGCCAACCCAGCGCTCGCACAGGGACCGCCAGAACCAGCGCAACAGAAGGACAGCGGATCACCCGTCCAGCAGCCCCGCGAATGAGGAAGGAGCCACGGACTGGATTAGGATCTTGAAAGGGACCCACTTGACTCGGGGCAGCCTGTCAGGGGTTGATTTGAATGTGCTGCATGAGGGACAACACGTTTGCAGCCCTTGGGACCTTGATGCTGATGGAGCTGAGTAGGGCGGGCATTGGCCGGTGCCTGTAGGGGTCTCACCAACCCCACGAGCAAGTTAGATGGACAGGGATGGGATTAAGCACTCTGCCAAGTTGGGGATGCGGGCAGGAATTCGTCCGTGGTGCAGGGGAGCAGGGAGGGGGTGGGGGGGAGAAGTTGTAATGTTACGGTTAATGTTCTTAGTCATCACTACTTCCGTGTGGAACACGGTCCTACTGCAGGCCATACACGCCTGGTAAACTATCACATGTCATTGCATATGTGTTACACTCCACTGCCACACATCAGTAACACTGGTCACAAACCCAGATGGCCCAACAGGATCGAAATGCACCCGCTGAGGGCGGCCCTCCGATGACAGCGGTACCCCCCCTGAAACTGCTCACATGGAACGTTAGAGGCCTGGGGGACAAAATTAAAAGAGGATTGGTCCTCCAGACCGTCAAACGCCACGGGCCTGATTTAGTGATGCTGCAAGAAACGCACCTGGCTGGGTCTACATGCAAAGCACTCGACAGACGTGGGTATGCCATGGCGGTGCACGCGGAATTCACTACAGGGTCCAGGGGCACTGGGATACTCCTTAAAAAGAACTTGTCCTTTATGGTTGAGAGCCGCAGGACAGACGACCAGGGTCGTTTTGCGGCGCTATATGGCCAGTGGGAGGGGAGACCCCTCAACGTGGTGTCCGTGTACATCCCCCCGGCGCTCCATTCTACAGCACTGCCGGCGCTTGGACAATTTCTCATTGACCTCCCAGAGGGTGACATGATCATTGGGGGGGACTTTAATGCAATAACAGACCCCGTACTAGACACCTTTCCCGCACGAGAACGCCAGAGAGGGACGGCCACGCTTCCTGGTTTTCTGACCGCGCTAGGCCTCACTGATGTTTGGCGTCAATTGAACCCCACGGCGACTCAATACACGCACTACTCCTCTACACACAACAGTCTCTCACGTATTGACTACCTTTTCTTTCTGGGGGTGGGACTGGGATCAGTAGACAAACTAGAGATCCTGCCCAGAGGCATATCTGATCACTCCCCAGTGTCCCTCCACCTTACTACCAAAGAGAGGAAGCGCGCCCGACTTTATCCGATATACCCCAACTATTTAACAGTCCCTGGTATCAGAAAGAAACTCAAATTGGCCACATCGCACTATTTTAATGAAAATGTGGGAACAGGTTCCTCGCCCTCGATACTCTGGGAGGCATACAAGACAGTCCTGCGCGGCGCAGCCATAGCAGCAATCACGGGGCATAAACGCGACTCCAGAAGTGAACTCGCTCAATTAGAGTTGGCACTCCACACCGCGAACACCGCCCACATGTCGGACCCCACCCCTGAAACCGCACATACACTGCACCTCAGACAACAGCAACACCAGGCTCATCTTACAACGATTACTAAGGGACATTTGGCAAGCACCGCACACAGGATATATGACGTAGGTGATAAGGCCGGGAGGATGCTGGCTTGGTTGGACAAACGGGGTGGTATGGTAGCAACAGAGGTATACAGAGACTATACGCACAGGATGGCCAGCTGCAGACACACCCTGAACAAATAGTACGCACCCTAGCGCGCCACTATCAGGAGATATACACACCGGTTCGGACCGTCACGGAACGGGAGGCGATAGCGTCACTCGACCACATTACTGTCCCCGCGCTTTCACAAGAAGCGCAACAGGAACTAGACACTGACTTGACAGAAAACGAAATCCAATTGGCAATACAGACGTTACAATCCGGCAAGGCGCTGGGGCCTAACGGAATACCCGTAGAATGGTATAAAGCGACAGCTTCCCTGTTGAGCAAACCCCTGCTAAATATGTATGTTGAGAGTGTGGAGAGGGCGGAACTCCCTCTAGACCAGCGCACGGCCACAATAGTAGCCATTCCTAAGCCAGCCAAACCACCGACTGTGTGCGCCTCGTACCGACCCATCTCCTTGCTCAACGTGGAAGCAAAGATCCTGGCGAAAGTCCTGGCCAGTCGCCTGACCAAGCACCTACACACCCTAATACACCCCGACCAATCAGGTTTCATGCCACACAGAAGCACGGCACTGAATCTGCGGAGGGTCCCTGGGGTGCTGGCACGGGCACATCTCCTTTCGGAACAGGCTGTCATTTTATCCCTAGACGCCAAAATGGCTTTCGATCTGGTGGAGTGGGAGTATCTATTTGCGGTCCTTGCTCGTATGGGCTTCGGCCCGAAGTATTGTGCTTGGGTGCGGTTGCTGTACAAGTCACCGATGGCACAGGTGGTAGCAAATGGTCACATTTCACCGACGTTCCCACTGGGACGCGGGACTAGACAAGGGTGCCCGCTATCGCCCCTACTCTTCGCGTTGGTACTAGAGCCACTGGCCATCCTGCTCAGAGCTACGCCACTGTTTCGGGGCATCACCTGGGAGGAAGGGTGGGAGGATAAAGTCTCCCTATATGCAGATGACATGCTGATCTACATGTCTAATCCCAATGAGGGAATTCCTGCCCTATTGACTCTGTGCGATGAACACGGGAAAGCGTCAGGTTACACCCTGAATTGGTCCAAATCTATAATATTCGTGCTTAAAGGCCCGGAGCCAATGTTGCAGGATGACTGTCCCCTACAGTTAGCGACCGGCTCCTTTAAATACCTGGGTATTTTCATCACCACTAATGCGGCAGACTTTTATGCCGCAAACTTGGTGCCACCTCTGGCACGTCTACGTGCGGATGTTAAATACTGGGCTACCCTGCCACTAACCCTCCTTGGGCGAGCGGCGTTATACAAAATGATGGCTCTCCCCAGATTTCTCTATGTGTTAGAAAATACCCCTTATATGGTAGCTCCGCGCTACTTCAAACAAGTTGCTGCTCTGGTGTCCAATTTGCTGTGGAGCAACGGCCCAGCCCGTATAGCACATAACAAATTAGTGAAAAGCTGGTATGAAGGGGGGATTGCGCTACCCAATCTTCAATTGTATTATTGGGCATCCCAACTTAAGATAATCAATCACTGGATCCACGTCTCGAGGGGAGACCCCACATACAAGGCGGATTGGTCGCAGCTAGGGACGGACGGCATGCTTTCAGTGCTATATAATTTCTCACAGGTTCGGAATCTGCTTGGACCGACGTTTCATACGGCGGCATTATGGCATGCAGCACAATCTCAACTGGGTTGGAAGGGGAAAATCACCAGGATGACGCCGTTGTGGGACACAAAAATGCTAGGAAACTTAAGGTCCAGTAAGGGTTTCGCACAGTGGGACCACATAGGGATTTCCGTGGTAGGAGACCTTTGGGACAAAGGCACGGTGGTTGCATTTCCACAGCTCCAGCAACAATATGGTCTGGGCCCCACTGAAACCTTTAGGTATATGCAAATCCGACACGCACTACTACACGCAATTCCACCTGACACCATACTCCCGGAATCGTCGCCACTAGAGGACAGGTTACTGACGGACTTTATGGAACAAAAAGCAACCTCTCTCACATATAAAAAACTGGTAAACAACCTGACAGACCCCACACAGAAACTTAGAGAGAGATGGGTTGGGGAACTAGGCGACATGGGCGACACAGAATGGAACGAGGCGCTGGCATCACCAAGAGAAGTGGGCATTTCGGCTAGGTTCAGGTTAGTGCAGCTCAAGATTTTACACCGCACTTATTACACCAGAACGCTTCTACACAGGATACAGAGGGCACCACACCCCTTCTGTCTAAGAGGCTGCGGGGAGGAGGGCACTCTACTCCACACACTATGGGATTGCCCATTGATCCAAGACATCTGGAGGCAAATTATGCGCACAGTCTCCCAAGCCCTTGAGGTGTCAATCCTGCCTGAACCCCGTAAGTGCCTGTTGAACATTTGGGACCCTAATGACCTGAACAGATATGGACAACTGTGGGTCACGCTGGCTGTAACAGTGGCCAAGCGGGACATTGAACAAAAATGGGGTGCCCCAGAGTTACCTACGGTGGCTGGATGGATTAGGAATATGGACCTCCTAATGGTGAAGGAAAGGGCGGTATACGTGCTACGGGCCTGTCCCCGTAAATGGAATAAGGTGTGGATGCCATGGAACAAATACAGGGGAGACCCATGTGAACCCTTACCGGAAGACGAGGACTTGGAGTCAGAGGAGGAGGAAGATTAGGGAGGGCGGGCTTGCATAATGAACTCTGATTTGTGATGGGGTGGAGCAAGAAAATGACATTACCTTTGACAACGTGCTGATCATGTGCAATGGCTACCAACTGACTATGTACGGGTACAACATTCTATTGAGTGATGACATTAGTTGGGTTTTATTGTTGTATTTTTTTTTTCTGTTAAGTTGAACTTACTGGAAATTGACAACTGTACCATAAGTGGGCAGATTACGAATTGAAAACAGGGTATGGTATGAAAGTGAGTTAGAGTCTGTGCGAAATGGTTGCTAATACTTCGTCCATATCCATAGTGAGAAGATAAATGCAGCTTGCCAGAATGTAATATGTTTTATCTGTCTCTCTTGAAATTAGCCTGTGATGATGTGTAACTGGCAACCGAATGTGTCAATGTGAATATCTTTTCTGCCTTCTTGACAATAAAGATTTTTCAAAAAAAAAATAGACAATGTTAGTAACTTAAAAAAACAATGCATGGTTGCATGATTCAGCCACACATACTTATAAATTAAACAATTACATCCATATAAACATTAACATTTCTCCAGACCCAATATTTTTATTTATTTATTTTAGGAAATTTGTTGAGCGCACAAATACCCGAGGGTGTCTTGGCGCTGAGTGTCCACTATACTTGTCCATGAGTAATTATTGTTTGAACAGCCAAGTCTTTATGTAATTCACAGAGCAGAATATCATTTGTTTAAAAAATTTCACTAAAAATAATAGGAGTTTGACCAATAACAAAACAATTTATTCTGCCCCAATCAGCATTTTAAATTGCAATATACATTTGACTAATAGCAACAATACATTTTACCCCAATCAGGATTATAAAGTGCAATATGCATAGCAGCTTATCACAAACTTCCTATTTGGAGATTCTCTCATTACCCTTGGCATCACCGTACTAAATATAAACACACCCATAGCAACTTAGATCTTATACGCTAAGGGGAAGGTAGTACCATCAGTGTCTTTGTGATTTTACACACATATTGACCGATAGTAATAGCTACCTCTCGCAATCTGAGACTATGAATCAACTCTAGCCCCATTTCCCTAGATTGGATCCTATATTTTATAAACACAGGCTGAAGTACATGTTTCCTTGCCTCAATAAAGAATACACAATCCATCAATAAGGGGCTCACTGAATATTTCCTACCTCTCTGATATGGGCACTGGCTATTGTGGTGTAAAACAGCGTATGGAATACTGTGGGAAGCTCAAGTTATATAAAATGCAAGCTGCTAATCTGTTAACTGGTATTGCACACCCACATCTTTCATTTGCTATTGATCATAATGTAAGACAATGTAAACTGATTTTTAGATTAGTTAATTTGTTTCTCTGCTTCTTGATAGGGAAGTGGGAAAGTGATTCATTGAGAACTTCAATTTGTAATCTAAGTAAGGCAAACATTGAAAATGTATTCTTTGTTTTTCACATTTGCCTGACATTGGACGAGGAGAGAAGGTGATAAATATTGCCTATGACTACAAAATGTCACTACTACAATGCATTCTGAACTGTTTCATTGGTATATGCAACCCCCAAATAAGAGAGTCTGTTTTAAGATGTTCACATTTTTAAAGACCTTTTTGCACATATTCTAATGGTATTTGTATTCATATGTGTGTATTTTGTCCAGTGTCCTTTTATTGCATTGTAATTTGATATGGATTTGTGAAATAGAAATTTGAATTGTTTTTTTTTTTGTTTTTTTTTAAAGTAATTTTTATTATTGCAAGATTCAACAATAGCCATTACATTTCAATTCCGTAAAGTAAATCAGTTTTTAACAAAAGAATACCACTGGTACCGTTTTAAGAGATAAACGTATACGAAAGAATACAGTAGTAGAGTAGAGGTGAGGAAACCGTTTAAAACTTGAAAAGAGATGTACATTTTACCAAAAGAGTTGAGAAAGTAAAAAAAAAAGCTTTAGAAGCCAATCCCCACTTCTTGTCCTTCAAAGAAATGCTTCCAGATCCTTTCTTTTCTAAAAAGGGCTTTTGGACCTCTATATTTGGCTAGTGAGAGTTCCATGGTTCTGATTTCATGAACCAAAGCAAGCCACTCAGCCGCTTTTGGAGGTTCCTTAGAGATCCATGCCCTAGCTATAGTTAGTCTTGCGCATGCTAACAAAATCATTATAAGATCCTTATTGGGACTATTAATCTCCTGAATGTCTAGTAGGACCAAGTGTGCTGTGAGCTCCGGTATGGCTATCTGGTTAATTCTGAGATAATCAGATATTCCGTTCCAAAAAGTAGAAAATGCTGGACAAGAAAATAGCATATGTTCGATGCCAGCCGCAGCTGTATTACATTTGACACATACAGATTTGTCTGAAATCGGGTTCCCTTGTGCCCAAATGGATATTTTTTGTGGTGTATAGTACAACTCAGTAATTGTCCTATATAATTGCATTCTGAGGTTGGAGGAATGTACTATATCGCTTAAATGTGTTAAAGCATTTCTGATCTGTATTGAGTTTATATCTAGATTTAGTCTACGAGACCATTTAGCTGCAATTTGGGTAGTGTTTTCTCCTTTATCTTTAATTAACAATTGGTATCCCAGTTTTATTAATGATTTGGTTTTATCAGAATAAATACACTCGAGAATATCTGAATGTTTAGCTTCCGTTATTCTCATTTTACTATGGAAAAAATCTCTCAATTGTCTATATCTAAAGTGCATATCATCTGTGAGCCCGTTAGTAATTTTCAGGTTTTCGAAGTCAATCAAACCATTGGTACCATAAAGGTCTCCTAGTGTGTTTATTTCATGTCTAATCCAGCGATTCGCCGAGCCATCCGAGAATATACCCGGGAGACCAGGATTATTCCATATTCTAAGTTCGGCATTGTAGAATGAACTGTTGCTAATGTGTAGAATTTTTTCCCAAATTTTTATAGCGTGTTTTGCAGTCAGAAATTTGAATTGTTAATGTCAGTTGGAGGTCTAAATCAATTTTAAATAAACTTGAAACTTGGAAGGTTGCTCTAGTTTTAAGATGATCAGCATGGTTGTAGCATGTGAGATTGAATGACTCCAAGTTAGCAGGAAATGTGTCTACATACACATTAAAAACAAAGGACGAGGCTGTTGACTCCTTTTGAGATGTCCATGTGTATAGAATAGATTGGGAATTCAATTGTGATATTGGGTCAGTTTTGGACCTATCCTAGAGGTAGGATTTTAACCATTTCATTACATTGCACTGGCTACATATGAAATATAATCTTTGTGGTAGTATTTGACAGTCAATTGTATCAAATGCTGATGATACGTTAAATGAAATGAAATTAAATGAAATTAAATGAAAAGGGCATTTGTAAAGCTCATGACTACCCGGAGGCCTCTCAGCGCTAGGCATGACCAGTGATCGGGCGGAGGAAAATTAGGGGTACAGAAGTGTTTTTAGTTGTTTTCGGAAGGTAAGATGGCTGGGCTCTTCCGAAGGTGGAGTGGCAGAGTGTTCCACAGCTTTCCGGCATTAAGAGAGAAACGTATGCCGCTGCTTCTGGACCTTTTAATTCTGGGGGTGTCAATAAAGGGAATTTCTTCTCAGCTTCCTCCTTGCTTTATAGGGGTGAATCACGGCTGTGATTAGGGGAGGGCCCATCCCCTGCAGGGATCTGTGGACGAAGCAGAGGGTTTTGAAGCTAATTCGTTCTTTCACTGGCAGCCAGTGCTGGGAGCATAGAGCCTGTTTCGCGGAGAGGAACTTAGACGTTCCCGAGAGTAGTCTTGCTGCGCAGTTTTGGACAGTTTGCAATTTGTCAATTATTGAAATCGGGGCCCCTAAGTAGAGCTTGTTTCAGTAGTCCAGCCTCGAGAGTACCTGGGATTGGACTACAATTCTCTTGGCTTGGGGGGGAGCAGTGAATGCACCCTTCTGGCCATTCTGGTCAGGCCGAAGCAAGTTGCGACCTTCTTCCTAGCTTGTGCCTTAAATGTCAAATTCTGGTCTAGCCAGACGCCCAGTCTCTTTATTTCCATTTTTGGAACTGGAAATGCATGCTGGCCAGATGGTTCTAAGAGTCATAAAAGCGAAGTTACCCAGGATCATATTCTCTGTCTTTTCCCCATTGAGTTTTAAGTGGGATGCCCCCACTAATTTACGACTTCAGTTAGACACGCCTTCAGAGTCACTGGGAATTTTGTGGTTTGGTTCAATGCTACGACCAGTTGGGTGTCGTCAGCTTAGGTGACCATATGGATCCCGATTGAAGCCAGAGAGGCCATATAAGCATTGAAAAGCGAGGGGCTCAATGATGAACCCTGCGGCACACCACACAGAAAAGGCCGGGATTTGGAGCTCAAGCCTTCTTCAAAAACCTGGAAGGAACGTCCTTCCAAGAAGGAGCGCAACCAGCTCATTGCGGACGCGGTTACTCCCATGTTGTTGAGACGGTGGAACAGGACACGGTGGTTCACCGTATCGAATGCCGCAATCAGGTATAGAAGTATAGAAGTATAATGGCTGCAGAGCCTCCTGTATCCAAAATCTTCCTGCTTTCTTCCACAACCGCTAACAGGGCAGTTTCCATGCTCTGCTGCGGCCAGAAACCTGTCTGGGAGGGGTGGAGTAGGTTAAAGGATTCCAGAAAATGTGAGAGGATGTGGTTAACATATTTTTCAGTGATTTTAGCGATCCCCATGAGAAGGGAGATGGGACTATGAGATCCGCAGGATCAAGGTGGGGCTTCTTCAGGAATGTTTTCACCATTGCCCCTTTCCAGAGAGGAGGGACTACTCCTGCATTAAGGTAGGCATTAATAACGTCTGCAATAGTGGGAGCAATTATGGGTGCTACCTTTTTTAAGATGTTAATGGGTGCAGGATCCCAAGGGGAACCACTTTTTACTGAGGAGATCAATGTCAGGAGCGTTTTCCTGGGTGAGAGGGGGAAGGAACTCCAACTGTTGACCAGTGGGAGAGGGATCTTGACCAGCGTGCACACTTGCCAGGTCGATTCGGGGCAGCAGTTTAAGAATATTTAGAATTTTTGAAAAATAGCCTGGTTTTCGCAGCGTGTGCCTGAAGTGTCAGGGGCAGCTAGTGGGAGTGGGCTTTTGAGGAGTCTTTTTATAATGAGGAAAGTCTCTCTAGGAGAGTTGGCCGCTAGCAGGATTGTTTCCTCATAGAAGGACGCCTGGGCTTTTTTTTATTTCCGCTCTGTACCTGCGGACAGCTCTTCTGTATTCAAGCTTACTGCAAGATGAGAAGTCTTTCTTCCAGCGTCTTTCTAGTACTTTACAGCCCTATTTAAGGGAGCGTAGTTCCGAGGAGTACCAGGGGGAACCATAGGAACCGTTCTTTTTTTTATCAGGGTTTTGGGGAGAACCTGGTTCAGCGTGTCTTCTATCCAATTGCAGAAGTTGTTGTATGCTATAACAGGGCTGGGATCAGGCTGGGGTCTGTTTTTTTTCAGCTCTTGAATCTATTAGTCCTGGGGGAGTTTGGACCATGGCCGGTTAAGGGTTAAGGGAAGGTTGGGCGGGGGAATGGATACCTGGGGGCACCATGAGAGGGGGACGAGAAAGTGGTTGGACCAAGGAATGGGGATAGGGTCATTTCCCAGGAGTTTCTCTAGATTGGAAAACATAGAGTTAAGGCAATGTCCTTGAACATGAGTGGGTTGTAAGATTTTTTGGGCCGGCTGGAGAGTCGCAAGGTTGTTTGCTAATTTGAGTGCTGAGGTAGCTCCAGGATCGTCAAAGTGTATGTTAAAATCACCGAGGAGCGTGAAGTTCGCAGTCGTACTGGCTAAGTTAATGGCTGCTTCTACTAGTGATTTACAGAAGATGCCTGAAAGCGCGAGGAGAGGGGAGAATTCTATGGAAAAGCGCAAATTCTCGCAGTCTGGGAGTTGGCTCCCAAGTAGGCGACAGGTGAGGTGGTCCTTGAAAAGAATTGCGATCCCCCGCCTTTGTCTGTGGTTCTATCCACCCATTGTATTAAGTACCCCTGGGGAAGAGTTTGCACGATGTCAGGCTCAGAACTCGATTTGAGCCAAGTTTCTGTTAAAACTAAAACATCAGTGCACGATCTTGAAGCAGCATTGAGATTTCTGTGGTATGCTTGGGCATGGATCCACAATTTAAGAGGAGGATTTTTTATGAGACCCTGGAAGGAGAGGAGTGCAGATATTGGGGGGAGAATGTGAAAGGACAGTGTGGACATTTTAATATGGTAGTTTCACCCCACATATGGTGGAGATAGTTAACCCTGGGTGCGCTATTTTGCTGGTGTAGTTGAGCGCTTGTGTAGCTGTAGCATGCCGGGAGAAAAGGTGTAGGGGTCCTGGCCCCCGGCCCCGTTTGGGCACGGACGGGCGCAGACGGGCTTGCCTTAGGCACGCCTTCAGCGTGCTAGCGGCGTGTCCGCTGCGCGGTCGCGTCATTGGGTGAATTTAAGCTACTTCCTCCAACGTCGGGAGCAGCAACTAGACTGCTGCCCTCTGCGTCTGAAGTGCGCAGAATGCTGAAGTGGGAAGTAGGAGTGAAGGAGCTACTCTGTTAGTGTTAGTGTTGATAGATATATTTAGGTCATCATCGGTGCTGAAGAGAGAAAACTGTTTTTTTAATGAGTGATGAGATCTAGGAGAATGCACTTTTTCAGTCAGCTTACCTAACAAGGATCCATATAATATTGGCCTTCAGTTTGCTTAGTTGGTCTGGTCAAGTCCTTGCTACGTTAATATATATTTAGTAAAGGATGTTTTCAATCTACATAGTAATTCTTCTATTAATACAGAGAAGTTGATTTGTTTGCTGGAATGGCAGTAGAATTTGCTAGATAAATGGACTTTGAAATGTTGAAGAGTAGGCCTCTTTAGGGGAGCCTGCCACATATATTCCTTTGATTAGGTCAAAAGAGTCCTCTTCAGTCAATAGGTTGTAGAGGCATAGTTTAGGTTGTATATTTGACATAGTTGGTTTGGGTTGAGGGGTGTTGATTGGTAACTTTTTCTGGAATTTGAATGGAAGTCAAATTCAAGGATATGAGCCTGTTCAATAAAATATGTTGCTAAGGTGTCACAGAGTTCCTGAGAGTGTAGAAAACGTATTTGGACAATCGCTATCACCTTTCAAAATGATGCTATGCTTACTATGCAGTGCATAAATATATATATAAAATGGCTTCTGGTCCTCAAGCATACATGAAACTTTGAAAATATAATCTAGCTAATATGCACAATAGGTTAAATAAAAACAATATTGAAATTCAGTCAAATAGCATATTAATAAAAATGATCATGATCATGTGCACTAACGTGTACACAATAAAGCAGCTGGCGTTAAAGACACAAAATAGGTCATACTGGTTTCTCACTGGCTAAGGGTATAAGATACAAGTTAAGGAGAAGGGAAGAAGGGGTTGCCCGCTGAGGCTAACCCACGAAAAATGGCATGTCTTCCAAAGAGATGAACCCCATCTGCACTTTTTACCTTCTACCTGCCGATTCTGTGTCCCCTGGCATGCGGTTGTTCAAGCGTTGAGTAAGGGAGTGATGGTCGATACAGTCAATAGTGGGAGAAAGAACTAATAAAGTGATTTCCCCAGTTCCTCCAGCATCAACTATCATATGCATATGTAAAATCACTGGGGTGACTGCAGCCTAAAATGCACATCTAGGGTCTGTAATAAGCTCATACAACATCTAGTGAATCCTCTAACGTCTCAGCAAAACATTCAAGCTGTGATAGTTACAATCTTCTCCAGCAGTTTTACGTTGTATTGGAGAAATCAGATTGATTTGTAATGTGATAGATCTTGGGTATTAACAGAAGGGTGTCTTCCCGCGTTCTGTTAATAGCAGTAATATCCAAAAGCACTTCATAGAAGGGTGGCAGTGCATGCACCTTTCAACAGGGCTGTGTTTGCTCTATTTCTAATGGACAGTACCAGTATTTGTACAACTGCCATATCTGAATTTTCTACAGGAATAGATTTACAGTATTTCTCTGCCTCAACATTTTTCCCTATATCACAGACACAGATATATTGTCATGCGTTTTCGTCGAAGAACATGGGCATTCGTCAATACTAATGAAGATAAGGGGGTTCAATAATATATATATATAATGAAACTGACCTATTAAGCTTCTATAGCACTCTTTGAAAGTAACAAGATCCCATTTCTCCTGAGGTATTCAAAATACCTGCAGGCAAAACTCACTGGGGAATAGCTCAGTTTCACAGTGATCTTGTCATCTGGACCTGCTTTAGCAGGCTGGAAGGCTGCGCACCTTTTGTGAACTCTCCTGTCTTTGAAAGGTCCTTGCGCCTGGCATGCAGGATAAATGCTTTGTTCAGGACCACAGACTTGATGTTTTCCTGCTGGCAGTGAATTCTTTGCAAGCAGTCCAATACACCGGTCTGAGGCAACAGAGGCGGGAACACAAGGGTATTGAGGATGAGAGATGCTCCTACATGTGCAACATATAGACAGTGTCCCTAGGGAACTTAAAGATCAAAATAGGTTCAGCACATATAGCGGTGCAGTCCAAATGATACATAATCTGTAAATGTCAAGCTCACTGAGATTTTTGAATGCTCTGATCAAGTGATGTCTAAGATGTTGGCCTTTCTGAAATACTGTCTGGTCCAAATGTTTTAAAACACACTGGCATACTGACTAAGTGGCAGCTGATGCTTCTGGTATTTTAGGAGACCTACGTATGTTATTTGCCCAGCATGTTCACTGGCTTCCCAGATTTTGTAAATCTTCTTTCCACGTGTTTTTTTTAATGCTGGCCATGTGGTGGTTGATACTACAGGTACTCTTTGAACCCTTTTCTGTAAACCATCAAGTGACACCTACCCCATTGCTGAGAGATAATAAAGTATTTAATGGGCTTCGATACTAGGATACATAGTCCTTTTTTGGTTTTGACTAGCCAATGCGTACGAAGTACGCATGGCTAGAAAAAACTTAATGATGTGTGTGTGTGAGGACTGGACCGTCCCCACTCTCTCATTGGCTAGCTCCATAAATGGAGGCTAGCCATTGGGAGACGGGCCTGTCCGTCAATGCCGGACCAGATTCGGGGGCGTTCCCGAGAATTTTTGGCTTTTGGCTACGTCAGCCGAAAGCCTCTTCTCGTCAACGCCCCCGAATCTGGTCCGGGATTGAGGGCACCCGCCTTCCTGCTCCTGTGCGATGGCGCTTTAATTACTCACTCCTGCCTTCGCCTCACAGGCTCGCTTTCAGCAGCTATCCACACTGAAGTCCCTGATACTCTCTCCTCTGTCACGAAGGCCTGCTTGCATCACCGCTGCGGCCCCTCCAGACTTCAGCTCACACTACACTGAGCAGGGCCTAAAGTACTGCACCATGCGTGGCTCACAACAGCTCTGCCACACAGGTCCGCTCCCAGCAGCAACACCGCTCCAGCACGCCCCTGCATTTCGGCCTACCAGCGTCACCGCCTGGCCCGGAGAGGATCTCCACTGCAGCCGTCGCACACCAGGACCTTTCTGCAGTGGAACGGATGAGGGGGCCTACGGCGGGGGTGGTAGTGTGAGGATTATGCAAGAATATTACAGGGCTGGCGGGGAGCACTGGGGAAGCGCTATTATCCGGCCATCTTGCCAGGCCACGCCCTCCCTAAAATCTATTGTTTGTTCAGAATGGCCAACAAATATGCAAATAACACACTCTGAAATTTATTACATGTAAATTGAGCTTATGCATTTTCCTTGTGGATATCCTGAACGCCTGAGTTTGTTTTGCTAATCGGTGGGTCACTTGAACATCATTACCTAGAGAATACATCAAACACTTTCATTCCATCCCAAATTGATGGCTGCATATTCTCTCTGTTAAGTTCACCGCTTACATAATCCTGCACCGTGCCCACGTGACGGGCCCGCACACGTGCGTGCGGCTGGCAGAAGAGGCATGGCAGGGATGCTGCCCGCCGAGCTTCACGCACCTGCAGGGCATGGCTGCCAACGGGCGCTGGTTATATATAGCCTGCACATGGCAGGCCGCGCAGGACTTCTGTGCTGACATGGCAGCTTCGCACCTCATCCAACTCACCTCCGTGGGCACCCTAACTGGTGATGCATACCGCCTCCTGCCTAACTGCCAACCCCCCAGCGCCATTATGCCGGATTTATTTCTCGGCTGCCAGTTGCGGGCCGGCCAATGGGTAAAGTTTGTGATTGTTCACCGGACCCAGAGACCTCTCTCTCCTGTGCCTGGCTCCTTGGCGGATTCTGCCTGCTGTGTGTGTAAAGTGTAAAACGGCACACATCCCACGCCGCAGCGTTCGGCCTCCCGCCTAGTGCTTCCCTCCGCTGCTGGTTCTTAGTGCGCGCGAAGATGGCCCAGCGCCTCGAGGCTGAGTCTGGGCACGAGTGGGTGAGGGAGGGCTCAACCATCAGGCATCATGCAGGGCATCCCGAGAGAACGAGGACCCGATGGCTGGGCTGCCTCTGTACACCTGCATCTCTGGGATGCCGACCCACAGGGCTAAAGAACAACCCGAAGCCCTGTGCCAGCAATAGGCGCTGTGAAGCACAACTCAGAGCCCAGGGTTAAATTTTGGGCGTCAGTGCTGCCAAGAGGTGCCAGGCCACCGCCTGCGAGTTCAAAGCCTTCTTTTTCATTTTAGCTATTTCAGCAGCTTACAGTTTTTCTAATTTCTTTTTGCCATGTTCAATAAACAGAACACGTATCATTAGTTTTTTCTAAACACGCGCCGGCAGTCAATTAGTTTGGCATTTAATCTTTTATTGGGTGAATTCTGCACCATGGTCGTACTTTCTCTCTCCCTCTCTTTCTCTTTCTCTATGTCTTGGTCTCTATCTCCCGCCTTAGTGTTCTCTCTCTCTCTCTTTTTCTCTCCCTCTCCACATTTTAATTTATCAATATTTCTTTCGTGAAAAAATTAACCCGAAACAAGTATATTTCCATATCTATTTAACTAATCAAGGTACATTTGCAGTTGTACACCTCATGTATTTTAGCGCTAGAAAAACTTTATATAAGGCATCGCTCATGTGCAATACGCTCCCAGACATTAGCATTTTAGTACACTAGCGTTTGTACTAAGTAAAAAGTACATTAGGAAACACTATCCTTTCTAGGCCTCACTTAAGACAGCGTGCACAGGCTGTCACCTGCAATAGGTATTTTAATATACTACAAGGGGCTTAGAGCCCATCCATTGATTGACATTCGTTGGGTTCATTGCCACTCTTAATTGATCAGCGTGTGCTGGCTTCACTTCTTTAGGTTTTGACTGGCGATGCGCATGTAGTGCGCATGCGCCAAAAAACCTTATGTTTTGTGTGTGCAGCCGGGTATCCGCCCCAGTCTCCTATTGGCTAGCTCCATAAATGGAGGCTAGCCATTGGGAGACGGCTCTGTCAGTCAATCTCGGACCAGATTCGGGGGCGTTCCCGAGAATTTTTGGCTTTTGGCTACGTCAGCCGAAAGCCTCTTCTCGTCAATGCCCCCGAATCTGGTCCGGGATTGAGGGCACCCGCCTTCCTGCTCCTGTGTGATGGTGCTTTAATTACTCACTCTTGCCTTCGCCTCACAGGCTCGCTTTTTTCAGTAAAATGCTTTGGTGCATTAGCAAGATGGATCTGTCTGGAAATCACCGGCGTTGGAGGGACAGATTAGCGACATTACATCAGGCACTAACAAGACAACAATTGTCCAGAGACTGAATGGCGCTGTCAGCACCTCATAAGTTAATCACTTTCGCTGGATTCACAAATCTCTGCTAAAAAAATCACGCATGGGGCGATCTTGTTCGCCGATACTCATATCGCGTTCCCCCATTGTCACAAGCACCGGTTTCAGTTTTAACAAAAGAGCGCGCCTTTACTCTGTGGGCAAATATTGTAAGAAGGATCCTGTAGGCATATGGGTTCTTCAATTGTTCTTTATTGACATTTAAGTAATGGCGATACAGCAACACGATAGCACTTCCTCCGTCCTCCCTTCCAGTAACTGACTACCTCAGCATTCGCCCTTGCATACATTCCACGCATTCCACACGAGCACATGCACACACGCGCATACATACACATACAAATACATGCACCACAACACGAGACACACACGCGCACAACATGAACACGATACCACACACCCTCCTCCTCAAAGAGTCTAGGTACCCACAACAGAATCAACCTAATCTATAATCAGAAAACCGGACAGGCAACTTCCTTACTCTATCACTACGTCGGAGACACTCATCATCAACGCCGGAATGAGAGAAAGAAGGTCTAACATCACCAACATCCTCAACACCATCACCAGGCTCACAATCGGTACTACAACTACCTGTACTACAACTACTTGCATCACTAGATAACTCCAATTCTTTTGCTAGGCCAAAATCATCACCTAATAAATAACCGCTACAAGACCCACCATCATGATGTGCACCAACCACACCACTCCTCTCATTACAAAGACTCAATTGGCGAAAATTCCATCTTTTACCATCTTCTAATTCAACAGCACTACCAAAAACCCTTATTACTTTTAAAGGTTTAGACCATACACTTTCACCCTTCAACACTTTCCTGGGGTTCTTCACCCTGACCAACTGACCAATCCTAACTAAAGGCCAAGCATGTTTACTACCATGATACTGCTGGTTACGATCTTGATATCTCTTAACCTCGGATCTGACTTCTTTATCAATATTCCTAGTGTTGCATTGCATTTTATCATTCCTTTTCCTCAACCACCAGGGCACCAACCCAGAGAAGGGTTTCCTGCCCCTCAAGATCTCGAAGGGTGTTCTCCCAGTAGCTGAATGGGGGGTAACACGATACGCAGTCAGCCTCTCTTGCAAAGCTTTCCTCCAAGGCAACCCTGCACTCAATGCCAACTCAATAGCTTCTTTAACCACTCTGTTGAAGCGTTCAACTTGGCCGTTGCCTTCTGGGTGATATAATGAAGATCTAACGTGTTTGATGCCCATCACTTGTAAAAATTCTTCCATCTTCTGTGATACAAATTGGGGACCATTGTCTGAAACTAATATTTCAGGAACACCCTCTCTAGAAAATACGTCCTCTAAAAACTCAATAACCACATCAGATGACATCCCACTTACCATTCTTACCTCGGGCCATTTTGAATAATAATCCACTAGTACAATGGCATAACAGTCCATAGATGATAAAGCAGAAAATGGCCCCATAAAATCAATAGCTACTTTCTGCCACGGATATTCAGGTAATTCTACCATGGTTAATGGTACATGTAATGGTTTAACCACTTTATCACTAGTACCACAAATCTTGCAATCCCTTACCAGTCGGTCCACCATAGAATCTAACCCTGGCCACCAAAACCACTCTTTGACCCTTCTTTTCGAACTGGACATACCACCATGTCCTAAGTGGCTTTTCTCAGCAATGTCTTTCCTTAAGCCCACAGGGGGAACAATCCTGTCGCCTCTTAGGATAATGTCATTGGCAATACACAATTCATCTCTAATCTTAGAGAATGCAACACATTCACCACGTAAACTGGACTCTCTTGGCCAACCCTCAACAATAAAACGTTTAATCTCTTTCAGAACTACATCTTTCTCCATCTCATTCATCCACGATGTTTCAGAGATACCACTAATGGCATCCTGAGTCCCAACAAGAAATACATCCTTAGTGGTAAATGCTACTTCACAATCAGTATTGGTTACAACTTCCTTAGAATCCACATTTGGTAATCTGGATAATCCATCCGCAACTACATTATCTTTACCCGGAATGTACTCTATGCTAAAATTAAACATCTGCAGCTTTGAAGCTAATCGAGCTAACCTTGGGGTTAAATTTTTTCCTCCCTCAGGTCTTAAAATATTCACCAATGGTTTGTGATCCGTGCAAATTCTAAATTTCCTCCCCCATACATACATTCGAAATCTTTCAGCTGCCCACGAAGCAGCCAATAATTCTTTCTCAATCACAGAATAGTTCCGCTCCGCTTGGGTCAAGGTGCGAGAAGCATATGCTACTACCCATTTTTCAGACTTAACCCGCTGGGAAAATACAGCCCCAATTCCATAACCAGATGCATCCACAGATAACACACATTCAGCCGTTGGCACAAAGGGTTTCAAACAAGGAGTAGTAACTATCTACTTTTGAGGCATAATTTTCAATAAAACGTGAATAGAACTCTGTGAGTCCTAGGAATGACATCAATTGTTCCTTGCTAGTAGGCTCCGGAACAGCTAAAATAGCATCAACATGACTGATTTTAGGTCGGATCCCATCCTTAGATATCACATGTCCCAAATATTCAACTTCAGATTTCCCAAATACACATTTCTCGTTTTTTATGGTCAACCCACTTCTTCTCAACGCATCTAAAACCTCAAATAAACTTTTATCGTGACATTCTTTGTCTTTCCCATATATTAAAATGTCGTCCTGAAAGACTTTGGCATTTTCAATACCTTGTAAAACCCTGCACATTTCCCTTTGGAATACTGCAGATGCACTGGCGAGACCAAATGGCATTCGTTTGTACCTGAACATTCCTTCTGTAGTAATGAAGGCAGTGCAATGTCTAGAATCATCATCTAATACAATTTGATGGTATGCACTGGTTAAGTCAATCTTGGAAAACCAAGATGAGCCACCAACAGACGATGTAAGCTCCTGCAGATTAGGAAGAGGAAATGTATCCACCCAGATAGCTTCATTTAAACATCTTAGGTCCACACACAGTCGTAAATCGCCATTAGATTTAAGTGAAATTACGACTGGCGAAACCCAATCCGAGCTTTCAACAGGTTCAACAATGCCATCACTACACAGTTTCTTAAGTATCTCACCTAACTTCTCCCTATAGCTGATGGGAACATTCCTAAGTTTTTGTCGAATAGGACATGCGCCCTCTCTTAATATTATTTTATGTTTGAACCCAACCATTTTGCCAATGCCATTCGAAAACACATCAGGAAATTTTTCTTGTAAGTTTGAATAAGTATTATTCTCAATGCATTCATCCTGAATAGAATAGACAGGACATTCCCGTCTAGGGTCGATTTTCATGCCCAAATCAAAAATGTGTGGCCACCCCAAAATAGTTGCACCTTTGTCGGCCACATAAATTTTACCCTGGCACGAATTACAATCAAAGGTTATTGTTGTTGTAGAAGAATTCTTATAAGTAATCCGTTAGTCAGTAAATGATAGTAATCCGATATTCACTGGTCAACGAAATTGAAGGTAGAAAAAAAAATTTTCTTTAAAAAAAATCGATGTTGCTGCTGCTAAATCCCGCTCGTCGCCATGTATTGTAAGAAGGATCCTGTAGGCATATGGGTTCTTCAATTGTTCTTTATTGACATTTAAGTAATGGCGATACAGCAACACGATAGCACTTCCTCCGTCCTCCCTTCCAGTAACTGACTACCTCAGCATTCGCCCTTGCATACATTCCACGCATTCCACACGAGCACATGCACACACGCGCATACATACACATACACGCACCACAACACGAGACACACACGCGCACAACATGAACACGATACCACAGCAAACACGAGGAATTGTTCCTTTCAGCCCATTTGCTTTCATCGCCCCCAGGCTATTGGGATTCTGCGGTGGTTTCAGCGTGCCGGAGCTTTTGTCAAAATGTTTCTGCTGAGTTGCTTTGTGCCGCAATTTCTTCATATAATGATCCTGTTGAGTGGAAGAAATGGCTCCGAAATGATAGGTAATCTCGCGCTTAATTTTCTTTTCTACCCGAGTCCTGCGGGTGACTTGGCTTGCAGGGTTGCGGCGCGGCGCCTCGCCTCTCGAGTTCAGCGGGGGCAATGGATGGCTTCTCCTTCTCGTCGGGGACTTTCTGCGTCTCGGTTTCCCACAATTTCAACTGTATGGCGAAGTGCTGACGAGAGAGTAAATTGTAGTGGGCTGCCTGTGTTAATCGTCGGGGAAATACATGCTATTAACAAAAACAATTCACACACGCGGTGTGCATTTTAGTTGTTGTTAGAAAATATAATTTTCTGACATTGATAAAAACATGATTCCTTCATTTCTCGTAAACAATAATAAATTAGTTGATATAAAGTGTTTCTGCAGTTTCACAGATGGTAATATTGCTAATGGTCGGAAAGTGGGTTATTCATTTGGTACAGGAGGCACCCTTACCTAAATAGTGCTCTGTGAAAAGCTGCTCACCACTTCTGTGGCACAAGCAGCAGGCAGCTCCCAGAGAGATGTGTTTGAAGTTGCTCGGGGTTAATGATTTCAATAGTGTTAAAGTGCAGTTCGATTGTGATATTTACAGTTTTGTTAAGTAGTACAGTTCTGAAAATGTCACACAGAGCAATCTGAAACCTTGGCAGCTATGTGGGTGGAAGGATGAGTGGGTGGAAGGATGAGTGGGTGGAAGGATGAGTGGGTGGAAGGATGAGTAGGTGGATGGATGAGTAGGTGGAAGGATGAGTGGGTGGATGGATGAGTAGGTGGAAGGATGAGCGGATGGATGCGTGGGTGGAAGGATGAGCGGATGGATGAGTGAGAGGATGGATGAGCGGGTGGAAGGATGAGCAGATTGATGAGTGGGCGGATGGATGTGTGAGCGGATGGATGAGTAGGTGGAAGGATGAGTGGATGGATGAGTAGGTGGAAGGATGAGCGGATGGATGAGGTGGTGGAAGGATGAGCGGATGGATGAGTAGGTGGAAGTATGAGTGGATGGATGAGTGGGCGGATGGATGAGTGAGCGGATGGATGAGTGGGCGGATGGATGAGTGGGCGGATGGATGAGTGGGCGGATGGATGGATGAGTAGGTGGAAGGATGAGTGGATGGATGAGTAGGTGGAAGGATGAGCGGGCGGATGGGTGGGTGGAAAGATGAGCAGATGGATGAGTGAGAGGATGGATGAGCGGGTGGAAGGATGAGCAGATTGATGAGTGGGCGGATGGATGTGTGAGCGGATGGATGAATAGGTGGAAGGATGAGTGGATGGATGAGTAGGTGGGCAGCTGGAGGGAGGGACGAGGGAGCGGATGTATGATGAGGTCGGGGGGCCCCTGCTTTGATAGATGAGTGGGTACCGGAATGGACAAGTGGGCAGCTGGGTGGGTGAATGAAGAGATTGGCAAGCGCATGCGTAGATAGATGAGCGGGTGGATCAGTGGCTGGGTGTTCAGATGGGTTGGATGAGTGGTTGAATTTGCTATTGTAAATGACAATGCCATTTATGTTAAAAAAACATAAATAAAAATAATGTCAAGAGCAATGCCAATAGCTCTAACTTTAACAAAGGCAAAACCATTGCATTGTAAATGCTTGTTGGACTTATTTCCATAAAGTTCTGATGACCATATCTAGTTGCACATGCTGCCTTTCAATCATTATATTGATCCTGATGAAGATACAGATGAACTGGCTTCAGTGGTCGAAACCATTGCTGATCTTCCTATTGTTTGCCGCATCCATTTTGTTATATATTTATTCCTTTTTACAAAATGGAGGAACAAAATCTTGTTTTCTGCTAGTAGTGCATGTACAACCAGGCCTCTCTCATGAAATGTTTTCCCTATGACTGCCCTTTAGCTTTGGGGTATCTCAACAGCCACAGGCAACTGATCGATTGTACTATCTGTTATTTGGCACCATTTGAACAGTATTATGTAATTTGTATGCACTATTATGTTTGTTCATGTATTGAATCCAGTGTTATCAAATGGAATACAATTTGTGATATTATATTCTTGCATCAGGAGTTAGATATGTTCTAATCTACATCCCAATCATGTATTATAGGATACTGGGCAGTATTGTAAAAGTGCTCAATCTGTTTTCAGATTTTACTCACTTTGGGAGAGTGGGGTGTGCGTTACATCTCTGAATACAACACAGAGAAACAACCTGCTGTAATCTAAATTTCTTATCGTTGGCAGCAGAGATAAAAGTGATTCAAAGTGACACACATTAGTTAAATATAAGGTTTCTCTGCAATGCATGCCAATGTGCTCAGCAATGCATGTTATGTTCATGCGTCTTCGGTTAGACTGCAACTTTGACTGTTTACTTTGGACAGAGGCGTGGCTCAAATTCGAACATGCCCAGGTAGTGAGTCAGATAGTACCAAGAGATAAACTAAAAAAAGTCAATTGCAAAACCAAGACAAAGGGAGGTGGCTCATTTGACAGGTATTGATTGTCCCACTCTTACATATTATTTCCTCTATTTTGTTTTTATTAAGCACAAACCTGCCCAAGACATTTAACATTGGATTGCCTGACAACAGTACAATGGCTGTAGGATAAAAATCAGAAGGAAACGATTACATAAAAAAAGTAATCGTCAAAACAGTGACGCGTGCGTGAAAGCAAACAAAAAGATTATACAGGCACTGGCATAGCCAATAGGTCTCGCCTTTGGGGACTTATAAGTGTTTAACCATGCAACAGATAATGTTGTTGCTCCAAGGATATTGTGTTGCATAACTAAATACTTATAAGGTCCCAAAAGCGAGACTTGTTGGCTATGCGAATGCTTGTTGCTCTGGTTGCCCGGTGGCAGTGTTTAACCAACATAACCAGTATTTTCATGTCAACCACAGAAAAAACGGTGAAATCACCAAAAGCCTGTTTTTTCTCGCATTTATAAATATACTTACAACAGTAAATAAAGGAGTTACGGACTTAAATGTATTTTAGAGCTTTCAGAACTGATAGGAAATCACTATTAAACAAATGGATCACAATTTTAAGGACGTTTCTATACACTCTTATTTATTCAGGACCCAACGTCAGGCGCTTTCATAACCTCAATAAAGCTAGAACAAATAGGAGTTTCTTCGAGAAGGAAAATCGCCTAGGCTAAGAGGCTACTAAGGAGATCGAGATAAGAGTCTTTTACTGAGGTGCAGGGCAAAAAGACGACATAATCTTGCACTTGGGGGTGCTCTGAACAATCCCATACACACATTTACCGGGGGCACAACCTGAGCACCTGCACAGCTGAAGGCGAGGAGAACAAGTGCACACGGCAATAGAACCTTTATCCCTACAAGAACAGCAAAGAGCTTGGACAGTCAGTACATAGGAAAGTAACACCAAAACAACCCAAAAAGCTCATGCGACTCACGACCTGCCCCGGAGAGATCACTTGACAGTGCCACTGAAAACACACCAGTGGAGACAGTATTACAACACTGACACTGACACTGAAAACAGACTACAAGCAAGCACAGACCGGCATAGCCTCTACGTTACGATATACAAAGAGACCATGTTGGAAGGCGTATGTTTTATTCTCTATTTACTAAGATGCATTGAGAAAGTATATTTCCAGCAACTAATTTCAAAATATGGAGTAAAGTAAGTCTTCATTTCAGTTTTTTATATGGCTGTAGTGAGCAGCCCACTCACTATACCCCGCCCCCGCCCCGATTCCGATGTAACACGCATCAAACTTTAATAAAGGGGGGTATTTGACAGTACAGTACGTCTGACGTGCCGGCTGTCAACATTGTATCGCCTGTTAGACCTTGCCCCGCACAGCACTACACAGACTAGAATAGGCTGCACCGGCTGTAATTTTCATTTTGAACTAAATTACCGCGAGAAAGCTTGACTGCTTGCATTACGACTTTTTGATGTGGTCGTCTGGAGATTCGGGTGTTAATTAATGCTCTTTGACTACGTAGCTGCCAAATTGAAGTGGTCAAAGCGTGACACTCTCGTTCTTGTAATGGGCGAAAAGAGAACAAGCATTGGCCGCGTGGCCGTGAAAGTCACACGGCCGCGCGGCAGCAAAAGTGAAAGTAATTGTGATCGCAATCATGCGCGGCGACGGAGGAAAGATGTTAAACAAGCCGGTACTGTACGTGCCGGCGCGAACTGGAGTTGTGTGCACGTGCGCGAAAGTGAAAGTGAAAGAGTTCAGCAACAGCGCGCGCTTGTGCGCATGATAGCAAGCTGGTGGCCGGCAAAAGCCTTTTAGCAGCACTTGAAAAACCCGCTTACTAAATGTCTCGCCAGTCTAGCGCATGCGCTGGCTCTAGCAAGACCTAACAAAAAAGGAGTAAGATGAAAGAGGGCGCCCAGGTAAGTGAAAAATATATAGCACAAGGAGAAGACAGGTTAACCAAGTGACCAAATAGTAACAGAGACAGAGATATTATCATGAGTGGAAGACATAAGTGTGAGAAGTTGGCCTGGTATATGCCGACCACTAGTTATAATGGGCACCTTGTACCAGTCCAAACAACCCTTATTGATGATTAGGTTAAAGACAACCTTATATGAAAGCTATCCTAGAGGTAGCTATGGAGAGCAGCCTTCAGCCTAAGTCTTGAAGGAATGTAAAGCAGCTTGTTTTACCAGTATATAACATCCTGAATGACCAAATGAAAGGAGAACCACACAGGTGTGATTATAAAAATATGTATTTATTACTAAACACTCTATAATAATCTCTTTATGAGATTAGAACACAAAATACACAATATAAAACCACTAGACCGACAGTAAATAGCACAATACACAGTGGGCTCCATTGGGAGACCAAACCATATACTAAGAAAGTGGTATAACAACTAAGACTTGACTAGACACAGTGCCTAGATCACCTAGAATTGCTGGGATCCCAAGGAACCACCCAAGGTCGTGACACAGGGGACCCACGGGGAACGCGTGCAGTGTGAGAACACAGCTGCGAGCTCCGTACAACTCTAAGGGAAAGTTGCGATTGGAATTTTAAAGTTTAAGGACATTTAGAAGAGGACTTTGAGCAAACCCTTTTAAACTTAGAAGGTTCTAAGGCCAGCACCCATGTGAGCACCGGAGTACTTGTGTTACCTAACCCAGGGAAGCCGGGTGCATAGGTATCAAATGGTGTCTGGAATCTCCATCGTTTTCAATGGCGTGATGCTGCAAAGTGCTGCTGCAGTGAAGAGGAAAAGTGTTCGGGTAGATCCAAGCCTGCATCGGAGATGAGCAGAACCTGAAAGCAGAGGGGACAGAGTCTGGGTCACTTGCCAGTGACCAGGGGCAGGGTAGACGAATGCCCACAGAAGTCAGGTGCTTCAGGTGAGAAGAGGTGATGCTTGACTCTGCAGCCACGGGGTCAAGGAGGACCAAAGCCCACAGGCGAGCTGTCCCACGAAGGATGTAGAGTGCTGGAGGGTCAGTGTCCAGATTGAACGCCAAGAAGCCTTGCTAACTGCAACCCACGCGGTTAGAGAAAAGATGCTTCATTGAGGACCAGCAAGGTCCTGGGGACTCCCCAAAATATGGAGAGTCAGGGCACGTCTGGAGCAACCAGGAAAGCCCACTGAAAGGTAAAGTTGCATTCACAGGGACCCACAGGCCAATGGACCAGGGATCGCGAAGTAGCCCAAAGCACTGCTTATGGGGTCGCCGGAAAGCAGATGCTTCTGCAAATGGACACAGTGGCCAGGGGTTTGGTTTACCCGGTCCCCACAAGGGATACAGGTCTTAGGATTGCTGAGCATACTAGTCGACCTCAGGGACACTTGGAAATCCACCTCATGTGTTGCAAAAGTCTTTGGAGTCCTCAGGAGCTTCGGAGTTGCGTCTTTGGTGCCTGCTTAGCAGGGGAGTAACTCCTTTACTCCAAGGGAGATTCTTCAGTCATCTAGCGCAGTGTAGATCATCAAAGTACTTGGTTTCTGTAGCAGAGTTTCATCCAGGTAAATCTAAAGTCCTGTAGCCAGGGGTTCCTACTTTATACCCAAGGAAGGGGTGGGACAAACTCTGGGTACCCACCTATGGGAGGGTCAGGACAGAGGGGTGGATACACCCATGTCCTTTGTCCAGTTTCGCACCAGAGCAGGGGCATATGGCTCCTGCAACCAGTTTGAGCCGGACTATGCACATGGACACCAAATGTGCTCCCAGTGCAGACATCAGAGCACTCTCAGAGTGCACCCACCCCGCCCCAATACACTAAAGCCTGTCTGGGAGGTGGTTACGCCTTCCTGTGACAGGAAACATATTGTCCAGCCTCCCCTTCCGGAGTTTCATCCAGCAGCAGGAGGGTAGATGCGTGTCTGTGGCTGGCAGCATCCATCTTGTGATGCCAGGGTTCTGTAAAGCTGGTACCGGGTGTACCGGTGTTGTCATATTTCTCCCTCTAGGAGGGAGGAATCATACCTCCCACACCAGTTACTGGTGTGGATCTATGATTCCAAGGTGTTTGACACCAAACACAACAGGTTTCAGTGCAGCCGTTTTAAAGTTAGCATTTACCGCAAGGTTATAATGCACTTAAGAGTATATGGTATGGCTGCATCACAGAGCAACCCCGGAGAATAGATTCCGAAGACTGCAGAGAGACTCTGCACATGCATGGGCACCCTCTCACATAAAATCCAGCACCCTGCCTTCAGGATTGATGAGGCCTGCCATAGGGGTGACTGGTAGGTTTACATGTGCAGTGATAAGGTAGATATAGTGAACCTATATCTAAGTAAGGGGTGAATGTACCACCTTACACAGGTTGCAGTACCAGACCTGTGGTGTCAATTTGAGTGGGCATTCAGGGGTGGCATAATACATGCTGCTGCCCCTGGGAGGCCTCTGGGGTACCTATGCCCTGGGTATATAATATACCATTTACTAGGGAGTTATAAGGGTTCCCCAGAATCCAATCTGGACTGTACCTAAAGTACATGAACAACCAATTTAGGGAAAAGCAGATAGACTGATTAGCAGGATCCCAGTCAAACTAAGTCAAAAACCAGCAAAAACCAGCAAAAAGTGGGGGTAACCATGCAGCCAGATTCCACCTTCCTACAATAAGTAACAAATCTACTAGAGGGCGGGGAGAGAGGAATAGAATACAAAATAAAGGAGTGAAAAAGAGATCCAGTTAAAAAGGGCATGTGAAGAGTGTGCAAGCATAGAACAAGGCAGTAAAACGGGTAGTGACAGAAAGTAAAACTGTGTAAGAGTACAAAAAGAATATGAGTCGATCGATTCAAAATACATACCAAGAGTGGAAAGAAAATAGAAAAAGATAGCAACTTCCAGTGCACTCGAGAAGCAGGTAGTATTCAGCTATGAGGCAGAGTCATAACACAAGGAGAGTATTGAAGCAGCAAATCAGCAGTTCGAACTGTTGTAGGATTTTTTAAAGGCCAGGTGAGAGGTGGTCAGTCGGAGTTCTTAAGGGAGATTTTCCGACTGACAACTGAGATGGATTAGTGCAAAGTGCACAGTCTCTTGAAGCGGGTGCATAAAAAGGCGTCGATTCTCATATGATGACACAGGCCAGATAGGACTACTTTGTCAGGTAAAGGGAGTAGAGTATGTGTTGAGCCCAGCAAGCAGTTTAGTCAAAACACAATGCGTCCAGTGGGGGACAGGTAAGGAAAATCAGGGCAGGGGTAATGTGGTGAAACATCTGGCCACACTTGGAAGACAGCTCACATCATTGGGCAGTGTCAGAGATGACAGATACATCTTGGGTGGGATTGTCAGGAAGGCATTGCCTCCTTCCAACAAAAGGAGAACTGTAACTTGGGTGATCGCCTCAAATTCTATAGTAGGTATGGATGCCTTTTAGGAGCCTCAATTGATAGCAAACACATTTTTCAATCTGGATAAAATAGTGCTGAATAATGTATTGGTTCTCCATGATGACCCCAGGAATTCCACCTCAGAGAGAGAGTGGGTGATGTGGTCATGTTTGTGAAGGAGGATAGACACATTTTTAGGGGATTCTAGAGGGAGCTGAAAGAAAGAGAACATTGGTTTGATGAGGGTTCAGTCGGAGGTCATGTTGCGACATCCCAGATGAAAGAGTATTCTGGGCTTGGGAAAGCTTATGGATATTGGCTTTATAGGATACTCTTAAGAAGTGTTGTGTATCATCAGTTTATTGATGGTAAGTAGCTGTGTGACTGTTCACCAAGAGACTCCGAGTATTGATTGAATATATCTGAGGAATTCCATGGGACCAGGGGATGGGGCAAGAAAGGGAGTCATCAATCTTGGCTTGTTGGTTCTTCAATAAAAAGAAACCAACAATGCACCTGTCCTTTGAATCACAGGCATGTGCTAAGTGTGTCTAGGAGGACTTTGTGACACACCATGTCAAAGGCTGAGGACAAGTTCAGGAGGATCAGAAAGCACAAGTTGCCTCTGTTGAAGAAAGTGAGGTGTCTATGTGATTCTCAGCATAAGGCATTGAATCAGTATTTCTAGTCAGATACTGATTACTATTGGCTTATAACTTTGGTAGATACATTTGGGGTTGACGTGTGGTTGCAATATCCCATGCCTACACTGGCTACCAATTGTAAAAACGCCTTTAGGAGACTTTATTTATTATTTCATTGTCGAGAAAAGCCCCCTCTCTTATGTCAGATGACAAAATCTGGCTGCTACAGGCCAGAGTGCTGCCTAAATCTTGAATGGGGGGGAGATTACAAATTTGTGACCCGGGCCGCAGGGCCGGCTTTAGCACTGGGGGCGCTTGGGGTGACAGTCTTTTTTGGCACCTCAGGGCGCAACATGAATACACGCATCCACCCAGGCGACAGGACAGCCTCCCTCAAAGTATGTGCGTGCGTGTGGCGTGGGTACGTAGATTGTGTGCGTGCGCGCGCACCACCTGCCCTGTCTACTATGTCCGACGTCTCGCGCTTCCGGCGTAACTGACTCCGCAACCTGGAAAGCAAACACGAGTGGGGCATTACTTCTGGAAACTGTTCTATGGTCAGTGGAACCTGGAAGGCCTTCACAGAGCACAGGTTGTCCCACCTCATCAGAGCGGCTGCATGTGTTGGATTTTGAGGACGTGTGACATCAACAACGTTTAAAAGTAGACAAACTCAACACCTCCTCCCACCCAGCTGCCTGAGATTGTCACCTTTCGCGCGAGTGTCTGCTTTTCGCAGTGATTTCCATGTCACAGCTATATTCGGATATCAAAGTGGAGCCTTTATTTTCATGTGATAAAAGAAATCACCCTCCGGAAAAAGGTGATACTGTCGAGCAAAAGCAAATAAAAATAAACCAGGTTTTTTTAAATACTCAACCTATCACCGTTCACTATTCTAAAGTGTAGACATCAGCAGGTGTGCAATAACGTTGTATTTGCCTTTCTGTAAAGTTATGTTAAAGGAAATACTAAAGTTCATGGTTTGCAGAAGTAATCCCGTTCACCATGAAACCTGAAAGTCTGCAGGATATTGGTGCTGGCCAGGGCTGGACTGGGAACTCAAAGTAGCCATGACAATTTTGTCGGACCAGCCCTGTGGAGGGCTGAGGCGCAAGTGTGAAGCACTGCTACTTTTGTTACTGGGGCTGATATTGAAGCATCGCTGCAAAACTGTCCCCCAGTAACAAAACCGGCCCCCGCCATTCTAGCCTCCCAGGGAAACGCCTGATGTCTAGTCCGGGCCTGGTGATGGCAGGTATACTTAGACACCTAAGCATATAGTTGTTGGAGAGGATATGGTGCTGATGGATGCTTAGACACCTAAGCAGGCGTTCAACGCCCTTTGGGCTATAAGGGCTTCAGTCCCCCCTCCCCCTCACCTTCATTTGCTGTAGCCCGGGCTGCTGCTGCTTCCAGGACATGCTGGATTCATTTAATTGAAGTGTGCACTGGGCTGGTGTACTTTGCAGGTCATTCATTGGGGAGAGGATGTGGTCCCTTGGCTAGATTGACACTTTGTGCTGGAAACCAGGGTACGAGCCTCGGTGTCGCGTCCACATCCTGTGATTCTGGGCAAATCACTTAATCTCCCTGTGCCTGAATGTGTAATGTTAATGCGGTGCTCATGTAAAGCGCTCCAATACCTTCGGGTTGAGTTTGTGCTTTATAAATATGCAAAAAATAAAAATAATAATCCAACGCCTTTGAAAAGTGGACAAGGCTTTGCTTTTTTAATTTCTTCTTGTACCCACTACAGTCCCTCCCTCTCGTCAGCCCACTTCAAGGCATCAAAGGCTTAGGACAGATGAACAGGAATTAAAAGCTACATTAGCATATCTCTTCCCATTATACAAATACACTGCAGGGATACCTTGTCACAGCCAGGGCCGGTCTTGCTGTACCGGGCATTAGACGTTCCCCCAGGAGGCTGGAAGGGTGGGCCCCCATTAACAAAAGAAGCAGTGATTCACACTTGCACATACCCCCTCCCCTCCGAAGGGGGGGTATCACAAAACTGCTGAGGCTGCTTTGGGTTCCCATTCAGACACCGGGTGACAGCTTAAGTTCTAAAAAGATTCAATAAGTATCCTTCTTTTAATATGTAATTGAGCAAGGCAGCTCTATTGTCGTTCTTTTAGAACTTTCCTAATGCGTGTGAGGACCAAGGCGCTTTTACCTTAGACATTTTTTAGAAGGATTTTACATTTTAAAGTAAAAGTACTGCTTATAATATTAGAATATAAATGTTATTGAACCTTTTTTTTTTCTTAGTGCCTTTAACCATTCCTAACATAAGGCGCTACATAAATAGAATCGTGGATAAAAAACATTGCATTCTGTCATGAGTTTCTATCACTAATTTTAATGAATGGTCTTGCCCTCCACTCTCTCTGATATTCTACAGTGCAGTAGGGTTGAGTGGTCTGTGAAGTGTATCTGGCAGTTTCCTTCCATGGAAGATGGTTGGGGGTAACTGGTTAAATGTCCATGCCCTTCAACTGCTTGAATCACTATCTTTGCAGGTCTGAAGGATAGAACCTTTCATCTTAACAATATATGGCAAAAGCACAACATATACACAATCTTTGTAGGCCATGTGACAAGCACACTGAGTCCAAAGCACTCTCAAAGAACAGCGAGTTTCAGCGTCTCGTAAGGAGAATTAAGCCTTATAGAAATACAATAAAAATGCAGTACAATATACCGAAGCCCTACAGCACAATAGGAGCATAGTAATAGCAACTCAGAGATGGACACATTTTCTGTTAACATTAAATAGCTTCTGGCATAACTCAAGAAGAGGAGGAGGAGGAAGAGGAGGAGGATCTGGCCCGGCCTCCGGATCCATTTTAATGTATGCATGGTATGTGTGCAAGTAGGAGTCCAGCTGAGCAGAGGTGTCTGGAGGGCTGGTGGAAGGAGATCTGACTATTTATGTAAGCAGGATTGATGTTGTGCAGTGCCATGAAAGTGTGAGTGAGGAGTCTGAACGAACATGTTTGTGTATCGGGAACCAGTGGAGCTGCATGAGGTGTGGTATGATGTGGGCTCTACATTGGAAGTTGAGGGTGAGTCTAGCTGCCACTTTCCAGATGGTTAGGTCTCGCTATTCGATGCGCATGCGCATCGAGCTTGCGAGACTATGGGGGCTTAAACACTCTTTAACCAACTTGCAAGGAATCGTGGCGATTCCTTGCAGTACCCGTGAAATTTAAGCTCAATGCGCATGCGCATCGAGCTTAAAAGCGCGTGCACATGCCCCCAGCTGCCTGCCTTTCCCACTCTCTCTCTCACAGCCTCCCCCAGCTCCGCCCCCTCACTTCTTGGTTGCACGGCCGCTAGGCCGTGCCTCCCCTACTCTCCTCCCCCCTCCTCCTCCTACTCTCCTCCCCCCTCCTCCTCCTACTCTCCTCCCCTCTACAATTACTTGGCGCCCTACTGTGGCTGGCGTCGGTACAGGACAGTCAACAGCCAGGTCCGTCGACAGCAGCGTCCGTCCCGTGCATGTTCACACACTACCGTCGCCACAGGACGCTCCATCCAAAAGAAACACGGCCTGCTGTCCTTGCGCTCCCCGGACTTCCAAAACCAACTACAAGACGTGTTGTTTCTTTCTTCCAGTAAGATGCTCGGTATTCACCAGCCTCTGTACACAGTCTGGTTTGCATTTATAGACATGAGCGAAACGGAGTGTTCTTTTTTTTCTATTACATTTTATGGTAATCTCGCAGATACACCTTTAGAGCAAAATGTTGTTTGCTGGTATCTTGAGTGACGTTTTTCACCAGCTCCGCCCCCTCACTTCTTGGTTGCACGGCTAGCGGCCGTGCCTCCCCTACTCTCCTCCCCCCTCCTCCTCCTACTCTCCTCCCCCCTCCTCCTCCTACTCTCCTCCCCTCTACAATTACTTGGCGCCCTACTGTGGCTGGCGTCGGTACAGGACAGTCAACAGCCAGGTCCGTCGACAGCAGCGTCCGTCCCGTGCATGTTCACACACTACCTTCCCCACCGTCTTGGCAGTCGCCACAGGACGCTCCATCCAAAAGAAACACGGCCTGCTGTCCTTGCGCTCCCCGGACTTCCAAAACCAACTACAAGACGTGTTGTTTCTTTCTTCCAGTAAGATGCTCGGTATTCACCAGCCTCTGCACACAGTCTGGTTTGCATTTATAGACATGAGCGAAACGGAGTGTTCTTTTTTTTCTATTACATTTTATGGTAATCTCGCAGATACACCTTTAGAGCAAAATGTTGTTTGCTGGTATCTTGAGTGACGTTTTTCACCAGCTCCGTCCCCTCACTTCTTGGTTGCACGGCTAGCGGCCGTGCCTCCCCTACTCTCCTCCCCCCTCCTCCTCCTACTCTCCTCCCCCCTCCTCCTCCTACTCTCCTCCCCTCTGCAATTACTTGGCGCCCTACTGTGGCTGGCGTCGGTACAGGACAGTCAACAGCCAGGTCCGTCGACAGCAGCGTCCGTCCCGTGCATGTTCACACACTACCTTCCCCACCGTCTTGGCAGTCGCCACAGGACGCTCCATCCAAAAGAAACACAGCCTGCTGTCCTTGCGCTCCCCGGACTTCCAAAACCAACTACAAGACGTGTTGTTTCTTTCTTCCAGTAAGATGCTCGGTATTCACCAGCCTCTGCACACAGTCTGGTTTGCATTTATAGACATGAGCGAAACGGAGTGTTCTTTTTTTTCTATTACATTTTATGGTAATCTCGCAGATACACCTTTAGAGCAAAATGTTGTTTGCTGGTATCTTGAGTGACGTTTTTCATGCAAAGGAAGATCTCAAATAAAAAAGAAAGGCACGCGAATATCTAAAGTAAAAAAAGTTACACAGGATACCATTGGAGCAAAAAACATCTCTCTTCGCGAGACATTCTGCTTAAAATACAGTCTCCAGCAAGCTAAAATGTATGCTAAATTGCAAAATGAAAATAAATCTCCAAAGTTTCATATAGTATGCAGTTCAGGAGGTTTACGATCTTTTTCCAGCTCCTGGGGAATGAACAATGTCCCTTGGCTGCTGCGGTCTCTCTTCCAACCCCGCCGTCGGCCCCATCCATTCACCCTCCTGTCCCCCTCGCAGTGCTCGCCTTCCCCGCCCAGTGTCTTCACATTCCTGCCCCATTAACGCCCGAGAGCAGTGAAGATGTCCCGAGCCCCCTCCCTCGGCCTTTAATTAGTGGCCCCCTTTGAGGCGGGGGAGGGGGTGCTGCTGTTGCAGGCCGCGCATTCCCGGCCCATTACCTCACGGGCTACGGGCCCAGCCAGTGGCCGGCAGCACAGAATTGTCAGTATGGTGTACCCTTCATCCCTTATCCATTCTCTCAATATGGATCTTGTATCGGGTAGTAGGAAATGCTTTGGAGTTCTACCTTACCTATATCACTGCAGCCAATTCTAGGGAGAATAAAGGAGATACTTTTTCGATACGCCTGTTTCTCTATCTTTTAGATCCCACCTCACAAGTACACCCCACCCCTGCCCTCGGTACGCGGCTCATGGGAACTCGAGCACTTCATGTGCGCCCCTCACTGAGTTCGTCCTGCATGGCAGACTCGTGCGTGACGCCCCCTCCCCCTCCCATAAAAAGAACACAGGCCTAGCTATTGACAGTTGTTGTTTGGGACGGGAATGCCCCTTGCATGGTATGTAGGCCCGAGTACCCGACGGCTTGTTAATCTGGTAGCCTGATCTATTTGGCCGTGGGGTATGCCAACCTAGCTTGTGCGCAGAGGCCTAGACCTGGCCTTGACCGTGTGATGGCCTCTGCCCACGAACTGTCACGTGACCAAGGGAGGCGCATTAAGCATGTCTTTACAGTACACAAATGTCTACGTCCCTGACCCGAGTGAAGAACCTAAAACCGCGTTGGCAGTGTACTGATTTATGAAATGCTATAGGTGTCACATTTGCGAAAGTTAGAACTATTGGCATTATAAATGACAAAGCTATTAATTTAGCTATTTTAAAAAATAACACATAAATAAAAAAAATGTCATTTATGAGACCAATAGCTCAAACTTTCCTAATGCGAGCCCTATTGCATTTCCAATGCATGTTACTTTCTTTTTGTTTCATCCAAACACCTCCCTTGATCTAAACCAATACAATGAGCTAACAGATCACTAACTTATAGGTGGAGTGTGAAAAATAAAATATCAAGGAAGCAAACCTGTATTGCGCCTTGAAAATGGAGCAACACCCTTCTACACATAATGCTTGCACCTTCATTTCTATAATTCAAAAAAATCTGAATACATCTTTCTTGAACATTTTCAAAAAATATTTAATCCATTATCCATGATTAAAAGAGCACCAATTTGCCACCTCGGAATCCACTTAGATTACATTTACCTTTCTTCTGCTATCATCTGTATTATGCACAAAGTCATATCACCTCTTCCCCAAGTTCTACATACGTTCATTTTTAGGCCTCGCGTAAGGCCTCGCGTACCGACAGCTCATGTATGCTCATGTATCCTGCTTTCACCACATCCACAACCACCACCACCACATCCACCACCACTTTCACCACATCCACCACCTCCACCACCACCACATCCACCCCCACATCCACCATCACCACCACCACCACATCCACCACCACATCCACCACCACCATATCCCCCAGATCCACCACCACCACATCTATATGTGTGTGGCTCTGTGTGTGTTTAGGTGCAAATGCAATGTTCTTGGATTTTCGTCACAATAAAATACACTGAACATAATCTTCACAAAAGTTATTTACAAACGTTTAAGCTATTGCCATTATAAATTACAATAACTTTTATTTAAGTATTAATTATTTCCAAAATTAAAAGCCATTGTTATTTGTAATATCAATACATCTAAGTCACGTAAATACAACACACATTGCATTACAAATGCTATAGGTGTCACATTTGCAAAAGTTAAAACTATTGACATTGTAACTGACAAAGCTATTAATTTTGCTACTTTCAAAACCAACACATAAATAAAAAAGTGTCATTTACAATATCAATAGCTCAAACTTTCCTAATGCGAGACATATTGCATTTCCAATGCTTGTTTTAAGTGTTCTGGTGACTTACTTGCTGATTCCTGCATAGTGGGTGTTCCCATAGTCTAGCTTGATGGTGACTACAGTATGTGTGACAGTCATTCGGATGTTGCACTGGAGATATTTGAAGATTTTCTTCAGCATCTTGAGTGTGAGGAAGCAGGATGCTGTGATGGCATTGACTTGCGCAGTCATGTACAGTTTGTTGTCAATGATGGACCTGTAGTTCCTTGCATGGGCGCTGTGGGTGAGTGTGGTTCCAAAGTCGACCAGCCACTAGGTGTAGTGTCATGGTGAGGTGTTTTTGCAAAAATCACTACTTCTGTCTTCTTGCTGTTTAGCTTGAGATCGCTGGACTTCATCCAGTTGGTGATTTCCGACATGTAGGCTGTGAACCGGTTCCATGTGTTGGGGGTCTTGTCTGAGAGAGAGTATGAGTTGCATGTCATTGGCATAGGAGAGGATGTTGATGTGGGCATGGATGACCCTGGTTAGAGGGATCATGTAAGTTTTGAAGAGGGTGGGACTGAGAGACGACTCTTGTGGCACTTTGTTGATAATTTTGTAGGTTTCCGGTGAGTATGGAGCCAGGCTGACAGCTTATGTTTTGCCTGTCAGAAAGGAACATATTCACTGGAGTGCGGGTCCTTGGATGCCAATATCTGGCAAGCATCAGATAAGGATGGGGTGGGAAACCATGTCAAATGCTGTAGAGAGGATTAGGGTCGTTGTGTCCCCTCTATCCATGATCATGCATAAGCCATCTGTGATGGAGATAAGCTTTGTTTCTGTGCAGTGGCTATTTGTGGTAATACATGACATGAATAGAATTTTATTGGTCAGTGGATGCTGACAGGTGCCAAATACAGGGCTGGTGGTAATTTTGGAATACATCAAGCAGGATTAGTGGGTTGTGGTTCTTGTCTTTTGATGAAGAAGAATTGTCCCGTGAGGGTTATCTTTGGTGCCTGGAGTCTGATCTCTGGGTAGACTGAGAGATAGCTTGGCTATGTGAATGCTGTATGTAAAATGTATGTGTAACTTGAAGCATGAACTCTGCTGCCTAAAGCAAGAACATCAACGATCAGTTTATCATATTGCAAACAGTTGCAGAATTTGTTGGAATTGTTTTCTATGCAGAAGCAGTACAGCGTAACAACAACACTCCTTGTTTATAGGTACTGCATCATTGTTGCTTGCCTTTTTAACCTAGTGTAGTTTGGCTGCAAAATACTTATGAACCCTAAATCTGCTGTGAAACTAAACCAACGTCTGTCAAATGCAGCATAACTTCGAGCATAACAGGTTACCAATACAAAAGCATTTCACAAGTAAAACACATTTCTTTGCGCACAAAATATTCCAGTTAAAAAATAAGTGTGTATATCATACTATTTTCTGTATTTGGCATAGATGTTTAGAACCACCTTTGCAGAGAATGTGTACATTCTTCCAGAATCACTCCGAAGAAATTAGTAACAAAAATATGCATTTTTTAAAGTACATTCCCCATCCAACATTTAAGTAGTTTTGACACTTTCTGTGTTATGGGTCTTGGAAGAGAATTGAACGCTGGTTGTTATAATGTATGTTGTTATGAGGTACTGTTACTGTCTATTTCAGAATGACGTCCTCACAGGATAAAGCACTAGATTGGTGGCTTCCTGCATGGGTGTAGCTCAATCATGCATTGCATACAAGAACTGCTCAACGTGGGGAGTTCAGATCAACTATGTTGTTGTTAAGATAGCTAGGATTCATGTCAAAGCAATTAAAATGTTATAATCTTGGCAGGTGAGTGACATTCCTAATATCCAGAGAAATGAACAATGAATCTGGAATCAAACCTGTCACTGGGCCAGTCGTACTCCTGAACCAGGTTTGTTAACCCACTAAGCTCAGTTTTCCGCAACTTGTACATAAGTGCAGCCTCAAACACGTATATGTTGCAGCATCCTGATGAGCAGACTGTAATCATACGTTTGGTCAACAATCGGGCGAGAACCCTGTCTGGACATGTAATCATAAATACTTGATGAGTGTGTTATCATGCTAAGATAAAATTGACCAATAATTGGCAAATAAGGGCTAACATTTTGAAACAACTGTATAAACACTGGGGTAATGTGTTTTGTACTGAAATCTGTTCAACCTGCGTGTTACTTTGTTTCTTTTAAACCCTCCTTTAAAGTTCTCTGTAAGTCAATCAATCAGTATTTATAGAGCGCAGATAATCACTCCCGGCGGTATCCAGATGCTGAGGTCTTGGATGTAGCCTATAAACATTGTAAAATCCTCAAAAGCATGTTTGTTCTAATAGCATTGGGTTTGTCCAATATGTTTAAGATGCACAGTTTGTGTCTATTTTGTTGTATTGGCTGTGAGGATAACTCCACCCCAAACTGCTTGACGTATTTTCTCCGTCTCCATTGTTTGGTGTGTCAGCAACCCCCCAAAGTTCAGGGCTTGTTGCCCCCCTGCACCTAAGGATATAGTTTCTGGAGAGGATATGGTGCGAACGGATACTTAGACACTGAAGGCTATTGTTAGAGAGGATATGGCGCAGATAGATGCTTAGACACCAAAGGAAATCGTTGTTTGAGAGGATATGGTACTGATGGATACTTAGAAGCTGAAGGATATTGGTGAAGACAGTGCTTTAAGTGGGCCGGTACTGAGTACCGGCACTTTTTTAAATTTTGAGTGGGAGAGTACCTGCACTTCTTAAAAGAGACATAATACTTTCAGTTGGAGAGTACTGGCACATCTCAGAAACACCAAAAAACAATCAGAGAGAGAGAGGGTGAGAGACACTCTTAGTCCCCCGGGTTAGTTGTACAAAACAAAAGAAGAGTGTCATATGCAATTGTCTCTGTAGGGAAACACAAAGCCAAAGACTGTAAGGAAAGACTATAGAAAGATACCCCCTTGTTGACACATTGGAAACCTTCAAGGGTGTTATGAGAAGCCCTCACTCACCAACCTGGTTGGTGACATGCTTCATCATCGGGCCCACCAGGAGAAGCCGAGTGCCTCCCTGGTGTGCTACAACGCCAGATTACTGCGGAGCTGGATTTCGTGACAGTGATGTGAAAAGTGATGTTAAAAATGTCCAATACTGTACCAACCAAAATGATTTATTTACTGGTCAGTTTAAACATGGTTAAAAAGGTTATGTGTGGAAAAACTACACCAATTATGATGGGAGTTTCCACTTAAAGTGGGGTCAACATGTTTCTGCCCTTTATAGGTGTAAGTATTACGTGGGCATTCGTCAGGACCGTGTAGCGTGTACCTTGGCGGTATGGGCGCGCTAAGGCCCACCCTAACCAAAGGACGTGAAAGTTGGAGGGAAAGTTAAAAATTGTGCTATGTGTAAAAAGGTGCAAAACAAAACACAAACCACAAGTTGTGGGATTTACCTCCACTCAGAGGAACCTGTATAGTCTGGAAAAAGCAAGAAAGACAAACATACATGTGGGACAAAACATATAGTTAATGTTTGATATTTTATGGTTGTCCCCGGCGCCGAGACCCACATCCACGGGGTCCGGAGCAGGAGAAGCTAGGTGCCCAGCGGGTGCCAGGCGTTGCGGGCGTAAGATTCCTCGCATCAGTAACTTTGAGCTAAGTAATTTCCCTGTCTGTCACCTCTGTCAGCCACGCACATTTATGAGGCTTTTCTTTCCTTTATTCTTACTTACAAGGTGTGCCATTTTCGCCTCCACCCTCCTCCCGAGACCCATGGGGCGTGGATCTTTTACTACACAAGTGAGATCTTTCAATCCATCACTTGTGTGTCACCCTACAACGTGTAGGAGTTAGCACTTCAGGCCAAAATCATTGGTCTATTGATCCCTATCCACGAGTGCTGTAATATAGAGGCTCTGTCCTATGGCCTGCATTTCTTTCGCCATAGTGCATGTCCACACGCCTGTAATGCCCCTGTGGCAACCATACAGCGCTTCTGGCACTAAAATAGTTTTATGGCACCAGGTCTATCTCTAGACCAATCTATAGCGTTTTAAACACAGAGACTGTCCTGACAACCATAAAATATCAAACATTAACTATATGTTTTGTCCTACATGTATGTTTGTCTTTCTTGCTTTTTCCAGACTATACAGGTTCCTCTGAGTGAAGGTAAATCCCACAACTTGTGGTTTGTGTTTTGTTTGGCACCTTTTTACACATAGCACAATTTTTAACTTTCACGTCCTTTGGTTAGGGTCGGCCTTTGCGCGCCCATACCGCCCAGGTACACGCTACACGGTCCTGGCGAATGCCCACGTAATACTTACACCTATAAAGGGCAGAAACATGTTGACCCCACTTTAAGTGGAAACTCCCATCATAATTGGTGTAGTTTTTCCACACATAACCTTTTTAACCATGTCTAAACTGACCAGTAAATAAATCATTTTGGTTGGTACAGTATTGGACATTTTTAACATCACTTTTCACATCACTGTCACGAAATCCAGCGCCGCAGTAATCTGGCGTTGTAGCACACCAGGGAGGCACTCGGCTTCTCCTGGTGGGCCCGATGATGAAGCATGTCACCAACCAGGTTGGTGAGTGAGGGCTTCTCATAACACCCTTGAAGGTTTCCAATGGGTCAACAAGGGGGTATCTCTCTATAGTCTTTCCTTACAGTCTTTGCCTCTGTGTTTCTCTACAGAGACACCTTGCATATGACACTCTTCTATTGTTTTGTACATCTCAGAAACAAGCAGGTACTCTGTTACAGCGTAAGTGCACTTCTATTTTTCCATTTCAAGCACTGGTTGGAGAGGATATGGTGCTGACGGATAATGGCACTGTAGAATATTGATGATGGATGGAATAATGGTGCTGAAAGAAACTGGCAGTATAATATATTATTGGAGAGGATAAAGGGGTGACGGACAGTGACAATGAAAGATACTGATGTTGGAGAGTATACTGGTGCTGACAGTTATTGGTACTGAAGGGTACTGGCCCTGGGGAGAATACTGTTGATCACATAATAAAACCAAAGGATATTGTTTCGGAGAGGATGCCAGATACTGTCAGTGAAATAGAACTTTGTGATTACTGACATAAAATAATGTTTCCAGGGCTCTAAACACAGGCTCAAATTTTCTAGACAAACCCACCATAAAACATGCATGAGGTGTACAGACTGATCATCTGATACAATATGCAAATTAACTTTAATTAAATGTAATAAAAAAACAAGTAAACGAGGACTGCAAAACCCTAATCTCAAGAAAGGGGGTCATGGTTGAAAATGTTTGGAAATATCTTCTGTTTTCTTTCTGAGATAGTTGGCACCCCCTTAGGGTAGGGTGAAAATAAAATGCAGTCCTCATAAAAACCTTTTGACCTGTTTGGGCAAAAAAAGGCATTAAACATGTAGACTGACACAGAGGGACCTCCGAATGAGGTATCCTGAGGCTGAGAATTCACTTGGCGCCTCGCTGTTGGTCGCGCTGGTCGCGTTTCCTTGTGCATTGCACTGCTGCATTTTAAAGCCCCGTTTTTTGGCATTTATTTTTATTTTGATTTGCATTATCCCTCATTTTTAGCTCCCCTCCTGCCCCCTACCTTGCACATAATTTCTGGAACAACCACCGCTGTTTGGCGGGTCCGGTTCTGGGGAGGTTGTGGTTGACGGCGGACATCTTGCCTTGGGTAGTGGAGTGTGAGCGCCATCTTGGAGCGTCCAGGTGAGCTGGGTCGCGGAGAGGACGCTATTTAGGGCGAGCATCACGAGGGGATTACCTGGTAAGGTATCCTGAGGCTGAGAATTCACTTGGCGCCTCGCTGTTGGTCGCGCTGGTCGCGTTTCCTTGTGCATTGCACTGCTGCATTTTAAAGCCCCGTTTTTTGGCATTTATTTTTTTTGATTTGCATTATCCCTCGTTTTTAGCTCCCCTCCTGCCCCCTACCTTGCACATAATTTCTGGAACAACCACCGCTGTTTGGCGGGTCCGGTTCTGGGGAGGTTGTGGTTGACGGCGGACATCTTGCCTTGGGTAGTGGAGTGTGAGCGCCATCTTGGAGCGTCCAGGTGAGCTGGGACGCGGAGAGCACGCTATTTAGGGCGAGCATCACGAGGGGATTACCTGGTAAGGTATCCTGAGGCTGAGAATTCACTTGGCGCCTCGCTGTTGGTCGCGCTGGTCGCGTTTCCTTGTGCATTGCACTGCTGCATTTTAAAGCCCCGTTTTTTGGCATTTATTTTTATTTTGATTTGCATTATCCCTCGTTTTTAGCTCCCCTCCTGCCCCCTACCTTGCACATAATTTCTGGAACAACCACCGCTGTTTGGCGGGTCCGGTTCTGGGGAGGTTGTGGTTGACGGCGGACATCTTGCCTTGGGTAGTGGAGTGTGAGCGCCATCTTGGAGCGTCCAGGTGAGCTGGGACGCGGAGAGCACGCTATTTAGGGCGAGCATCACGAGGGGATTACCTGGTAAGGTATCCTGAGGCTGAGAATTCACTTGGCGCCTCGCTGTTGGTCGCGCTGGTCGCGTTTCCTTGTGCATTGCACTGCTGCATTTTAAAGCCCCGTTTTTTGGCATTTATTTTTATTTTGATTTGCATTATCCCTCGTTTTTAGCTCCCCTCCTGCCCCCTACCTTGCACATAATTTCTGGAACAACCACCGCTGTTTGGCGGGTCCGGTTCTGGGGAGGTTGTGGTTGACGGCGGACATCTTGCCTTGGGTAGTGGAGTGTGAGCGCCATCTTGGAGCGTCCAGGTGAGCTGGGACGCGGAGAGCACGCTATTTAGGGCGAGCATCACGAGGGGATTACCTGGTAAGGTATCCTGAGGCTGAGAATTCACTTGGCGCCTCGCTGTTGGTCGCGCTGGTCGCGTTTCCTTGTGCATTGCACTGCTGCATTTTAAAGCCCCGTTTTTTGGCATTTATTTTTATTTTGATTTGCATTATCCCTCGTTTTTAGCTCCCCTCTGCCCCCTACCTTGCACATAATTTCTGGAACAACCACCGCTGTTTAGCGGGTCCGGTTCTGGGGAGGTTGTGGTTGACGGCGGACATCTTGCCTTGGGTAGTGGAGTGTGAGCGCCATCTTGGAGCGTCCAGGTGAGCTGGGACGCGGAGAGCACGCTATTTAAAGCTCGCTTGAAATCGCGCAGCGGTTACGCGCAGCGGTGGCGCCATCCCTGCGCCGGAGTCGTGCCAGAGTCCTGCCCGTCTGCGCTCATCAGCGTCTCGGAGGCGGCCGAGGCGGGACTCTGACATCTAGGGTAGGTGTGCGGGATGATTAGGTATAGTGCGGCCGCTTTATGTGCGCTCCGTCCCCCCAAAAGTGGCTGTATTTGTCTTTTCCCTGGAGGTCGACATCTGGCTAAAGGGTGCCCTGGTTGTTCTTGGCGTCCCTTATCATCTCCTTCTCGCGCTCCCCGCTCCCTCCCCTTGGAATGTCAGTGTGCCTTGTTAAATACCAGTTCCTTGGCGCGTCACTCCATGGAAATTTGGGACCTCCTTACGCTTTCGAAACTCTCCTGTCTTTTTTTGACAGAGACTTGGTTGGGGGCTGGCTCGGAACCGGACATCGCTAGTGCCCTTCCCCCCAACTTTACCATCTTAAGGAGGGATAGAATTGGAGGCAGAGGTGGTGGGGTGGCTTAGTTGTTGACAAGTCCCTTGTTTGCACCTCTTATCCTGTAGATAATATCGCTGGTTGTGAAGCTCTGGGCTTTAGTCTCCAGTTGTCGGCTTCACATACCTGCACAGGAATTCTGATCTATAGACCTCCAGGGCCTTTAGGCTCGTTCTTCGAGGATTTACAGGTGGCACTGTCAGTACCCTGTGTGCGATCGGCACACTGTGTACTGTTGGGCGACTTAAATCTGCACATGGACCTGTCAACTGACGCCGATGCATCTAAACTACGGGACATTACCGAGATGCTCGGACTGACCTCTTTCATCGATAGTCCAACGCACGTGAAAGGGCATACATTGGATTTAATCTTTTCCACTGTGCCAATTAAGGTGGCCTCCCCTTTGCCGGTTCTATGGTCCGACCATTATTTAATTAACTTCGTGTTGTTAGCTGAGCTCCAGACGTGTCAAAGAGCTTATAAGGACGGGTCTCGTCAAGCGAGAGCCTTTCACCTGGTGTCAGCTGATATGCTCGCTGATGCACTCCATGCACATCCTTGCATTACGACTGGGAACTTAGAAGTCGACCTGCCGCTAGTCCAGGACTGGCTTCGGACAAGATTCGAGGAGCTTGCCCCTCGGAAACCGGTCAGGACAGCCCCCTGCCAGGATTCCGCTCCTTGGTTTACCGCTACTCTGCGGAAAACACGCCAGGACTGCAAAAGGTCTGAAAGGCTCTGGCGGCGCAGTTACGCGCCTGAGGAGAAACTGAAATACAGGGGTGCGATAAAATCTTACCACAGACAGATTGCCGAAGCTAAAAAGATCTACTTCGAGCATAGAATAGACCAGGCTGATAACACGAGCCGGGAACTATTACGAATTGTGAAGGAATTCACAGAACCGGTGGCGGCCGCTAGGGTTCACTCCCATACTGAGGAGTGGATCAAGCAGCTTGCCGACTTCTTTGTGGACAAGATCCGTAGGATTCAGGACTCTTTCGATCGGGTGGAGTCCCTGGAAGTGGACGCAGCTGTGGAAAGTGATCTGAAGGTCCTTCCAGCCGCTGCAGCCGAGCAGGTGCCCACTCTTTCGACGTTCCCCCCGCTATCCTGCGAGTCCTCTCTGGAGCTGCTTTCCCGGTTGAAATCTGGATCCCCCTTGGATGCGTGTCCGGCCAAATGCCTGAGCTCGGTGGCACCAGCTATTAACAACTTGCTGAACCCCTTGCTCAACATGTCTCTGAGTTCTGGAGTGGTCCCTAAAGAATGGAAGCACGCTCTTATCCTCCCGCTCATTAAGAAGCCTCTGCTCGACCCTTTACAGTGGGCCAACTATAGACCAATCTCCCTTCTCCCTGCTCTGGCGAAGGTGGCGGAGAAACATGTTCAGCACACTCTTACCACCTTTATAGAGAATAACAATCTGCTGCATGACTCCCAATCTGGTTTCCGTGCTAATTATAGTACGGAGACAGCTCTTGTGGAGGTGACCGACGCCATCAGGGAGACGCTTGATCTTGGGGGAAAGGCCATGTTGGTCTTGCTGGACCTGTCGGCGGCATTCGACACCGTCCCACACGCCGGCCTCCTCCGAAGACTCCGGGAGGTCGGTCTGCGGGGGACGGTGTTGGACTGGTTTCAATCCTTCTTAACCGACCGTCGGCAGGTGATCTGGGCTCCTCCGTTCTCCGCGGAAATGCCTTCGCTAGAGGTGGGGGTGCCTCAAGGATCCATCCTGAGCCCCACCATTTTTAACATTTATGTGGCCCCTTTGGCGAAGGTCGCGGAGGCATTTGGAGCCCGGGTCATTTCATACGCTGACGACACCCAGCTCCTGTTCACTTGCAGGAAGGGAGAGGCTTTTAATGGCGACAGAATCAGAGACTGCCTGAGTGCTGTTTTTGCTTGGTTTCAGCACCAGAACTTGAAATGTAACTCGGATAAGTCCGAGTTGCTCTTTTTCGGTTGTGCTGAAGACCCTGGCTGGAAATCGTGGTGGCCTTCCGACATGTTCCCCCCTGAGAAACCAGTTGCCCAAGTAAAAAATCTGGGTGTGGTATTCGACGACAGTCTTTCTTTTCGTCCCCACATCACGGGCCTGGCGGGAAAATGTTTTGGTATCCTGAAGATGGTGAGGAAATTTCTCCCACTGCTTTCCCTTCAATACCGCAAGAACATTGTGCAAGCACTCGTGGGTTCGCGTTTAGATTACGCTAACGCACTCTTCGCTGGTCTGCCTAAATATCTGGTATCCAGATTGCAAGTGGTCCAAAACTCGGCGGCCAGAGCCATCTTTGGCCTTCCACGGAGAGCCAGTGCCTCTCTACTGCGTGGAAAGCTGCATTGGCTGTCTATTCCCAGCAGAATTAGTTTCAAAGTCCTTACGTTGGCGTTTAAAGCCCTCCACTGCATTGGCCCAGCTTACCTCAGGAAGCGGATTGTTCGCTACGTTCCCCGGAGGAGTTTAAGATCTGCTGATCTGGCTAAAGTGGAGATACCAGTGATCAAACGCGTGCGGATGGGAGGCCGGTCTTTCCAGTTTATGGCGGCCAGGTTGTGGAATGAGCTCCCTCTATCACTCCGCAAGGCTAATAATCTTCTGGCCTTTAGAAAGGAGCTCAAGACGCTTCTATTCTCCACCTAACCAGTGGGCCTACAGTGTTTCTGCCGCTGGGTTTTTTCTTGGTTGTGTTCAGGACTCTCTGCCAAAGCGCCGGGACACCCGTTCTGGGTAGCCGTGCGCTCAAGAAATACAGTTCTAACATAACATAACATAACAATGAATTGTGGTCTATTGGTCCTCTCAATTGTTTTTAATCTTGGCTGAAATCCCTGTAAATAAAGCATGGGTCCTAGGGATTGTAGAACCATTTTAACCTATACTAATCTCATATCTTCACATTCACCCTACACGTCACTGTTGCACCAATCACAATATTGAGCAGTGAAAAGATCTCCTATTAAAAAGTGCTTTCCCTCCGCTTTGTGGGAGTAGTAAGACCCACAAGGCATTGGATCATCCACCTAGCGAAAGAGCTGATCTTGATGATGATGAATGCCACTTAGATTAGGGACGGTTCTAGTATCCATATTTGGGATGCCCTAAATAGATACTAAAATGGCAACTACTGGACACATGCTAACATCGACTTCTAGATGTTGAGTAGAGGCTCATTTTTTGGAACATCACATTTGCTGTTGTATAGGGGAAACATCCTTTACAACGCAACTTTTACCACGCAGTACCTTTACGACGCAACTTTTACAACGCAAACCATTACAACGCATTGCGCTCGGAGGCGCTCTAGGATAGGGAATAGGTTTAATTTACTATCCAACACCTTCCCTACTATCCACGGGGACTGGAGTTGGAATAGTAAATTAAACTATTCACTATCCAGCGCCCCAAAGCACTATGCGTTGTAAAGGCATGCGTTGTAAAAACCACGTTGTAAAGGCATGCCTGGTAAAAGCATGCGTTGTAACGTCATACATCCGTTGTATAGTTGTGTTTCAGACCGCCATCTGTTGCCCACACTGAAATTCCGTTGCATGACCTTGCATGGCGGCCATTTTGGTTTATTTTATTTCTGAAATAGCAATTTACCAGAAAGAGTGGAAGAATTGCGCTTGTGTCCTTCCTCTCTTGATGAGTTCCAACACAACAGTGTTTAGATGACCTGAGTTACAGCTTCTGCATTCTGCATAATTTGAGGTACTTTCAGAAGATTTTGCAAACTATCTTACTTTAGTCCTGATTTATTGCATACAGTTATTCTGTATTGTTGACCACAGTTTCGTAGTTTTCTTTCCAGAGTTGTGGTGATTCAGGGACATTGAACTAGTCCAGTACTCTGGTGAAGAGTAAACAATGAACAATTCTAAAACAATTTATAAATGAGACAACCAAGTTTTTCTTTTAGTCCTCCACAGGCTTTTTGGTCTATGGGTAATGAACTTTGCATGCGTTGGATTGAGTGAAAGAAATATTTCCTGAATTATATTGCCACCGTTGATGAGCAAACCGATGGGCAGAGGATGGCTCCGGAGTTCCACGCCTCCGGATAGCCGTCAAGACCCTTGGCCCCGCCCACCCTCGGCAGTGTGGCAGTGAATCGCCGCTGTAATGGCGTTTTTGGCGTTTGAGGAGCGGAGCTGCGGGAAAATGAACCGCGGCTCGCTGTCCTTTTGATTTGGAGCTCCCCAGCAGTGCCTAAGAATCTGTGGCAAAGAGAAGATTCCTGTGCAAGCGCTCCCCTCGCCTCACCCACCCCCGCCCCTGGCTGCCCCGTGAGGAGACTTTGTCAGGATTTGTGGCTGCTTGCTGCACAGGATAAAAGATTTATTACTGCACCGTCGTCGGAAGGAAGGCTCTTGCCCCTGGAGTGACAAGCAGTGAGGCAGGCTGTTCTCCATCTTTGTTCATCGTGTCCTGCACACTTTCTGCAAGTTAAAGGTGAGGCGAGGGGGAGATAAAAAAGAGACATCAGGGCTGTACATTAAGACTGTTTGCTGTTTGCTATCGCTATTTGCAGTGTCTGCCCTGATAACATTTTGAACACTGCGGGATGGCATGGGGAGGCAACTGAAAGACAACGAAGACAGTGAGGAAGCAAGTAAAACCGCGAAAATGGAGTTAACTGCCCGTCTCAAAAGTAAAACTCGCTTAGCCCTTGCCAGAAAAGCTGCACGGTTAGCTGCTAAAGAAAGGGAGAAGGCTAAGAAAGGAGAGGGAAGCTCAGTCTCGCCCGTTTTGGGGAAGGATTCTACAGTTGATAGCTCTGAAGATGAACTTCACATTACTCTAACTTCTCCCCCTAATGGAAGGGTAGGAGAACTAGGAGAAGTAGGAGAAAAATATGGGGGTGTGTGATCGTGGGGTGTACGCGGACCGGAATAACAGGCGTGGAGGCCGTATACAGTGGGCTATCTCTGAGCCGGTTTTATTGTCAATATACAGGGTTCAGTAATAGTTCGGAGGGGGGGGGGGAGAGCAGCGCAATGCAGGGAAAAAGGGTCTTGAAGTTGTGCTTGGCCAGACGTCGAGACGATGGTTCCACGAGAAGGGGTGGTGCTTGGCCGGAAGTCAGGTTGGGGCTTCTTCCACCGGGGTCTAGTCGGCTGGTCACCGGGATGATGGTTCCTCGGAGGTATGGGAAGGAGAGAGAGAAAAGGGCCGTTAGTCCGACTGGCTAAGTATCAGGCTTGGCTCCAAACTTCCTCGGGGCTGTGATGAGAGTCCAATCCCGGCCCTACCAAACGACCTCAGAGCTCTGTAATATAACCCAGAGCTGCTAAGAGAGTGCAGCAGGCCGCAGGAAGGGAAGGGGACAGCGGGGAGGGAGATCTGCAACGACAAAGAACAAGATATTAAAGTCCCCTATCTCCCTATACTGCAAAAGATAATCTAATCTCTCCACCCTACTCCTCCCCTCCACTAAGCACCCGTTAATACCTGTAAAGCAAAATACGCAAAGATCAAATCCAATGGAGACAGGAGCTTGTTGAGGTGTGAGGAACGAGGTCAAACTGTGAAATACAAAAGAAACACGATTCACTCCCTCTATTCCAAGCACCGACTGTGGGCTGTTGCTTACAAGTTAAGTCAATACACATACCCCAATATAATGCATAGGTTTCAATGAATGGGCAGCCACACAGTTCCTTTGGTTAACCTTGCCAATACCCTCCTGTCTCCTGTCCAGAATGATATAAGAAAAACAATAATGAATGCTGTGCTCCTCAGAAACACCTCCTTATCACACAGTAATGGAGACACTTCACTTTGGCGTTACAGAGTTAATCCTCACTCTGTAACAGTTATAAGCATTTGCGCCCATAAGATGTTCTGCTATGACACAGGCATAGAGGGCAGAAGGAAAGCGAGGCTCAAAGAAACAAGCTCCACGTGAGTCCTATCGCCTCCTTGCAAGAGTGCCCGTATATACAATATTTACAGCAAACAATGCACCATTAAGGTTCAAATCTGATTTGGCTCGCTCATCAGGTCCGTTTCCCTGAGAACCAACATGCAGCCACCGAAAGTTTGTGACCACACTCTCAAAACGCTGAGACTTTTGGGTTTCCAAGCAGTGAGGCACTGAGTGCCGCTTTTGAACCGAAAAAAACCGGTGTGGATGTGTAGTTGGGATCGAAGCTACCAACGCCACACACCCAAACACCACCAGATTACTCACGGTGAAGATGCCCTCTGGAACTCCAGACACCTCTTACCGCCTCCAGACAGGGACTCCGGGAACGCCACCGCATACGGAATTATCGGCGTTTCACCGCCGTTTGCTCACAGTATTTATTTCCTGGCATGCGCGCGCAGCTCGCGTCGGAACGTGACGTTAGCGCGGCATGCCGGGAAATGTAGTTTTTCGGCCGCCACGGGCGCGCGGCGTCCAGAACATGACACTAGGATAGGCCGGTGCCGTATACCTTCACCAGGGGGTGCGGGATTTGAAGTGAGCGTGAGGAAGTCAGGGGACGGGTCAAGAGGGGGAAAGAGGAAGATTAGGAGGGCAGAAGGGTGATGGGCAAGTGCGGGGGTCTTATATATAGTTGTGCGTGTGACTGAAAACAGGTACTATACACTATATACAGTGCTGGGTGCAAGGTGAGGGCGTGACTATTTAGGATACTGCTATTTACACTCTTAATATACAAGGAGGTCGTTACTCACGTGCCCCGCCGCAACTCTCCGGCGAGTTGCGGCCGCTCTCCAGCCTCCTCCACCGACTCCACCAGTCCTCGGTCCAGACTTCTTCATCTTCTTCCGCTTCACCGCTCTACTCCTCAGGTTCTCCGCAAGCCGTCTCCTGCCACAAGTCCAACTCCTTGAACAAACTGCGGTCTTCGATTTCGGCTTTTCCGAACTCCGCCTCCAGGTTTTGGGAGGGACTTCCGGGGTTACTGGGGAGTCCTTCCGGGTTTCCGCTCGTCGCAATTGGTTCCTGCAAAGAAGATGAGAGGGGTGGAGTACGGGTTGCTAGGGACGCCACAGGATCGGATGGCGAGGTCCGGGACCATGAGGGAAAGAAGCTGCTTTGACGAGGTAGGGGATGTGGCCCTTTCACATCCCCTTCCCCTAGCTGTCCATCTTGATCTGGTTGGAGGGAGAGGGTATCGGGAGAGGTAATCAGCATTTCCCTGATCAACGCCTTTCCGGTGTAAAGTCCTGAACCTATAGGGCTGTAGGGATAAGAACCAATGAAGGACGCGGTCGTTATGTCCCTAGTTACGGGCCATCCATTCCAACGGGCACAGTCGGTATACAGGACAAAGTCTCATCCGTCCAGGTAGTAGCGTAGGCTTTCCACTGCCCATTTAATGGCCAGAGCCTATTTTTCTACAATGGCGTAGTTCATCTCCCTGAGAAACAACTTTCTGCTCAAAAGAGGATGGGTCGTTCCTCCCCGTTGTGGTCTTTCTGTGATAGGACAGCGCCCAAGCCCTGTTCTGACGCGTCAGTCTGGAGGATAAAGGGTAGGGTATTGTCCGGATTGATGAGCACAGAACCAGACATCAGGGACTGCTTAAGGTTGTTGAATGCTTGTAGCATAAGGGGGTCAGGGTGCCTCAGAGCCTCTTCTGTCTTCGTAGACTTTTTCAAGAGATCGGTTAGGGGTACTGCGGTCTGGGAAAAGTTAGGGATGAATCTCCTATAGTACCCCAAGAGACCTTTTTGTGTTTGGGGGAAGGGGATTGACTGTATGGCGGTGATTTTATTGTTTTGGGGTCAGATAACACCCTCGCCTAAAAGATAACCCAGGTGACTGTTTGGCAGCTATGGTGGTTTTTGAGGGGTTAATGGTGAACCCAAAAGAACCCAGGGAGGAGACGACTTCTTGTAGGTGGTGTAGGTGTTGGCCCCAGTCGTCACTGTAGATGATTATGTCATCCAAATAGGCCCCCGCATATCGGGAATGAGGCCGTAACACCTGATTCATGGCCCTCTGAAAAGTGGCAGGAGCGCCGTGAAGGCCGAATGGCAACATTGTGAACTGATACAGCCCTACGGCGGTAGAAAAAGCTGTTTTCTTTTTGTCCTCATCTCTCAACGGGATCTGCCAATAACCCTTGCATAGGTCGAGCGTGCTGATGTATTTGGCCTTCCCTATGCGTTAAATTATCTCATCAACACGAGGCCAAGGGTAGGTATCAAAGGACAAGATCTTATTAACCTTCTCGAAAGTCAATGCAAAATCTTATCGACCCGTCAGGTTTTGGCACCAACACTATGGGTGAGTTCCACCTGCTGATAGAAGGTTCTATGATCCCCATACGCAGCATTTGGGCTATCTCATCCTTGATAACGGTTCTGCTGGCCTCAGGGACCCAATAGGGTCATTGGCGTACCGTTTTACCGGGTTCAGTTATGATGGCATGCTCAATAACAGAAGTGTGGCCAGGGTAGGAGGAGAAAACCTGTTGTAGCAGCCTCAAGGTGTTACAGGGTTCTTGTCTCTGATTTTCCGTCAAATCCGGATCCATACAGACCTCATAGGATAGGACGGTTTCTGGTTCTGTGCCGGACAGAACGGGGCGAGGGCCTACCCATTCTTTTAATAGATCCACATGGAAAATCTGGGAGATTCGCCAGGTAGGGTCTGTTTCTATCTCATAAGAAACCAGCGTCACCTGCCGTAGGACCGAAAAAGGGTCCTGCCATTGACCCAGCAATTTGTGGTCCGAGGATGGCATTAGGAGGAGTACCAGGTCTACAGGGAGAAAGGACCGTGGTTTTGTGCCCTTATCATACTGGTGTTTCTGGTTTGCTTGTGCTGTCACCATATTCTGCCTCACGATGTCCCGTATTTGTCCCAGATGGGTTCTGAGGTTCTCCACATACTCAGGGAGGGGTCTGGTTTGGTCGGGTTCGGCCTCCCAGGCCTCTCTGGCCATGTCTAACAGGGTCTGCGGGGGACGCCCATATAAAAACTCATAAGGCGAAAATCCTGTGCTGCTCTGTACCTTGCAGCGGATCGCAAACAGTGCTAGGGGTAACATCTCCTCCCACCTCCTGCTCTCAAGGGCCAGCAACTTCTTCAAGGTAGTCTTTAGTGTGGCGTTGTAGAGCTCAACAAGCCTATCCATTTGGGGATGGTAAGCGGAGGTCCTTATCTGCTTAATACCTAGTTGGGAATACACCTGTCTCATGAGGGCGGACACAAAGGGGGTCCCCTGGTCTGTCAGGATTTCCCTAGGGAAGCCTACCCTGGAGAAGATCGAGATCAGTGCTTTGGCTATATTCTGGGTGGTGGGTTGCCGTAGGGGTATGGCTTCAGGAAAACGGGTGGCGTAGTCGACCAGGACTAAAGCATACCGACACCCGCTTCTGGAGGGGCCTATTATGTCCATCCCTACCCTGCTGAAGGTATGTCAATAAGGGGCAGGGGTTGAAGAGGCACTCTGGGGGGCCGATATCTACTGTTCTTTTGGCAGATCGGGCGTGCACGACAATACTGTTTTCTTTGCTGATAGACGCCTGGCCAATAGAATTTTTCCAGGATCGCCTGCCCAGTCTTCTCATTGTTACAGTCGCCCCCCAGTAAGTGACTGTGGGTGAGAAATAACACCTTATCGCGGAAGGGCCCTGGGATTATCAATTGTGGTGTTTGTTGGGCCCCCCCTTTCTGTACAAAAGGCCGTTCTTTTTATAGAAGTAGGGCCCTACTTGTAGGGGGTCTTCATTTTCCAGGGCCAGCCCCCACGCATCCTGTAGGACGGGATCCTCCTGTTGTGCAGCGCAGAATTTCCTGTCTGTTTCCTAGGGGTGTTCTTCCAATCGAATAGGAAAATCAGTAGCGTAGCTCCTCTTCTCTTCTTCTTTTGGGTTTTTGTTTTGTAGGGTCTGGCTGATGTTTCTGAGGATGGTTGGCCGTGGGGAAACAGGGCTTCCGACCACCATTTCTCCAAGGAGTTGATGGTATCATAGAGAAGACAGGGAAGTCCTGAGTAGTCACTGCCCAGTATTACTTGCTCCGGGAGGTTGGGTATAAGACCAACAGTCAGTGTGCTTCCGTGATCCGTAGGGTGTTGAACCCGAACCCGGGCGGTAGGGTACAGTTTCGTATCACCATGTACACACTGGATGGCTACTGTACCGGTCACTGGTCCCACCGGGGTTGGCAACTCTTGGGGTCGGAGTATGCTCTGTCTGCAACCCGTATCAGCAAGGGCTAGAACCGGGTGTCCATCAATTCTCACCAGGCAGTGGAATCTGGGAGGGGCAGCTTCCACAGTGAGGCAAACAAAGTTCCGGGCGAGACCCACCTCCATCGGTTGTTCTTTCTGGGGGCACACTCGGACGATGTGCCCATATCCCCCGCAGTGGTAACACTGAGGTCCGGGTGGGGGTGGTCGAGGGATAACAGGGTAGGGGAAAAGAGGAGCGGGCTCCAGTTTCCTGGGTAAGGGAGGCCTGGGGCCCGGTTGTGGTTATGGGTTTGGGGACGGTGGGTGTGTTCATCTTTCGGCTTCTGGAAGTCCTGTGCCCGGCTGTAGGCACCGGCGATCTCTATCGCGTTCTCCAGTGTGAGGCGGGCGTGTTGGGGAACCTATTTCTGTGTTGGAGGATGCAGGGATGCCAAAAACTGCTCCGGGTATATTTTGGAGCGGATTTCTTCTTTTTTGGCCGTGACGGATCGCAGCCAGCGATCGGCCAGATCTTTGATGCGAAAAGACAGAGCCCGAGGGGTTTCTTGTGGCCCTTCTCTGGCCTGGCGCAGCCTCACCCTATAGGTTTCGTCGTCTATACCTAGGCGTTCCAGGATGCACGTTTTAATGTCAATATAAGGGGTCTCTCCCTTGATATTGGCCTGTTGGTATGCTGCTTGTAACTCGCCGGTCAGCAGAGGACCCAGATAGTGACCCCAACGGTCAGGGGGCCAGGCAGCGTCTTGGGCCAGATGCTCAAAATTGGTAAAGAAGAAGTCCGGGTCTTCTCCCGGTACATTCTTTTGGAGAACCACCGAGGGAAGAGAAGCGACTGGTCTTTGTTGGCCTAGTACGTCGGTGACCTTGCCCAAAGCTTGGTCCTGGGCTGCCCCATTGTCTTTCAGGACATCGTGTAACTGTCCCCGGTCATCCTCGGCCGTCTTGAGGAACTGCTCCATCAGCTTCGCCAACTGCTCCTGTGTCTCCGCCAGTTTTTTTACAGCGGCCTTGATGCTTCCGGACAATCCCACTTCTGACACCACCTGTGATCGTGGGGTGTACGCGGACCGGAATAACAGGCATGGAGGCCGTATATAGTGGGCTATCTCAGAGCCGGTTTTATTGTCAATATACAGGGTTCAGTAATAGTTTGGAGGGGGGGGGGGGGAGAGCAGCCTTATGCAGGGAAGAAGGGTCTTGAAGTTGTGCTTGGCCAGACGTCGAGACGATGGTTCCTCAAGAAGGGGTGGTGCTTGGCCGGAAGTTGGGTTGGGGCTTCTTCCACCAGGGTCTAGTCGGCTGGTCACCGGGATGATGGTTCCGCAGAGGTATGGGAAGGAGAGAGAGAAAAGGGCCGTTAGTCCGACTAGCTAGGATAGGCCAGTGCCGTATACCTTCACCAGGGGGTGCGGGATTTGAACTGAGCATTAGGAATGCAGTGGACGGGTCAATAGGGGGAAAGAGGAAGATTAGGAGGGCAGAAGAGTGATGGAGTGACAGGCAAGTGCGGGGGTCTTATATATAGTTGTGCGCGTGACTGAAAACGGGCACTATACACTATATACAGTGCTGGGTGCAAGGTGAGGGCGTGACTATTTAGGATACTGCTATTTACACTCTTAATATACAAGGGGGTCATTACTCACTTGCCCCCCCGCAACTCTCCCGCGAGTTACGGACGCTCTCCAGCCTCCTCCACCGGACTCCACCAGTCCTCGGTCCAGACTTCATTGTCTTCTTCCGCTTCACCGCTCTTCTCCTCAGGTTCTCCGCAAGCCGTCTCCTGCCACGAGTCCAACTCCTTGAACAAACTGCGGTCTTCGGTTCCGGCTTTTCCGCACTCCACCTCCTGGTTGGGGGAGGGACTTCCGGGGTTACTGGGGAGTCCTTCCGGGATTCCGCTCGTCGCGATGGGTTCCTGCAGAGAAGGAGAGAGGGGTGGAGTCTGGGTTGCTAGGGACGCCACAGGATTGGATGGCGAGGTCCGGGACCTTGAGGGAAGAAGCTGCTTTGACGAGGTAGGGGACGTGGCCCTTTCACAGGGAGAAAGCCACATGGAAGATGCGACGGAAAATACTCCAGCATCAATTAAAAATGGAGCGGGAGTCCAGTCACCTCAAGGCGAGAAAAATATGAACAGAGTGAAGGAGAAAAGAGACTTTCCCTTATTTGAAAAAAAGACCGTGCGCACTCCCCAAATGTCAGCTGTCCCGCTTGAAAAAAATCCAGAACGGAAATTGAAACTGAAACTTCAGCTTTATCCTCAGTGACAGTGGTAGGGAATGTCTCTCTCATACAACTGCCCGAGATTTTCCCACAAATGATATGTGTAGCTTCCTCACCGTCAAGGTCAAGTGGCTCTGTGGTGGCAGAAAAGCTTCAACCAAGCAGTATAGCATCTGAAATGGAAGCAAGTCCGATCCTGATTAGTGAAGATCCTAATCTAGAGGCTCTATCCGAGCAGAGTCCACCATCCGCTGCAGCTCTTCAATCTCCCTCTTGCTCACATGCCGAGTGCATCAAGTAGGGAACTTAAAAGGTGTAACACCTGCAATCTCAACTTCGGCGTCCCAGTTGCTTCAAAAGGGGGTAAGTGGCAGCCCCGAGAAGGAAGTGAGCTATCAAATGGACATCCGCGAGATGTTAAACCTAATTCTGAATGAGATCCGAAGATAAAGTCAAATCAGCAAGTTGAGATAGCCGCTCTACATTCTAGATTGGAAAAATTCAAAGAATCAATGCAAGGACTTCCCACAAGATTGAACGAGGCGGAGGAAAGAATATCGGCTCTTGAGGATCACATCAATCAAGCATGAATAGAGGCCGAAAAGACTGCAACTAAAAAGAGCCTCCTGGAAAGCAAACTTGAAAACAAGCTCGAGGAGCTTGAGAACCATTCCCGAAAATCCAATCTCAGGATAGTGGGGGTACCTGAAGGACTGGAAGGTTCAAATATGCTCCAGTGGGTCGACTCCTTCATCCATCAAAAAGTACTACCAGAGTTTGAAGGTGATCTGTCCATCATGAGAGCACATCGGGTCCCGGCTCAGCGTTTTGCCAATTCAACCTTTCCTAGAACTATCCTAATGAACTTCGCTGACTTTAGGATCAAGGAAGAGATTCTATCAAAAGCATTTCAACAAAGGCCATTTTCCGTTACTGAGAAAATTAAATGCAGAATTTTTTCAGACATGACTGCTGCAGCTGCACACCGCAGGAAAGAATTTGTTAAAATTCTCCGCCTGTTTAAAATGAACGGCGCCCAAGCCTCAATCGCTCAGCAGTCTAAGTTAAAAGTTCTCCTAAAGGGAAAGTTTTATATGTTTTCCAATCTTGAAGAAGCTCAATCTCTCTTATAAGAGATAACTCCAGAAACAAATGTTTGAGTAATTAAAACCAACCTGCTGAGCAATAATGGTTGAGCTTGAGGGAAAAATTGCAATTAGTTCAAAAATGTTGTTTCTCTCTGTAATAAAATAGAATAGGATACTTTTTTTAGACTGTCGAGGGGGGCACTGGGCTTAAAGGGTCACTAAGGGTGTAACAAGAAGATACCCAGGCCATCTGAATGGGGGGGGAATGTGGTCAGCGTGGGGGGAATGTAAGGGGACACTTCCCAGGGGAGGGTGGGGGTCCACTCGGGGAGGGAGAGGGGGTGTCGGGGTGAAAGCAGTAAAAAAGAGCAGAAGTTGTAGGCAGGGTGTATACCAAATTTTGAATGAAGGACTTAATGACGCGAAAACTTTATTATGGAAATGAACAAATGTAGTATCCTATCAGTTAATGCCAATGGTGTTTTAAATAAACAAAAATACGGTGCTCTCATAAAATGGGCAGTCTCTCAAAGTCCCCATGTGATATTTCTCCAAGAGACCCATCTAAAAACCAACACCCCCAATTTATTTATCCCGAAATATTTCTCCCATGTGTTTTTCGCTTCAGCTGGGGTGGCCCAGAGAGGCGTTGCAATTTATTTTTCAGGGAGACTATCCGGAGAAATCTTAAAAATAAGAAGGGTTCCCAGAGGGAGATGGTTATGGGTAGCAACTAAAATCCAAGGGAAAGTAATGAATTTAGTAAACTATTATGGGCAAATATCCGACGAGGTGTCTAGTATTTTAGAAATCAACAACCTTCTAAGGGGGGTCCCTGGACAGATCATCATGGGAGGAGATTTCAATTACTTACAAGACTTAAAAAAAGACACCTCTAATAAAAATAAGAAACAACTAAAGCCTAACACTAAAAAAGTTGTGGGCGCCTTTATCTTAGAATATCAGCTTATAGATCCATGGCGTGCACTAAACCAAGAAGAAGCATCCTTCACCTGCTATTCACACCGCTTCCAGACGGCATCAAGAATCGATTACTTTTTGATATCAAGATCAATTCAGATTTTAAATTCATCTATTGGTTGTAATCCCTTTTCCGATCATGGGAAAATAGAGCTGGAAGGTAATCTAGGTGGTGGGGGCAGGGACCAGTCCAGGTGGCAACTGGATCGCACCATGCTCCAGAATCACGACTGGGTGGCTGGTTTCGGAGAATGGATCTCAGAATACTTTAAAATTAACAATGATTCAGCAGAACCATTCTCGGTCTGGGAGGGATTCAAGGCGGCAGCACGTTGTCAGATACTATCTTTTACAACCGCCCAGGACAAAAAGAGGAGACAAAAGATATCTACGCTCCAAAAGGCCGTAGATAAAGAATATGCTTTACAGTTCCTCATTTGCCAGAATCACCTGGAGCAAGCAAAGGCAGAATTAAGGGATTTCTTTGTATTGGAAGAGATCAACAGTTCTAGAACCTTCCAACAAAGGATATATGAGGATAGCCAATTGGCAGGAAAGCTCTTGGTGAACTCTGTGAGGAAAAAAAAACAATCTGCTGCGATAGTTAAAATCAGAAATCCGCTAAATGAGCAAGAGAAAGTAGACAATAGTTCGATCCAAAGGGCTTTTCTGGAGCATTTTAATCACATTTACTCCACTGAATATCAAGTAGGGGAAGGTCAGATTCAGGATGATTATATGAACTTAGATATCCCAAAGATCACGCCCAATCGGGCTTTACAACTAGGGTTAGAAATTAATACAGGGGAAATAGTTGATGCTATAAAGGAAACACCAGGGGCGAAAGCCTTGGGCAAGACGGGTTCCCTATTGAATTCTATAAAATCTTCATAAAAGAACTAGTAACTCCCCTAATGAATCTATTTAATCACATCAAACTAGGAGGAGTGGTACCCACGTCCTTTTAAAGAAGCAATAATAATATCTTTTGTAAAAAAAGACAAAAGTCCAGAAGATATTAATTCTTATAGGCCAATAAGCCCTCTGAATTCTGACTATAAAATCCTAATGAAAATCTGGGCCCATTGTTTTATGTATGCGGCGCAAGAAGTCATACATAACGATCAGTCAGGGTTCATAGCAGGCCGTGTTATGGCTTCTAACACTGAATTCTTAATTCAGGCACTAGACTATTTTAATGTTAATTTAACCCCCGCCTGTATCCTAATGGTCGACGCGGAAAAAGCGTTCAACCTAGTTAACTGGGCAACCCTGTTCCATTCTCTTTCCAAATTCGTGTTCCCAGAACAAGTGATTAAGATGCTCCAGAACATCTATCAAGGTGCTTCAGCACAGATTATAATAAACTCAGAAAAAGCTGGCTCAATCCAAGTTAACTGCGGGACCAGGCAGGGCTGTCCTTTGTCTCCTCTCCTTTTTACTTTTTTTATTGAACCCTTGGTTATTACAATTAGAAACAACCCCGACATCCTCCCACCTATCTCCGGGATGGCGAAGCTTAAGCTTTTTGCGGATGATATTATCCTTTATGCAAAACCAAACAAGGAGAATATAGAAAGCATATTAAAAGAATTCAAAGCGTATGAACAAATAGGAGGTTACAAAATTAATACAAAAAAACGGAGGTCCTCGCTTTAAACACCAGTCTTAGCCATCTTCCATCGTGCTTGCATGTCCAGGCCGTAAGTCGAGACCCTATTAGATATTTAGGCATATACGTGACCTGTGATTACCATCAGCTCTATCTCCTTAACTATGTGAGAATGAAGAATAAAATCAAGAATCTTCTCTCCCAATGGCTTTTAATCCCTCTCTCCTTGATTGGTAGGATATCTCTGATCAAGATGTCGATTCTACCTTTACTAATATTTTTGTTTAGCAATGTCCCTATTAAATTGAATTCTATTTTTTTTAAGATATCGAATCTATGATCAGAAGTTTTGTTTGGGGGGGAAAAACCCCTAGGGTAAAGCTATCCGTGATTCAACTCCCAGTTGACCAGGGGGGACTTGCTCTTCCACACATAAAAACATTCTGAGGCAGCCTTTTTGGATTTGGTGGTAGGTCTGATAGGTCCAAAAAACAAACAAGATAGCTTCTTCTTAGTAAAAATGCTACAAGAGTCCGATTCTCAAACCCAGGCATTTTTAAAGACCGCAAAACTCCCTAAAAGGACGAGATATAAGACCATGAAAGAACATCTATCTAGATTACAGTCCTTTTTTAAGAAAAATCTGAGTTCCTTAGCTTTCCCAGTTTTTAAGCTTACGAGAGTGTTTCTGTTTGGGCCTCCAAATTAGTAATAGCCGAATACTAAATTGGGAGAATTTGGGATTTCGGGAGTTAAGACACTTCTTTGTCCAGAATAGAATTATCTTGTGGCAAGAAGTACTGGCTAGAATAACCACTCCCATGCAACCAACGCTTTCTGAATATCTACAAATTGTTCACTTCCTAAGAAGAACTATTGGTGGACATCTCCCCACAATGGGTGAGCCGGTAACACTCCTTTATGAAGCCAAAATCACCGGCATAGGAAATTGGTACAAGAGGCTCCATTGTGCCGGTCAATTAGACACGGTGGATAGCCATCTTGAGAAAATACTTAGTCAAACTCAATGTAATTTAACACACAAGGAATGGGAAACTATAAGTTTGTTAGGCTATAAATCACTACGTGCCGCTAACTTTAAGAGGATGGCCTTCTTGTACCGTTGGCTAGCGTACTGGACTCCGGAAGCACTCGAGAAAAGGTTCCCAGAGGTCGAGAATAAATGCTTTAGATGCCAAGCCTCCGGTCAGGGGGGTTGGCTTCATACCTTTTTTTCTTGTCCTCAACTGAAATCTTTTTGGGAGGCCATAATTACTGACATTGAGGAGGCTATAGGGAAAACACTAATACCTTCAGCTGAATTGGCCCTCTTTGGTATATCCAAAGATAGAGGTACTCTCAATGATAACGAGGAAATATTTGTGTTTATTTCTTTTACAGTTGCTCGCTCCCTAATACTCCAAATTTGGAAATCTAAAGAACCTCCATCCCATCTAAAATGGTTTAACAAAATGAGGAGGTCCCGGAATTTTGAAAACGTTTATGCCTGTAGAGTGGGAGCAGTCAGAAGTTTTGAAAGAAAATGGAAGTATTTTGAGAATCTGGAGGCAATAAAAGGGGGGTTAAGTTAAAAATTAGATTGAATACTAAAACTAAATCTATATGATTTTAAAAGCAGTCATGAAATGTTGCTAGACTTAATTAAACAAGCCAATTTCTTAGCACAAACACTTTATTCCAGGTTGGATTGCACTGTATTGCACTTGCACTTTACGATCAAAGTGTGCGGATGTTGCACATTGCCTGTATTAGGTTGCATTGTACTGTATTGCACTTGCGCTTTATGATCAAAGTTTGCGGATGTCGCACATTGCTTGTACTAGAAAATGAATTAATATTTTGTGTAATAAGGATTACAATAATGACTACTTTCGAGTTTTATGTATTTTAAATCTCTCCCCCTTTTAACTTGTTCTTCAATCATGTTTTACTCTTGCGTGACTCTATTAGAAGAAGAAGCTTTTTTAACCTTGTTTTCATTTCCATTGATCAAATTCTTCATTCATGAATTGTATTTTAACCTCTTTCTGCTCCATAAAAAAATGTTCAAAAAAAAAAAAGAGCAAGCCGATATGTCACCAGAACAAAAGAAGAGAATTCATTTATATGCACTGGGCCCTTTAGGTCTTAAACACTGCAGTCAAATGTCCCAAATAACGCCTGCTTGGGGATGCCAATGTTTGTAATGCTGCCACTCATGACATGATAACTATTATGCAACTAAAGTATGCATTGGGATTACACACTACACATTCTTTTCAAAGGAAACAAAGCATTAATGAATCTGTGGATGAATATGTTAGTGAGTAAAAAAGTTAGTGATTGTCAGTTTGGTGAGTTATTAGATGATCTACTCAGAGACTAGGTTGATATGCATGCTATGCTAACAATTCTTGAAAATTGAAGAGGAGTTTGGAATCAGTAAGATTAAGCCTGTGTTCGACAGCAAATGTGGTAAGAGTGGCCAGATGAAGGGGAAATTTCAAGATCAGCCTAAGTGTGACCGTTGTGGTAGTTTGGAACATTTAGGTTTTTACAAGGCTTGTCCAGCTAAAAAAAGTCAAGTACAGTGCTTGTGTAATTTCGGAGCATTTTGCCCAAGTATTTCGTAACTGTTACAAGATTTTGAAGTGTGTGGAAGTATCCGATTCTGATGAGAAGTTTTCAGATGGTGATGATGAAATGAAAGGCTTAGCAAAGGAAACTGACAGTACCTTATTTTGAACATCAAGGTTGGTTGTTTTTTACTGGTAAGTATAAACCAGAATGCCAGATGTGTATTAGTGGGGTTCAGTTGAGCATTTGTATGGATACAGGGTCTCTGTTTAGTATTGTAAATGAGGGTGTTTGAAGAGACAAATGTATTAATTAAGTGGGTGATACATTATTTCCTGCCGACATTCACCCAGAAGTCTATAGCGGGAACATATTTGATATTTTAGATTTAAATTTAAATTAGCATTTTCTTTTAGTTTTATATAGCGCAATCATGACCTGAAGTATTTGAGAATTTTATATGAGCACCAGTTGCATTACAGACAGACACATTCATTTTGTTAGGCATGTGGAGATTAAGGGCCTCATTATGATGTCAGTCGGAGTTGCCACCAGAGACATCTCTGCGGTAGCAAAGCCGACCGGCCTTTGGTCAGTGGTCCCAAAACCACAATTACGATGAGACGACACATGGTGCAGTCAAAAACTCCCATTTCTCTATGGGAGATTTATGCGGCAGTCGGAAACCGGCCACTGCAGAAGCTCCCATACTGAAACAGGAGTTTCTGTAAATTCCTGCACCTCATGGGGCCTGTCACACAGTACAGGGATTTTCAGGGAGTCACCATAGGTGCCCCCCAACTGGAGGCCGTGGAGGAAAGTCTCTTTCCGACAGCCTTTCCATGCCAGAAAGGTCGGCATGGAAAGGCTATCGGAAACTGAAATCCTAAATCGACAGTGGAAACGCCATCCTAAAAGGATTATGTGCAGTTTCTGACTGGCCTACAGGTTCCTTGAGCCTGTCAGAAGCCAGTCAGATTGGACTCTGACTGCTGTCATTGAAATAAGGCGGTTGGAGTTCAAACCAAGGATGTCGGTTGGTAAGCCTCTGATGAGCTGTCGAAGGCTTACCGACTGACATCCAAATCAGGGCCAAAGTGATTTGCCCAGAATCACAGGATAGTGAGCATCCCTTGCCGAGACTTGAACCCAGTTCCCCAGCTTTGAGGTCGACTGCTCTAGCCATTAGGCTACATTCTCACCCTGCATAGAATTGCGTACCGCAAATTGCAGGTCCTTCTATGCTGTGATGGTGAGACCAAAATACGTTCCCTAACAGTAGGGAAAAAGTGTTGGCTATTGATGAAAGTGTTTTAACTCATGATGCAATGTTGGATCGGTTCCCTAATCTGTTTTGAAATTAAATGAGCTGTCTGCAAGGTTTTCAATATAAAATGATATTAAAGAAGGATACATGTCCAAAGATACACAAAGTCAGAAATGTTCAGTTTACATTAAAGGATGATGTCACAGAGGAGTTGTAGAAATTCATCAAAGCTAACATCATTAAGTTGTGGAGACATCTCCTTGAATTCTTCCTTTAGTTGTTGCACACACAGGAATAGCAAACTGAGGCTTTGTGTCGAACTTCGGCACCTAGACAATATTATAGTTATTGTCTAGTTTCCATTGCTGTGGATTAATAAGATGTTGACACTGCCCAAGGGTGCAAAGTGGTTTTCCACGTTTGATTTGTCCTCAGCATTTCATCAAATTCCTTTAATGGTTGAGTTCAAACGTTTGACTGCTTTCGTAACTTCCATTGGCTGTTTTAAATACAGGGGTGTGCCTTTGGTCTGGCTTTGGCTACTGCAGTTTTCAAAGACTTATGTTCAGTTATATTGGAAGGGAAAATGTGTCAAATATTTTCAAAATGATATCCTTATTTTTGGCAATGCTATTTCTGAGCAGGACTCCAGGTTGAAGAAGGTCCTTTCCATTTTGGAGTCTAACAGATTGACAGATGAATTTTCAAAATGTTTTTTGCTGAGAATAGCGTGACTTATTTGGGCCATATTATTATTGTTGAGGGTATTAAACCTAAGTTTTCTTTTATAGATGCTAGTTAGTGCTCCCCTGCACCTCGCAACAGGAAGAGGTTAGACTCTGCACTGGGTTGGCTGCATTTTGCTCAAAGTTCCTAACTAACTTTGCAGAAAAATCTTACTACATCAGACAGCTTCTTAAGAATAAGAGTACTTATGTATGGTCCACTGAGTATGATTTAGACTTTGAAAGTATTAACAAATCTATTGAGAATGTTGCTTCCTTGAAAGGATTCAATCTTGATGTCATATCAATTATTATCACCGATACTAGTAACAAATGTTTGGGTGTTAATTCAAGTTAGAAGAAATTATAAGGAATCTATTATTGCCTATGCTTCCAGGTCTATTTCTCCTACTGAAGAAAATCATTCCATCATTGAGGAAGAAGCCTTGTCTTGTGCTTGGGCATCCAACCACTTTAGAACTTTTGTGTGTTGTAAACTCTTTTCAATCAGATATGACCACAAACATCTAATGAGGATACATACTACAAAAAGTACTGTGAATGTGTCTCTGAGGTCAGCTAGTTTGTCTGTTAAACTGCAAGATTTGAAATTAAGGATAGTTTATGTTCTTGGGAGGGAGATCGTTATTGCAGATGTTTTGTCCAGAATGCTAAAACAAATGGAAGAATGTGGGAATGAAGTATGGAAAGAGATTTAAGCTGAACATATTCACAATTTAGGTTCTCCTGTGATTGATAAGGATAAATGGACATTGGAGAAAAAAAAAGAATAAGGTTTTACAAGCAGTGTGGGGTTATATACCTAAAGGTTGGCCCAGTAAACATATGCTGGATCCTCATGTTGAACCCTTTTGGGAAGTAAAATCTGATTTGCCTATTCTTGATGATGTCATATTGTCATATTAGAAAGGAGAAAGGTTAATACCGCAAGAACTTTTGGCAATGACATTGGAACTCTGTGCCATGAGGGTCATTTTGGTATTGAAAGAGCCAAAGAAGTTGTTAAATAATTGTATTGGAGTACTGCGATGGACATTAGAATTTGTATGGTCTTGTTTACATTGTTTGGGGGCTAATAAAAATTTAAAAACATTTAGGCCTCCAATGCTTGTGGGGATGGCTCCTAAATGTCCTTGCTAATCCTTTCGGTTGACTTCACAGGTCCTGTAGGAGACTCATAGAAATAAATATTAGCTATAATTGATTTATTTTCTGGATGGCTCCTGGGGTAGAGAAGTGGGAATTAGTGGATAGGGCTTACACTTACTCTCTTTTGAAATTCTTAGATTGGGTGTCTACCAGTGAAGGTATACCCGCCACTTTTTAAGTGACACTAGAAATCAATTTTTATTGATCATATCCAAAGAGTAGTTTGAAAGGGTTTTTTTGAAGGATAAAACTACACCCCTGTATGATTGTAGTGGGAATGGTTTGATTGAGGGCTTTAACAGAGTTATCAAGAATGCTATTCAATTAGCTATGAATAGTAAATTGAATTGGGAGGTTCATTTAGAGAAGGCAGTATGGGCCTACATAATTTCTGAGAATGATACCACAGCCATTTCTATTTTTCGTATTATGAGAGGCAGGAATCCCAGGACCACATATAATCCAGGATAGTTATTTACATATTTGGCGGAACACTGGAAGGTTGATGAAGTCAGTGAGAAATTGGAACCCAATCAATTCAAGCATAAGATACAATATAATCTCATACACACCATTAGGACAGTTGACATTAGTGTTGCTCGTGGGTTAGAGTTAATAAACCTGGTAAGATTCCTGAGGGGATAGTCATAGTTTTGAGCCCATGGGGGCTGTAGAGGTTTTGGGAAATGCAATACGTTTTAGTGATGGCAAAGGTTTGGCATCCTAAGAGAGCTGCTAAATGCTACAGGTTGTGTTGTGACAACAACATACATGGACATGATGGTGCTGGACTTTGGAAAGATGATGTCCTTGAAGAAAATTTCCTTTCTACTATATGTCCTAATGAATCTCCACAGGCTGTTTTCTCCTAACTATTCAGGTTTACATGTATCTTTTGGATATTTTCTTTTCCTTTTGTGTATTGAATGCCAACAGTCTTGAGCAGTGGAAAAACTAAAGCAGAATTGTGCGAGGGCTGCTCTCCTAACAATGGAACAAACTACTTGAACCTGCAACTTCTGCCAGACCATTACTTTCCACACCACACCCTATCAATCAACACCATCATAAACATCACTATGTAGTCCATGTTTCCTCCATTGGTGCGCTAACCCCCCTTAGGTGGCACTGCTACTATGTGGTACCGATTGACAGTAACCTGCACCTGGCACACACTCTTCCTAGTCTGGCTATAAGGTGTACTATAAGTATATCATTCTCTTTATTTAAAGGCTCTTGATGCTTTTGGTGCTTTTATCTTGATAGTGGGCCTGAGAAACCTTCTTTGCTGCATTTTTCCCACAATAAGAATCACACATGAAGCTTCCTGGGTACAACTCTCTTGGTAGTGTATTTACAAGCTACTATTGCAGCACGGCTCATAGCTATAACCAGACAGCTGTATGGAAAGCTTACTACAGGCACTTATATGGTGAACACATCCATGGTCTACCTCACTCTCTGGCCCTATTGGCTCACATCCATACCAGCCAGGAAATGCATTTTACCTTTTTCACCACAGACAGGGGCACCTCTTTTCTTCTAGTCAGACCCCCCAGGATATTGCGGCATGGATTAGCAAATTTAGCGGCACAAATTTGGAAATTTAGTGGCAAAATATGGAAATTTAGCTGCATTTTTGCGGCACTTTATTTTACTCATAATAATTCCTTTTCAGTCTGAAATCAATGGAAACTGTTTCAGCAGAATATTCCACTTTGCAATAGGCATGTTTAAAGTGTCTGCAGCTCTACGGAAGCACAACTCTAGTCCTAACCTTGTGGTAGGGAGCTGGATTTCTCCCTGGGATGTTCTAGTGCCCATGTATGTACCCCTGCCGGGGCACCCCTGCCTCCCGGATCTGTGAGGCAGGACACCTCTTCCTCAGGCTCCCTAGGTTACAGGATCATAGTGGCTGATCCAAATAAGTGAGACAGACTGCATAGGAAGGTCATCTCCTGCTTACTGGTTATTTCACCAATTTGTGTAAATGTACATTATCAGGTGCAATCATCACCTTTAAAAAATGGTAGAGCATAATCATTTCTTCAAAGGCTCCATCAAGTGCTCAGCGTCCATAGAAAGCACCAACCCACTCATGAACTCACCTGCACTTTAATCTACAAATCTCCTAAAATGTAACCCTAAATGGAACCCTTGTCTACCGACCTCCTGGACCATGAGCTACCTTCACCAGCATCATCACGGACTTCATTGGTCCCGCTTACAATCGACTCCAGAGCCTTCATACTCCTCAGCAACCTCAACTTCCACCTAGAAGATAGAACCGACCCATGCTTCACAACACACCTTGAAAGCCTCAACAACATTGGACTAACCCAACTAGTAACTGAACCAATACACACTGCAGGACACATACTGGATGCCATCTTCACCACAAATTACAGCATCAAGTATAACTCCACATCACCATTCATATGGACTGATCACTGCATGATTCACTTCCAAATCAACACACCAAAGGTCAACATGACCACCAATGCCAGCCTTAGAAGCAGATTGGCTAATATCCTCAGCCCAGGTCAACCAAAACCCCATGGATTACCTCAAAGATATCAACAACTTCAATAACTGGATCGAATACTGTGGAGAATCCCATTGCACCAATCAAACACAACAGGCCAATAAGCACACCAGCTTTTACACAGAGGACCTTTGAGACTCCAAGAGACCCTGCAAACAGCTAAAAAGGAAATGGAGAGAAACCCACAAAACTACTGACACAACCTCCTACAAATCTGCACTAAGACAATACTACCAGCAATTGAGAGATACCAAAAAGTGTACGCATCAAAGGGAGCACCAACAGATGCAAGGAGATCTTCTCCATGATCAAAGACTTCCCCACACCATCAGTCTGTATCAACAGCATAACACCCTCCCAAGAACTCTGCAACAACCTATCAAACTTCTTCAACCACAAAATTACAAGCATACAGCAAATTCACACACCAACTAAGCCCTAGCAATCTCATCACCAGCCTGCCCATCACCAACCAGCGCAACCACATGTGGAAACTCTCACCAGAGAAGACACTGTGACGATCATGAAATCCATCCATTCAGGAGCAACACTCAATCAGGATTCAGGAAAACCCACAGCCCCAAAACAGCCCTCATTACAGCCACCGACATAAGGAGCATCCTGGGCCAAAGGGAGACAGTAGCTCTCATCTTACTTAACCTCTCAGTGGCATTCGATACAGTCTTCCAAAACATACTCATCAGAAGACTTCATGAGATCGGCATCCAAGGACCTGCACTCAAATGGATTTGCTCGTTCCTCACAGAAAGAACCCAGAGTGTCAGATCAGTGTGGTACTATAGGTCAAGGAACTCTTTAATTCAAATTATTTGGCAGAACGCACATATCCATCCTTGCTTGCATACACTTGTCTAACAAGAAGGCCATGGGCCCTGGTGCAAGCAAAGGCAATAGCTCTTTTGACTGCTGTTGGAGTAGTAAAAATGCAGCATTGTCTAGACCAGTGGGCCCTCAGAGCTTTAGGGCCCAGTGCCACAGCACCTTTTGCACCATTGCTAGCCACGCCCATGTTGGCATACATAAAAAAAACTTGGAATTGAAAAACCAGGCTCTGAGCCCACAATACATGAATTTATTTTCTCTGAAATTAACAGAAAAATGCAGAAAATTATTGAAATATGCAGATATCGGCGCATATCACTTTTCTTTTCGTATGTGCTGGGAAAATTATGAACAGAGTGGCTGTCAGAATGTATATTTTTACTCAATCCTACCCTTTTTTAGTGTTTTATTTTTCTATGTTAATTTGCAGTGCATAGATTTATTAAAGCCATTCCAATAAACACATGGTTAGACATAAAAGGCTATTTCTTTTTTTTATCTCTGCCTGTTTAAATTATTCCTGTGCATTTATTAGGGGATAAACAGAGCTGCTGCCAACCTGCTGGCACCAGTTTCACATTTGGCATGCCCTGTGTTTTTTAGGTCTCGTAGAACCAACGGGCATGCGTTGTTCTGCGAGAGTATAGTAGGGCTTCCAAAAATGCTCCCAAAGTCTGCAGATCGGACGCAGCGCACCATTTGTCCACCTGCAGCTTTGGGAGCAATTTCGCGACTGCTTTGATGTTCTCAGAGAGCCGCGAGGCCACTGAGAAAATCAAAGCAGCCGCAAAATGCTCACCATTTGTCACCCCCTCCCTTCCTGCTGGCATTCCCCCCTCCCTTCTCTCCCAGTCCTTGATTTATTCGAATCATACCCCACGCACTCCCCTTCTACTATTTATTCTGTAACATCCCATTGCTCTCTCTACGTCTTATCTTTTTGTGTGCTCTCTCTTGCAGGCTTTCCCATATGAACCGCTTGCTCTTCCTCCTGTCATACCTGTGCTCATCTCTAATTTACGCTATTTTTTCTGCACACTCGTGTCCTCTTGTTTGTTCTTTCTAGCATCACCCTCATCACACTCTCCTAACGAGTCTTCCTTCTACCGCATGTGACCCTACTTGCACCCTCTCGGATCCATCTTCATTCTTTTCTGCTTTTCCTTGTTTCCACCACACACTCAACTCCTTTGTGTCTCCTTTCTGGCCTCTTTCCTACTTAACTTTTCATCCTTTCACCTTTAATCCCATTTCCACCTTCTCACAACCCCTTCAAGCACTGTTATATTAACATTTGTGTTTCTCTCTGACTTATGCTGTCTGCCCTGCCACCAATTACTTCGCACCCTCACACACCCTCACCCTCACACCTCCTCACCCTCACACACCCTCACACCGTCTCACCCTCACACACCCTCACTCACTCTCACACTCTCACCTTCACCTACCCTCACAACCTCTGACCCTCACATACCCTTACACCCTCACCCACCCTCACTCAACCTCACCCTCACACCCCCTCACCCTCACACCCTCACCCTCACACCTTCATCCTCACACACCCTCACTCACCCTCACACCCTCACACTCACAACCCTCTCACCCTCACACACCCCCACCCTCACACCCTTACCCTCACGCCCCCTCACGCACCCCTCACCCTTACACACACCCTCTCCCTCACTCACCCTCTCACCCACCCTCACCCACCCTCTCACCCTCACACACCCTCACACCCTCCCACACCCTCTCACCCTCACACACCCTCTCACCCTCACCCACCCTCTCACCCACCTTCACCCTCACACCCCCTCACCCTCACACCCTCACACTCACAACCCTCTCACCCTCACACACACCCACCCTCACACCCTTACCCTCACGCCCCCTCACGCACCCCTCACCCTTACACACACCCTCTCCCTCACTCACCCTCTCACCCACCCTCACCCACCCTCTCACCCTCACACACCCTCACACCCTCCCACACCCTCTCACCCTCACACACCCTCTCACCCTCACCCACCCTCTCACCCACCTTCACCCTCACACCCCCTCACCCTCACACCCTCTCCTACCCCCTCACCCTCACCCCTCACACCCCCACACCCCCTCACCCTCACACCCCCTCACCTTCACACCCCCTCACCCCCACACTTCCTTACCCCCTCACCCTCACACACACACACACCCTCACTCTCACACCCCTCACCTTCACACCCCTCACACACCCTCACCCTCACACACACCCTCACCATCACACCCCCTCACTCAACCTCGCACACCCTCACCGTCACGCCCCCTCACCCTCACACACCCTCACCCTCACACCCCCTCACCCTCACACACCTTCACATCCTCTCACCCTCACACCCCCTCACCCTCACACCCTCACACACCCTCTTCCTCACACCCTCACACCCCTCACCCTCACACCCTCACCCTCACACCCCCTCACCCTCCCCTCCCTCACCCTCACACACCCTCACCTACATACCCCTCACCCTCATGCCCCCCTCACACCCCCTCATCCTCACACCCCCTCACCCACACACCCCTCACACACCCTCACCCTCACAAACCCTCACCCTCATAACCCTCTCACCATCACACACCCTCACTCACCCTCACACACCCTCACACTCCCTCACCCTCACACACCCTCACCCTCACACCCCTCACACACCCTCACCCTCACAAACCCTCACCCTCATAACCCTATCACCATCACACACCCTCACTCACCCTCACACACCCTCACACTCCCTCACCTTCACCTACCCTCACAACCTCTGACCCTCACACCCTCACATACCCTTACACCCTCACCCTCTCACACACCCTCACCATCACAACCCTCACTCAACCTCACACACCCTCACCGTCATGCCCCCTCACCCTCACACACCCTCACCCTCACACCCCCTCACCCTCACACACCTTCACATCCTCTCACCCTCACACCCCCTCACCGTCACACCCTCACACACCCTCTACATCACACCCTCACACCCCTCACCCTCACACCCCCCTCCCCCCTCCCCCCTCCCTCACCCTCACACACCCTCACCTACATACCCCTCACCCTCATGCCCCCCTCACACCCCCTCATCCTCACACACCCTCACCCACACACTCCTCACACACCCTCACCCTCACAAACCCTCACTCTCATAACCCTCTCACCATCACACACCCTCACTCACCCTCACACACCCCCACACTCCCTCACACTCACACACCCTCACCCTCACACCCCCTCACCCTCACACACCTTCACACCCTCTCACCCTCACACACCCTCACCCTCACACTGCCTCACACCCCCTCACCCTCATCCCCTCACCCTCACACCCCCTCACCCTCCCTCACCCTCACACACCCTCACACCCCTCACCCTCCCTCACACCCCCTCACCCTCACACACCCTCACCTTCACAACCCTCTCATCCTCACACACCCTCTCACCCTCACACACCCTCTCACCCTCACTCCCCCTCACCCTCATACCCTCAAACACACACCCTCACCCTCACACACACCCTCTCACCCTCCTCACCCTCACAGCCCCTCACACCCCCTCACCCTCACACCCCTCACCCTCACACACACCCTCACCCTCAGACACACCCTCACCCTCACTCACCCTCTCACCCACCCGAACACACCCTCTCACCCTCACACACCCTCTCACCCTCACCCACCCTCTCACACACTCTCACACCCCCTCATCCTCGCACCCCCTCACCCTCACACCCCCTCACACCCTCACCCTCACACCCCCCCTCACCTTCACAACCCCTCACCCTCACACATTCTCACCCCCTCAAACCCGCACACCCCCTCATCCTCACACACCCCATCACCCTCATACACCCTCACTCTCACACCCCCTCACCCTCACCCACCCTCACCCTCACACCCCCTCACCCTCACACACCCTCTCACCCTCACACACCTTCTCACCCTCACACCCCCTCACCCTCACACCCTCACCCTCACACCTCCACCCTCATACCCCCTCACCCTCACACCCCTCACACCTTCACCCTCACACACCCCCTCACACACCCTCCCACCCTCACACACCCTCAGCCTCACACCCCCTCACCCTCACACCCCCTCACCCTCTCACACTCAAAACCTTCAGCCTCACCCTCACTGCTGTCACCCTCACCCCTGTCACCCTCACCCTCACACCCCTCACCCTCACTCCCTCACCCTCACACCTTCACCCTCACACCCCCTCACCCTCACACACACCCTCACCCTCACACCCCCACACCCTCAGATCCCCTCACCCTCACACACACACCCACTCACCCTCACTCACCCACCCCCTCACCCTCACCCCCCCTCACCCTCACTCCCCCTGACCCTCACACCCCCTCACCCTAACACACCCCCTCACCCTCACACACCCTCACCTTCACACACTCTAACCCTCACACCCCCTCACCCTCACCCTCACACCCCTCACCCTCACACACCCTCAAACACCCTCACCCTCACACACCCACACCCTCACAACCCTCACCCTCACACCCCCTCACCCTCACACACCCTCACCCCCTCACCCTCACACACCTTCACACCCACACACCCTCACCCTCACACACACTCACCCTCACACCCTCACACCCCTGACACACACACCCACTCACCCTCACTCCCCCTCACCCTCATACCCTCAAACACACACCCTCACCCTCACACACACCCTCTCACCCTCCTCACCCTCACAGCCCCTCACACCCCCTCACCCTCACACCCCTCACCCTCACACACACCCTCAGACACACCCTCACCCTCACTCACCCTCTCACCCTCACCCACCCTCTCACACACTCTCACACCCTCTCACACACTCTCACACCCCCTCATCCTCGCACCCCCTCACCCTCACACCCCCTCACACCCTCACCCTCACACCCCCCCTCACCCTCACAACCCCTCACCCTCACACACCCTCACCCCCTCACACCCGCACACCCCCTCATCCTCACACACCCTCACCTTCACAACCCTCTCATCCTCACACACCCTCTCACCCTCACACACCCTCTCACACCCTCACACCCCTCACCCTCCCTCACACCCCCTCACCCTCACACACCCTCACCTTCACAACCCTCTCATCCTCACACACCCTCTCACCCTCACACACCCTCTCACCCTCACTCCCCCTCACCCTCATACCCTCAAACACACACCCTCACCCTCACACACACCCTCTCACCCTCCTCACCCTCACAGCCCCTCACACCCCCTCACCCTCACACCCCTCACCCTCACACACACCCTCACCCTCAGACACACCCTCACCCTCACTCACCCTCTCACCCACCCGAACACACCCTCTCACCCTCACACACCCTCTCACCCTCACCCACCCTCTCACACACTCTCACACCCCCTCATCCTCGCACCCCCTCACCCTCACACCCCCTCACACCCTCACCCTCACACCCCCCCTCACCCTCACAACCCCTCACCCTCACACACCCTCACCCCCTCACACCCGCACACCCCCTCATCCTCACACACCCCATCACCCTCATACACCCTCACTCTCACACCCCCTCACCCTCACCCACCCTCACCCTCACACCCCCTCACCCTCACACACCCTCTCACCCTCACACACCTTCTCACCCTCACACCCCCTCACCCTCACACCCTAACCCTCACACCTCCACCCTCATACCCCCTCACCCTCACACCCCTCACACCTTCACCCTCACACACCCCCTCACACACCCTCACACCCTCACACACCCTCAGCCTCACACCCCCTCACCCTCACACCCCCTCACCCTCTCACACTCAAAGCCTTCAGCCTCACCCTCACTGCTGTCACCCTCACCCCTGTCACCCTCACCCTCACACCCCTCACCCTCACTCCCTCACCCTCACACCTTCACCCTCACACCCCCTCACCCTCACACACCCTCACCCTCACACCCCCACACCCTCAGATCCCCTCACCCTCACACACACACCCACTCACCCTCACTCACCCACTGTTGGACAGGCCACATGAAGGGCCACTCTCCCCCAGCCCAACCAGGCCCGAGAGCCGCCACGACAGTACCACGCATCATCATTGTACATCTGCTGCCCTCTCAGGGCCCCTGCCTGCGAGGCAAGCTAACCTCGTGGGCCCGATCCCCTGCCGGCCCACGCGGCCAACCTGAACCGCCATCTTGGACCCTTCACCACGAGGTCGCCTGGCCCCCGATCGACCCCGACCCTGGGCCTGGCCCGGCCTCAGACATCTCGGCACCACCATCCACCCAGGAGGTGAGCGGGCTACTTGGCGAGTCAATGGGAGAAAGAGGTGTCGATGGCTCCCCCCGCCAAGTGCCGCTCGCCCATCGCGCCCCCGGGCGCTGGCTCCACCCCCCTGCTGGGTGTCTGGAACCCCGCATCCCGGACCCCCGACCTCCAAGTGCGAGGGTCCGGACATCAAAGCACACCAGCCCTATAACTGGGGCAGCTCCAGAGCAGGAAGGCAGTTGTATCTTGGAGTCGAGAGACGTAAAGAGGAACTCATCCTGAACGGACTACTGGCGCTGCCGTAGCTCTGTCCTGTGTACCATCATCCTGCCTGTTGGCGCTGCCACAGCCGTCGTAACCTTCATCCTTCATCGTCGTCCGGATCTGCTGGCGTGGCCGCGGACCGTTGTAACCGTCATCTTCATCGGGACCTGCAGGCTCCGCCGCGGACCGTCATCTTTCATCCGACCATCTCGGGACCTGCTTGGCTCCTCCACGGCCCGATCATCAAGAACGCCGAGCTCAAGGATTGAGAGCTATTTTTAGACTCACCGGTAACTAAAGACTGTCCCGCTACCCTTTTCCCCAAACCAAAGACTAAGCTAGAGGGGACCCCTGAGTCCAGACCTCCTTGTACCATATCATCGTAACCTAAGAATTGCATATAAAGTCTCGTAACCTTCAGTCTTGTGTGGTGTCCGTCTGTGGGGGGGAAGTTATTCATCTGTACAGTCGTTGGAGACGGCTCTCCCTGGAGACCTCTCCCCGTACCTCGGCCGACCCTCCCGGTCCGTCTAACATTGGTGGCAGCGGCGGGATTCGAATCACCGCATAACGTACAGAAAATAGCTCACCCCACAACGAACCATAATGACAACTAAAGAAAGCGGATCAACCGAGAAGTTCCAAATGGAAAAACTAGAGGAGTACAGCCACCGTGAACTAAAGCAGTTCTGCATCGAACTAGGTATCGCTACCACCGGACTAAGCACCAAGGACGATTTTAAACATGCCCTACAGTCTTGGGCAGAGACCGGGGATACCGAAGCCCCTGAGCAAAGCACCGCAGAAAAAACCACCACAGTCCCTGAAGGGCAAAGAACCGGTCTCCCGCAAGACGAGATCCAAGAAAGAGAAAAAGTCCGACTACACGAGCTAGAAATGGCCCGACTCAAGATGGAAATAGAACTCAAGTTGGCCGAACAAAAAATCAACTTAGAGCACCTACGTCTCCGAGAAGAAAGAGAGGAGAAACAGAGACAAAGGGAGCTCGAGGAAAAGAAACTGGCGTACGAGCACGAACGGAACATAGCCGAGATCAACCTGCGCAAACAGAATAAAGAGTTAGGGGTGCCCGAGAGACCACACACCCCGGGGACCGCGGAGAAAAAAGTACACATCCCCAAGGATGTGGTCCGAGAATATTTCCGAGAGGACGACATCCAACAATGGTTTAAGGCCTATGAAATCGCTATGACTGCGCACCGGATCGATAGAACCGACTGGGGTGCCGGTCTATGGGGCAGATTCCTCAATGAAGGCCGCGATACCCTGTTACAGCTCCCAGACCACCAGATGACCTCCTACGACCATATGAAAGCGGCCCTCCTCACCCGCTATGGTCTCACGCCCGAGATGTACCGCCAGAGGTTCCGAGACTGCACACGTATCCCGGGTACAACTTGGGTGGACTATGTAACGTACTTTAGCAGAGCTTTCGAAGGCTGGATCAAAGGAAACAACGTCACGACATACGAGCAGCTGTTCAATCTGATGGTATGGGAGCATCTGTCCAACAATTGCTTCATCGAACTACGCCAACACCTCCTCGACAGCAAGTTGACCGATCCCCGGCAGCTCGCAGCCGAAGCTGACCGGTGGGAGATAACCAGAGTGGGCCGGAATGGGTCCTACGAGCAAAACAGGAACAACAATGGACACCACCGACCGAGAGGAGGGGGAGGGGGCCAAGGACGAGGAAGAGACAACACTCCGGCCGCCCCCGTTGCCAGCACCACCCCCCCGGCCAACCGGGGCAGCACCCCGGCGCGACCGGGGTACAGAGCCAATGTCACATGTCACCGATGCCAGCGAGTCGGCCACTATGCAAATGACCCAAGCTGCCCGCAGTATCAGAGTCCAAAACCCCGCCAAATGGCCGCCGCGGCACTAGGGGAAGAACAGATCCCCGAGGAACAAGAAACAGACCAGCAAGAGTATCAAGAGTGGGAGCCAGCCGCCATGACTCTCGCGTGCTTAGGGGGAAGAGACATGGTCCCGCGGGTCCCCCTACCCGCTAACACCCAGAAGTACAGCCAATGGGTAAGCATCAATGGACGACGGGCCGAAGCCCTTCGGGACACCGGGGCCAGTGTGACAGCCGTCCGCTGTCACCTGGTGACCCCAGAACAATATCTACCGAACATCCTCTGCCCTGTGCGATCAGCCGACAACTCGGAAAGTCTGTGTCGGATGGCCTGCGTCCCCTTTGAGTGGGGAGGGGTCTCCGGCATGCTGAAAGTGACGGTCCGAGACGACTCCCCCGTGGACTGCCTACTCGGAAATGACCTGGAGAGCTCCCCGTGGGCAGCCGTGGAGCGAAAAGAACACTTGGGGATGTTAGGCGTCCCGGACTGGGCGTGCGTCACCACCCGGTCCATGGCCGCCCGGGCCAACCCTCACCCAGAAGAACCAGAATGGCCGGCGCCGCCGCCTCCGGTCGCCCCAGCCGAGACCACCGACCATGACACCCCCCTCGAACCGTCCGACATCGCTAACCTTGACCAGTGGGCCCAAGAGGGGGGACCCACGCAAGAACAATTTCGCCGGGAGCAGAAGACCTGTCCCTCCCTAGAGGGACTCCGTCAACAAGCGCTCGCCGAAGGCGCAGGGGACACTTCCGGAACTCATTGGGTCTACTGGGACAATGATCTACTGTACAGCGAGCAAAGAATCGCCGAGCTGGGGGCCAACAGAGTACTAGCGGTACCCCTCCGTTTCAGAGACTTCCTGTTAAACTTGGCCCACGATGTCCCCCTGGCAGGGCACCTCGGACAAGATAAAACTTACAGCCGCCTAGTGACCCACTTCTTCTGGCCCAAAATGAGAAACGATGTACACCAGCATTGCCGATCTTGCCCCACGTGCCAAGCCAGTGGGAAGAGCGGCCGCAAACTAAAGGCCCCCTTGCAACCCTTTCCAGTAGTCACGACCCCATTTGAGAGGGTCGGAATAGACATTGTGGGACCCCTAGACCCGCGTACAAAACAAGGCCATCGCTTTATTCTGGTGCTGGTGGACCACGCCACCCGCTACCCTGAGGCTATACCTCTCCGGACCGTGACCGCCCCAGTGGTCGGCCGGGCCCTGATGGGGATCTTCTCCCGTGTGGGGTTCCCCCGAGAAGTCGTCAGCGACAGAGGCACGAACTTTATTTCTAAATACATGAAATCACTCTGGCAACAGTGTGGGGTCACCTACCGATTCACGACCCCCTATCACCCCCAAGGGAACGGACTGGTTGAGCGGTTCAACCGCACACTAAAAGGGATGATCGGGGGATTGGAAGAGCCCCTTCGTCGCCAGTGGGATGTACTGCTGCCGTGCCTCCTCTTCGCCTACCGGGAGGTCCCACAAAAATCACTAGGCTTCAGCCCATTTGAACTGCTATACGGGCACCCAGTGCGGGGGCCGCTCAGCCTGATCAAAGAAGGCTGGGAGATGCCTCCGGCCAAGAACCCTCCAGACGTCTTCCGGTACCTCCTCACCCTCCGCAACCAGTCCCAGCGGTTCAGAGACCTAGCAAAAGCCAACCTAGAGGCCAGTCAAGAGGATATGAAAAAATGGTATGACCAGAACGCCTCATCCATTGAATTCGAGCCGGGACAACAAGTATGGGTAATGTCCCCCACAGAACCTTGCGCTCTCCAAGACAAATGGACGGGGCCCTTCAAGGTAATCGAGCGCAAGGGTCCTGCCACCTATCTGATCGATATGGGGTCCTCCCGGAACCCACTCCGGGTCCTCCACACCAACAGGCTGAAACCTCACTTTGCACGAACCGAACTCAACCTACTGATGGCCACAGACAACGGGGCTGAAGACGACTCCGAGCCTCTCCCTGACCTCCTGCGGACCCAGGAGCAAGACGGCTCCGTAGATGGGGTCCGCCTCTCGGAGACCCTCACCAGAGAACAACGCCAAGAGTGCCAAGCCCTCCTGTCACAGTTCGCCAGCCTGTTCTCCCTCACACCAGGTGTCACGTCCTGGTGTGTGCACGATGTGGACACCGGAGATAGCCCTCCTATCCGTCACCGGGCCTACCGCGTACCTGATCGGGTACGGGCCTGCATCCAGGCGGAAGTAGCCAAGATGCTCACGCTCGGGGTCATCGAGCCCTCAGACAGTCCATGGGCCAGCCCGGTCGTGCTGGTCCCCAAAGCAGCCGCCCCCGGAACCACCCCAGAACTCCAGTTCTGTGTCGACTACCGGGGCCTGAATGAGGTCACCCGGACGGACGCACATCCCATCCCCCGGGCAGATGAACTGGTCGACCGAATGGGAGCTGCCCGCTACCTCAGCATCTTCGACCTGACAGCAGGTTATTGGCAGATCGGCCTCACACCCCGAGCACAGGAACGTTCTGCCTTCTCCACCCCCGATGGCCACTATCATTTTACGGTCATGCCTTTCGGCATGAAAAATGCACCAGCGACTTTCCAACGGCTCGTCAATAAGGTCCTGGCGGGGCTCGAAGGGTTCAGCGCCGCCTACCTAGACGACATCGCTGTGTACAGCCACCACTGGACCGAACACCTCCACCACCTCCGAGCAGTGCTGCAAGCCCTTCAACGAGCTGGCCTCACGATCAAGGCCAGCAAATGTCAAATTGGACAAGGGTCTGTGACCTACCTCGGGCACCAGGTGGGAAGCGGCCTAGTGGCCCCTCTACAGCTAAAAATTGCTGCCATCCAGGACTGGCAACCCCCTATCACCCAAACCGAGGTACGAGCATTCCTGGGCCTCACAGGCTATTACCGAAGGTTTGTAAAAGACTATGGAACCATAGTGGGGCCTCTCACGGAACTCACGTCAAAGAATCAACCAAAGAAAGTGAACTGGACCCCAGAGTGTCAAACGGCATTCGAACAATTGAAGGCCGCCATGTGTTCCGCTCCTGTGCTCCAGGCCCCCGACTACAGCCGGGAGTTCCTCGTCCAGACGGACACCTCCGACCAGGGCATTGGGGCGGTCCTGTCCCAAGTGAACACCGAAGGCCTTGATCAACCCGTGGCCTTCATCAGCCGTAGACTCCTACCCCGGGAGCAACGCTGGAGCACCATAGAGAGAGAAGCATTTGCAGTGGTATGGGCCCTCAAAAAGCTCCGGCCCTACCTTTTTGGCACCCACTTCCGGGTGCAGACCGACCACCGACCCCTGCAGTGGCTGATGCATATGCGGGGGGAAAACCCAAAATTGCTGCGCTGGTCCATCTCCTTGCAAGGTATGGACTTCACAGTCGAACACCGGCCAGGACCAGATCACGCCAACGCAGACGGCCTGTCCCGGTTTTTCCGCCTCGACGACGAGAGTCCCCAAGAAGATGGGTAACTCTCCCCGCCTTCAGCTGGGGGGGACGCATGTTGGACAGGCCACATGAAGGGCCACTCTCCCCCAGCCCAACCAGGCCCGAGAGCCGCCACGACAGTACCACGCATCATCATTGTACATCTGCTGCCCTCTCAGGGCCCCTGCCTGCGAGGCAAGCTAACCTCGTGGGCCCGATCCCCTGCCGGCCCACGCGGCCAACCTGAACCGCCATCTTGGACCCTTCACCACGAGGTCGCCTGGCCCCCGATCGACCCCGACCCTGGGCCTGGCCCGGCCTCAGACATCTCGGCACCACCATCCACCCAGGAGGTGAGCGGGCTACTTGGCGAGTCAATGGGAGAAAGAGGTGTCGATGGCTCCCCCCGCCAAGTGCCGCTCGCCCATCGCGCCCCCGGGCGCTGGCTCCACCCCCCTGCTGGGTGTCTGGAACCCCGCATCCCGGACCCCCGACCTCCAAGTGCGAGGGTCCGGACATCAAAGCACGCCAGCCCTATAACTGGGGCAGCTCCAGAGCAGGAAGGCAGTTGTATCTTGGAGTCGAGAGACGTAAAGAGGAACTCATCCTGAACGGACTACTGGCGCTGCCGTAGCTCTGTCCTGTGTACCATCATCCTGCCTGTTGGCGCTGCCACAGCCGTCGTAACCTTCATCCTTCATCGTCGTCCGGATCTGCTGGCGTGGCCGCGGACCGTTGTAACCGTCATCTTCATCGGGACCTGCAGGCTCCGCCGCGGACCGTCATCTTTCATCCGACCATCTCGGGACCTGCTTGGCTCCTCCACGGCCCGATCATCAAGAACGCCGAGCTCAAGGATTGAGAGCTATTTTTAGACTCACCGGTAACTAAAGACTGTCCCGCTACCCTTTTCCCCAAACCAAAGACTAAGCTAGAGGGGACCCCTGAGTCCAGACCTCCTTGTACCATATCATCGTAACCTAAGAATTGCATATAAAGTCTCGTAACCTTCAGTCTTGTGTGGTGTCCGTCTGTGGGGGGGAAGCTATTCATCTGTACAGTCGTTGGAGACGGCTCTCCCTGGAGACCTCTCCCCGTACCTCGGCCGACCCTCCCGGTCCGTCTAACACCCACCCCCTCACCCTCACCCCCCCTCACCCTCACTCCCCCTGACCCTCACACCCCCTCACCCTAACACACCCCCTCACCCTCACACACCCTCACCTCGACACACTCTAACCCTCACACCCCCTCACCCTCACCCTCACACCCCTCACCCTCACACACCCTCAAACACCCTCACCCTCACACACCCACACCCTCACAACCCTCACCCTCACACCCCCTCACCCTCACACACCCTCACCCCCTCACCCTCACACACCTTCACACCCACACACCCTCACCCTCACACACCCTCACCCTCACACCCTCACACCCCCGACACACACACCCACTCACCCTCACTCCCCCTCACCCTCATACCCTCAAACACACACCCTCACCCTCACACACACCCTCTCACCCTCCTCACCCTCACAGCCCCTCACACCCCCTCACCCTCACACCCCTCACCCTCACACACACCCTCACCCTCAGACACACCCTCACCCTCACTCACCCTCTCACCCTCACCCACCCTCTCACACACTCTCACACCCTCTCACACACTCTCACACCCCCTCATCCTCGCACCCACTCACCCTCACACCCCCTCACACCCTCACCCTCACACCCCCCCTCACCCTCACAACCCCTCACCCTCACACACCCTCACCCCCTCACACCCGCACACCCCCTCATCCTCACACACCCCATCACCCTCATACACCCTCACTCTCACACCCCCTCACCCTCACACACCCTCACCCCCTCACCCTCACACACCTTCACACCCACACACCCTCACCCTCACACACCCTCACCCTCACACCCTCACACCCCTGACACACACACCCACTCACCCTCACTCCCCCTCACCCTCATACCCTCAAACACACCCCCTCACCCTCACACACACCCTCTCACCCTCCTCACCCTCACAGCCCCTCACACCCCCTCACCCTCACACCCCTCACCCTCACCCACACCCTCACCCTCAGACACACCCTCACCCTCACTCACCCTCTCACCCTCACACACCCTCTCACCCTCACCCACCCTCTCACACACTCTCACACCCCCTCATCCTCGCACCCCCTCACCCTCACACCCCCTCACACCCTCACCCTCACACCCCCCCTCACCCTCACAACCCCTCACCCTCACACACCCTCACCCCCTCACACCCGCACACCCCCTCATCCTCACACACCCCATCACCCTCATACACCCTCACTCTCACACCCCCTCACCCTCACCCACCCTCACCCTCACACCCCCTCACCCTCACACACCCTCTCACCCTCACACACCTTCTCACCCTCACACCCCCTCACCCTCACACCCTCACCCTCACACCTCCACCCTCATACCCCCTCACCCTCACACCCCTCACACCTTCACCCTCACACACCCCCTCACACACCCTCTCACCCTCACACACCCTCAGCCTCACACACCCTCACCCTCACACCCCCTCACCCTCTCACACTCAAAGCCTTCAGCCTCACCCTCACTGCTGTCACCCTCACCCCTGTCACCCTCACCCTCACACCCCTCACCCTCACTCCCTCACCCTCACACCTTCACCCTCACACCCCCTCACCCTCACACACCCTCACCCTCACACTCCCACACCCTCAGATCCCCTCACCCTCACACACACACCCACTCACCCTCACTCACCCACCCCCTCACCCTCACCCCCCCTCACCCTCACTCCCCCTGACCCTCACACCCCCTCACCCTAACACACCCCCTCACCCTCACACACCCTCACCTTCACACACTCTAACCCTCACACCCCCTCACCCTCACCCTCACACCCCTCACCCTCACACACCCTCAAACACCCTCACCCTCACACACCCACACCCTCACAACCCTCACCCTCACACCCCCTCACCCTCACACACCCTCACCCCCTCACCCTCACACACCTTCACATCCACACACCCTCACCCTCACACACCCTCACCCTCACACCCTCACACCCCTGACACACACACCCACTCACCCTCACACACCCACCCCCTCACCCTCACACCCCCTCACACTCATTCCCCCTGACCCTCACACCCCCTCACCCTCACACACCCTCACCCTCACATCCCCTCACCCTCACACACCCTCACCTTCACACACTCTAACCCTCACACCCCCCTCACCCTCACACCCCTCACCCTCACACACCCTCACACTCGCACACCCTCACACACCCTCACCCTCACAACCATCTCATCCTACCCTCACACACCCTCACCCCTCACCCTCACACACCCTCACCCCTCACCCTCACAAACCTTCACACCCACACACCCTCACCCTCACCCACCCTCACCCTCACACCCCCTCACCCTCACACACCCTCTCACCCTCACACACCTTCTCACCCTCACACCCCCTCACCCTCACACCCTAACCCTCACACCTCCACCCTCATACCCCCTCACCCTCACACCCCTCACACCTTCACCCTCACACACCCCCTCACACACCCTCCCACCCTCACACACCCTCAGCCTCACACCCCCTCACCCTCACACCCCCTCACCCTCTCACACTCAAAGCCTACAGCCTCACCCTCACTGCTGTCACCCTCACCCCTGTCACCCTCACCCTCACACCCCTCACCCTCACTCCCTCACCCTCACACCTTCACCCTCACACCCCCTCACCCTCACACACCCTCACCCTCACACCCCCACACCCTCAGATCCCCTCACCCTCACACACACACCCACTCACCCTCACTCACCCACCCCCTCACCCTCACCCCCCCTCACCCTCACTCCCCCTGACCCTCACACCCCCTCACCCTAACACACCCCCTCACCCTCACACACCCTCACCTCGACACACTCTAACCCTCACACCCCCTCACCCTCACCCTCACACCCCTCACCCTCACACACCCTCAAACACCCTCACCCTCACACACCCACACCCTCACAACCCTCACCCTCACACCCCCTCACCCTCACACACCCTCACCCCCTCACCCTCACACACCTTCACACCCACACACCCTCACCCTCACACACCCTCACCCTCACACCCTCACACCCCCGACACACACACCCACTCACCCTCACTCCCCCTCACCCTCATACCCTCAAACACACACCCTCACCCTCACACACACCCTCTCACCCTCCTCACCCTCACAGCCCCTCACACCCCCTCACCCTCACACCCCTCACCCTCACACACACCCTCACCCTCAGACACACCCTCACCCTCACTCACCCTCTCACCCTCACCCACCCTCTCACACACTCTCACACCCTCTCACACACTCTCACACCCCCTCATCCTCGCACCCCCTCACCCTCACACCCCCTCACACCCTCACCCTCACACCCCCCCTCACCCTCACAACCCCTCACCCTCACACACCCTCACCCCCTCACACCCGCACACCCCCTCATCCTCACACACCCCATCACCCTCATACACCCTCACTCTCACACCCCCTCACCCTCACACACCCTCACCCCCTCACCCTCACACACCTTCACCCTCCCCTCCCTCACCCTCACACACCCTCACCTACATACCCCTCACCCTCATGCCCCCCTCACACCCCCTCATCCTCACACCCCCTCACCCACACACCCCTCACACACCCTCACCCTCACAAACCCTCACCCTCATAACCCTCTCACCATCACACACCCTCACTCACCCTCACACACCCTCACACTCCCTCACCCTCACACACCCTCACCCTCACACCCCTCACACACCCTCACCCTCACAAACCCTCACCCTCATAACCCTATCACCATCACACACCCTCACTCACCCTCACACACCCTCACACTCCCTCACCTTCACCTTCACCTACCCTCACAACCTCTGACCCTCACACCCTCACATACCCTTACACCCTCACCCTCTCACACACCCTCACCATCACAACCCTCACTCAACCTCACACACCCTCACCGTCATGCCCCCTCACCCTCACACACCCTCACCCTCACACCCCCTCACCCTCACACACCTTCACATCCTCTCACCCTCACACCCCCTCACCGTCACACCCTCACACACCCTCTACATCACACCCTCACACCCCCTCACCCTCACACCCTCACCCTCACACCCCCTCCCCCTCCCCCCTCCCTCACCCTCACACACCCTCACCTACATACCCCTCACCCTCATGCCCCCCTCACACCCCCTCATCCTCACACACCCTCACCCACACACTCCTCACACACCCTCACCCTCACAAACCCTCACTCTCATAACCCTCTCACCATCACACACCCTCACTCACCCTCACACACCCCCACACTCCCTCACACTCACACACCCTCACCCTCACACCCCCTCACCCTCACACACCTTCACACCCTCTCACCCTCACACACCCTCACCCTCACACTGCCTCACACCCCCTCACCCTCATCCCCTCACCCTCACACCCCCTCACCCTCCCTCACCCTCACACACCCTCACACCCCTCACCCTCCCTCACACCCCCTCACCCTCACACACCCTCACCTTCACAACCCTCTCATCCTCACACACCCTCTCACCCTCACACACCCTCTCACCCTCACTCCCCCTCACCCTCATACCCTCAAACACACACCCTCACCCTCACACACACCCTCTCACCCTCCTCACCCTCACAGCCCCTCACACCCCCTCACCCTCACACCCCTCACCCTCACACACACCCTCACCCTCAGACACACCCTCACCCTCACTCACCCTCTCACCCACCCGAACACACCCTCTCACCCTCACACACCCTCTCACCCTCACCCACCCTCTCACACACTCTCACACCCCCTCATCCTCGCACCCCCTCACCCTCACACCCCCTCACACCCTCACCCTCACACCCCCCCTCACCTTCACAACCCCTCACCCTCACACATTCTCACCCCCTCAAACCCGCACACCCCCTCATCCTCACACACCCCATCACCCTCATACACCCTCACTCTCACACCCCCTCACCCTCACCCACCCTCACCCTCACACCCCCTCACCCTCACACACCCTCTCACCCTCACACACCTTCTCACCCTCACACCCCCTCACCCTCACACCCTCACCCTCACACCTCCACCCTCATACCCCCTCACCCTCACACCCCTCACACCTTCACCCTCACACACCCCCTCACACACCCTCCCACCCTCACACACCCTCAGCCTCACACCCCCTCACCCTCACACCCCCTCACCCTCTCACACTCAAAACCTTCAGCCTCACCCTCACTGCTGTCACCCTCACCCCTGTCACCCTCACCCTCACACCCCTCACCCTCACTCCCTCACCCTCACACCTTCACCCTCACACCCCCTCACCCTCACACACCCTCACCCTCACACCCCCACACCCTCAGATCCCCTCACCCTCACACACACACCCACTCACCCTCACTCACCCACCCCCTCACCCTCACCCCCCCTCACCCTCACTCCCCCTGACCCTCACACCCCCTCACCCTAACACACCCCCTCACCCTCACACACCCTCACCTTCACACACTCTAACCCTCACACCCCCTCACCCTCACCCTCACACCCCTCACCCTCACACACCCTCAAACACCCTCACCCTCACACACCCACACCCTCACAACCCTCACCCTCACACCCCCTCACCCTCACACACCCTCACCCCCTCACCCTCACACACCTTCACACCCACACACCCTCACCCTCACACACACTCACCCTCACACCCTCACACCCCTGACACACACACCCACTCACCCTCACTCCCCCTCACCCTCATACCCTCAAACACACACCCTCACCCTCACACACACCCTCTCACCCTCCTCACCCTCACAGCCCCTCACACCCCCTCACCCTCACACCCCTCACCCTCACACACACCCTCAGACACACCCTCACCCTCACTCACCCTCTCACCCTCACCCACCCTCTCACACACTCTCACACCCTCTCACACACTCTCACACCCCCTCATCCTCGCACCCCCTCACCCTCACACCCCCTCACACCCTCACCCTCACACCCCCCCTCACCCTCACAACCCCTCACCCTCACACACCCTCACCCCCTCACACCCGCACACCCCCTCATCCTCACACACCCTCACCTTCACAACCCTCTCATCCTCACACACCCTCTCACCCTCACACACCCTCTCACACCCTCACACCCCTCACCCTCCCTCACACCCCCTCACCCTCACACACCCTCACCTTCACAACCCTCTCATCCTCACACACCCTCTCACCCTCACACACCCTCTCACCCTCACTCCCCCTCACCCTCATACCCTCAAACACTCACCCTCACCCTCACACACACCCTCTCACCCTCCTCACCCTCACAGCCCCTCACACCCCCTCACCCTCACACCCCTCACCCTCACACACACCCTCACCCTCAGACACACCCTCACCCTCACTCACCCTCTCACCCACCCGAACACACCCTCTCACCCTCACACACCCTCTCACCCTCACCCACCCTCTCACACACTCTCACACCCCCTCATCCTCGCACCCCCTCACCCTCACACCCCCTCACACCCTCACCCTCACACCCCCCCTCACCCTCACAACCCCTCACCCTCACACACCCTCACCCCCTCACACCCGCACACCCCCTCATCCTCACACACCCCATCACCCTCATACACCCTCACTCTCACACCCCCTCACCCTCACCCACCCTCACCCTCACACCCCCTCACCCTCACACACCCTCTCACCCTCACACACCTTCTCACCCTCACACCCCCTCACCCTCACACCCTAACCCTCACACCTCCACCCTCATACCCCCTCACCCTCACACCCCTCACACCTTCACCCTCACACACCCCCTCACACACCCTCACACCCTCACACACCCTCAGCCTCACACCCCCTCACCCTCACACCCCCTCACCCTCTCACACTCAAAGCCTTCAGCCTCACCCTCACTGCTGTCACCCTCACCCCTGTCACCCTCACCCTCACACCCCTCACCCTCACTCCCTCACCCTCACACCTTCACCCTCACACCCCCTCACCCTCACACACCCTCACCCTCACACCCCCACACCCTCAGATCCCCTCACCCTCACACACACACCCACTCACCCTCACTCACCCACCCCCTCACCCTCACCCCCCTCACCCTCACTCCCCCTGACCCTCACACCCCCTCACCCTAACACACCCCCTCACCCTCACACACCCTCACCTCGACACACTCTAACCCTCACACCCCCTCACCCTCACCCTCACACCCCTCACCCTCACACACCCTCAAACACCCTCACCCTCACACACCCACACCCTCACAACCCTCACCCTCACACCCCCTCACCCTCACACACCCTCACCCCCTCACCCTCACACACCTTCACACCCACACACCCTCACCCTCACACACCCTCACCCTCACACCCTCACACCCCCGACACACACACCCACTCACCCTCACTCCCCCTCACCCTCATACCCTCAAACACACACCCTCACCCTCACACACACCCTCTCACCCTCCTCACCCTCACAGCCCCTCACACCCCCTCACCCTCACACCCCTCACCCTCACACACACCCTCACCCTCAGACACACCCTCACCCTCACTCACCCTCTCACCCTCACCCACCCTCTCACACACTCTCACACCCTCTCACACACTCTCACACCCCCTCATCCTCGCACCCACTCACCCTCACACCCCCTCACACCCTCACCCTCACACCCCCCCTCACCCTCACAACCCCTCACCCTCACACACCCTCACCCCCTCACACCCGCACACCCCCTCATCCTCACACACCCCATCACCCTCATACACCCTCACTCTCACACCCCCTCACCCTCACACACCCTCACCCCCTCACCCTCACACACCTTCACACCCACACACCCTCACCCTCACACACCCTCACCCTCACACCCTCACACCCCTGACACACACACCCACTCACCCTCACTCCCCCTCACCCTCATACCCTCAAACACACCCCCTCACCCTCACACACACCCTCTCACCCTCCTCACCCTCACAGCCCCTCACACCCCCTCACCCTCACACCCCTCACCCTCACCCACACCCTCACCCTCAGACACACCCTCACCCTCACTCACCCTCTCACCCTCACACACCCTCTCACTCTCACCCACCCTCTCACACACTCTCACACCCCCTCATCCTCGCACCCCCTCACCCTCACACCCCCTCACACCCTCACCCTCACACCCCCCCTCACCCTCACAACCCCTCACCCTCACACACCCTCACCCCCTCACACCCGCACACCCCCTCATCCTCACACACCCCATCACCCTCATACACCCTCACTCTCACACCCCCTCACCCTCACCCACCCTCACCCTCACACCCCCTCACCCTCACACACCCTCTCACCCTCACACACCTTCTCACCCTCACACCCCCTCACCCTCACACCCTCACCCTCACACCTCCACCCTCATACCCCCTCACCCTCACACCCCTCACACCTTCACCCTCACACACCCCCTCACACACCCTCTCACCCTCACACACCCTCAGCCTCACACACCCTCACCCTCACACCCCCTCACCCTCTCACACTCAAAGCCTTCAGCCTCACCCTCACTGCTGTCACCCTCACCCCTGTCACCCTCACCCTCACACCCCTCACCCTCACTCCCTCACCCTCACACCTTCACCCTCACACCCCCTCACCCTCACACACCCTCACCCTCACACTCCCACACCCTCAGATCCCCTCACCCTCACACACACACCCACTCACCCTCACTCACCCACCCCCTCACCCTCACCCCCCCTCACCCTCACTCCCCCTGACCCTCACACCCCCTCACCCTAACACACCCCCTCACCCTCACACACCCTCACCTTCACACACTCTAACCCTCACACCCCCTCACCCTCACCCTCACACCCCTCACCCTCACACACCCTCAAACACCCTCACCCTCACACACCCACACCCTCACAACCCTCACCCTCACACCCCCTCACCCTCACACACCCTCACCCCCTCACCCTCACACACCTTCACATCCACACACCCTCACCCTCACACACCCTCACCCTCACACCCTCACACCCCTGACACACACACCCACTCACCCTCACACACCCACCCCCTCACCCTCACACCCCCTCACACTCATTCCCCCCGACCCTCACACCCCCTCACCCTCACACACCCTCACCCTCACATCCCCTCACCCTCACACACCCTCACCTTCACACACTCTAACCCTCACACCCCCCTCACCCTCACACCCCTCACCCTCACACACCCTCACACTCGCACACCCTCACACACCCTCACCCTCACAACCATCTCATCCTACCCTCACACACCCTCACCCCTCACCCTCACACACCCTCACCCCTCACCCTCACAAACCTTCACACCCACACACCCTCACCCTCACCCACCCTCACCCTCACACCCCCTCACCCTCACACACCCTCTCACCCTCACACACCTTCTCACCCTCACACCCCCTCACCCTCACACCCTAACCCTCACACCTCCACCCTCATACCCCCTCACCCTCACACCCCTCACACCTTCACCCTCACACACCCCCTCACACACCCTCCCACCCTCACACACCCTCAGCCTCACACCCCCTCACCCTCACACCCCCTCACCCTCTCACACTCAAAGCCTACAGCCTCACCCTCACTGCTGTCACCCTCACCCCTGTCACCCTCACCCTCACACCCCTCACCCTCACTCCCTCACCCTCACACCTTCACCCTCACACCCCCTCACCCTCACACACCCTCACCCTCACACCCCCACACCCTCAGATCCCCTCACCCTCACACACACACCCACTCACCCTCACTCACCCACCCCCTCACCCTCACCCCCCCTCACCCTCACTCCCCCTGACCCTCACACCCCCTCACCCTAACACACCCCCTCACCCTCACACACCCTCACCTTCACACACTCTAACCCTCACACCCCCTCACCCTCACCCTCACACCCCTCACCCTCACACACCCTCAAACACCCTCACCCTCACACACCCACACCCTCACAACCCTCACCCTCACACCCCCTCACCCTCACACACCCTCACCCCCTCACCCTCACACACCTTCACACCCACACACCCTCACCCTCACACACACTCACCCTCACACCCTCACACCCCTGACACACACACCCACTCACCCTCACTCCCCCTCACCCTCATACCCTCAAACACACACCCTCACCCTCACACACACCCTCTCACCCTCCTCACCCTCACAGCCCCTCACACCCCCTCACCCTCACACCCCTCACCCTCACACACACCCTCAGACACACCCTCACCCTCACTCACCCTCTCACCCCCTCACCCTCACACACCCTCTCACCCTCACACACCTTCTCACCCTCACACCCCCTCACCCTCACACCCTCACCCTCACACCTCCACCCTCATACCCCCTCACCCTCACACCCCTCACACCTTCACCCTCACACACCCCCTCACACACCCTCTCACCCTCACACACCCTCAGCCTCACACACCCTCACCCTCACACCCCCTCACCCTCTCACACTCAAAGCCTTCAGCCTCACCCTCACTGCTGTCACCCTCACCCCTGTCACCCTCACCCTCACACCCCTCACCCTCACTCCCTCACCCTCACACCTTCACCCTCACACCCCCTCACCCTCACACACCCTCACCCTCACACTCCCACACCCTCAGATCCCCTCACCCTCACACACACACCCACTCACCCTCACTCACCCACCCCCTCACCCTCACCCCCCCTCACCCTCACTCCCCCTGACCCTCACACCCCCTCACCCTAACACACCCCCTCACCCTCACACACCCTCACCTCGACACACTCTAACCCTCACACCCCCTCACCCTCACCCTCACACCCCTCACCCTCACACACCCTCAAACACCCTCACCCTCACACACCCACACCCTCACAACCCTCACCCTCACACCCCCTCACCCTCACACACCCTCACCCCCTCACCCTCACACACCTTCACACCCACACACCCTCACCCTCACACACCCTCACCCTCACACCCTCACACCCCCGACACACACACCCACTCACCCTCACTCCCCCTCACCCTCATACCCTCAAACACACACCCTCACCCTCACACACACCCTCTCACCCTCCTCACCCTCACAGCCCCTCACACCCCCTCACCCTCACACCCCTCACCCTCACACACACCCTCACCCTCAGACACACCCTCACCCTCACTCACCCTCTCACCCTCACCCACCCTCTCACACACTCTCACACCCTCTCACACACTCTCACACCCCCTCATCCTCGCACCCCCTCACCCTCACACCCCCTCACACCCTCACCCTCACACCCCCCCTCACCCTCACAACCCCTCACCCTCACACACCCTCACCCCCTCACACCCGCACACCCCCTCATCCTCACACACCCCATCACCCTCATACACCCTCACTCTCACACCCCCTCACCCTCACACACCCTCACCCCCTCACCCTCACACACCTTCACACCCACACACCCTCACCCTCACACACCCTCACCCTCACACCCTCACACCCCTGACACACACACCCACTCACCCTCACTCCCCCTCACCCTCATACCCTCAAACACACACCCTCACCCTCACACACACCCTCTCACCCTCCTCACCCTCACAGCCCCTCACACCCCCTCACCCTCACACCCCTCACCCTCACCCACACCCTCACCCTCAGACACACCCTCACCCTCACTCACCCTCTCACCCTCACACACCCTCTCACCCTCACCCACCCTCTCACACACTCTCACACCCCCTCATCCTCGCACCCCCTCACCCTCACACCCCCTCACACCCTCACCCTCACACCCCCCCTCACCCTCACAACCCCTCACCCTCACACACCCTCACCCCCTCACACCCGCACACCCCCTCATCCTCACACACCCCATCACCCTCATACACCCTCACTCTCACACCCCCTCACCCTCACCCACCCTCACCCTCACACCCCCTCACCCTCACACACCCTCTCACCCTCACACACCTTCTCACCCTCACACCCCCTCACCCTCACACCCTCACCCTCACACCTCCACCCTCATACCCCCTCACCCTCACACCCCTCACACCTTCACCCTCACACACCCCCTCACACACCCTCTCACCCTCACACACCCTCAGCCTCACACACCCTCACCCTCACACCCCCTCACCCTCTCACACTCAAAGCCTTCAGCCTCACCCTCACTGCTGTCACCCTCACCCCTGTCACCCTCACCCTCACACCCCTCACCCTCACTCCCTCACCCTCACACCTTCACCCTCACACCCCCTCACCCTCACACACCCTCACCCTCACACTCCCACACCCTCAGATCCCCTCACCCTCACACACACACCCACTCACCCTCACTCACCCACCCCCTCACCCTCACCCCCCCTCACCCTCACTCCCCCTGACCCTCACACCCCCTCACCCTAACACACCCCCTCACCCTCACACACCCTCACCTTCACACACTCTAACCCTCACACCCCCTCACCCTCACCCTCACACCCCTCACCCTCACACACCCTCAAACACCCTCACCCTCACACACCCACACCCTCACAACCCTCACCCTCACACCCCCTCACCCTCACACACCCTCACCCCCTCACCCTCACACACCTTCACATCCACACACCCTCACCCTCACACACCCTCACCCTCACACCCTCACACCCCTGACACACACACCCACTCACCCTCACACACCCACCCCCTCACCCTCACACCCCCTCACCCTCATTCCCCCTGACCCTCACACCCCCTCACCCTCACACACCCTCACCCCCTCACACCCGCACACCCCCTCATCCTCACACACCCCATCACCCTCATACACCCTCACTCTCACACCCCCTCACCCTCACCCACCCTCACCCTCACACCCCCTCACCCTCACACACCCTCTCACCCTCACACACCTTCTCACCCTCACACCCCCTCACCCTCACACCCTCACCCTCACACCTCCACCCTCATACCCCCTCACCCTCACACCCCTCACACCTTCACCCTCACACACCCCCTCACACACCCTCTCACCCTCACACACCCTCAGCCTCACACACCCTCACCCTCACACCCCCTCACCCTCTCACACTCAAAGCCTTCAGCCTCACCCTCACTGCTGTCACCCTCACCCCTGTCACCCTCACCCTCACACCCCTCACCCTCACTCCCTCACCCTCACACCTTCACCCTCACACCCCCTCACCCTCACACACCCTCACCCTCACACTCCCACACCCTCAGATCCCCTCACCCTCACACACACACCCACTCACCCTCACTCACCCACCCCCTCACCCTCACCCCCCCTCACCCTCACTCCCCCTGACCCTCACACCCCCTCACCCTAACACACCCCCTCACCCTCACACACCCTCACCTTCACACACTCTAACCCTCACACCCCCTCACCCTCACCCTCACACCCCTCACCCTCACACACCCTCAAACACCCTCACCCTCACACACCCACACCCTCACAACCCTCACCCTCACACCCCCTCACCCTCACACACCCTCACCCCCTCACCCTCACACACCTTCACATCCACACACCCTCACCCTCACACACCCTCACCCTCACACCCTCACACCCCTGACACACACACCCACTCACCCTCACACACCCACCCCCTCACCCTCACACCCCCTCACCCTCATTCCCCCTGACCCTCACACCCCCTCACCCTCACACACCCTCACCCTCACATCCCCTCACCCTCACACACCCTCACCTTCACACACTCTAACCCTCACACCCCCCTCACCCTCACACCCCTCACCCTCACACACCCTCACACTCGCACACCCTCACACACCCTCACCCTCACAACCATCTCATCCTACCCTCACACACCCTCACCCCTCACCCTCACACACCCTCACCCCTCACCCTCACAAACCTTCACACCCACACACCCTCACCCTCACACACCCTCACACACCCTCACCCTCACACCCCCACCCTCACACCCTCACCCTCACACACCCTCACCCTCCCTCACACACCCTCACCCCCTCACCCTCACAACCCTCTCACCCTCACACACCCTCACCCTCACACAACCTTGCCCTCACACACCCTCACCCTCCCATACCCTCACACACCCTCACCCTCACACACCCTCACACCCCCTCACTCACCCTCACTAGCATAGCATAGCAAAACATAGCATAACAAAACATAATAAAACATAGCATAGAATAACAAAACACAACATAGCATAACAAAACAAAGCTTAGCATAGCATAGCATAACAAAACATAGCATAACAAAGCATAGCATAACAAAGCATAGGATAGCAAAACTAGACATAGCATAGCATAACAAAACAAAGCATAGGATAGAAAAACAAAACAGCATAGCATAACAAAACATAGCATAACATAACAAAACATAGCATAACAAAACACAACAACACATGGCATAACAAAACAGCAAAACACAACAAAACATCACAGCTTAACAAAACACAACAAAACAGAGCCTAACAAAACAAAACATATAATATGTAGGAAATGGGACCCCCGGCTGGCCAGGGCTTGCGCCACAGCCAGTCAGAGACCACCACTCCTATGAAAAGTCGACCCCTGCTCGCCCTCTAGGTAACGCGGCGCGGGCAGCCAGGCCTATCTCGGAGGACATGTGAAGCATTTGCGCACGCACCCACCAACAACAACATCCCGGGCCTCCCACAAAGGAACTCCACACCAGGTATGTATAAGAATAGTCTTTGTATTAAGCATGACACATATAAACACACATTGTACAAGGTGCCAGGGGCACGGGCAGGGGCTACAGGGAAGAAGGTACAGCGCAGGGCCAAGGGACCACTGCTAGGAATCACATACAGGGGACATCGTACATTTCAGGGGGGAAAGGACAAGAGTACATAAGCCTGCAGGGGTACCTGTAGGAAAGACACATAGAATAAATCTCAAGGAGCACAATTGACATTTAGTTAGTCCTCTCAACAGGCCAACCGGCCTTCGGGGGCTGGGGCGCCCATAGTCTCAATGTCAGGGGTGGGGGGGACTGCAGGAACCCACCGGTTAAACCTAAACGTGGCAGCGGCCCACAAAGTGCTGGGCAGCTGTAGATGCTGGGGGCATCGCGTTGGAGCCTCGCAGGCTCGGCAGGACAAAGGACAATGGTGGAGCCTCTCGGGCTCGAGGAACGAAGGGGGCCAGAGGTGGAGCCTCGCAGGCTCGAGGTACGAAGGGGCCAGAGGTGGAGCCTCGCAGGCTCGAGGTACGAAGGGCCCAGAGGTGGAGCCTCGCCGGGCTCGTGAGATGAGTTTGGGGGCCAAGGTAGAGCCTCGCCGGGCTCGGGAAAATGAAGGGCCAAAGGTGGAGCCTCGCAGGCTCGAGAGGTTAGGGGGCCCAAGGTAGAGCCTCGCCGGGCTCGGGAAAAGGAAGGGCCAAAGGTGGAGCCTCGCAGGCTCGAGAAGTTAGGGGGCCCAAGGTAGAGCCTCGCCGGGCTCTGGGGAATGAATGGTATGGGCAGGCGGGGCCCCCCTCCCTCGGGGGACCCGGCATCACCTGGGGCTCCCACGGGACCATGGAGCACACAGAGGACTCACTGGAGGGGAGGGGCGGGCACCGGTAACATGCCCCGACGCCCCTCCTCCCTGCTGCACTCACCGGTCAGTGGACGTGTCGGTCTCTTCTCGCTCTCCGGGGCTCCCGCTCGCTCATGGGGGCCCCGGGGGGGAAGCGGTAGTTCTCCTGGGCACAAGGAGGAGCGCGGAGTCGGCTCCCGCTGCTCCACCGTCGTCGCGCACACCCGGCCGGCCTCTCCTCTCTCCTTGGGCCGGCAGCCAATCCGGCGCGGCCTGGGGGGATGACGTCACGGATCAGTCCCGGGCCGGCGACCAATACCAGCGCGGCCCGGGGGCGGAGTTACGAGGGTCCCGGGCGGCGGTGGTGAACTCGGGGGAAATGGCGAGGAGTGGGCTCCCTCGAAGAATACGGCAATGCGGGGGGGATAAGCGAGGTAGGCACTCGCTGGGGGTGTAGGACCTCCGTGAAACAGGGCATATGCCGGGTGGGCACCGGTTTGTAGAATATAGCGCTTCCAGCGCTAGGACATGGATGAAGTGCTCCAAAGCGCTAGGGGGGCAGGGATCAGCGCTTCCAGGCGCTGGGCAGAAGGGACAGCGCTCCCCAAGCGCTGGGGGGTCAAAGAAAAGCGTCCACAAGCACTAGATGAAAAATGACAAAGTCCATAGGCAGTCCAGGACCTCAGGTGGAGCATAGCAGCTCCTGGAAGAGGGAAGGCCATCCGAAGTCCAGGAGCAGGGCAGGGCCCAGGGAGGCAAGCCAACCCTGAGCCCAAGCAGCAGCCGCCCCTGGTAGATTCAAGTGGAGAACAAGAACAAGTCCAGAGTGTCACAGCACCCTTTTTATACACACATTCTTGGTCTGAAGGGGCAGGCAGGGGGAGAACCAGCTGGAACTGGTTATGGGGGGATTCTTTACACTGGCCAGGCTAGGAACATCAGCCGCACCCCAGGGGGTGGAGCCAGCATTGTCTGGGGAAAACCCAGCCTCATTCATGACACTCAAACCAGACAGTCAATCCACAAGCAGACCCAGGCTCACTCCTCCCCTCACATCAGCATGCTAAACACTCCATTCACCACCGGGGCAGACCCTCCCAGATCCTGGGAGCCAGGCTCACCAGCCAGCCCCGGCCAATCATACTCCAGGCACATATTCCACAAATATGCCAACTTCCAAAAGGGGGACTTCTACACTAGACACACTCATACCTCATATACCGTTGCGCAGCATTCAATCTCACGAGTTCATACATACCAGACTTGACCCTGCACACCCTACGCACCGGGAACTACCGAGGACTCATCCATTCCCCATGCATTCCTATGGAAGGGTAGGTCGCTCTCTCCTCACACTCACTCAGAGGGGAAATCACCCTCCCCAGGTTACATATACCATAAAAACTTCAGGGGCGGACCTGCCAGATGGGCCACGTCCAACACATGCCCCTCCCAGCCCAAACGCCGGGTAGACCAATCACTACCGTGATGGACTTCCCTGCTGCAGGGCGGTAGAACATGGACGTGGCTCGCGCTACCGAGACACCCTCCAGTTCGACGCCTACCTGGGCCGATAGACACACACAGGCTAAAAATCAAGAAAAATAAAAAAATAAATAAAAAAAAATAAGAAAGACATAGGTCCAACCAGGCCACCCCCCCTGGCACGCCTTAGTTGTCCGTGACTAGGACCAGGCCCTAGGCCACCCAGATACCACTGGTCCCTGCAAATCCGAAGTGGGGGGTGGTAACCCCGGGCCCACAATAGCCCTTCTCCACTCCCTTTCTCAGGGTAGCCACGACTACCACTGTTCCTTCCACCTAGGGTCCACACCCTCAGGCTTGCCAGAGGTCACGGGCAAGAATGCCCCACCCTACCTCTACTTCTGAGGTTCCGCGTTCTCCCAGGAGAAACACCCTCAGAACACACTTTCCTAACAGTCTTGGAACTTCCTTCCTCCACTGGTCTTCCACCTGGGAACTAAGCGTTCAGCTCTCCCCAAGGCAAGCCGCGGCCGAGCCAGCAGGTCTTCCTTGTCCGGGATACAACTCAACATAAATTTGACAAAACGAGCCGCGGCAGTACTAGCCGGTCTCAAGGTTCAGCTCTCCCCAAGGCAAGCCGCGGCCGAGCCAGCAGGTCTTCCTTGTCTGGGATACAACTAACATGAATTCAACAAAACGAGCCGCGGCCGTGCCAGCAGGTCTCGAGGTTCAGCTCTCCCCAAGGCAAGCCGCGGCCGAGCCAGCAGGTCTTCCTTGTCCGGGATACAACTACCATAACTTTAACAAAACGAGCTGCAGCAGTGCCAGCAGGTCTCAAGGTTCAGCTCTCCCCAAGGCAAGCCGCGGCCGAGCCAGCAGGTCTTCCTTGTCCGGGATACAACTTAACATAAATTCAGCCAGGGCGACACCTGACGCCTAAACCACATTCAGTGGGGTACGGAACGCATGATGCATCAAACACAATTAGCAGGGCAAAAAGGGGGGGGGGACACCTGACGCATCAACCACATTCAGCGGTGCACGGAACACATGCTGCCTCCAACACATTCATCAGGATAAGGAAGGACAAGATTAACGTTGATTCAGCAAGCTCCCCATCCCAGAGAACTTATACTCCATTACTCAGCATACCTCAACATTCATGCACATACCGTTCCCTAGACTGGTAGGACAGTTTTCCACCGCCCCTGATTCCTCAGCCTGACCCTCGGGGCACAGGTACCATTACTCTAGGGCAGGGACAAGGACCATACATATTTGAACTCAATTTTGCAACCACCACTGGATCCCACCCTTCTGGTGAATCCAGAAAACCATATTACACTAGGGAGATGATTTACCCTCCCAAGCTAGGGACACCTAACTCTCAGCATACATGTACATTTTTTTCTACAGAACAGATATTTAAGTAACCCTTAAAACTTTCCACAGGACGGGTATTTCTAACAATCTTTAACATTTTTCACAGACATTTTTTAGCAACCTGACCTGACCCTATGTGGCACAGGTATCATTATTCTAAGGAATGGACAGGGACCATATACATTGAACATAATTATGCTGCCACCACTGGGTCCCACCCTTCCGGTGAGTCCAGAAAACACATTGTACTAGGGAGTTGATCTACCCTCCCTAGCTAGGGCCATCTAACCAGAACACATCTTTCATAGGACGGACATTTACGTAAACTCTTAAAACAATAATCTCTTTTCTTTGCGACCATTTACAATACAGAGTTTTGTAGGGAGGCCAGTTATCATTGTGGTACTGCGCAAACACAAGTCCGGATCCCACCGCTAGCCACCAGTGTAGGAAATGGGACCCCCGGCTGGCCAGGGCTTGCGCCACAGCCAGTCAGAGACCACCACTCCTATGAAAAGTCGACCCCTGCTCGCCCTCTAGGTAACGCGGCGCGGGCAGCCAGGCCTATCTCGGAGGACATGTGAAGCATTTGCGCACGCACCCACCAACAACAACATCCCGGGCCTCCCACAAAGGAACTCCACACCAGGTATGTATAAGAATAGTCTTTGTATTAAGCATGACACATATAAACACACATTGTACAAGGTGCCAGGGGCACGGGCAGGGGCTACAGGGAAGAAGGTACAGCGCAGGGCCAAGGGACCACTGCTAGGAATCACATACAGGGGACATCGTACATTTCAGGGGGGAAAGGACAAGAGTACATAAGCCTGCAGGGGTACCTGTAGGAAAGACACATAGAATAAATCTCAAGGAGCACAATTGACATTTAGTTAGTCCTCTCAACAGGCCAACCGGCCTTCGGGGGCTGGGGCGCCCATAGTCTCAATGTCAGGGGTGGGGGGGACTGCAGGAACCCACCGGTTAAACCTAAACGTGGCAGCGGCCCACAAAGTGCTGGGCAGCTGTAGATGCTGGGGGCATCGCGTTGGAGCCTCGCAGGCTCGGCAGGACAAAGGACAATGGTGGAGCCTCTCGGGCTCGAGGAACGAAGGGGGCCAGAGGTGGAGCCTCGCAGGCTCGAGGTACGAAGGGGCCAGAGGTGGAGCCTCGCAGGCTCGAGGTACGAAGGGCCCAGAGGTGGAGCCTCGCCGGGCTCGTGAGATGAGTTTGGGGGCCAAGGTAGAGCCTCGCCGGGCTCGGGAAAATGAAGGGCCAAAGGTGGAGCCTCGCAGGCTCGAGAGGTTAGGGGGCCCAAGGTAGAGCCTCGCCGGGCTCGGGAAAAGGAAGGGCCAAAGGTGGAGCCTCGCAGGCTCGAGAAGTTAGGGGGCCCAAGGTAGAGCCTCGCCGGGCTCTGGGGAATGAATGGTATGGGCAGGCGGGGCCCCCCTCCCTCGGGGGACCCGGCATCACCTGGGGCTCCCACGGGACCATGGAGCACACAGAGGACTCACTGGAGGGGAGGGGCGGGCACCGGTAACATGCCCCGACGCCCCTCCTCCCTGCTGCACTCACCGGTCAGTGGACGTGTCGGTCTCTTCTCGCTCTCCGGGGCTCCCGCTCGCTCATGGGGGCCCCGGGGGGGAAGCGGTAGTTCTCCTGGGCACAAGGAGGAGCGCGGAGTCGGCTCCCGCTGCTCCACCGTCGTCGCGCACACCCGGCCGGCCTCTCCTCTCTCCTTGGGCCGGCAGCCAATCCGGCGCGGCCTGGGGGGATGACGTCACGGATCAGTCCCGGGCCGGCGACCAATACCAGCGCGGCCCGGGGGCGGAGTTACGAGGGTCCCGGGCGGCGGTGGTGAACTCGGGGGAAATGGCGAGGAGTGGGCTCCCTCGAAGAATACGGCAATGCGGGGGGGATAAGCGAGGTAGGCACTCGCTGGGGGTGTAGGACCTCCGTGAAACAGGGCATATGCCGGGTGGGCACCGGTTTGTAGAATATAGCGCTTCCAGCGCTAGGACATGGATGAAGTGCTCCAAAGCGCTAGGGGGGCAGGGATCAGCGCTTCCAGGCGCTGGGCAGAAGGGACAGCGCTCCCCAAGCGCTGGGGGGTCAAAGAAAAGCGTCCACAAGCACTAGATGAAAAATGACAAAGTCCATAGGCAGTCCAGGACCTCAGGTGGAGCATAGCAGCTCCTGGAAGAGGGAAGGCCATCCGAAGTCCAGGAGCAGGGCAGGGCCCAGGGAGGCAAGCCAACCCTGAGCCCAAGCAGCAGCCGCCCCTGGTAGATTCAAGTGGAGAACAAGAACAAGTCCAGAGTGTCACAGCACCCTTTTTATACACACATTCTTGGTCTGAAGGGGCAGGCAGGGGGAGAACCAGCTGGAACTGGTTATGGGGGGATTCTTTACACTGGCCAGGCTAGGAACATCAGCCGCACCCCAGGGGGTGGAGCCAGCATTGTCTGGGGAAAACCCAGCCTCATTCATGACACTCAAACCAGACAGTCAATCCACAAGCAGACCCAGGCTCACTCCTCCCCTCACATCAGCATGCTAAACACTCCATTCACCACCGGGGCAGACCCTCCCAGATCCTGGGAGCCAGGCTCACCAGCCAGCCCCGGCCAATCATACTCCAGGCACATATTCCACAAATATGCCAACTTCCAAAAGGGGGACTTCTACACTAGACACACTCATACCTCATATACCGTTGCGCAGCATTCAATCTCACGAGTTCATACATACCAGACTTGACCCTGCACACCCTACGCACCGGGAACTACCGAGGACTCATCCATTCCCCATGCATTCCTATGGAAGGGTAGGTCGCTCTCTCCTCACACTCACTCAGAGGGGAAATCACCCTCCCCAGGTTACATATACCATAAAAACTTCAGGGGCGGACCTGCCAGATGGGCCACGTCCAACATAATAGCATAGCAAAACATAGCATAGCATACCAAACACAACAAAACATAGCATAGCATAGCATAACAAAACATAGCATAGCAAAACAAAGCATAGCATAATAAAACACAACAAAACATAGCACAGCATAACAAAACATAGCATAGCATAACAAATCAAAACATAGGATAGCAAAACATATCATAGCATAACAAAAAAAAACATAGGATAGCAAAACAAAACATAGCATAGCATACAGCATCACTCAGCACCACCAAAGCATCACTCAGGGGCACCACAACATCACTATGCGCTATCAGAGCATCACTGAACGCCACAGAATTACTCGTTTGCCATCACAACATCACTCAGTGCCACCACAGCATCAATCTGTGCAACCATTCAACAACAACTGGTTCAAATATGTTCTCTCAATGTTTCAAGCTTTATTACAAATGTAACAAAACGATGTTAATATTTCACTTCTGCTCTTGGATTTTCATCACAATAAAATACACTGAACATAATCTTCACATAAGTTATTTACAAAAGTTTAAGCTATTGCCATTATAAATTACAATAACTTTTATTTAAGTATTGATTATTTAAAAAAATTAAAAGCCATTGTTATTTGTAATATCAATGCATGTAAGTCACCTAAATACAACACATATTGCATAACAAATGCTATAGGTGTCACATTTGCGAAAGTTATAACTATTGGCATTGTAAATGACAAAGCTATTAATTTAGCTATTTTCAAAAACAAAACATAAATAAAAAAATTATATTTACAATACCAGTAGCTCAAACTTTCCAAAGGCGAGACCTATTGCATTGCAAATGCTTGTTGTTATTAACCTACAACCCTCTGTGCGCTGGAATAGGTGCATCCATACTTAAAATGGGAGAAGAGTTCAGTTTTGGGGAGGATTCTAAAACAGTCTTTGGTAGTCTCAGTCTTGACACAACAGGTAAGTGGGCAGAGCCAAAAAGGCACAGCAATATAAACTGGTGGGGGAGGGGGCTGAGCCACAGTTTTGAATCCATCTCCTACAGTGCTCACCATGTCGCACCACCTCCTAATTTCCCTCACCACTATCTAAAGGAGTCGTCCAGTACCACTTGTGTTGTGCTGAGACCACCACTTTCAGAGTGTTGGCACTGAGAGAAGGGTTGGACGCACTGTGGCACCCTCAGAGGTGATCAGCTGAGAGCCCTCAATTGCCAACCACATCAGTTCCATTGGATTATATGCGGGAATTCAGACATATCAAGTCACTGTCCAAATGAGGTTAAGCAGTGAGCATCTTGTCACTGAAAGGCCAGAATCAATGCCCCATATGGAAAAACTATTGTCCCCTCCGCTGTGTATCACCCAGTTATTGCCTCAAGGTAAAGTTGAAGTAAATGGCCTTCAGATATTCCTAATAGAGTGGCCAGCATCTTCTTGGCAAAGCTGTGCCTCAAAGCAGGTGATTTCTGATGGCAGAACCTCAGCTTGCTTTACTGTTAGAAAGCTTTGGCTGGTGGCAAATTCACTATGGAGTGGCTTTCTAAGAATATTGGAAAGCCTTTTCTATTTAAGTAGAACCTTCTGACATTTCTTGTATCGGAATGGCGATCAAAGCTAGGCACAAAACACACTATATAAATGAGGGTCTAAGGGCTAGTTTTACGACTCCGAACTGGACACATGCCCCTAACATCAGACTTACTACAACAAAAGGTATCCAGGAGTCACAACCAAGTGTTTTTACTCTAGACTAACCATCATATGACTTACAGGTTAGATTGTGAATTGAATATTGTTCATGTGTGAAAACCATTCAACTACTCATACGCTCAACATGCAACCAAGGTAGGAATTTTTCCCATCAGTTGCCGTTCTGTACCACCACTATCACATAATTTGGGTCCTCCTTACCCAGGAGTTAGTACAAGAGAACAATCACACTGTGTAGAGTGTGAAGACTGTGTGAGTAAGGAGGCTGATGTTATTTGTTTCGATGGGTGGTATCGGTATGGTGTTGAAATGATAGTTACAACTGAAAGAAAGCAGTGCAGTGAAAAAGAGTGGTAGTGAGTAAAATTAGGTGGAACTGAGTAGAATAAGTGCTTTATTAGTTTCTCTCAGACCCCCAAGTCTAAAAACAGGTGAACAGTGAAGAGTAGATTTAACAGAATATCTACTAGCAAGTGGTCAACATGTTTCTGCATATAAGCGGGAGTTATCCTATGCATTCATCAGGACCTAGATGTTGCTACTGCTTGCATAATTTAGTGATAAGGAACTAAAGAATAAAAGGGAAAAATTTCACCTGGGTGTCAGGTGTTGATTCTCCACCACAATCTAGGAAAGTCATATGGATAAGGAAAAAGAAAAGAGAAAAACAACATTTGTCAAGTTGCGCTATTCCTGTGATCATGTATATACAGTTTAATCGACATGATAACACTCACCCAGTATTTGTGGGGATGGCGCCTCACCTCACCTGGCTGCAGCTCAGGTAAATAAGGAGCACCGCTCTGTTAGCAAAATACAATTATAGAGACACTCAACCGATTCAGTAAACCAAGGCAAGAAGTGCTGATTTTTATATTTAAACAATTAAGTAGGTAAGTCTATTTGTCAAGAGTCTTTACTAATAGTACAGGTAAAGGACTTAGTAGGTGAAAATTTCTCGTTACGAGTATTTAAATATGTAACCGCTATATCCCTTGCCACGTATACACACGAGACCCGGTAGGGGCGTTTTCTAGTGACACGCTCGGGTGTTTAGGGTTAGAAAGCCACGAGATCGTATCGAGGCATTATCGTTTATGTGGCCGGCATCGCTGCCACTAAAGACCTCTCACACACTCACCTCTCCGTCGGTGTCTCCCAACGTCCCTCTGGGCTATTCTGGGGAGGCACCGAACGAGAGAAAAGGGCGGGTATATCAGTGAAGCTTGACAAGCAGATGTGGTGTGTTCTGGGAATCGTAGTTTCTTTTCAAAAAAGCAGAAGGAAGTCAGTTATACTAGATTTCAGTTATTTATGTTTTGTTGTAAAAGAAAGGATCTCTCTTTCAATAGGGTATCGCCGGTGGTGCAGGGATATAGGGATATAATTCCACCCATTTGTTTAGTACATTTGCTTACGGACAGGATCGGACCCCGTTATAGTGACATCCAAGGTATCGGTTCATTGAGACCCTCCTTGTCACTGTTTAGTTTATAGACCCATTTCTGTTCGATTCTAAACAAAAACTTGCCTATATCAGGACAGTGGTCCGGTATGGTAGGCTGTTCCAGTATGGTCCATGTGAAGTCACTAGGACCGTGCCCCTTTTCCAAGAAATGAGCTGTTAAGCGTGTCGCTTGTTTGCGGCATCGGACAGTACTCTTGTGTTCACCAATTCTTATTTTCGTTTTTCGAGTTGTCATGCCCACGTATCTCTTAGGGCACGGGCAAGTGATCATATAGATGGTGTTCTCACTATTGTAATTGGTGAATTTGCGCTGTTGCCATGGGCGCATGGTTCCGATGTCAACACTGGTGGACTTAGTTGTTTGGGGACATGCCGAACAATTACCGCAAGGATGGTTCTGTACCACCACTATCACATAATTTGGGTCCTCCTTACCCAGGAGTTAGTACAAGAGAACAATCACACTGTGTAGAGTGTGAAGACTGTGTGAGTAAGGAGACTGATGTTATTTGTATCAGTCTCCTTACTCACACAGTCTTCACACTCTACACAGTGTGATTGTTCTTTTGTGATTGAGTACAGCCTCGGCTGTGGGTCTCTTTTTTTGAAAATCACAGGCATACAATCCTTTTTGTCTGTTTTGTAGCTCTGTTCTTGACTTTGTCTCGATTATTGAACACTCCCCTTTCCGCTGTAATCTCTGCAAGTGTTTGTGCGTTAAACAAACATTCACAATGGCCTCAAACAGTGGTCTAGCTTTTGAAGAAGCAGAGATTCAGAACATTCTAGATGAGAACCCTAGTCTATTGGAGAATATCCCCCTTGCAATAAGCACCACTGATGAGGGTTGGAACAAAATCTTGATCTTAAAAAAATCCCACTCAAGAACTACAGTGCACGGTATAGGGACGTGGCAACAGAAGAGGACGTAGAGGCAATTTTAATAACTTTGGCCAGAATCAGTTCCAACCTTTTTGGCAACCAGGCCCATGGATGTATGGTCCAAACTTTCCCCAAATGGGACCACCTTTCTTCCCTCCCCAGATGCAACAAGCCCAAGGACAGCAGTCTTTTTTAGGGTTAGGCCAGAGGACCAACAGAGGAAGAAGAAGACAGGGACAAGGATCCCAAGTCCGATGGACAACGCCGGTACAACAACCGACAATGGACTTGAGGAGTGGCAAAAAGATCCCACAGGGCGGAGCGGGAAAGAGCGGAACAACCGACCAACCAGTCTCGTGATCAATCTGAGCTCCCACTCACTGTCTAATGAAGAAGAAAACCTTCTCAACCGTGGGTTGGGTTTTGTGGCAACCCACGAGGGTGATCAATTCAACACTCAAGTTGAAATCTCCAAACTATTCAGGAAGGTTAGACTCCACTATTTCTTTGCGAAACAGAACCCTGGAGAAAATACAGAATCTGTTGTCAACACCGGTCTTAAAACACCATCGACCTTCGATCCCACGACTATTGGATTACCTACCAGAGTCCAAACTTTTGAAGAGGCGGTGGAAACAGACATTGATCTGCTTTTCAAAACAAAGAAATCAAGACCTTTTGTTAATTTACCCAACAAAGAAAGACTAGCCCTGCAGGCCTTAACAACCAATGAAGCAATCATAATAAAGCCTGCAGACAAAGGCGGTGCGATTGTCATCTTGGACAAAGAAACTTATAGACAGGAATGCCTTAGGCAGCTACAAGATCGAAAGTCATATCTACCTCTAAAAGACGATCCCACAGAGAGACTGAAGACCAAGATCAGCCAACTAGTGGAAGAGGCATCATCAGAAGGATGGATTACTCCCCAAGAGGGCCAATATCTATGTACCTCCCATCCATCGATCCCTTATTTCTATTGCCTGCCGAAGGTGCATAAACCACAGAGACCACCACCCGGGAGACCAATCATCTCTGGCATTGGATCCGTTTTGGAGCCATTATCCACATTTGTTGACTTCTTTCTCAATCCCATTGTCAAAGAGATGCCAACATACCTTAAGGACACGAAAGATATGTTACGACTACTTCCAAACATAAATTTTGACACCTCTATGGATCTACTTGTTTCATTCGATGTAGAATCCTTATATACATCTATTCCTCAAACAGAGACCCTGGAAGTGGTGGGTGGGTAACATACTCCAAGAAAGGGATTTGCAATCGATAACTCCAGTTGCCTTCATCATGGACCTAGCTAAGCTGGCGATGAAAGAAAATTATTTTAAATTCGAAGACACCATCTATCTCCAGACCTCTGGAACCAGCATGGGCAGCGTTTTCGCGCCCAGTCTGGCGAATCTATACGTCCATGTGCTAGAACAGACAAAAATATTGAATCAGGACAATCCCTACTATGTATCGCTTCTTGTTTGGAAGCGGTACATAGATGATATCTTTGTCGTATGGAGAGGCTCTGAGGCCAGCCTATTGGAATTCCATAGCTGGCTAAACAATTGCAATGAATTCCTGAAGTTCACAGTAGAATTCAGTAGAAAAGAACTGCCCTTCTTGGACCCCCTATAGTGGCAACAGATGATGGATTAACAACGGAGCTGTATAGGAAGCCCATGGCATGGAATGCGCTCCTCAATTTCGAGAGCTGTCATCCTAGAGCCCTCAGGGAAAACCTGCCCTTTGGACAGTTCCTGAGGCTCAAGAGGAACTGCTTCACCAAAGAAGCTTTTGAGAAACACTCAGAGACACTCTCCGAATATCTGCGTGAAAAAAACTACCCCGCGAAGATCATCCGCCAATCCAAGAAAAGGGCGTCAAACAACAACAGGGACGCCCTGCTGGACATTGCCACCCCAAAAGAAAAAACTAAAAGGATGACATTTGTGAATACCTTTCACACAAAATCGAACGAGGTTCGCAAAATCATAACCAAACACTGGTCTATTTTGAACACTAGCGGAGACACCTTACCCCCTCCACTATTTGCTTTTAAGAGAGGACCCAACATAAAAGATCATTTGGTCCACACTAGACCAAAAAGCAAATCGTCCAGACAAGTCGGCACCCTGTGGGATCTGCCTCCCGTACAAGGACACCATCCTTGCGGTAATTGTTCGGCATGTCCCCAAACAACTAAGTCCACCAGTGTTGACATCGGAACCATGCGCCCATGGCAACAGCGCAAATTCACCAATTGCAATAGTGAGAACACCATCTATATGATCACTTGCCCGTGCCCTAAGAGATACGTGGGCATGACAACTCGAAAAACGAAAATAAGAATTGGTGAACACAAGAGTACTGTCCGATGCCGCAAACAAGCGACACGCTTAACAGCTCATTTCTTGGAAAAGGGGCATGGTCCTAGTGACTTCACATGGACCATACTGGAACAGCCTACCATACCGGACCACTGTCCTGATATAGGCAAGTTTTTGTTTAGAATCGAACAGAAATGGGTCTATAAACTAAACAGTGACAAGGAGGGTCTCAATGAACCGATACCTTGGATGTCACTATAACGGGGTCCGATCCTGTCCGTAAGCAAATGTACTAAACAAATGGGTGGAATTATATCCCTATATCCCTGCACCACCGGCGATACCCTATTGAAAGAGAGATCCTTTCTTTTACAACAAAACATAAATAACTGAAATCTAGTATAACTGACTTCCTTCTGCTTTTTTGAAAAGAAACTACGATTCCCAGAACACACCACATCTGCTTGTCAAGCTTCACTGATATACCCGCCCTTTTCTCTCGTTCGGTGCCTCCCCAGAATAGCCCAGAGGGACGTTGGGAGACACCGACGGAGAGGTGAGTGTGTGAGAGGTCTTTAGTGGCAGCGTTGCCGGCCACATAAACGATAATGCCTCGATACGATCTCGTGGCTTTCTAACCCTAAACACCCGAGCGTGTCACTAGAAAACGCCCCTACCGGGTCTCGTGTGTATACGTGGCAAGGGATATAGTGGTTACATATTTAAATACTCGTAACGAGAAATTTTCACCTACTAAGTCCTTTACCTGTACTATTAGTAAAGACTCTTGACAAATAGACTTACCTACTTAATTGTTTAAATATAAAAATCAGCACTTCTTGCCTTGGTTTACTGAATCGGTTGAGTGTCTCTATAATTGTATTTTGCTAACAGAGCGGTGCTCCTTATTTACCTGAGCTGCAGCCAGGTGAGGTGAGGCGCCATCCCCACAAATACTGGGTGAGTGTTATCATGTCGATTAAACTGTATATACATGATCACAGGAATAGCGCAACTTGACAAATGTTGTTTTTCTCTTTTCTTTTTCCTTATCCATATGACTTTCCTAGATTGTGGTGGAGAATCAACACCTGACACCCAGGTGAAATTTTCCCTTTTATTCTTTAGTTCCTTATCACTAAATTATGCAAGCAGTAGCAACATCTAGGTCCTGATGAATGCATAGGATAACTCCCGCTTATATGCAGAAACATGTTGACCACTTGCTAGTAGATATTCTGTTAAATCTACTCTTCACTGTTCACCTGTTTTTAGACTTGGGGGTCTGAGAGAAACTAATAAAGCACTTATTCTACTCAGTTCCACCTAATTTTACTCACTACCACTCTTTTTCACTGCACTGCTTTCTTTCAGTTGTAACTATCATTTCAACACCATACCGATACCACCCAGCGAAACAAATAACATCAGCCTCCTTACTCACACAGTCTTCACACTCTACACAGTGTGATTGTTCTCTTGTACTAACTCCTGGGTAAGGAGGACCCAAATTATGTGATAGTGGTGGTACAGAACGGCAACTGATGGGAAAAATTCCTACCTTGGTTGCATGTTGAGCGTATGAGTAGTTGAATGGTTTTCACACATGAACAATATTCAATTCACAATCTAACCTGTAAGTCATATGATGGTCAGTCTAGAGTAAAAACACTTGGTTGTGACTCCTGGATACCTTTTGTTGATCAAAGCTAGGCAGCCACAGGGTAAAAAGTAATCAATCAGTTCCACTTGCCGGAAGGAAACTCTCTGATTTTGTTTTTCTCTAGACCCTCACTTGCAGGTTTTGTTTTTCTGAACCAAAAATAAGCTGTGTGTGACACAATAACAAGTCAGTCTGCTGAACATTAGATTTTTGAGGAAAGTGCTCCCACCGAGTCAGAATAAGCACTTTCATTAAACATTTCTTGTCAAAGAAAAGTGCTGATACAGCAGGTTGGCTGCTGGAGGGTGGAATGAAGGTGGGCCTTTCACCACCCTAGTTGAAGACAGAGAAGATCTGTAAAAGTTAGCCCATTAGGAAGCAGATATTTTAACGCTGCACTGCGACACCTACTGACATGTGCGCCACGTGCAACCAATAAGAAGCCTTCATTATTTCCTTTCTTCAGGGAGACCCTTTCTCGCGGCCAATATCAGCAAATATTGCGATCATTATGCTAATCTGCCGATTTTGCCAATTTTTCGTGAATCGCAAAATGCTGGAGGGTCTTTCTAGTGCTGTCTCCCTGTTGTGTCGTAGAGTTCCTCTAGGGTGGTAGCTCAGTAAACAGTGAGGCAGCAACTCCATCATGCAATCTGGTGTGAGTAAAGACTTCTGTGCCACAAGGATTGCCACTGTGCCTGACTGGTGCTTTGAAGAAACTGCTTTCTGCTTTGCTGAGCTGTCCTGCTACCTGCTGATATCTGTCCTGCTGGTGACAAGGACACGACCCATCTCATTTGACCCAGAGTGATTCCAAGGGCTTGGTGGCTTGCCCCCTGTTCTGAAGTTTCAGTGTCATCAAAGACTTCCTTCAAATCTGCTACTGCACCTGGACACTGCCATCTGTGAGTCCTGCCCTACCAAGTGGTGCCAATCCAGTCCTGGGCCTTTGAAAGGTGATTTCTGCTGTTCAGACCCATCAAAATCTATGCAGTGATGACTTTGTGCCAATCAGAATTGACACATTGCCATTTGAGGATGTACCATGTTACAACGCATACCATTACGACTACCTACTGTTACAACGCGACCATTACAACGCATACCATTACAACGCATAGCGCTTTGAGGTGCTGGATAGTGGTAAGTATAATTTACTATTCTAACTCCAGTCCCCGTGGACACTAGGGAAGGTGTTGGATAGTAAATTATACTTATTCCCTATCCTAGAGCGCCCCCCAGCGCAATGCGTTGTAATGGTATGCGTTGTAAACATTGCGTTGTAACAGTAGGTAGTTGTAAAAGTTGCGTTGTAACAGGTGTATACCCCATTTGATGCCAACACAGAAACCGATCAATGTCATTGCTTCATCAGACTGCGCGGCTCGATGATGATGAACAGCGTGGCTCGACGACGATGCAGCACAGCTTGACAACAACGCATCTCTTGCATCGCAAAGATGTTCAACACCGAAGCCTTCATCAATGGTACAGATCAGCGCTGACACTTTGACTCCATCCATAGGATCAAGGATGATGCAGCACCTCCACGACTTCCCGGCTCGAGTCTTCGACGTCGACACTTGCTCCATCCAAGATACTTTGTCAGCGGGACCTGCATGAGTCCTGTAGCCGGTCTGCCTCCATCGCGGTCTGCCACAACTTTGGATTAACTCAGGTCTATGCGACCTCAAATAACCCCTTAGTGCTACTGACTTCTTAAGCTCTATTTTTGGTTTATTCTTTAAAAATGTATAACTCCGGTTGTACTTATTGGATATTGGTTGTTTTGGTCTTGAGTTACTCATAGAAATTTTCTCTATTTTTCTAAACCTGTGTGGAGTATTTTTGTGGAGTTTTCATTTTTTTCTGTGTGTTTGTGTGTGTGTCTGTGTGTTTCACAAATGCTTCTTTAGATAAGCCTGACTGCTTTGAGCCAAGTTATTGGAGGGTAAAAAGAACAGATGATGGACAGAATGCTGAAGGAATCAAACATTAATCCCCAGTCACAGATATGGGTTTAAACCATCGCTTTTTGCTCAACACTCCACCCCTGTTTGGACCCAGCCATGTGAAAATCAGGCTTGACCCTGTTCCCCATGCAAACAGTCCAACCCGAACTGCGAGGTCAGGTCCTCCCTGGATCTGACCAAGTATCCTGGGACAGGTTTCAGGATATCACCCCATATCAGCCAGATTAGCTCGAATCCAGTGGCACAGTGAGCAAAGGACCCATGTCCCGGCATACCCTTCTCACTTAGGGCAACAAAAGCAGATGGAACAGATAATGGACGTAATGCTGAACAAACCAAAAAATCACCGTCAGTCACAGATCTGGGTTTAATCCACTGTATTTTGGCTCATCGCGCCACCACAGTTTGGACCCAGTCATATGCAAGCTACCAGAGGGTAGGTTATCTCTTAGTGTGTATCTAGCTTACCCTGACTAGGATTGTGGTCCCTCCTTGGACAGGGTGCATGTCTCTGTTCAGTTTCTAACATTAACAATGACTTAATATAGGAGGTTACACTCACAGTTGGAAATGCCACCATGCAGTGTTGTGTTGTTATCAAAGATACTACAATGTATGAGTGACCACGATGATTCTATGGATATTGTGATTTGCTATAAGTCGATGTATTTCTCCTGTGTTAATTATATTGTTAGAAAATCAATAAAAAACATTTTTTAAATCAGAGACAAATGTCTTTGCAAGTGACCAGGGCTCTCACTAAAAAATATTCCGTTGAGGTTTGAATTCCTTTCAAACACATCATTAAGTCTGTCCAAAGAATCACCTGGTGCCTCATCCTTATTTTGCTTGTAATGTTGTTCTTAGTCGAATCACTGTTCACAACTCTGGACTAGCATTCTGCAGAGCCACTTTTGCAGCATTCAGCTTCCCATTGTTCCCAGGAGCCACCCTTGCGTATGACCCTCACTTAACCAATCTTTCTCTTTACCTTATTTTCACTTTGAGTTATAATAACTGATTCACATCTACCCACGTGGGTGCATACAGCTCAAACACACTCTGTAGGTCTTCCCGACACTGGGATGGATTTTCCTGAATGCAGGTTAATTATTTCTTTATGCTCATTAAATTAGAAGTGGTTCTAGGGACAAGGGGCGAGATGTACGACCCATTTTTGCATGCGCAAACGGGTTTGCAACCTGTTTGTGCATGCAAAAACCTAAAAGGCCATGTACAAACCCTATTTAGTGAGTCGTAATTTATTTGTGACCCATTAAATAGAATTTGTAACTCGCAATTAGGAAGGGGCATTCCAAGGGCATCCCTTTCTAATTGTGACTCGCTACCCTATGTAAGAATGTTTTGCGAACGCAATTGCTGTCGCAAAACAATCGCAATTTACCGCCCTCTTCAAGAGGGTGTTAATGCAATCGCAAAAGGGAAGGGGTTGCAAATGCAGGGGAAAATATTTTTTAGGGGCAGGCAGTGGTCTCAGGGACCACTACCTGCACTTAAAAAATTAACCGAAAAGGTTTCAATTTATTTTTTTAATGAATCCCGTTTTCCTTTAAGGAAAATGGGTTGCATTTTAAAAAAACTGCTTTATTTAAAAGCAGTCCCAGACATGGAGGTCTGCTGAGTCCTACGCGGTCCAGTGAATGGGCCCCCACCGGCTGAATCTGATACACATAACTCAGTGACCCAGCGTGATCACGATGGCACTGGGCTAAGGACACGGCAGACTGCGGTGCTCTCGCCGTTGCCCACAGAACTCACAAGAAGGAAAGTATTGTCGTATTGCCCTGCGCCTAGATATTTGTGGCCCCAGGTGATGATCGTGCGCTGGACCGCTCATGCATGATTTGGCCCCCTCTGCGGTGCCCCGGCACTGGTCATCGCGTGACATTGGTTTGTCTCGCTGATCGTTGTTTCTGCTTGGAGACTATATACTGTTGACATAGGAGGGAGAAGATACGGAGATATAAGCAAAACAATGGTAGGCGCCTAACATCGTTTTGCTTATATATGCAAATTTGTGTAAAGCAATCTTTACATTATGTTTTGAAAACTTTGTCGTGTATGGTATTCTGTTTGTCCATACAAAAAGGAAAAGATGTTGTATACTACTTGTAAACAGGTCTAGAATATTAGTAGTATTAATGTTGCAATGTTGCATCTTTGAATTGACCATAATAAATAATGGTACATGGTGATAATTCCATGCATTGTTTAACGTGTGTTCACTTGTTGTGACTAATTAGAAATTAGAAACTATTACAGAATAATTCCTAAGGGGACACTTTTGTATTTCTGTTATCGATCATACCCATTCCTCGTGGGATAATTGGGTGGCTCTGTCTGGTTTAAGACCACGTACAAATAGCAATCCTCCAAGAGATGCACTTGCACAAGCCAGAGGTGACACGATTGCAAAGGCACTGGAGGGGTCAATTACATGCAACGGGCTATTCGGCGTATGCTCGTGGGGTTTTGGTGTGGGTAAGACCAGGAACTCCTTTCATGATGGTAGACTCCTACATAGACACAGAGGCTAAGTACGTCATAGTTAGGGGTGTGTTGGACGGTAGGCCGATCATACTTAAATCGCTGTATGCGTCCAACACTGAACAGACAGCCTTTTTGGAATTGATCTCCCATAAGCTGGCCGAGTGGCATGATGTTTTCATGGTATAAGGCGGCGACGATAATAGTGTACTGAACGTTTCGCTAGACTGCTCCTTTCCTACCCTGCCTGGCACAGCCACACACACTTCAGCAAAAACGTTAAATCATTGGGTTGCGCAATGGCACTTATCTGACTCTTGGCGCCACCGAAACCGGCAGGATAGAGTTCAATACTTTGATGAAAATGCGGGCACAGCTTCGTCGCCACTTTTGGAGTGGGACGCTCTCAAGGTAGTCATGAGGGGGCACTGTTTGGGTGCACAGGCAGGTATAAGAGTACAGCTGAAAAAGGAATTCACCACTTTAGGAAGAAAGCTGCCGTCTAGCGAGCAAGAAGCAACTGAGGGGTCCCAAAGACAACTTGACTACCACAGAGAGGAGCATGCACGGTTGTTAGAACGGTTGCAATGTCTTAATTATTCTGCACATTCGGCATGGATGCACCACATGGGGGACAAAGCAGGGAAACTGCTCACGTGGCTCATACGCCAAGATGAGTCATCGACCCCTGTTGCATCTGTACGCATGGCCAATGGGGGCATAGCGTACACACAGCGGGACATACCTGGTGAGTTTGTGGCTCTTTACTGGGACTTGTACAAATCTCGCACACCGGCTACACCCATGGAGCTACAGCTCTATCTTGAGGGAATAGACCTACTGCAACCTAAGAGCAGAACTGAATGACCCTCTAATTTTGGAGGAAGATTGGGACTGCATATTATCTCTGTCCAACGAGAAGTCACCAGGACTGGATGGACTGCCGACTGAATTTTACACGGCTTATTCTCATATATTAGTACCACAGCTGCTGAAAGTGTATGAGACCACAATAGATGACTCCACACTTACCGGCACACAAAACAAAGCTCTGCTGGTGTTCCCGACAAAAACCCTGAATCTCTGGGTTCCTATCGCCCACTAGCACTTCTCAACACTGATTACAAGAATTTTACATCACTACTTGTTAAGCGTCTTTCACCCTTAGTGAAAACGCTAGTACTCCCCGACCAGAACGATTTTGTCCCTGCCAGGAGTACTTCACACAACATCCGTAGGTTCTTCCGGGTACAGCAGTATGTGTTACATAGATGGCCCGCTCTGGTTGCCTGGTATTGGACCTGGAGAAGGCCTTTGATTCGCTGGAATGGCCTTATCTGATGGCAGAACTGAGAAAATACAAGCTAGGCGATCACTACTTGAGCATGGTTCAACTACTATACCAGCAACCCACTGTTCGGGTCCGAACCAGTAGGCTCGTATCGGACCCCATTAGAGTGAGGCGAGGGACACGCCATGGATGCCCACTGTCACCTCTGCTCTTTTCTCTAGCCATGGAGCCGCTGCCGATGTTGCTTCGCAGGGGTAGTGAGGTGTGGAGAATACAGTTGGGGGTTGGGATGCATGCCATTTCTCTATAAGCCGACGATTTGCTATTTTATGTGCGCGACATTACTGACATTCCCACGTCCGTAGCAGACACGCTCAGGGCCTTTGAAGAGATGTCGGGTCTCCAGGTAATCTGGGCCAAGTCGGAGGTTTATCCCTTTAGTGTGGACACAGTTAAAATGGATGTGCTCCCTAATGGCTCACTTGTTCCATGGTACCCCCAGCACCTTTCGCTATCTTGGTTTCTTCATATATCGGATGCCTGATGATTTCCTGGACGGCAATTTGACAAGAGCAATTTCGGCTGTAAGGGCCAAGTACAATTTTGGAAGTCACTCCCACTGAATGTTATGAGCCGGATTACCCTGCTGAAGATGATTGTCCTTGCCAAATTATTATATTACTTCTCAAATCTCCCGATCTATGTCCCAACTAAAGTCTTCTGAGAGTTGAAGCGCCTGTTCCGAGACTTAATATGGAAAAAAGGCAGGCCCCGAGTTGCACTGTGGAAATTAAATGCCCCTACCAGTCAGGGAGGATTGGCTTTCCCCAACATAGAGCTGTACTATATAGCGGCCCAGCTACAATGGGTGACAAAGTGGCTAAGTGGCAAGAGTTTGGAAGACACGGCAACCTTGCAACAGCCATGGACCCAATCCCAAATCTATCATTTATTCCATCCCGCTGCCATGCTCCCACGGCCATCCCAATTACACTTAGGACTGGCGCGCATAAGTGCTACAGGAGGAGCTCGCATCTCACTTGCACGACCATCCCATATGCTCTGATTCTACCACTCTTAGGGACGCCTAGGGGGAGGATGGGCACCTCCGAGGTGGCTCTTACACATTGGCATACAGCGGGTATAGACACCCTGGGCGACTTATACAGGGATGGTGCACTATTAACTTTTGAGGCATTGGCAGAAGACACTGACTTGCCAGCAGGGCAATTCCTATTGCACACTTCCCTCACAACGGCCCTTTCGGCATTCTGGGGAGATCTGACGGCTGAGACACCAATACATCTGCTACTACAGTACTTCATGTAATGGGGAGGGATCACATATAGTACACTGGTTGGTGGCAGCTGTACTCACACACACACACTGCAACCGATGCTGAATCTCCGCACCCGCTGGGAAGCGGACAGAGGCCTGCCCTGGACTGACAAGAAATGGGCCGCCGTCCTGGCTGCAGGGCCGGCCCTAGGCATGTGCAAAGTGTGCACCTGCACAGGGCCGCCAAACCCCAGGGGCCGCCACGACGAGGATCGGAAGGATTAATTACATCGTGGCACTGGCGGCCCCCTGGCAGGATTTGGCGGCCTCCGGCTCCGACCCTGGCTTCCTGACAACCCATGCAAATGACACAGAAGGGCAAACATCCCTACAATTCCACGTGGAGCCTGATCTGCTGTTATTACACAAAGTAGAGCGCCCTAGTTTTGTGTGGAAACCTAGCTTCAAACTAATGAATACCGGCGAAACACTGGGCACAATGTGTATCACGTGATATCTTGCCACATAACATGTATTTCTGCAAAATTAAACATATTATGCGATAATGCTGGGTGGTTTGTGCACAGAAAGATTTGTACTTAGGGGTGTGCCTCGAGGACCAGGGTGACACGAGAAATCAGTTGGTCACAATGTGTTTTAAATTGTGCAAAAAGGCGTTTTTAGCACCAATGTAGCTGAGACATCGTCCTTGAAGCATAGCAAATTACATCACTGCACATGTTGTCTTGTTCGTAAAACACTGCAGATTTCCAATTGCACATGTGCTGGTACCCATGGGTCTGAGTTAAAGAAAACGGCACACGCACATAAATTCCTGTTCATGTCTTTTAGCACTGCCCTAATCCAGTTTGGAGGAGCTCACCTTAAACTTCCCTGGTTTCTTTCCGTCTCAGTGCCTGCCTGTCCTGCGCCTACAATACACTGCTCTACAGGGCCTCGTCCCCTGATGGGACAAGAACCGCACATAGGCATTCCATAGAATACACTTACCTCGTCTCATGCCTAGAGCCGGTCACTGAAGAAACGGTTAACTGACAGTATTTACTTTGTGCCTACGCTCACATATTCCCTCGGTTATTATCCTATGCTAGTTTATTTATGGAGTTATTTCCACTCATGTCTTAGGTTGTAGTTTAACTTCTATGACATCACTTACGGAATTTCTAGTTCCTGTGTACGGCGCCAAGCCTTTTTTTAAATTTTGTTTGATTGATTTTAGTTGCGCTAAACAATGACAAGCCGTCTGCACTATGGATTTCAAACAGCGACGTGTAGCAAACATCCACTAAATGCGTCAATACCACCACATGGTATTTTCGCTCATTGTTTTACTACAAATAAAAAAACAACAACATACGACCAAGTCTCTTCTAAAGTTACCAATATCTTCATTGTGATGTCTGACCATAAAAAAATTGAAAAGATTACAGTCAACAAGCACTTAACAGTATAGGACAGAAATAAGATTCTTCTAAGCCCACTTTTGTGATAGCATAAGAAAGATGTGACACTATGTTGGCTATAATTAGGCACATGAGTAAAGTTTTTTGTTAATATCTACAACTTCAAACATCCCCTTTCACATCTTGAAAACTTTCACATTAAGCGTCTACTCTACTCCTTATGAACACATTTCCTCACTAGACCCTAGGTTACCCATCCCGTCGGAGAGTGCTAGGGTTAAGGCTAGATTGGGCACGCCAGGCATGCACACCAAGGGGCAGATTTTCTTTATCGCAATGCAGCACAGCAACAAAAGTTACTGACCTGCACAAGGGTGAGATTAAAGCAGCACAGAGTGGTATATATTAGATATGGCCTGCTGCTGCTCACTACTCGCTCGTCACATTACTTGTCCTGACCTGCGTCCCCAGGGCAGCAGTGGGCGTGGCAAACACAGGGAGGTCAAAATTACTATTCTAACTCCATGTTTTTCATTTGCCTGCATATCCTAAAGTCAGTTTTTGTATACATTGTTATGTATCATTTTAGGAACCTAGTGTAATTTTCCCGATTAATGCCCTTTGCCCTTATATAGGTATAGATCTCCATATCCTTATATAGGCATAGAAATCATAACCAATGACCGATTATTTCTCTGTGGGGGGTTGTGGGGGTCCGGGGCCCCTGTCATGGCCCTGGCACTGCAGCTGTCTGTGCGCCCAGTCCCTCATGTCGTGTGTCACAATGCCCTCCTCCTCCTAAATTGTATAGTTCTGAGACGAATTCGGAAGGGTAGGAGCAGCCGCAGGTACTGGTCAATCATCTAACGACTTTTCTGGATGTATTATTAAAACACCTTCCTGAGCTCCGCCCCGTCCGGACCCCCTCTTCCGGGGCCCCCACCTACGCTCCCTGCACAGGGCCACCATGAGCCTAGAGCCGGCCCTTCTGGCTGGTTCTTCATATATATAGAGAAGTTCTAAATTCAACCTAATACAAAAGTACACTATACAGAGAGCGTGCCTTTTACCCGACAACATAAACAGATATTTCAATATCGCCACATCTGCATTCCTGTGCTGTCGGCAGCTTAACGCGGACCTGCTCCACATGCTGTAGTCCTGCACTTCCCTCCTATTTTACTGGCAAGAAGGAGTCATGACCCTTGCACTGACACATCCCTGCTGCTTACATGGGAAATTTGTATATCAGGGATCCATGTCAGCTCCAAAAAGAACAGAGTCATGTCACTATTTCGTGACCTGGGGTTGATAGTTGCGAAGCGCTTAAATACAAAGAGGTGGAAGCACACCCACCCCCTCAGAGCCAGTCAGCTGGAAAAGATCACTCACGATATGGGCGCCGGCGGACATTACAACATTGCACATGGAGGAAACAGCGGAGCTCCCACAAATACCCCATAGCGCAATTCTGGGACACATTACTCACAGCCTTCAAGAACAAAGGAGATGGGGAGGATGATGAAGCTTAGCCTGTCGATATGTAACTCGTACACTAGGGATCCCGAGCTACAAGAGGTGTGGTATTTGTAGTTAGCAGCGCAAACCATTGTGAAATCCACATATAGCCCAAGCCCGCTATGGGAGACTCCCCTGGCCGTTGACCATCCACTTACACAGCAATTACGTTTACTACTCACATGGGTCTAAGACCCACCTTGGCGAGCCACCATATTGTCATGCACAGGATGCACAATTCCATTCCCAGTCATGCTATGTTAATTCTATTTGTTCTTTCTCGATGGCAGTTTCTTTATTATGTTGTTAGACTTTTGCAGATTAGATAATCATAATATATATCTTATTGGCACATTCCTTTATCCTCTTCTCTTTTTCTTTGCACCACCCCCTCACTGAAGTGCTGAAACGACTATGCATTTATATCTCCTGTGTACGCTAATGCCATGTGCGCCAGGTACCAACAGATTGGTTAAACCTGAAGGTGTTAGAATATGGCACAGGCGATATTGTATGAAGATTGGGAAATGCAGTGCAGCAGTGCGAACAGGGAGTAGCACACAACAATTTACCAGTAAATGCCTTCTGGAGGAACATGAATGCATCACTGTGTATTATAATTCCACTTCTGTAACACATTGTTGATATACACAGTGTTCTTATTGTGTTGCTTTGTATATGTCTGGATAATGGCTCAGATACTCCTGAATTGTTATGCAATATAAGAAAAGAAAAAATAAGAAAAGACAAATAAAGATATTTAAACAAAAAAAAAATGGAGGTCTGCTGAGCCCAGCAGGCCACCATACCTGGGAGGGCCAGTCCTTCTCAATGGGGTCGCAAATTGCGAGAGCCTCATGAATATTGATGAGGCATGCAATTTGCGACCCCCATTGAGAATCGCAAACAGTTTCTCTGACATTGTTGTACATGTCATTTTGCTAGTCGCAAATTGTGACTCGCAATTGAGCGCAATTTGCGACTCACAAATTAACATGGTCGTACATCTGGCCCATGGACCACAACTCTTCCTCCTTTCACTGCTTGGTAGTGCCTTAAAGGGAGAAGGGTGGAAATGGATGGACTCTCATCATCGCTGTCACATGGATGGGAAGAAGGGCGATGCCTTCTAGACAGCCATTTTGCGATCTCGCTCAAGCTTTCAAGAGAGGTCATAGGGTTCCATTTCAGCAATCCCTATGCCCTAGGGCAGAACACACATGGGCACTAGACCGATCCATAATAGTTGAATCAGCCTCCGGCCTGGTGGTTGTACAGCCAGGGAACTCCATTGCAGCGCTCTCTTGCTCATTACATTCTTGTGCTCTGGGTGCTGGTGGTCCCGCAGGTGCGGCTCCATTTCCAGGTGCATCACCCACTGCACAAGGAACATGTCCAACAAATCTACCTCCCTTGTGTTTTCACAATCCTTCCTTTCTCTTGTGGTTCAGTGATCTGCGGGAAAAGATAGGAAGGAGGCGGAGCAGTTAGAGCACAAGCCCTAATGTTTACATTTGTATGCTTTCTCAGGCAATTTAAGTAAGAGTGTCCATTGCTCAGCATCTATGCTATTCCTATTGTCATTCTGCTTCTTTTGTAGATCAGCTAATCATTCTATATCAAAGGGTCCATACTCTGGAAAGGACTTCGTCCAGTCCTCGTGAGTGAGTCCCACCCTCTCTTCTAAACATTTACAGATGTGTTTACCATATTATAGATACATCGTACAGACAAGAGTCCCTTTTGGTGGGGCTCACTATGTTTAGACTGTCTGGTCCCCATTTTCAATTCTCTCACACCCGGGTACCAGGGAAGGGGTCTATGGGCCTTGTGCCCACAGCTCATCCTGAGGAGGACGGTTTCAAAGGAAATGGGAAAATAGGATAGGGTTATCTCCAGTTCTATTTCTTCTAACTGATTTCATGGAGAGGGATAGTGTAAGTATTCTGCACTCACACTCAATGACCTCCATGAATTCGGTCTACTTCCAAAGGCGCTTGTTAAGTATTCGGAGTGGCTAGATCAGTGGATCTCAATCTCTCACATGTTCATCCTTCAAGGGTCTGTGCTCCAGATCCTGCCACTCCTGCCTATCGTCGGTCGCTGCTACTGCACTTCTTCTAGAGTCTTTTTGCTCTATATTTTGGGTTCACATTTTTTTCCTTGAATACGTTTTATTGGCTTTTTCTTTTCTTTTAAGCACATGCCCAGTACAGCATGATTAATGCAGCCAAGTACAATCTGTGTACAAAACATGCTCAAGAGAATTGAAAACAAAACCAGTACAATATCTATGCATGGGTGATAGGAGAAGAACTCAGTGGTGTCAGCAATTGAGGAGGAAAGGAACATGTCTCTTTTGAGGTCATTTGCATTGAATAAAAGGTACAAAGAACAATATAGGATGTCAATAAGAAAATACAGTTCTGAAAAACAACTGAACTGGGTGAAAAGCATAAGGAAGGAAAATAATAGAGGGTAGCATGCCAAACAGTGGCTGTGCAGAGGCATATGTTGTGGTCGACTGAGTGAGGAATAGTGTCCTGCGATAGCACTGATAAGCGACATGAAGGAGAAAGATGTTTGGTGGTGGAGCCCTGGCAAGTGGGTGAAATAAGGACAATATATGCTCCAAGTCCCAGGAGGGGAGAAGTGAGGCGGGGTCAGCAAGGTTTGTGCCAGCAAACCAGCATGACACCCACTGAAGTTGGGAAGCCAAGTAGCAGTGCTCAGAATTGAGGACACTGAGTTTACTACTGTCTGTTGGGAGACAGCTGGGTTCACATTGGTAATCATTTTCTTTTTCTTCTGCTTACCCAACCATTCTCTTCCTTCTTCTCTTACCCAGGTGGCCTTTGTGTACACCTTCTTTGACAATACCTTAGCCACAAATAATATAAGGCATGCAAGCAATAATCAAATGGTAAGCACTGTACGACTTTACCCAAAAATTCTGGTTCAATTCACACTAATTCTTTTAGCCAATTCGTCAGGTCCAGCACTGGGCCGTTCTCCACCCTAATTCCCCTGGAGACACTTGTGGTGCTCGGTCTAGCAGTCCCTGCTTTCCCAACACCACAGGCACCAAAAATAAAACACACGTCATACCCTGGACTCTGGGTCATACCCTGGACCAAATCTTTCATAATTTTGATCTTTTGGCTAGCTCACCCCTTCCCATTACCTGGTTCGTTAATTTTATTGATACCTCTGTCACTCCAGCAAACACAGGGCAAATGGCTCCAAATGGTATAGCTTTCCTCAAAATAGACATCCCTAATCTATCTGATGCCCTCAACCGCTCTATTCCAGAGCTGTCTGGAAATGCGGAGTCGGACACACTTCGTATAGATTCTTGGTTCCGTACCAACATCGAGGCAGCAGCCCCAGTTGTTACCTGAGCTTCCAAGAGACTAGTCCTTTTAGCCCCCTGGTTTACTGATCATCTCAGAGATAGTAAAAGGGACCATAGAAAAAATGGAGTGGAAATGGCGCAAATCATACCTCCCTGGGGACAGGAAGGTTTATAAAGGCCACCTAAAAATGTACCATACTCTAGAAAAAAGACCAAAATAAACTTCTTTCAAACCAAGATCGAAAGTGCCTAAAATAGGAGCAAGGAAATATTTAGGGTAGCTAAGTCCTTCACTTCACCAATAGCCAGCTCGTGTGCAGGGCCACGTGCAGAAGAATGGTCCAAGCAGATCGCTCAATTTTCATCTAACATCTCAGAAGCGGAGCTTCACCTATATCTTAGGGTAAACATCAAATTTCTTATCTTGGAGCCCTCACCCAAACATGCTTTTTTCTGAGCTCCAATTGGAAGCCTCTTTAACCCTTCTCCAAAGTATCAAGTCAGGTTCTCCCACAGATCCTTGTCCTGATAATAAGCTGTCCCTAGTAGCCTCTACAATTAACCCGACTGTAAACCAGCTCTTTAATAACTCTCTTTCTACAGGTAATATGCCAAAACTTTGGAAGCACGCTAAGATTCTGCCATTGATTAAAAAGACTAATGCTGATCCAATGAACCCTGCCAATTATAGGCCGATCTCCCTGTTTCTGGCCCTCTCCAAAGTCTTAGAGAAGAATGTAAATAAAGACCTGCAAAAACATATTGAAGAGGGGAAGCTCCCTCATGAATCACAGTCCGGCTTTAGGACAAATTTCAGTGCGGAATCCGCTCTACTGGAAGTAACAGAGTTCATTAGGGGCAAGTTAGACGAGGAAGGAAAGGCCATTCGGATATTGCTTGATCTGTCAGCAGCCTTCGATATGGTCCCACATGAGAGGCTCCTAAACAGACTTAAACATTTCAGCCTGGGTGGGACTGTCCTCACCTGGATGTCCCCCTATTTAGGGAATAGATCCGAGGACATCTGGCTCCCACCATTCTCCTCTTCGGTTCTGGCCATCAATATTGGTGTCCCTCAAGGCTCTATTCTCAGCCCTACCCCCTTTAACATCTATCTTTCTCCACTGGCATCCACGGTTGAGGATGAGGGCGCCAAAATTGTCTCCTACACTTTTGACACTCAGCTTATCTTCTCTTGCAATAAAGGATCTGATTTTGATGGGCCTAAAATCAAGTCCTGCCTCACAAAGGTTTTCAATAGGCTTAAGGTCAACCAGCTCAAATGTAATTCGGACAAAACAGAAGTTGTTTTTTTTGGAAACCCAGAAACACTCGACTGGAGTTCCTGGTGGCCCAAGAATCTGCCAACCCCACCTAAAGAAAAAGCAAAAAAATGTAGGAATTGTCATTGACAACTAAGCATGGGCGGAAAATCCGTTTCGCTCGCGGATTTTGCGGATTTTCGGTAAATTCGCAATCCGCGAGATTCGCGAATCTCCCGCAAAATCCGCAAATCCGCGAGCAGCGGATTTTATGGCTTGCTCGCACTGTTCGCGTGAGTTTGCGGCTTTCCAGTACAACTTCGCGCCCCGCGAATAAGCGCTAAATTGCAGAAATACGATCTTAGCAAAACTGAAACTACTTACCAGGTTCAAAAGTTCAGGCTCATCATTAGTAGCCATTTCCTGTAGTGCTTCCTGAGGGGCCCCTCCAGAGTTCAGTTGCCAGTTGCAACTATTATGTGACCCTGCTCTGAACCTCAGAATAGTTACATATATGCCACAAAGGTCCTGAATTACAGCTAAGGGAGACAAGCAGGAGCCAGGCTGGAAGTTCAAATCCATTAATCAGCCCCTAATTCATTATTGTCAGTTGGGGCAGGGCAGGTGTTGTAACTAATTTTGCAACAATGAAAGCACTTAGCAAGTGCAAAAGATCACTAATCAGGAAGCACTAAGGAAGCAGGTGCCAGCTAAAAAAATATTCTGTGACACATTAATCAGCCCCAAATTAATTCAGGTCACTTGAGGCAGGGAAGGTGTGCTTTGCTTTGCCACGATAATGTAAAACTGGACAACCAGAGGGTGCTGTGATGAAACAGAGGGTGGCATGGGTGGGCCAGAGGGTGGCATGAGTAGTCAGAGAGTGGCAGTGGTGACAGAGAGTGGCAAACACAAAAAAAAAAGAAGAATCCGCAAATTCGCGAGAATTCGCGGATTTTGCGGATTGCGAGTTCGCAAATCCGCAAAATTCGCGAACGCGAGATTCGCAAAATTCGCCCATGCTTATTGACAACACACTTTCGATGCGTTCTCAGATCTTAAACACCCGCGCTGGCTTCAGTACTCTCCGAATGTTGAAGACATTTCTGCCACTACTACCTCTCAGGAGCAGAAAGATAGTGGTGCAGGCTTTAGTGACATCAAAACTTGATTATATCAACTGCCTGTACCTTGGTCTCTCAAAATCCTTGACCCAGCGCCCACAAGTGGTTCAAAATGCAGCAGCCAGAGCCATCCTAAGATTTAATCCCAGATCTAGCATGACTTCAATACTCAAATCTCTTCACTGGCTCCGCATTAAAGAGAGAATAAACTTCAAAGCTCTGACCATCTTTTTCAAGGCGTTCCACAAGGGTGGAGCTGGATACCTAATTAAACGAATAAACCATTATTCTACTTCAGGACCCCAACGCTCTACCAACGCGAACCTGGCTGTTGTGCCAAAAATTTGCCTTGTCAGCACTGGAGGTAGATCCTTGAGGCTAAATGCTGACCTACTTTCATTTAGAAAGAATCTAAAAATGTGTCTTTTTAATTAATAATTGGCTTCTCCACTCCTCTCCCTCTGCTGTCTACGTGCCAGGAAACTCTAGTTTGAGTAGCTGTGCGATTTATCAAATACGGTATTTCATTTCATGTCATTTCAGTCATTAAGCCTGAAGTACAACTAGCTCCTAATGCAAAACAACCAGCAGCACAATATCAAAGACAATTGTCATTTCAGCTGACCAGGGCTCTCGCTACAAAATGATCAGTTGGCGCATAGAGCTAAAATACATAGAAATTTAGACTAGTAAGCATGTGTGTTAATTTAATATTATTCAATGGATTTTATTTACAGGATGGAAACGTGTTGCTCTTAGTGAAAACGTATCTTTTTTTTAAACACATTTAAATATATTTTGCCTCATAGACCACTCCGATGCTTCTTTGTACCACAGTAGGGGCCATGCGGCTGCATACACTGTATCATAATTCTGTGCCTGTCAAGAACTGATAACAGGAATGTAAACCTAAAGCAGATTTTACCTTTTTATTTCGGGTGCAACCTCAATATTCCTTGTGCCAAGAAACAATCAACACGGACCCTCGGAACCCGGGAGATAGCCACCACCATCCGTTCCCAGTACTCTCTAATCACAGGGCACTTTCAAATCATGTGATACAAATCCGTCCCACATTAGTGGACACTAATCTGATCTTGGCTAATATATTTTGCTGAGAATATGTGGGGTAAAGTAGTCCTAATGGAGTCAGACAGAAATAAAGCATTACTACAGCAGCGGGTCCTCCACTAACACAATGTTATTCTCATTTTATTTTTCTGTACTGAGGCGTGGTGGGGCTGGGCTGTCGTCACATCCAGCAGGGAGAGGATTGGTGGGCACTTAAGTGTGCATGATGGTTTGGTCGGCCGTCTTGGGCCGGCCAATCAGTCAAGAGCTCTTAGCATGTTCTCCACCGGCATGTATTACACATCCTGGGTGGAGAACATGTACAGGCACCCAGTCCTCGTCTGAGCACCAAACCACGTTGCTCAGACCATTCACATTGCTGCTGGCATGTTGGTGACAGCAGCATCATGATTGGCTAGGGGGTCTGTGAGCCTGGGTGCTGACAGGAGCCAGGAACCGATGGAGTAGAGGCGGTTTCAATTGAGCGAGCTTCTTCCCACACTTTCTTTAAAGGATTTGCTGGATAGAACATTCTGGGTACTCCCTAGCCAAGAAAGGCAGCAGTCCTCTCTCTAGGGATACAGTAAAAAAAGCTATACCCCGAAATATACACATCACTGCCAACAACCAGGTAGCCATGTTATGAGACAATTGAGTGATAGCAATCCCTGAAGGACAGCAGATGGACACTTCTGGGTTCCCTGTCTGATAAAACAGCCTGAGATTTTGTCAAGGACAAAAAGTGGTAAGGGTATGTTCAGTTTCCTTTTTAAATGCCTAAAGAAGAGTGACTTCTCTCAGTATCATCAGAATCACAATGCACAGAACATCACATACGAAAGGTGTCAAGTGTCACCTTAAGGGGGTCCTAATTAAGAAGAAAAAACACAAAGGTACAACACCGCTTTGACAGTTTGATAGTGCTTGATTGAAGTTGGACATTGATGTTGAAGTTGACAAGTCAGGTATCAAACTTCCACTGACATCAGGAAGAGAGAAGAGCCGGAACAAATAATCCAGAAGAAGAATCCAAATTGAATCCTGGAATCAAATTTGAAAGTCAAGGAGAAAAACAGAGAACAATTGGGTGATCAACAAAATATAAAATGGGAGAAAATGTGTTCTGACACATATTTTGCTCATGCTTTTTTATCTGTGATACATGATTCAAACTGGAACTGACATCACAGGAAATATTCAGGTTTTATCTTTGATTGGTTTTATTTTGGAATCATCAATAGAATCTTTGGACAATCCACCAACTTGGGAAGCGTGGTTTATATGCTTGAGATACCTTTCAAATCCTGGTTTCAGCTAAATAGGTGAAGAAGACCAAGTTTGATATCCTTTGTCTGCTGCCAGATTCCGCAGCCCCACTGCCATCTGTGCCAACTAATGTCTCTACCTGATTGTGGAACACCCCTCTAGGTGACCATGGTCTCAGAGTCACCAGCATGGCCCAGGCTGCTAGGATAACCAACTGTATTCTGGATGCTGCATCCAGTAACAAGAAACACTTCTTCTTTAACCTACGCATGTTTAGTTGCACACTTTTACTATTCACGGTTCAAGTGCACGTCACCATCATTACCCCGTGGTCCTCGTATATTGACACACGCCCATCTACTTTTTCAGATTATCCCCAGATGAAGGCCTTGTTGGCCGAAATGCATTGGGATATGTAAAGTTGGCGATTTGTGAATCATCATTAATGCATTTTGGGAAATGAAGTTCAATATTTTCTCAGAAGCCTTTGTGTTTTGAATGAACAATACAACCTGAGATTACATTGGAATTTGACTTGGATTATTGTCTTTATTGAACAGTTGGAGCCTCATTAGAGGACCATTGACCAGTGCCCTGGGGACATTCCCCACGTTTATGGGGATGCAATTAAGTTTGTATCCAGTAACACGCCATCGAGTGCTAAGTATGCCCACAGCCTTCTTATGATCAAGACCAGGGACTAGAACCCAGGGGGCTTAAAAGGTTCAGAAAAAAAACCCTGTGCCACTCACCCCCTTACATAAAGTTTCTTAAGTGTCATAGAGTCCCTGTGATAATACTAATTTTAGGAAGCAAGCCTGATCTGGTAAAACTCAGGGTCAGGCAAACTATAGGATGGACATGGGAAAGAGAGGATCTACTGCCATGAGACCTGTTACCTCATAATAAGAGATTGCTTATAAAAAATATAGGAAATACCTTACAGAAGCAACCACCAGGAGCCCAAGGGATCCCAAGAGGTTTATACAAAGCCATTGTTGAATGATCCTTTGGATTGGCCTTTTCTCAAGGTCTATCCCAGGGTTTTGAACAGCCCAGAACCTGGCAGGAAGCACAGCAGTCAGAACCACAGGAAGAACAACAGTAAGGCCCTCATTTGAATTCTGGGGGTAATCATGGTTCAGTCGCTTGCCAGAGTTACAGACCAGGATTACAGCTACTGTGATAAAAGCATTCTAAAAGGGCCTTATTACACAAAGTGCCCCTGGGGTGAAATGGTAATGTGCACCCACTTTCTGCAACCCAAGGATTTCTTTGTATTGCAAAAGGGGCTGCAGGCACTTGTGCAACCCCTTCTGTAATACAGAATGCTCCAAAGCACATGTTGCGCCAACGTGATCGCTAGAGGGCATTTTTTTATTAGAATAGGGGCCTTTCCCATGTAAATGAGGGAACGCTTTGCCTCTCTGCCCGTGCTGTGTTATTGACATGTGCAAAAAGAACAGATGTTGGACGAAATGCTGAACCAATCAAATGTTCACCCCCAGTCACAGATCTGGGTTAATTCATTCCAGTTTAGACACAGCCATATGCAAATCAGTCTTGACCCAGCTCCCCATGGGAACAGTCAAGCCCGAACTACCAGGCCAGGTCCTCCCTGGACCAGAAACAAGCATCCAGGGTCGAGTTTCGGGGTATCACCCCTCATCAGCCAGGCTAACTTGAATCTGGTGGCGTAGAGACCACGGGACCCATGTCTGGGCATATCCTTAAGCAACAAATGCAAAAAGAACAGATGACGGACAGAATGCAGAACCAATCAAACATTCACCCCAGTCACAGGTCTGAGTTATAGCCATCATTTTTTGCAAGCCATGCGATCCCAGTTTAGAACCAGCCATATGCAAATCAGTCTTGACCCTGCTCCCCATGGGAACAGTCTAGCCCAAACCGCCAGGCCAGGTCGTCCCTGTACCAGAAACAAGCATCCTGGTTCGGGTTCCGGGGTTTCACCCCTCATCAGCCAGGCTAGCTTTAATCTGGTGGCGTAGCAAGCACGGTACCCACGTCTGGGCATACCCTTCCACTCAGGGTGAAAAAAAGCAAAAAGAACAGGTGATGGACGGCATGCTGAACCAATCAAGCATTGACCCCAGTCATAGATCTGAATTAAATTCATTGTTTTTTTGCAATTCACGCCATTCCAGTTTAGACCAAGTCATATGCAAATCAGTCTTGACCCTGCTCCCCATGGGAACAGTCAAGCCTGAACCGCCAGACCAGGTTCTCCCTGGACCAGAAACAAGCATCCCGGGACCAGTGAATGTTTGATTGGTTCAGCATTCCAGCCATCATCTGTTCTTTTTGCATTTGTATTATTGACATGGGCACAAAGCAAAAAAGGAGCGCTCAAGGGGAGCACTGACTTCTCCCCACAAAAAGATGGGGCACAGTCAGTGCACCCTCCTAGAGTGACCATTGAAAGGGGGGAAATAAGATTCAATGATACTCCGCAGACATTCCCTTGCATTTGATTGTGGTCACTCACTGCATCCACCTACAGGGAGTTCTCTATCACCCTTTGCAAGGCAGACTGTGTTACCACCTGTAAAGGAAAGGCTAACCAGTTGCTTCAAACAGTTGGTCCACCTTCCTCTAATGTGTTACCCCTAGGGCAGGTGGGACTTTGAGGCTGCTCTGGGGGAATGCATTAACTGCAATTGGGTGCAATGACCAGGTATGTGCCCGGCACACCCCGTTAAAGGTGGGCCACAGTGCATATGAGACAGTGCAACCTTTACATAATATATCACCTTGTGTTTCTAAAAGCTGGAGAAATGTTCAGGTGGGAAACGGGCTGCAATGGAGTCAAATTGTAGGAGTTGTGTGTGGAAATACCCTTTTCCTTGTAAGTCGCCATTTTTCAAGGACGCTTTGAGTGCAAGTTGCAATACCATGATAATATTACATCTCAAAATAATTGATACCTATGTTATAGGTAATTCTAGGTATTAAAATACCACTTTTGTATTCCCTCACTATATTGAATGAGGCCCATACATGTACATCACAAGTAGGGGCAACTGGCTATGGCTTGGGCCCTGCGGCCTCTCCTACTAATTGTTCTGAGTGAGCAGGATTCCCTATCCTAGTGGTCTGCCAGGAGTATGCTTAGATGGTCTTAGCTCCGCCATTGAGTAGCCCAATGTCCCCCCAAGTGGGTCCATTAATCTGCACTCCCTTTGCTGAAGAACTATTTCCATACTCCCAGCTAGCGTGTGAGCCCCTTGGGTTGTGATACACAAGGCACTGGCTCCTGGAGATAGGAGAATCTCTGGAGTGCTTTGGAGCTAATAAGGCTGAGTTAAGAGTGCATATGACTCACAGAAGGCTTATCAGAGCTCGTAACAGTATCAGAAGACGTCCATGTGGCTCTGAAACCAGTGCTGGATTAAACCCTGTGGAGGCCCCTAGGCAGTGGAAATTTTGGGGCCTCGCTCATTATCTCCCAATATGTTTTTAATTTTACCAATCAACAATTTTAATAAAGCAATTTTACAACACATAACTAAACAATAACAATTATTAATGTGTTTTGTTTCTTTAAGTTCATTCATTTTTCCTATCTTTTGGGAACAATTTAAAAAAGCTTAATTGTAATTTACTTTCAAGATAAAATCAATATTATTTGTATTCATTGTCGAGGTACCCCTAAAAGGAGTGGGGTCCATAGGCCGGTACCTACTTTGCCTATTTGGCAATCCGGAACTGTCTGAGAGTTCCCCGGCAGGATCACAACCTATACCCACTGAATGTAACCCACAAATTAACGAGTGTTGGCTCTGATTTTACTGCGTCAATGGAAGGGAATCCAGATTTTCCGCAGTTGTTGGACTGGTAAAATTCCAAAGGAAAGCACTTTGTCGTGTTTGAGGGTGTGGGAGTGTTCAGTGGTGTAGCAAGGGGGAGGCGGTCCACCCCTGGCGGCACGAGATTTGATGGCAGCAGCATCGCCATGCCCAGCGCTACGAGGCCTTCAGTGCTACGAGGCCTTTGGGTAGTAATGCGCTTTATAAAACCCACTTTCATTTCATTTCATTTCATTACCTGCCGTCTCGGGCAGCAAACACAGGGACCACCACAGGCGGCCAAAGGGCTAGCTAAGCCACTGGGAGTGTTCTTGGAAGCCTTGTGCCGCAAACACCCATGATCCAGATCACCAGGGCAGTCCTGATAGACACTACATAGTGTACTGCCCCAGCTCTGACTCCCCTAGCTCAGGGAACTGCACCATGCAAGGTGACTCTGATTTCACTCTAGAGGGGCACAAGGCCTATGTACTCGGTGATGCCAGCGGTCAGGGCTGTTCCTCTACAAGCAGGGGGGAGAATAGAAGAAGTGTAGAAAGAGGATTTACAGAACAGAGAAAAAGAAAGGAAGTGAAGTGGCCAGCCTTAACCACCTGGTCTTTCATCTCTGTCATTAATTCTGTTACTGACTTTGGCCATGCAACCCTGCAGGAAAGTAGCTGCAAGTATATGCCACCCTTTAGGTGAGTGCTACTCAAACAAATGATGGATGGAATGCTGAATGAATCATACATTCACCCCCAGTCACGAGATCTGGGTTAAATCCATTGTTCTTTTGCTCACCATGCCACCCCAGTTTATACCCAGCCATATGCAAATCAGTCTTGACCCTCTGCCTCATGGGAACAGTCCAGACGGAACTACCAAGCCAGGTCCTCCCTGGACCGGAAACAAGCATCCTGGGACCGGTTTCAAGTTATGTCCCCCTTCTTCAGCCAGGCTAGCTTGAATCCAGTGGCACACTGAGCAAGGGACCCTCGTCTGGGCATACCCATCCCTCATAAGGTGAAAAGTGCTACGCAAAAAAATGACGGACGGAATGCTGAATGAAACATACATTCACCCCCAGTCAAGAGATCTGGGTTAAATTCATTGTTCTTTTCCTCACCATGCCACCCCAGTTTAGACCCAGCCATATGCAAATCAGTCTGGACCCTGTGCCTCATGGGAACAGTCCAGACCGAACTGCCAAGCCAGGTCCTCCCTGGACTGGAATAAAACATCCTGGGGACAGTTTCAGGGTATGTCACCCTTCTTCAGCCAGGATAGCTTGAATCCAGTGGCACAGTGAGCAAGGGACCCACGTCTGGGCATATCCATCCCACACAGGGCGAAAAGTGCTACGCAAACAAATGATGGACAGAATGCTGAATGAATCTTACATTCACCCCCAATCAAGAGATCTGGGTTAAATCCATTGTTCTTTTGCTCACCATGCCACCCCAGTTTAGACCCAGCCATATGTAAATCAGTCTTGACCTTGTGCCTCATGGAAACATTCCAGACAGAACTGCCAAGCCAGGTCCTCCCTGGACTGGAAACAAGCATCCTGGGACGGGTTTTAGGGTATGTCACCCTTCTTCAGCCAGGCTAGCTTGAATCCAGTGGCACAGTGAGCAAGGTACCCACGTCTGGGCATACCCATTGCACATAGGGCGAAAAGTGCTACGCAAACAAATGATGGACGGAATGCTGAATGAATCATACATTCACCCCAGTCAAGAGATCTGGGTTAAATCCATTGTTCTTTTGCTCACCATGCCACCCAGTTTAGACCCAGCCATATGCAAATCAGTCTTGACCCTGTGCCTCATGGGAACAGTCCAGACCAAACTGTCAAGCCAGGTCCTCCCTGGACCAGAAACAAGCATCCTGGGATCGGTTTCAGGGTATGTCACCCTTCTTCAGCCAGGCTAGCTTGAATCCAGTGGCACAGTGAGCAAGGGACCCACGTCTGGGCATGCCCATCCCACATAGGGCGAAAAGTGCTTTAGGTGAGGGCTCTCTTCTACTCCTAAGCCCTGCCCTCATATATATGTAATCTTCTTACCCCCATTCTATAAAAAAACAAGCTTTTCTAGACAACCATCCTTTGAAGCATTTGCAGTTGCAGCCGGCATGACTCACAGGTGGGAGGGCGGGGAGTTGCGTGGGGAGGGAGTCGCTCAGGGGGGGATTTAATTTTAAATACATTTAAATAAACTTAACTTAGCTTCGCAGCCCGTTCCAGTCCGGTACTGCGTTGTCCTGCGTGTCCCTGCTCCACACAGGAAGCAGGCAACCTCCAGTCAATCACAACGCTGCAATGGCAGCGTTGTGATTGGCTTGGATGCCAACTGCACTGGCGTCTATGGGAAGGCCATTTTCTCCATGTAGGCTGCATGCAGCCTACATGGAGAAAAGGGCAGAGATCGTATCACTGCTTTGGGCGGCCCTGGGGCCGAACAAACATTCAGCTCCCACAACAGTAGGCACGCCACTCTTCCCCTACCCTGGAGCAGGAGCGCCCACCCGCCCACCCTCCAACCAAGCCCTTTTGCTTTCTGGCAGTGAAAGAAGCAGAAACTTAAAATGGTATTGATAATACCATTTTATGTCTCTGCTTCTTCCACTGCGAGAAGGCAGTTGGGCAACGCTCCTCCACCCACATGGAGGAGCCGCCCTGCTTCCTCTGCAGTATTTCTACAACTGGTTTCTCAACATTTTTGCTCTCTTCTGAAGTTTTTTTAATGTTTCTGTCATATCTCTCCTCTCTATTCTCTATAGTTTTTATTTACCTCTGAGGGATTTTCCTGTCTTGCTTGTTTTGCGCCACTCGTCTCCTTTCCCCAAAGTCTTTATCACTCCTGTATATCTGATCAGCAATACATGTAGCTCTGAAGTACTTACATGTCTCTGTTTCATTTCATCCTCTTGGTATTTATAGTCTTATAGTACTTAAATGTTTCTCTCTTATCCCTTCCTGTCAGTATAAATGTGTCTCTCTTATCTCTTTGTCTCTGTATTTTTAGACCTTAAGTATTTAAATGTTTTACTCTCAATTCTTCAGGTCAGTATTAATTGTCTTGAAGTAGGTAAGTGTCTCTATCGTATCACTGCATCTCAGAATGTGTGGTCTAGGAATACTTAAATATCTCTCTGGTATCTCCCCTTCTCAGTATTTGTAGGATTAAATTAGTAAGTGATTCTTTCATACTCCTTTCTCTAAGTATAAATGTGTGTCTCTTATCCTTTCCTCTCATTCTTTTTAGACCTGATATATATAAATCCATCTCTCTTGATTATTCTTTTAAGTATTTTTTGCTTTGAACTATTTATGTCACTCTCTTTTACCCCCCCCCCCCAGTTATTTATTTGTTCTCTTGAAGCATTTACATGTTTCTCTCGTATCCCTTTCTCTCAGTATAACTTGCTCTCCCATATCTCTTCTCTCAATATTTTAAACCTGAATTGTTTAATGTCTCTCCAAATTCTAAATATCAGTATTTGTTGCTGTGAAGTATTTAAATTCCTCCCACTTATTTCTCCATCACAGTATTTGTAGTCTTGTAGTCCTTGAGTGTATCTCTCTTAACTCTTCCTCTCCTTATCTGTACTGTACAAGAATTAAAATGTCAAGTTCTTATGTCTCCCTCTCATTATTTGGAACCTAGATGTATTTAAATGTTTGTCGTGAAGTATTTAAATACCTGTCACCTGTTTCTCCATCTCCGTATTTGTAGTCCTGAAGTTTTTAAATGTCTCTATATTATCTCTTCCTCTAAGTATCTGTAGTCTATAAGTAGGTAAATGCCTTTTTCTTACTGCTAATGTGACTGTTATTGGCATCTCTCATACCCTCCATCAATATGGTCCCCAGCTTGACGACCGCCCCTCTGCTTTATATATCATTACTTTCCTGTTCAGTGCACAGATCCTTCGGAAAAGCAGAGCTAGACGTCTTCTAGACCTGTCTTACCTTACAGCTATCCCATTCAGGCAAACTCGCTTCATTCTTGTACTCTGGCTCCCTCTGAAGTTTCAGATTTCTGTTGCGCATTGATCGAAGGCAGATCATTCTCGGTTGTCACTGCCAAACTATGCAACTCTCTTTCTGGTCACCCCGCATTCTCAAGAATTACCACCTACCTAAAAATTCCCTTGCGGAAAGAACACAAAATATGGCAAAAACTAGACTGACACACTTCCAAAGATGCCTACCTACCTCTTCCCCCACTCCCCAGCTCCCCCTCCCCTGCCGCTCTCTCTTCTCCCCCCTCACTCTCTCCCATCAACTATCCCCAACCAGGGTTGGATTGCGATTAAAAATCGGCCCGGGCATGCTACTAAAAGGTGGCCCACATTTGCATACTGCCTTTCCGCAAAACACTGCTTCGGCAAACTTTTATTTACAAAGGGGGGGGGGGGATTGTGAAAAAAAATGCACGGATTCATGCACACTGGTGAAACACACCTGAAAACAAGTGAGGGCACTTTTGCTCAGGCCCCCTGCCCCCACTCAATATGCATAAATGAATGGGCCGGCCCGGCGAGAGAAAGAGAGTGACACCTCTGTCCGTTGATAAAAGGAAGGTAATGGACGCTCATCTGCCTCCAGAAAGGCCACTCAGGAACCCACTGGAGGCATCCTAACAAGCAGAAATCGCCCACATCGGCCCCGATGCTGCCCAAAAAAGCAGCCCACAGCTAGAACTCGGGTACCGGCCCCTCTGCCATTGCCCGAGGGCCCGTTTTACCATTCCGACCCTGTCCCCAACCCCTTCTCCACTGCTTTTTCTTTCTGTTTTATTTCGTTCCTCGACTCCTCTCTCTCTTCTCCCACTCTTCTCATTTTAATACCACTCTGGGGTATTCCACCACACAATACTCTACCTAAACTCTCATAGGACCTCACTCCCCTCTAGCAACGACTGCAATTATGATACTATGTTTCATTGATATCATGATATATTAAGAAACTATGGTGCCATGACACAACTCAATAGCAAATCGTGTTGCGCCCTCTCTCACCAACAATACCTCATTATGCGATAGTTGTTTTTTTCGTCTTTCTGTACTGCTTTTGTACTATTTTTCTTATAAAATCTTAATAAAAGAATCACCTAATTTTTCATAAGCAGCTTAAACCAGGCTTTTTGCTGCTGCTGTTTCTTCCATAGTTTGGGGTTTTGACCCTGCCTTCTCTTTTCATTTTCTGCTAAGATTTTGTGTTGGCCTCCTCTGCTGCATCATTGGTGCCAGGGCCAAGGAAGTGCTTCATTTGTTAAAAATGCTAATAATAATATTAATAAAAAGCGCTGCGCTCATTTTTTCCTTAGAAGCTTACCGCTGGTGCAGACTAATAGTGGTGCCAACAAACAATAAGAGCTGCAAATTCCAACTCATGCCTCTCTCTTTATGACCCTACACTTCCAGTCTCTTTATCCCACTCTTGCAGGGTCTTTCTCGTCCCTTCTTTTTCCATTTCTGATTCCCGTCCTTCTCTTGCTCCTCCTTTTGCCATTTTCTGCCTCTGCCTTGGTGTGGATGAAAGCCTGGTGATAAAAACATAAGTCATGGTCTCCAAAAACAATTGATATGCCCGCCACTGATAACTACCAGCACAAATTCGCACTGAGGACACATGTTGGGTACTAGCACATCTTAAAAACGCATAATCAATCAGTCTTATCCACAATACATGCAGTCCTGAATTCTTTAAATGTCTTGTGTTTCCAAATTACAATATATATTCCCTATTATCTCTCTTCCTGGTATCTTTCATCAACCGCGTTTTTGCCTCGGAAGCACGTGTGTACGTCTCTCTTGCTTCTCGTCTACCTGTGTTTGGTACTCTTTTGTAACATGCACACGTCACTTTTCTCTTGTAACACACTGTTTCCTACCTCTTACTTTTTGTTTGCCTTAGATACTTGCACAAGTGCCACCATTGACTACGTAACGTTTGTTCTTGCGCTTGAGTGTTTGCCATTTATTGCAGTATTATACCTCTACTTGTACTTTGTACGCTTTTGGAAACTTGCACACATATCACTTTTTCCTCCTGTAATGTACCGTTTGCGACCTCTTGTATTTTGTTTGCTCACAATTGTCACTTTTGCCTCATGTAACTTAACGTTTGCTTTTGTAATTTGTTCACTTGTAATTTTCTCCTCATGTATCATTACTGTTCCTATCGTGAAGCGCTCTGACACCTTCGGGTAAAGTCCGCGCTATATAAAAACGCATAAAATAAAAATAGATAACAATAAAAAGTCTCTGCTTTGTTACGTCCCGGTATGCTCCTGCAGAAATGACGCCCCTTGCTTCTCCCGCTGAAGAGCGTCTTGAGTTTACGGCGCGGCGTGGGGCTGCGCGCGCCCCAGGCGGGAGGACACGTCACTGCGTGGTGAGGCGGCGACAACAAGAGAGTTTTTGAAACAGAGCCCGCGGGCGCGCAGCGTGGTAGGCCCGCGCCACCCCCGTGGACACACCACAGCCCTGGGCACGCCGTATCCACGCTCACTTCAAGCGGCACATCAATCAGATTGTATCCATCAGAGGTATTTTTTGGCAAACCTCTCTTTGAGGGTGAGGCCTGGCTTTGTGGAAGAGCTTCTCACGTGAGCAGCTCGGGAGAGAGCCAAGAAGCACAGGCAAAGGCGCACTCCCGTCTTTCCCAACAGCGAACAAAGGCAGCTGTGTGTTCCTCAAAGGAGCCTCGCCCGGACAGCTGTACACTTGGGAAACTTCGTTCAACAATTACTTCTGACTCCCGCCACACAATGGGGCCGTGTGTTCCGTGTTACCTTGCACGAGAGCTTCCGTTTAACCGAAGAGGCCTTAAACGTCCGCTTTTTATTTCACTCACCGTAGCGCCTTGAGGTGGTATCTATGGTGGCTCGAGAAGAAGAGGCGTGGTCAGGCAGACGCGAGGGGGTGGTTTAGTGCTTGGGTGGGGTTCATGTGTTCAGTTTGGCCATGAGCTGTCCTCTCGCCTGCAGACCTTTAGCTTCCAAGGTGTAGTGTCCTGCTGGACACGTTGTAGTGTTTTGCCTGGTGTTAACACACACTGTACAAACACCCATCACAGGTGTCACTGGTCAGGTGACCCTGCTAATAAAAGGGGCCTGGCCCGGGGCATGCTAATAAAAGGGGCATGGCGCACGTGCCCTGGGCCAGGTACAGTACCCCAGCACACTGTGTCTGTGTCCATGATTGGTAACATGTGGGCCCAGGGCCCACAACACTACACAAGGTGCCACGGTGGCGGCGATTGTTATCGTAACATGTTGCCTGGCCCTCTAGCTGCGGCCAGCCAGCTTGTAAACAAGAAGATGGAACCTGAACAAGCATTGGCAAAGTTAATAGGTCTCACCCATGGGAGAGCTTTTGGAGTTGTCAATTTATATTAGCTGTGTTGTACAGCATTGTGATTGCACTGCAGCATGGATGAAAGTTAGAAAAAAAGCGCCATGACACGGCGAGTGCTGACCGCGAGGGGCCATACTCTGTTTTCTTAGTATGGGATTACTGTCTGTCTTCACAAAATAACAGTTTAATGATTGTTCATCCTAGGTGAAGTTTGCTGTGTTGACTCTGCATGAGGACAGGGCCAAAAGCAAGGAGTGCAGTGACATTTGCATCTTTGTAGCATCTTGAAATCCATTGGCGTGACTTTTGGGTGTTTTTTTCTGTTGGGACTGGAGGGGGCAAGCAACTAAGGGGTTGGGGTGGGGTGAACATGGCGAGCAACATTGCCGGAGAAGGAAGGGAGGAAGGGTGTGCAAATAAAAAGAAAAAAAGTACCTCTGATAGTAGAGGGTTCGGGTCGGGTAGAGGTGAAGAGAAGAGAAGTGAGGGTAAATTTAGAGGGACTGGGTAGAAGTAAAGGGAGGTGAGGGTGGCTTGATGGTTCAGGGTGGCTATAAGTAAAGGGAGGCAAGGGTGAATTAAGGGTTAGAGGATGGGTAAAGGTAAAAGAAGGTGAGGGTGACTTGAGGGCTCAGCGGTCGATAGATGTAAAGGGAGGTAAGGGGACTTTAGTGCTCTGGTGGGTACATAGAGGTAAAGGGAGGTGATGGTGACTTCAGAGTTAAGGGCTGGGTAAAGGTAAAGTGTGGGGAGAATGACTTAAAGGTTCAGTGGTGGTTAGAAGTAAAGGGAGGGGAGGGTAATTTCTGGGTTCAATGATGGGTAGAAGTAAATGGAGGTCAGAGTGATTTGAGGGTTCAGGGGTTGGTAGAGGTAGAGGGAGGTGAGAATGACTTGAGGGTTTGGAGAATAGAGGTAAGGGGAGGTGAGGATGACTTGAGGGTTCAGGGTAGGTAGAATTAAGGGGAAGTAAGGGTTACTTGAACGTTCAGGAATAGGCAGACGTAAATGAGGGTAAGAGGTCCTTGAGGGCTCAGTGGTGGGTAGAGGTAGAGGGAGGTAGTGGTGATGAGCTTTTTGGGTAGGTAGACGCAAAGGGAGGTGACTCTTGACTTGAGAGTTCAGGGGTGGGTAGAGGTAAAGGGAGGTGAGGGTGGCTTGAGTGTTCAGGGGTGGGTAGTTGTAAAGGGAGGTGAGGTTTCAGGGATACGCAGTTGTAAAGGGAGGTGACAGTGACTGGTAAGGGTGACTTCAGGGGTGGAATGCAGTAAAGCGACAGACTGCCAAAATGTATGGTTTAGAATTTGGTAACATGCCATAAAGTGTCATTGTTGCTGGTTTTTTTCGTTGTACTCTTGAAAATACTGGCAAACACAGCTTTAACACTCATGGTTTTAAGTTAACTAGCAAGCAAAATCAAAAAATAAAAACGCCACAATCCAAGCGCAAGCAGCACAGTAGAACGTTAATCAAGAAATCAATCAGTACTTGGTCCATGCCCCAGGGAAGAATAGAAAACACACATAACTTACGTGAAGACTAGAGGCGCCGACATGCACTCACCTCTGAAAAAGAAGAAATTAAGACTGCCAATTAAGCCAACCAATAGCAAAATGGTAAGCAATGTGTGGGCTTAGGGTCCATTTTAAGTTTTTCTTTTTAAACAATAGATTGTCGCAAGCCACAGCGCATGCACACTGTCTCTGCAAGACCTAAAAACTGGGATTAAAGATGAGGCCTAATGTGCAAAAATAAGACTGAGCCATGGAAAAGAATGATAGTCTATGCAAGGCTGGGATTTAGGGAAGATGAAATTTTGATGTAATTTGTATAAGTGTATATTTTTTTACAAAACGTTTTTGCAAGCTTTATATTTTTTATTACGACAAAATCAATGAAAGTATGTGATTAATCTCTGTAGTGCTGGAGAGTGCTGCTATTAGGAAGCAGAATGCTCTCCTTTGAGGCACCGGCTTGCAATCTGCAACTTGTCCACCGCAATTGCCAGGCAGTGAGACTCTTTTTTAAAATTTATTTTATTTTACATAGTTTTACATAGCGCAACTTGACCCGAATCGGTTGTCAGAGCGCTTTACATAGCACCAGTTGCATTCAATGAGGACACATTCATTTTTGTTAGGCCAGGGAGATCAAGTGATTTGCCCAGAATCACAGGTTGTTCAGCGTCATTGCCGAGCCTCGAACCCAGTTCCCCAGATTCGAGGTCGCCCGGCGTTGCCATCAAGCCAACTTTCTCTTCCTTAGGCTCAGGGCGAGGTTCCTATGTTGCAGTTCGACATCCCCAAGCCAACAACACTTTCAAACATTGGATCACCATCACTTTCGACTCAGCCATCCTCAGTTGTGCATACCATTCAGAGATCTAAACCTTCCTCACTTAGGTTCAGCAGACACATAAACTCTCTTACAAAATGCAAAGCACTGGAACGTGTTAGGAGAAAGTACTATGATTCCCAACAACAAATTGCAGCATAAAGAGGCCATTAAGTCTTACGACAAAGCCATCAGAACTGACCATTCAGATTTTATGGAGCTAAGATAGAGGTAGACTCAAATCCCCCCTACCCCCCCCCAAAATATTTTCTATAACTCAAATCAACACTTGACCTAGCAGCCAGATCTCCCATAGGCCTGCCCTCAGCGAATATGCGTAATGACCTAGCGTCCTTTTTCTCAACTCTTTTGATCTCCTAGAACGTTGACATTGGATGGTGGGTGCCTTGAGACCTTTGGATTGGCTCCTATTAAGAAAGGATATTGGCAGTATCTGGATAAAAAAAGACATCCTCGCCCCAGTCCACTCTGAAAGCGACAGACCTAAACAGCAGTCATGCCTAACATGGGGACAGCAGCCAGTGTCCTACTGAGACAGAAAATAGGCCCAGGAACCAAAATAAAAGTGCCTCTAATGAGTGAATTAGATATCTAAAAAAAATGGCTGGTGTTTGCAAATTAGGCTAGCATTGAGCTGATAAAGACACACGGTACAGGTGTTTTAAAAGGTATGGAAGACTGCATGGGATTTCAGCTTGCTGTAAGCAATGTTTGTTTTAATATCAGGGAAATCAGAGGTAAAAGCCAGCCCAGCAGACCATAAAATAGTCCCAGAAACAGCCCACACACTGACCTGTCACGGCACGGGACCCCGCTTAGCATCTGTGTTTGTGCCTCGGGATGAGGGACAAAGTGAACTCCACTAGTTCAAGACAGACGTGGAACATGTAAAGAGCCGTGAAGAAAAGGGTTTTAAAAACAAAGCAGCTCGCAATAGCCATCAGGGTGGGTTTAACCTAAGATCTAGTCGGGTCTTTGATTTCTCAAAAGGTAGGGGCTCAGCAGATAGGTTCGCCAGCTGATCTTATTCTGCCTGTTAATAGAGTTATTAAAAATATCGCGCAAAACAAACACCAAAAGTAGCAAGCAGTAGATAGATGCCTGATGTACCAAATTAAAAGGCAACTTCAAAAAAAGCATACATGCAGCAAGTCTTGTGTGAGCATCCCTTAACTTTGAAATATTACATTTATCTCTGAAGTCACCGTGAAATAATTAAACGATGGCCAAAATATCTCTATATCGTGCCTGATTTAAAGATGTACATTAATGTGCAGTACCTCAGTTAAATAGATGACATTGACAAACACCTTCCGGCGGATCGCAAAATATTTTTGGTCCAGCAGTTATGAAAGAATGAATTTACAGCTCATCGCCACGGATTCTGACGAGCGTCGCCACATCTAAAGGTAAAACCTTGAGGCATGGAGGGTGGCCAGGGCTTTGCGTGTGTGAAGCCTATTTCTTTGTTTCAGGGCCTTGGGCAATCACTTTGTACTTCAAAAATTGATTAAAACAGGTTCTGATTTAATTTTTCCCAGACCATACAGGTTTTGGTAGCAACTGGTCCAGTGGTCGAAGTGGGTAAAAAAAGTAGGGGAACTGTGGGTGGAGACTCCGAGGGCGGGGATAACCCAAGGACTGGGTCAGTGGGCGGAGTCAGAGGTGTGGCCAGAATGTGCAAAACATCCTAATTTTTAGTATATGTTTGGTATTTCACTGACCAGTTACAGCTTATTGTGCTATTTATTTCAACCAATGGATACACTTGATTATTTATTTAAGGTTTAATATGAGTTATTGGCATTTAAATACATTCACAAAGTGGGATATATTTCCAATCACACAATGTCCCAAATACGCTTAAAAGTGGAATCACAAGCTATTTGTCTCCGAGCCATACAGTTTCTGTCTTCAGCACTTCTCCTCTTTCTTCCACAAGAGCAATTCAAACATGAATGGCAAAATATCCTAGTTTGCAAATGTTTTCTATATAAATATGGCTCTGCCATATTTGCCACATAATATATCATCCACTGCATAATCTTACAGTTTTAACTAATCACTTTTGTAGCTAAAACGATTTCTCACTCACTATTTAGAAATTAATCAATCAATCAATCAATCAGTACATTTGTAGAGCGCGCTACATACCTGTGACGGTCTCAAGGCGCCAGGGGGGTGGGAGGGCTGCTACTGATCGAAGAGCCAGGTCTTGAGGAGTCTTCTGAAGGCCAGCAGGTCTTGGGTCTGTCGTAGATTGGAAGGGAGAATGTGTCAAAGTCTTGGCGGCGAGGTAGGAAAAGGATCTGCCGCCTGCGGTTGTTTTCCAGATGCGGGGAACTGTGGCGAGGGCAAGGCTGGCAGAGCGGAGGCTGCGGGTGGGGGTGTAGAAGCTGAGTCAGTCGTTGAGGTATGCTGGTCCGGTGTTGTGTATGGCTTTGTGTGCTGAGGCGTTCTGGATGCGTTGCAGCCGTCTCAGGAGCTTGGTTGATGTTCCTGCGTAGAGGGCATTCCCGTAGTCCAGTCTGCTGGTGACGAGGGCCTGGGTGACGGTTTTTCTTGTGTCGGAGAGAGATCCATTTGAAGATCTTGCGGAGCATTCGGAGGGTGTTGAAGCAGGACGCGGAGACGGCGTTGACTTGCTTGGTCATGGAGAGGGCGGAGTTTAGGATGATCTCCAGGTTGCGTGCATGGTCGGTGGGTTCTGGGGCTGTTCCTAGCGCTGTTGGCCACCAGGAGTTGTCCCAGGCTGATGGGGTGGGGCCGAGGATGAGGACCTCCGTCTTGTCTAAGTTCAGCTTGAACCTGCTGTCCTTCATCCATTCGGCGACGGCCTTCATTCCTCTGTGTCGGTTGGTTTTGGCGGTGTGGGGGTCTTCGGTGAGGGATATGATCAGCTGGGTGTCGTTGGCGTAGGAGATGATGTTGAGGTTGTGTTGTCGTGCGACGTGGGCGAGTGGTGCCATGTAGATATTGAAGAGCGTCGGGCTGAGTGAAGATCCCTGTGGGACGCCGCAGATGGTCTCGGTGGTCTTGGAGCGGAAGGGTGGGAGGCGAACGCTCTGGGTTCTGCCGGAGAGGAAGGATGTGGTCCAGGCCAGGGCCTTCTCTTGGATTCCGGCGTCATGGAGGCGTGCTATTAGGGTGCGGTGGCAGACCGTGTCGAAGGCTGCTGATAGGTCCAGAAGGATGAGGGCGGCTGTTTCTCCTTTGTCCATCAGGATCCTGATGTCGTCGGTGGCGGCGATAAGGGCGGTCTCGGTGCTTTTACCTGAAAAGATAAGGACATGACTGCAGGGCCCAGAAAGGACCCGTTTCAAAGTCCACTGCTTATATCCTACAAAACGTAAGCGGTTTGGTTTTAAAAGACCCCTTCTATAAACACAGAGCCAGTCAACAGTCTTGGTGGTTTCAGGGTGGAATATTGCTCATAAACCTGTACAGAAGAAGAACGGATATCCTGCGGTATAGGGAGACATAAGTAGGCAACTCTTGAGTATGAATCAAGTTCAGGTGATCTGAATTACAAGACTGATGCCTGAAGATTTTAAGTTTGATGGAGTGAAAGAGGTCCTCGAATAATTGAAGCCAAGTGTTTCACGTGGTAACTGCGGATCTCTGTGAGTCACACACGTGGGGCGTGGATACACAGTTGGACAAGCGAACAACGTGGAACTCATGCACATGGACTTTGTGTGTTGTTTCTGCAAATGTTCAAGATACCATCTTTCTATGAAACCTGTGGATTCCATTGACCACCTCCACAAAGTCTACAATGGTGTGTTCACATTTTCGTTCCCTCAGCATTTTGTATTGCTTCGTTTTGTTTCAGTAGGTGGTAAGTGCATGGAAGGCCTCCTAGGGGCTCTACTAATGAGATGCACATGTAAATGAAACTATGGAACAGATATAAAAAGTCATTTTATATTCTCAAACCCTGTGATTCGTATCATTCTATGGAATGCAACCACAAAACTGAATTTTGCCATGTAATAAATACACTTTGCAGGTCGGAAAAGCATTTCTGACTCACAAAACGGGTTTTTACCCAACCCATTTCGAATTGCACTGAGGAAAGGACATAAAAGGCACTTACCCTCCAATTGGGATTCGGTGTTGTATGTTACAATGGTCACAAACCATTGGAAAGTTACTTACTCCTCAAAGGAAGTGGGACAAATTAGTTTAGGAAAAGACGGATTGGCAGTAAGGGAAAGAAAAGTTGCACCACCTTGCTATACACACTATCCTAACGAACCACTCAATTTCAGTTGCCCACCTCAATGGTCCACTACCAAAAGACCATAAACATTTAGTACACAAACAAACACATAGAGAGGCAACAAAAGCAGTTACTTTTCAAAATGCTTCAAAACACTAAAAAGTAAGAGTGTTTTTCACTGATGTGAAAAAAGGTCACTTTAATAAATCCTAGAGACATTCTTGATGCAAGATGATTGAGCACAACAGCCACAATACAGCCACAGTACAGCCAACACGTTTCGCCCAAATGGGGCTTCCTCAGGGCATAGAACTGAGTCCACCAGTGTTGTGGTGTTCTCTGATATCTCTGGTCACTGTAGTGAGGACTTCTAATAAGAGGTGTCTCCTCCGTTCCAAGTAAATGTTCACCAAGATGGTATCCAATTAAAAAGTGATGCACTCTTCACACATAAGGGTTCACAATTGCATCAATACTCCAGATCCCAGAGCTATATAAAGGTCCTTAAGATAGCAGGTGTTTGCTATGATATATAACACTTAGTATAGGAGGTTACTCCTTTAACCGGCCCACGTTAGACGCCGAATCCCTAGACCCGCCGACAGCCAAACTTGAAGTCAAATTAGTTATCTAAAGGGCCCAGCTCCTCCTTTGGGAATCATGTTGGGCAACTGTAGTGGGAGCCGGAACCACTGGCTGCCCCTATATGTTCTTGAAAAAGTTTTATTTAAATGCAGCACCAAATCCTATAAGGAGCACAGACTGCTTTAAAAAAGTGTCCAGTTTGGGAAAGCAAACACGGGGATGGTGGTGTGCTTGCATTCCACCATCTATCTGTTTGATGCCAAATACAGAGGCAAAAAAGGGACCAATACAAAGTTGGTCCGCACTTTGTGTCCACTTTTTGCGACCAGTCTTGTCGTGCATCTGGTCTTAAACATGGTGGCCTGTCCCTGAAAGGATATGAAAGCTGCCATTCCAAAGCCAAGTGAAAATATAATCAGGCACCCTGCTTTTCACTCCAAGCTTCTGTCCATGTAATTACCTTTCCTAAATATATATGTAATTTAACAACCTACAAATTTGTGCGCATGTAGTTTAGCGCTGTACTCACTACTGCTCATAGACTTAGCACCCAGTGTCTACTGCAAGAAGGATACTTCCATGTAGTCCAGAGTGCATACATAGAGTAGCAACTCACTCCTATTTGTCTTAACCTGCACGTGTACATTACATAGCACGGTGCACCAGAGTGTGAATGAAATCTAGTATTGTACTACTCAGAACATATGCACCAAATACCCTATCCATGAGCATGCATGCAAGTAGCACCCTAGATTCACATGCTTAACCTAGTACCCACTGCATGTGCAACCTACCACACACTGAGAGAGTGCAGCGTGACCCCCAGGACAGTAATCCAAAGGATACATCCATCCATTCGGACATGCATTTCTCTACTTCATTGCAAGTTGTGGGCAGGGGCGCACCCTGTTTCCTATTTTTAAAAATGCAATTGTTCAAAATGGGTTTGTATTTGTGGCAGTAGTCGATGCCTGGTACAAAAATAGATGCGCCAGTCATGTGACCACCTATTGGCACTCGTGTGCCACTGCAGGCTTGAGTGAAAGGGATGATGGGATTAGTGAGGGGTGAGGGAGGTACCACCAGAAGGAGAGAGTGGTTGTCCTCTGCCCAGTCAACTTTAGCTTCTGGCACAAGGCCGCAGCAGGGATTTTACTGCTGGAGTCCTCTTGTCATATTTTTGTGTTAGTATTAATACTTAAGTGTTCCATAATCCTGCAGCCCGGCCTGTGACCCTGGTTCTGCAACCACTCTAGGCCATTTATGGCTGTTGCAGCTACCTTTTAATCTGAGGTGTTTCCACTCCAATCCATGGCTGTTGCTCCTACCTTTTAATCTGAGGTGTTTCCACTCCAGTCCATGGCTGATGCGCCTACCTTTTATCCTGAGGTGTTTCCACTCCATGGATGTTGCACTTACCTTTTATTCCGAGGTGTGTCCACTCCAGTCCATGGCTGTTGCACCTACCTTTAATCCTGAGGTGTTTCCACTCCAGTCCATGGCTGCTGCACCCACCTTTTAATCTGAGGTGTTTCCACACCAGTCCATGGCTGTTGCACCCACCTTTTATCCTGAGGTGTTTCCACGCCAGTCCATGGCTGTTGCACCCACCTTTTATCCTGAGGTGTTTCCACTCCAGTCCATGGCAGTTGCACCCACCTTTTATCCTGAGGTGTTTCCACGCCAGTCCATGGCTGTTGCACCCACCTTTTCTCCAGAGGTGTTTCCACTCCAGTCCATGGCTGTTGCACCCACCTTTTCATCTGAGGTGTTTCCACACCAGTCCATGGCTGTTGCACCCGCCTTTTCTCCTGAGGTGTTCTACTCCAGTCCATGGCTGTTGCACCCACCTCTTACCCTGCGGTGTTTCCACTCCAGTCCTTGGCTGTTGCACCCACCTTTTACCCTGCGGTGTTTCCACTCCAGTCCATGGCTGTTGCACCTACCTTTTATCCTGAGGTGTTTCCACTCCAGTCCATGGCTGTTGCACCTACCTTTTATCCTGAGGTGTTTCCACTCCAGTCCATGGCTGTTGCACCTACCTTTTATCCTGAGGTGTTTCCATTCCAGTCCTTGGCTGTTGCACCCACCTTATATCCTGAGGTGTTTCCACTCCATGGATGTTGCACTTACCTTTTATCCTGAGGTGTTTCCACTCCAGTCCATGGCTGTTGGACTTACCTTTTATCCTGAGGTGTTTCCACTCCAGGTCCATGGCTGTTGCACCTACCTTTAATCCTGAGGTGTTTCCACTCCAGTCCATGGCTGTTGCACCCACCTTTTAATCTGAGGTGTTTCCACACCAGTCCATGGCTGTTGCACCCACCTTTTAATCTGAGGTGTTTCCACTCCAGTCCATGGCTGTTGCACCCACCTTTTCTCCTGAGGTGTTTCCACTCCAGTCTATGGCTGTTGCACCCACCTTTTATCCTGAGGTGTTTCCACTCCAGTCCATGGCTGTTGCACCCACCTTTTAATCTGAGGTGTTTCCACTCCAGTCCATGGCTGTTGCACCCACCTTTTCTCCTGAGGTGTTTCCACTTCTGTCCATGGCTGTTGCACCTACCTTTTCTCCTGAGGTGTTTCCACTCCAGTCCATGGCTGTTGCACCCACCTTTTAATCTGAGGTGTTTCCACTCCAGTCCATGGCTGTTGCACCCACCTTTTACCCTGCAGTGTTTCCACTCCAGTCCATGGCTGTTGCACCCACCTTTTATCCTGAATTGTTTCCACTCCAGTCCATGGCTGTTGCACCCACCTTTTCTCCTGAGGTGTTTCAACTCCAGTCCATGGCTGTTGCACCCAGCCTTTACCCTGCGGTGTTTCCACTCCAGTCCATGGCTGTTGCACCTACCTTTTATCCTGAGGTGTTTCCACTCCAGTCCATGGCTGTTGCACCCACCATTTATCCTGAGGTGTTTCCACTCCAGTCCATGGCTGTTGAACCCACCTTTTCTCCTGAGGTGTTTCCACTCCAGTCCATGGCTGTTGCACCCACCTTTTATCCTGAGGTGTTTTCACTCCATGGATGTTGCACTTACCTTTTATCCCGAGGTGTGTCCACTCCAGTCCATGGCTGTTGCACCCACCTTTTCACCTGAGGTGTTTCCACTCCAGTCCATGGTTGTTGCACTTACCTTTTATCCCGAGGTGTGTCCACTCCAGTCCATGACTGTTGCACCCACCTTTTCTCCGGAGGTGTTTCCACTCCACTCCATGGCTGTTGCACTCACCTTTTCTCCTGAGGTGTTTCCACTCCAGTCCATGGCTGTTGCACCTACCTTTTATCCTGAGGTATTTCCACTCCAGTCCATGGCTGTTGCACCCACCTTTTCTCCTGAGGTGTTTCCACTCCAGTCCATGGCTGTTGCACCCACCTTTTATCCTGAGGTGTTTCCACTCCAGTCCATGGCTGTTGCACCCACTTTTTCTCCTGAGGTGTTTCCTCTCCAGTCCATGGCTGTTGCACCCACCTTTTCTCCTGAGGTGTTTCCACTCCAGTCCATGGCTGTTGCACCTACCTTTCATACTGTGGTGTTTCCACTCCAATTCATGGCTGTTGCACCTACCTTTTAATCTGAGGTGTTTCCACTCCAGTCCATGGCTGTTGCACCCACCTTTTATCCTGCGGTGTTACACTTCAGTCCATGGCTGTTGCACCCACCTTTTATCCTGAGGTGTTACCACTCCATGGATGTTGCACTTACCTTTTATCCCGAGGTGTGTCCACTCCAGTCCATGGCTGTTGCACCCACCTTTTCTCCGGAGGTGTTTCCACTCCAGTCCATGGCTGTTGCGCCCACCTTTTATCCTGAGGTGTTTCCACTCCAGTCCATGGCTGTTGCACCCACCTTTTACCCTGCGGTGTTTCCACTCCAGTCCATGGCTGTTGCACCTACCTTTTATCCTGAGGTGTTTCCACTCCAGTCCATGGCTGTTGCACCCACCATTTATCCTGAGGTGTTTCCACTCCAGTCCATGGCTGTTGCACCCACCTTTTCTCCTGAGGTGTTTCCACTCCAGTCCATGGCTGTTGCACCCACCTTTTATCCTGAGGTGTTTTCACTCCATGGATGTTGCACTTACCTTTTATCCCGAGGTGTGTCCACTCCAGTCCATGGCTGTTGCACCCACCTTTTCGCCTGAGGTGTTTCCACTCCAGTCCATGGTTGTTGCACTTACCTTTTTTTCCCGAGGTGTGTCCACTCCAGTCCATGGCTGTTGCACCCACCTTTTCTCCGGAGGTGTTTCCACTCCACTCCATGGCTGTTGCACCCACCTTTTCTCCTGAGGTGTTTCCGCTCCAGTCCATGGCTGTTGCACCTACCTTTTATCCTGAGGTATTTCCACTCCAGTCCATGGCTGTTGCACCCACCTTTTCTCCTGAGCTGTTTCAACTCCAGTCCATGGCTGTTGCACCCACCTTTTATCCTGAGGTGTTTCCACTCCAGTCCATGGCTGTTGCACCCACCTTTTCTCCTGAGGTGTTTCCACTCCAGTCCTTGGCTGTTGCACCCACCTTTTCTCCTGAGGTGTTTCCACTCCAGTCCATGGCTGTTGCACCTACCTTTTATACTGAGGTGTTTCCACTCCAATCCATGGCTGTTGCACCTACCTTTTAATCTGAGGTGTTTCCACTCCAGTCCATGGCTGTTGCACCCACCTTTTATCCTGCGGTGTTTCCACTTCAGTCCATGGCTGTTGCACCCACCTTTTATCCTGAGGTGTTACCACTCCATGGATGTTGCACCTACCTTTTATCCCGAGGTGTGTCCACTCCAGTCCATGGCTGTTGCGCCCACCTTTTATCCTGAGGTGTTTCCACTCCAGTCCATGGCTGTTGCACCCACCTTTTATCCTGAGGTGTTTCCACTCCAATCCATGGCTGTTGCACCTACCTTTTCTCCTGAGATGTTTCCATTCCAGTCCTTGGCTGTTGCACCTACCTTTCATCCTGCGGTGTTTCCACTCCAGTCCATGGCTGTTGCACCCACCTTTTAATCTGAGGTGTTTCCACTCCAGTCCATGGCTGTTGCACCCACCTTTTACCCTGCGGTGTTTCCACTCCAGTCCATGGCTGTTGCACCCACCTTTTACCCTGAGGTGTTTCCACTCCAGTCCATGGCTGTTGCACCCACCTTTTCTCCTGAGGTGTTTCCACTCCAGTCCATGGCTGTTGCACCCACCTTTTCTCCTGAGGTGTTTCCACGCCAGTCCATGGCTGTTGCACCCACCTTTTATCCTGAGGTGTTTCCACTCCAGTCCATGGCAGTTGCACCCACCTTTTATCCTGAGGTGTTTCCACGCCAGTCCATGGCTGTTGCACCCACCTTTTCTCCAGAGGTGTTTCCACTCCAGTCCATGGCTGTTGCACCCACCTTTTCATCTGAGGTGTTTCCACACCAGTCCATGGCTGTTGCACCCGCCTTTTCTCCTGAGGTGTTCTACTCCAGTCCATGGCTGTTGCACCCACCTCTTACCCTGCGGTGTTTCCACTCCAGTCCTTGGCTGTTGCACCCACCTTTTACCCTGCGGTGTTTCCACTCCAGTCCATGGCTGTTGCACCTACCTTTTATCCTGAGGTGTTTCCACTCCAGTCCATGGCTGTTGCACCTACCTTTTATCCTGAGGTGTTTCCACTCCAGTCCATGGCTGTTGCACCTACCTTTTATCCTGAGGTGTTTCCATTCCAGTCCTTGGCTGTTGCACCCACCTTATATCCTGAGGTGTTTCCACTCCATGGATGTTGCACTTACCTTTTATCCTGAGGTGTTTCCACTCCAGTCCATGGCTGTTGGACTTACCTTTTATCCTGAGGTGTTTCCACTCCAGGTCCATGGCTGTTGCACCTACCTTTAATCCTGAGGTGTTTCCACTCCAGTCCATGGCTGTTGCACCCACCTTTTAATCTGAGGTGTTTCCACACCAGTCCATGGCTGTTGCACCCACCTTTTAATCTGAGGTGTTTCCACTCCAGTCCATGGCTGTTGCACCCACCTTTTCTCCTGAGGTGTTTCCACTCCAGTCTATGGCTGTTGCACCCACCTTTTATCCTGAGGTGTTTCCACTCCAGTCCATGGCTGTTGCACCCACCTTTTAATCTGAGGTGTTTCCACTCCAGTCCATGGCTGTTGCACCCACCTTTTCTCCTGAGGTGTTTCCACTTCTGTCCATGGCTGTTGCACCTACCTTTTCTCCTGAGGTGTTTCCACTCCAGTCCATGGCTGTTGCACCCACCTTTTAATCTGAGGTGTTTCCACTCCAGTCCATGGCTGTTGCACCCACCTTTTACCCTGCAGTGTTTCCACTCCAGTCCATGGCTGTTGCACCCACCTTTTATCCTGAATTGTTTCCACTCCAGTCCATGGCTGTTGCACCCACCTTTTCTCCTGAGGTGTTTCAACTCCAGTCCATGGCTGTTGCACCCAGCCTTTACCCTGCGGTGTTTCCACTCCAGTCCATGGCTGTTGCACCTACCTTTTATCCTGAGGTGTTTCCACTCCAGTCCATGGCTGTTGCACCCACCATTTATCCTGAGGTGTTTCCACTCCAGTCCATGGCTGTTGAACCCACCTTTTCTCCTGAGGTGTTTCCACTCCAGTCCATGGCTGTTGCACCCACCTTTTATCCTGAGGTGTTTTCACTCCATGGATGTTGCACTTACCTTTTATCCCGAGGTGTGTCCACTCCAGTCCATGGCTGTTGCACCCACCTTTTCACCTGAGGTGTTTCCACTCCAGTCCATGGTTGTTGCACTTACCTTTTATCCCGAGGTGTGTCCACTCCAGTCCATGACTGTTGCACCCACCTTTTCTCCGGAGGTGTTTCCACTCCACTCCATGGCTGTTGCACTCACCTTTTCTCCTGAGGTGTTTCCACTCCAGTCCATGGCTGTTGCACCTACCTTTTATCCTGAGGTATTTCCACTCCAGTCCATGGCTGTTGCACCCACCTTTTCTCCTGAGGTGTTTCCACTCCAGTCCATGGCTGTTGCACCCACCTTTTATCCTGAGGTGTTTCCACTCCAGTCCATGGCTGTTGCACCCACTTTTTCTCCTGAGGTGTTTCCTCTCCAGTCCATGGCTGTTGCACCCACCTTTTCTCCTGAGGTGTTTCCACTCCAGTCCATGGCTGTTGCACCTACCTTTCATACTGTGGTGTTTCCACTCCAATTCATGGCTGTTGCACCTACCTTTTAATCTGAGGTGTTTCCACTCCAGTCCATGGCTGTTGCACCCACCTTTTATCCTGCGGTGTTACACTTCAGTCCATGGCTGTTGCACCCACCTTTTATCCTGAGGTGTTACCACTCCATGGATGTTGCACTTACCTTTTATCCCGAGGTGTGTCCACTCCAGTCCATGGCTGTTGCACCCACCTTTTCTCCGGAGGTGTTTCCACTCCAGTCCATGGCTGTTGCGCCCACCTTTTATCCTGAGGTGTTTCCACTCCAGTCCATGGCTGTTGCACCCACCTTTTACCCTGCGGTGTTTCCACTCCAGTCCATGGCTGTTGCACCTACCTTTTATCCTGAGGTGTTTCCACTCCAGTCCATGGCTGTTGCACCCACCATTTATCCTGAGGTGTTTCCACTCCAGTCCATGGCTGTTGCACCCACCTTTTCTCCTGAGGTGTTTCCACTCCAGTCCATGGCTGTTGCACCCACCTTTTATCCTGAGGTGTTTTCACTCCATGGATGTTGCACTTACCTTTTATCCCGAGGTGTGTCCACTCCCGTCCATGGCTGTTGCACCCACCTTTTCGCCTGAGGTGTTTCCACTCCAGTCCATGGTTGTTGCACTTACCTTTTTTTCCCGAGGTGTGTCCACTCCAGTCCATGGCTGTTGCACCCACCTTTTCTCCGGAGGTGTTTCCACTCCACTCCATGGCTGTTGCACCCACCTTTTCTCCTGAGGTGTTTCCACTCCAGTCCATGGCTGTTGCACCTACCTTTTATCCTGAGGTATTTCCACTCCAGTCCATGGCTGTTGCACCCACCTTTTCTCCTGAGCTGTTTCAACTCCAGTCCATGGCTGTTGCACCCACCTTTTATCCTGAGGTGTTTCCACTCCAGTCCATGGCTGTTGCACCCACCTTTTCTCCTGAGGTGTTTCCACTCCAGTCCTTGGCTGTTGCACCCACCTTTTCTCCTGAGGTGTTTCCACTCCAGTCCATGGCTGTTGCACCTACCTTTTATACTGAGGTGTTTCCACTCCAATCCATGGCTGTTGCACCTACCTTTTAATCTGAGGTGTTTCCACTCCAGTCCATGGCTGTTGCACCCACCTTTTATCCTGCGGTGTTTCCACTTCAGTCCATGGCTGTTGCACCCACCTTTTATCCTGAGGTGTTACCACTCCATGGATGTTGCACCTACCTTTTATCCCGAGGTGTGTCCACTCCAGTCCATGGCTGTTGCGCCCACCTTTTATCCTGAGGTGTTTCCACTCCAGTCCATGGCTGTTGCACCCACCTTTTATCCTGAGGTGTTTCCACTCCAATCCATGGCTGTTGCACCTACCTTTTCTCCTGAGATGTTTCCATTCCAGTCCTTGGCTGTTGCACCTACCTTTCATCCTGCGGTGTTTCCACTCCAGTCCATGGCTGTTGCACCCACCTTTTAATCTGAGGTGTTTCCACTCCAGTCCATGGCTGTTGCACCCACCTTTTACCCTGCGGTGTTTCCACTCCAGTCCATGGCTGTTGCACCCACCTTTTACCCTGAGGTGTTTCCACTCCAGTCCATGGCTGTTGCACCCACCTTTTCTCCTGAGGTGTTTCCACTCCAGTCCATGGCTGTTGCACCCACCTTTTCTCCTGAGGTGTTTCCACTCCAGTCCATGGCTGTTGCACTCACCTTTTATCCTGAGGTGTTTCCACTCCAGTCCATGGCTGTTGCACCCACCATTTCTCCTGAGGTGTTTCCACTCCAGTCCATGGCTGTTGCATCCACCTTTTATCCTGAGGTGTTTCCACTCCATGGATGTTGCACTTACCTTTTATCCCGAGGTGTGTCCACTCCAGTCCATGGCTGTTGCACCCACCTTTTCTCCTGAGGTGTTTCCACTCCAGTCCATGGCTGTTGCACTTACCTTTTATCCCGAGGTGTGTCCACTCCAGTCCATGGCTGCTGAGCCCACCTTTTCTCCGGAGGTGTTTCCACTCCAGTCCATGGCTGTTACACCCACCTTTTCTCCTGAGATGTTTCCACTCCAGTCCATGGCTGTTGCAACTACCTTTTATCCTGAGGTATTTCCACTCCAGTCCATGGCTGTTGCACCCACCTTTTCTCCTGAGGTGTTTCCACTCCAGTCCATTGCTGTTGCACCCACCTTTTCTCCTGAGGTGTTTCCACTCCAGTCCATGGCTGTTGCACCTAGCTTTTATACTGAGGTGTTTCCACTCCAAACCATGGCTGTTGCACCTACCTTTTAATCTGAGGTGTGTCCACTCCAGTCCACGGCTGTTGCACCCACATTTTATCCTGCGGTGTTTCCACTTCAGTCCATGGCTATTGCACCCACCTTTTATCCTGAGGTGTTTCCTCTCCATGATGTTGCACTTACCTTTTATCCCGAGGTGTGTCCACTCCAGTCCATGGCTGTTGCACCCACTTTTTCTCCGGAGGTGTTTCCACTCCAGTCCATGGCTGTTGCACCCACCTTTTATCCTGAGGTGTTTCTACTCCAGTCCATGGCTGTTGCACCCACCTTTTATCCTGAGGTGTTTCCACTCCAGTCCATGGCTGTTGCACCTACCTTTTCTCCTGAGGTGTTTCCATTCCAGTCCTTGGCTGTTGCACCTACCTTTTATCCTGCGGTGTTTCCATACCAGTCCATGGCTGTTGCACCCACCTTTTATCCTGAGGTGTTTCCACTCCAGTCCATGGCTGTTGCACCCACCTTTTATCCTGAGGTGTTTCCACTCCATGGCTGTTGCACCTACCTTTTCTCCTGAGGTGTTTCCACTCCATGGCTGTTGCACCTACCTTTTCTCCTGAGGTGTTTCCGCTCCAGTCAATGGCTGTTGCACCTACCTTTTATCCTGAGGTGTTTCCACTCCATGGCTGTTGCACCTACCTTTTATCCTGAGGTGTTTCCACTCCAGTCCATGGCTGTTGCACCCACCATTTATCCTGAGGTGTTTCCACTCCAGTCCATGGCTGTTGCACCCACCTTTTCTCCTGGGGTGTTTCCACTCCAGTCCATGGCTGTTGCACCCACCTTTTATCCTGAGGTGTTTTCACTCCATGGATGTTGCACTTACCTTTTATCCCGAGGTGTGTCCACTCCAGTCCATGGCTGTTGCACCCACCTTTTCACCTGAGGTGTTTCCACTCCAGTCCATGGTTGTTGCACTTACCTTTTATCCCGAGGTGTGTCCACTCCAGTCCATGACTGTTGCACCCACCTTTTCTCCGGAGGTGTTTCCACTCCACTCCATGGCTGTTGCACTCACCTTTTCTCCTGAGGTGTTTCCACTCCAGTCCATGGCTGTTGCACCTACCTTTTATCCTGAGGTATTTCCACTCCAGTCCATGGCTGTTGCACCCACCTTTTCTCCTGAGGTGTTTCCACTCCAGTCCATGGCTGTTGCACCCACCTTTTATCCTGAGGTGTTTCCACTCCAGTCCATGGCTGTTGCACCCACCTTTTCTCCTGAGGTGTTTCCTCTCCAGTCCATGGCTGTTGCACCCACCTTTTCTCCTGAGGTGTTTCCACTCCAGTCCATGGCTGTTGCACCTACCTTTTATACTGAGGTGTTTCCACTCCAATCCATGGCTGTTGCACCTACCTTTTAATCTGAGGTGTTTCCACTCCAGTCCATGGCTGTTGCACCCACCTTTTATCCTGCGGTGTTTCCACTTCAGTCCATGGCTGTTGCACCCACCTTTTATCCTGAGGTGTTACCACTCCATGGATGTTGCACTTACCTTTTATCCCGAGGTGTGTCCACTCCAGTCCATGGCTGTTGCACCCACCTTTTCTCCGGAGGTGTTTCCACTCCAGTCTATGGCTGTTGCGCCCACCTTTTATCCTGAGGTGTTTCCACTCCAGTCCATGGCTGTTGCACCCACCTTTTACCCTGCTGTGTTTCCACTCCAGTCCATGGCTGTTGCACCTACCTTTTATCCTGAGGTGTTTCCACTCCAGTCCATGGCTGTTGCACCCACCATTTATCCTGAGGTGTTTCCACTCCAGTCCATGGCTGTTGCACCCACCTTTTCTCCTGAGGTGTTTCCACTCCAGTCCATGGCTGTAGCACCCACCTTTTATCCATAGGTGTTTTCACTCCATGGATGTTGCACTTACCTTTTATCCCGAGGTGTGTCCACTCCAGTCCATGGCTGTTGCACCCACCTTTTCACCTGAGGTGTTTCCACTCCAGTCCATGGTTGTTGCACTTACCTTTTATCCCGAGGTGTGTCCACTCCAGTCCATGGCTGTTGCACCCACCTTTTCTCCGGAGGTGTTTCCACTCCAGTCCATGGCTGTTGCACCCACCTTTTCTCCTGAGGTGTTTCCACTCCAGTCCATGGCTGTTGCACCTATCTTTTATCCTGAGGTATTTCCACTCCAGTCCATGGCTGTTGCACCCACCTTTTCTCCTGAGCTGTTTCCACTCCAGTCCATGGTTGTTGCACCCACCTTTTATCCTGAGGTGTTTCCACTCCAGTCCATGGCTGTTGCACCCACCTTTTCTCCTGAGGTGTTTCCACTCCAGTCCATGGCTGTTGCACCCACCTTTTCTCCTGAGGTGTTTCCACTCCAGTCCATGGCTGTTGCACCTACCTTTTATACTGAGGTGTTTCCACTCCAATCCATGGCTGTTGCACCTACCTTTTAATCTGAGGTGTTTCCACTCCAGTCCATGGCTGTTGCACCCACCTTTTATCCTGCGGTGTTTCCACTTCAGTCCATGGCTGTTGCACCCACCTTTTATCCTGAGGTGTTACCACTCCATGGATGTTGCACCTACCTTTTATCCCGAGGTGTGTCCACTCCAGTCCATGGCTGCTGCACCCACCTTTTCTCCGGAGGTGTTTCCACTCCAGTCCATGGCTGTTGCGCCCACCTTTTATCCTGAGGTGTTTCCACTCCAGTCCATGGCTGTTGCACCTACCTTTTCTCCTGAGGTGTTTCCATTCCAGTCCTTGGCTGTTGCACCTACCTTTTATCCTGCGGTGTTTCCATACCAGTCCATGGCTGTTGCACCCACCTTTTATCCTGAGGTGTTTCCACTCCAGTCCATGGCTGTTGCACCCACCTTTTATCCTGAGGTGTTTCCACTCCATGGCTGTTGCACCTACCTTTTCTCCTGAGGTGTTTCCACTCCATGGCTGTTGCACCTACCTTTTTACCTTTTCTCCTGAGGTGTTTCCGCTCCAGTCAATGGCTGTTGCACCTACCTTTTATCCTGAGGTGTTTCCACTCCATGGCTGTTGCACCTACCTTTTATCCTGAGGTGTTTCCACTCCAGTCCATGGCTGTTGCACCCACCATTTATCCTGAGGTGTTTCCACTTCAGTCCATGGCTGTTGCACCCACCTTTTCTCCTGAGTTGTTTCCACTCCAGTCCATGGCTGTTGCACCCACCTTTTATCCTGAGGTGTTTTCACTCCATGGATGTTGCACTTACCTTTTATCCCGAGGTGTGTCCACTCCAGTCCATGACTGTTGCACCCACCTTTTCTCCGGAGATGTTTCCACTCCACTCCATGGCTGTTGCAGTCACCTTTTCTCCTGAGGTGTTTCCACTCCAGTCCATGGCTGTTGCACCTACCTTTTATCCTGAGGTATTTCCACTCCAGTCCATGGCTGTTGCACCCACCTTTTCTCCTGAGGTGTTTCCACTCCAGTCCATGGCTGTTGCACCCACCTTTTATCCTGAGGTGTTTCCACTCCAGTCCATGGCTGTTGTACCCACCTTTTCTCCTGAGGTGTTTCCTCTCCAGTCCATGGCTGTTGCACCCACCTTTTCTCCTGAGGTGTTTCCACTCCAGTCCATGGCTGTTGCACCTACCTTTTATACTGGGCTGTTTCCACTCCAATCCATGGCTGTTGCACCTACCTTTTAATCTGAGGTGTTTCCACTCCAGTCCATGGCTGTTGCACCTAACTTTTTTCCTGAGGTGTTTCCACTCCAGTCCATGGCTGTTGCACCCACCATTTATCCTGAGGTGTTTCCACTCCAGTCCATTCAATTTTGCGCCCACCTTTTATCCTGAGGTGTTTCCACTCCAGTCCATGGCTGTTGCACCCACCTTTTACCCTGCGGTGTTTCCACTCCAGTCCATGGCTGTTGCACCTACCTTTTATCCTGAGGTGTTTCCACTCCAGTCCATGGCTGTTGCACCCACCATTTATCCTGAGGTGTTTCCACTCCAGTCCATGGCTGTTGCACCCACCTTTTCTCCTGAGGTGTTTCCACTCCAGTCCATGGCTGTTGCACCCACCTTTTATCCTGAGGTGTTTTCACTCCATGTATGTTGCACTTACCTTTTATCCCGAGGTGTGTCCACTCCAGTCCATGGCTGTTGCACCCACCTTTTCACCTGAGGTGTTTCCACTCCAGTCCATGGTTGTTGCACTTACCTTTTATCCCGAGGTGTGTCCACTCCAGTCCATGGCTGTTGCACCCACCTTTTCTCCGGAGGTGTTTCCACTCCAGTCCATGGCTGTTGCACCCACCTTTTCTCCTGAGGTGTTTCCACTCCAGTCATTGGCTGTTGCACCTACCTTTTATCCTGAGGTATTTCCACTCCAGTCCATGGCTGTTGCACCCTCCTTTTCTCCTGAGCTGTTTCCACTCCAGTCCATGGCTGTTGCACCCACCTTTTATCCTGAGGTGTTTCCACTCCAGTCCATGGCTGTTGCACCCACCTTTTCTCCGGAGGTGTTTCCACTCCAGTCCATGGCTGTTGCGCCCACCTTTTATCCTGAGGTGTTTCCACTCCAGTCCATGGCTGTTGCACCCACCTTTTCTCCTGAGGTGTTTCCACTCCAGTCCATGGCTGTTGCACCTACCTTTTATACTGAGGTGTTTCCACTCCAATCCATGGCGGTTGCACCTACCTTTTAATCTGAGGTGTTTCCACTCCAGTCCATGGCTGTTGCACCCACCTTTTATCCTGCGGTGTTTCCACTTCAGTCCATGGCTGTTGCACCCACCTTTTATCCTGAGGTGTTACCACTCCATGGATGTTGCACCTACCTTTTATCCCGAGGTGTGTCCACTCCAGTCCATGGCTGTTGCACCCACCTTTTCTCCGGAGGTGTTTCCACTCCAGTCCATGGCTGTTGCGCCCACCTTTTATCCTGAGGTGTTTCCACTCCAGTCCATGGCTGTTGCACCCACCTTTTATCCTGAGGTGTTTCCACTCCAGTCCATGGCTGTTGCACCTACCTTTTCTCCTGAGATGTTTCCATTCCAGTCCTTGGCTGTTGCACCTACCTTTCATCCTGCGGTGTTTCCACTCCAGTCCATGGCTGTTGCACCCACCTTTTAATCTGAGGTGTTTCCACTCCAGTCCATGGCTGTTGCACCCACCTTTTACCCTGCGGTGTTTCCACTCCAGTCCATGGCTGTTGCACTCACCTTTTATCCTGAGGTGTTTCCACTCCAGTCCATGGCTGTTGCACCCACCTTTTCTCCTGAGGTGTTTCCACTCCAGTCCATGGCTGTTGCACCCACCTTTTATCCTGCGGTGTTTCCACTCCAGTCCATGGCTGTTGCACTCACCTTTTATCCTGAGGTGTTTCCACTCCAGTCCATGGCTGTTGCACCCACCATTTCTCCTCAGGTGTTTCCACTCCAGTCCATGGCTGTTGCATCCACCTTTTATCCTGAGGTGTTTCCACTCCATGGATGTTGCACTTACCTTTTATCCAGAGGTGTGTCCACTCCAGTCCATGGCTTTTGCACCCACCTTTTCTCCTGAGGTGTTTCCACTCCAGTCCATGGCTGTTGCACTTACCTTTTATCCCGAGGTGTGTCCACTCCAGTCCATGGCTGCTGAGCCCACCTTTTCTCCGGAGGTGTTTCCACTCCAGTCCATGGCTGTTACACCCACCTTTTCTCATGAGGTGTTTCCACTCCAGTCCATGGCTGTTGCAACTACCTTTTATCCTGAGGTATTTCCACTCCAGTCCATGGCTGTTGCACCCACCTTTTCTCCTGAGGTGTTTCCACTCCAGTCCATTGCTGTTGCACCCACCTTTCCTCCTGAGGTGTTTCCACTCCAGTCCATGGCTGTTGCACCTACCTTTTATACTGAGGTGTTTCCACTCCAAACCATGGCTGTTGCACCTACCTTTTAATCTGAGGTGTGTCCACTCCAGTCCATGGCTGTTGCACCCACCTTTTATCCTGCGGTGTTTCCACTTCAGTCCATGGCTATTGCACCCACCTTTTATCCTGAGGTGTTTCCTCTCCATGGATGTTGCACTTACCTTTTATCCCGAGGTGTGTCCACTCCAGTCCATGGCTGTTGCACCCACTTTTTCTCCGGAGGTGTTTCCACTCCAGTCCATGGCTGTTGCACCCACCTTTTATCCTGAGGTGTTTCTACTCCAGTCCATGGCTGTTGCACCCACCTTTTATCCTGAGGTGTTTCCACTCCAGTCCATGGCTGTTGCACCTACCTTTTCTCCTGAGGTGTTTCCATTCCAGTCCTTGGCTGTTGCACCTACCTTTTATCCTGCGGTGTTTCCATACCAGTCCATGGCTGTTGCACCCACCTTTTATCCTGAGGTGTTTCCACTCCAGTCCATGGCTGTTGCACCCACCTTTTATCCTGAGGTGTTTCCACTCCATGGCTGTTGCACCTACCTTTTCTCCTGAGGTGTTTCCACTCCATGGCTGTTGCACCTACCTTTTCTCCTGAGGTGTTTCCGCTCCAGTCATTGGCTGTTGCACCTACCTTTTATCCTGAGGTGTTTCCACTCCATGTCTGTTGCACCTACCTTTTCTCCTGAGGTGTTTCCACTCCAGTCAATGGCTGTTGCACCTGCCTTTTATCCTGAGGTGTTTCCACTCCAATCCGTGGCTTTTGCACCCACTTTTTATCCTGAGGTGTTTCCACTCCAATCCGTAGCTGTTGCACCCACCTTTTATCCTGAGGTGTTTCCACTCCAATCCGTGGCTGTTGCACCCACCTTTTAATCTGAGGTGTTTTCACGCCAGTCCATGGCTGTTGCACCTACCTTTTCTCCTGAGGTGTTTCCACTCCAGTCCATGGCTGTTGCACCCACCTTTTCTCCTGAGGTGTTTCCACTCCAGCCCATGGCTGTTGCTCCTACTTTTTATCCTGTAGTGCTTCTCATACCCTGTCCTGCCCAATGCCCCCACCTACCAGGCATGCAGCTTCTGCCCTTAATCCTGGGAACCTGCAGCTAAACTACACCCTGCCCTGTGCTCCATTACCTGCCCCACCCTTGGTGCTCAGCAAGGTCCAGAGAAGATAGAGAACTAAAGGGAACTAAAGAAGGGATCTCAGAATTTTTGAATGGTCTGCATAAACTGTTGGAAATAAAACCTCTGTTAGGTAACTTGTCTGTCCTTAAAGGGAATGACACGCTACAGGGGAGTGTCTCAGATCTGAAAGAACAGGCCTCACCTCCAGCTAGTGCAGTGGATCTAATGGGGAAAGGAGTAGCTGTACCTCCCAGTTGAGAGGTAAAGAATAGCGCAATATATAATCCGATTAACCTGAATCAAGAGGCTCGAGGCACTTGGACATCGAATGAGACAAACATCGACTTCTGTCCTAGGTATTAATCAAAAGGTCCGTTCGATATTCTGTACCAGCACACCATCTTGAGGGTCTTGCATTACTTCCCAGATCTGGGGCATCTTAGATCAAACGACCTCCTTTTAAAGCAATTACCGATGGACCATAAGACTCAAACAGAATGTACATGTACTACCTGGTCTAATCCACATCATTACACAAAGATACTTGAAAAAGCTGACATACCAGCAGACTGCGGGATAAAGTTAATAACCGTGGAGTCAAGAAAATACCCACCCACCCTTCCTGAAGAAAGAAGCAGAGGGAGACAATCACACTACTCCTACTATTTGACACATAGGGTAGCATTTGAAGGCTCTGACATTGATATTTTAATAAATACTAACATGTGGCAATAACTATAGGTTCTGTCTGAAATATGAACAGACCCACGCAGATTTCATCACGACCAACTAGTTTTTTACATCTGTATAACCGGCGAAGGCAAAATTCCTGATATAGGCAAGGATGATACAGGACTGGACAAAAATGGGCTGTTTATTTATTCAAGGGACATTGTAGGTTGGGGCAGACAAACACTAATCATTTTCAGTCCCTATATAGATTCTAAAATTCATTTGTTTATAGGAAACTTGGAAAATAACGGAGCTGACTTTCCAAAACTATATATCTTTGGATATAGTAGCAGTAAAAGGTACATGGGGAGACCGGCCAGTGGGCTAGCAATATTGTTGTGAGTCAGCTAAGGAGTATCAAATTACAGAATTTCTCATAAATCCAAAAACATAGTTGGTGTATGGGTAAAATATGATACAAATATTCAACTCCACTTAATTAATGTTTCTATCCCTTTATCAGACGCCCGGTACAGGAAGAGAGTAACTTTGTTGGAAGAAATTGAAACTTTGATATGTTGTATCCTATGTGCTAAGGTGGCTTTGACAGGTACAGGTGATTTTAATAATTATCTGTGCCAAGGAAGTGGAAAGGTTTCTAAAGGGACTCACTGGATCAACAATTTGTAGTTCCTTACATCGAGCTACTGTCAAGGATGGGCCTTCTGTGAAGGGTGTGCTGAATTTAGGATTAACCAAACAGAGATAAAGAAACTAATCCACTCCTGTAATAATACACGGGCTCCTGGCCAAAATGGCATCCCTATGGCCGTAATAAAACTTAACGCAGAAAATTGGGGACTTATTTTAACCTTTGTGTTTAATTTGGTTATACTTTTAGGGACGGTAATGCCCACAAGGCAAGGGATGATTCTGCATTCCATCAATAAGAAAGGCTCAAAGGATTCCTCCAGTATATACCACCTCATAGCTCTACTGGATGCAGATGGTGAATTATTTGCGAAGCATCTATTAACCCACCTGCAAGTGTGGGTAAAACAATCAAATAGATTATCTTTCCATCAGAAAGGTTTCCGATCTAAATGTAGTACTTTGGATAATACTGTATCCTTAACTCTGATGGGATAGAAGGCCTCCATACGTAAAAAATAACTTATTTGCATATTTCATTGATTATTCAACAGCCTTCGATAAGGTGGATCGAAATAGGCTGTGGTGGAACATGTGTGAGAGTTAAGTTGTCAGATGGTAATGAGTTATTGCCAAATTCTTCTTGTACAATGGGCTGAAACAAGGATGTATCTTGGTGTATATATACGCATCCTCTAATCACCGGAACGAAGAGACTATTCGAAACTGACTTCAGCCCTGACGTAGTCACGGGGAAATCCCCTGTAACAGCGACGAAACACGTGTTTGCTAAGAAGGCTTAAGATCTTGAATTAAAGACATCTGAACATACAAAGACAAGCATCATTGTGATATTTTATGAAACGTTATGTATTTACTTTTAAACGTGTGCAGAGGATTTGTGTATATAGTGGAGTGGTCTGCTGGCCACACACGTGGGGATTTGGTGGTTTTTCCCTACCTTATGCACTGTGCCAGATTACCTGCCATAACTGATTGTTACTTGTGATAGACCGTAGAGCGCCATTTTGCCTATTGCTGACCACCTACTGTATACCTAAGGATGTATCTTGGCCCAGCTCCTATTTAGTTTATTCACATCTGACTTAGCTGTCACATTGGTACACTCCGTGTGTGACACCCCAAAGTTAGCAGGAACTAAAATTCAGTTTTTAGTATATTCAGATGATTTAGTCATCCTGTCAACAACCCAGATAGGATTACAAAGACAGTTTCGTAGATTTCAGACTTTTAAGGTTGCAAAGAAACTCTGTATCAATTTTAAGAAAATTAAGATAATGGCTTTTGGGTGGCAAAAATCTAAATACACCTGGATTTTAGAAGGCACAAGTTCAAAGAGGTTGTAGAATATACATACCTAGGAGTTATGATTGATAAAACTTTGAAATGGTAAAATGATATAGAGTGAAATTGGTCCTATTTAGATGACTCGAAGACCAACATTATCCCTGTTCTTCTAGATGGGTCCTTAAAATCGAAACATAAATTAACTCAATTAGAAGGCTACTTAATCTAAGGCAATCAACACCACAGTGCCACCTGCACCTATAATGTGGTCTTATCTCTTTTATTAGTCATGGCGAATATTAAGATTTTTTTTTTTTAGATTGTAATGCAGCAGAAACTGATAATTTAAAAACAATTATTATGGAGACTCTGGTGACTGATATCCCTGAAGCATCATTGTCTGAAAGTTTAATCACTCAGCTGTTGGATAAATATAACCGTCCAGCACCAGGGGGTCTTAACAAAGATGCCCAGGTTAACTCAAATGGAAGTAATAAAAAAAGGTATTAAAGAACAATCTCTGCTGGATGATGTGGAGTCTGTAGGAAGATGCAAACATAACAAGGTTAATATAGTAACCTATACCTTTCAAGACAAGATTATATTGTATGCAAGCACGGGAGAAGAAGGTTTTTATGCATTTTAGGTTTCTGTATCTTCCTTTAAAGGACTTTGATGGTTCCTGGACTTTAAAGGGGCAAACATAGAGCCTATGCAAGATGTATAAAGGCTCAAAAAATACCTCACACCCAGGGCCGTACTGGCCGTAGCGGGCACCAGGTGTTTCCCTGGCGGGCCACCATGGTGGGGGCCAGTTGTGGACCCCTGGGGGCTGTTTTTGTTACTGGGAGCCGGTTGTGCCCCACTGTAACAAAAGCAGCTGCAATGTTATCCAGGCGCACCCCACCATCCCCCCTCTAAAGCGCGGCCGGTCCAACTCAATTGCAGAGCCGGTTTGCAGTTCCAGTCTGGTCCTGCTCACACCCACCTTTAAGGCGGAAAGTATTAGAACAATCTCAGATGCACTGTCACTTTGCCTTAAAGGCTAAAGCCACCAAACTATGTGGCACGTTGTAACCATTTTATGTCTGGCTTATATGGTGTGGCAAAAAAGCTCCCAGACTATCGTTGATGCAGGGATTAATGTATTAGCTTGCTCTTTCTAACTATTAATACATTATTAGTTAACAGATTATGTTATTAAGCCATGCAAATTAATGTATATGGTTTTAATGAAACTTTTCCACCTTTTAGGCGGAAGGTATCAGAACAATCTCAGAAGCACTGTCACTTTGTGTTAAAGGCAATACATCATAATCTGTGGCACCCTTGGTAAAAGTTTAATGTTTGGCCTGTGAGGTGTGGGAAAAGCTCTCAGACTGTTGGTGATGGCAGGGATTAATGTATTAGTGTGCACCTTTTAGCTGATGTCTGTATGTCTATGATTTATTGGCAGAGATGCAATAGAAAGGGGGCCACATGTTCTTTGTGCAAAAGTCTGTGCACTTATTATCTTTGAATAAAACTGAATTGTATTTAACGTTTTCGACAGAAGACTTTTAACCATTTTCATTTGAACTTGTTTCCACAACTACTGGTGGGGTGGCATAAACCCTCGGATCCTCCTTCTTGCTCATGTGATATGGCTGTTGCATTAGACACTTTTTACACATTGCTTTTATTTGCCCAAAATGGCCAGCGTACGATACAAGTATGTTAGCCCCCCTCTTTTGCCCTTGGATTTTAAGGAAAGCCAGCCCTATTGTATCTTCAGTTTGTAGATAATTTTAATATTTGTTGCTATTTATCGCAGTTTTCAGCGGGGGTGTTTCATTCTTATTCTGTATTTTAATAATTGGAAAATTATTCTAAATGATGATGCTGAATTATTTTCATTGTTCATTTATGACCTACTATGTCCTTCTTATTCGTCGCCACCTCACTTTGAACACACCTCTAAAGGGGAGGCTCTTGAAGACTCCTTTTATGTGCTGATCTTTATGAGCCAGGTTTCTTTGACATCAGTGAGAGGGTTGCAACGTTTAAGGCAAGGGACAGTGAGACTGTTATCGATTATATATTTATATCCCCTGCACTCTTAGGGCATGTATGTTTTTATAATGCCACATGCTCTCCCCTCAGTGATCATAACCCGGTTATCCTAGAGTTGGATAAAGGCTTCTACCCTTTAGATGCCTCAGTTAATACGGGGGGGGTGCTATTAGTGTGATAACTAAAGATCAAGGGAGGAGGTTAAAATGGGATAAAGTAGTCCCTGAACACTTTCTTGACAGCCTTAGTATGCAGGTTGAAGATGATATCATGAAATGTGCTGATTGTTCAACTCCGAAGGGTTCTATAATTACAGCCTTTGAAGCTATTTGCAGTCAGGTTGCCACAGACTTAACAATTACCTTTAGGTCTAAACCAAAACAAGGAAAAAGATGGTTTGACTCTAAATGTTCTAGGGCCCATCAAAATTTAGTAAAAGCACTGAAAATTAAACCTAGGGATAAGACCCTTATAGCTAGGCTTAGAAAAGAGTATAAATGAATGGTCCAGACTCGTAAAAATAAAATTAAAACAGAGGCATGGGACGCTTTAATGTCTGAGGAAGTCCTAAAGGATACCTCAAAGTTTTGGACTATTGTTAATAGCCCGCTGCTTTCGGGGGAGGAGAATGGTATATTGGAAATTAATATCCCAGAAGATGAGTGGTTGACTCATTTTGAAGGAATTTATGGGAGCAACGAGGTGTTTGAACCTTTTTTGGCCCCCGACAGCAGTATTTCTTTGCCCCCTCTTGTTTTGAATGAGGACGATGTTGAGAGGGCAATAAACAAATCCGCAAGTAAAAAGGCTCCTGGCCCAGACGGCGTCCCTGCCGACCTTTATAAGAGCAATGTTAAACTCTGGGCCAAAATTTTAACTAATGTTTTTAACTCTACAGTTGTCCAGGGGTTTCCTGTTTCATGGTCCCACTCTATCATCATCCCTGTTTTTAAAAAAGGGCATAGAGGGGATCCTAGGTGCTATAGGCCCATTTCATTAATAGACTCTTCCGTTAAAATCTTGGGCAAAGTGATCCTGGCCAAGGTGTCAGAGTGGGTCACAGAAAATGAGATTCTGTCCAATCTCCAATACGGTTTTAGATCAGGCAGAAGCACCTTGGACCAGTGCCTCAATCTGTATCTATTAATAAAAAAGTATACTGTAGCTTCCAAGGGGTCTATTTATTTGGGCTTTATGGATCTATCTACAGCCTTTGATCTGGTGAACAGATCGAGGCTATGGTCCATTTTGCTTGACTTAGGTATTGACCCCTGTTTGGTATATTTTTTTTGCGGATTTGCACCGGGATCTGTTTGCGTCTGTCAGGGTGACCCAGGAGGGCAATTGCACAAGACACTTTAAATCCGGTAGAGGGGTCCGTCAAGGGTGCATCTTGGCCCCTTTACTTTTTACACTATATATAAATGTCATAGATAAAACCTTGGATAATGCTAGTTTGGACGTTCCTCGTGTAGGGAACAACACCATTCCGGTTCTCCTATATGTCTTCAGAGACTTCAGAGATTACTGAACTCCTTTGGGGAGTTTATGAAATCACTGGATCTGGTAGTTAATATTGCTAAATCGCATGTTATGACTATGGGACCACGCAAGACTAAAGTCAGAACCTTTTATTGTAATGGGGCAGAGGTCACAAGGGTGTAGGTTTTTACATATCTGGGGGTCCTGTTTGATGATAAATGTTTCTGGGCTCCCCAGCTTATAGCAAAAGAAATGCTGTAGGAAGATCTTCATCAGCCCTTCTCAGTTTTGCACGGCGATTAGGAGGTAGACCCTGTGAGGCCATCCTTTCCATCTATAAGGCGAAATGTCTGGCAATTGCGACATATAGCGCAGCAATTTGGGGGTACAAGCAAGTAGAAGGGGTTCAGAAAGTTGAAAACAAATTTTTCAGCTCAGTCTTGTCTGTCCCCCAATCAACTCCAACTTTTGCTACCCATCAGGAGCTGGAGATGGGATATTTGTCTGATTTGGTGAGCATGGCCCCCCTAATTTGTTGGATAAAAACGTGGTTGAACCTTGAACTTTCGTTAAATCACCAGATTTTAAAAGATTGTGTAATTTTAGTAAGAGCTAATGATATACAGTGGCTGTCTTATATTAAGGCAATGTTTATGAAACTTGGGCGCCCAGAAATTTTTCAAGCACCGGAAGGAATAGTTAAAGCTGATATCAAGTGGGTCAAAACACACTTCATGAGTTTAAGAGAGCAGGAACGGGAGGGTGAGGAATTAAAAAAAAACTCTGGTTAGGGCCCATTTTTTATTAATTATATCACCATGTGTAGAGCCCTACCTAAGAATAGTTACAAAGCCCTTCCACCGCTGGTTATTGACTAGATTTCATTTCAACCAGGTTCACTTTTTATTCGGGGATTTTCAAGGTTGGAGCAAAGCAGAGGATGCAGCTCTTTGTAACTGTGATTGCAGCTCAATTCAGGACACTACGCACTTTACATTTTTTTGTGATTTTTATACTGACATCAGGAAAAAAGTTCTTAACTCCACTTCTGAGAGGCAAGGGTGTTTTACAGGTCAAACCAGCCTTACTGTACCTACAATTATTGGATAACCCCTGGAATATTTTTAATATTGCAAATTTTCTTGTACCTGCTGTACAGATTAGGAAATCAAGCTGCCCAGCAACGATTGAAATATGAATTTTATTGGATTCTTAAAAAATCATGAAATTGTTTTAATTGCGATATTTTCTTGCTTTTTATTATTTTTGTCTCACCCTAAAGTAGTTTATGATGTGTGTCTTTATGTGTACTTTTATGATTTTAATTAATCGAATAAAGTGGTTTTGTCTGACTGACCTACTATGTCGAATCGAATAAAGTTATTTTGACTGACTAACTACTAGTTACTTGACAGCACATTCTGCCTTATTGCTCATTGGTGCTCCTTGTAGTTGGTTGTTTTTTTCCTTTTCTCTTGTCAGCGATTGTTGCCATTTGGTGGTGCTTATCAATTTCAAATGTTTCTCACTTATCATCACATCATCACTTGTTGCCCTCTCTTGTTTTTGTTCCTCGCGACTCGTTGTTGCTTGTTCTCGCCTTATGTTTCCAGGCACGGTTCGTCCATTGGGGCATGGGGGCGTAGCCCCCCCGCCCGAAGCCGCCCGCAGCTCCCTCTGCGTTTTTGAGTTAAGACTGTGACAATCATGTCAATGAATCAACATGACGTCAGACCGCCCTGCCCCTTCAGAGTCTGAAGGGGTGGGCGGTCTGGCGTCATGTTGATTGATTGACATGATTGTACAGGCGGCAACAAAAGTGCGCATGAGTGGGGACAGAGGGTGAATTTGTACCTGTGCCCACAATTGTGTTTTTGCGACGTTGCGCATGCCCATTAGGAGCCCTAATGGGCGTGCTGCGGGCGAGAAGGTACCTGTGCCCCTGGCGCCAGGATTGGCCAGGGGTGCTGTGAGCCTGTGACGTGTGGGGAGCAGAGCCCAGAGGTGGCGCGGACCGGGACCGGCAGCAAGGTAAGAGTGTGTGTTTTTCTTTTATTTTAAAGTGTTTGGTGCGAGTGTGCGTGTAAGCATGAATGTTTGGTGGAGAGTGTTGCGAATGGATGTGTTTGTGTGTATGCGTGTGTGAATACATTTCTTTGAATGTTGTGTATGTGGGTCGGGGGGTCGCCGCCGGCCTGAGTGGCCTGGGGCCCGCACTCGTTGTTTGTCGCATTGTGGAAAAAGTGTGTAGTTGCCCTGAACACTTTCTAAGGGACCAGACCCTTTTTCACACGTATTGTGCTCAGCACTGTTGGCAGCTGTGAATAGATGTGCTTGTTTGCGGTGACACTCTAACTTTAATGTATTTTGTGTTCAGCACTGCGCCGCCGGCCACGTTCTTGTTTACTGCTGTCCTGTTTCCACGGGTATCCGCTGGTGTGGTGAGCCTCAGACTAGACTAGTAGTGCCTCTGAATCGATGCGTATTTGGGGGGCTCTTGAGCGTGAGGGCTGGCCCTTTGCTCTCCAAATCGGGCCGTTCAAGGGCTTGTTTAGTTGTTATGGCGCAGAGTGAGAATTCTGAAAGGCCTATCTTAACCCAATTAAAATTGGTAGCTGTGAAATTGGTTGTTTTCAAGATGGATTGACACGCATTGCAGATGGAATGTGACGTGGTTATTGTTGTGTTCAAAAGAAAACCTCACAGTGCATTCTCTTACGACAGTCTTTAAGTTAACATTGATTTTTAGTTTAGTGTGCTTAAATGCGTAGTTTCTGTAGTCTGTGTGCCACACATCATTGAAACTTCTCTTGATGATGTGATATTCTGTGTTCATTCAAATGGGCACCTACTGCGTTAGCAGTCACAAGAGACTTGTCACAAAATGTTAGCACTGCTCTTTCACCAATGGGAGATGTTAAAAAGTCCTCGAACACATGTTGTTTTCAAATATAAACAAGAGGGGATCTTTAGTTTCCTGCTTTGATGTTGGTCACATTTGTTTGCTTCTAGCCTGGCATATCTTTAATCAAAGTAATTTACGGCCCTGAGTCTGAGCTCATGGAAGAGAACAAATGGCGTGAAGGCACACTAGTCAGTCTGCTCGTGTTGTTGTGTGACTAGGGGTTTTATCTCTTCAGATGTGCTGTGCAGCTTGATCTACCTCACACAATCAGTCATAGAAGACCTGGGGCCTCATTTATGAAAAGTGACGCATCGCTGCGTGAAAACAGCGATGCGTCACTTTTCACTGCGCACTCCTTACGACATTCCTGATGCGTCATTTTTAATGTATGACACATCATGTCGCAAGGAGTTACAGATACGTCAGTATTTCTGACGTATCTGTAAGCGCAAAAGTGACGCATTGCTGGAGTGTGTCACAAAAGTGATGCAACTCAAGCAATGCGTCCTTTCACATGGGGAAAGCCCCATGTGAAAGGGCTTGCGTCAGTCTTACGCCTGCTGTGAGTCCGGCACAAGATTTTGACGCAACAGCGTCCTAAAAGTGACGCAGTGAAATCTCATCGATTTCACTGCGTCACTATTACGAGGCTTTTTGTGGGGGAACGCCCCCTCTGCATACATTATACCTGACGCAGGTATAATGTGGCGCAGGGGTTTAAAAAGTGACGCATCTACCTAGATGCGTCACTTTTTAAATATGGCGCAACGAGGCGCATTTTTGACACCGCTGGTGCGTCACAAAAAGTGACCCACCGGCGGCGCAAAACTGACGCAAGGCCTTCATAAATAAGGCCCCATGTCTGTATAATGTGTGACTTTTCTGTCCAGCCGATTTATATCCTGAAGATTCTGCTTATGTAAAACATCTCAGACGCTACCCTTTAAGGTTTTTGTCTTGCTGTCTCATTGCATATAGTTTGACAAATCACAGGAGCTCATATCTTCTTAGTAGATTTTATGTCTAAAGATGTTAAAATGAAGAAATCTGTGAGAATTTACTAGAAATGTTATCTCCAGTCCATTATAAAGTTCTCTAGTTAAAGAATGGAACAGCTATGTCATTATCATTAAATGTCTTTATTAAAGTCATAGTGAGACTGTAAGAAGGAAATGTCAGACAGGTAAAAATTGTAAAATAAATTGATAACAGACTGCCGACAGTAGAAAGACAGGACAACCGTGTGTGCAGGTAAAATAATTACAAACTTTGCTTGTTGCACTGTGACATTTGCACACTACAGTAACTAAACAAATTTAAATCTGTCTTCCTAAATACCAGCCAGCTACAATTTTATGTTGTGTATTCCCTACCTCGTGCTCTTCAGTCTCTTTCTGAAACCTGCTCGAACATCACGAGAAACACTGGATGTTCCAACCTGATGCAAGAACAGTTTCTATTTATGATCATTTACGATCATTATCTCAGAATGTTTCATCTTCCAGCGCTCCGAGACCGGGATTTCTCACACATTTCCATATGAAGGCCTCAAAGTGCTGATCTGTGCTCGCTGAATGGACACAGCAGTTTTTAAGCACAGGTGGTGTGAGTTTATCTGTCTCAAGATATCTTTTACTTCAGTTAGAGAGTCGAACTACTAGATACGTTTGTATTTTTGTTGGCTAATCTGTAGCTGAAACAAAATTGTGCGAGCCTTAGCTGAATAGTTGTTGTGGAAATTCAACAGGTTTTTCTTATTTAAAAAAAAATATAGTAAAACTAAGGGTTTTGTATTTTAAGATGCCAGGTGTATTGGTCGGCTGTATAGTGCCCCAATCATGATATTACTTAGAGTACCACAAGACAAGATGTTATATTGGCAGAGGCCCAGGGTCGGATTGGGATCACAATTCGGCCCGGGCACCCCCTTAAAAAAGTGGCCCACATTCCCGCATTTCACTCATTTATAAACCAGCATTTGGCTAGTCTCATTGTGCCACCTACACTTCATTTACTCCCCCCCACCCCCCCACCCCGCTCCCCACCCACCAGCCAAGTTTGGCCTCAGGGCGATGGATCTTCAGGGGAGGGGAGGGGTGAAGTAAAGCACAGATCTGTTGTTGCTCCGGGGGAGCTGAGGTGATAATGGCCCAACGGGCGCTTAACCTGCTCCCAACAGCACCTCAGTTTAACAGCACAGCAGGGACACGAGACACTGCTTCGGAGTGTATGTCCTGGCCGAGCTAAAGTCTGCAGCGTCAAGAGTACTGACAGAGCGATGTTGCTGCAAGCTACCTCCTCTGAGCCTGCCTGCCCATGATGCTGGCTCCACAACATTAAGGTGGCCGGGTGGGGAAGAAACAGCAAGGCTCTGTGGGCCGGTTGATAGAACTAACAAAAACCGGCCCATAGGTGACCGTTAGGCACCGGCCCTTCGGCCAATGCCCGACTGCCCGCATTACCAATCCGATGCTGCAGAGGCCTATGGTGTGCCCTTACTGCTATTGCAGGCACTTCCGCTGTTAGGAATTTAGGCCACTTGTACTGTGTGTAACCCTGATCTATGTGTCAGGGAAGAATATGCTATACCTGTTGTATGTTTATGGGTGAATGTGTTTGCATGAGAGAGAGTGAGAGAAGCTTGCACAATGGCGTCTGCTTGCACTGGTCCTTGCTGTTGGCAGAGCTTTGTCTGCTGCTGTGCTCCCTGTTACTGAATCTGGGTAAAGCTCATTCAAGTATACAGAAGCCAGACCTATTGACTTTGTTTCCATTCTTTACCATCCAGATGTGGCCATTTATGTTTTTTTTTCTGGATTTGCAGCATCCTTGACTGTAATCTATGGTTGGCAAACATTAGTACATTCAGAGGCACAGCGGGCGATGGTTGACCTGCGGCACCCGGGGGCTGCAGACAGAGAAGGGACAGGAGAGGGAGGGAGCCTATACTGTGCTGTATCCCTCACAGCTGCCTTAAGCATTGTCTTCATCACTATACTGTGCCTTATCACATGAAACTACATTTTTGCATGTACATCCACCGCCATACTGTGCCTTTTCTGTTACAGCTGCTGTCAGCATGATTTACCTTTATCTTACTGTTAGTTATCCCTCTCCACTACCTTTAGCATAGTCTTCCATCACCAGGAGCTTTGAGGGGCAGAGAAGGAGCTACCTGAGGCTGAAGCTCCATGTGCCTCTTACAACTGTCAGTCTCGTTCGCTACGCTCCCTCGCCATAGGGCACTCATCTCGAACTTTTACGCCACACCACTTTCAAATGTCACCAGCCGCCCCTGTATGTTTCTTGTTATTGCGTGGCCATGCTTGCAGTCCATTGTTGGTTCTCATTGGCACTTCCTGGTGCTTATCATCATTTTACCACGCTTGTCACGTCAACACTTTACCTCATTAGCCCCTCATCTCTGATGGCTGCTCCACGTTGCTTGTTCACTGCTTGCTGTCGCTTGTTGTCCCTTGTCAGTACTTAATGCTTGTCACCGTTTCCAAGTGCGTGTCACTAGTCCCTACTTGCTCTCTCTTGTAGTAGCGTGTTTCTGCTTGCCCTTGCTTGTTGTGCCTTGCCGGTGGTTGTCAGCACTTGCCTTTCGTTGGCCCTTGTCATTGCTTGTCGAGGTATGCCGGATCTTTTCCCTTGCATTCCTCTGCCATGCCCCTCCCGCTCGCGCTGAGCGTGTACCAAGCCGAGCCTCTGCGCGCTCTGATTAATATGCGGTGAGGCGCGTGTGACATTCCGCAGCACAGCCTCCCGCTCCTGGGACTTGATGAGTCACGCACAGAGGTCTGGAGTTTCTGCAGGGCTCCTCTGCACTCCTTCCACCATCCCTTGTCGCTGCCTCGAGCAGCGCGGGATTGTGTTATACTAGCCTGTCAAACAGGAATAAAAATAGCTGTATTGGGCGCAATGACACATAATGATCGGAGATTTCACAGCTCCAGCTGCAGAGTTTGAGAAGGGAAAGGGGCCTGGCGGTGATAGCCTTGCCACGTTTAACCCTGGCCGTGCTGCGCGCAGGGTACGCAGTGAGGGAGGGGGCGATAGGGTGTAGGCATGGGTTGTGTTTGGTTTGTTGAGGGGTGAGGGGGGAGGAGGTTAGAGGTATCGGGGCTCGCGGGGACTTGATGGCCAAGGAACACGAGGATGTTAAGTCCGAGTCAGGCGCTGTTGCTCATTCTCGTGCTAATTGTTATTCGGCCGTGAAAATTCAATACTCACATCGAGGCATCCGAAGGGTTAGGAAACGTGTAATTGATATGACTTTGGAACAGCGCGAGGCTAATGATTACCATGGTGATGCAGGATTAGACGGGTGTTGCGCAAGAAAAAACAGAGGGACTGGCGCTGTCCAATCAGCACCAACCGATCTAGGGCACCCGGAGCTGTCCAGTCAGCACCGAGGCTTATGGATACCTGGAGCAACAGAGGCATAGATGAAGGGGCAGAGAATTCCGGAACTGTCCAATCGACCCTATAGAGGAGGGAGGGGCTAGCACGGAGCTGCCCAAACCCGCACTCGTGACGACTAGACACCTACAGTTGGAGATTCAGGACTGTAGAAGAGACATCCGGCGCTGTCCAATAGAACCTAGACCCCGGGGTGGCTGGAGCTATCTAATTATTATAGAGGATGATAGATGCTTGGGTCTGGCCGATGAAAGCTGGCGATGAAATACTACGATAAAGAGACACCTGGAACTGCCGAGGATAAAAAACACGAGTTGTCCCTTTGAAACTGTGTGAGATCGGTATTTGGTGCGGCCAATTATCTCTGAGGATCACATATAAACCTAGAGTTTTCCAATAAACACGAGCAGCCCCATCAGAGTAGTAGAAGTGAACAGCTTTGCAATCGCATAGGCAGGATAAAGAGACAGCTGTCGTTATCCAGTCAGAGCAACCACCTGTACAGAAGCAAGGAACTGTCCAGATCACCAACAGTGATAAAAACACACATCGAGTGATACTATCTAAGTGACAGGCCATAAAACCCCGCAGAGCTATCCAACAACAACCGAGGGACCGAGGCACACAGTGACATGCTTGCTGAAGTTTTACATGAGTCCTCGGGAGTCACAAGCAAAGCAACACGCAGCACCTATTTGGCTACACATTGTAAGGGGTCAGGCACGCGGCGCCGCAGAGACCCTGGCACAGATCATAGTAAATACACGCCGTGGTGTTATCCATGCACCGCTGGGTGATATAGACCCGGGCACAACTGTTCAATTATAGCTACGGGATAAAGAGACACTTGAAACGGCCAAATCAGAGCAGAAAGATAAAGAGACACCTACAACTCTCCAAAGTAGAAGGATAAGGAGACACCCACATCTCTCCAGAGCAAAAGGATAAATAGACACCCACAGCTCTCCAGAGTAGAAGGATAAAGAGACGCACACAGCTCTCCAGAGCAGAAGCATTAAAAGATACCTACAGCTCTCCAGAGCAGAAGCATTAACAGATACCTACAGCTCTCCAGAGCAGAAGCATTAAAAGATGCCTACAGCTCTCTAGAGCAGAGAGCGAGAGACACCCACAGATCTCTAGATTAAAAGGACGAAGAAACGCCCACAGCTCTCCAGAGTAGAAGGATAAAGAGACACCTACAACTCTCCAAAGTAGAAGGATAAAGAGACGCCTACAGCGCCTACAGGTCTCCAGAGTAGAAGGATAAAGAGACGCCCACAGCTCTCCAGAGTAGAAGGATAAAGAGACGTCCACAGCTCCCCACAGCGGAAGAATAAAGAGATGCCCACAGCTCTCAAGAGCAGAAGGATAAAGAGACGCCCACAGCTCTCCAGAGAATAAGGATAAAGAGATGCCCACAGCTCTCCAGAGCAGAAAGTTAAAGAGACACCCACAACTCTCCAGAGCAGAAGGATAAAGAGACGACCACAGGTCTCCGGAGCAAAAGGATAAAGAGACTCCTACACCTCTCTATGGTAGAAGGGTAGAGACACTTACATCTCTCTAGAGTGAAGAATAAAGAGACGCCTACAGCTCTCCAATCAGAGCCGATACTAAAGAGAGCAAAGAGCTCGGGCAATCCGAGTTGAGTAAAAACGGCCGCTTCGGCTGACACACAGCAGATGTTTATAACAAAGCTGTCCAAGGAATTGTGGGTGAAGTTGGACACAATGAACTGTCCATGCAATACGTAGGTGGGGGTGTAAGGAGACACCTGGAGCTGTTTAATCTGCACAAAGGTTCAACATAACCTGGATCCTTCCAGTCAGATCTAAGGACAAAATAAACAGCGGAAAAAAAGGGATGATTGGAGTTAACAAATCAGAGATATAGTCAAATCTGGTATTTGGAGCCCTCAGATCTGTCCAGTCATACTTGAGCAGTAAAGTAATACGCGAAGTTGTCCAATGGGCGGTTTCTGATAAAGTGGCACCTGGAAAAGTCCAATGAGACTGGAGAGATTCCTTCCGTTCAATCACAACTATTAGATACATCGATATCTGAAGCTTTGAGGTGTGTAATGAGAGATATTGGGCAAAGAGTCTCCTGGGGCAGTCCAATCACAGTTTTAAGACAAACACCAGGGAATTGCCAAATAAGAAATTGTGGAAACAGAGACACTCGAACCTACCAAGGCAGAACGGAAGAGGAAAGGGCCACTAGTGCTGGCCAATCAGCACTGCGGGCAGACGCCCAAAGGATGGCTCTACCGAACGCGCTCAAAGTGAACGTGACGGACATTCGTCCTGCGCAGGCCGCAGTTCGCAGTACAGAAGGGGGCGGGAGGCCCACGCTGTTGGTTTGCATGGCAGTTATTCAGCACCTGCGCATTCACCTTAACATGGGCTTCTGGCCGCGCGCTCCCATGCACAGCTGCTGACAGTATGGCAGGGTGCACGCTCTTAGGGGCAGATTTACAAACCCCTTGCAACACATTTACGCCGCTGTTGCGTCACTTCTGTGGTGCAGCAGCAGAGTAAACCATGGACCATGTTGCGCCTTATTTACAACGTGAGGCATCTAGGGAGATGCGTCACGTTGTAAAACCCTGCGCCACAATAAACCTGCTTCAGGTTTAAAGTATGCAGGGTGGGCGTTCTGTCAGAAAAAGCCTCAGAAAAGTGACGCAATGAAATTTACAAGTCACTTTTCCGACACCGCTGCATCAAAACCCTATGCCTGCTTGAAGCAGACGTAAGGGTGGCGCATCATGTTAGGTATGGGCAGCCCCTGAGCATTGCTGGAGTTGCGTAGCACTTGCGACACGACAACAGCAATGCACTGCCCTTACGCCATCAGATGCTTCACGCTTCACGCATCTGTTTATCCTTGCTCCATGATGCGCCACATTGTAAATGCGGTGCATCTGTGGTGGCGCAAGGGTAAACTTGCGTGACGCGTCTTACCTGGCGCATCCCTGCTGATAAGCAGGGCTGCGCCAGTCCTTGTAAATCTGCCCCCCAGTGTCTGCGCAGGGGCATTCTGTAACCTGCCAATTAAGGGGTGTCCTGCAGACTTTACAGTGATGTCTATTGTTTGGAACTGCCTCACACCGGTTGTATGACATTACAACGCATGCTAATACATCGCATGCCACAACATCGCAGATTTTACAACGCAAGTCGTTACAACGACCTGCGTTGGAGGGCGCTGGACTTAGGAGTAGTATAATTTACTATTCCAACTCCAGTCTACATACAGTAGGGAAGGTGTTGGATAGTAAATTATACTATTCCTTGTCCTAGAGCGCCATCCAGCGCAAGTCGTTGTAACGACTTGCGTTCTAAAAACCACGATGAAATGGGGTCTTTAAGACTGGGTTCAACTGCTTTTGACAACTGCGCAGCGGGATCCTCGCTTCCTGTCTGTACCCTTTTTTTGGGGCAACAAAGCACACACACCCACTCTGTGCCCCATTGATTATCGTGCCACAGGAGATATGCAATAAGAGCCATAGGCTACTGAGGTACATTACGCTGTCTGAAGAGCCCTGAGAGATACAGATGCACGTTGAGCTGTGCAATCAGCACTGAGGCCTAAACACACCAAGAGCTGTGCAATAAGCACTGAAAGTTACAGAGCGGTATAATCAATAGTAAAGAATATAGATACATCTGAAGCTGTCCAATTGGCACCCTGGGATAACATTCACTTGGGGCCACACAAATAGCAAGGAGAAAAATACGATGCACCTATAGCCGTCAGAACACGACTGAGGTATGAAGACGTACGCGGGAGCTGTCCAGTCAGCACTGAGAACTAGTGAACAGACGTCCGGCGCTGCCCAATCGGCCACAAGGGAAAACGCTTTACCTGGACCTAGAGTTGCAAGGTACGCTTGGAGCTGCCCAGTCACCATTGAGAATCAAGATACGCACGCAGCTGCACAATCATCCTTGAGAGATAAAGATACACCTGTATCTATTTGCTGTAGCTGCCAGGCCAGCAATGAGAGCTAAAGATACGCCTGGCGCTGTTCCTTCAGCACCAACGAGCAGTGTATACCCACCATAGGCATGAGTCCCAAACATATGCGTGAAACTAGACACAGAAAGCTTAATTCACAAACAAGGGAGCAACTCTGTACAGGGGCAGAGGTGTATATTTACTACTTCTTAAAATCTACAAAAGCCTTCAGTAGAATTGAAAGTTGTGCCAGTCTCAAGTTGCCATAATTACTGCGGACAATGACATGTGCCATTTCGATGAGTTGCTATTACACATTGGAGAAAGGCAGCCATACTATGCAATTGTACATGTTGTTTTGCTTTTAACTTTTCCTTCTAGTACACTGCTATGAATTTTTGAACATTTAGTGTCCTTTCCCACCCTGAAAGGATATTTACACCGGCCTATGCTGGGGCAAATATCAGACAGGTTCCAGGGTGAGCAATGGACAGCAAAGAGAGTCTGTGGTAGTCACAAACTTTCAAGGCAAACTACGCCTTGATCTACCCACTCTCTACCTGCTGCATGGGAGGTGGGCCTACAGGTATATGGTAGTGATACATGTACATCTGCTCAATACCTTTTTTTCTGGCTTTGTGAATCAGGTCTAGAGAATTTTGCTTCCGCATTCGTAGTGTTACATATTTTAGGGAATCACAAAATATTCCCAGTTTACTCATGGAAACTGTGCCATTCACAGCTTTCCTGGTGTAATCCTCGAAATGTTTTGTGGATTCCTCTTTGTGCACTGGCATTAACCCATTACAGAATCCTGCAGTTACGTATTGTGTAAAGTCAACACGTTTGTATAATGATACATTTTTTTCTCTATAGGGAAACAATCAATCAATCAGGTGTTTGTTAATCGCAACTACTCACCCGTAAGGGTCTCAAGGCGCTGAGAGCTGGGGGGTGGTCGCAGGTTCCAGTCCATCAAGGAGGGTATCTGTCAAAGAGCCAGGTTTTGAGGTTTCTTGCGAAGATGGGGAGTGATGTTATCTGTCTGAGGTGGAGCGGAAGGTTGTTCCGGGCTCTGGCCACGGGGAAAGAGAAGGAACCGCCTCCTGATCTGGTCTTTCTAGTATGGGGGCCATGGCGTAGGAGAGCTGGGCTGATCGTATGGTCCTTTGGGGTGCTTGGAATTTGAGTCGGCTCTTCAGGTATGCTGGTCCGGTGTCGTTGAGGGCCTTGTGAACATGGTTTGGAGTCTTGAAGGTGACTCAAGCTACGATGGGGAGCCAGTGGAGTGCGCACAGGTGCTGGAAGATGTGGCAGTGTCTTGGAAGGTTGAGGACCAGTCTTGCGGCGACATTTTGGATGTTCTGTAGCTTGCGGGTGAGGTTTTTGTTTATTCTGGCATAGAGTGCGTTACCGTAGTCGAGCCTGCTGGTGACCAGGGCATGAGTTACGGACTTTCTGTGTTCGATGGGGATCCATTTGAAGGTCTTACTTAGGAGGCGGAGGGTGTGGAAGCAGGAGAACGAGACAGAGTTGATTTGGCGGCCCATTTTGAGCTCTGGGTCCAGGATGATTTTTCAAGTTGCATACGTGGTCCGTGGGGGTGGGTGGGCTTCTGATGGCGGGGGCCCACCAGGTGTCGTTCCAGGCATCAGGCTTTCGGCCCATGATGAGTACTTCCGTTTTGTTGGTGTTTAGTTGTAGGCAGCTGTTTTTCATCCATTTGGCGATGGATTCCATGCCTTCTCAAAAGTTGTCTCTGGCAGTGTTGGGTTCGTTGGATAGGGAGAGGATGAGTTTGGTGTCGTCTGCATATGACACAATGTTGAGTCCGTAGGTTCTGAAAATGGGTGCGAGCGGAGCCATGTAGATGTTAAAGAGCATAGGGCTCAGGGAGGACCCTTGGGGGACTCCAGAGGTGGTAGGTGTATGGACCGAGAGGAAACGGGGGAGTCTGACCCTCTGCGTTCTGCTGGAGAGGAAGGAGCGGGTCCAGTCGAGGGCCTTGTCTTGGATCGCTGCTTCATGGAGTCTGAGTATTAGGGTGCGGTGAGAGACTGTGTCAAACGCCACTGAGAGGTTGAGGAGGATGAGGGCTGCTGTTTCTCCTTTGTCCAGTAAGGTACATATATCGCCTGTTGCGGCGAGGAGTGCAGTTTCGGTACTGTTGGGTTTTTTTTAAGCCGGATTGGGAGGAGTCAAGCCTATTGTGCTCTATGGTTGACTGTGGCAAGTTGGCTGTTGATTAGGCCTGGGCGAAGCACTACGCTACGCTCGCGGAGTTTGCAAAGTTTGCGCAACTTCGCACTACGCAAGCTGCACGTAGCACAGTGCGAACACTCGTAGTGCAGCGTAGCGTAGTGCAGCGCTCATTTTTTGCTTGTTCGCGGTCCTGAACGTCATGTTCGCGACCGCGAGCAAGCAAAATGACATCCCAGCGAGATTCTCAACGTGGGGAGGTAAGGTTTCTCATTGTGAGTGGTTGCGCATGCTCGCGACCGCTCTCAATGAGAAACTACCAGTTCGCGTTGCGAAAGTTGCCGCTCGAGTAATAATCTACTCGAGCAGCAGAAAACTACAGCTCGCACTGTGCAAGATGCCGTTTTCAATGATTGCACAGTGCCGGATGCTTGTCCACACTGTGCAATCATTGAAAGCGCATCTTGCACAGTGCAAACATGCTACTACGCAGCTCGCGTAGTGCTACGTGATGTTCGCGTAGTGCGAAGTGCACTTCACGTAGCTTCGCGTAGTGCTACTTCGCGAACTACGCCCACCCTTACTGTTGATGGCTTTCTCAATGACTTTCGCTGGGAACGGGAGCAGGGTCCGCCAAGGGTTTCTTCAGGAGGGGGTTGATCTCAGCGGTTGCCAGGGAGCAGTTGATGGTGTGGCAGACCATGGGTGCATGGTTTCAGTGGCTCTGTTGAAAATGTGGTGGTGGCAGGAGTGGGGCCCCGGAGTGGATTGACTTCATCGTCTTCAGTGTGTCTTTTGGTGGTGAAGGCTGTCCAGTTGTTGATTGCTGGCTTCAGGGTGTTGGGGCTGGTTGGTGAAGGTTCAGTGTGTTGGTTGTCTTCGTCGAAGTTGTAGATGCTCTTGATTTTGTGGTGGAAAAATGTGCTGAGTTTGTCGCAGAGGTCTTGTGAGGGAGGGATTTCGGTGGACTTGCTGGTGTGTTGGGCAAACTCCTTGATGATGTTGAAGAGTTCTTTGCTGTTGTGTGCATGAGAGGAGATTCTGTCTTCAATTGCTTTTTTCCTCGTTTTTCTGATGAGTTGGTGGTGGGCGTTGGTGGCGGCTCTAAAGTTGTTGTGGGCTTCTGTGGATTTGGTGTTCCTCCAGGCCTTTTCGACTACTTTTTGCTTGTAAAAACACCTTTCTAATACCCCCCCATCAAAGTTTGGGGGTATGTTGTCCCTCTTGTCAACCCTAACCGGTGATTTACTTATGCTTTTGAGGTGAGTAAATCTCCAACGATTTTCAGGGCAGGAAGGGATCGGAGAAGAGTTTGTGAAAGGACATATTCACATACTTCTGATTGGTCACAGATTTTCAAAGCAAACCGCGCCTTGGCACGCACACTCGTCAACCCTTTTCTGGAATTTCATCTATCGTAAGTTTATGGCATCAAGGGTAATATTATGCATGAGCAGAAAGGTTTCCGAATGAAAGAGCAGCTTTTGTGATCTTCATGCGTTTTAAAATCTAGCAGTTTGCATGTGTAAGTCAAACACAAAGGTGCACTTGAAACAGGCAATAGGGCATTAAGCTAAGTTCACATTGAATGCGCCTCATACAGCAGTTTTTGAATGATCCAAATAGGTGCATTTTCCCTCTTACTTGATTTATTACAGTGGAAATACTCAATTCAAGCAAGGCCAAGCAGTCCTCATTCACAGCAAGCATTTACAAATGCAATTGTTTTGACCTTGATCAGTATTCTCTCCAAAGCATGGGAAATTGCAACATCTTAGCTATCCTGGGTTTTTGGACAGAGGATTGTTCAAGTTACATTCTCATGAGATGGAACCATAAGAGGAAAATATAATGTATCTTGTTGTGTGGTACATCTGTACAGCACTTGTCTACTAGTTGTTCATCCCCAAAATATCGTGGAGACGGTTTCCTGTTTTTTGCATGCCAGGCCTTGAGAGCTTGGTTGGGAGAGTGAGTGTTCATAATGTGGCCTACGTGCGACCTTTCTCCTTTCTCCTGTCTTTTGTGAATATGATCAGTGGGTCAGGTGCTTCAGATATTGTGTTCCCTGCATGAGGCTCTGACGGTAGTTCATCGAATGTCTTCTGTTGACTTGGCAGCATTGAGTTGGGGTCCAGGCTCCCTATTCCGTCACAGTGGTGCTTGTGCAGCGCTAATAAAAGGATTCAACTTTAGATATTGAACTGGGACATCAAAAGGCACATATATCACTTTATATTCAATACCAGCTCCTAGATTCTTTCCTCCACCGTAGAGAAAGCATCTATCCTCCGTGCTAGCAGGAGGTCACGTCGTATCAAAATGTCGGACATTGATCCACCAATGACCATTGTGACCTTGAGGATTACACAATTGTGGTTCTCTCTGAACAACCCATGACCTGAAAACTCCAGAGAGAAGTGGAAGCAAAATGGAGTCACAGTATGCAATATGTCAGGGATTCTCGCACCGGTGGTCTAGTTGCTTTTTGGAGAAGTTTATTATAAGCTGTAATGTGCTAGCCAGGGGTGTCAAATACATCCATTTCACTCCATACCAAAGTCATTAATGGAGGAAGCGGGGTTACAACACTGCTGAACGTACTAAATAAAAATGGTTTATGCCGCAAACATTTTGGGAAACCAAGATAAGCACGTTTGTGCTGTGACAATCACTAATGACCTTCTACTAATAACCCCTTATTGACACGATGAAGATAGGGCCTATTGTTTTTAAAACAATACAGCAAAAGCTAAATATGGAGGCGAAGAAATGCATGGCAAATGTACTCCTGTCTGCAAATGTAATTATGGAAGCACCTTGCATAAATGTTAGGTGGCACTTAGCTCCCTGAAGCAGTTCAGTGCGATACATGGTGCTATAGTCATGGAATGTCTCCATGAAGAGGTATCTCCAAGGCGGAGTAAAAGCCTACCTGTTGATAAGGATTCCCAGAGCAACTTTATCAGTGCCTAGATGTTGTTCCCCGTTCATTTGCTTCACTTTAGATTCCCGTAAGAGAACTGTGGCATCTATAACATGTTATGTTTTAGATGCCAAGGTAACTTAGCAACACATTACATCACTTATGATTCTGTTCACTTCTGTTATGAAGGTTCAGGAATGTTGGTATTCAGTTTAACTTGAACAGTTACCTGGGCTGGCTGTGGATTGGATGGCTTCTTCTTCCTTAATAAATAAACCTTGGAAATACTTTAATATCAAACCCCGTAATGTTGATCTTTTCAGCTGCATGAGGATCTTTTAAGAACAATCTTTCCCCTCAAACAAATGCCACCTACCTCCTCTTTACTTTTTCCTAGCAGTAGTATGTCATGCCAATATTTGAAGAAAGGAAGTACCACACATCATCCCTAGTGCACATCCATTTTTATCACAACAGCCAATCTGCAGAATATTTGTCGGGAGTCATTAACTTACTGTAAGAAAATACCTCAGAGGTACCCTTAAACCGCATCTCAGTGCATTTACTTTGCAGTTAAGTATTATTTCTAACTTCTAACCCCCAATATATATATATATATATATATATATATATATATATATATATATATATATATATATATATATATATATATATATATTCCGCACAAGGAAACAGACTCCAAAGGCAAAGTTGTGAGTTAAATGATGATTTATTCAAGCATCAAGTGTCCAAATGACGCATTTTGGCCACCAGACATATATATATATATACACACAAACATATAACATATATAATATATATGTCTAACTACATGATGAATTTATTACCGATTTGAAGGCCGAAAATGTATTAATCTATACAGTTTACCATGTGGGAAAAAACTCGCACATTGCACTTTAATGGCTGATAGCTAAGGGAATGGATATTTTGCCTCCATAAAGCTCACTTTGGTTTGGCCGACTTAACGACTAGTAAGTATAATGCACTTTGATTCCTAAGTAAAAACGGGGGAAGATATACTGTCCTTATTGTGTCTAATTATGATTAGATATGATTGTAATAGCAAAAGGACATGAGAATTGCACGTTATAAAATGGCGTCATTCTTTACTGCAACAGTGGGGTTATGTATCAGCATAGTCCTTTGCCTCTGTTTACCAATGACTGTCAATTGGCACGCAGTAAATGTGTGGTTGTTTTAAATAGCACAGTGGTAGCCCTTCCATTCGTTATCAGTGAGCAAGGACACAGCGTCCGAAACGCGTCTGAAGGCTTGCACCACTTCACCAGCATGGAAAAATAAAAGCAATTGAACAAGAAGTCTGACTCTGGCAATATTTTGAAGTTTGTGTACCTGTCTGTGCTGCTAAGCACATTAAGGACAAGTTGAATGTTCATATATATATATATATATATATATATATATATATATATATATATATATATATATATATATATATATATATATATATATATATATATAATCCACCGTACTCGTTCACACTCCAAAAGAACGATGTCCAGGCCAGCAATAGTGTTCAAAACTGGATTTTAATCACAGCCCTACTCGGCGCGTTTCGGGAACAGCTTCCCTTTCTCACGAGTACAAGTGTCTGTTTACATCCAACATTTAAGGAAATCATGTGATCGTGGTAACCATAAACATAGCCAACAGACTACCATTACATCGTATGTCTGGAGCTACGTAAACAGATTCATCTTGTCAGCAATGTGTGGCATTTCTTTGTATTAACTGATGAGTTTCTTAAATATAATTTCTTTAAGACATTTGATATGGGCATAAAAACTTATCATTTTAAATTAAATCATTGTAAAATAAATAACATTTTTAGTCAAAAAGCGTCAGTTCGAAGCCTCGAACTCGCATCACCCTTATCAACACGCGACCTTGCTTCAGGTCTAATCAATAGTGATATTGAGCTACCTCCTAGCTTAACAGCCTTAAATCATCAGGAAAGCAACAAAATATATTGCATTTGTGTATAACAATGTTCTTCAATTTCGCTCACTGTCCTCATTGGTTCGGACTTTCTTTTGAAATGTATACATTGCCGTAATGATTCCGAGAAATACAGCCCCAGGTAATCTACTGATTGTACACATTGCAGAAGTTCAAAGTCCTGTGATTCATCAAAGAATTCAGAGTCATTGGGTTCAATTTCTGTATCTTTGTTGCTTTCCAGAACAATTTCGATGGTATTTTTTTGCTCTCCTTCAATTTTTGTGCTGTAAATTGAATTTTAAAAAAATATATCAGTACAGATAGGGCACTGTTGGGTTTAAGTACAGACAGGTAGTTTGGTTTTTTAAACAGTGATTTTATCTTTGGGCAGTGTATGGTATCAGACTGGAAGTAGAAATATAAAAAAATGTATGTGATAAAGCCTAAGTAAATTCTTAATTATACAAGACAAGCCTAACTCCATCCATAAAACAGAGAAGTCTATCTTATTCTATAACTATTACAGAGGGATGGTATATAACTATCAGAAAATGTTTTCCTAATTAACTTAAAGTGCAGAACATACTTCAGTTTTTAAAATAACATCTTACCTTTCAAAAAGAAGTTTAAGTTCTCAGTTAAAATGCACTTGATATGTACTTCAGGAAGTAGTAGTCAAAATGGCTGTGTTTCTATCTCTTTCTTTATATATATTCAGGTACATAACCAATCAAATGTCATGAAATAATAGAAGATATTGAAAGTAGCATTTTAATTGGTTGTCAATTCTAACACTTCATAAGTGTTTTTGTTAGGTAATTTACCTCAGGATATTTAGTCAGGCTTACAGCATAATTTTCTCAATGGAATTCCATCACATTTGGGTAAATGGTAGGGACTGCTATGTAGTAGGGCCTATTCTATATTTGATGAAAGTGTCTGTAGTGGTTTTTCTGTAAATTACTTTCCCACCTTTTTTTATCGAGCGCTTACCGGTGCGCTCCCCGGTACGCGAACCGGCAGCGTTACGGGAGTCCTCCATTTTGTGTATCGGTAGAATTGAGACACAAGATGGAGGACAAACAATGCTCGGAATGGGTAGAAGGGGGCACGGTAGACACTTTGTGACCCTCTAGGTTTTCTGAGGGGGGTTTAGAACGCTGATATATGCAAAAATAAAAAAAATTGAAAATTTCACGGCGGGAGCGACCGGTACGCGCACCGGTAAGCAAACCGGGGAGCGTACTTTGGTGAAAAAAAAAAAAAGTTAGAAAAAGATTAACGTTTTGAATGATCAGAGGTAGGGTAGCTCTGAAAAGAGCTATTGGGTTCTGTGGCTAATTTAGGTACCTACAAGTAGGTTCCAATGCACAGTTTTAAATAAAGGACGAATATTCTATTCTCTTCATCGGAGAAGTGCATACCATCTCTTCTGTAGATGTCTTGAATGTTGTAACGCAAGGTATTGTTGTATATTAAACCCATTCCATAGTCTCTCATGTAAGCAGAAACAGATGTATTCACATGTTTCCGTGCTTTCTCAAATTGTGGAGAAAATTGGTTGGACCACTTCCATTTCTGTCTTTGGCATATATTGGAATATACCAAGGCAGTTTGGGGAAAAAGTGTCATCAATTGATGAAAGGTGTTCTTTAAAAGCATTTCCAGACCAACCCCAGTCATAGTGCCCAAATCATTTCCACCACAGTGCACTATTAAGAGGTCAGGGTTTGGCAGATGCATAAAAAAATTATATTAAAAACATATAAAATATATTTTTCCTTTAAAAGAAGAATACATTTTACAGCTTTTGATATTTGCTATTAAAAAACCATTGAAATTCACTGAAAAAACCATAGGTTATAGACCATATATAGTTAGGAATTAGCATTTACAAAACCTTGAAAATTCAATTAAAAAACCATAGGTTATAGACCATATATAGTTAGGGATTAGCATTTACAAAACCTTATTTTACTCACACAAAACCATTGAAATTCGCATATACAGTTAGTTGCACTAACTATATATCGCGCACCCGCAATCCACTGCTGATGATGTCACATATTACATCATTCATGACATGGTCAGTGACATCACTGATGACATCACTGATGACAACTCAAATGACATCACTGACAACATCACAGATGACATTATTCATGTGTTAATACGATGAACCTCTACAGACTCTGATATAACCTTAGATACACTCAGTGAAAACAGACACTCACAGATTGTCACTCATCCATGGAGTTACTCATACACTTAGACAGTCATGCAAAGAATCAATCACACCTCCATTTCCTCAACTATACAGTTATACACACCTTACTTATTCAAACATATTTTAACACATATTTACTCTCTTATACAATCACTGATACAAGTTTTCAATGATCCATGCAGCCACTCACACATTCACTAGCTCTTATATACAGTAATTTATATATGTCAACTCTCGCATGTACTGTGTTTTACATATGTACTTACTTTGACATGTAGCACTGAGAAACCAATCACTCACCAATACACTCATGCACACAGTCAACTACCCATAGAGCTGTTTCCACATGCAGTTTTGAACCCATACATCTAGTGAATCAACTGCTCATACATCTTTGCACATAGTCACACACCTCCCAGCCACCCACACACACACTCACTCTCCCATACAAATTCTTGGGCAACCAATCAATAACCCATATAGTTAATCATATAGCTACTGATCAACACATGCAGCAGTTTACAGATATAATGATGCACAAATTAAGACAGTTTAGTCACGAACCCATGCACTCAGTGAGACACATTTAATCACTCTCTCATACAGTCAGTCATGCACCTACTAAATCCTTCATCCAGACACTTATACATCTACTCATTCTTCAATATGTAAGACATACTTTAACTTTACAGAAACATACAGTCACTGGATGTTGTCATCAGTGATGTCATTTGAGTTGTCATCAGTGATGTCATCAGTGATGTCACTGACCATGTCATGAATGATGTAATATGTGACATCATCAGCAGTGGATTGCGGGTGCGCGATATATAGTTAGTGCAACTAACTATATATGCGAATTTCAATGGTTTTGTGTGAGTAAAATAAGGTTTTGTAAATGCTAATCCCTAACTATATATGGTCTATAACCTATGGTTTTTTAATTGAATATATATATTTATATATATATATATATCCAATCAGTCACTTCAGCACAGAAAGGATCTTTCTCCCTTCCGTCACGAAGGATGATGATGTATATATACATCACCAAACTCCTTAAAAACTCATTATCCCTATACTTGCCATGCCTAAATCCGAAAAACACCTTAACACTACCCAGCCCTGAAACCTAAAAACTCCTTACTGTAACTTCAAGGAAACCTAAAAACTCCTTTCTTTAACTTCAAGGTACTTAGATGTATAGTTAAGAAGAGGTAAATCTATACTTACCTCTGTGCACTGACCTTCTTGATATTGTGGTGTTCAATTGTTTGGCCGTGACATTTTTGTAGCACCATGTTTCTGTTGTCGATATTTCAATATGCAACTAAAAAATGGACAAGGTATGTGAGGAACCAGGACATAAAACCTAAAAATGAAGCTAAGTATGTGGTAGTGGTTCGGAAGATGACTATGAGGAGTTCACAACACATAGCTTCAAAGCACCAGCCATGCTCTGCCTGTAGTGAAAACCAATAGCCATTTCTGCAGTGCCAGTGCAACATTGCATTATTTGCCAAAGTAAGAAATTGGGTTTTTGATTGAGGGGGTGGGGGGTAAACCCCTTCTCAAGCAACAACCACAATCCTTGTCAGGGTGAACCACAAGAGTCTCTACATTTTTGAGCGCTTGCTCCCACCCCTCCTTCATCAGCCTAGTGGGATCTCAAATGGGCTAATATCAACTCCTTTTTGTGGTAACACCCTGTAGGCAAAACACAGGTATGGTAAGAGGACATCCCACTTCATCTCTTGGGCTCAGGCAGGCCCATTATCACGCCTTGCAAGGTCTTGTGGAACAAATTAACAAGCCCTATTGTCTGACAATTATAGGGCGTGGAGAACCTATATGGAAACTCGACACTAATCCCATATTGATTTCATGTAAACCGATATGAAGTTTGTGTCCCTGTCAGACACTACTTCTTTGGGGAACCCACCTGGGTAAAAATTAACATCAAGGACCTGGCCACTGTAGATGCATTACAGTCCGCAGAGGGATGGCGTCTGGGTACCTAGTGAGGTCCACCAAAACCAGTATACACCTATTGCCTAAGGCAGTTTTGGGATGCAGGGGCCCAACCATGTCGATGCCCAGCTTTCCAAAGTGGGTGCCAACGACAGGTAAGGGAACCAGGGAGCCTTTAACTTTTTTCCTGCCTTACCGCTGGCCTGGCGTTTGCGACATGATCTGCAGAATGCATTTGAGGCTGTCTTTATACAGGGCCAATAAAAGTGGGTGACAAGACTGGCAAAGGTCTTCTCCTCCTCTAGCTGTCCAGCCTAGGGTATATCATGAGCCAGACCCAGTAGGAAGGCCCTGTAACACAAGGGGACCACCAACACATGAGTTGCCCCAGGCTTAGGTACTTACAGCACACTATATAGGAGGTAATTCTCATAAGAGATGATCTTTAGAAATCTTAACATCTGCCTGGGCCCTAGCTTGCTGCCTCAAACTCCCTTAGAGTTGGGCACTCTTTCTGAGATCTACAGAACTTATCCCTGGGGGGTCCACCCTCAACTTGCCATCCAGCCCAGGAAGCACAGGCAGGTCTTCCAGTGCAGCAATGTTCTCTCCTGTAGGTCCAGGGGCAGCACCCTCAGGTTCAGCATCCTCCTCGACCTTGAGAGTTTCAGGGGCTGGTCTCCTATGCCCCTTTCCCTTCTTCTGTTTGGCAGCTGTCTGGGTCAAATTTCCAGACTCAAGGCCTCCTTGACTTCCCTCTCAGGCTCCCATGGACCTTGTGGTAAGGCACACCCACTCAAGCAACGCTTACATCTTCAGGTGGGACCGGAGCTTCACTTCTTTCCAGACAGTGTGCTCTAGGTCATTATGTAGCAGACAATCAACAGCAAGGCAGGACTCACAGGTACTCTAAGAGAACATGAAACCCACAACTCAAAGGAAACTGAAGCCACTGCGTAGCGACTCTCTCGGTTGTCTGCTACCACAACCCAGTGGAATGCATTTGGGATTACCTGCTCTGAGTACACCAGACAACACCTTACAGTATACTGACTCCTGTGTCCCTTAGAACCTCCACCTTCTGCTCATTGATGGTGACCCACTGCCTGTACCTAGAAGTATTAGAAGGCATGTGGGCTTTGGGCACCATCTCCCTATCACCCAGGGACACCAAGGTAGCCTCTGACCTGTCCCCTATGTTAATTGGGGCCACCTTCTCCCCAAGTACTACACTGGCGCAACCCTGGGATCTGCTCACCAGTGGGAGCTATGCCCTCTTGGGGGAATTGGTGTCTCCCTTCGTGTGCCCATACCAGTAACAATGATAACACGTGGGGACAAACCTCCCTGTCTTCTTATCACTCAAACCATTCATTTTCTGGTCAGGCTGGGAATCCTTCACCTGGGAACTATTTTGGGGGCCTTCAGAGGACTCCTTATTTTTGCTTTTATCACCCCCTCTTTCTTCTTTTAGGGACACTGACCACCCTTTTCCTCCCTTCCCCCAGATACCTTCTTGGACACTCTAGTGAGGACCCAGAGGTCTACCTCCTTTGTAAACTCCCTGGGGTCAGTTAGGTTACTGTCAATCAGGTGTTGATGCAAATATGTAAAGCAAGTACTGAGCATGTGCTCTCTCAAAGTCAATTGGAGTGCTGTCATCATTGTTAGTGGGCTTTGCTGCTTGTTTTGCTATTATTTCCAGCTCTTTCAGACTCACTACATGAACCCACAAACGTTTCTTTCCAGCCAAGGCTCTCTCTGCCTCAGCCTACTCCTTCACAAAGGCTCTCTCTGCCTCAGTCACTTACCTTGCTAAGCCTCTCTCTGCTCCAGACTTTTCCCCTGGCAGAATTTCCTCTAATGCCAATCTCCTCTCCTCCAAGGCCAACTTTACAGCACCCTCCTCGGCTGCTTCCATTTTTAGCTCAGCCGTTTGCAGTTTGAACTCCCTCTCTGCTTTCCTGAATCTGTTGATAACAAAATGATTTGTGTGTTGATAAAAGTCAAACTGGTTTCTAAGAAGCAAGTAGTGGACAGAAGTCAGCATTTCCATCTCTTATAGAGTTAACATGTGAAACCATCCTCAAGACAATGCTTAGAAAAAAAATACCCCATAGATTTCACCATTTAGTGGCATCTGTCTTTGAAAGATGTCGAAAAATGCACAGAGTAATTACAACTGGATTTATTTTGAATTTGAGCTCACCACAATTCTTAGTGTTGCAGCTTAAACTTTTAGAAAGTCTTCATTGTCATTCTCTAAACTTTCTGAGACCCTTTAGGAGTTTCCAGCTGCCTGGGCCTGTTAATTTCTCCCCCATCAGGAATGTGTATTGGCCCAGACAGTGAACAATAGTGCCTAGGTGTAACTGGAAGAGGGACATTCTGCCAGGATGGGAGGAGTGAGCTGTTCCCTGCCCCACTTACATTTCAAAGGATGCCTTTGGCACACTTACAAAGAACCTGACACCAATCAATTGTCACCCCGGGCCTCCGGAACCTAGGAAGGGAGGAAGAAAATTCCAAACCCTACTGTTGGGGAGGGGAAGCTCTAGACATTTCTCCCATTTCAAAGATGGTACCAGGTATAACATGGGACCCTCAGATTCACTCCTGTATCTCATTAAGACTACAAAAGGACTGGCTTGTACTCCAGAGGACTGCCCTGCTGGTTGAGGCCTTGTTTCTCAGAGGTCTCCCCTGATTCTAAATTGGTTTGGGATTTTTTCTTGTGTTGCCAGCAGGTAGTAGTATCCCCACCCACAATTTGTCCTCAGAGGAGCGGGAAGACTGTCAGGTTCAAACTATCTTCTTCTAAGAGGGGATCAGCAGTACTTTTGGCCCTATGTAGGGACAATTTTAGGTCATTAGTCTGTTGAATGCTGGAATTTGTGCAACCCCTAATTTTTGTTTGGGTTTTTGGTATGCCCATAGGTAAAAGATGTTTGATTTTTGTATGCACTCGAGTGTTGAATTATTTTCATTATCTCTTTGATGCCCATTACTAGAAGATATTTTTATGTACGCATATATTGTTGATCTAATCTATTTATATTTCATTTGTCAGGGTTTGAATTGTCCCCTTGTCAGCCTTTTTTGTTATTTGATTTGGACTTACGCAGGTTCTCAAGGGGTTATTGGGTTGCCCTTGTTTACTGCAACATTTTAAAAGTGGCATTTTCGAAATTGTGATCTAAAATCCGATTTGACCATTAAAGAGGAATTTAAGTTACAATTCATTTCAGTTCAAACATGATATTTCTACTTGTTCCCAAAAAAAGTTAGCCCTTATTAACTGTAATAAGGTAACATAATGTTATCCTATGGGAGAGAAAGGTAAACAGTAGTATAACAACAAATGCTTTTTTTGTTGTTCTCATTTTACCATTGGTATATCACCACTATTGATTGCTGGGGATAGTCTCTTTCCTAGAGAAAGGCGACTCCTTGTCATTGCTTAATTTGAGTGGTTATCTATGGTGAATCATTGTCCTCTAAGCTGCACTATGGTGTAATCACTGGACCATTATCTTCAAATATCCATGTTAAATATTGGCTTCATGGTTTCTCTACCAATTTATTATTGTAGGCTTTGTATATCTGACTGACATAATTCATTTAACCCAATGGTTCGGGTGAGGGGCTTCAGTTGAGGTCCCATTTCTACATGTTTCTATTCTTGCTAACAGAATATCAGTCCCTCTTGGTCCTTGCTTAACAGTTTGGCTAGTGATGGGTTGAAACCAGACAGAATTAGAGTATGACTTCAACTCCAAGGCTATAATGTAAGATAGTATTTAATTTACTCCAAAGAATACCATGCTGGGACAATCGACAAACATGTACTTATCATCTACTCCCAGGAGATCATCTCTTACATCTTTCGACATCTTGCGTGAACATTGCCAGTCTCTGACATGTCCAATAGGCTCTATGAAGAGTAAAAAATAAGTTCCTTTTTAATGGCTCAGTCTTACCTGGTGACTAAAATAAGCCTAAAGCAGCTTGCCGAGTCTTCAGTCTCGAGCTCCGGCAAATTTCTTCCCAATATTGAATGTGGGTCAGCTAGCTTCTTATCCTCAGCTTTAACAATGACCCAATATCATAGAGTAACTTCTTTCTTGCGCTGCACATTGCTATTCAATAGGTCTTCATTGTCCCAAAACATAATGTCTGAGAGTTTTTGTGATGACAACAATGCACATAACTGAAGGTATTTAAATGTAGCTAATTCTTTATTTTTTAGATCTAAGACCGCTTGGCAGTCAATGTGGTCCCTGCTTTCCCTTAAATTACCTCTAATAAAAAAGCTTGCATTCCAAAGTGGACAACTCAGGTTATCTTGGAGTCATACCGGTGTCTCTAGAGAATCCCAAATGGAGGCTGGGTCGAAATAATAATGAATTTCAAAATATTTCCTCAGACAAAACCAAAACAAAAGTCTTTATTTTTCTCACAAGCAGCTTTGCGTGCAGCTTTTTTAGCCAGAGCGAGACGAGTTTTGGCTTTCTGTCGGGCAGCCGCTTCCACTTTGCTGAGTTTAACCGCGTCATCATCCTTCAAAAGTTTGCCCATTTTTAGAGAAGTACACTCCCTTTTTTTTTCTTTTTTTTGAGTTCGTTTTTTAGGATAGAAAAAGTTTTTAATGCTTGATCTCCAGCAATCCGTTGCAGCCCAAATGATCCCAAATGATCCCCACAGTTAGCTCAGATTTTTTTTTGGGTTTGAGTTCGTTTTTAGGATGAAAAAAAAAAGTTTTTAATGCTTGATCTACAACAATCCGTTGCAGCCCCAATGATCCCAAACAGTTAACTCAGAGTACCTCCACTCAGCTCCACAGAGTGCCAGAGAACCAAAACATATATTTTTTTTTTTTTAGGGTATATTGATCGTTTCTATTAGACCAAACTCTACTAGCTGCACCTGGGAGCCACCCTCCGTTTTACACCTCCTCCTTTCTTCCACGGAAAATCAGTCAGCTAGCACAGCCTCAATAAGCTCAGTATCTGCTCCGTATCTGTCCGCTCACAACCACCTCAAACGTTGCAGATTAGCGGACCAAACACCCATCAGGCAGCTCTGTTGAAAAGCTCTGTGTCTGGCCCGCTGATAAGGACACTCACGCGCTCACCTTCAGAAGACACAGATGAGCGGTATGTCCTAACATGGACCGAACTCCCGACTGGCAGGCAGACTAAATCAGCGAGGCATCATCTCTCTCGGCGCATTTCTTCTTGATTTCCTGATTTTCTCTGCACCGTGTTACACAAGTGAGTCTGTGTTTTCTTTTCAGCTTGAGGCTCCCGGTTTTTCCCTGTAGCTGCAGTCTCAGCGTCTCCAGATCACAATCGCCATTACGGAGGCGGGGTCATGGGTCACGAGTCACGGGAGACTAGGCAGAGGCGTGGAACTCTGCAGTCATCTCCTTCCCTCCCCAAAGCTGCTTCTGAGAAAAATAAAGACATCAATAGGGAGGGAGTGGGGAGCCCTGTAGCTGTAGCTGATGATACAACACCTGAATCTTCAGATGAAGAGCCGCCCTCCTCCTCTACCCCCCTACAGCATAAAGAACAGCATATAGAACAACAAGAACAGCAAGAAGCAGCAACAGAGGGGGTCAAGACGAATGATAATAATGCAGCAGATTTACTTGCACAGTCACAGGCGGAAATGGAAGTCCACCCTCAAACTCTCAGCCCCTCACCAGCATTGGTAACAACAGCGCTTCAGGTAGTAGAAGAGAGGAGAAACAGTGGGACGGGAGGAAAGGAGGTGAGAGACTTTCCACTGTTTGCAAAAAGAACAACTCCGAAATCTCTCCTTCCTAATTCATCACAACTCCTTTTGGTCTCCCTTACTTTGGATCCCCCAGCCTCTAACGCTCTATCTAAGGGTCCTGACATGACAGTATCTCCACCTCAAACTCAGCTTTCTACAGTAAATGTAGCAAATGAAGCGGCAAGTGATGGGGGGAGTATATATGATACAACTCCCGGGAGTGAAAGAATATTAGGACCCGACTCTAGCCTTCTCGACAAGGAAGCAAGATCTGAGGTGAAATTCCAGCTAAATATTCGTGAGATGCTCAACCTAATTCTCGATGAGATCCGTGAAATTAAAAATAATCAGCTCACGGAACTTGCTGCTATTCACGCCAGAATAGATAAGCTGGAGGAGTTAACACTGGCGCTGCCCAACAGGGTCTTGGAAGCTGAGTCAAGGATTGCTGTCTTGGAAGATCAGATGAATCTGGTATTAGGAGAGACTAAAGAGGCTACAAAGAAGAGGATTATAATGGAGAATAAACTCGAGGAGTTGGAGAACCATTCTCGCAGATCCAACCTGAGGATCGTAGGGGTTCCAGAAGGATCCGACACAGTACAATGGGTTAACTCATTTATACAGAAAGAAGTTCTACCAGACTTTGAAGGAGACTTAACGATAACAAGATCCCACAGAGTACCGGCTCAGCGTTTTGCGAACTCTCCATTCCCTAGAACTATCCTACTAAATTTTGCGGATTTCAGGATTAAGGAACGGATACTCTCTAAGGCATATCAACAACACCAGTTTTCTGTTTCCGAAACTACAAAATGCAGGATTTTTTCGGATATGACAGCAACTGCAGCTAAAAGAAGGAAAGAGTTTGTAAAATTGCTGCAGTTGTTCAAAGCTAATGGTGCCCAGGCCTCGATTGCGCAGCAATCAAATCTGAAGGTTCTCATTAAGGGAAAATTCTTTCTATTTACTGATTTAGAAGAGGCACAGACCCTTCTTAATGAGATATCTACAAGGGCCTAGGCTCAATGGCGTGGCTTAACTGTATGTTAACGGAATGTTAAATATGAGGAATCTAATGTTATAATGTTAATCTAGTTAAAAGGAAACAAAAGGGAAAAAGAGTATGGAAAAAATTCAGGCGGTGTTCCTGAGTCAAGGGTCACACCAGGGTGTAACAAGAAGACACCCGTAGAGGAAAGAAGGGGTGGGATGTGGGCAGTGTGGACGGGGAGGGGTTTCCCACATTCCTGGGGGGGTCCCAGGTGGGGGGGAGGGAAAGCAGAAAAAAAATACAAGCTCAGTAGGTTTTCTATTCTTAACATGGGTTGGTACAGAAAAGGTTTAGAACTTCATAGCTTCGTCAATGAGATTTGACTTGTGCAATATCCTGTCGATTAATGCAAATGGGCTGCTTAATAAACAGAAATACGGAGCTCTTTTGAAATGGGTAATTGCCTTTAAACCCCATGTGGTCTTCCTCCAGGAGACGCACCTGAAATCGAACTCTCCAAAGTTGTTTCTACCTAGATAGTTTTCCTATGGGTTTTTTCCTCAGCTGTGGTCGCCCAGAGGGGTGTCGCTATTTATTTCTCAAGGAATTTACCCTGGGAAATTTTGCAAATGCAAAGAGACTCTAAAGGTAGATGGCTTTGGGTTGCAGAAAAATTGTTGGGAAAAGTATTCAATTTTGTAAATTATTATGGCCCAATTTTTGATGACACCTCGGCCCTGACTGAAATTAGTGAAATACTAAGGGGCACTGCTGGGCAAATTATAATAGGAGGTGATTTCAATTATATCCAGGATTTAACGAGGGACACCTCAAACAAGAATAAGAAACAACTAAAACCAAAGACTAAAGGGGTGTTAGAGGCTTTTATGTCAGAATATCAATTGCGGGACTCCTGGCGTTCCCTAAACCCCAATCTAGAGTCTTACACGTGCTATTCTAATAGGTTCCATACAGCCTCTAGAATAGATTTCTTTTTATCCTCAAGATCACTCCTAATTTCCAACACATTGATAGGCTGCAATCCCTTTTCAGATCATGGGAGGGTTGAGGTAGAACTAATACTAGAGGGTACGACAGGGGAGCGATCTAGGTGGCAGTTGGATCGTACCCTTTTACAGAACATGACATGGGTTGAGGGTTTCAAAGATTGGATAAGGGAATTTTTTTTCAGTAAATAAGGACTCAGCAGAGCCTTTTGCAGTATGGGGGGCATTCAAAGCAGCAGCCCGGGGGCAGATTATAGCATTTTCTTGCAATAAAGCAAATGAGTGAAAAAGAAAAATTTCTGCCCTTCAGTGTGCTGCTGAGAATGAGTATGCATTGAAACTGAATCAAAAACTTAATAACTGGGAACAAGCTAAAGTATTGCTTAGGGACTTCTTCATCCTGGAAGAGATAAATAGGTCAAAAGCCTTTAAACAAAAGCTATATGAAGACAGTCAACTCATGGGTAAGCTGCTGGCAAATTCGATCAGGAAAAAACAAGAGTCTTCCATCATTTTAAAAATCCAAGACCCGTCAGGTGGAATAGATAATCAAATTGAGGGAATTGCGAAAATATTCCTTGATCATTACGAGAGAATATACTCTACTGATATTCAAGTGGAGGAAATGTTGATCAGGGAATATTTTGATAATTTAAATATCCCCAAAATTTCCAACTTCAGATCTAATCAAATAGGCTGTGATATAAGTCATCTGGAAATTCAGAATAGTATAAAAGCCACAGCGGGAGCAAAGGCCTCAGGGATAGATGGATTCCCAATCTAATTTTATAAGGTTTTTTTGAAGGAATTGGAAAATCCCTTGAAACATTTATTTAATTATATTAGACTAGGTGGTAGGGTTCCCTCAGAGTTTAAAGAGTCCACAATTATTCGTTTTGTTAAGAAAGGCAAGAATCCGGAGGACGTTGTAAAAGATGAAAAATTAGTTGGCCCTTTGTTGAATGAATACATTAAAGTGAACCGTAGTTTATATTAATTTATGTCTGTCATCTGCCTGTAAATGATATGAGCCACTCATAATGGAAGGTAGCTCCATGCTGCACAAATGGTTAAAATTAAGTTGTCTGAAATTCACCTGAAACCAAAAAGAATTGCAAGTGAACGTGTACGTGTCCATTCTGCTGTAACTCCAACTTGTTTAATGATTCACAAGCTTTCACCTGTACAGAGCCAGTTCAGCGAGTCAATTCTTAGAAAGGGCTCGCTGACCTAGGACGTGTCAAGTTTGCTCTGCCCTTGCCTGGGTAACGTGAAGGGGTAAAGTGTTTGTTCAGCACAAATAGTATGTGCGTCATTTGAATGGGAAAAGCAGAAAACACAGGCCTCTGTGATTAGATTAAACAGGGCACATTGACATATCAAGATAACCGACCAAGGCTGTAGGTCAGGAGGTAGTGGTGTAAAAGATTAACCAGTATCTGCATGGTCAGATCCATCAGGAATAATGTAAAGTGTGAACGTAGACATATTTCTGAAATGCACCATGATGTTGTAATGTACACATGGCTGAGATGGTCACACCGCAATGTAGTAGTTAATGAATAATGTGTCAGGGGTCTGTGAAAACATATATAAAGACTGATTTACTCTCTGTAAGATCAGATCACTTTGCAGTCCTGCAAATTGTCTCAGCTGCAGCTTATTGGCAATAAAGCCATTTTCTTTTGAAACTTTGTATGTGCCCTTCTTGTCCCTATTCACGAATTTTGTGCTTTTACAGATGGTGCCCGTGACTCGCTAGGGACTGCTGGTTCCTGCAGGGGTTGATGTACTGCGGTCTCAGGACTCTACGGGAGCCTCCAACATCTCGGTGTATGCTGCGCAGCTCCTGAGAGGACTTGTTTCCTGACACGCCCAGACGACAAGGCTCCCGTTGATAAGCCTTTGACACAAGACACCTGCAGCTCCCTTCGAGCCATCAGGAGGTTTTCTGCCATAGAAAGAAGGACGCATACAAAGGCATTACTGATCAGATGATCAGGTAGGCAGTGCATAATGCACTGAACTGACTTTTATAAATAGAATGTTATTCTACTGATACCTCAAAGGGTAGACACTGGAATTCATTAGGAATACCTAGGGGAGGTCTGAGGGTACCTTTAACATAAGTGCCTGAGGAGGACTGTCCAATCTGTGAAAGATCATAAGGATCCCAAGGACAGAGGAGGGACCGTTGGAGGTTGCCTCAGAGGGACCGTGGGTGGTTGCCTCAAGACAGAGCATGCTTCTGAAAGACGTATAAAAAATATGCATATTGTTGAAATAGGGTGTACAACAGTGTATTTCTAGAAAAGAAATTAAAAGTGATAAAGGAAGAAAAATAATTAAATTAGTAACTAAATAAAATAAAAAATGCTTAGCAAATTATTTCTGAGCACAGCTAAAGGCCGCAGGTCAGCGTTAGATGTCACTCAACCTGCAGCCCCTCGCGGTACCCCAGCGTGGTACGTATCAAAGAAAAAGGGATACTCTGCAATTCTCCATCTAGATCAATGGACTCATTACACCAGGAAAAATAATGAATTGCAATGGCCAGAATATGGCACATTTGATAAAGCTAAAATGCTTTATTTAGAAGATTGTTTAAGGGAACGTGAAAAGAAAGGGAAGAAGGTACGTTTGTTGCAGTGGGATGCTTTTCATGCGTGGCGATCATATGTAGCTTCAAGATTTTCAAGGGAACCTAAAACTATGAGAGGAAAAGCTATGGTCCATGATAGGGAGAAAGGAGAAGAAAGACATGTAAGTTATTGTAGGGAAAAGGAAATGGAAGTAGACAAATGCTTCACAGTTCACAAGCCAATATCAGATATTTACCCAACTCTACCTAATGCTCCCTTAGAACAGGAAGATTCCGAAGACCCTGTAATAGAAGGTTTATTGACAACTCCACCACCATACAGCCCGCAAACAATGCAAGCTTCATCAGCACCACACACACACACACCACAAGTTACATCACAAACTAGTAAGACAATACCTATACAACTTCAAGATACGCCTCTTTCTGGCTCAAGTAGACAAGGGTTACGGACAAAAATATCAGACAAAGAACAGAAAGTGGTACACGAGTGGGTAATAGAGGTTATGAAAAGTGGTACTTCCACATGGCGTAATGCAAAAAGCCGCTTCCCGACTGATTTCACGCCTGCACTTCAACGCAGCGCTTTGGAAAAGTTGGACAAAAAAAGTTACCGCTGGTTTAAAGACTGGGACACATATTGGCCTGAGGAAGACGGCTACCCCCAACCTGACAGGTTGTCCCATGTTCATAACGGCACAATATCAGCAGTAATGGACGATGTAGGGGCAACAAGCACAGAAATATTAGATGCTATCCAGATATTAGCTGAATGGATAGATACACTTCTGATACTAGAACAAAAATGTACAAAACTTAAAAAAAGTAAAGAGGAGGAAGCTAGTACTCTTTCCCCTACTCACACCATGCCATTAAGAGAAGTACCAGGAAGTCACACATCATGGTCAAATGTTGAATTACATAGATTTGCACTTCAGCTTCCAGACATTAGACAAGAAAGAGAGGAATGGTATAGACAAACGGAAATAATATTAAGAGTGGGCACTCTAACACTAGATGACATAGAACAGATGTTTTCCATAATTTTGCCACCAGACCTTTGGGAAAAGATAAGAAGAGAAGATGATGAATGCTTAAAAATAAAATGGGAAAAAATAACTACAGACAAGAGGGAACAAGGAGAAGATATTTCAGAGGAAATTAAAAATTTACCAGCTAAAATAATGGCTAAAATAAATATACTAGTACCAAGAAAACAAGTTGACTGGTCAAATTTAAATGCATGCATTCAAGATACTGAAGAAACAGTAGCTGGGTTTTTCTCTAGAATACAGAAGGTCTTCACAGCTTCAAGTGGTTTAGATACTGAAAAAGAAGCAACACAAAGCGCACTTGTCTCCTGTTTTGTAAATAATTTAAAACCTGCAATTAAAAGAAGGATTCTAGAGTACAACCCTACCTGGTCATGCAAACCTCTAACAGAGGTTTTACAATTAGCACAGTATTACGAAATGCTAGGGAAAAAGGATTTGGAAAATAAAAATAACAAAATAAAAGAATTAAAAACAAAAGTCTTGATTCAGCAGGCTCGCCAGTATAGCAGCCGTGGTCCAAGAAGCAGGGGGAGAGGAAGAGGCCGTGGGGGCCCACAAAGGTCATTCTCTGCACCCCCAACACAGCATACAACCACAAATGAACAAACACACACACAGGGATGCTTTAATTGTGGGGACCATGATCATTGGAGAGCGCAATGCCCACATCCCGTCAAGCAGTCACAGAGAGGTGGTGGGATGGGGAGATCAAGAGGCCGGGGAAGGAGCATGGGAAGAGCTGGATATCAACAGCAAGGACGCGACTCACAACCTGGCCCAACAGGGTATCCCCCCAACACAAATTTCTTTGATAATGAAGAAATACCAAAAATGCAGGTGCATCACCCTTATGATGGGATCTATCAGGAAGGGCCCCAAGGGGAATGGGACTATTATGCTCGTTAGGGAGGCCCGAGAGAGTTAATACAGAGGATGGTAATCCCTGTAGATCCCACTGGACCATATGTGAGGGGTAAGATTGAAGGTACACCTGTGGAATTACTGATAGATACAGGGGCCACCAATTCCTCCTTAACAAAGAAACAGTTTCCAGACGTTCTTCTCTCAGGAAAAATAAATAAGTCAGTGGGATTCACCAACATACTTGTAACAAGCCCAATTTCAGCACCCTTGAAATACAGTATAGGCCCAATTCAGGACACGCATTCATTCCTTATATCAGACAAATGTGCATTTAATTTGTTGGGATTGGACTTGCTAAAAAAGATGAATGTCACAATTAAGTGCACTGCAGACGGAGTTTTCTTGGAAGTAGATGGACCAATGACAGAGGAAATGGGCAACTGTTTCCTATCAATAGGAATACAAAATATTACAGCACAAATAATGGATCAGATAGATTCAAGGATATGGGCAAAACACAAAAATGACACTGAGAAAATGAACATCACACCTGTAACAATTACAGTCAAACAGAATGTGAAATTACCAAGAATACCACAGTACAAAATAGCTCCAGAGGGTCTAAAGGGATTGCAGGATATAGTAGCTGACCTACTAAAAGAAGGGATTATTAAAGAAATATCAGGCAGTCCTTGTAACAGTCCTATTCTTCCGGTCTTAAAAAAAGGCGATGGAAATACTAATGAAAAAAGTTACAGATTCATAGTTGATCTGAGAGAAATTAATAAGATTGTGGTGCCACAGTTCCCGGTTGTCCCAAATGTAGTATCAATATTGTCAACATTGTCACCAGAAATGACATATTTTTCAGTAGTGGATTTAAAAAATGCCTTCTTCTCAATCCCAGTAGATGAGGGTAGCATGTACCTCTTTTCATTCTCTGTAAGCGGGAGAACCTTCTGTTTCTGTCGTATCCCTCAGGGGTTCACAGAAATCCCTAGCATTTACAACCAGGCCTTGAAAAGAGAACTAGACACATTCAATTTATCACCTAATTCTGTGCTAATACAATATATAGATGACCTGCTGCTTGGAAGCATCTCTGAGACACAATGTACAACTGACACCATTAATTTGTTAAATTTCTTAGCTGAACGTGGTCACAAGGTTTCACCAGAGAAAATACAATTTGTTCAACAGGAAGTATCCTACCTAGGACACATCCTGTCGAAAAGGCAGAGAAGATTGGATGATAAGCGCATTAAATTGATTCTACAGACACCAGTGCCACGCACCCAAAAACAGGTGCAAGCCTTTTTAGGTATGGCCAGTTATTGTCGACATTGGATTGCTAACTTCTCCTTGATTTCAAAACCCTTATTGGCCCTGACCCACAAGGACACGCCCGAACCCCTTCAGTGGTTGCCAGAACATGAACAAAGCTTCCTTGCCATTCGGCAAGCTCTCTGCTCTGCTCCTGCTTTAGGCCTACCAGACTATTCTAAGTCTTTCCAACTCTATGTTCATGAGTCTGACGGGAGTGCTCTTGGGGTTCTATGCCAGCAGTTCGGTGTCCACAAAAGACCATGCCCATATTTCTCTGCCACCTTGGATACTGTAGCCAAGGCTTTACCTTCCTGTATACGTTCTGTTGCAGCAACTGCCTTATCACTACAACGTGCAGAAAGCATAATAATGGGACATGAAGTTGATGTCTATGTACCACATGAAGTAGAGCTGATATTAAATAAGACACGCACTCAGCACCTCACAAATGCCAGACTTACGCAATATGAGATCTGTTTATTTGCAGCACATGTAACACTTCACAAGTGTAATGTTCTTAACCCTGCCACTCTGTTACCTGTTGCCACTGATGATCTAGTGGACTCACACCATGATTGTATTTTGTTAACTGAGGAGCAAACAAAAGGTAGAATAGATATGACTGATACATCCTATGCAGATGCTGAAGGAGAATTGTGGGTGGATGGTTCCTGCCTTAGAACAGAGTATGGAAATACATCAGCAGCCTATGCAGTTGTAACAAATAAAACTGTAGTTGAGTCCTGTAAGATACCTGAGTTGTCTGCACAAGCAGCAGAACTTGTGGCACTCACACGAGCTTGTGAGTTATCTGAAGGGAGGTGTGTTAACATATACACAGACAGCCAATATGCCTTTAATGTGGCACATTCCTTTGGAAGACTATGGAAAGAAAGAGGTTTTATTACCTCACAAGGCACAAAGATACAGCATGGAGTGCTGATCACTCAATTACTTAAGTCCTTGGCACTTCCAACAAAATTGGCCATAATTAAATGCAGTGCTCACAAGAAGGTTACTGACAAGGTAGGCCAGGGAAATGCATTTGCTGACATAACAGCAAAACAGACAGCAAAAAATAATTCAGCACTAGTACTAACGGCCCAAGACTTACCTGATGAAGTGAAGTCACTAGATCTAACAACTGAAGGTATAAGACTAATGCAACAAGGAGCAACAGCAGAAGAACAGATGGATTGGTCAAAGGACGGGTCATTTGTTCAAGGATGTTGGATGAATGACACCAAGGAGAAATATATGTTACCAGACAGGGTGGTCTACTCCATGTGTTTGGCCATGCATGGCCCGGCACACATATGCAGGGATGCCATAGTAAATTGTATGGACAAGTTCTGGGTGAACAAGAATATAAGGAAAACAGCACAGGAAATATGTCAAAGATGTATGGTATGTGCACAGTACAATGTGGGTAAGACTGCTCCAGTACCCAAAGGCCACTTTCAAAAACCAACAATGCCATTTGAAGCCCTGCAGATAGACTATGTGCACGTGAAGGGGGCCCTTCCAGAGCCACTGTAAGTTGAAGGACACAAGTTTAAACCTGGGGACTGGGTGCTCATCAAGGCATTCCAGAGGTCCAACTGTCTCCAAGCTCGCTGGAAGGGTCCACAGCAAGTCCTGCTCGCCACGAAAACTGCGGTAAAGTGCACCAACAACAAATCCTGGATCCACGCCAGCAACATCAAGAGGGCACATCCTGACACCACACCCAGCCAAGACCCAGGTCAGCAGCACATACCAACACCGGAATTAATGAAAGAGGAGAAGAGGTACAATTTACGATCAACAAAGAAGACAGAGATGAAATGTCAATAATACCTATAATTGATCCTCTTCAGGAAATAGATGAAGTATTACTGCTAGATATCATCCTAACAGATATTTTAACAAATATCTTTGACTTTGGGAATAACGGTGAAGAAAACAACGAAAGCGCACTACTGTACATCCAGGAATCATTTGATCAGCTAGAATATGAGCTAATGCAAGACTTAAACAGTATAGCATTACGAGAAGCTTTAGATAGAGTACTTTCTGACTGAGAAAATTCAACTAGGGTATATTGCACACTGCACACTGCCACCAGGAGTAATAGCTCAGTAATAGCTCAGTTGCAGAACAAGAAAAGTTTAGCACACTTCATCAGGGAGTTATTAGTAAAAAGTGGGCCAGTACAACGTTGAGTAGATGAACTGATCCAGGAGGTATTTGCGAGTCCTCCTGTAACTGCAACGTGCCCGTGCCACTGCAGCAATTAGTAGATGAACTGATCCAGGAGGTATTTGCAAGTCCTCCTGTTACTGCAAAGTGGCCCTGCCACTGCAGCAATTAGTAGATGAACTGATCCGGGAGGTATTTGCGAGTCCTCCTGTCACTGCGAGCACCCGTGCTGCTGCAGCAACCAGCAAATAACTTTTCACAGGTTGGCAAGACAGCCTGCTTTAAAAAGCTACCTTTAGGGTGAGGTACAGTGGACAATATTGTAAAAATTAAGTACGGCTGCACTAAGGCTTAATATACGTGACCAAAGGGTCGTGCATTACAAGAATTACATGCATATCTTTGGGAGGCGAGAAGTACCAAGAAATTCTCAGAGGCCATCTGAAATATTAACGAATAGCTGTTCGCAATATATTCTGTACTACAGCCTCACCTTATATGTGTTCATGCTTTTTGTGTGTTTATCTTACATTATAGTAAAAATTCACAGTGATAATTCACAACATAGTATCATCAATAGCACTACATTTAATTAAAGAAAGTAGAGGAATAGATAGGTATGGATAGAGAATATACAGCTCTAAAAATGGAGAAAAAATGGTACAAGTCTAAAATGTGCATACCTGGGGTGATATTCTGTCTGTTATTGCTAGCATTAATTACTGTATACTTATTGGACGTGTTCTATCCCATGGAACAATTGATACCAACACCAACACCCTCTGCTATCATACCTGCATACACTTTGTCACCTGAAGAAATAGCCCACAGAGAAGATATGCACCACAATTCCTTTGTGACTTTGTTGCATCATACCAATAAGATATTAACAAGGGGAGATTGCTGGATATGTTTGCAATTCCCAGCTTCTGTAGACCAAAGTTTGCCCCTGGTTCATGTCCCACTGCCTTTTGCAGCATCCTGTTATGCCATTTACATAACAATAGTAAAAATAGAGCTAATAGCTGTTTTGCAGAATTTAAAGAAAAGTTCTGCTGGTGCAGGGACAACTATGGCTCCACCTGCAGGAACATTATATAACAAATATATGGCAGATATTCTGACTCTGGGGAACTGCACGGAAGTAATAGAACAGAATGCAACATTCCCTCTGTCTGACATCTTTACTCCGCTCTTTCCAACTCAGAATACAAGCACTGGGATAGCAGGCCCATCAAAAGAGGCAAATAAGAATATACCATTTTTGAAGTTAAAATTAAGAAAACACAACGCAATAGGGAGTATTTGTATTAAGAGTAATGGGACCTATCAGGTGGGCAATAGTACAAATTGTAACATGACATTTGAAATGACGGCCGGAAATATTAGCATTCCACTTTACGTAGGTGACTCAATTTATTTCATTTGTGGAGAGAAGGCTTATACATGGCTTCCAACAAGTTGGAGTGTTTGTTGTCACCTAGGTTTTGTATTACCTGCTATAGCAATAAAAGACACAAAGGAAGTACGAAGGGACATGCAAAGACATGCACCACGGCGAGGCAGGAGAAGTGTGGATCAAAGAGATACCGCATCACAGATAGCGGGTGATATATTTAAAGGGGTGATACCATGGATTGGTCCATCTATCAACTCAGGGGATATACGTAGATTGTCCAGACTACTAGAAGCAACAATAAATGAAACGACAAGTATACTTGAAAATATTACAGTAGAGCTTCAAGCTGTGAGATTAGTTTTGTTACAAAATAGAATGATTCTTGACATGATGCTAGCAGAAAGGGGAGGAGTCTGTGCAATTATAGGGGCGTCCTGTTGCATCTTTGTCCCTGACTCCTCTGTTACTGTCAGGGAGGCAATAAAAAGATTGCATCATATAGGTGTAGAAGCACATCAGGATTCTGGTACATGGGATATAGAAGGTTCACTTTGGAGTTGGTTGAGCGCATGGGGTTGGAAGATAGGAATGGTGTTCATAACAATTTTCCTACTAATAGTAGGCTGTTGTCTATTAATATATTGCCTGCCAATGTGCTGTCAACTATTGGGACAGCTGACAAAATGCCAAGGGAGGAGATTTAAGGAAAAAGAAAGAATGCTGATGCAAACAGTCACTACTGAGTTGATGAACATAGACATTTCTGACAATGATAAGAATGGACAATATAATTATTAAATTATGATATGCTTTGTGAGGAAATTATTTTAAACTAAGGTTCAAAGGGTCGTTTTGTAAAAGATGAAAAATTAGTTGGCCCTTTGTTGAATGAATACATTAAAGTGAACCGTAGTTTATATTAATTTATGTCTGTCATCTGCCTGTAAATGATATGAGCCACTCATAATGGAAGGTAGCTCCATGCTGCACAAATGGTTAAAATTAAGTTGTCTGAAATTCAGCTGAAACCAAAAAGAATTGCAAGTGAACGAGTACGTGTCCATTCTGCTGTAACTCCAACTTGTTTAATGATTCACAAGCTTTCACCTGTGTACAGAGCCAGTTCAGAGAGTCAATTCTTAGAAAGGGCTCGCTGACCTAGGACGTGTCAAGTTTGCTCTGCCCGTGCCTGGGTAACGTGAAGGGGTAAAGTGTTTGTTCAGCACAAATAGTATGTGCGTCATTTGCATGGGAAAAGCAGAAAACACAGGCCTCTGCTGATTAGATTAAACAGTGCACATTGACATATCAAGATAACTGACCAAGGCTGTAGGTCAGGAGGTAGTGGTGTAAAAGATTAACCAGTATCTGCATGGTCAGATCCGTCAGGAATAATGTAAAGTGTGAACGTAGACATATTTCTGAAATGCACCATGATGTTGTAATGTACTCGTGGCTGAGATGGTCACACCACAATGTAGTAGTTAATGAATAATGTGTCAGGGGTCTGTGAAAACATATATAAAGACTGATTTCCTCTCTGTAAGATCAGATCACTTTGCAGTCCTGCAAATTGTCTCAGCTGCAGCTTATTGGCAATAAAGCCATTTTCTTTTGAAACTTTGTATGTGCCCTTCTTGTCCCTATTCACGAATTTTGTGCTTTTACAACGTAAATTCCTATAGACCAATTCGTCTATTAAACTCTGATTATAAGGTTTTCATGAAAATTTGGGCTCAAAGATTCGTGTTGGCAGCCCAGGAGGTAATACATCAAGACCAAACGGGTTTTATAGCCGGTCGTAGTATGGCTGCCAACACAGAATATTTAATACAGGCGCTAGATTATTTTAATATTAATTCAATTTCTGCATGCATTCTTATGATTGATGCAGAAAAAGCATTTGATTTAGTCAACTGGTAAGCGTTATTTTTTTCTTTGGGTTATTTTGGATTCCCCGCCCCTATTATTAGCATGTTACAAAATATTTATGATGGGGCATCAGCCCAGGTGATAATAAATGTTAAACAAGCAGGGAAGATTAAAATAAAACGGGGTACTAGGCAAGGTTGCCCCTTATCACCCCTGCTTTTCACCTTTTTTATCGAACCCCTGGTAATAAAAATAAGAAATAATGATGCAATATCTTCCCCAATTGCTGTAATGTCGAAGTTAAAATTATTTGCCGACGACATCCTCCTTTATATGGCTCCTGATAAAGAAAATATCTTACATCTTATGAAAGAGCTTCAGGAATAAGAGACGGTAGGGGGGCTATAAAATCAACAAGAAAAAAACGGAAGTTCTTATTATAAATTCAAATTTAGATTTCCTTCCGCCAGATCTTCAGTTCCAAGCAGAAAAAAGGGACCCAATAAGATATTTAGGGATTTATGTGACCAGAGACTATCAAGAACTTTTTCAACTGAATTACATAAAAACAAAGAATAAAATTAAGAGCCTTTTAGAACAATGGGATATACTGCCCTTATCATTGATTGGCAGAGTGGCATTGATAAAGATGAACATATTACCTCTGCTTTTATTTTTGTTTAGTAATATTCCAATCAAAGTCAATATGGCCTTTTTTTAACGAACTAGAATCCATTATGAGAAAATGTATTTGGAACAAAAAGGCCAATAGAGTCAAACTCGCGGTAATACAACTTCCTGTTAACCAAGGCGGGCTTGCTCTTCGCAATTTTAATACATATTATGAAGCAGCTTTTTTCGATAAAATGGCAGGATTATTAAAGGCTAGACAGACAAGAGACAACTTTTTTTTAAATAGAATGCTTGAGGAATCAGGCTCTCTAATTCCTATCTTCTTAAAAACTGCAAAGCTTCCAAAGAGAACACGATACAAGACACTGATGGGGTATTCATCAAGATTAAGGCTGCTATTTGAAAAACATGGTTCAGATGGATCTATTTATTTGAAACTGTCAGAATGTGCTAAAATGGGTCTTAGGATTTCTTCAAGTCATCTGACAAAATGGGAATCGGCCGGATTCTGTGAAATAAGGCATCTTCTCACTCAAAATACGATAATTAGCTGGGAAATGGTTAGAGATAGAACGCATCCGAGGCGGCTCATGTTTTTTCAATATTTGCAATTGATTTATTTTATAAGAAAAGAAATAGGAAGTCTAGATTCAACACCCAACGCTTTGTTAACAACGTTATATGGGGAGAAACATAAGGGTATTGGATTCTGGTATAAAAAGTTATCCCCTTCTGGATCATCTACTATAATAATTAACCACTTGGAGAAAATAAATCTTACATTACAGTGTGTATTGTCAGATAAAGACTGGGAGACAATATGTTATTTAGGAAACAGAGCACTTCGAGCAGCTAACTATAAGCGAATGTCCTTTCTTTCTCGCTGGCTGGCATATTATACCCCGGAGGCCCTACAGAGAATGTTCCCTGAATGTGAGAACAAATGTTTTAGATGCAAAACCAGGGGACATGGTGGTTGGTATCATATTTTTTTCTCATGTCCAAAGTTAGAACCCTTCTGGAAGGAGATTTTCGCAGATTTGGAGATAGCAACTGGGAAAATTCTTCTTCCAGAAGAGGAAGTGGCCCTTTTGGGCATCAGTAAAGACAGGAATAGGTTCAATGAATCAGAAGAAGTGTTTATTTTTATTTCTGCTGCCGTGGCACGGTCCCTGATTTTGCAAAATTGGAAATCTACGGTGAGTCCATGTCATGTTAAATGGGTTAATAAAATGAGAAGAACATATCATTTTGAGAGAGCCTATGCAGGTAGAGTGGGTGCAATTGCAAGATTTGAAAGGAATTGGAAACATTTTAACAAGCTTGAACTGTTAAAAGGAAGGTGATTGTTATATTTTAGTTATTTGTAAGTATCCATCTGCCGTGCTATATCAAACTGCTAAACACTTTTATCATATATATTAGTCAAAAAAGACGAAAAAAAAAGAAGGAAAGGAGAAGGAAAGAAAAAAAATAAATGTGTACGTTATTATATTTGCACTTCATGAAATGTATTACTATTTGTGTTACTATGCATCGGCACTTTATTGCATTAGTCACTTTATATAGGCCAAAATTTGCACGTAATAACAATAGCACTTTCAAGCGTCGGTCTTTTCACTTTTGCACTAGCACTTTATGAACGGCATAATAATAATATTCTTGATGCTGCCTATTATCAGTTGTTTATATATTGGGTAACCTAATATGTTTTGGAACTAATATCTTAAGTACGGTAATATTATTTTTTTGTGCATTATTGCAGTTTTTGTATTATCGCTGTGGCATTTTATTGTCTAGGGTTGTCTCTTGGATATTGTAAATTTTTGTATAATGTATGTCTAAGTATGAAGAAATTAATGTACCAATGTATATAAAAAAAAAATTTTCACCTACGGCTTGTAATAAAAAAAAAAGTGCTACACAGCGTAATTTATATTGCACTAGTTTAAAATGTTTTGAGTCCCAAAACGTATAGAGAAATGTGTCCTGCCTCAGTTGCAGCAGCATAGCCTTAAACAGTTGCCCTATCTGAGACATATCTGGTTGCCTTGATAGCATCCCAATATTCTTAAATTGGAATACATAGCCCTATATCTGAAAGTCTTGTAGGGCTAAGCTTCCTTGTTGTAGAATCTTTCTAAGTTTCTTCCAATATATCCTTATACCCTTGGATGACCAGATGAAACTACTCACACTCATTTGTACTTTCAAGAATGTCAATGGAACAGCATTGAAGAAAAAACTAAAGTCAATTTAGGAAGAAACATCATCTTGACCATGTTTACTCTACCATGGATATTTATTGGCAGATTTTTCCACTTCACTAACAGAACCTCGATGTCCTTAAGTGTCTATCTACATTTTAACCTGGGAGGTCATCAAAGTTTTGTGTTATTACTATTCCAAAGTATCTGATTTGTTTTGATTGCTTTGTGAATATTATGTGCTTGCCCAGTATAACAGCTCTGTCTTTTCATTGTATATTTAAGACCCCTAGATTTTCCCAAACTCATCAATATAGTACTCCACTCTTGGAATTGCAAGTTTTTGATTTGACGGATACATGATCATTTTATCTGCATATAGGGCTCTCTTTATTGGCAGACATGGAGCTTGAACAGGGATCATAGTCTGATCTAGACTAATGGTGTGAGCTAGAGGTTTGATATAGAGATTAAACAGTATTGCAACGGTTGAAACCCTTGCTTGGGTCCTCTTGATATGGAGCATGTTTGAGTTGGCTCACCATTTATCAGTATTCTTGTCTTAGATGATTTAGATAGGGATTGTATTGCTTTGACGCCATTGTCACTAAAGTCAAAAATCCATAAGAATTCCCATAAATACAGCCAGTTTACCTTATCGAGCCTTTTGGCGGCGTTGGGAGTCACTATTACTGGAGGCATATTAAAAGTCTCTGCCATATTTATCGCACCTATAAGAAGATGAGTTACCTAATGAAATTGTCTACCTGGTAAGAAGCCCTTCTGATCTACATGAACAATCGAATGGATAGAGCTTGTTAGCCTCTTCACTATACTTCCTGTAAAGATTTTATAATCACAGTTTAGTAATGTAATGGGTCTATAGGAATTCGTTCTTTGGCTTTTCATTTGGTTTCAACATTATTACAATTGTGGCCTCATACCAGGAGGAAGGAATCTTTTCATTATCCAGGAAAACTGAGTTAAATAAAACATTCCTGACAGGGATCAGCTCCATAATTAACCTCTTATAGAACTCTACTGTGGTCCCATCTGGGCCTGCCACCTTGCTATTCTCAAAGCTCTTAACCTGGGTCATGATTTCCTCTTCTATGATTTATGCCTGCAATTTGGTCTCCTTTAAGGGATGGTAGCTTTTTATCTAAAAACCAGTTTTTAATATTGATTAGATCTGGACCAAAAGCCTTTGTATATACCACTCTGAGATTGTTCACCATTTCAGTCTTTATTTCATCTATTCAGGTGAGATCTATCCCTGTACTTTGCTCTATTAATAAATAAATAGGATTTCTAACTAGATCTGCTTCAGTCTCCAAGGTGAGCAGTGCTCTACTTTTCTCCCTGCACTCAAAGTGCCGCATCTTACTAACTTTACACTTATCTTCTGTCTTTTTTTCTAAGCTGTCCTTTTTTCTAGACTGATCTTTAGCTCATTTTGCAATTTTTTTAACTCTGATCTCAGAGTGACTAGCTCGGATGACTCTATTGTATATCTCTGTATTTCTCTTTCCATTTGGGCGGCTCCCTTAATGAGTTCATTGACATTACGACGCATCTTAGAATCAACTATATACAAGATCTTACAAATTTAACCCCTTTTATATGGATTATATGCATCCCAGACCACTGCATATATAGAGGTTCCTATGTTAAAATCAAAGAAACCCCTGGTTTCCTGCTTAGCTCTTCAATGATAGATTCATCAAGGATGAGAGCTTTATTTAATGTCCACCTTGTTTTTGTCTTAGCGACTAGAAACACTATAGGAAGCATAACAACAGAGGGATCAGACACTGTTAATGGGAGGTGGGTTATTGACTGAACCAATTGTGCCATAGACTTATCTAAAAGAAAGTTATTGATTTGATAATGGTGTCCATATATTTTTACTATAATATGTTAACCTCTCTGATTTCTGGATTTTTTGCACCGAATATTGGCTAGGCCAAGGCCATCCATCATATCCCTCAATCCAACTTCACCATTAAAGAGGATGTTAAATTACAAATAATTTGAGACCAAACTTGACATCGCTATCATTTCCCAATCAGAAGTTAATGCTTATTAGAAAATCTAATAAGGTAACCCCATGTGATCCAATGAGAGAGAAAGGCCTTCCAGTAGTGAAAAACAACTTACAGTGTTTTTCACTACCAGGATATGTAAAACTTAAAAGGGCATGTCCAACAATTTAAATACAACAAACCTGCCCTACGGGCTGTTTAGGGCATACCCTAGGAGTGACTTAAACGTATTAAAAAGAGAGGTTTGGGCCTGACAAAGGGTATTTTTTGACAGTCAAATTGGAAGTATAAAACTGCACAAAGGCTGCAATGGTAGGTCTGAGGCATCTTTTAAAAGGTTGCTCAAATGGGTGGCACAACAAGGACTGTACATCCAATCAATCAGTTAGGGGTTTATATAGCATGGCTATTCACCCGTGAGGGTCTCAAGGTGCTGAGGGGGGTGCTGTTGATCCGTCTGGGCACTGGGGTTCAGTTGAAGAGCCAGATCTTGAAATCCTTCCTAAATTGGGTCAGCGACAGGGATTGTCTGAGGTGGAGAGGCAAGGTGTTCTATATCTTAGCAGGGAGGTGGAAGAATGATCTTCCTCCCGTTTTTGTCTTGTGGATCCGTGGGACAGTGGCCAGGGTCAGTTGGGCAGAGCGAAGGCATCTGACGGGTATGTGGAATGAGAGGCAATGGTTCAGATATGGAGGTCCTGAGTCATGGAGAGCTTTGTAGGCATGTGTGAGGAGCTTGAAAGTGATTCTTCTGATGACTGGAAGCCAGTGGAGTTCTTAAAAGGGTTCAATGATGTGGCTGCAGAGGGGGAGGTTGCGGACCAATCTGGCTGCGGCGTTTTTAATGTTCTTTAGTTTACTGCTGAGTTTCTGGGTGACAACGGCACAGAGTGCGTTGCCGTAGTTGAGGGTGCTGGTGAGGAGTGCATGGGTGACCATCTTTCTGGATTCTGTGGGGATCCATCTGAATGTCTTTTGAAGGTGGAGTGTGAGGAAGCAAGATGAGATACGGCATTGATCTGGCGGTTCATTGTGAGTGAGCAGTCCAGTATCATGGAGAGGTTACATGCATGGTCTGTGGGGATGGTGGGTGTTCCCAGTGCTAAGGGCCACCAGGAGTCATCCCAGAATGAGGGGGTTGGTCCAGGATGAGTACTTCGATCTGAGATGAGCTTGAGGCAGCTATCTGTCATCCAGGTGGCAATGACCTTTATCCCTTTGTGGAAGCTGTTCCTGGCGGCTGTGAGTCCATTGGTGAGGGAGAAGATCAGCTGGGTGTCATTGGCTCGAGACGATGTTGAGTCTGTGATTCCTGATGATGGCAGCGAGGGGGGTCATGTAGATGTTGAAGAGGGTGGGGCTCAGAGAGAAGCCCTGGGGCACTCCGCAGCTGATCTCTGTAGGTTCTGCGAGGAACGGAGGTAGTCTGACTCACTGTGTTCAGCTGGTAAGGACGGAGTGGATCTAGTCCAGAGCCTTGTCACGGATGCCGGCATCATGGAGTCTCGTGATTAGTGTGCGGTAGGAGACAGCATCGAAGGTGGCCTAGAGGCCCAGTAGGATGAGGGCTGCGGTTTCGCCTGGGTCAAAGAGGGAGCAGATGTCTTCAGTGGCGGTGAGGTGTGCGTTCTTGGTGCTTCGGTTGCTTTGGAAGGCGAATTGGAAGATGTCCAGGACGTGGTTCCCTTTGATGAACTTGAAGAATTGGGCATTGGTGGCCTTCTCTGTGACTTTGGCTGGTAAGGGGAGCAGCGAGATGGGTCTGAAATTCTTGAGGTCTGTCAGTTCGGAGGATGTCTTCTTCAGTAGGGGTTGTGTCACAGGAAAGGTGGCAGTCTTGATGGAGCAGTTGATCGTACGGTAAAGCTCAGGCGATGGAGGTGGCTGCTCTATTGAATATGTGATATGGGCAAGGGTCCGAGGGGGCTCCAGAGTGGATGCTCTTCATGGTCTTGAGTGTGTTGTCAGTGGTGAGTCGAGTCCAGTTGAGCAGGATCTGTTGGGGTGCGGCGTGGTTGTGTGCAGTGGTGGCGGGCGTGGTGAGAGAGTCTTGGGTGTAAAAGCTGTTGTAGATCTGCCCGATATTGTGATGGAAAAAGGTGACAAATTTGTTGCAGATGTCTTGGGAGGGGGCATGTCTCTGGTCTTGTTGTTGGGCCTAGCGAACTCCTTGATGATGGTGAAGAGTTCTTTGCTGTTGTGTTAGCTAGCATTGATTCTATCTAGGAGGGCCATTTTTTTGTCGTTTTGAGGAGGAGGTGGTGTGCATTGATGGTGGTTTTCAAGGTTGCACAGGTTTCTGGGGTTTTATTGTTCCTCTATCGCTTCTCGAGTCAGCTGTAGGTGCGTCTGGACTTGTGGAAGGTGGGAGTGAACCAGCTGGCTTTCTTGGAGGGTTGCTTGCCGGGGGCCTTCCTGAGGGGTGCCAGAGTGTTGACGCCATTGAAGATCTATGGGTGGAGGTTAGCATCTGCTGATGTCAGCGGTGTGGTAGTGCTGAGGAAAATGGTGAGATGTTCTTCTGTGACCTTGTTCCAGCTTTGCGGGGGCGGCGAGGGCAGTGGTGTACAGTGGCATGGTGAAGGCAAAGTGCACGCAGTGGTGGTTGGTCCAGAGGAGTTCAGCAGTGTGGCTGAAAGGAATATGCCTCCTTTTCCCGTTTTCCCTCACCCAGCATGTTGTTACACAGCAGTTGTTACAATGACTGCATTGTAATGACGCAATACCATTACCCCGCAAGTCATTACAACAACTTGCGGAGGGGGGCGCTGGATGTTGGATTGGTATAATTTACTATTCCAACTCCAGTCTGTACGGACAGTAGGGATGGTGTTGGATTTTAAATCCAATACCATCTTCCCCCCTCCACATATCATTGTAACGACTTGCTGGGTAATGGTATTGCATTGCTACAACGCAGTCGTTGTAACAACTGCGTTGTGACAACATGTGGGGTGACGGATAAGGGGTGACTGATGTTTACCGACTGAAGGAGTTGTTTCTGCCGGTGGAGAAGACAGGGTTGAGCATGTGTCCCGCTGCATGGGTTGGAGCGGTGACTAGCTGCTTGAGTCGGATGTTGCTGAGGTTCTCCAGAAGCTATGCGGTGTTCTGGTCATTCTGGTTGTTCAGGTGAAAGTTGAGGTCACCAAGTAGGATGTAATTTGTGGATGCGAGAGCCGGTGGTGCGATGAAATTGACAATAGTGTTGGTGAAGGGCTGGTGGGGGCCGGGAGGCATGTTGACAAGGTTGCCACGGAGGGTGGTGTTGGGATTGGTCCGGATCTGGAAGTGGAGGTGTACCATGGTTGTCATTGGATTGTCCCAGTGAGTCGTCAGATAGAGGCTGTTCATGTGGATGATGGCAATGCTTCCTCCTGGTCGGTAGGCGCAGTCCTTGCATATGATTTTGTAGCCATCAGGGATGGCAGTGGTGAAGTCCGGGCCACAGAGCCGGGTTTAGTCCAGGTTTTGGTGAGGAAGGCAATGTTGGGGGAGGCAGTGTAAAAGAAGTCCCAGATTTCTGTGGCATGTTTGTGAAGGGAATGCGTGTTGAGGAGGATCCAGCTGAGCTAGTCGAGTGCGCTGTTGGTCCGCTGGGTGGCGAGAGGAGCAGGTGTGTGGAGGTGGGCGAGGGTGTAGCTACAGTTTTGGCAGGAGACGTTTCCTTGGGGGTCCTTCGGTGATGCGAGGTGGCAGGTGGTGTGGCGTCCTGTGTTGAGGGTGAGGAGGGTGCACTTTTTCATGTCCTGGGTACAGGTTGTACCAGTTTACTAGGGGCATATAAGTAAATTAAATGTGACAAATGGGTGTAAGACAATTTTACTATTACAATGTTTAGAGGAGTGTTCACATACACTTTAGCACCGGTTAGCAGTAGTAAAGTGCACAGAGACCTAAAGCTAACACAAATGAATTTCAGCAAACAGGAGGGGGGCAATGCAAAAGGTGTTGGGGAAAAACACCTGAAAGTCTGACAGGTGTAACTGCCAATGTGAGCGATAACAGGTAGGGTGAGTACCAAAGAAACAGTCTTGGAGCCCTTTAGAGCAGCAGTTGGCTCAGGGGGAGGGAGTGCTCATGAAAGAGCAAGCACTTTTCGAGACTCTTAAATACCAAACTAAGCGCCATTTAGGCATGCCATTGCACACACATTTGAATGCATAAGAGCTGAGAAGCTGATAGATCATCTTTGGTTTCCCTTTATTGAAAATCAGGGTTTCAAAAAGTGTTTGCACATTTGATCCCACAATGGTAGATTCCAAACTGCCACGTTTGTGCCCCTAGATCAGTGCCAGAACATTAGCAGGAGGTGATTACACATAGTACAAAAACAAACCTGATCATGAACATGTGGATCAGTAACCAAAAAATGGATTAATTGGTCCTTTCAGCTAACTCTGGCAGCACTCGGAGGCGAGAATTAGGCTATTCTTTCTTCTATTTATTCCAATAACAGCCTTAGAAAATAACAGTGCACAACAATAGGACTTCATTACCCATGAAGCCTATGGAAAAACAACAATATTATGTAACAGTCCATTGATCAATCAGGCGCCTCCTGGGACCAGAACAGCCCCCGCTCTGTGCCGGACGTCCTCTTTCTTCGCTGCTAGAAACCTCCTTCAGATAAGTGTCCTTTCCCTGAGTCACTTTAGGGCTGGTGGTCTGGGGCGCTTTTTGTGGTGTTTATTGTCCCTGGGAGCTCTCGCTCCTTTTTATTCTGGGCTCTTCTATGAGGATATCTTGCTGTTTATTCATAGCTGCCAAGGTTTCAGATTGCCATGTGTGACATTTTTACAATTTCTGTAAAATTATGAGTGACATTCCAACGACAAAGAGTGACACTTTCTCTCGAGCAAAAATAATGCAATGAAGACTAGGGAAACTCATACATATCTGAAATGACAGACATTTGAGCAACAAGAAACTCACCCTGCCCCCCAATCACCCAGTGCAGAGAGAACAGCGAGAGCTAGCCTGGCTGGTAAGTCACGCACTGACCCGTAGTCTGGGAAGATAAACCCAGTTAGTCAGGGCGCCCATTATAAGGATGAGGATGAGGAGACAGTGCAGCCCTGCGGCCGGGCCTGAAGATTTACTGTGATTAAATCAGATCTGCAGATGAACCAGGCTCATTCAGAAGGATGATGAGACAGAGCAGCCCTGCCTGTCAACTAAATTGATTGTGTGTGACTAAAATAATTTATCAGAGATCCGACTGTGCGTGCCCCTCCGCGGCGGCACTAACACAAGCACTAATTATTAAACTGTGCATAGCCGCCAAGGTTTCAGATTGCTATGGGACAGTTTCATAATTTCAGTGTAATTATGAGTGGCATACAGTGACTATGAGTGACACTTTTTTGTGTGCGAAATCAAGCAATGAAGATGAGTGAAACATAAATATCAGAAATTACACAAATCTGAGCAACAAAATACTCTAAGGAAATCTTAAAACTTTTGCACAGCACCAGAAATGGAAGGGCAGCAACTTCACACGAGGGCCTGTAGTGATAAATTAATGCAAAATTGCTATTGAACTAAAAGAGCTTGTGACAAGTGCACACTACAGCTGCAGGGATGGTCTTGCACCCGAGCGGTGATTTACATAGTGAAGCTCTCGGCTCCTCTGGCCAGCTCTGCTCCTTGAAAGTGTTGCAGGGCAGCTTGAGTCATCTGACAGACAGCCTTTCTGTTGTAGTATCTCTTTTCCATGGGTCACGTTAGGGATTCAATAAAAGCCTGTCCTACAAACTGTGACAAACGCACATGACTGGAGGGCTTCACTGGTAAGTGGGAAGTTCAGATCCGTTTGGCCTGCCAATTCTGTCCAGATGGTTTGGGGGAGGCTGCAGTTAGAGAAAACATCCTGAGCCCATACCAAAAACTTAACATCACAGCACAGAACAGACCAGCGTATTAAGTGTTGTGCAGGACGCCAACTGGGCAGTGGCAAGGGAAAAATGAAAAGTAACATGTTTTTATGTAAATGAACCCACTGGTGAAAAGTGACAACATGCCAAAACCAGCTGCATTACTATCGATTGCATAGGCCCAGTACTGCATGTCGTTTTTAAATCGTCACACAGCTAAAGTTTACCCACAGTCACTAGTCAATGATACACATGTCCCAAAAATATATTGTTTACGGATACAATCAAAACTTCGCAAAAAAATAGTAAATTATAAAGCAGGCATATTTCTGGCTTACCTGAATGGAAAGTGGAGTTCAAACAGCTAATAATAACCCTGTCTGTGTGCCTTCGGTGCATGCCATGGTTTAGGCCAGTGTACCATGTAACTGGCAGCCAGCCCCTCGCTAACAATCCCACTGCTGCCCTATCTCTCGGTCCATCTTCGGGATCAGACTGTGTTCATTGAAGCACGGCCGGTTGGTGCTAAGTGTCACGCTGCTGCAACCCGCACTCTTCACAGGCCTCCCGGGGCTGGGTCTCTGCAGCCTTCAGTTTCTATAGTGTGTCTCCTGGCCACAGCTAGGCCTGGTAGCAGCTGGGCTCAGCTCTGGCCCTACCATTAGGCGAGCAGGGCGACGACTGTCGTGATCCAGAGCAGACGGCTTCCCTGGGATGTGCATTAAAAGTAGGCCTCCGTCCCAGGCCTTGTGACAGGGGAAGCGGGCCGCCGCACCTTCGACTGCTGTGTCCAGGCATACGGGGCAACATGAAGGGGAGGCTAACATTAGGAGTCCCCATCCCGCCTCTGCAACGGTCGCCGGGTTAATTATATAATTATAATAATAAAGTATTGCCTCGTGCCCTCGTCCTCCTACGCAGGCAGCCAGCAGCACAACGGCGCCACAGAGCTGCACGTAACGTAACTGCTGAATGCAGGCCCCACCCGGGTCTCCAGGCAGATTGCGACATTGTAGCACGCACTTGTGGGAGCATGATATTTAACTATTACAGATCCTGGCAAGTCAAAGTAAAGTCTGCTGTGGCCCGAGCCGGGCGCACAGCACACAGGTGTCCGAGGTGCTGTTTCAGCGCTGTCATCAGAGTGCCGGTCAGTACCACAAATGCGTGACAATGCATTTCAGTGCGGTGATGCGGATCACCGCACTGGAATGCGTGGGCGTCACACGTGTTGCGTGACGCTTGGCAGGACTGTTTATTCAACAATTGCTTTTTTTATGCTAATTTGCCTAATTTCTTGTACCGCGTTAACTGTGTGGTCGGAGCTTCCGCTCCGTTGATTTCTTCTGTTTTTCCCCGTTTCACGCTTTTAGGGCCTGTAGGTATATTGAAGCCTCCGCTCCTTCAACGCGGCCGCGGGAACGATTTGCCCGCTCCTGAGTGGCCGTGCAACGATCTCCATACACCGGCGGGAGCACGTGGTGGTCCGCCAGCCGCTAGAAGGCGCGCCTCCCTGATTCGCTGCAGCCGCTGTTTGTCTTGCTCTGGGGATACGGGTGGAGATCGCGTTAGTCAGCGGCCATTGCCGAGCACCTCCATCCGTGCCTGCGCTGCTCGTGCCTTGCTGGTTTTCTGTCTGAGCCGCTGAACACCCCGCGGGGGTAAGATTGTCACACAGTTGTGCAGAGCACCACTTTACATTTCCCAGGCATTGATTTGGCCCGCATTATATTCAGGGCGGTTTGTGTGCTGCAAGTTGGGGCCTTTAGTTTGGCTGTTCCCTTGTGTGTGTTCTTGCTACCTTATTGGGGGGTCTTTCCTACTCCCTGTGGTTTGACCTCGGCACTGCCCCTTTGTATTACCCCTCTTACCTGGTGGGTGGCCACCTGTCTCTTTAGTATACCTACCGGACTTCCCTCAGATCCTCAGCTTCTCTAGTGGGCCACATGGAGGAGTTTGATGATTATTATGAGGAGGAAGAGGAGTCTCAGTATTTCCTGCTGTCAGATGAGTTATGTGACGTGGTTGATTCCTCTATATTTAAGGCGGTGTCTGAGGGAATGGCTCCTTTGGAGAACAGGTTGGATGACCTGGCGAAACGCCTTGAAACCCTCCCCACAAGGGAAGACGCTCCGGGGCCCTCAGGTTCCCTACCTCCAAAATCGAGTCCCGCTCTCCCGCCTGTGAAACGCGCCAACACCCCCACTCCAATGGGGTGGATTCTGATGCATTTGAGAGACTGTGGCAGGCCTTTTTGGACACCCAGTCCCCCTCCTTGCCAGCTGATCCTTCCCCCTCTGATCCTCTGCCTGCATGCGCCCCGGAGCCGGTGCCGTCCCGCCTCCTTCTGAGGACTCCCAGGGCGCTTCAGACGGTGATTCTGACCAGGGTAGATTGTGGCATCCCTCTCCCTCTTCTGTGGAATGCGCCCAGGCCCCGGCTTCCTGGAGTGGTGCCCAATCAGACCTCCTGGACCCGGAGGATCTCTTGCACCCCTTCTCTTCGCAGTGGGTCCCCATGCGATAAGGTGGCCAAATATGTGGTGGGTCGTCTTCGGAAGCCCCTCGATCAGGATGTCCATTCACACCTGAGGTCAGAATGCCCGCGTCCATCCCTAGAAGGGAAGGCAGTGGTGACCCACGAGATTGATGCTAAGATGGCCACCTTTCTTACTGAGCACATCAAAGACACCAATAAGGGCATAGACAGGTTCTGGCGTGCCTGTCAGGACAAGTTACTAGACATCACAGGTCCACTTCTAAAAACTTTTGACATGGCCGAAGTCGCCAAAGCACCAGGTGCCCTCATTTCCCCTGAGACCCTGTTCAGTTGGGCCCAATGGGCCATTATTTTCCTGGGGAATGCAAACTGCGCCATCTCTACTGAGAGGCGCAGGTCGCTCCTTACCAAGTTAGACCCGAAGTTGGGCGAGCTGGCAACATCAGAAGCGGATCAGGTGGCACAGGGCAGTCTATTCGGGTACCGGTTCATCAAAGTACTGAGCAAGTTCGTGTCTACGTTTAATTCTCTGGACAAGGCGCAATCCACGGTGAAGCGCTTTTTCAATGTGAAGGTTTTCAGAGGGGCCGTTCGTGGCAGGGGGCGATCAGCTGGCAAGTTCTCACAGACAGCCTCCAGCAGAGGTCAGCAGTCCCAGAGGGGACAATACCAGTACTCCTCACATTTTGGTGGTGTCTACTCCACCATAGGCCGTTCCCGTCGCCGAAGCAAGCGTAATGGAGGAAGAGGCGGTGGTGCCCCAGCCGACCACAGTGAGTTCCATAATTGTCTCATGTCATTGCTTGGGGGGCAGGTTGGCCCTTTTACTGGACCATTGGGGTTCCCTGACATCCGACTCTTGGGTGCTACAGACCGTGCAGGGTTTTCACATAGAGTTTTTGAGTTCCCCATTTCAGACCTTTCCTCCTTCTCCGATCAGGTTCTCTGGCAAAGAGGCAGCCTTGATACACCACGAGGCTCAGGAACTCCTGAGCAAAGGGGCAATGTGCCGCACCGAAACCTGGCCCGGAGCCTTTGTAAGCAACATTTTTCTTGTTCAGAAACAGGATGGCTGACAGCGTCCGGTGATAAACCGTTGGGAATTCAATGAATGGCTTGTCCACTGGCACTTCCAGATGGAGGGAATTCACCTCCTTTGAGATCTGTTGCATCCCAATGACTGGATGGTCCGTTTGGACCTCAAGGACTCCTACCTGACGGTTCCTATCTTCCCTCCCCACTGTCAGTTCCTGCAATTCCAATGGGGCACCAAACTTTCGAGTTCACTTCGCTTCCCTTTGGCCTATCATCGGCCCCTTGATGTTTCACCAAGGTTTTGCATTCCGTGGTGGAGGTTTTAAGAGCGCAGGGCATGAGGATGATTGTCTATCTGAACTACATGCTCTTCATGCATCAGTGCCCTCAGACTCTCATGCTGCAGCTCTGCTCTCCAGTGCTTCTTCTCCAATCCCTGGGGTTTGTCATAAATCATGCAAAGTCTTGCCTCCATCCCACTCGCTCAATCACCTTCCTAGGATTTGTGATCAATTCGGTGGAGGCTACTCAGCCTGCGTTCCAGGAAGATGGCGAGATTCGGCAACTGCTTTACAGGCAGCTAACGTCCCTCCACAGTATCGCCAGGATGGTAGGTCTTTTGTCAGCCTCGATTCAGGTCATCTTTCTGGGCCCTTTGCACTTTCGGGCACTTCAGCAGTTCAAAGCATTCCATCTGCGCAGGGGCTTGACATACGTTCAAAAGGTCCCTCTATCCGAGGAGGTCAGGGACGAGCTTCAGTGGTGCCTCTCCCACATGGAGGCGTGGAACTGTTGCACCATTTTTGGTTCCCTTCCTGACCTGGTGCTCGAGTCTGACGCCAGCGGCTCCGGCTGAGGAGCACGTTGTGGTGAGTTCACCACAGGAGTTGGTTGGTATGCTGAGGAAAGTTCCCTCCACATCAACTGCTTAGAGATCATGGCGGGCTCTTTCGCAGTCCGTTGTTGGGTGAAGACAGGGCTCACTCGTGTGTCCTCCTCAAGATGGACAACATAGTGGCAGTGCGCTACAGCTATCATCTGGGAGGGCTTTGTTCCAAAGCCCTGGCTGACTTGGCCTAGGACTTTTGGGAATACTGCCTGTCCCACCATGTGTCGGTGATTGCGGAGTACCTATCTAGAGTGGCCAATCAGGTGGCCGATTAGCAGTCTCTGTATCTTTGGTAATCCAGCATGTGGAAGCTGTTCAGGCCTGTGTTCCTGACCTTTCAGGACCAGTGGAGTCCTTTCTCGGTCGACCTCTTTGCCTCTCGTCTGGACTACCAGATTCCCAGGTACTTCAGCTGGAGGCCGTATCCGGGGCGGCAGCCACCGATGCCTTCCTTCAAGATTGGATAATAGAGAGGGGATATGCATTTACCCCCTTCGCCATGATCATGCAAATGACAACGCAAGTCCGTCAGCAGGGGGCGGATCTGGTGGTGATTACCCCGGTATGGAGAGCACAAGCCTGGTTTCCAGTTCTGATGGAACTTTCCTGGGCTTCTCCAATCCATTTACCACGGCTCCCTCTTCTCCTGATCAATCCAGTGGGCAACCATCATCCCCTGATAGTGAACAGCTCATTGCCCTTGATGGCATGGCAGATTACAGGGCTCGATGGCAAGTCCCTGGCCTTTCGCGCCACGCTGCAAAGCGCCTTTCCAGGGCTTGGGCCGAGGGCACTGTCAAACGCTATCAGTCAGCCTGGTCTCGATGGATGGGTTGGTGTCTGCAACGGAGTCTGGATCCCATGGGGACAAATTTCATTAACATCTTGAATTTTCTGGTTTCCCTAGCCTCGGAAGGGTTGGTGTATAGAACGATGAATACGTTCTGTTCTGCGATCTCTGCAGAACACTCAGTGGTGGCGGATCATCCCGTGGGCGACCACCCTCTGGTGCGGAAGCTCCTCAGGGGCATTCGCCTTTCCCTTCCCCCAGAACCGCGGTACTCGGTTCTCTGGGATGTCAATAAGGTCTTGCACTTCTTGTCGGAATGGCCCAGCAACAAATCCCTGTCACGGAAGCAGCTGTTCTCGAAGCTGGCTATGTTGTTGTGTTTGGTGTCCTGTAGACGGGTATAGAATGTACGGGCCCTGGATATTACAGGAAGATCCTACACACCGTATGGCGTCACCTTACATGTGTCCCAACGGACCAAAACCCAGTCTCTGTTTATTTCTTATCCGGCTTTTCCTGACTGTCCCAAACTCTGCGTCGTTAGATGTATCAGAGCTTATAAAACTTTGGCTGAGGATGTTCGCCCCTATGGGGAACGTCAGCTCCTTATGGTCTTGCGCAAGTCTTTTTGGGCGGTCTCCTCCCCGAAATTTCCTAGATGGATTCGTTGGGTGATGGTTGAGGCCGGCATTGACACCAAGGTCTTCGGAGCACACTCCGCGAGGGGTGCTATGGCATCTAAAGCTTTTCTGCTAGGAGCACGTTTGAAGGACATTTTGAATGCGGCAGACTGGCCTTCTGACTCAAACTTTAAAAGGTTTTACTTCAAGCCAGTCGCCTCCATTGCGTCTCTGGTGGTTGATTGTCAGGCTGTCAGCAGCACAAGTGTATAAAGAACGCCACTAACCTTTCTCTGGACACCAGCAGAGACGATGGATGATGAATAATTCCCCCACTTCCTCCGAACGCAACCCCCAACAGAAGAACTGGAATCCTGCTGTTTGGAATTGAGCCCACGGGAAAAGGGAAAGGGGATAAAATAATAAATTTTCTTCTACTGCTCCGGTCTCATCAAAACTATAATCTGGGAAAGGTTTGGCACTTAAGTGAAAACAACCCTGCAGGACAGGATGAGAAAACACAACAGATGTAATAGAAAGAAGTTCTAAATACACACTCTCAATTGTATATTATGTATCCTCCTCACCAGAATTTTAGAAGCTGAAACGAATGAAAGAAATCACCCCAACTTGCTATTCATAGTAGTGAGGTAATCATGAGGTCCAAAACAGGCAAGACATAATGGAAAGTAAAGTCATCAGAAGATCGCTTTCTGAACTGTTAGCCCACAGTCTCTCCTATCTCTGGTATGATAAGTCAGCGTCTAATTAATCAATAAAATATAGCAAGCAGAGCAGCACAGTAATATAGTGCTGTACGGACTAGCACCACCAGCCGGTAATGCTTACAAAGATGCGTGTCCGCCCGCTTCCACATCCGATATTTTGGCTGCAAGGAATACGCTGTATCTTACACTAGAACAAACAAAAATAAAACCTTGGGGCCTCTGGAGCACGTTTCCGAAGTACAAACATGCGGAAACAATAAATGGCAAAGTCACGGAATTCAAAAACACTGAATGCCGAAGGAATTGAAAACGCGAGCGCGTTTTCTATAACAAGTCAGGCGGCACAAATAGATAACAGGCTCCAAGGGAAGGCAGGGAGACACGGGTGCGAAGCGTCCGCTTCAACCCCTTATTATCTGCACCATATCCAAAACAACGAAGGCGATCCAGAATGCGGTTCCGTAATAGTGAAGAAAACTGGTCCTCAGGGGAATGCTGGAACGCTGCACATTCTTCACGCTGGGATCCGGCAGGGATTACCATCCGCCATGACGGCTTCTTCAGGAAGGATTGTTAAGCACCGGTCTAAGGCGTACGAGGTGCTTATGTATGGCCCGCCCTCTGCTTGCATGAACCAGCCCCATTGCCTGCTGGGAATTGTAGTAGATAAAGCCTTTTTTGTGTTTAAACCCTGGAACTGATGTGTACCTTCTACGATAAATGGACTGTCTTCCTGTCTTCAGGTGGGTGATCGCTACAGTACCCCCTCTCAAGGAACGTCGACTCGGCGGTCGCCCAGGCTTACCAGGATATGAGGCATGGAATTGTTCCACCAGTTCAGGGCAATGGAGAATATCTTCAGGTTCCCATGTCCTGTCTTCCACCAGGGCCGGCTCTCGGCTCATGGTGGCCCTGAGCAGGGAGCGTAGGAGGGGGCCCCGGAAGCGGGGGTCCGGACGGGCGGAGCCAAGTCTAAATATGGTTATGATTTCTATGTCTATATACAGTGGCGTCACTAGGGTTGGTGTCACCCGGTGCGGGTAACTCATGGTGTCACCCCCTCACGACTTACCGCATGGACCAAGGATACCAGTAAAAACCCTGGGGCTTATTTTATTTACAAGCCCCTTGCGCCGCCGGTGCGCCACCTTTTCCCATATTAAAAGTGGCGCACTGGTCCCGCAAGGGGCTTGTAAATAAGCCCCCCCGGTTCCACTCACTAGTCATAGCTGCCACCAGCTAGCTGCCTGTCTCCCTTAGACTGGTGAGAGGGCACTGTACCAATACCCCAGCGGGCTTCAAAAACAACAAGGAGCACGTCCAGTGAGATCCAAGATAGGAAGCCTTTCGTCCTTACAAAAAATCTGCTCTGCCTCCCCCCCCCCCCCAAAAAAGACCTAATCCAGTTGGCTCTGGAATGTTATGTGTTTTGGCGAAGGAACTATGCCAGCAGCGGTGTTCTAACAAGGCGCCATTTTCTTGTTATTTTTAAGCAATCTATGGTTTGTGCACTCATATAATTCACACACATTGTTATACTTGCCATAAGCCCTAGCTTTCCGCTCAAATCATTCTTTTAATGTTTGTTGGCCCTTCAAAAAAAGCCTTCCTGTTTGGAAAAAAAAGTGAAAATGATGGCACGCGCGCTGCTAGGAACAGTAGTGAAACATGAGGAGAAAATTACAAGTGAACAAATTACAAAAGCAAACGTTAAGTTACAATTGGCAAAAGTGACAATTGTGAACAAACACAATACATGAGGTTGCACACGGAGCTTTACAGGAGGAAAAAGTGACATGTGTGCAGGTAACACAAGTCCTTAAAAGATGACTGAAGGCAGGTTTTGAATTTTCCAATCCCTGAATGAAAGAGCTTCACATCCACTGTCTGAATGCTAGATGAATTATCTACACAAGTAATTAAACTAATAACAGTGTTCTTTTGTGACTGCTGCTTGTAAACTGTATACCTCGATTTAAATAGATCTTTCTGTGAGGCTGTGAGAGGGATCGATATTTTATGAAAGTACATCTGAGAAGTATTTGTCTCGGTGCTGATGGGGCCGGCAAGTGACACTGAGTCAGTGAAAACAACAATGCTCACACATTGCCCGGGGGCGCCAAATCCTGCCAGGGGGCCGCCAGTGATCCTTCTGATCTGATCCTCGTTGTGGCGGCCCCTGGGGTTTGGCGGCCCTGTGCAGGTGCACAGTTTGCACATGCCTTGGGCCGGCCCTGCTTCCACCCCAAACCCTTTCCAACCCACTAGGTATTACATTTGTCCTCGTACTAATCGAGAGTCAAGGATTTCTTGCACCTCATACTCTTCCTGACCATCATTGTCAATAGGGAGAGGTCTATCAGAAAGTCTAGTTCTAGCGAGACATGGATGGAACAGGGACACATGGAAGACTGGATGGATACGCCATGTAAGAGGTAGAGATAACCTAATGGCTACAGGGTTTAATATCTCCTCGATACTGTAGGGGCCGATATATTTTGGCTTTAGTTTGTTTATACCCCTTAAATGCAGGTTCTTAGTGGCCAACCATACAGTATCCCCCACTTGGTAATCAGGTTCTTTAGTTCTCTTTCTATCAGCAAAGCCCTTCTGTGATTCCTGTGCAGTGGCTAGACTACGTTTGGCATCTGTTATTACAGCCCTGAGGTGTGCGTGATCTTCGTGTATGCTGGGTACTGGAGATTGTATAGGCCATTTAAAGGGAAGCATGTTAGGATGGTAACCATAGACACAAAATAAAGGTGAACAGCCTAATGTGGAGTGAGTAGCATTATTGTAGGCAAACTCTGCCATCAATAGTAGTGTGGGCCAGTTAATGGTGTTTTGCATGGTGAAACAGTGAAGATACTGCTCTAGGGTCTGATTGAGACGTTCCGTTTTCCTGTCTGTCTGGGGATGATAGCTAGAGGAGAGTCTAGCACCGATATCCATAGTTTTGCAAAGGGTTTTCCAAAATTGAGAGGTAAATTGAGTACCAGATCGGTGATCAAAACACAAGGTATCCCGTGGGCTCTGACTACGTGTTGGAGGAGAACCAGGGCTAGTTCCGAGGAGGTGGGAAGCCCTTTCAGGGGTATGAAATGTCCCATCTTCATTAGATGATGGATTATCACCAATACTACAGTCTTTCCTTCACATGGGGGCATTTCCACGATAAAATCCATTGATATGGTATGCCATGGTCGAGGAGGAGTAGGCAAAAAGCGAAGTAGACCCGTAGGTTTGGTATGATTGGTCTTCCCTTGTACACATGTTGCACAGTCCTTGATATAATTCCTGACATCTTTTCTTAATTCAGGCCACCAAAAGGAACGTTCCACGTTGGCAATGGTTTTGTAGGTTCCCATGTGACCTCCTAAGGTTGAGTCATGAGCTCATTCCAGGACTTGTTGTAGTATATTATGTGGAATATACATAGCGGGAAATGATAGGCTAAGTCCCCGGTTTCTGAGCGATGTTCTGGTTATTCTTGGATCCAAGCTTGTATGTCCAAATTGGTCAGAGACACCCGTACATCCTCCAAAAAGTCTGGAGTGGAGATTAGAGCTATGGTTTGTTTAGGGAGGTGTGCTTCGGATAGAATGTAAGGTAGATCTGGAGGGTGTACCGAAGCCTCATCATCAGATTCGTCCATGCGGGAAAGGGCATCAGCCTTCCCGTTTTGTGGTCCTGGTCGGTATTTGATCACAAAGTCGTAATCAGAAAAGAAAAGGGTCCATCATAACTGTCGGGGTGTCAGGGCTTTTGCAGTTTTCAAGAACAACAGGCTTCGATTGTCCGTGTAAATCTCCACTATATGTAATGCATCCAAAAGATAGTGTCACCATTCTTCACATGCTCTTTTGATAGACAATAATTCCTTATCAGAAATTGTATAATTGACTTCACAAGGGTTGAGTTTCTTTGAATAGTATGCTACGGGGTGTATCTGTCCCGTTTCGGGATATCGCTGAGACAATACCCCTCCCACAGCGTATTTTGAGGCGTCTGTTTCTAGAACAAAAGGGAGCTGTAAATCTGGATGGCCTAGAATTGGAGCCTGAGTGAACTTATCTTTCAGTAGCTGAAATGACTGAACTGCTTCTCCTCCTAACACAAAAGGGACATAGGGGCATATTATCAAGGGGGTTTATCTCTGCTTTTTTGGCGTTAAAAGCCAAGAAAGCGAAGATAAAATGATTTCCCTATTACCTAGCTGTCGCTAACACCAGTTAGCGACAGCTAGTAGGAGATAGCGACCATCTTGGGCCCCGCTTTGCATGTCAGTGAAATTTATCACTAATGACATGCAAAGTGGGCGTGCCAAGATGTTAGCGAGTGGAAACAGTCGCTAACATCGCTATCTCCTATTACCAACTTTTGGAGATATTCGCGCTAAGCACGAATATCTCCAAAAGCTAACACCTGCCCCTGAGCAGTTCTTAGCCATGTTATCCAATGGTAGGTGGATAACATGGCTAAGAGCATTAGCTCGGTAATGCATGAATATCGCTGACTTTTCAGCGATATTCATGCATTTCGGCCGATTTCTATCGCTTAGGAGATAAACCTTGATAATAGCAAGGTTCCTAAGTGATAAAAATCGCCGCAGCTCGGCGATAAAAGTATTGCCGCTAAGCCCACATAGCGATAATTATCGCTAGTTGTTGGTAATATGCCCCATTCTTTTTTAAAAGACTGGAGATGGGATGTATCAATCTCGAAAAATCCTTGATGAATCGCCGGTAGTAATTGGCAAAGCCGAGAAAGCTTTGTACGGTTTTGATATTCTGGGGGGTTTTCCATTTGATGATCGCATCGACTTTGCTCATATCTATTTGGAAACCTTGAGCGTTGATTATGTACCCTAAAAAGGATACTTCCAGGACATGAAAAAGACATTTCTCCAGTTTGGCGTATAATGCATGTTGTTGGAGCTGATCCAAGACTGATTTAACATGGACCACATGATCTTGGAGTGTGGGAGAATGGATCAAAATATTGTCGATGTATACCACACAGAAGGTTTCCAAATAACCATGCAGTACTTCGTCCATAAAAAAAATGAAAGGCAGCTGGAGCGTTACAGAGCCCAGACGGCATCACCCTGTATTCAAAAAGGCCAAACTTAGTTCTAAATGCAGTCTTCCACTCATCCCCCTTCTGAACACGTACTAAGTGGTACGCTCCTCTAAGATCAAGCTTGGTAAAATATCGAGAAACTTTTAGTTGATCCAAAAGTACGGGTATCAAGGGCACGGGTATTGGTTCTTTATGGTCACCTGATGTATGGCTCATTAGTCGATTCAAGTCCTCAATCTCGCACAATCTTTCTTTGGAATGAAGAACAGAGGAGATGACGCCGGGGAGGATGAGTGTCGGATGAAACCAGATGCAAGGTTTTCTTCCAGGTAGGTCTTCAAGTATTGCGTCTCTGATTCCATCAGTCCATAGACCCTGCTGCACAGTATATGAGCTCCTGGCACCAGCTCGATACAACAATCATACACCCTATGGGGTGGTAATCGAGTTGCCTGTTGTTTGTCAAATAAGGGCTGATATTCTTGGTAGATCTCTGGCAAGATGGTGGAACAGCAATAATGTTCTTGGACACAGGCTGCGGCCAGACATGTAGACAGTGTCTTTTCACTGTCCCAATATTCTTCTTCCCTCTTTGTGCAATGTTCCTTGCAGTATTCGGAAGCCATGGTAACTGTGCGAGCCGCCCAACTCACTACAGGATCATGCAGGGTTAACCACGGCATTCCAAAGATAAGATGGAACTGGGGGGCATCAATAAGGTCGAATTGAATATACTTGTAATGGTTGCCACCAAACTTCATCAGAAGAGAAAGAGTGCAATACGTCACAGGACCAGAAGACAGGCCGTCCCATCCACTGCTTTGACAAGTTCGGGGATTTCTTTCTTTTCACATGGGATACCACTCTTCAAGGCGAATTTTTGATCAATGTAATTACCTGTGGCTCCGGAGTCTAACATGGCATCAATTTCCAATATCTCTTTTTGCGTAATCCACAGGGATACACTGACGTTGAGGTGGGCAACAGCAGGTTGTTGAGTGTTGGCAAGGACCGGCAAGATCATGGAGGGACAATGACCCAAATCAGAGACCTCATCCTGATTCTGGCTCTTCATTTTTCCGCCGGTTCTCCTTGTCTCATAGTGGCTGGTATCCTGGGACAAGGGATCTGCCAGACAGGGGAGTCAGAGCTCGGCATTCTCTTATGAAGTGGCCTCCTTTGCCAGAATACAGGCACAACTTCATTTTTCTTCTTCTCTCTCTCTCTTCCGAACCTAGAGGACCACGTATTCCTCCAATCTGCACTAGTTTATGCCCTTCTGTGGGTTTTGGAGGGTCTTCTACTGTATTCTTTGGTCTTGGATATAAATACCGGATCTCTCCTCTGGTCTTATCCCCTTTTCTTTCCTGGAGTCGATGGTCAAGTTGCACAGTTAGATCGATCAACTCTTCACAAGTTGGTGGTAATTGCACTACTTGGATAAGGACGTCTTTGAGTTCTCCTCTTAGACCCTGGTAAAAAAGGGTTATTCTTTTTTCATAAGGCCAATCTGTTTCAACCACTAGTCGGCTAAACGTTGTGATGTACGTCAGCAGATCTTGGGAGCCTTTTCGTAATGTGAGTCGTTCCCGGACCAAGGACATCATGTGGGACTTCCTGTCAAATAATTTCCTCATTTCAGTACAGAAATCCGGGAAATGATGCAAAACGGGATCATTCCTTTCCATCAGGAGAATAGTCCAACGGGCTGCATTACCTCCCATGTATGACATCATGAAGGCCGTTTTTGCCACTTCATCCTGGAACACAGCTGGTTTACATAGAAAATGAAGGTGACATGGATTCAAAAAAGTCTCAAACTTTTTTGGGTCCCCATAGAACAGTTCAGGGGGCGCCAAAGGAATTCCAGTGTTCTGTAACACATGAACTGTAGGTACTGTGTCTGTGGTTGAGGGGGGAAAAGGTGTTGCGGTAAAAAACCCACCCCCTTGGGTAACCCAGTTAGCTGTAGTATGCATAGGAGGGGGTAGAGTAGCTGGTCTTATATAAGAACCTTCCCCCTGGCCCCTGCGAGAGAGGCCTGCTACCACCCGGCGTAAAGTGCCAATCTCCCTGTATAAACTCTGATTCTCTGCGCGAGAGGTCTGCACCTCCTGCTGTAGAGCAGCTAGGCTCTCCAACAGTGAGTTCAACACCACATTAGTATCCAGCGTCCGGGCTGGGGGTAAAACTTGGGCTTGACAATCTCTCAGGCTGTCAGCAGCACAAGCAAACAAACAAAAATAAAACCTCAGGCCTCTGGAGCACGTTTCCGAAGTACAAACATGCCTAAACAATAAATGGCAAAGTCACGGAATTCAAAAACACTGAATGCCAAAGGAATTGAAAACGCAAGCGCGTTTTCTATACCGAGTCAGGCGGCACAAATAGTTAACAGGCTCCATGGGAAGGCACGGAGACATGGGTGCGAAACATCGGCTACAACCCGTTATTACCTGCACCAAATCCAAAACAACGAAGGTGATCCAGAATGTGGTTCCGTAATAGTGAAGAAAAATGGTCCTCGGGGGATGCTGGAGCGCTGCACGTTCTTCACGCTGGGATCCAGCGGGGATTACCATCCGCCATGACGGCTTCTCCAGGAAGGATTGTCAAGCACCGGTCTAAGGCTTAGGAAGTGCTTATGTATGGCCCGCCCTCTGCTTGCATGAACCGGCCCCATTGCCTGCTGGGAATTGTAATACCTAATGCCTTTTTTCTGTTTCAACCCTGGCACTGATGTGTACCTTCTACGATAAATGGACTGTCTTCCTGTCTTCAGGTGGGTGATCGCTACATTGATAAGCTTCAAACTAGCCTAATCCTTGTCTCTGAGTCCTGACATAGAATGAAAAAGTTCCTAGCTTTCGTAACGGAAAGTTTAAATTCTATCAAGGACTCGGAGGCGCGGATTAGCCAGCTCTCAGGATACTCCTGGTCCCACCCAGGCTCATCAGGATGTGTTGGCAGGCGTAAGTAAAGCGTTTTCCTGTTCAGTTATGAATGTGGTTGTGCTACTGTGCTGATGGCCTTAGTTTACAGATTGTAGGAAATGGGACCCCCGGCCGGCCAGGGCTTGCGCCACAGCCAGTCAGAGACCACCACTCCTATGTAAAGTCGACCCCTGCTCGCCCTCTAGGTAACGCGGCGCGGGCAGTCAGGCCTATCTCGGAGGACGTGTGAAGCATTTGCGCACGCACCCACCAACAGCAACATCCCAGGCCTCCCACAAAAGGAACTCCACGCAAAGTATATATAAAAATAGTCTTTGTATTAAGCAGGGCACATAGGAGCACACATTGTACAAGGTGCCAGGGGCACGGGCAGGGGTTACAGGGAAGGAGGTACAGAGCAGAGCCAAGGGACCACTGCCAGGAAGGTGCACATGATGGAGTTAGCATCTAGGACATAGAACAACTGGGAGCTACCTCGGACTAGGACTAGAACACATAATCACCCGGAGCTTAGCATTAGGATACGTCACGCCCCGGGGTCTCATAGGACTAGCAATAGAACTCACTCTAACCAGTATAGACATACATGAGGCAAGGTTATGCAGGGGGGAAGGAATGGCAAGGTACATCATACAACAGAGGCCCCCATCAGCAGGGCCACACATAATCATTCTCAGCAACACATTGATAATAGTCATTAGCGCCCCCTAGGCCAGATGGCCGTCCTGGGGCGAGGGCGCCTTAGAGTCTCGGTGTCCTGAGTGGGCTGCAAGGGGCCCAAGGCAAACCTAAACGTGGCGGCTGCCCACGAAGTGCTGGGCAACCGGGGATGATGGGGACATCATGTAGGAGCCTCGCAGGCTCGAGACAGCAAGGGACAATGGAGGGGGGAGCCCCTCGGGCTCAAGGAGGAAGGGGCCACGTGGGAGCCTCTCGGGGCTCTTAGGACAGGGTAGTGGCGGGGCCTCGCAGGCTCGTAGGGACTGGGGCCAACAGCGGAGCCTCTCGGGGCTCGAGGACAATGGTGGAGCCTCTCAGGGCTCGAGAACAATGGTGGAGCCTCTCAGGGCTCGAGACCTCTGGGCGGAGCCTCGCGGGGCTCAGGGACAAGATTGCGGGCAGGTGGGGTCCCCCCTCGGGGAACCCGGCATCACTGGGGGGCCCGCGGGTCTCCAGGCACATGTGGGCTCGCGCTGGAGGGGAGGGGCGAGCACCGACAATGTGCTCCGATGCCCCGCCTCCCCTCCGGCGCACTCACCGCTCATCTGCCAGTTGCGCCGGTCTCTCCCGCTCTCCGGGCCACCCTCTCGCTCCTGGGGGGCCCCGGGGGGGAAGCGGCAGTCTCCTTGGTGGGACGCAGGGGCGCGGAGTAGGCTCCCGCCGACCCCTGCCTTCTCGGCTCTCTCCGGTCGTCCTTTCAGCTCCCCGGGCCGCCGGCCAATCAGTGCGCGGCCCGGGGAAACGTCATCAGCCCAGCCCGGGCCGCCAGCCAATCAGAGCGCGGCCCGGAGGCGGGCCTCGCGAGGGGTCCCGGGCTGCGGCGGTGAATACCAGGGGGATTAACGAGGAGCCTCGGGGCTCGCTCGATAAATACAGCGAGGTGGGGGCAAGCGAGGTAGGCACTCGCTGGGGGCTCGGGCCCCTCACACGAACAGGGCCATTGCCGGGTGACACCGGCTGGTGGAGAATGGCGCTCCCAGCGCTAGGATCAGAACGGCAGTGCCTCGAGGCGCTAGGACAGACGGATGGCGCTAGCAGCCGGGAGGAAGCGCCTCAAGGAGCTAAGACAACAGGAAAAACGCTCCCCAAGCGCTAGAAGCAGGAATGAGCGCCCCCAGGGCGCTGGGATAGCAGGAAGACGCTCTCAAGCGCTAGGGCCATAGAAATCAGGGTCCATAGGCAGTCCAGGAGTTCAGGGGGAGCACATCAGCTCCTAGAAGGGAAAGGGGAACATCAGCCGTTCAGGAGCAGAGCAGGGCCCAGGGAGGCCAGCCAACCCTGAGCCCACGCAGCAGCACGACCCAGGTAGGGACCCAAGCAGGAAGAAGAAGAGAGAGAGAAGAGGGCCCACCCCCCTTTTATACAGGAGCTCCCTTTGTCTCCAAAAGGGGCAGGCAGGGAGAGAACCAGCCAGAACTGGTTATAAGGAATTTCATGCTACTGGCCAGGCCAGGGGCACTGGACGCACCCTAGGGGGTGGAGCCAGCCTGGTGGGAAAGGCCCAGCCGGCTTCAGCCAATCATACACCAGCACACCTACTGCACACAGGCACCAAAGTCTAGAAGTGGCACTTCCCTTCTAGTCACACACATGCTGCATACATCATCTTGTAGCATTCACCCTCACGAGCGCACACATACCAAACACGACCCGGCACGCCCCCACGCATCAGGAACTACCAGGGCCACATACATTCCCCATGCATTCCTATGGGAGGCAGGTCTCTCTCACCACACACACACTCAGAGGGGGAATCACCATTCCCCGGACACATCTACTAAGCACCAAACTTCAGGGGCGGACCTACCAGACAGGCCAAGTCCAACACATGCCCCTCCCAGCCCAAACGCAGGGCAGACCAATCACTACCGTGATGGACTTCCCTGCTGCAGGGCGATAGAATTTGGACGCGGCCCGCACCGCCGGACCGATAGACATACACAGACTAAAAATAATAAAAGTTAAAAAAAAAAAAAAAAAGAAATTAACAAAACAAAACAAAAAAAAATGAAGACATAGGCCCAACCAGGCTACCCACCTGGTACTCCTGAGTTGTCCATGACTAGGACCAGGCCCTAAGCCATCCAGATACCACTGGTCCCTGCTAATCCGAAGTGGGGGGTGGTAACCCCGGGCCCACAATAGCCCTTCTCCACTCCCTTTCTCAGGGTAGCCACGACTACCACTGTTCCTTCCACCTAGGGTCCGCACCCTCAGGCTTGCCAGAGGTCACGGGCAAGAATGCCCCACCCTACCTCTACTTCTGAGGTTCCGCGTTCTCCCAGGAGAAACACCCTCAGAACACACTTTCCTACCAGTCTTGGAACTTCCTCCCTCCACTGGTCTTCCACCTGGGAACTAAGCGTTCAGCTCTCCCCAAGGCAAGCCGCGGCCGCGCCAGCAGGTCTTCCTTGTCCGGGATACAACTTAACATACATTCAGCCAGGGCGACACCTGACGCCTAAAACACAACAGGGATACCACTTAAGATAAATTCAGCCAGGGCGACACCTGACGCCTAAAACGCAACAAGAGTAGTCTCAGTGTTCAGCTCTCCCCAAGGCAAGCCGCGGCCGCGCCAGTAGGTCTTCCTTGTCCGGGATACAACTTAACATACATTCAGCCAGGGCGACACCTGACGCCTAGAACACAACAGGGATACCACTTAAGATAAATTCAGCCAGGGCGACACCTGACGCCTAAAACGCATCCAGCGGGATACGGAACACATGATGCGTCAACCACATTCAACGGGGTAAGGAAGGACAGGATTATCGTTGTTTCAGCAAGCTCCCCATCCCAGAGGACTTACACTCCATTACTCAGCGCACCTCAACATTCATCCACACACCGTCCCCTAGACCGGTAAGACAGTTTTACACATTCAGCGGGGTAAGGAAGGACAGGATTATCGGTGATTCAGCAAGCTCCCCATCCCAGAGAACTTACACTCCATTACTCCGTGCACCTCAACATTCATACATACACCGTCCCCTAGACTGGTCAGACAGTTTTCCACCGCCCCTGATTCCTCAACCCGACCCTCGGGGCACAGGTACCATTACTCTAGGGACAAGGACCCTTCACATTTGAACACAATTACACAACCACCACTGGATCCCACCCTCCTGGTGAATCCAGAAAACCAAATTACACTAGGGAGATGATTTACCCTCCCAAGCTAGGGGCACCTAACTCACAGTGCATACGCACACATTTTTCCACAGAACGGACATTTAAGTAACCTTAAAAAACTCTCCACAGAACGGGTATTTCTATTAATCATTAAACATTTCCACAGAACAGACATTTTCAGCAACCTGACCCGACCCATGTGGCACAGGTATCATTACTCCAGGGAAGGGACAGGGACCATGCACATTGAACACAATTACGCTGCCACCACTGGATCCCCCCCTTCTGGTGAATCCAGAAAAACCCATTGCACTAGGGAGTTGATCTACCCTCCCGAGCTAGGGCCACCTAACCCATAGCGTACCAGAATACATTTTTCACAGAACAGACATTTAAGTAACCTCTTAAAAGCAATAATCTCCTTTCTTTGCGACCATTTACAATGCAGAGTTTTGTAGGGAGGCCAGTTATCGTTGTGGTACTGCGCAAACACAAGTCCGGATCCCACCGCTAGCCACCAGTGTAGGAAATGGGACCCCCGGCCGGCCAGGGCTTGCGCCACAGCCAGTCAGAGACCACCACTCCTATGTAAAGTCGACCCCTGCTCGCCCTCTAGGTAACGCGGCGCGGGCAGTCAGGCCTATCTCGGAGGACGTGTGAAGCATTTGCGCACGCACCCACCAACAGCAACATCCCAGGCCTCCCACAAAAGGAACTCCACGCAAAGTATATATAAAAATAGTCTTTGTATTAAGCAGGGCACATAGGAGCACACATTGTACAAGGTGCCAGGGGCACGGGCAGGGGTTACAGGGAAGGAGGTACAGAGCAGAGCCAAGGGACCACTGCCAGGAAGGTGCACATGATGGAGTTAGCATCTAGGACATAGAACAACTGGGAGCTACCTCGGACTAGGACTAGAACACATAATCACCCGGAGCTTAGCATTAGGATACGTCACGCCCCGGGGTCTCATAGGACTAGCAATAGAACTCACTCTAACCAGTATAGACATACATGAGGCAAGGTTATGCAGGGGGGAAGGAATGGCAAGGTACATCATACAACAGAGGCCCCCATCAGCAGGGCCACACATAATCATTCTCAGCAACACATTGATAATAGTCATTAGCGCCCCCTAGGCCAGATGGCCGTCCTGGGGCGAGGGCGCCTTAGAGTCTCGGTGTCCTGAGTGGGCTGCAAGGGGCCCAAGGCAAACCTAAACGTGGCGGCTGCCCACGAAGTGCTGGGCAACCGGGGATGATGGGGACATCATGTAGGAGCCTCGCAGGCTCGAGACAGCAAGGGACAATGGAGGGGGGAGCCCCTCGGGCTCAAGGAGGAAGGGGCCACGTGGGAGCCTCTCGGGGCTCTTAGGACAGGGTAGTGGCGGGGCCTCGCAGGCTCGTAGGGACTGGGGCCAACAGCGGAGCCTCTCGGGGCTCGAGGACAATGGTGGAGCCTCTCAGGGCTCGAGAACAATGGTGGAGCCTCTCAGGGCTCGAGACCTCTGGGCGGAGCCTCGCGGGGCTCAGGGACAAGATTGCGGGCAGGTGGGGTCCCCCCTCGGGGAACCCGGCATCACTGGGGGGCCCGCGGGTCTCCAGGCACATGTGGGCTCGCGCTGGAGGGGAGGGGCGAGCACCGACAATGTGCTCCGATGCCCCGCCTCCCCTCCGGCGCACTCACCGCTCATCTGCCAGTTGCGCCGGTCTCTCCCGCTCTCCGGGCCACCCTCTCGCTCCTGGGGGGCCCCGGGGGGGAAGCGGCAGTCTCCTTGGTGGGACGCAGGGGCGCGGAGTAGGCTCCCGCCGACCCCTGCCTTCTCGGCTCTCTCCGGTCGTCCTTTCAGCTCCCCGGGCCGCCGGCCAATCAGTGCGCGGCCCGGGGAAACGTCATCAGCCCAGCCCGGGCCGCCAGCCAATCAGAGCGCGGCCCGGAGGCGGGCCTCGCGAGGGGTCCCGGGCTGCGGCGGTGAATACCAGGGGGATTAACGAGGAGCCTCGGGGCTCGCTCGATAAATACAGCGAGGTGGGGGCAAGCGAGGTAGGCACTCGCTGGGGGCTCGGGCCCCTCACACGAACAGGGCCATTGCCGGGTGACACCGGCTGGTGGAGAATGGCGCTCCCAGCGCTAGGATCAGAACGGCAGTGCCTCGAGGCGCTAGGACAGACGGATGGCGCTAGCAGCCGGGAGGAAGCGCCTCAAGGAGCTAAGACAACAGGAAAAACGCTCCCCAAGCGCTAGAAGCAGGAATGAGCGCCCCCAGGGCGCTGGGATAGCAGGAAGACGCTCTCAAGCGCTAGGGCCATAGAAATCAGGGTCCATAGGCAGTCCAGGAGTTCAGGGGGAGCACATCAGCTCCTAGAAGGGAAAGGGGAACATCAGCCGTTCAGGAGCAGAGCAGGGCCCAGGGAGGCCAGCCAACCCTGAGCCCACGCAGCAGCACGACCCAGGTAGGGACCCAAGCAGGAAGAAGAAGAGAGAGAGAAGAGGGCCCACCCCCCTTTTATACAGGAGCTCCCTTTGTCTCCAAAAGGGGCAGGCAGGGAGAGAACCAGCCAGAACTGGTTATAAGGAATTTCATGCTACTGGCCAGGCCAGGGGCACTGGACGCACCCTAGGGGGTGGAGCCAGCCTGGTGGGAAAGGCCCAGCCGGCTTCAGCCAATCATACACCAGCACACCTACTGCACACAGGCACCAAAGTCTAGAAGTGGCACTTCCCTTCTAGTCACACACATGCTGCATACATCATCTTGTAGCATTCACCCTCACGAGCGCACACATACCAAACACGACCCGGCACGCCCCCACGCATCAGGAACTACCAGGGCCACATACATTCCCCATGCATTCCTATGGGAGGCAGGTCTCTCTCACCACACACACACTCAGAGGGGGAATCACCATTCCCCGGACACATCTACTAAGCACCAAACTTCAGGGGCGGACCTACCAGACAGGCCAAGTCCAACACAGATTTTACGACTCCTTTCTTTCTGCCTGCAGGGACAGAGTCATCGAAGCAGGACTAGGAATTCTGGTGGTCGGCTTTGTCGTAGGAAGAAAGAGGACGTCCAGCACAGAGCAGGGGCTGTTATGGTCCCAGGAGACGCCTGATTGGACAATGTACTGTTACATAATATTGTTGTTTTTCTATAGGCTTCATGGGAAATGAAGTCCCATTGTTGTTCACTGTTATTTTCTAAGGCTGGTATTGGAATAAATAGAAGAAAGAATAGTCTAATCCTCGCCTCTGAGCCCTTAATAGATTTGAAACTTTCCGTTACGAAAGCTAGGAAATTTTCAATTTCAAATTGCACTAAAGGTGCATCACAGGTTTCACGGAAACTGCCTCCAATCACGATTTTTCCATGCTGTTTCCTGTGTCTGCAAAATTGTGCATTCAAGAGAAAATAATGCAAAATAACAAGTCTTAAATACCATTGCGCAAGCTAATCCCATTGCACATCCAAAACTGTGAATAGAGTGCCAAAATTGACCTAATACCGAGCGAAAAATGCCTTTCTCAGTGCATTTTTTGAGTCCGAATCAAACGTGGGGTATGAGGTCCTAGAATGTGGAAGAAAATCATTTAGTATAAAAATTATTCCCTAGCTATTGATTGAAAACATTTCACACTTTCAGAATGAATTATCAAAAATCTGAACCCGATGAGACAATATTTTTTATAAATGATATTTAGAGCAACGTATGACTGGCCTACAGGTCAATCAGGCAGTGCGCAAAAGGCTGGTCTGACAGGTCAGTGTATGAGCTGATTTTTGTCTGTTTGTTGGCCTGTTGTATGGTTTGCTGGGCTGGTTTTTACTGTTGATTTCAAACATTGCCTGCACCAAGCACAAATGCATCAAGTCTCCCATACATTGCTAAGCACTTATACAGCATGGACCCGATTCACGAAGGGACTTACAACTCGTAAAGTTACAAGTGAGGAGTGTCTGCACTTGTGGCGGATCTCCGCACTCGGGTGGAATCTCTGTCCTGAGCACTGCAGTATGGAGAGTCCGCCCGAGTGCAAAGATTCCACCCTGAGTATGTCAACTCTGCACTCGTAACTTTACGAGCCATAAGCCCCTTTGTGAGTTCCGACCCATGTCTTTACAAATTCCAAACTGCCCCAATTCGGAAAAATGGGCTACAATTTTAGCTATCTATTGAGGGCCACTTTTATTTTGGTGCCCGACCTGGATTTTGTCCCAGTCCGACCCTGTTTTCTTGCACAATATTTATGTCAGACGATATTTCTGTAGACGATAATCATACGTACTACCACGGTTATGCACAGATTGTGGTCATATATCAAATAAAACTAAGATTGAGTGCTATTTCACATAGGCAAGCAAACGTGGGTATACAGACTCTCAATAAGGTGTCACTCAGTACACAAACATTTTTACATTTGAAGCTGTGAGAGATATGTGGCTCAGGCCTCTTTCTGAAATGGTAGCTGTTCTATGGCAAACAATGGCAGCAACTTCATAGGAGCCGAGTACCAGCTAATATAAGCCACACTCCTGTTGTGCACATGCAATGGATTTAGTGGTGATCAGCTTTTTTGAATATTCCAGTGCTAATGAAATAAACATGTGTACATGCAAGCTCTGCTTACCTTGGCCTAATCAAGACTTCACTCATAATGCTTTCTTTGGGGACCAGAAAAACACCATCTGCCCCAAAACCAAATGTACTTGTAGATCAAGCCTAGACAGGATTTTTAACTGTATATAGACTGCAACTACTCCTCAAGCAATATCTTACCTTCTCTGGGATTTGCATAGGCGTACTGCTTGCTAAGGCTACAGTTAAGGCCATTGGAATTATGCTATTTGGTGGGTAAGTATGGATTTGCAGCATTTGCCACTCAATCCATCATCTGCTGCATAATCTGTCAGATTTTAACAAAAAAGAATGTTTTTCTCGCTCAAACGGATTATAAGTAACTACAAACACAGTGACGTGTTGCTGCACAGCCGAAGGCCCTTCACAAAGGTTGGCCAGGAACATTGCTATATTTGTGTGTTAAACTGGTACTTATGAGGTGACACCTTGGCTCAGACAGTGTTAAAATGTGTAAAAATGACAAAATAATGGAGTAATACTATCACAAAAAGTGCCTCATTGCGCTGAATAATTTACCCTTTGTAGCTGCTTAATTTAGTCAGCCCTTCCACAGAATCTGATCATTTCCTTTTGTATAGCTCCAGTGAACCTGGCCATTGGGGGCACTGCCTACACAGCAAACCAGTAGGATCCATTTCAGTTATTGCGAAAGGTCCTGAAGTCTTTAGATTAGCGTATATTTAACAAGGACCCCCTGAGTTCATAGAAAATAGATTCCTAGACCAGGGAAAAGTAACCATTTCAAATTTAACAATCTAGGCAACCATAAGAGACAATCAAAGAAGTTTTAATAAATGGAAGGGAATTAAGCTACAAAATGTTTGTAAAGAAAACAATTTATTAAGAGTTAAAAAGAACAATATCACATTCACAGATTTAATATGTACGTTAAAAGAGTGTAGTTTAAACAAACTAGACTTAAAACAACAATCTATAAATCACATGGCATGAATCACAATGCCAATGAGAACATATATAAAGTTAAAAAACACTGGAAGTGGCAGATTGGTACTCCAGTGTTTTTTAACTTTATATATGTCCTGAAGTCTTTAGAGACAGGCACCATGAAGGTGACTCACAAGGACATTGGTTCGAGACTAGGCCTATGCAAACATTTTCATTTCACTCGCAAAACCCATGAGTTTACATGAACATTGCAATCCTGACATTTCACAGCTATTTTTCTGGTGGAGACTGGTTGAGTAGAAAATGTCTTGACTTAGACATTTGTTCCTCCAAGCAATTCTCGTTGTCTAAATCTAGAGTGACTATTGAACTAGTGGTAGGCCCTTGTGTTCTTTTTTCAGGCTAAATATTGTATTGTGAATTTGGTAGAATTTCACAGGTGTGGCTCCGAAATATCAAACATGGACTATGGTGTAATCTTAGTGTAGAGAAGCGTGGCTCAATGGTTAGAGCAGCAGACCCTGATGCAGAGGTCTGGCTCTGGACCAGGGTTCAATTCCAGCCTCAGCGGCTCTTGGACTCAATCTCCCCAGACCTAATAATTCTCGCCTCGGTGCCTAGTCTAATCATGGGTCCCACTCTGTGACTCTGGGCAATAGCTTGCTTAATCTCCACAATGGCCGCAGCAGCGCTTGGATGCCTGGCTTCACCTTGTGGTGCCCAGGAGTGGACATCTCACAGGAAAGCCAGGAAGGGTTCCACAGCGGTATGAATACAGCGCTACGAGACCTCTGGGTAAGAAGGCGCTATATAAATACAAACACATATACATTTACATAGTCAAAATATCTAGGATAAATATAACAACAGATAAGTATGTATAGATTTTTTATATCTAACTCTACATAAATGTACATTGATAATATATATTTTCAAGGTAGGTAGAATTGGAGCTAAGAATAGAAAATCTATACCTCCCTCTATGAACTTACCTGTCTATATTTTTATTCTTGAAATTTCGGTTATTTTAAGGTAGCAAGCGATTTCTTACTCGATATTCCGAACTACCACCACTTCACATAATTTCACGTTAGTGAAATTTAATGAAAGCAAAATTCCTACATCAATGAGACCTTGCTGATGATGTGGAACATCATACACAGAGTGAGCCAAGTGATGAAGCTGATAAATGCAGCAACAAACTTTTCAAAAAAATACTTGTTTGAAAGGGTCTCCAAGATTGTTTCAGTGAAGGGCAGTGGTAAGTACTTTATACTCATATTTCTAACTTCCCCCTTAATGCTGCATCTTTCTGTTTTTATTATTATTTTGTTGCTGTTGTAGACCAATCAGCTTCATTTACGCCACCACCAAAGAACATCAAGATATTATAAAGGCAGCACAGCTGGGCCGCTGCTGCTGTAATGAAGGGAAGATGAAATTGTAGTTTGTTTTTTCTAAAGAAAGTCACGATGAAGAAGACTTTTGGGTTCAGTGAAGCTTCATTCCACTGCAGGTACTCTCAGTTGTCCCTGACACTATTTGAAAAAAGATATGCACACCAGTAGCAGCATTGCTAGACCTACAGGCAGATACAATCTTCCTTTCCAGGGGAGCTCACATCCTGGTGGATCTTGATACATCCTCATCACCTTATTCAGATTATCTTGGAGGACATGGTGCATATGGTAACTATCGATGTAGTAACTGATGCGCTAAAAATGATTGCATCTCGACTTTTCCTAACAGCTCTCACCTTAGCAAAAAAATTTTTTTATCTCTTCCAGTTGTGCTCTTGATTGTCGTAGTTGCAGTAATGATCTATTTTTAGATACACCAACTAACACTACTACGGAACACATACGCAACATTTCAACTGCACCCCACTGCAGATTATCCTATGCATAACATACATTTTTAAATGGAGGAGGCACCGTGTTGGACTTGGCCCTTTTTGCAGGGTCATCCCTGAACTTTTTGACTTCCCCCTGTATTCTGTCTGACTTGTTTTTGTTGGTTTTGTGATTCTGGGCATTTTACCACTACTGGTCAGTGCTAAAGTGCGCATGCTCTCCCTATTGTAAATTGATGTATGGATTAGTGACTCCATAATTGGCTTATTTGATTTACTGTCAGACCCTAGTACAGTGCACTGCGGGTGCCCAGGGCTGGTAAATCAAATGCTGCTGGTGCGCTTGCAGCACTGGTTGTGTCACCCACAGAAGCAGCCTGTAAAGTGTCTCTCAGGTCTGCCATTGCAGAGCCTGTGTGCAGTCTGGTAGTGCCATGTTTACTGGGCAAGTGCACCCACTTGCCAGTCCCTAAAGCTTTCCTTTCCTGCATATTAGCCACCCCTATGCTAGACCCAGGGCAGGGTGCATTGTAGGTAAAAGGTAGGACATGCCTTGATGTGTATGGCATGTCCTGATAGTGAATTACAGCAATTTTCGTGTTTTACTATTGCAAGGCTTCCTGTTCCCCAAAGGCCAGAATGGGTAGTTTGATTATTACATCTTATAATCCTAACTGACTCAGGGAACCAGGTAGAAATTCGAGTTTAGTATGCCTGAACTCAGAATGATAAAATACTTATTTTAGTGACGTTGGTTTTAACATTCTGTGTTTGAAAATACCACTTTTATAAAGTAGGTATTTTCTTGTCTAACCATCCAAGCCTGCCTCTGCTAGGTTGAATATTCCTCGTCTGGAGTGTGAGTGACAGGGGCTGGGGGATTCCAGGAGACAGGATGAGTCAGCACAGTGCTGAATAGAGAGATCCGCATGTAGATGGGAGGGAGGAGTTGCACCTGGGACCTGAATAGGGCTGTGCCTTCCCTCCACAATGCCGGCTCCACCTCCTGTGGTGCATCTGATGTCCCTGGCCTGCACTGTGAAAGGAAAGAAGGAGTCTTGTCAACAAAGTGCTCCAGGACTGACCAAAACTGGTTTGGACTAAGCAAACGCATCTCTGCCTTCAGAGAACAAAGAGAACATGAGTATAAAAGGAGGGACCCAGACCCCAGAACTTTAGATCACTTTTGGGAAACAAGAAGAAACCTTTGCTGAGGAGAGAAACCAGAGAGACTGAGGAGAGACTATCCCTAAGCTGAAGTGCTGCGTAGGGGATTGGCCTGCAGTAGTTGCCTGACTGCCAAAGAGAGGAGAAAGGACTTTTGTGCTACTTTCATTCAACTTGTGAAGTATCTCCAAGGGCTTGAGATAGAGCTTGTGTCCTGATGAAGTCTCAGGGACAATATACTTCACCAATCAGCTCCCCAAGAGTTATTTGGTAGTACCTGCAGTTGTGCTGGGCCTTCTGAGGAACTGCCTGTCGCAAGGAGCTGGAAGCGCAACACGAAGAAGAAGCGTGTCGCAGCCGCTGTCGTCGTATTGCCGGAGAAGAGGATTGACGTTGCATCAGACACCGCCGTATCAATGGAGAAGTGTGTCGCCACCTCTGCAGCTATGGCATCATCGCCGAAGCACCTCGTATCGCCAGAGAAGAGGATCAGCATCGCACCAGATGCCGCCGCATCACCAGGAAGCATGTCACAGGGCCTGTCGCGGCTCAGAAGAATCATTGAGTTACCGCACAGTCGTCGGGCGTGAACGCATCATGTCACAACCAAGAGAAGACGCTATTTTTATTCATTGTACCGGATCTTCATCGCATCACGTCCCTGCTGGTTGCATCCCCACAGAAGTGCAGTAAGAAACCGATGCATCTCCTCCCCTCGCAGAGAAGAACTGACGCATCCCCTAAACATCATTAGGTATCCGACGCATCACCGTTCTTGCGTGTAAGGAACCGGCGCATCACCTTCCCTGCAACATTTTTGTTGGATAGTGTTACTCATCCTAAGCTACATTGAACTCAAAGTGTCGCATTTTTACATCTTAAGAAAACTGAGCTATTTCTACAATTTTTAAGTGCAGTATTGTGGATTTTTGTCGTTTGTGATCTTGTGTTAAGTCTATATAAAAATATTTATTTGTATTCTACAACTTGTGTGGTGTCCATCTGTAGTGTTGTCACTGGGTTACTGTATGTGTTCACAAATGTTTTACACACTGTCTCTGAGATAAGCCTGTCTGCTCGTGCCAAGCTACCAAGGGGGTGAGAAAGGGTTATTTTAGGAGTGTACCCCCTTACCCTGACTAGACGCAAGGGTCCCTATTTGTCAAAGGTACCTACCTCTGCCAACTAGAGACCCCCAAATCTAACATACCCCAAAATATTTCTCAAATGCAGAATCTTTGAATACTGAATCTCAGATTTGTTATTCATATACATACATAGTATGGATAAAATGTGCCTATCATCAGGCTTTAGTCAGAACATAATACGGTCAATTTGTTAAGAGCAGAATTCATTCACAGCCTAATCCAATACACAAACATCGATTATAGATAAACATAGCATCAAATGTTTTCAATAATGTATAGAAACGCCAAAAAACGGTTCCTCGTTAGGTACAATTCACAGTAGTAGAGCCTTCAACTCTGTTGAGTCACCACAAGCATAAAACAGAAATAATGCCCACCGACGTGTTTCACAAATCCTATTGCTTCATCAGAGTTGAAATAAAAATAAAGGTAACATATAAGCTTTTATAAGCAGAAGGAATCCTTATGTGACATGAAGTTGTCAAATTTGAGTCATACACTATCCACTAGAAACTAGATAAGCAGGTGAAGAAACTACAATTCAATTTATGTTAAACATACCAAAGTTCAACACATGTATTTCCCAAATCATAAATACATATCACAGAGAAATACATCCAATTCATACTATTGGCGTTTCAATACATACTTTCCAGTACAGTTTATACCATATAAACTGTTGTAATTGTTGCTCCCCTATATCGAAATATAAAATAGATCAATGAACACATTCAGACTCATGCTTCCTGTTTTACTTAATATAAAGATTTGCTCACCTGGCTACCACAATTCTGTAACCTCTTCCAATATATCAAGGCCCTTTCCGGGCTGAAACGCGTCATGGCGGTTTTGGTGTCGGGCATGAAATAAAGAAATGTGCACCGTGCACCATCCAGTGGTTTCGCCTTGTCTTTTTGCCACGTTACCTCAAGATGTCCTTTTGCCTCATATATATATATATTACAGCTCTGTTGCACCAAAATCCAGGTCACTCGCAGGCGGGTGCCTCTCGTGGTGGCGCCCCACGTGAGTAAATTACAGCTCCGTTTTCTCTCGGAATTCACAGAAAGAAATTGCGGCACTCGCAGGGAAAGTGTTCGATATGTTTTTAATCAAAACCACTCAGCAGACAAACGCGTTTCGGTTTTCCTTCGTCAGTGTCTACCATTGACACGGAAGGAAGCGAGTTTAAAAGCTCTTCATCACATTGTTGCATGTACATAGAAAGAGGACTGACGTTTACCCCCGTGAGAAACAATATTGCATAGTGAATTACTTTTTACTTTAGCATTCAAAAAAACACATTCGAAAAGGGCACTGTGAAATACATTTCAACCAATAATTTCGGGTGCTTTACATTTCCTATTTCCGAAATTAGTTACATTCTATGTGAAGTTTATTTGCCTTTCGTGTGTGGTGTGAGTTATTCAGCCGTGGATCGGCATTGCTCACGGGGTGTAATAAATTTCCTGAAAGTTAATTACAGAGTTTATGCTTTGCCTAAGTGGGAAGCTAATTCCTCATTCCTGTTTAATCCCAAAGGGGCCTTTGTCTGGAGGTCTATTATGTAGCGGGATTCAAGCCTTCTTAATTTCCGCAACCTGTCTCCACCCCTTGGATCCACTGGTATGTGATCTAGCGCAAAAAATTGCAACAGTTCCCTATTGCTGTTGTGCCTAAGGCCAAAATGTTTTGCTACGGGATAGTTGAAATCCTTATTCATGATAGCACGTTGGTGCTCCAATACACGTAACTTGACGTTTTTTACTGTGCTGCCTATGTATTTCAGTCCACAGGGGCATAATAGGCAGTAAACAACATGGGTGGTGTTACAAGTGAGAAACTTGGATATTTTCTTGCTGTGTCCTGACCCTGGTATTTCGTATGTTGTTCTCTTCTTGCTCCTCTCGCAGGCTTTGCATTTGCCGCAAGGGTAGAATCCTGGCATGTCCCTGATTCTGCTTGTCATTGTGATTCTGTCTGGCAGGTGACTGTGTACGATTTTATCCCTGATGGATCTTCCTTTTCTAAAGGTGATTAAGGGAAAAGCTGGAATCTCTTTTCCAATGACCTGATCCGTTTTTAGGATGTGCCAGCTCCTCTAAGAGGATAGGGAACTGTTGCAATTTTTTGCGCTAGATCACATACCAGTGGATCCAAGGGGTGGAGACAGGTTGCGGAAATTAAGAAGGCTTGAATCCCGCTACATAATAGACCTCCAGACAAAGGCCCCTTTGGGATTAAACAGGAATGAGGAATGAGGAATTAGGTTCCCACTTAGGCAAAGCATAAACTCTGTAATTAACTTTCAGGAAATTTATTACACCCCGTGAGCAATGCCGATCCACGGCTGAATAACTCACACCACACACGAAAGGCAAATAAATTTCACATAGAATGTAACTAATTTCGGAAATAGGAAATGTAAAGCACCCGAAATTATTGGTTGAAATGTATTTCACAGTGCCCTTTTCGAATGTGTTTTTTTGAATGCTAAAGTAAAAAGTAATTCACTATGCAATATTGTTTCTCACGGGGGTAAACGTCAGTCCTCTTTCTATGTACATGCAACAATGTGATGAAGAGCTTTTAAACTCGCTTCCTTCCGTGTCAATGGTAGACACTGACGAAGGAAAACCGAAACGCGTTTGTCTGCTGAGTGGTTTTGATTAAAAACATATCGAACACTTTCCCTGCGAGTGCCGCAATTTCTTTCTGTGAATTCCGAGAGAAAACGGAGCTGTAATATATATATATATATATATATATATATATATATATATATATATATATATATATATATATATATATTCGGTGAAATCCTAACCACTTCCAGAGAGCCCCTGGCGAGGAAGGAAACTCGGGTCTCAGCAGCAAAGATTTCAGGCAAAAAATACTTTATTTATCACCCCTCACGACGACGCGTTTCGGGCTATGCAGTCCTTGATCACATTCAGCTTAAACTGCGTCATTTTTTTCTTTATATACATGTGGTGAAAGTGCACACCTGGGTTGCATTAGAATAGCATTCACAAGGTCAAATAGTAGTGTAAAAAGACTATGTTAACATGATGTGCACAGTATTTCTTTTGTACGTGACACAAATACATGCTTAAACGCTATTTAAATTACTTAAAAAATTCTAAATGCTTGTGTATTTCGCACACAGCATTAATTTCAATAATTATAGCGATTTTTCACAAAACTAGTTGTTAAGATACAATAAGTGAAGAAATAGTGCATGAAAATGCACAGAAGTTTCTATCTGGATAAATCCATATTGTATCAATGTTATGTTTTAACATTACATTTCTGCGCTACGCTTGTGCATTATAAATATAACCGGATAAATCCAGGCAACCAAAGTACTCAATGGAAGTGCTTAGTGCAAACAGATCCTAAAATAAGGACTAACAAGACAGTGCAAAAAACAGTTGTGTGCTAATTGGCATAAAGAAGTGCAGTGCAATATTAAATACAATAAAACCTTGATTAACATTATAAAATACAATATACATAGTTAATAGCAGGCATATATTATAATTCATCATTAATAAAATACTCCATCCGGGTAAAATATTAAAATTGATAACATTATTCACAAATTACCGTATTGCTAAAAACTAGTACATTGTAAAAACAATAATCAAGGCGAGGTATAGAAAAGGTATTGACTCACTTTTTGGAAATGCTAATACATATATGTTGTTATTAGAGAATTTGACAAAACAACTGATTTATAACCAATGTTTCTTTAAGCATACTAGGCAATATTGTATCTTTACAGAAAAGTATGCATATCTTCTGTGTTGTTTAATCCCTGTGGCCATTTACTTTCAAACTCTAATATAAATTTAGTTTCAAGTTGCCTAAGTTGACGCTCTCGATTGCCACCCCTCTTGGATTTCGGAATGGCACTGACAACATAATATGATAGACAATTAATATTCTTACCATGACAGTTAGCGAAGTGCCTGGCCACAGGGTAAGCAAAATCGCTATGTAATATTGCCCTTATGTGCTGCAAAATTCTAACGTGCACTGGCTGCTTAGTACTACCAATGTAGTTTAGCCCGCAAGTGCACGTCAAAACGTAAACAGCACAATCGGTTTTGCAGTTGTAGTTGCCTCTGATGGGGACAGAAGACGTCTGGAAGGGTGTATGATAGCTTGTCTGGTTACACCAAAATTTGCATGCTCGACAAGAGGTACAACACCTAAAGCCATTAGTGGTATGTAACCAAAGTGGTGGTTTTCTAGTTTCTGGAGAATTTTTATCAAGTTCAGTGCCCATCGATTTGCCTCTTCTAAAGGTAATTGATGGTATGTTGGGCAACCTTTCTTGTAACATAACATCGGTCAAAATAATTGGCCAATGTTTAGTCATGATGGTTCTAATCCTTCTCTCTTGCTTAGAAAAAGTGGTAATGAATCTAGGATTGTCAGAAACTTCCTTTTCTTGATTTTTATCAGTGTGAAGCTTAGTGAACAAAGTATTTCTGGGACGTTCACTAGCTTTACTAATGGCATTATGAATAACTTTGTTGCTGTATCCTCGGCTTTTGAGACGCTTGCACATAACTTCTTGACATGTTAAAAAATCTGCATGGTCATTACAAATACGTTTCAGTCTTAAAATTTCACCATACTGGATACTCGCTATAAGGTGTTTAGGGTGGGAACTTTCAGCATGTAATGTTATGTTCCTAGCTGTGGGTTTACGAAATAGTGTAGTGCTTAATATCCCGTCCTTGACTTGAAGCCTCACGTCAAGGAAATCGATTTGTAGTTTGCTAATCATTGAGGGAAAATTTTAATTCATGCAATTATCATTAATGGCTGCAATGAATGATTCTGCCTTTTCCTGTGTTCCCTCCCATAGTAGGAACACATCATCAATATACTGATAATATACAGTGACATGTCTTTTGAATATGTCCTTGTGAGTACGCCTGAAGACCTGTTCCTCCCACCAGCCTACATGTAAACATGCATAGCTGGGGGAGAAACAGGCCCCCATAGCGACTCCTCTTAGTTGTTTATACAAAGTGTCACTAAAAAGAAAGAAATTATTGTGTAAGCACCAATCGATCAATGTAAGGATGACTTTGCTATGAGCATAGTATTCGATAGGACGCTTAGACAAATAATGTTTGATGGCCTCAAGTCCTTGACAATGGTCGATACTCGTATATAATGACTCTATGTCAAGTGTAATTAACATAAGGCCGTCCGACCATGTTATATTGTCTGTTTTAGAAAGAAAATCTCCAGTATCTTTAATGTAACTGGGAAGGGTGACAACTATCTCTTGCAAGAAGTAGTCAATATATTGACCAAGATGTTCTTCCATACTTCCTATAGCGGAAATAATGGGCCTACGAGGAACAGGCATTCTACCTTTATGTATCTTAGGAATAAGATACAAAATGGGGAGTTTAGGAAATTCATTATACAAAAATGTAAACTCCTCATTGGAGATGAGGCCCTCTCTCTTCCACTGACACAACAATTTGTATATGTTCTCTTTAGCCTTATCATATTCTTTTGGAATGGCTTTTTTGTAGCAAGCAATGTCTGCAAGTTGCCTGTTTGCTTCAGCAATGTAGTCTGCTTTAGGCCATAATACGACGTTACCGCCCTAATCAGACTTTTTAACTATTACATCATAGTTGTTACTCAATGTTGTCATTAAATTGGTGTATGCCAAGTTTTTAAAGAACACATTACGTTGCCATCTATTTTTTCTTACAGTATGATTTAACTTCTTTATGTCTGACACAACCATATCATGATATGTGTCGATACAATCTTTAGGCATAATAGGCACGAACACAGAGTTAGGTTTGAAAGGACTTAGACCCGCACCCTTCTGCATACAATCTATTCTCCATAATCTATCTTGTGTGGACAGATCAACATTGTCTATATATATATATCACGCTCCCATTTCTTTCAGAAAAACCAAAAGAATCGACTGCACTCTGATAGTGGAAAATGAAACGGGTTTATTAATCCGTCAAATCAAAACAGGACGTGTTTCGGCTTAGCACCTTTTTCTTGCTGTTAGGCACACTTTTGAAAACAACATTTAAATAAAGTTTTCAACCATACAACGTCATTAGCATTTGTCATCAACATAAACGATGCACTTCTGCAGATATGTTCAAATGGCGGGCATCTTAAAATGTGTTTCATCATTCTTACCAATGTAGGAAAAACGGAACTGATTAAGCCGTGAATCGGCTTATGCACTATATACATATATAATAATGCTGTGGATTTACGCAATTCATTATAAACTCATATAATCAATAAAAGTAATTTCATTACATTCAATTCATGTGTATGTGTTAATTCATTTACCAAAAAAGATTTAATCAACTATTTGCAATCAAGCCTTGGATAGGCAGGTACTTTTGAAAAAGAAACAGAAATCTATCACAGATACAAAAGCATTTCAAATCCTCCACAACACTAGTTGTTTACAGCTATCTCAAATTAATACAGTTTACCATGCAAAATAAATTGATTGGATCTACAGGTGAGCCTGATGCGGGAGGGAATCAGGAAAGGGGTATAACTACCCTAAGTGAATTGATAGTTCTTCCTCAATATTAAGGCCTAACGGTATCTTTGTTTGCAGGTCAATAATAAACCTGGATTCTAGCCTGAAGAATATAGCCTTTATATTACCGGATCTCATTGCGAACATTCTTCCCTGTTCCTTCACCTTGGTAATTTTCTCCCACCAGTTAGGGAAACGGTACAAGTTCAGACCTCCATCTCTGAAGAATCAGGAACTGAGCCACCAGCATGGCACTATACAGCACCTTCTGTGATATTATGGGTATACCTGGTTTTGGGGTAGCTGGATCCCCAACAAATTGTTTTCAAACCTATAAATACCAGCCAAAAAGGGCCGAGTTTACTACAAAAGTAAACTAGGTGCTCCAACCTCTACCTCCTACTATTTCACACCTAAATCCTTGGTTCGAGTAATTCTGATTTAATTTATGCAAAAATTGGAGGGTCCAATAAACCAGCTATTTTATGAAATTCTGCGTCTTGCAAAAATGTACCCCCCTCAAGGTTGAGCAGTTAAACTCATTGATTCTTTGCTAATCACCATTCGATATTACCACGTTCTCTTTCCTGAGCCATTTCGTCAAAATCTATGTATGCAGGTATACTTTCTCACAGGGCAACAGGTATCGATTCCATTGACCTTTCTTCCTAATATTCGGGTTTTCCACCAAATTCAGAGCCAGCTCCTTCTTTGTCAGCATATCTTTAGGATCGATCCTACGTAACACATACAGTAGAGTACTATAAGTCATATTTTATTGTAAGTCGCCAATGGCTCTTTCTCACCCCAGGATTCCCATCAGTCATTCTGTGAAAAATCACCCAATTTCGCAAATCCATTCCTTTCCCATCTGGCTACACTAACTGGATCCATAAAGGCCACTCCCTGTAACTCTAGGTTAATCAGAGCAGTTTCTGAATTTACATAAGGGATATCAAAAACCTTTCAAGTTTGTGCTCTTTTCTTGCATGGTCTTATGTTGAACTTTTAGGGGGTATTTTGGCAAGTCCCTAATTTGATATTCTTCCAGCATCTTATCCACAAATTCATTCTGAAGGTGGCTGCATGCAGCATTGTCTTAATAAATCAGACAATATACTGTGGATAATGTGCAAAATGGTACATCTTGAAGCAACGGAGGGTCAGCCCCCCTTTCTCCATGCTACAATATAAAGTGCGTAGTGCTATCCTAGGGGTGGCGTTATTCCATAAAAAAGAAGACATCATTGAGTTAACCCAAGCAGAACATTTAGAGTTAATAGTGCACAGTGCTGCGGCAAATATAAAATTAAATAAAGGTAGAATTGCCATTTTAATTAAGGCAACCCGACCAAACAGATTAAGAGGAAGCAACATCCATCTAGAAAACAGATTTTTATCCTTAATCAATAATGGTCTATAGTTCAAATCATATTAATCATTCACATCTTCCAAAAAATAGACACCTAAATACCACTTAGGAGGGGCATGAATGCAATCTCTAAACTCCGGAAAAGCTATGCATTGGTGCAATTACTCAAAATGACTTCAGTTTTTGCTCCATTTACCGTATACCCTCCCAACAATTGAAAGGCTGTGAGAATATTGTGATCCCTTTTCTGCCCTTCTTCCCTAGGAGTGACCAAAAGCATGAAGTTGTCGGCATGCAATTTAATCTTGGTCATAAAAGGGACCGGTGCTTGAATAGGTATATCATTCTGAATTGCTATAGCGAAGGGCTCAATGAAAAAGGCAAATAGAATGGGCGAGAGTGGCCAGCCCTGCCTAGTTCAATGATGAACCCTCAGCAAGCCTATCTGAGTAGAAGATAAAATGAACTTGGCTTCTGCACTCAAATACATCTTCCTAATACATTCTGTAATCTGGGGTAAAAATCCAAATGTTCCTAACATGGCAAAAAGAGTCTCCCAGATCACCAGGTCAAACTTCTTTTCTGCATCCAACAGAAATAGTGCCACTGGGGTCTACATAGCCAAGGCCTCTATTAGATAATTAGCATTAGTGCTCAATTGCCTACCAGCTATAAAACCATACCGGTCCTTATGTACTTTCTCAATATAATGATTATAATTGTAAAGCATTACCTCACGGCAGGTCGTAATTAAGTATAAAGTACCACTGTCTTCATTTTCTTCAAAGTAATACTAAGAATACACATCCGGTCCATAAAAAGTCAGATGGGTGATCCCTTCACTCCATTATAATGACTGCAATATAGACAATCCTGGTAGGTTTATCCCCCTAGAGGGATATCACAAATTAAAAAAAAGAAGTATGACAATGTATCTCATCCCTTTAATTTCCCACAGTGAAGCAACCAGAGTCCAAACAAAGAAAAATCACAAGGAAGTTATCTGGATCAAGAAAACGTACTTTAGCACCAAAATAATTAAAGCAAGTAACAAACAGCTCAAAATTTGTGACGCTCGCAGTCCATTACTATCATAAGAAAAGAAACAATTCAAAGAAAACCCAGTGAAACCTTTAAATTAAAGCATGCATGTTTCTCTCATACAGCTGTCCATTCACCCATCATGTATATTAGAGGTTTGTGGTCAGTTTTTAATGTAAAATGATTATCCCACAAATATGTCTTACAGTTTGCAACAGCCCAACAATAGGCAACTATTTCCCTTTCTATTGTGCTGTATTTTCTCTCTGTCTTACTTAAATGTTTTAGTTTCAAACCAGATTGTGCGCTCATCACCATCAAAATACTGACACAAAACTGCTTCGACCCCCACATTATTTTTTAAAATTATGATGGGTGCAGCCCTTGTCAATTTCCTGATGACTTGAATGAAGAACCTCCTCATCCACAATGTTCCAGCTACTACTGTACCTCCTACTGCTAGAGCTACTGTTCTTCTGCCTGTGCGGGTAGCCCACTCTTAGAGGTGCTGCTGCTTTTAGAGTGGGTTGAGCTACAAATGTTGTTGCTGCTCATGTTTGTGTCACTGTTAGTGTAGATGCTGCTGATGCTGTTGCTGTTGCTGCTTCTGGTGTTGCTGCTACTGGAGATGATACCATACCTGCTGGTGCTGGCACAACGTACTTGTGGCTGAACTGCTAGTGGAAATGACGAAATATGTTGTATTTATTGAACCCAGCAACTACTGTATGAGATAAGAACCTCATCCTTTGTTAAGTTTTGGCAAGTCAAACGTGAAGGAATTTAAAGAGGAAACGTGTACGCTATTAACATGGATTTTAGTGCATTAAGCAACAAAATCAGCATGCTTTTCCCCCAAAACTAACAATATGCAATAAGAATCACACCCATACAATCCAAACACCTCAGTGTTGGATTTTTGTTGGACGTGATAAATATTGCATCAGACTTGAGCCACTCATAATTGGTCCCTAAATGTTTCTCCAAGCTAAAATCAATTTAGTGAGCCATAAGTAACCAGCCAATCCAATGGCCCAAGACACAAGCATCAATGTGCGATAGAAAACAGCTCAAGGCGCATTGCCGGACTCTGTCCATGGAACAGAAAATGATTACACGACTTCCACTCTGGGCAGAATTGCCTATGAGGACTGCTTCCGGGGCAGAAAGGACATGTCTATTCTGGGATACTATTTTAACTTTTCGCTATATGTCTTTTTGCCATCAGCAGCTCTTAATACACCTGGTTTTTAATATAGCGAGCTTTTGAAAGAATGTTTTACTATTTGTATGAAGGTGTGCGCTAAAGCCTGCTGCTTTGCAATTTTGTTTGTTTTATGAGGCAGCTATTTGTAATCTGTTTCAAAAGATGGATGGTGTGTGTCATAAACGCAGTTAGTCAGTGAGCTACCTTTGCAAGCTTCACAAATTGTGAATCTTACTAAGTTTTAAATATAGGGGGGCTGCCTTAGCAGCTCTTTGTGGGAACATCATATGCCTCGCAGTCTAAACAATGCAGCGCATTTACAATGTAGCCTGAACAACGACTGTGTCTTTACCATGCGCTCCTTTACCAGGCAAGTCTTTAAAACGACTTGATTTCGGGAATGCGTTGTTGAACTGGTGTTGAATTTAAAGTCCAACATCTTTCCTACTGTTGCATAGACTGGAGTTGGAATAATTCATTAGTTTATTCGAAGTCTATAGCTTTCCCTAAGGCAAGTCGTTGTAATGGTTTAGAAGTGGAGGCCGTCTTTTCTCATACAATTTTGCTAAGACATGGAACCGCCTCCCCCTCTATATCCGTTCACAATCAAACTACCTGAATTTTCGTAAGCAACTGAAAACTCTCCTTTTCCCTTGATATGTTTGGAACCGGTATAGGCACTACTATTAGCGCTGGGATGCCCTCGGGTAACCAGGCGCTCTACAAAGGCTAACTCATTCATTCAATGACTTGCCTACTAAAGGAACGCGTGGTAAAGATGCAGTTGTTGTTCAGGCTGAGTTTTGAACGCAAGCGTGGTAAAGGAATGCATGGTTCTTCCTGCTATTTGTAGTAGCAGAGGACAGTTAATGCTGCCACTTAGAGCCCCAAGGGGCAGGCGGTGGGCTATGCTGATTAGTAGAGGTGCTCTGTGATTCTTTGCCCCCTGAAGAATCTCTGTCTAGGGAAGTCACTGGGGCGTGGCTGCCTAAAGCCCGCAGCATAACCTGCGGCTGAAGCCTAAGGGTAACTCTGAGTGGTGCTGGATAAAGGAATTGCTTCTGCTTGAAGCCATGTTGTCACAGAAAAATGTATTCAGAGGATGAGACAGCATATTCTTAAAGATTTGTTTGTGCGCTGTGCAAAAATATTTGAGGCCGCTTGTTCGGAACAGCTTTAAATTATGTTACCTATTTTCTGCTCATTCAAGCCCGCATCATGCAAAAAAAACTTGCAGAAATGGGGTCACACAAAAAAGTTGAATAGTGTCTTTCCTGAGCCCTAGGAATCCTTAAGATGACAGTTGGCAAAGACAGACATAATCAGAATCAGAGATAGAAGTGAGAAGGGGAGAGGCTGAAGTATGGGAATAGACAGAGGTGAGATAGTGAATTCTCCGGGGGACCATGGAAGGTGGTGTACTGTGCAATTGTCCACTTTGTCCAAGCCTTAAAAAGTATCTGGTAAGAAAAACAGGAGTGTGACCCATAAACCAATCGGGATTAGGGTTCAAAGGTATAAAGGTAAAACAATATCCCAAAAGGTATGAATGAAAAGGCAATTTATATTGCATGCACAAGGCATTAAATAGATCAGAAAAAGGAGACACTTATTCAAATGATTTAAAGTCAAAATTAATTCTTGTATTTTGGTATTCAAACAAGGATGGAAAAATTCATATAGGAATAGTTATGTACAGCACACAATTAGACAGTTCAAATGAGTACCGATAAGACTTGGTGCTCAATATGTACAAGTGATGTGTGGCAACGCAAGTGAGAAAGTGAACAGCGATGGACGGCGCAAGGTGAGCAAAGTGAGATATTTACAGTGAGTAGCTCAACATGTGACACAGAATCAGTGACTTTATATTGCACAATTCGCAATTTCAATGGAGTCACAACGAGATGCACCTATAGTTTGCGCTGTGGAGTCGACGACGTTTCGGTCCTTAACCAATGTGGACCATCTTCGATATGTTTCATTGTCCGATCACGCCCACCCGCCCTTGACCCCACCCCCCTCCGTCACCACACCACGACCCCCAGTAATTTTCCCTTTGCATTCGGCGTTTGGCTCCGTGAGTGATCTACACGCTAACCGCAGGCTCCCTGACCCTTGGCTGGTACGCCTACTCGGATTTACTTCGTTCCCAGATCCTGTAATTCTCCAGGTCCCTGGCTGCCGGAATTCTAAATTACCACGATCGTTTTGTGACGCCTCCCCCGGCCCTCCAGAGGACTCAGTTCCTGGGCAGTCAGACGATCCTCACCGGATCCTTCGGATCAGGGCTGAGACTTTACCCGCTCACAGCACCCGAAACGCCAAGTCTTATCGGTTGTCATTTGAATTGTCTAATTGTGTGCTGTACATAACTATTTCTATATGAATTTTTCCTTCCTTGTTTGAATACCAAAATACAAGAATTAATTTTGACTTTAAATCATTTGAATAAGTGTCTCCTTTTTCTGATCTATGTAATGCCTTGTGCATGCAATATAAATTGCCTTTTCATTCATACCTTTTGGGATATTATTTTACCCTCAAAAAGTATCTGGGCTGAGAAACTGAGAGGATCAGCACCAATTGATTCACTGCAGCAGGATGTCCCGCCCCGGAGCGGCACATCCGGCTACAGGAAAGAGTCACTTCGGGAGGCCGGATTGGCTGAGCTCCACCTCATCAAGCATATAGCTTTAGGTTGCGCTGATGTTATTTTGTGGAATACAGTTTCTGTTGTGCTGTAGGTCTCTGGTATTAAGTAACAGCTGAGCATTTTTATGTTGGTTACTAATGGCAACACTTTGTCTGAATACACTGCCGTGCATTTCATTGTAATTCTGAGATAGTAGGACGTTGGATACTGTAGAAACTACGAATGCATGCGGGGTTCACTTATTATGGCTTACACTGAAGTGCCTAAACAAATGCTGTGGCCCACCGTCCAGAATTACAAACGTGATGGAAGAAAAGGTCAATCAATAATCTTGGGGAGAGTCCACAGATACACATTGATTTTTGAGTGCATTGTTGTTTATTTAGCAAATAAAATGGATTACACGGTGCCTAACTCTGTAATTTAATTCAACAGTCTATAATTATGTCGGCCATCTGCAGAATGGAGGAAGGGTCATTAGATTTCATCTGGAGTGGTTTCCTCATAATTATGGATGTCCCGCGCTTGCCAAATAACCAACCATCTGCTGCTTAAAAACAACATTCTTGCTTAAGTGGATCAGAAGTTACTAGAAAGTGTGCTGCAAATGGTGCCGCCCTGTCACATACCGCAAGCAAAGGTTAATAGGTCATCTTTTAGTTTGTAATTGCAATATTCAGGTGTCAAACAGACCCTAATGAGTTGACCCTTTGGTTCGCACAGTATTGCGTGTTAAAATGTCAAAAAGTGAAATAATGCTGCCAGAAAATGCATCGCATAAAGCCACATACTTTGTCTTTTCTTTTCACAAAATATAGTTAACCCAGCCACATAACTTGGTCATCAATTTACACGTTATTTGAGTGACCCTGTCACATAATCAAATGCATTACTTTACAATCTATTCATTAGAGACAGCATCAGCCCGTGCAGGTAAGAGCGGTAGGGCAGTGGTTCCGGGTTGGGGGGGATTCGACGGACGACCATGAGGGAAAATTAAATAATTCATTTTGCCTGGTCGTCTTCCATCGAAATGTCCCCCACTGCCTCACCGCTCTTACCTGCACGGGCCGCCTCTGATTAAAGAAGCAGCCCAATTACGGGCGGAGCAAAGGGGAATTCCTACACAGAATTCTGCTATTGCTCAGTTGTAAATGTGCTGGTGTTTCTGCACCTGGATGAACACCAGACTAGAATTTACTAGCTTGAATAAGAGGCCAGTAAATTGCATCGGGAATGGGCAGCAGTGCAGCCCAACCCCGGTCTCTGGCTGACCCATCCGTACAACTCCACGGGGCCTATTAGCAAGAACCTTGTTAAAATTATCTCTGTTTTAGCGGCAGGAAACTGCCGCTAAAACAGCGATATTGGGCTTGCTAATATGTGTTAAAGAATTCCAATAGAAGCCCAGGTTAGATGTGCAGTACATCTAACCTGGGCTTCTATTGGAATTCTATAACACATATTAGCAAGCCCATTATCGCCGTTTTAGCGTCAGTTTCCTGCCGCTAAAACAGCGATAATTTTAACGAGGTTTTTGCTAATATGCCCCCACTCTCCTGCCCCACAGATGTTAAACGGGTGCATTAAACTCATGGAATTGGGAATTCGATGCTGAACTCTACCCTGTAAGTCCAGGTCCCCACAGTTATTCTCCATTCCTAGGGTCGTTATACAATAAATACAATAAAATAATTGCAGAGATACCTTCAGTCAATCAGTGCTTGTTAAGCGTGGCTACTCACCCGTGAGGGTCTCAAGGCACTGCAGGTGGGAGGGGAGGGTGGGGTGGCAGGTCCGACTGGGCGCTGTGGTTCATTCGAAGAGCCAGGTCTTAATACCTGCCAGAAATATTCACTCTGGTCACCACTGACCTGATTCACAAAGGTAAACTTACACTTTTGTGTAAGTGTATGATTGTTTGCTGTACACAAAGGTATTTTACTAGTATTATAATTTTGACTGCTGAGTCTCCGCACATAAAAATATAGGGCTTTCTTTTTTATGTGCGGAACCTCGGCACGTACACAGATACTACTAGCAAAATACCTTTGTGAATAGCAAACAATTGTTAGCTTACACAAAAGTGTAAGTTTACATTTGTGAATCAGGCACCATGTGTCTAAAGACAATCAGCTAGATTCATGAAGCCAAATTGCGATCGCAATAGCTGCGAATTAGCAATTGCGATTTCAAGGAAAGCAATTCATGATAGGGAAAAAACCAAAATTGCGAAATCGCGAAATAAAATTTGCGAGTTCGCAAATAAAATTGCAGAATCCTGGAACAAGCCCATTTGGGATTCTGAAATAGCGAGAAACCATGGATTCTGCAAAATCATTTGCGAACTCGCAAAATAATCGCAATCGCCATTCATGAAAAATCGCAGATTGCGAAAAACCTGAAAATCGCTTTTTGCGACACGCAATTTAAGGAGAACCCAAACCAGGTGGTAACCAGTAAGGAAAAAAAAATATTTGAAAAAAACTTTAGCAAACTACCAACAGGTGCAGGCCTGACCAAACACACTTAAGGACAAGCAGCTGGAGCCTGAGGACTCTCAAAATGCCAGGACTCTACATGGTGGTCAGGCGGAGAAGGCTACAGCGAGCAACACGGAACAGACGTCGTATCCAGGAGCGGATATTCCGTCAGCTGGTCACCCTTCTGGGCCAAACCAGGGAGCAAATTGACGCCAAGTACTGCCTAAATGGGGCAATGATCATTAAGCTGATCCGGGACCTAGACCCCCTCCTGCAGCACCCAACAAGGAGGACCAATGCCGTTCCCACCCATGTGCAGGTATTGTGCAGCCTGCACCTACTGGCCGCCGGAAGCTTCCAGGGATAGTCGCTGTTGCAGGGGGGATATCCCAGCCCACCATGTCCCGCTGCCTAAGGAGTTTCCTGGAGGCCATGCTGACCCGCCTACACCACTACATCTCATTCCCCACCAGCCAACAGGACTTGAATGACACCAAGCTGAAATTTTACAATGTAGCACAATTCCCACATATAATAGGATGCATTGACTGTACCCACATCCACATCTGCCCACCAGCACAAACGGAATACATGTATCGCAACCGCAAGTCCTACCACTCCCTCAATATCCAGATGGTGTGCAATGCAAAGACAATCATCATGGACATGGTGGCGCAGTACCCGGGGAGCACACATGACTCCTTCATATTCCGGCACAGAGGCATTCACACAGGACTGGCCAGGGGAGACTTTGGTGAAGGACACCTACTGGGTAAGTACACATGCCCCACAATATTACACTGTGATAATGTAGCTGTGCAGCACAGGCACTCACCCTCTGCTCCTATCATGCAGGAGACAGCGGCTACGCTCTCCGTGAGTACCTCCTCACACCATACCTCAACCCTGCAACACCACAGCAACGGCATTACAATGCAGCACACATATGCACAAGAAATTACATTGAGAGGACATTTGGCCTTTTGAAGAGCAGATTCTGCATACTGCACAAGACTGGTGGGGCCATCAAATACGAGCCAGAGGTCTGCTGCCACATCGTGGCTGTGTGTGCAATCCTCCACAACATTGCTACCAAGCGCAGGATACCTGTAGACATCTCTGGCAGTGAGTCGGAAGGGGACAACCGACCACCTGCACATGTGCGTCACGCACGCGGTGAGAATCCTGCAGGACACAGGCGCCGCAACCAAATCTGCATGAACTATTTCTAGTGCACCCACTCCCCACACCCATTACTCAACTCATGCATGACAACATTAATAATGACATGAGTCAGATTAAGTAAGTCAGAATTTTTGTAATTGTTACTGCACAATAAACTGGCCATTCTGCTAACTGGTACATGAATGACATATTGCGTCATATGTCTGTTCGTCTGGAGGGCATGCTTGTAGCGGCAGCATGTACCCTCATGCTAATGTTCAACTGTTCAGTGCCGCCTCCGGGTAGTTGCCCCCAACCTCCTTTCAACGTCCTCCTCCTGATTTAGCCGTGAGGCAGCAGAGGGCCTGCTGCTGCGGTGGGGTGCTACCACCAGTGGAACGGACTGGCTGCTATGGCTGGATGTAGCCTCACTGGTGTCGTCAGCCCCCCCCCCCCCCCGCCTGGCCATGGCCCATAGCCTGCATGCTCTGCACTGCTGTTGACACCTGCTCCAGAGGTCTTGCGACTTCCTGGTAGCACTGCACCATTTGGACCTGCATGGCCAAGGAGCGTCGCGAGACCTGGGAGGTCGCGTTCCCAATTATGTTTGTTAGACCGCGTGTACGCTGACAGGCGGGTCAGCAGCTGGCGGTGTCTGCGGAGCTTGAGATCCCGCTGGCTGAACATGGCCTGTGTGTTGGCTTCCAAAGCAGCTGTCATCCTATCCATACGGTCTGACATGTGTGCTACATTACGGGCGGTCTTGTCCAGTTGGAGGTGGATGGCCGCAAGATGACGGGCCTGGGTTTGATGCACATGTAGCATTCTGTGCTCAATGGAGAGCCCACCTGCATGCACGTTTCGGACCCTGCCAGCGCGGGAATTGTTGTTGCGCTGCTCCCTCACCAGTCCGCTTGTCTGGCTCCTCACAGCCGCAGGGCGGCGGGTTGGTTGGCGAACTGCTGCTGGTGTTGCAGGCCCCACCGGTGGTTGAGTGATGCGCAGTGGTACTGCAGCGCCTGTTGGCACAGGGGTGGCACTGGCCACAGGGGCAGGTGGTGGGATGACCGCTGGTGCAGCAGCTTGCCCTGATGGTCCGGGCTGTGGGGTTTGATGTGTGTCTCCCTCTGTGTCCTCCGTGATGTCCTCAATTACCAGGGCATCGCTGTCTGTGCTGGGGACATCAGCGCCACCTGTGATGTAAAGTGGACGTTGATTAGTGACATGTTTCTTACACATTTAGGCTTGCTACATGCATGCAGACTACCATTCCCTGACTCGCTGCAGGATTGACTCTCACTGAACATGTCTGGCTTAATCGTGCAGGATGGGAATTGTGGTCAGACTACATGTCCCACAATGCAATAGCGCTTTAGTGGTGTGCTTTGGCTGCATGACTGGGGTTTGGAATGGGATGCACTGGAGTCATGGACATTGTTAGGGGACAGGGGGTCGCAGTCGCATGGCACTTACCTGGTGTGTGTTGGGTGAGTCTGGAGGAGTGAAGCTGGGTCACACCCACGCATGCCTGCGGATTGATGATGGCCTCCACTCGTTTCTCCAGTGGTATGTTCGGTGGGACAGTGGGCTCCCCTCCACCTGTCGCCACACGCTCCCCCAGCCTCTCCGTAATCTTCTCCTTTGCCCGCCCTCTGAGGTCATACCATCGCTTTTTGAGCTCGTCCACGGAGCGCTGGGTCACCCCCACGAGTTCACTTTTGAGCGGATGCGCAACCATATCCGCCTTTTATCGGCCTCAGGCACCCTTCTGGAGTCTTTGCCAAATAGCCGATTGTGGTCCTTAGAGACTCCTTCAATTAAGTATTCGAGCTCTTGCTCTGAAAATTTTATTTTCCTCTTTCTCCCACTGGTAGATCCACCTGCTGCATCCTGTGACATGCTTGCCACTGGGGTGTCTCCTGCTTTACTCCTGTAGGCACACTGGAGGGGAGCTCTGACACTGCTGCTTCTACTTCAGCCTCTCACTGCTGAATGAGGGTGGAACCTGCCTACTTCCTGGTTGTGATGTCATCACTGTGCTCAGGATGCGACTTCCCGTTTTTGCGATCTCGCAGTTAGCGAGATCGCAATTTGCGATTTCGGTATTTGCGAGATCGCAATTTCAACACGGGTATCGGCGATTCTGCGAATATGTACCCATTTCTGGGGACTCGCAATCGCCGATTGCGGCCGATTGCGATTCGCATTTTTTTCTCGCAAATATTCATGAATGCTGTTCTGCGATTTCTAAATTGCGATTCGCTTTTTCTCGCAATTTAGAAATCGCAGAATTTGACATTGATGAATCTGGCTGTTAATCTCCTCTCAATTCGTAATTGGGCCCTATTATGGAAAACTGTTCAGAATAAAAGCAGGGCGGTGAGAAGCAGTACAGAGTCACCACCTAATAATCGAAACATAAATGAGAAATAATCCAAGAGAAAGCCGATTCCTAACTGCCCAGATTTCACATTCAATATTCTGTAAATGCTACTGAATAAATCAGCTGCTTGCCCTAGTACAACGAAAAATAGATACAGGCCATATCATCTCAGAAAGAAAAAGAAAGAGATACCTGCAGACAGTGCCATATATCACCACTTTATCTCCCAGAGGAATATGAATGGCCATCTACTGTCCAGTCAAATATTTTATTGTCAGGAGAGGGTAACTACAGTTTATGTCATTTGTCCCAGGGCCTCGAAAACAGGCTTGGACAAATCAAACGACCCAGCATAAGGGAAATCCACTCCAATATATGGATGCAGCCAACACATTTCGTTCCTCTCACAGAACCTTTTCAGGGATACTCAACTTGTGAAAGTGCAAAAGTGAGAGAAACACAAACCTAGTTAGTATTAGCTCTCATTTTCAGTGTGTTGTCCTTTAGGGTACATTCTGTATGGACACCCTTCATAAAAAGTAGTAGACCAAGATGGAGTGATGGCGTACTAAGATGTGTGTTTTTCTGACTTTTGCACCTGCAAAGGTTGAATAGCCTTGAATAGGTTCCGTGAAGAAGGGCATGGGTTGGCTGTGTTATTTTAATGAACATGATGTGACCATAGAGATATGATGAGTAAAGGCTCTTTTCATGAAAATCATGTGACCATGGAGATTGAATAGAAATTTTTGAGTTGGAAAAACAATCAAGATTATAAACTAATTCGTTCTTCTGGACCCTATATTGAAGGGACTCCTTGGTTGCACCATTTACTATTTGTTAAAAAGCGCCTGTACCCCCTCAAGGTGTTTTATAGCCTGCATGAAGCACAGATGCATACATTCTGTGTAAAATATCTATACATCGCCTACAGATGTAAAACTGCCCCGATTTGCAGAAAGTAGGAACTTCTTTAGTCATCTATTGCTAATGAGAGCACAAAGACAAGAAGCCAGCTGAGGGGTGATATAAACTGAGATGATGCGTCCCAGTGTGTAGTCCTAAACTTAAGGCCAATGTTATAGCGACAGTGTCATAAGGACAGCGCCGTGGAGATGGTGTTGTGCAAACAATGGTAAAAGGAAGGTAATGTTATTTACATTAAGCATAACTCTGAAATGATCCCTGTAGCTTCAGGCAGTAATGCATTCAATGATGATGGTGAGATAAGAAGCAGAGTTGGTGTGTGCACAGTATGATTTGCCAATGAAGTTGACTGTGACACAGGCTAGTCCATGCTTCTGGAGGGACGTTGAAGAAAGACTACCTAGGTCTTCTTGATTCATTTAGAAAGAGAAGAAGGACTATCTCCATGAAACTGGAGTCAGAAATGAGAATATGTTGTTCATAAGTATACTATGTCCTGAAGTCATTGGAACAATGGATGCCTGGTATTTTCTGTGTTAAAGTATGGCATTCAGTAAATTAATCCTCCAAGGTTATTTGGCATTCATGGACTTTGCATTATTCTATGTACTTCTCTTAAGAAATATGCCTTCCTTCTCACTAACTGTGAGGTTCATTAGGCTGGGGAACAGTTTTGTTAGTGATTCTTGCCTATTGCCATGTGCCTATACATTTTATTTGCAGTGCATGTCACAGGTTAGCATACTACTGTGTAAGTTGAATTATCTTAGTTGGCAGGTGCCTTTTATAGTAATGATTGTTGAGGGCTGAATGCTTTTTACTTCAAGACAAGATGGAAAGTTTAAATTATCCACATGTACGTTGTTTTGGTAAAACAGTGTGAGAATTTACTTTCAACTCTATACGGAGTCTAGTTAGCTGTTAGGGGAAGGGAGTGTAGCACCCATTTGCTTATTGTTGTTAGATACATGCTGGTTGTACATGTGCAAGTTTTTTGGAAGAGTAGTCCTGCATCGTAAGAGACTCAAGTGTAGTACACTTATGCGTGTTGGTGCAAACTGGGAAAAGAGTGGTACCCTGTTGCTAGAGGTTGAATGGGGGAGCACCCATTGATATGTGAAGATGGGGATGTATAGTACTCCGTCCCTAAAAGCTGCATGGGGGAGTACCATGAGGTGTGCTAAGTTGGAGAAGGCTAGTACCCTGTCTTGAGAAATAGTATGGGGGAGTACCACATCAGTGTGATGTGGGAGAACAGAAGCACCATGTCACAAGAGATCACAAGGAAAAGTACCCAGTGAAAATGTGGGAACGTCTTGTGATACCCTGAGATGTTGTGGGTAATAGTCACTTTGCACACATGGGAATATTTGACAGGTGTGAGGTAGAGGAGGCAGAGTGCGTTTGTAATTGTTTTGTTTAACATTGTATTCAGTTTGAGTATGATATAGTAAGTCAGTATTGTGTTTGAATAGCAATGTTTGATGTAGTTCTAGCTTGTTGTAGATGAGTAATTATTTACCAGCTGATGTGGTCTGGTGTCAATAGTTAGAATACGGGACTGCTCTACCCTTTGACTGTTGTCTCAATACATTTTCATCTAATGAATGCTGTCATCATTGTGTTTGAAAGATGCCCCCACACTTTTTTTGGTGCAGTTTCAGGAGGGTATGTACTGGGCGTCAGGCACGGTGCGTCCATTGGGGCGTGGGGGCGTAGCCCCCCCGCCCGCAGCTCCCTCGGCGCTTGAACTTAAGTAAACTGAAACAGTTTACTTAAGTTCAAAGACGCCGTGGGAGAACTACTAGTCAGCATGACGTCGGACCGCCCACAAAGGGGGTGGGCTGGCATCATGTAGGAGCAGCAGCACAACACAAGTGTGCATGAGTGGGGACGAAGGGCGAATTTTCGCACCGTGCCCACTCATGCGCACTTGTGTTTTTTCCCTTGTCTGCGCATGCCCATTAGTAGCCCTTCGGCCTCCTAATGGGTGTGCTGTGAGCGAAAATTAGCTGTGCCCCTAAGCCTCGCCTGGCGCTGGCAGCGCCAGGATTGGCTGAGAGGGGCCACTCCAGGGCCATTCGTTAACAAGGCACCAAGGGGAGCAGCAGAGAGGTGGCTCGACCGGCTGAGGAAGGTACGTTTTCCAGTTTTCTTTTATATTTATATTAATATTCTATTTAATTTCCTGCCACCCACCACCGCGTGAATAACCCCCCCCCTCCCGCGAGCCGCAACTGGTCTGTGTGAAGCTGTGTAGTATCTACTCTTCAGTGGAAGTTGGAAAATATTCCTCATCCTCCAAAATATTTCAGAACGGATTGCACGTGTTGGCCTGCATGCATGCTGCACAGTAATATCAGACGGAAGCAAGCCTAAAAATATATTGTGTAGTTTGAAAAATATTGTATTTACTTTGTGAAAGCTCTACTTTCTCCAGCTGTTGTGATAACTGCTGCCCGTGCCTCGTGGCTATGTACGCGTCGAGAAAAGTGCACTCAGAGCATTTATGCTGGTAAACCAGGGCAGCCGAGAGGCGCTGTGTGATATTCATATGTTGAAAGGCCAGTCAGTTACACAATACCGGCTCATTGCATGCTGGGCTCCATCGGAGAGCCATGTGTTAGAATGCTGGAAGTTACGGTTCAGATTCGATGCCTCTGAGGATCAGGTAGGCAAAAGTCAGCTGTCTTCTTGTCAGGTTTGACTCAGCAATGATTGAGAAGAATCAGACTCATCGCACTTGGGAGGTTTACAGGACTGGGACAGAGTCAGTCACATAATTGCTGGACTCTTAAAGGGCAGTAAGGTGTGGCAGAATCATTTACATGACAAGCAAACATTTGAAATTCCAGTAGGGCTAGGGCAGACTGGCACTCCCACCTTGAGACGTTGGATGTGCCCCAAGGGCTCCTATTTGGCCTATGTAGACAGAGCTCTGTAAAGCATAGATTTCCGAAAACAGAGAATGGATCATACTGAGCAAAAACACGTTTTTTTCCTAGTGGGGAAACATTTCATAGGGACACAGAGAGGCCAAAGAGTGCATAGGGACACTGACAGAGGCCATGAGGGTAAAAAACTCAGACTCAGAGGGTGTGCATAGAGACACTGACAGAGGCCATGAGGAATGCATAGTGACAGAGGCCATGAAGAGTGCAAATGAACACTGATAGATGCTGTGAAGAGTGCATAGGGACATTGACAGAGAGGCTATGAGGGTTACAGACTCAGAGGGTGTGCATAGAGACACAAACAGAGAGGCTGTGAGGAGTGCATACGGACATTGACAGAGAGGCCACGAGGGTTACAGACTCAGATGTAGGACATAGAGATACCAACTGGGGCTGTGGGGTGCAGACCGAAAGAGCGTGGCTCAGGAATACTGAGAGGGGAGAAGGGGGTGAACAAATCTCCAACCCCCCCCCCTTACTGCCGTCAGGCTCGCTCGCTGCGATCGCTCGTATACGTTGATTTGTTCTGCTTACGCCGCACCAGTTTAAAATTCCACCAGCCGCCCCTGCTGGGCGTTTGTTAATTGCTTTCTTTGGATAGGCACTTAGAACCATATGTAGGTAGCTAAATACCGGTCGGTAAGGGGCGAATTCCAGTAAATTTGCCGTTACCGACCGGTATTTAGGCATTTGAAATGTAGGTGGCCAAAAGTAAGGATTCAGTAATTATGAATCGGTAATTACCAATTCATCATTACCGATTTCAAAATTACCGAATCTGAATTACCGAATCCTTAGTTACCGAATTGGTAAATAAGAAACGGTAAAACTGAGAATAGAGATGTAGGTAACTTCTAAAATACTGAATTTCATGAAATTCAGTATTTAAGAGTCGGTAATTACCATGGATTGAAAGCAGGTAATAACCAGGAGCAGGCCACAAAACAGGCCTCAAAATGCAACAGTGGGATAAGAATGGCGGCTTTCTATGTGATAGCAAGGCGGCTATGGCTACAGGCAGCAGGAGAGAGAATTTGGAGATGGGAGGAGCAAGTTTACATACAGCGGATCACACTCTTCCAACTTAATGAGGCAGAGATCCATGAAAGGTACAGGCTACATCCCCACACCATCCTGGACTTGATAAGGGACCTGCACCCACTCCTGGAGCACCCAACACCAAGAACGCACGCCATACCACCACATGTGCAGGTGCTCTGTAACCCACACCTGCTTGCATCTGGCAGTTACCAGGGGGTGATAGCAGCGATAGGTGGGGTGTCCCAGAGCTGCCTGTCCCGTTTCTTCAGGAAGTTCCTGGAGGCCATGATGCAGTGAATGCATTATTACATCAGCTTCCCTGACACACATGCGGAACTGCTGAAGACCAAGTCTGACTTTTACCAAATGGCACAGTTCCCACATGTCATCGGCTGCATTGATGGCACACACATCCCAATCTGCCCACCTACAGCCAATGAGAACATCTACAGGAACAAAAAGTCCACCCACTCCATAAATGTGCAGGTAATCTGTGATGCTTTCAACATAATCACAGACATCGTGGCCAAATTCCATGGAAGCACCCACGACTCCTACATATTCCAGAACAGCGGGATCTACACATGCCTGGCAGTGGGGGAATTCAGAGAAGGATTCCTGCTAGGTAAAACACTGTGACACACCTTGATAGATACTGCAGATGTAGGTGTTGTTGTGCATGTGATTAATGGCTCTCTCTTTTCCACATAGCAATAGCGCATATGCCGTCCGCTCGTTCATCCTGACACCCTACCTGAACCCATCAACCCCAAGTGAGAGACGATACAACGTGGCACACAAATCTACACGCAACATTGTGGAGCGCACCTTTGGGCTGTTAAAAAGCAGGTTCCGCTGCCTCCACACAAGTAGAGGCGCACGTCAGTACTCACCCCTCATCTGCTGTAAAATCATTGCAACTTGTGCAATGCTGCACAACCTTGCCACTAAGAAAGGAACAGCAGTAGAATTAACAGATATTGAGGATGAGGATGATGAATTTGCACACCCTGAGCCCAACACAGCAGAAGTGGCGCCAGCAACAGATGGGAGACAGAGATGGGCAGAGATCCCACACAACTATTTCGAAGTAAGTAAGGAGACACAGCCAGTTGTAGTATGTACACTGCATAGTTTTAATATTTTGGTACTACGCCAGTACACAAAGGCCCAAATGTGCCATTCCAATTGTTGCCATCCATTATGGACGTCCTGGGTTACTTCACCCATTCCAGGTCAGGTAGTGTGGGCATCATCAGTGTTTACGGGCATGCCTACTGGTGCTGGATGCCATTGGCTGGCTGTCCACACTGGCTGTGTGGTCAGTGCCAGCCCCATGGAGCCTGCTGCTCCTCAGGGTGTCAGTAACAGGGGGGGTTATGCTGCTCCTACTGGTGCTCTACTCGCTCTCCCCCACATCCAGAGCAACAGTATTTGCCGACTGAGCAGTCAGCAGCACCTCAACTGCACTTGTCACCCTCACAAGGCCCCTGGAGACTTCACTACTGCTGTGTGCCAGTCCCTCCTGCATGTTAACGCAGTGCCTGCGAAACAGGGAAGTGGCAGTGGCTAGGCAGTTCACCGCCTTCGTGTGTTGTTCTGACCTCTTCCTCTACTTGTTGCCCTGTCCTCGACCAGCTTGCTGCACAGCAGCAGCACTGACTGGGACATGTCCCGCATGCCCGAAGCCATCTCTCTCATTCCTTCTGCCATTGAGCTGATGTCCTTATCAATGTTTTTCACATTTTCATTTAGGTGCTTCATCTGTCGTTGGACCGACTGGATGGCCTTCCCCTGCATGCGCTGCACCTTGACCATACTAGCCTCCAGTCCGCAGAAGACACCAGGAACCTCGCCATGTTGATTTTGACTGCTGTCTCTGGGCCTGCGGCGTCTGGCACCTGTGTGGGCCCCCTCGGCGGTGGACTGTTGATTAGCATTGCTGTCCTCAACGGCCACGGTTGATGTGTCACCCCCCACTGTGTCTCCTGCGGAAGACTCCATTTCCCTGAGTGTGGCCACAACATGCCTCTTGGTTTTTTGCACTGCAGGTGTTGTTGCAGCCAGTGACGCTACCAGTTCAGGTGAGGACAGGAGTAGTGGTAAGGCAAACCGCTCTGGGGAGGCCAGCAGCTGTGGTGACGCTGGAAGGTCATGGGAGGCCTGCACCTGTGGTGACGCTGACAGGTCTTGGGAGGCTGGCAGTGTTGATGATGCAGCAGTTGCTTGTGTGGTTTGCCCTGCACTGGTACTCGCCTCCTGTGTGCCTTCCCTCCGTGGTGCACTACCTTCCTTGTCCTTGGGACGCTTGCGAGATGTCTCACCTGTGGACAGAAAACCGTACATTAGCTCTGTGGTCCCGCAGCCCTGCTTATACAATTAAATTCTCATCTCTGAAACACTGTCACTATTGCCTCAGCTTGCTCATCACTGATGTGTGTCGCATGCCTTGTTGTTTGGTGTGCTGTCTGACATGGTAGGTGTTTCAATGACTACATCTCCCATATTGCATTGCTGGTGTATACTAAAACCTGTACTGGGGTAACACTACCACATTGGGAAAGGGGAAAGGGAAGAGGAAGGGGTGGGGGTGATTGCTGTGCATGCTTCTTACCTTTTCTGGTGGCAGCTCTGGCTGAGCTGTCTGTATCCCCAATCCCACAGACACTGTCAGGTTCAATGGTGGACTCCACCAGCTCCTCAAGCTCAGTCAGGGCAGGTGCCCTGTTCCTCCCTCCTCCTGTCAGGTTTGGTTGTTTCTGGAGCTCAGCCATTTTTCGCTTTGTCACACTCCGAAGGTCATACCACCTCTTCTTGAGATCGTCAATGTCCCGTGGGGTCACTCCAATGGCATTAACCTTTGTCTGTATTGCCAGCCAAATCTTCCTTTTGGCAGATTCTGACACCTGCAGGGACTGCTTGCCAAACAACTTGTGGTGTTCCTTCACCACCTCCTCCACAAGGACCTGCAGCTCCATGGTGCTGAATTTCACCTTCCTCTTTCTCTCCGCACCTTACCTTTCAGTGTCTTTGCTCGTCATTTTGCAGGTTTCCTGGAGTAAGTTTCCCAGTGGCTCAAGGGCTCTGCCCTGTCTTCCCAGTGTCCCCAGGCACTTCAGATTGAGTGCATCTGCCTGGGTGTGGCCACTTCCTGCTTGGGAGGAGGGATGGTTGCACCGGATTGGCTGATTCCTTAATTGTTTCTATTTTTGAATTACTGATTCAGTATTTACCGATTCGGTATTTATCGAATCGGTATTTACAGATTTGGATGTTACCGAATCGGTATTTACCGATTGGTGTTGGGGATTTGGTATTTATTTACCGAATTTTACTGATTCAGTAATTTTTGCTGATTTTTTACCTAGATCCCAGATACCGAATTCGTATTACCGATTCGGTAAAATTTGTTAAAAATCGGTATTTAAGAATCAGTATTTGGGATTTACCTACATATGGCCCTTAGTCATGTTGTTTTGGCCAGCTATGGTGAAAGGGTGTGGTGTGTGTTATAGTGGTAAGCTGCACTATTGTGTGTTGTCTTTCTGGGCATATGTGTATTACTTGAGAATTTGTGAGAGTTTGTTGTGTTGTGTATTTCAGCAATGTGAGGTAGATGCCTGGAAACATGTTTGAATGTAGTTGGGAGGACAGGTTTTGTTATAGAGTCTCGTCAAGGGAATTTTGAGTTGAAGTGATGTAGGGTTAAACGCTCCTTAATGTTTTGTGTCTTGAATGTGTAAATTAAGGATGACACATAAACCCTCTTTTGAAGGAAGCCTGTAGGTTCTGTGCCATGGGTGTCATGTTACTGGGCGTCTGGGACTACATGTCCTGTGGGCATAAATGTTATACGGTGTAATCATGAGAATGTCGACTTGGTGGTAGGGCCTCATGAGCAATGGTAGTCAAAACATAGTTGCTGTCTTGTTTTTTTGTTTGAAAAGGAGTGAGTTATTTGCTGTCTTTGTGTGTCTGTGTGGGTGTTGGGGAGTCTAACAAGCTGTTGTGGGGTGAACGTGTAACCTAGACATGTTGGGGATTTAGTGATTGTGAATGACTCTTCAGGTTTGCGTTTTTGATTGGCAGAAAGGAAGGTGTGTGGTATCCTGTATGGCCCCCTTCCCTGTACGTCTCAACTGGCGTATGGAATGCTGTGAGTGATGCAATAGAACGTTGGTGTGAGGTGTGAGGTAGAAGCTCGTAGATACGGGCAGTAGATGGAGGGAGAAACACATCCTAACAGGGCCTACATGCTGTTGGTGTGACCTAAGGGCCTAACCTGTAATAAAGAACTTACCTCCTACTCTAATGGCTTCAAGCTTGTGTATAAAAATTGTGCATTTCAACTTCAACAACGGGATTGCTTTTTACCATGTGCTACGTACTTCGCACTGAGCACTATGTTGCCCTCACTACACCATTACTGCAGTATTGCATGTTTGAAATAATATATGTTTCATAGGATCTACTGAAACTTTGATTAATAAAAACTATTGTTTAGATAAGTTATATTTGTAGGCCTCTGTTAGAAATAGGGGTTTCTAGTTGGCAGTGGTATACACCCTGTCCAAGTAGGGGCCCTTCCTTTTAGTCAGGATAAGGGGATTACACAGCTAAGATAACTTCTGCTGATCCCCTTGGTAGCTTAGCAGGAGCAGTCAGGCTTATCTCAGGTGCAATGAGCAAAGTATTTATACAAAACACACAAGGTAACACGGTGCAAAAACCACAAAATGGACACCACACCAGTTTAGACAAATAGCCAATATTTATCTAAAGCAAACAAGACCAAAACGGAAAAAATCCAACATACACCAGCAAAGATATGACTTTTCAAAGAATATCTCCAAAACACAGTTCCTTGAAGTCAATAGTGCCAACCAGAGCTATCACGGCATTGTGACCAACAAATCCAATAGTTCAGTCTGACCTCGATAGAGTCGAGAGCCTGCTATGGTGTTGGGGAAGATCTGCAAACAGTACCTTGCAAATTGAAGAGGCCTCAGCGATCTTGGGGTGAAGTGTGAGGTGAGGCGTTGCAGCGTCGCTGGTGTCGAGGTCGTTGGTGCCACAGGTCAGTGCAGAAGTCGGTGAGTCCTTGGAGTCATACGGGTTGCAGATCGAACTCCGTGAGGTTGAAGTCAGGAGCACTGATGTCAGAAGTCACCACGGGTGGTGCGTCGTGCACTTCATGATGGGGTTTCCGTGGCTTCGGTGCAGGCAGTGGCATAACGTTGGCGCGGAGCACTTGCCTCAAGGTCAATGACGCTATTGGAAGCCCAAGACTGTGGTGTCATTGAGGGCGGTGCGGTGAGGCAGCGAGGAGGTGACCACGGCTGCGTGAAGACAGGGCATCGGTGACGGCGCTTAGGAGTTGTCATCGGTGAGGCCAGCGTTACAGTGCTGTCAAAATTGGTATGACGAGGCGGGGCCCCAGGTATCGGTGCAAGCAGCGGCATCGAGTTTACAGACTCTGGACATACACATTGTGCACTTTACCAGAGACTTACCAGTAAATCAAATATGCCAATTATGGATAAACAAATCACTAATACAATTTAGGCAGGGAACGTATACATTTTAGCACTGATTGGCAGTGGTAAAACGTGCCCACCGTCCTAAAAGCAACAAAACAGGGTCAGAAAAATAGGAGGAAAAAGGCCAAAGGTTTGGGATAAACCTGCAAAAAGGGCCAGGTCCAACAGCTTCCATAACTAATGTTCTTTCTAAAATAAATATCTCAAGTAAACTCAGTTTGGCTTGGATATGTTTCCCTTATGATTCATAAAACCTTAAATGATTTCATAACAAATCCCAAGAGAACAATGTTCTTTCCAGTTACTATCAAAACACAGCACAATCTCAGTGTTTCTACTGTCCCAGGCAGGGTCAAAGAAGCAGAAAGTTCTACAAAGCTGAGACTATTCACCACGAACAGAAAGAAGCTGGAAACTGATGGCTGCCATTAGGCAGTGAGCATAGAAGTTGATTCACCAAAATGCCTGGGGTAGAAGAAGTGACATCATTCAAACTTTCAGCACCTGATGACATAGGAAATGACATCACAAGAGGTTTTGCCCCTGATGATTTTAGAGAAGGTTTTGTCACATGGAGTTTGACCTAGAAGCATTTAGTCACATCACTGAAGTAAAAAAAATAACAATAATTTAAAGTTTAAACATTAAGTATAAGATTACTAAAATAACACAGGTGGTTGCTAAATCAGATACAAATCTATTGTTGTACACAACACAAATATTAATTGAGTTAGTGGCATAATAAGCCCTCGGTGCAACCATTATATGCTAGGAGTGCTGCCTTGATACTAAAGGTTTGTAGCACATCTCCATATGCCTGTGCACATGGACACATACCTGTGCACATGCCAAGACACAGTGCAGAATGCCCAAGCCCAGACAAGGACCAAACACATAACCTAGTGCCCACACCCTGCATGCAGGGCTTTCAGTCTAACATGAATGACACTACTGTTATTTCAAGCTCTCATCACATATCAAACAGGTAGCCTATGGGCAGAGTCATAAGATGCTATGCAGGCATAACCTGCCTGGTGACCCCTAGGTTTTGCTGAGCTTCTCTTCTCTCCAGGAGGGCCTGGAGAGGCACATGCAAAGTTCAGCAGCTGCAGACATAGTGAAAGGAACTCTGCTGCTGCCCCCTCCGAAATATAGTTGGGCTTTTATAGGCCTGAAAGAAAGGCACATTTTAATTCATTGGAATGTTCATTGCACTCAATTCATAATGTTCGTCATTTGCAAAATAAAACCATTCTGAAGTGAGATACAAACTCTAAAGAAATTAAAGGTCCCGGGTCTGGTGGAGCAACATAAAGTAAACAGTGTTTGCCTTGGATGCAGGGGACGTGGCACGTGCCATGTTGTTCCCAACGCGACAGAATGGCGGCACTCCACTTGCTCAGCGTGACCTTCAGACGCGATCGATGCGTCTGACGTCAGAGGCAGCTTACGGTAAGGTCGTCCAGTGGTCTACGCTTGTGTTAATATTTCCCAGCACAAGATTGAGCCTTGTCGTTCTGGACTTGGATCTTGTGCTCAGCAAAACTGCTGCATACTTTCGGGCCTGCTCAGGACACTCCCAACAATGGGCGCTTTGAAACAGAACTATTGCCACGCTGAATTACGCATGTTCGCCCCTCGCTTCCAAAAGCTCGGACGTCAATCCATGAATTTGTGTTTTCTCATCGCGCCAAACGCAAAATAAAAAAAAAAAAGAAAAGAAAAAGATGTACAATGGCTTCTTTGCTTATCATGGAACAAACTGAGAGTAATTCAGCAGTATAAAATGTGTCAAGGGTACGGAAGGCCAGTAGTTATGGCTGTGGCGATGCAGAACTGCCTTTTGAGCCTGACGGTGGTAACTCCCCACGTATAGCCGCATAGGACCCAGTTCCTTCTGTTTTACATATATGTCTGCGAAATATTAAAAACGCTCTAACTCGCCCAAACTAACAGCTAGACTTTGAACATTTTGTTTTAAAAAATTGGTTTTGATTGCAAGCATTTTTAGTTTTGATCATAAACATTTAACAACAATGAAACATAAATATGTCCATAACATTTTCTAACCGTAATAAATAACATGTTTTAAAATACATGCGCTGAAGTCGTAATAGCCAAGAAAAAAAGGCGAAGGACAAAGGGGCAAATATAAAAGATCCTTTACGTGGCTCGTTGTGTTATGATACCAGCAGAGGTTTCTTCATGAGGGTGTCACCCCTCCGCTGCTGCGGCGCCAAACAGGAAAAATAAAATGGCAATGATTGAATTTATGGTGACCAACTGGCATGGGTGCAAATTCAGGACGGTGAGTGTAAAAATTCAGGACAAAGGGTCAAAATTCAGGACAGAAAGTCAAAATGCAGGACAAAAATTCCAGACAAAAGGTACGTTTTACAGACACGTCAGAAGAGTTCACGCAATAGTATATAAGTAAGTAAACACATAATCAACATAAACTGCTTGTCATTGTTGCATTAAAAATAAGATCAAACAGCCCTGAGCACACGGAGCAAGTACTAAAATCTACAGAACTGCTAAACTGGATGTGCTGCCAACGTTGAACCCCCACAGATTTTTAGTTGCTAGACTGGAACCATCTCAGCAACAAATCCACAACACATTGCCTGAGCATCACATCGTGCCACGCCGCTTTCTTGCATACAGTGCATCAACACATCATCCGAACACATGCTAGATCAGACAACACACCTCACCATTCAATATCACACCACAACTTATCCCTCTATATGTATTTATAAGACATTACTGTAAATTAAATTCTCTCAGAATGAGGAGAAGGCTGACAAAGAGACAGAGCTGGTGGAATGAGTCCAGGTAGAGGAGAAGTTGACTATTCCTGAGAACTAACAGTCTTAACTCCTCGATGAAAGGATAAATGATTAGGGATCCATCTGCTTTCATGAGAAAGAATGTTTCATAATCTTTAAGCTAAAAAGCTGCATATTTTACAGCTCTTCTGCTCTTTTGAACTTCAAGAACTGAAGAAGCGAGTACTGGATCTCAGGTAGCCCAAACTGGAATGCTAGCCTGTAGTTTATTGGTGATCATCCATGTAGACAGTTAAATGTCAAACTAACGTGTTAGAGATACTTCTCATCATCACAGGATACTAGTGCAAGTAGGAGACATTATCATGTTTCACCGTCAGAGATGAGAGTTGTAGAGTGTTGCACATGCCTATTCACTGATGCTCTGACGGCCTCCAAACAGATCTTTTGCATAGTTCTAAACACAAAATTATGTTGGCCTGTGAATACTCCCGTTTTTAGGAGACATGAATGAAAGAACCTGGACTCAACCACTCACCAAATATAGACATCACAACTTACTTCATCATTTCAAATTGATCCCAAGTCTATTTTGGGGTATGTAGTAAGAATACCAAATGTATTAGGGTGAGATCCCATTTTGCCAAATGATGATAGAATTTGGTTTGGGCCCAACAATAAGATGTGTTTCAGAGCCCTTCATGTTTAGGAGGTTTCATCCATGTCATCAGCTCCTCCAGAATCTCAAACCATGTGGTAACGTACACCTGGGGGGCTGCTGATAGATTTGCATATTTTAAGCATAAAATGGTTCTGGGTGTCCCAGTATCTAAAAAAAAACAAATTCATCAATAGGTTAAAAGGAAATGGAAGTAAAGGGCACACTGAATTACTTGACATTCCATTATATCATATATGTATCAAAACAAAACACAGCGCATCACATCCTACCATACTTTACAATACTCATGTACCTTATTAGACAAATAATCGACCACACATCACTGGAGTTGTGGGCATAGAACATTGATGATAACAGGAAAGAAGGGGCAGTGTCGCTAGGTATGCTGCATGGCGTAGGGAGCTCTGGGACAGTGACACGCCTGCCTAAGTAGGTATAGTAACAGGGTAAAAAGAAATAGGAGAAGGAATTTGCAGGAACATGAAAGGACAAGCCCCATCAGATGTGGTGGCCGGGGAAGGATGACCCTGTGTGGCTGCAGAGCTGGGCAAATAACAGAGCAGGGTACAGGAACTTGAAGGGTGGCCCTGAGACAATGCACCAAGGCAAGCTTGTTGGAATGACAACAGACAAACCTAAGCCTGCATGCAAAATCTTGGTCAGTCATAAACAAAGTCCCACCTTTCCCACGGATATCCCCCAAATTGACTTATAAAGTCCATTACTTGTTTACATGCCTGATTTAAATCCATCACTGTTACTCCAAAATGATAACATTACCACGCTTAACATTAAGTGGGCCTAAAGCTTTGTTGAAAAGTAGCGAGTGCAATCTTCCAATAAAATCATTACATTTTTTTCACTATTGCTTGTCGTGAACTCCAACCTTTCTTTGGTGGTGAATACTTATGGAGCATCGTTGAGTTGTTGTATCATTGCTACATCGTGAAAACAATGTGTAGAAACCATCTCATAAGGAGCCAGGCCTCTGTGTCTCGTAGTAAAGAAAAGGAGTACTGCCTGCCGAAAAAACAGCCCCCTGGCACTGGCAGCAGGGAAGGTGCCACCCCCTCAGTGAACAACATAGGCATTTCACACAGGGCCTCAAGTTCCCCACAGTACTCTGATAGGGGAACGCTCTTCTGCTACAATCTACTGGCTTTTGGCACTCACTTGCCTGTACATGTTATGTTTAAGGCACACGGCCCATTGTCATTCTAAATGTGATAATCATCCTTCATCAGAATGACAATGGGGCGGCCACACCGTGTGCGAGCTCGGGGAGGGCCTCCTGCATCCTGCGGAGTTAAAAAAATAAGTGCTAGCTGGCCCCAATTGTGAGAAGCTGTGACTCCTGGGGCTCCTCACAGGGGAACAGCACAGCCTCTATAATGCCCAGAATTATGGACAAAAGGCGTACGTAAAAGGAATGATGACGGACAATGGATAAGATACCAAAATGACGGACAGTCCGTGAAATTTACGGACCGTTGTTCACCCTAATTGAATTGCCATTGTATTTTTCACATTTAGCGCAAAGCAGCCTCCAGCCGAGATACATGTGGGTGTGTCCTACTCTGCTGCCATTGGCAGCATAGAGGACTGGAGAAGCAAGATGGACCCTCCAAAGTACGCGTGTCAAAGAGCCGGCCACAGTGTCATGCACACTTGCATCTCTCTACCCAACTGTCTTACAAAGCTGTGTGGAGACCAAGCACATGATTAAAGGCCCTGAAGGAGCGTTAGACAGGACGTTCCATCTAATCCTGGCGCTGCTCTCATGCTGGTGAGAGTAGCGCCAGGAGTGGTTAGTGGAATTTTCTGGAGGCTGGAGCCCACGGAGCCGACAGAGAAGGGACCGAGGAGGGCATCAGATGTGCAGCAGGCATGGTAAACAACTTTAGGTTTCATTGTGCGTTAAGCGCCAGCTGCCCCTGTATGAAACATCTGTAATGTTCAAATATAAATAAACAAATACGAAAGCAGAGGAAATAGCCATGATAACAGCGGTGAAAACCAGAGAATGATGCATATTTAAGAAACAGAGACCAAAAAAGCCAATATATAGAGCTAAGGGCCATGCTTATGATCGTTTTTAGAGGTTGCAAACGGAAAGTTGGCCCATTTGCGACTGCTAAAAAGGGTTGTTGCAAGTCTCAACCCTATTTTGCAAGTTGGTAACCTGTTACTAACTTGCAAGATAGGGTTTGTGAGTCACTGTTAGGAAGGGGCGTGCCAAGTGCGTCTCTTCCTAATAGCAAGTCGCAGGGGGATGTACAATTCTTTTGCGGCCAGAATGTGGTCGCAAAACAATCGCAGTCTACTGCCTATTTCAAGTAGGTGGTAAGCCACTCACAAATGGGAAGGGTCCCCAGGATACCTTTTCCCGTTTGAGACCGGAAGTGAAAAAAGTTTTTTAAGAGCGGCAGTTGTCCCATGGACCAATGACTACTACTAAAAAATGAAAATGATATGTTTCATTTTTGTTTTTATAACACATCACATTTTCCAAAAGTTGATTTATTCAAAAAGCAATCATAGACTTGGGGGTCTGCTGTCCCAATCAAGCCACCATCCCTGTGTTATTGCCCATTCCTGAGGGGTCGCAAATTGCGACCTGCCGCATTAATATTGATGAGGCAGGTAAATTACGACCACATTGGAAAAGCAAAATGTGTCTGAGACATATTTATACATTTGCTTTTGCTTGTAGCAAATTGTGAGTCACTAAAATTCACAAAATGCGAGTCAAAAAAGGAAATGGTTGTGTTTGAAGGTTTCTTAAAAGTGAGGAGCGTTGGGAGTCTGAATCTCTGCTGGTAAGGAATCACAATGCCAAGGAGTAGCGCCTGAAAAGCTTGAAGGGAAACTTCAATAGACAAAAATCCTGGGACTATCAAGCTACATAACACCGCTTTAGTCACTTTTTATTTCGGATAACCCTGGAACTATCAGTGAGCTGGCAGTGACCTAGCATGCGTAATGTGGAACAGTGTGTTGGAAAACTTTTGCTCAATGCTGTTCCTGTTTTTTTCGGTTTCTGGCCAGTCACCGTTGTCCAGTCACCCTCCTGTTCTCATTTTTCTTTCTTGGTTTTATAAATCTATTTCTTGTTTTCCATTAACTATAAAAACAACAGCAAAGATAGAAACTAATCTCCATGGGCACACTTACACAATGAGACATCATTCACCATTAATAGCAGTAAGATTAATATTCATTATGACATTGTAGATTTTTCCTGCAAGGGCTAAATGTCAGAATATTGTGCACTAAATAGCATTGTACAAGAATATCGTGGCAGAAATATCGACAGCTAAAATACTGTGGAGGTAAGAATTACTATTCTCAACTCCAAATCTAGATTTCTTAAAGATATATATATATATATATATATATATATATATATATATATATATATATATATATATATATATATATATATATATATATATATATATATATATATATATATATATATGTGAAGTTAAGTATAGTAAACCTGCATTTAACTATGTAAAATCAATAAGTGGATATTTTTGTTGTCAATACTTTCTGATTTGAAATTCTTGTAGTACAATATTCAGAACACAATATTCCGGTACCATACCCTCCTCAATACAATCATGACTTCATAACAATACGTTTCATATTTTATGTTTCATCGGTGCAAATGGTGTAACTAATCAATGTGGTAGTTTGTCTGATGTGTAGTTTAGAGAGCTGGGGGTCACGTCCCATATTATAGGCCACCATCCATGACTGTTTTCCTTGCTTTTTGCACTCTGAGGTCACGTCTCGAAGTCAAATGCCATATTGTCAGAGCAACAGGTGAACTGAGTTCTTGACTAGAGTACTAGACTGAGGGAAAGGGTCTGAGTAGTAGTAAGTTTGTCTCCTTTTCTAATGGGGAACAGACCTAGGGCACATAGTTTAAGCGATGGAGGTACTGTCCCTCCTGACATGTCGGAGGAGGCTTTCACAAACTCATCCAGAAATTCCTCACCACGCATAGATCCACCTCATATGTAGAAAGGAGCTTGTATTATCCTCACATTGGGGCAGGCTTCATCTATTTTAGGACTAATCCTAGGCAATATCTGATGTGTTATATAAGTTGTATGCACACATTTATAATGAATGAGCCTGAACCTAGCATTTCCAAGTAGCACTTTGCATATTTTCAGAATGTGCTGCCATTGTGCATCTGTCGGTATCAAAATTACCCCTTAACACAGTCATCAGTTGCAACTGGTTATGCACACTTTGGATGGTTCAGTAATGGCCTTGCCTCCCTATCCTAGTGGATCAATAAAGTGTTTAACACATATACATCTGTGGCTTTATCACAGAATGTGCCCGGGGTGCAATGAGCATTTGTAACACAGATTGCGCCAATGCACATTATAGTCCCAACAGGGCATTCTCTCATGTGCACAGGCTCTGCTTCTTTGCAAATGAGGGTAAGCCATTTTGTCACTATGCCCATACCATATTATAGAGCAGGGTGCAGGGTCAGACAAGGACATACACTGACTGCTCAATGCATATCAAGTAGTGCAAGTAGGTGTGTCACTTGATGTGTCCATAGGAAGGGGGCACAGGGTTGCCAGACACCTCCTAGCATTTCCTTGCAGGTGGGTGCACCCACACACTGCACCTGTCTGCAGGTGGATACCTACCTCCTGTTCTGAAAGTCCTGTCAACTTACCTCTGCACCGAACAATGAACCAGTGCTTCCAAATAACGTGTTGGTTTTTCAATGTGGTGCTCTCGCTAGTGCTGGTGTGATATCATGCCTACCTGCCTGCTCCTCTCTTGCTGGATCTCAGACGTATGCCAGAAGACTTCCACCATCCACAACGATCGTCATGCTCCCCATCTGGTGTTGTCTCCAGTTCAAGTTAACGTAAAAACCCATATCCAGTCCAGGTAATTGTGCCAGCAGCATATCTCCAATCTGCAAGTGTCACTCGTTGTTCTCTTCGGTGATATCCAGTGATCCAACCTACTAGGTTTAGTATACCCAGTCCTGTGCACATGCCGAACTGCAGCAGGTTCCCAGCCATACAGCTTCCGTCAAGCCATGGCATACTGCAACCATTTCAAGGACACTGCCGGGTGTCTGCATTCTCACTTGCAGCGCTGTAGCGATGCCATGTGGTTGTTGGCGATGCCAGTGATATCAGAGATGCCAGGACCACTTGAACGGTAGCTGAGAGGTGTGTGACTGAGACTCATGCAGCGGAGAAAGCCATCCACCAGAGGTGGCCCTGTGGAAGCCCTGTGATGGTTGTGCAGTCTGCAGCCTTTCATTCTCATGATTCCTGGTCTTGAGATGGACCAGAGGGACCTTTTGTGATATAAACCGTTTTTTGTCCATCCAACTAGTGTTAATTCTTTTATATTGCGGTGGATTAGTCCTTTAATATAGTGGTATCCAATTTTGGGCATAGACTGTCTGGGGAGAAGAAGAGGCAGAAAGAAGGAAGTGGCATGTTCTCATTGTGAGGAAAGAGGTATAATAAATGGTGTTGTTGTGCGGCGTCAGCGTGTAATAAACTTACAAACGTATCATGTTTTGTAAGCTTCATTTGAAAAATCTTACCTCAGACCTGGGTAGACGTTGTTTAGAGCAGTCAAGCTTTATCAGAAGGAACAAGAGTAAAACGTTTAGAAGTACCAAAACAGTTGAATAAGAAGACACCGCAACACAATGAAAATCCAACATCAATTTTTTAAAATAGGTTGTATTTTTTTTTTTAAATAGACATTTCAAGATCAAAAATACACCCACCAGAAGGTTCTGGAGATATGAATTTTTGAAGAAAAAATACAACAAAATCGTAGATTTTCACTTAGCCCAATAAATCAGTGTAATCTACCATGACTCATGGTTTAAGGTCAGCCACAACAAGTAACTTCAAAATGTCTATATAGGCACTCTTCTGGTGACCAACTCCGGCAGGCAACAAGCCACAGGGACCAATAAGGTTGAGTAGAACAGTTATCTCACAGTCAAAGCAGCTTCCAGTCCAGTTCCAGGTTTTATGGGCAAACCACCACAGACTTCAATGGAGAAGTAATGAGGCAAGGGACAGAGGATGCTGAAGATACTGAGGGTGTCGAGCCAGAGGTGAGGGTCTTCCTGAGGTCACCCTCACACTATTAACATGGTGGGGAGACTTTGGCCTCAGGAGTCAATGTCCCTTGAAGCCCAGGTGAAGTCCAGCCAAAAAACAGTAGCCACTTGTCCACTGGTCTCCACTTTCAGTGAACGCCAATGGTTCCCTTTAACTGGCAGTAACGTCCTTGCTCGGCGAACAAACTGCACTTCAATGACTCTCCTGGGTCCAGCAGACTCAAGTGCAACCCATGAGAACGTGGATACAGACGGATGCATCTCTTTCAGTTATTAAGTAACACGTGTACTCAGAGGAACCTCGAGACATCAGTAGAAGCGTGTTAAAGTGAAGGAACGCCTCAGAAGAGGAAGGGACATCTCGGGAATTGTGGTCCCTATAGGTGTTAACCATGAACTAATGCCTACAAGGGCGGCAGCAGGCTGCGGATGTTCCATCGACTTGTAAAGGACTATCAGCTAGATTCATCAACGAAAAATGGGCTCGCAAAGGGCCAGATTCTGAGAATCTGGCCCTTTGCCAGTGCAATTTTTGCATTTGGGGTTCATCATCCCAAATGCAAAATTCCCTATTAAAGAATTCGCACATTTGCGAGGAATTGCATTTAAGGAATCTCTATTTGAGATTCCTTAAATGCAATTCATGAACTATTTTAAAATTGCGAATTCGCAATTTTGGGCCGCTATTTACCGCGAGGTCAAACCTCGTGGTAAATAGCGAAAACTTAGAAAAATGCATTTAAATGCATTTTTCTAAGTTGCATGTTACACACACACATGTCCTTTGAACATGTGTGTGGGCAACACCAATGTAGATTACATTTCAGGGGTGCTACAGGGTGTCCTTTGGACACCCCTGGCACCCTTGAAATCGCATCCTTATTTGCGATTAGCAAATTGCTAATCGCAAATAAGGAATAACTCCCCATTCATTCCTATGGGCCTAGGCCCATAGGGACGAATGGGGAGTTATTCCTTATTTACGATTAGCAATTTGCTAATCGCAAATAAGGAAGCTGAAGGAATCGCAATTTATTTAGCGATTCCTACATGAATCCCGTTTTGCAAGTCCTTAATAGCGATTCCTTAATAATCGCTATTAAGGACTCGCAAAACGGGACGATGATGAATCTGGCTGTTAACCCTTGGCCATAGATTTTGATGAACTCATCTGTTTTCATATGAATAATACATTTATGTTCTTCTAACCCTGTCCTGAGGATGCCTAGGAAGATATTAGGCTGAAACGTGGTGACGTCGACGACACTTTTAAGGGGGAGTCAATGGAGATATAGTGTACTTCTAAATCATAGAGTGTCACACTGTAAACAATAGAAGTAGTGGCCTGACTTTTAAGTGTATGTTTACGACTACCTCTGCGTGGTCTGTCCAGATGTGTATGGAAGCCACCATCAAAATTGTATTTTTCTTTAGGGTTACTTTGTGTTTGTAAAATTTATGTCTTTGTACAGAATGTGATTATATGTGAATTTTTGTAATTCATTGATTAAGTGTTATTGGCTACGAGAAGACACTTCTGTATGATATATTCATTGTGAACTAAAAAACACAGGGAAGGTAAATTAAAAATACCTTCACCAAAATGTGTATATTATTCATTCCTTCATGCCGACTGTTGTTTACTCCTATCCTTGATAGTTGGAGCATGGTCACCAAGGCCTCACATCGGCAGTCAGCAGGGTCAGGCATTCTTGGCTACCAACTGACCAAGACAGCTTCATCAGCTTTTGTGAACCTGTGGCTATATTGGGACGTTTTCCAGCTGACTCTTGGAGTCGCCTTCTCTATCTGCAGCCCTGGGATGAATTTTCCTCAAGCGGGACACAAGAGGCACAGTCCTTTCTTTGCTACCCCAAGGTGCAGGTTCAGGTGCAGGTGCAGGTGGAGTCCAGTCTTTGGTGCAGCCTCTCTTTTCAAGGCACATCATGGGAAGTTATTCGTTGGTCCTCTCCTCAGCACAGATGTGGACTGATATATGCTAGCCAACGGACTAATATGTCCCCTTCCACTTAGTGGTGTCTTCCTGTGAAGTGTGGCATCTAGCTAGCCAAGAATGCACCATTCTAACCACTCCCAACATGGCAGAACCCTTCTCTTAATGTGTTGGGCTACCTAACCCATCTCAGAGGTGTGGCTACTTGTGAGCTACACGTCCACAGAAAAAAGACTGCTTGCAAAAGGCTTCTCCCTTCCTGTCCACGATGCCAGCCTGTCTGCTAAAACAAAACAGAAGCCCCTATTGTGCGAGACTATCATTTGCCTTTTAAATGGCTCAAATCCTGTTTGTAGTCATAAACGGTCACTGGAAAACTTTGGGCAAAAACGTGGCAGCTTGTTAAATTTGCCATTTGTGCAAAGGATACATTAAATTCGACTTGAGAATCAAGTCAGCTTTAATGCAGTGATTCTGTTGATAGTTTGAAGTATCATATCTAGTAGTACCATTCAGAAGCCAGCGCTACTGAGTGTTCGGCGTATAGCTCTGTACTCGCCAATGAGGCTACTAGCCTTTCCACAGTAAAAATGGCAATGCTGGGTTTCTACTGCTTTTACCTGTATGGTTATTCAAACATAAGTCTATATTTTTAATACAATGCATGCTGCCTTTATGGCTCAGTAGGCCTGCCTTAGGGGTAACTTAGAAATATTAAAAAGGAAGGTTTGGGCATTGCCATTACTTTAGCCCCTTCGATGTGTGTGACAAGGTCAACTCATAATGGGCATTACCTGCGCTGTGCGTGTGACGAGTTGACCTTGTCACGTAACGCAGGATTTTTGAAATCTCAGCACTCAGCGGGAAAACCGCTAGCGCGCACGCGGTTAAATGGCAACGTTGAGGTACCAGTGTAAATCCGCTCTAACAGGCAGCAATGTTGAGCTGGGAGTCATGTGCTACAGTTCACAAGAGACACTTTAACTTCCAGGCCCTGGGTACCCCTGGTACCATATACTAGGGACTTATCCAAGTTAACTTATGCTCATTGTGGGTGAGCCAATTAGACATATTTCCTTTTGAGGGTCAGGGCACCGGCACTGAGGCCTGTTTGGCAGGATTCATTGTACCTTCAGAGTCAAAAAGCCAGCAGCATCAGTCCAAAATCTGGGGATGATCACACAAAAAAGAGCCATTTCCTTGCACTCATTCAGTGAAAGAATGGACAAGTTAGTGTGCAAGTGAGCGCCAACGAGAAGCAGCAAATGTGAATGAGGGCTGTTTCTCCAAAGAAAGGGAAGATCGTACAGAGCTGGGGCTGTGGGCATGCCTGGTGTTCGCGTGGCATCACAGCAGATTGCATCCATTGTGTTTTCTTCAACTTTTTTGCCTGAACCAGTCTTTGTCCCATCAACATTTTTCTGCTGCATCTCTCTCTCACCTTAAAGCACGACTTATGAGTACATTAAAAACATGCAAAGATATAGTTAGACAAGTCCCAAACTGCCCAGAGAAATCCCAGCAATCTTCCTTAATATTTGTGAAGTTCTTGAAGCATTGGGAAGTCTGATGTTCAATATTACTTACCAATAGACACACATGCAATATATTGGCAAGAGGCGACAGTGAGACTCACTGTCGCTCTGTGTCAAGTGGTGCCCGACTGCAAAAGGGATGACAAAAAAACACCCCAATTCTAAGCCTTGCATTGGTAAGCTCCTGTGGTGATACTTTTAGATCCAAGCTAACCATTCACAAAAGCCCTCTTAATTTTGTGACAGAAAAGGTGCATGGAAAAGTGGATAGTCCACAAAGCAAGAGAGGGGCAGCAGGGGAGAAAAATATTATGAAGATGACAAATGGAGCAGGGATCTGGAGTTACCAAGCCTTGCTTGGCCATGGAGAGAATATGGATGAAGGACAGGGGTGTTTGCAATGAGTTACAGGTGGAGCATTTATTCAAGGAACAAGATGTATGCAGTGAATTACGTTATAAACGGGATAGGGCACATGTATAATTGAAGTGGAATAACATTTTACTGAAGGGGTAACTGTGGTTGTGATGGGGTGTATGGAAGTTAGGAATAAAGGTGGTTGGGGCAGGGAGGCCTTTTCTGGGGTGCCGGACTGTATCCTCAAGCGGTGCACTAGTATTGTATAGTTAGCTTGGGTTGTTTAGGACAGGAAAGGTGAAGGACGTTTGGTCTGGTCCTAGTGCAGTGTGTGTGCCCTGGGACAAGGCTTTGGAACAAAGGGTTTACCTAACTCAAATGGAGGCAGGAGAAAGTCTGGAAGAGTTGTGGCGCAGCGGCCAGGGTGCCTGACTCCAGACCACAGGGTTCACGGTTTCATCCTCTGACAGCAGGTTACTCCAGCACCATGTGACTCTGGGCAGTAGCTTGCTTAATCTTCCTGATGCGGTACAAAAGGGGGTGGTGATGGATGGAGCATCTGAACCAATCAAACACTCACACCCAGTCAAAAGATCTGGGTTTAATCCATCACCATTCTTTAGCCCACTCTGCCACCCCAGTTCAGACATGGCTATATGCAAATCAGTCTGACCCTGTGCCTCATGGGAACAGTTCAGCCCGAACTGCCAAGCCATGTCTTCCCTGGACCGGAAACAAGCTTCCGAGGACCGGTTTCTGGCATCTTCCTGACGGCCCCCAGTGCTGGGACATCTCCGTTGGAGGTAGCTGTGTGCTTTACAAATGCTGGCATTTACATTTTTTTTATTGGTAGGCCCCAATTAGGTGGACTCTTTCGGTAGAAGAGGTGCTTGGAGCGCATGAGGCGCTTGGGCGGTTGAAATATGACTGGGGCTACAATTTTTCAAGCATTAGCCCATCACTTAAAGTGGTTTGTAAAGTGATGGGCAGGCACACCATAGTCAGTGAGCTTAAACTGTTACCGTAAAGGGGCCATCCGGTGAATGATGACAGAACACACCTCAAAACCCAACCAGACGTCACCAGACAAAGCAACATTCTGGAATGCCTATTGCCGATGATTGGTAGTGACACAGGCCCGATAAAAAGATCTATTTCTCTGCGCTGTACTGATTGGCTCCTTTAATGTGGCCTTAGATGTCACTGAATGCACGCCTTGCCCCCTGCCTTATTACATTCATACTGTATGATGATGATGATGTATGCTGTGTTCCACTCCCATGTGACACAGTACCCGGCACAGATGTCAGCCACATACATCACTGCAGTTTGCAATAATCTGAAGAAAAAAAAACAGAAACGAAAAAGGGCCAGTGAACTGCTGGTTTCGGTTCTTTTTAAAAATCAGACGCGCATCGGATGCGCCCATCACATGTATTAGCAGGTTACGGTTCACATCTATTTTAAAGCTCCTATTTTTGGTTGCGCCTTCCTGTTTTTTTATCTGCCTGTCATATATATTTGAACCTTTGCACTGCGAGGACCGTGGAAACTGTGACAGAGAAGATCACTTCCTGTGTCACCAGCCGCCGCTGCGGTCACCACCAAACCACAACACTTGCTGTCGCTGCCAGTGACGCGGCATCTGGAACAAGTCTGTCATGGAAATGGCTTTTTCTGTCAAGAGGCGAAATTGAAAAACAACGTTTCCAAAATACATTGACAGCGCTGAGTTTTCCAGCCCGTCTCTTGGGTTTTGCAATTCACGACGTTACAGCTTTTTCTGTGGCTTGGATGTACACTTTTACTGTCCATATATGGAAGCCAGAGGGTTCTGCATTCTCTTTCGCCACACGATTTTCAGCCGTGTGGCATCGTCCATTTCCTCTTTGTTATCACAAGAAAATAAACATTAAATCAGTAGAAAAGTAATGCTTACAGAGGTTAATATTACAAAGTCAACGTTGGCATCTCCACACTTGCAGAATAATATGTGTATAGATATGTATGTATGTATGTATGTATGTATAGGCATTTATATAACGCACTACTTACCCGGAGGGTCCCAAAGCGCTTCGACCGCTGCGAAACCCTTCCTGGCTTCCCTGAGAGATGGTCCCTTAATGGGTATCTCCAGGGTGAGACCAGGCATCCCCGGCGGTCTGGTGGGGCCGTTAGTGAAGATGAGGCAAGCTAATGCCCAGAGTTGCCGAGTGTGAACGCTGATCAGAGTGGGCACCGAGGCGAGAGAATTATCGAGTCTGCTGACCCTGGTCCAGAAACCTGCCGCTCCGGGAATCGAACCCTGGTCCCGGGCCGTCCTCTGCTCTCGGGTCTGCCGCCTGGTAAGTGAGCGGGTTAAGGCACTTAAACAGCACTTTACCAAGAATGGTATCTAGGCACTAGTGACCAGATGTGTATGGTTCGGGTCTATGCACATTGCTAAAAGGACATTCATAAAGGAATCGCATGCCTCAATGCTAATGAGCTACGATTCTCCCTGAGAGCCAAGTGGAAGGCTGCAGGTGTAGATATGGAGGCCTCCGAGGGACAAAAGACCTGCACCCATACATCTGCATTCATAAAATGCTGTCATTGCAGCCCAGTCTCCAAAAAGCGATGGGGAATGCAATAAAAAAAAGTGGCACTAGGAGAAAGGACATTGGAAAGCGACTATATCGGTCCCAAGGACTTCTGTCTGGTTCCCTGGAAGCTCGCAGCTTGCAGTTGTCCTTCACAGACTTTGCAAATTGGACACCATCCCATTATGTGGGCACAATGTTATCAGTGGTTTGTATCTATCCGCATTATTTTACACAATTGAGAGTCACGAGGAAGGGGAGACACTCCTTTTAAGCCATCCTTTCCTTTCAATTTGCAAACATTTGCAGTGTGGTCAATGCAAATTGAAAACCCACTTTTGGCTTCATTGTTTCTTCTAGTATATTGTGATTGTGGTTTTTGAACTTTATTTTTTTGGGGGGTGGAGTTATATATATATATATATAGCGAAAACTTGACCTGAAGGTATCAGAGCTCTTTACATGAGCACCAGTTGCATTACAGACGGACACATTCAGTTTTTTTCTTTTGCTAGACACCGGAAGATTAAGTGATTTGCCCAGAATCACAGGATGTTGAGAGTCCCTGCCGAGACTCGAACCCGGTTCCCTAGCTGCGAGGTTGACCGCTCTAGCCGTTAGGCCACATCCTCTCCCTTGCAGAGCCAAACATTTAACACACAATAGTCTTTGCAAGTGCATCTCGCCCATGGGTGGCCACCAAAAAATCTAAGGAACCTAAGAGGTTGGAATGAGCTGTGGCTTCCAAAGAGGTCAGAAAGAGCGAAGCTAAGGGACCGGGTGCATTTTCAGTGGAATGCATTCCAAATTCAGTACTGCAAAACCATTACTATCAACCCTTTGACAACTGTCATGAAGGAGTGGATGGCCTGTCACACGAGAGCAGGGCATATAGCCTATGCCACAAGTAAACAGTGAAGGGACATTTAACCCCTTCCATGCTGATGACGGAATCGCTCCGTCATCAGCTACAGTTGAGCTGTGCTGATGACGGAGCGGTTCCGTCATGGCCCGGCCGCCGCGCCTGCGCGGCGCTGATTTCGCGCCTGCGCGGGCGTTCTAAAGAGCGGGGCGGGTCATGACGGAACCGCTCCGTCACCAGCACAGCTCAACTGTAGCTGGTGACGGAGCGGTTCTGTCACCAGCATGCGGCGGCCGCGCGGCCGCCCCGCCCCTTTAGCGCTGCGGCGGAATAGCCGCCGCAGCGAAGGGGTTAATCGAGGTAATCTGTTTATAGTTGGCAAATCATTCACAATTGTCTATATAATGTCTCATGTTTCTGCCTGAAGCTGCCCTGTTCTGGGTGTTTGGGCTGGTCCAATTGGAACAGGGCTACGGCATTGATTTAGGGTTTGGCAGGGAGCCCACTATCCTTTAGGGACATGGAGGATATTACATCCACCACTCGGATGGACTACTGCCTGCCACATTTAGAGATTACTACTGGACCAGCAGCGATCTCTGTACCTTCAGAAAAACCGCAATGATGATGGTTCTTCTGAAGGTACAAAGATTACCGAAGGTACCACATGTTTTGGTTTTGGCGATCCACAAGACTTTTCATTTTTCAAAACAAATAACTAATTACCCTCATGCCCAAGGAGTTTTCCCCCTGGGTGTGGGGTGCTTATTCACATTTTGTTGTTCATCATCTCCAGGCTTTCCCTAGTGGTGGCAGACAGTAAGAAAGGGTGGCAGTGTGATGCCTCTACTTGGACAGTCAGCCCTCCACCAGGCAGTTAGAGTAAGCTTCCCATCAACAGAGTCCCTGGGGCACTGCTGATAGACAGCTGACTCTTTTTAGGGCAGGCTGAGCAAGAGTTTGTTGGCCATTTGTGACAGATTACCCTGTCCGCCAAAATCTACTTTGGGCCCTAAGTCTGTTCACATATGGCTGGTCTCTGTCTGGAGTAGCTCTGTGAGCAAGAAAATAGGAACTGAAAAGCAACTGCAGTTAACTTCCAGTGGCTTAAATTATCCAAGCACTCTCTCCTTCACGTTTTTGCTTTTCTTCTTCCGTAAAGTCAGACTGGGGTTCTCCTTTCTCCCTCGACTATGGTTTGTGTGCAATTTGTGTGATAGCCTCACACCTGCTGATGTTGTTGCATTCATTGATTCTTCTCTACATGAAGCTAGAATGCTAGATAGTCATCGTACTCACACCTCCTTAACTTTGTTTATGTTTCTTCCTAGAGTATGACCAGCTTTACCCATCGACTTTCTTAACTCTGTGGCCCCAACCACTCAGATGGTGCAGTAGAATCTGTTACCACTGCAGGAATACCACACAGTAAGTAAGATCAACATTTTTTAGGAGGCCCTGTTGAAGGCAGCTTTGCTGAGCAGTAATCCTGATTCGTTTTCTTGAGTAGAACATCAAGCTAGCTTTACAAGAATATCTCACCAATTAGCAAAAAGGCAGCAATGGACTAATATAAAATGTAGGTTTTAAGGGCAGCTGCCCGTCATAATCAATAATCATAGCATATTTAATGTTACTCTTTTCTGTGTATTAAGCAGACTGTAAAGGATTTAAAATCTTGACCCCAAATAGGTATTACTTAAGGATCTTTGCTTGTAGGGTGATCTATGGATGATTTCAACCCAAGGTGCCTATGCTAGCATTGAGTCTGGCCCCTATAAATCCCAGACACAGAGAACATATCTGCTGGAGATGGTAACCTTCTTACCAGTGACATTCCCTTTCAGCTGCAAGAAATACCAACAGAGTATTAGGCGATGAGTATGCTGCAGCATTTCGGATCCACTTAAGATTGAGGGTTAATTATAATACGTGGTTGGTGGAACTCACAGACTTTCACTCTCCGGAATTCCTCAGAGTTACCTAAAAACTCAGTGAGATTCCACGGAGATCTGTTAGGGGTGGAATTTTGGCACGTCATGCTGATTTTTAGCACCAAGAGCTTGTTCCACTCTGTAAGATCAGCATGAATGGTACCACGCACCGGGCCAGAGGGCACTGCTTCTTTCTCTACTTGAGCGGCAGCTTTTTCAGCGCGAGCGGTAGCAACCTGTTGTGACCCCCTGCATTGAGAAACCTTGCCGGAAGGAATTCTAGTGCTTGAAAATCACGCTAGGGGATGCAAATTTTGGCTTGTGCTCGCCAGCTTAATGTTGGCGAGCTGCGAGCACGGAAAATCTCAGCCACATGGTGTTTGGCGGAGTTTTGCCGGAACTCCACGCTCCACGTGGAGCACATAGAGGGCAACACTCTGTGAACTCCGCTGGCGAAATTTAATGCTCACACCTACTTATAATTTAGCGCCACTTTGTGTATCAGCTGTTCATAGGCTCTGTTCTGCACACCCTTCAAGAAGGAGTTAAATAAAGTACAGTAGATCCTGTAGCAGAGTAAACCTCACCACCTTGAAACTTCTTTAAGAGTATAAGTCAGGGAAGTAGAGTACATCACAGCTGGGATCAGGGCCCAGAGGCAGGATGCTGTGTAGCTCCCCCATTTGACTGCCAACCTATCATCAACAGCCATCAGGTAACTGACGATTATGCCCCTCACCAATCCGGCTCCTGCAACCTTTGATGCTGCAACCCGGAGCGTCACTAGCAATATCGAGAATTGGTCTCCCCATCTCTCAGGAAGTGATTCCATGGCATTAGATGATGCGGTGGGGGTTTGGGTGAGGGAGAATCGGTGAAATGCGCACCAGAGCTACACCAGGACAATTCGGTCTCACAGATCATAAGCGCTGTGGAATGGAGCAGCCACCATCTCAGAGACGATGCAGTGCAGCAACCAAGCGACTGACAGTAGGAGACAGACGGCAACCCAGGCTTGGCGGGCCTAGATACATTGTCACACTTCCTCTGTTACACGTGCAGGTTACATTGTTACCTAACATACACATTTGTCCCTTCCAGGGTGCTCATGTCAGTAACTAAACTAGAGGAGCTGGGGAACTTGCTGGGCATTTGGTGAGTTCAGTGTTTGTTTATTAGCGTTATCAGTGTTTACATCAAGAATGAGACTGGCAACAGTATTTTATAATTGGCCACTTACATTAGATTATATGTCTGCCTGCTTCCCTTGCCCCGCCTAACTGTCTATTCTTTTTATTGTTTTGCGGTGTCTATGCCCCACAGCTCTAAATGGGTGCATAATTAATGACCATCTATAGTTAATCTCTTCATTTTGTGCCAAGAGCTATTCTGTGCCCTCTGCGCCTGCTATAGCCCAAGTTTGCTGTGGGTAGCAAAGGTAGCAGAGCCAGGGAGCTGTAACAATGGTGGCCAAAACAAAGGCAGCTATGGAGAATCGACCTTTGGTAAAAGGGCCTAATTGATCGAATTTAGTTCTAGTGAGGCAAACATTATCAAAGGAAGTGGCACAGGTAATACAGAACATTTCAATACATTCCTTGGTAGACTTATAAATAGCCACCTAGGTTGTCCAGGTGTTCATGAGCCTGCTAGGAACATGTCTCAACAAGTCACTCCCTATCATAGACCATATCCAAGTCACAAATGCAGTTCTTCCAAGGGGGGCCTTATTTAGACATCTTGGGACCTCAAGGGGAAAAGGAGGATAGTCAGCTCAAGGACAGATCAATTGATCTGCCATAAATGATCGTTACTGCAAGACCCCAAGGTGAACCATAAGCAGTGTTCTATATAGTATTATCCCACCCATCTATTGAACAGAAAGTGCAGTATTTAGGACAACCCGTAAAATAAGCCAGAATATGCCAAATACATGTTTCAAATGGCAGGTGACAATAACATTAATAGGGTATAAATCCCATGTTCCAATGGAGTGACTCAGCTGACGAGGGGAAGATTAACTAGCTACAAGAAGGCTGAGATCAACAATCACCTATACCCAAGCCACATGTCCTTATGTGCAAATAAGCTTGGAATGGGAAACTGGAGAATCTGACAGCTCTCATGCTTCCTATGCATCTATCTACTCTACAAAACAAATATTTTAAAGTATTCTAAATGACTCAAAAGGGCATTAAAAAAATCCAAGTGGAACAGGTTCCACAAATTGAAGACTTAACAAAAAAAGTGAATGCCCTTGACGAGTGACTGGTCAGTTTTATAAAAAAGCAGCAAGACATGAATGCTTAGATTTTCCAGCTTGAGGCGCAAGCAAATTTCAATAGCAGTCGACACAATCAGCATCTGAAAACATTGTCCAGACCAGCATAGGTGCTTCGATTTACGAATGACATAGTTCCCTGAAGTATCCAAAATCACAGGGGCGGCTCCTCCACTAAGGTGAAGGAGCGTCGCCCCACTGCTCTCAGAGCAGTGGTAAAGGGAAAAATAAAACAATAACAACATTACTTTTTCATTTTTTGTTGCTGGGTTAGGGCGGGGCTGGTGGCACGGAGGAGGCGTGGTTCAGCACTTAAGTGTGCATGACAGTTTGGCCGGCTGCCTTGGGCCGGCCAAAACGTCATGCACACTTTGCATGTTCTCCACCGGGCTGTAATACACAGCCTGGGTGGAGAACATGCACAGCCTCCCTGTCCCGGTCTGGTCTGAGCGCCGAACCAAGGTGCCCAGATTATTATGCGTTGTGATTGACTTAAGGGGAGCCTGCGTGCTTCCTGCTTCTTCCGGACTCGGGTCAGGAAGAAAAGCGGAGAGACAACAAGGAGAGATGGTGAAGTATTTTTTTTAAAAAAGTCAAACCTCTCCTGCCCCCTTCATCCCGCCCAACCACCCCCATTCCCTACCAGCGCCCACAACAAAATCGGATAATCTGACATGATCAAACGGGTTGCCGAACTATTGATGGACATCATGGGTGACAAATGAAAAGATCCTAGTGTAACCTCATGCTTGTCAATTGCCAGGGCTCATTGAATTCCCAAAACCACACCCAAAACCAGCACCAAACCTAGGACAATCATTGCATACTTTCAGGATTTCACTGTGGAAGAGCTAATACATTTTATTGCTCAACAAAGGAGATGTATGGTCTCTGGATTCAATATGGGAGATAGTGAAGAGACTGTGTGACCTCAGGGGCGTGATCCCGGAACTTATGGTTATGTTCCTTCCCTTACTGATCAAGGGATCCACACTCAGAATCAATTGAGCAGGGGACATTTCAAGACTTTTCAGATCCAAGTGAAGTTCAACAGTTTAACTCTTTTCTCCATATCGCTGCTGCAGGACCAACATTATGATGGATATCTACATAATTTCATTTGTTTACTACATTTTTGTAACTAGCTGCACGTAGCACAATTTAAGGGATTCACAAATAGGTGGATGAAGGTGGAGGGTTGACCCCATGTTTTCCCACTGTATACCTTTGCATTCAATAGAAATAAGTATGGGAGGGCAATCAATTGACCAGACGGCCCCTTGAGAACAAGGGTGAGGAGGTGAGCGAAATCAGGGGAGACTCCCGTCTAGGGAGCAACCGCTCTTGAGTATGTTGGGTGAGGGTGGGAAGATGAAAATGCTTCAAATCAGGCAGTCTCATAACAATTGGGATCAAGAACAGAACATCAAGGAAATATAGACCTGTACATATGGGTGTACTATGCATTAGGAAAGTCACCTTAAATGTTAGGGGCTAAACTCCAAGAGGAAACAAAAACAAGTAACCACTAATTGAGCAGGCTAAACCCAGACATTGCCTGTCTCCAAGAAACCCAACTACCTAAAACATATAAGCTTCTATATAAAGGAGTTGAGGCCAAACTTACTTATCATAATGCCATTAATGCATCTATCTGTCAAGAATTCCCGCCGGGAAGGAGCAATCCAGCACCTGGAAGATACGGACTACAAATCCCAGGATGCTTAGCGAGTAGATGTTATGTAAACAAGAGACCCGTTACATAATTCCAGTAAACACGCCCTATAAAAGGAGGAACCCAAAGGAAGAACACTGTCGGATATTGTGTTTACACCGACGTACCTGCTTCGTGAAGAGCAGCGTTCCGAAGAGGTAATCCCGTCAGGCAAGAACAGAGGTAGGTCGAGTCGTTTCTCCCTGGGCCGTGTCTTGCCAAGTTTACCCTGTTTCTGACCCGGAAGCTCTACCGGACTACCATTGAGCGTTGCCCGGACTCGGCTGAGTCTAGGTGTCTTGGTCCGTGTGCTGGTCGGAGCCGTCGCTCCCAGCCCAACCCGTAATACAGGACAACCAACTTTAACGCACACCAGGAGGTGTTTTCCGCGTTACAGTATAGGAAGTCCACAGGATCGATCGAGCGGCTGCTCTCGATCCCGGTGCAATACGAGGAAGAGGTCGAGCGGCTGCTCCCTTCAGGTAGAGACCCCGGCTGGGTGTTTCCCTGTCTCCTCTGAACTCCATCACTCTGCGTACCCCTCACAGCATACCGATTGGCATTTTCGGCCATTGCTTATCTGCCCTCTGTTGGCATACGCCGGGACCGGTGTAATTGCAGAGGACGGTTAGGACCAGCCGTGCTGTGGGTTGGTAACGTGGATAGACTGGAGGATTCCAGTAACTATAACTTTCGTTTCCTTATTGTATCATTTTTGCCGTTATTAAAATAACTAAAACGTACACAAGTGGGGGGCGTGGCTTCGCGGGCGAAGATGGCGGTCGCAGCTTTGTAGAGCTCCCGTCGGCCCGGACCTAATCCGTTCATTTATCCTGGCCCCCTGTTAGACTCCAACCAGCCCAAGCACTGCAGGAACATAGCATGCACCAATCCCCTTCTCCGACCCCTTGGACCCCCACAGGTAGAACACTATGTGGGCACCAATGGACCCGAAAAGAGGGTGGCAAAGTTGAGGAGACACCAAGTCTTCCACCCTTGGCGACGAAAAAGATACAGCTCACTTCTTTCTTTACGCTTCTGCACCACTGTATTAGGGAGACAAAACAATCCCTTTATGTATCACTGTCGATATTAACACCACCCACCCTCCATGATCATGCCTTACAACACATTCAACAACCCCTCTTACCGCTATCTTGTGCAGGTTTGGCTTCGTAAAGATACAGAGTTCCACGTTATGTAAGTAGCACTCCTGTGTCTGCAATGGTGTATTGTAAAATGCAGTAGGTGGGGGGGGCCTTCGCCGCAAGTTCAAAAAGTATATTTTAATAAACGAGGGGAAAAAGGTCTTACGCTGATGAAAAACCGCCGCCTAAAAAAAACCCTTCGCTTAGTCTCCAAAGGATAATAATAATAGAGGACGATCATCCGATGATCCTCAAAACAAACCCAGCTCAGCCTTCGCGGAGTGACCCGAAACGTCACTTCCGCTCTAAACGAGGCCGACAGCAGTCCCAGCCAAAGACGCGCTGGAACCACCGAAGCTTCGTTAAACTTGCGCGTTGCTTCGTTCTCCAAAACGGGAAGAACAGCATCTTGGTGCAACGCGAGTGTGACCGGGGGCCCCCGGACACACCAACAAAACAGAAGGCTAGGGAAATAAAAAGAATGAAAATGGGGGGGAGGGAACCCCAGGACCCCAACAACCTCACTAACTAGACAGGGGACAAAAAAGGGGAAATAAGGAAAAACAGCAACGTTCTCACGAGCCCGTGAGAAAGGCAAAGAAAAGGGGCTTCAAATCAGCAGGGCAAATCTCAATCCAGTAACAAAATCGGCAGCCAACAACCAGGGGAGGAATCCAAACACTGGCAATATCAAGCATTGAGCTAAAGGTAGGACCACCTTTTATCCTACTTCCTCATCATGTGATGTCAAGGCATGATCATAGAAAAGGGACCAACCCGATTCCTAACACCCCCGAGCCCGCTATTGTTACCCAGTGACTGGCGCTGATTTGGTGAAGTCCCCTGCCTGCTCCGGTGTGTTTATCCTGCGTTTTTCTCTCTCCAGTGCTCGAGAAGAGGCGGCGGCGACGTGCGGCCTAGTGACCGGCTGGGGACCGGGGTCCTCGAGTTTCGAGACGCCCGGTGGCGGTTGCAGGCTCGCGGGCAGTGGTGGCCTCCGCTGCGCCGCTCTTGGCTCCGCTCTACTGCTTCAACTGCCCATGGATCACGGCGGTGCCAGACATCTCTGCGCCTGGGGCGGACACTTCTCTTTCCTGTAATCGAGTAGAGGCGACGGCGACGTGCGGCCTGGTGACCGGCTGGAGACCGGGGTCCCCGAGTTTCGAGACGCCCAGTGGCGGTTACGGGCCTGCGGGTGGTGGCGGCATCCACTGCGCCGCTTCTGACCCGGCCCTGCTGCCACGGTTGCCCACGGATCACAGCGACGCCACTCTTTCCAGCGCCTTGGGCGGACACTCGTGGCGACGAACGTGGTGACGGCCTGCCCCGCCTTGGTGAAGCCGGGACCTCGAGTTTCGCGATCTCGGGCCTGTGCCGGCCTGCCCACTTCCTTCTTGGGGACTCCCATATCAGTACTCCGTCCAGGAGCCTTGTCGGGAGTGGTGCCTGCCCTGCCCAGTGTGCGGTCCCGGCGAACCTGCGACTGGCCATGACCAGGGCCGGAGGAAGCGGCCCGCCTAAACATGGCCCTATTGACAAATTCACGGGGCCTAGTGGTGGCTCCGGGGCGGCAGGTGGCAGCGGTGGCCCTGGGCCGGACAATGCAGCGATCCTGGCGGCCATCACCCAATCCCGGGACATGCTTGACGCCAAAATTGGGGCGGTAGGAGCGGATGTCACACTGCTGCGCCAGGACCTCCGGAATGCGGTGGGACGGATCACCGAGGCCGAATCCCAGATTACCGTGACCGAATCGGACATTGGCGCCCTGAAGAAGAGGTTGGCGGAGGTGGAGGGAGTCCAAAAGACGTTGGCGGCCCGCGTGGAGGACGCCGAAGGGCGCGCACGGAGGAACAACCTCCGCTTCATTGGCTTTCCGGAGCGGTGCGAGAAGGACGACATGGAGAGGTTCTTGACCCAGTGGCTAGAGAGCTGGCTCCCCGAAGGGGCACTGTCCACGTGCTTTGTAATCGAGAGGGCGCACAGGGCCCTGACCCAGCGGCCGCCGGAGGGTGAACGTCCCAGGCCAGTCATCGCCCGGCTGTTGAACTATCATGACCGCGACGTTATCCTGCGGGAGGCGAGGAACAAAGGCTCGCTCACCTTTGAGAATCATACTATCATGATCTTCCCTGACTACACGAAAATGGTGCAGCAGCAAAGACAATCCTTTGTGGCCGCCAAAGCCAAGTTGAGGGGCCTGAAGCTCCAATACTCTCTCCTCTATCCAGCCCGCCTGCGAGTGGTGTACCAATCCCGAACACACTTCTTCGATTCACCCGAGGAGGTATTCCGCTGGACCGACGAGACGGTGCGACTCAGGCCACATGCCCAGCCGGGTCTGGACCCGGGCAGGTCCCAGGGATCGTCGCCGGAGCGGACGAACCGCTCGAACCGGAAGGGTCGACACCGGAGGTCCCACTCTCGGAAGAGGTCGGCCTCCGCCAGTGCATCGCAGACGGGTGGTGCAAGAGAATCGGAACACTCTGATACCGGCAGCTGAACTTCGATGGGACAGGACATTATTTGCCGGATACTGATTTGCCCTACATTGGCTGGTGAGACTGTTCTATTATAACTTCCTTATGCCAGTCTGTTCCCGCCTGAGGACTCCTATTACTATTAGCGGGAACGCAATGGGGCTCGGGAGGCGCCTTTTGTGGGCCTCTGACCCTCACAGTTGTGAGTGTTGTGGGGGGGGTGGTGAGTGTGTGTTGACGGGGGTGTTGGGATCCATTGGTATGGCGGGCCCTGGGCTCTCTGTTCTGGACCCGGGTCTCTCCATGCCGCGACAGATACTTCAATGTTCTCTGAGGTATTGGGGTGGGGGGAGCGGGGCGAGGGGGGATGTTCTTTCGTTGCTGATGTTTGGGGGGGTTTGGGTCTGGGGGGGGTTGTTGAGTGTTGGGGCTGGGAGGGTGGGACCACACGTGTATATGGCTCTTGATTTTGTTGATTTGTGGGGTGCGCCGGGGTGTTGCGGGGGGCTGGGTACTGGACACTGTGTTGATAATGGCTGATCATATGACTATGTCTCCTCAAAAGACCCTGCGTGTTGTGACGTGGAATGTGAGGGGAGTTCTGGATAAAATCAAGCGTGGGGCTGTGCTACGTTGGGGGAAGAGGGAGATGGTGGATGTGCTGCTGCTTCAAGAGACTCACATGCTGGGCTCCAAGGCCCTTAGCCTCCAGAGGTTCGGCTTTCAGCAAGTGTACCATACCGGCCTTACGAGGGGCTCGCGGGGGTGGCTATCTTGGTACACCGCAGGGTGGCTTACGTGCATGAAAAGCAATGGATTGACCCTCAGGGCCGATATGTCTTCATCAAGGGCCTGCTGGGTACCGAACAAGTGGTGCTTGGTAGCGTGTACGCCCCCCCCCCCTCTGCAATGGGCCTTGTCTGAGCGGCTGTTTGCGCTGTGGGACGAGATTCCGGAGGCGCTGACCGTGGTGGGAGGCGATTGGAACGAGGTTATGGATGTGGGCCTGGATCACCTAAGGCGGGTGCCTGTTGTGTTGGATCCCCCCCCCCCCGCTGCTGCTCCCACCAGACTGTGTGCAACTGTGAGTGGCCTGGGTTGGGTTGATGTGTGGCGACACTTTCATCCTGCTGCGCGTGAATTCACATATGTGTCGGCGGTGCATGGGTCCTTTTCGAGACTGGATTATCTGTTTGTGCCGGGTGCCTGTCTGAGTCGAGTCAGAGATGCTGTGATACTCCCCAGAGGCCTGTCTGATCATTCCCCTGTCCTAGCTACCATGACCCTCCCCTCCAAAAGACAGCCGTTCCGATGGCGGATGTCATCTTGGCAGCTGCAACGGCCCGAGTACGTGCATCACCTGCGTGAGGCGATTGATCATTACTGGCGCGAGAATCTTGTGGGAGAAGTGGATGCAATGGTGGTGTGGGAGGCGCTGAAACCCACGCTGCGGGGTATCGATATTGCTTGGTGCGTGGCAGCTTGGCGAAAACATCGGGAGGCCATTGTGACCGCCGCCGCCCGCGTGGAGGAGTTGGAGCAGCGTGGTCGTCTTGGGGGTGATGAAGGCATTGTGCGGCAGCTCCTGCAAGCCCAACAGTCGTACGCCTCCGTCCTTTATGATGAAGCCCGGCAGGCGTGGCTCGCCACGCGCAGCAGGGTGTATCAGTGAGGCGACAAGTCCTGTACTATGCTACATAGGTTGTGTCAAGCGACCTTCCAGCCCCTTGTGTTGCCGGGTCTTACGGCAGACGACGGCTCGGTTATGACAGATCCGGACTTGCTGGCGGCTAGCTTTGCCCGTTATTACGAGACGCAATACGCCCCTCGTGATCATTTGGAGACGGGCGAGATCTCCGCATATCTTGATGACCTACTACCGCAGGCCATTCCCGATGAGACCAGGACCGCCCTCGATGCCCCGCTTACGGCTGAGGAACTCGGGGAGGCCCTTGGCCAACTCAATACTGGAAAGGCGCCCGGCCCAAGCGGATACCCGAGCGAATTCTATAAAAAGTTTCACGTCCAGCTGGGGCCCCACTATCGGCGCGCTCTGGAAGCGGCGCGGGCTCAGGGGGAGCTACCACCGGACTGGCGCCATGCCGAGATCGTAGTCTTCTTGAAGCCGGGCAGGGCGCCGGACAGGCACGACTCTTATCGACCGATTTCCCTTTTAAACATCGAGGCCAAGATTCTGGCTAAGGCCCTAGCGAACCGCCTATTGCCCCACATTGCTGACCTGGTCCACCCCGACCAGGCTGGATTCATGCCTCGTAGGGCCACCCGGCATAATATCCGACGGGCGCAGGCGGCGGTGGATGCTATGGGTACTAGAGATGAGCAGGCGGCGCTCCTACTGGCGGATATGGACCGAGCCTTTGATTCGGTGAGTTGGGTATACCTGTTCACCCTGTTGGCCCGCCTTAACCTGGGGCCGGTCTTCTTGTCGTACATTCGTCTCCTCTACACCAACGTAACGGCCTCGGTCCGAGTGGCCGGAGCTACCTCTAGGCGCTTCCGTATAGGTCGCGGTACTCGGCATGGTTGCCCCCTGTCCCCATACCTGTTTGCCCTTGCCATGGAGCCCCTGGCGTCGCGGGTGCAAGCGGATGCCCGGTTGCGTGGCTTCGTCTGGAGTGAGGACCTAGTGGATAGGATTGTGCTATATGCGGATGACGTCCTCCTCTTTCTCACTGACCTACGGCACTCGGGACCCCGGGTTCTGGAGATCATGAGGGCGTTTGGCGAGGTCTCGGGTCTTCATCTTAACCTTAACAAATCGACCCTGTGGGTGCTGGGTGGCGGAGTGGTTGCTGACCCCTGGGCTACTGGGTTGCGAGTGGCAACGAATGGCCTGAAGTATCTGGGCGTTTTTCTCTCGGAGTCGCGGGTCGTGGCCTGGGCGCGTGGAGTCCTGCCGGTGTGGGAACGGGTCCAGGCTGATGTCAAGACTTGGTCCAGGATGCCGCTTACTATCTTTGGGAGATCGGCCATCTTCAAGATGGTGGCGCTTCCGCGTCTCCTATACCAACTCCAAAATTTCCCATATCCCATCGGCCTGGAGTGGTTCCGTCAGGTCAACTCAGTGTTGGGCCGCTTCCTATGGGATGGCGGTGCAGCCAGGGTGGCATTGAAGACGTGCTTTTTATCCACGTACTGTGGGGGCCTGGCCACCTCGGACCTCCTCTCCTACTACCAAGCTTCCCAACTGCTTGTCCTTAATGAATGGTGGTATGGCGATCGAGGTGATCCGGCTTATGCCCTGGAACGATCGCTCATGGGCGATCGCACGCTCCACACCATCCTTTATTCGGCTCGCATACGCCGTGGGTTGCCCTCGGTCACCAGGGTGGTCTTTGCTGTGTGGCGACAGTCACTGCGCTGCATGGGATGGTGGGGCAGGTTGACGGCTGAGACGCCGCTTAGGCATAATGGTCTGCTCCCGGAGTTGGCGGCCCTGACCGGCTTTGAAGGTTGGGAAGCCATAGGGATTACACAACTGGGCCAGGTCATGTCCGGTACCACCCTCAAATCCTTCGAGGAGCTCCGCACAGAGTTCTAAATGCCTCAGTCCCAATTCTTCCGCTACCTCCAGCTGCGACATGCCCTCACCCCGAGCATCGCCGGCCTCGACTCCTTGCCGGAGTTTAGCCCGGTCGAGCATAAAGTGTTTATGGGGGACCTGGGGGACAGAAAGGTCTCTAGAATATACCAGACGCTTGTTATCCACTGCTCCTCCACCCTGCACTCTCTTCGGGGTAGTGGATGTGGGCCCTCTTGATGAGGACGATTGGAGGGAGGCGCTGGAATCCCCACGTGGCACCGCCATTGCTGTCCGGCTCCGGCTCATCCAATTTAAATACCTGCACTGCGCTTATTATACGCGTGAACGACTGTGGAAAGCTGGTTTGATTGCATCCCCGGAATGCTTGCGCTGTGGGTCGGTGCCTGGGTCCTTGATGCACACTGTGTGGACGTGTGGCCGGCTGACTGGGTTCTGGAGGGGTGTGTGGAGTTGCCTGGCTGAGGTCCTGGGCTGGGACCTTCCTCGTACACATCGGCTGGGCCTGCTGCACATTATGGAGGGGGTTGGGGGTAACATATATAAGCGCCACTTGTTGCTCTTGGGGCTGGTCGTGGCTAAGCGGGACCTGGCCCGTGCATGGAAATCAGTAAGGGCTCCCCCCCTGTCTGCATGGAAGGCTGGGATGGATTATTTCATGGGTCTGGAGAGGCCGATCTTTGAGGCGAGGGGCTGCCCACGCAAACACTACAAAATTTGGAAGCGTTGGGCCGACTACCGTGGTCTGTCCCTGGATCCCCCGGCGGAGCGAGAGGAGGACATTTGACCACAGTGACATTGTTGGCCCGAAGCAGCGACGCCCTGGTGGCACTACGCCTACTTACTTTTCTCTATTGCTTTCTATACACGTGTGGTAGGGGGAGTTGGGGGGGGGGTGTTCGGGGCGAGGGGGGTGGAGTTGTGGGATAGGGTGGGTCGCTGGGGAATTTCTATACTGAGCCTATTTTTGAATCTGCTATACCATTTGCTGCATATGTAATTGCTGCATTGATATTGTCGTGGTGCTCTCCGGTTGTGGAGACACCACATTCTTGATGCTCATTTGCTCAATAAAATTGGTTGTGAAAAAAAAAACGTACACAAGTGGTTGCGTCCTCATTTCGTGTCTGTTCACGATCCTGAGACGATCAGGACGTTACACTATCAAATCCACTGCCATTTTATTTTTTTTAAACCCATTTTCCAATTATTGACAATAAGGCAGACCGGGGGAGGGCGGGTAAAAGTTGCTTTCAAAAGCACTGCAATGATCTTAAATCTATGCTTCGTATATAGAGCTCATCAAAATGATCCCACTATTTTTACTGAAATACAGGCAGTTCGTCTGAATAAATGAGGGGACCCCATCATTTTAAGGGATTTCAACTTTTCAAACCCTCAATACCAAAAACGTAAGTGCCCGCACTTGTATGACTAAAACTTGAAAAGCCATCTCATTATTGACAGGCCATTTAGGCTTGACTGATCAATGAAAATGGCACAATCCTTCCACCCAGGCATTTTCTTTTTCTTTTCCTGTTCATTGATATTATTCAAGGATTTACTATTTTTTAATGAGCAGAGGGCTTCTACCTGGGGCAACGTTTTCTTTTGTCCCATCTGGGCATCGGACCACTCACTCTATCTTTAGATCTAGAAGTCCCTACTAGAAAACTCACAATTGGGATGAGGACATTTCCCGAGTACCTATTACAGGAGAAGCAAAACATCATTGAGTTGAAGCCTCAAGCTGCTGATTATATTGAAGATAATCAAGGACAACCATTACCAGGGTACTATCCTCTGATTTACCCTGGAATGTTAACAAACACACAGACAAGTCAAGCAGCTAGAAATCACCTCACATGTGACTTTGCTAATTTGGAGAAGATACCTGTTCAGTGACTTTCAGGTTCAGACAATCAGCAAGTAGCAGCATGGCAGGAGATATACAAAATATGGCCTCTAATTAAAATGCTATCAAACAAACCCATGCCCCCCAGATTAAGAAGTTCACACATTTCCAATTAAAGCACAGGGATAACATAACTACCCTTGGGGGTGGGGTCGCACACAGTGTTCTGGGGTTGCCGATAGCTGCCAATATCTGCCAGGTATAGTACCACAAAAGCGCGTAGGTGCGGGATCCCAGGCTCGTCAGCCCGCTGCTCAAGGGAGCTTTAAAGTTACAAATGGGGGTGGGGTCGCACACTACTCACACACCGGCGGTGTCGCCCCTAAGGACTCCGGTCAATGTAGTAACGTGTTCGCGATGCATCATCTTTCGATCTTCTGCTATCTTTGCTGTCTTCGCCATCCCTGGACACGTGTTTCGGGGTATCACCCCTCGTCAGCAGGGATAGGCAGTGTTCTGGGGTTGCCGATAGCTGCCAATATCTGCCAGGTATAGTACCACAAAAGCGCGTAGGTGCGGGATCCCAGGCTCGTCAGCCCGCTGCTCAAGGGAGCTTTAAAGTTACAAATGGGGATGGGGTCGCACACTACTCACACACCGGCGGTGTCACCCCTAAGGACTCCGGTCAATGTAGTAACGTGTTCGCGATGCATCATCTTTCGATCTTCTGCTATCTTCGCTGTCTTCGCCATCCCTGGACACGTGTTTCGGGGTATCACCCCTCGTCAGCAGGGATAGGCAGTGTTCTGGGGTTGCCGATGGCTGCCAATATCTGCCAGGTATAGTACCACACAAGCGCGTAGGTGCGGGATCCCAGGCTTGTCAGCCCGCTGCTCAAGGGAGCTTTAAAGTTACAAATGGGGGTGGGGTCGCACACTACTCACACACCGGCGGTGTCGCCCCTAAGGACTCCGGTCAATGTAGTAACGTGTTCGCGATGCATCATCTTTCGATCCTCTGCTATCTTCGCTGTCTTCGCCATCCCTGGACACGTGTTTCGGGGTATCACCCCTCGTCAGCAGAGATAGGCAGTGTTCTGGGGTTGCCGATGGCTGCCAATATCTGCCAGGTATAGTACCACACAAGCACGTAGGTGCGGGATCCCAGGCTCGTCAGCCCGCTGCTCAAGGGAGCTTTAAAGTTACAAATGGGGGTGGGGTCGCACACTACTCACACACCGGCGGTGTCGCCCCTAAGGACTCCGGTCAATGTAGTAACGTGTTCGCGATGCATCATCTTTCGATCTTCTGCTATCTTCGCTGTCTTCGCCATCCCTGGACACGTGTTTCGGGGTATCACCCCTCGTCAGCAGGGATAGGCAGTGTTCTGGGGTTGCCGATGGCTGCCAATATCTGCCAGGTATAGTACCACACAAGCGCGTAGGTGCGGGATCCCAGGCTTGTCAGCCCGCTGCTCAAGGGAGCTTTAAAGTTACAAATGGGGGTGGGGTCGCACACTACTCACACACCGGCGGTGTCGCCCCTAAGGACTCCGGTCAATGTAGTAACGTGTTCGCGATGCATCATCTTTCGATCCTCTGCTATCTTCGCTGTCTTCGCCATCCCTGGACACGTGTTTCGGGGTATCACCCCTCGTCAGCAGAGATAGGCAGTGTTCTGGGGTTGCCGATGGCTGCCAATATCTGCCAGGTATAGTACCACACAAGCACGTAGGTGCGGGATCCCAGGCTCGTCAGCCCGCTGCTCAAGGGAGCTTTAAAGTTACAAATGGGGGTGGGGTCGCACACTACTCACACACCGGCGGTGTCGCCCCTAAGGACTCCGGTCAATGTAGTAACGTGTTCGCGATGCATCATCTTTCGATCTTCTGCTATCTTCGCTGTCTTCGCCATCCCTGGACACGTGTTTCGGGGTATCACCCCTCGTCAGCAGGGATAGGCAGTGTTCTGGGGTTGCCGATGGCTGCCAATATCTGCCAGGTATAGTACCACACAAGCGCGTAGGTGCGGGATCCCAGGCTCGTAACGAGTCTCAACAACTCGCATTGGCAAAATGTCTGGTGAGTCTAGTATGACTTTTTTTTACATCGGAATGAACTCTTGTGTTCCAGTATTCTCGTGCGAACACGCCTATTGGTCATTCCTACATATCGTGTAGAACACGAACAGGTCAGCATATAAATCAGGTTAGTGCTGTTGCAATTACTGAAGTTGTTCAGTTGCCAAGGTCTATTTGTGCCTATGTCAATTTCCTTGGTGTGTCTCGTCTGGGGACATACCGAGCATGTGCCGCATGGATAATCCCCTACCACCGGAGGGAGATCCCAAAGGGTTTCGCCAAGTTTTTTTTGGAGTCTCTCTTGGTCGTGTATGAACCAGGCGATCACGAATACTGGTGGCCCTTTTGAATGCAAACAGAGGTTGTGCTATTTTGTCTTTACCATGATTCAAAAGACGCCAGTGTCTTTTAACTATGTTTTGTATTGCATTGCTTCTGGTATTGAAGGTACTCACAAACGTAGAATTTTGTAGAACAGGCACATCACAAAACTGATTTTCAATGGACAGTGTTAGAGAAACCGCACATACCTAGTCATATAAGTGATGTGTCTCAATACCTATTCATAAAAGAACAACAATGGATTTATAAGCTGGAGTCAGACAAAAGGGGATTAAACGATGATATTCCGTGGACTCTACTGTAACTCCTTACTACGGCATTGCAAATGTTACCAACAGGTACATGGACACATGACAAGCCAATGCGAGTTGTTGAGACTCGTTACACACTGATATAGAAGTCCTAGTGCAACATGTGAGCGAGACAGCTCTGATATACTATTAAATCACATAGATACTGCACTATGAACATGAAGACCACTGGCCATAAAATACTACCACCTTGGAATTAAATTGTCATAGTGTTTTTTGAAAATCATTCTATATATATAGTAATATTGGTCTCTGTAAGGTCAAAATACACAGATTGGCTGTGCAATTCTGTTTAGCCCATTAGTCATCTACTTTGCATTTGTAATCCTATATAGTTTGCTTATGCGCGACATTGCTGGACTACCAGTTTGCCCTGAAGTGATGTCACTGAGTAGTTCCCACCATGGAGACCTCGCGAGATCTCGCGATATCACGCCATACCCATTAGTCCTTCTATTTCCCTATTTATTGCCACTAAGGGAGAGCTGAGGGGTTAACACTTATTTTACACCTAGGGAGACCGTTTCCCTTTTGTTGTTGTCCTAATATCGGCGTAATTGTGTCTATCTTGAAAGACGCCGATGCCGGGACTACAATTATGGCTGCCGTGACGATATCTGGTAGTCCTTCGCGCGCGATCACGCGTTATTTCCTTGTGATCGCGGTAAGACTACTAAGATGGCCGCGATGATGCAGTTTTGTAGTTTTTACATGAGATCACGTGTGATTTGGAGCGTGGTTTCGAACGCAAAGTAGTGCGCAGTTGAATATACTTAATATTTGATCATTAATGGGTATTGAACACTGGAAAAGGTACTGTCCTCTATGTTTTGGGGCAAACAATATAGTACAGGACATGTCACATTGATTATTGGGTTGAGATGTAGTATCCAAGTTAGGCGGAAGGTTACCATACAAACTATCCCCCATAGCCTATTTATACTCAATCCACACTGAGGTCGGTGCCTCCCCCAAGCCTCAGATGACAGCTTGAGGTACCGACGGTTAGGTAAATGAGACTATTTGCTGCCAAGATACTACAGAGTTGGTATCAAAATGAATAAATAACATCTTGTGATTAGAATCTTGCTGGGATTTAGACCAGTAGTTGTCAGAGTTAATAGTGTTAGGACACTAGTTTGCTGAGTCCACTGGAACTGCTATGGACCTACTTCAGTTTTAAACTCTGGGAAATAGGGCAATACAGGAAGGAGTTTGACACATAGTGATAGGCTTATATGTTTTTAGATTTATTATGCAACATTTCCTCCTTTCTTCCCTATACCAGTGCGGTGCCTCCTATACCTGAGCAGTGTCCAGGCGAGGTGAGGTAGCTTCACCCATGAGTCGGGGTGAGCATTGAATTTACTACTTTTTTCACACATTAATGTTGGGTGGATAGGGTGTATTGAGAACCGATACAATCAGATATATAGTTATTGTTTGATGTGTTTTCCTTCGCAGGATTCACTAGAGTACGAGTGAGTCGGAGGGTGACAACATATGGTTATTACAGGTTGTACCGTAGTGAACCATCTCTTTTCAGTTTTCCCATTTCTTCTTATGGTGGAGGTGAACTTTTTTCACTTGTAAGAGTGCAACGAGTATAAGAACAGAGGCCCTGATGAATGCCGTGGGATTAGACACCCAATAGGCAGAAACATGTTGGCCCCTTTACAGACAGATATTTGTTACTGTCATCTTGCACTGTTCTGTTTTTAATTAGGAGGCATGTCTTGTCCATAGAATAAAGTTGCGTAAAGGAGGACATTCCATCCTATTTTAAGTCACATTTTCTGTTTTGTTGCACCTTTTTCAAAACCATCAATAGATCAGTCATTGCGGATGTTTCATCAGTACTGGTTGACCAAATCCTAAGATATCAACACTGTGTGGTTCAGTCCCATTGATCAGGGGACTAGCCGTTCACACTCCAGGGTTTGGCCAGATGATATGACTGATCACAAAAGTCTTTTTTGATGGAAACCCTACATCACTCTTTTGGACTGGTCAGACGCTGATGAATAGTCTATAATGTATCGATCTCTTTTTCACCTTTATATCCACTTGTTTTCTTACTTTGTCCTTATTCTTTTGCACCCACGTTGAGATCTAGGTGACTCCGTAGTGATAGCATAGCTCTAATAGTTAGCTAATAGACCCCCTGTGTTTCTTATGGTGTATATCTATTTGGAGCTGGGGATAAAACCAGGTGTGGGTCTTTAAACTCTATATCCCTTGGACCCCCCCCCCCCCTTTTGAGAAGTTGGTGTATTTACCATACTTTGGAACACACCACCTCCAAGATACACCAGGCATATATTAAGACATTTTTATAGTCCCTTAATTTAACTACTCTTTCTTTGCAGGTTGAGGCCAAATTAATTAGTCTTATTAACTTACAAGAGCTTGTCAAAACTATTAACGCAACCCAATTAGGTAAAGCTTCTGGCACCGACAACATACCATTTTAAATATATCAAATACTAACCTTTGTGATAGCACCACCTTTTTTACAGATGGTCAAAGAAATCTGGGAACATGGATCTAGGCCATGGGGCTGAGCAATGAACATTGAGGTGCAGATGAGTTTTCAGACTTCCGAGGAGTAAGGTGCCAGGCTAACCACTTTTGTTCTATCTGTTCAGAAGGGGCAGATCCAGCAGAGAGCAAGTGCTTGGAGGCCAATCTTGTGCAGCCTGATGAGGATGGGATGTGAGACAGTGTCAAATGCTGCAGAGAAGTCCATAAGACTAAGGGCTGAGATTTCTCATCTGTCAAGGATATTGTGGATGTCATCTGAGGCAGTGATACGTGCTGTGTCTCTCCGGTGGTTGAGCCTGAATTCAGAATGTGTGGCATCAAGGAGCTGGTGTTTGCTTGGGTGGTCCATTGAGCATTGGTTGATCAATTTCTCTAAGACCATTGCTGGGTATGGTAGAAAGGAGCTGGGTCTGTAGTTGGAAAGTATGGCTGCGTCAGGGATGAGCTGGGGTATGACGGTGGCATGTTTCCAGGTATCAAGAAAGTGGCTGAGTCAATGGAGGCATTGAGGTAGGGTGTTAGAGCTTCATATATCGGTAGGCACGGGGGAGGCGAGGGTTAGCTGGAACCCACAAGTGGATGGTTTTTATTGTAGCAGAAATTTCAATGGTAGTTGTGGAGGGCCACAAGATCAGGGATCATTCTTTGGACGTGATGGGAACTTGAGTTGTGACAGTGACGGGGCCCAGTTGAGGGTCGAGGTTACTGAAGATGGAGGTGATTTTTTACAGAAGAATTATGTGAGCTTGTTGGAAAGGTCTTGTGATGAGGTAATGTTGCTAGAGACGACAAGAGGCGCAGAGAAATCTTAGATGATGATGACGATTTCCTCACTGCTATTAGTGCCAGCATTGATGAGATTACAAGAGCAGTGTACTTAGTGTTCTGTATCTGTTGGTGTTAGAGCTGAACTGAAGATGTTATGTGGGATGTCGTGATTTGTTCCCCATTTGTGCTCTAGTTGCTTGCAGTGGTGTTTGTCAGCCTGAGTTCCTCTGTGTACCAACTGGCTTGTAGTCGGGTTCTTGCCATTGAGTTGCGCTCGAAAGAAGTTAGGGTGTCGGTGCATGCGTTGATCAAGCTGTTGAGGTTCTTGATGGCTTTCAGTAACTTGCTGGTGGTCTTGAGTTCTGTCCGGAGAGGGGGGAACTTCATTCTCTTCTGTGATGCTTTTTCAACTGCTGTTGGCGGTTCCAGAGGGTACACAGTCAAAATATTGAATCTTTAATTTCGACTTACACTTATATCGAATTGCTAATATCGAAGGGACAGAATATCGATGTCCAGAATATCGATGGCCAGAATATCGACCCTAAGGTAAGTAATATCGAAATTACTTATATCGACAGCATATATATCGATGTAAGTAATATCGACATTACTTATATCGATAGCATATATATCGATGTAAGTAATTTCGATTTACTAATATGTGTTAGAAATTTTAGTTAAGTATTTAAATTAATTGTTATAATATGTGTTTAATATGTTTTTATAAATAAAAAATATATAAAAGTAAATTATATGTTTTACTACCAGAGCAGGTTGTGGGTTTTTAGGGGAATAGGGTGGGAAGTAATTTATTTGTTATTAAATAATTATTTGTTAATGATTCATTTATTTTGCAATTAAATATTAATTGGCAATGAATTATTTTAATTGATTAATTGAATAATTAATTGATAATTTATGTATATTTTTAACTAAATTATATGTTTTACTACCGGAGCGGGTTGTGGGTTTATAGGGGAATAGGGTGGGAAGTAATTTATTTGTAATTAAATAATTATTTGTTAATGATTCATTTATTTTGCAATTAAATATTAATTGGCAATGAATTATTTTAATTGATTAATTGAATAAATAATTGATAATTTATGTATATTTTTAACTAAATTATATGTTTTACTACCAGAGCGGGTTGTGGGTTTTTAGGGGAATAGGGTGGGAAGTAATTTATTTGTAATTAAATAATTATTTTTTAATGATTAATTTATTTTGCAATTAAATATTAATTGGCAATGAATTATTTTAATTGATTAATTGATTAATTAATTGATAATTTATGTATATTTTTAAGTAAATTATATGTTTTACTACTGGAGCGGGTTGTGGGTTTATAGGGGAATAGGGTGGGAAGTAATTTATTTGTAATTAAATAATTATTTTTTAATGTTTAATTTATTTTGCAATTAAATATTAATTGGCAATGAATTATTTTAATTGATTAATTGAATAATTAATTGATAATTTATGTATATTTTTAACTAAATTATACGTTTTACTACTGGAGCGGGTTGTGGGTTTATAGGGGAATAGGGTGGGAAGTAATTTAATTGTAATATTAATTAATTTTGGGTAAAGGGGTATTTTTAGGGTTCAGGGTCAGTTTTCAGTCTTTGGGTAAAGGGGTATTTTTAGGGTTCAGGGTCAGTTTTCAGTTTTTGGGTAAAGGGGTATTTTTAGAGTTCAGGGTCAGTTTTCAGTTTTTGGGTAAAGGGGTATTTTTAGGGTTCAGGGTCAGTTTTCAGTTTTTGGGTAATGGGGTATTTTTAGGGTTCAGGGTCAGTTTTCAGTTCTTGGGTAAAGGTGTTTTTTTTGAGTTCAGGGTCAGTTTTCAGTTTTTGGGTAAAGGGGTATTTTTAGGGTTCAGGGTCAGTTTTAGGTTTTTGGGTAAAGGGGTATTTTTAGGGTTCAGGGTCAGTTTTCAGTTCTTGGGTAAAGGGATATTTTTTGGGTTCAGGGTCAGTTTTCCCTACTGTTGCACCCACTGGAGTGGGAATAGTAATTTTAACCCCTACGCTATCCAACACTATCCCTACTGTTGCACCCTCTGGAGTGGGAATAGTAATTTTTACCCCTACGCTATCCAACACTTTCTCTACTGTTGCACCCTCTGGAGTGGGAATAGTAATTATTGTTAAGTAAGTATATATTATATATGATTTGTTAATATTATTTTTTTTATTAAATATGTATTATTATTATTTTTTACCATTATTAAATATATTTAAATATGTTTAAGTAATTTATAAGTATTATTTACAGTATTTTTCATGTTATTTTAAACCCAAAAAAAAACGATATATTTGACAACGATATTTTTAACATCAATATTATTTTTTCGATATTTTGGTACTTACCATGTTGTACATAGGGCGTCGATATTCTTGCAATCGATATAATTACGTCGATATTTGTGTAGGTCGAAATTATGTCTGTCGAAATTCTGTCATAGATTCGTTCCAGAGGTGGTAACTATGTGGTGATGTGGGATGGGTATGCTGAAACAGATGAGGGTGTGGTCTGTCCAGGTCCTGGATGCTGGCTTGTTGACTGTGAAGTTTGTGATAGAGGAGAAATCCGGGTCTAATAAGTGTAGGTTGGTTTGGTAATGTGCTGGGTGAGGCAAAGGTTGTCAGAGTTTTCTAGAAGCACCATACAGTTTAGGCTGCTGTGGTCTTGTAGGTGAAAGTTAAGGTCTCCATGGAGGATGAAGGTGCTGATGTTGATGATGAAGTGTGCAACGAAGTCTGTGATGACACTGGCAAAATTGGTGTACATTCCTGGTGGTCTGTATACAAGAGCTCTGCCCAGTGCATTCTTGCACTCCGGAAAGTTGCAGAACAGCTTTTTCTAGAATTTTGCCCTGTAGGTTCCAACATGTATCTTCCAAATTAATCAAAAAGCAAGAAATGAAGGGGGGAGAGAGCGAGCAGTAACATACAAGAACTAAATGAAAGGCTAACCAAATAGAGAACAGATTGCATTCTGATCAACATAACCAACAGGGATATCATTGCAGACAGAACTCTCCCTAGCGCACGTTTCTCAGCGACAGCGATTGTTACTAGGTTTTTTACATGTCTGCCTCTTACAATAACAGCCCTGCTGTTTTGTACCTGGAAAGCAAGGCATCCTTGAATCAAACAACCTATAATTGAGCATCTGAGAAGCCTCCAGCTGAGGGTGTGTAAATCAACAAGATCTGCCAAATGCATTTTTTGAGAGGCATTGTACCCCTACAAATTGTTTTTTGGGAAGTAAGTTTTGTTTTCAATTAAATTACCATGTTGTCTGATTCCGTTCAAAGGGCGGGCATGCCCTTTCTTTTAATTTAAGACAATGGCAGAAAGCCAGAACAAGGTCTTCAGCTTTGTAGATTTTCTGTGTAAACACCACCTGGAATAGAAATGGACACCTTCCAATTCAAATAGGAAATTAAGAAAATTCCCTGATGTCTAGAATGTCCCTTTCAATTAAGCAGAATGGCAGGGGAGTTGTCTTCAGGTTCCGTATAAATGAAACATACAAAACAAAAAGAAATGTTCGAAATATACGTTGATCCAAACATTCACTTTCAAAAGTGCATTTCCTGGAATACACCAGATCAAATCTCAGCAACACAAAGAAAATTCTAAAATTTCAAGGAGCTTCTAAATACATCTTAATTTCTAAAATCCGAATTCTAGCTAACATTTAAAACAAGGAACAATTTGTGTATGATTTATGAATATTGGAAGCAATGTCTCCCCCTTGGGCAACCAACCTCAAATGAACAGCTATTGTCCTTGAAACTGTAAAGAAAAATGGGGTCATGGCCAAGGCGATGACTCAATAGAATTTCCCTCTTCTAAGCTCCAGGAGACGACCCTCTGTGTTGAAAAATCTTCCATAACATTTGAATCAGCGACCAGTATAATTCATCACCCCTAGGAAACAATTAACAAAAAGTCCCGAGAACTCATGAAGAAAAAGCATTTCAAAGTTGCACCTTAGCCCAGTTGCCTGTGTGACAAGCATTTCAGTGATTGAAGATGGCGGCTACTGGGAGATGTGGCAAACGGCGTCTGATGAGAAAGAAAAGAGGGAGCAGTGTAACACAAATGCACAAATCAAGGTCATTCAAATGCTTCAAACAGTACAGAACGCAGCAGCTAGAATGCTATCAGGAACCCCTAAGTTCAAGTCCGTCTTGCATGTCAACAAGAATTATCACTGGCTTTCGGTTAAAAATCGCATTAAGTTTAAGACGTTATGTATTGCTTTCAAGGCCTCCCGTAAAACTGGACCCCAATTTCTTATAAATCATTTAACAACTCAAATTCTGAACAGGGCTCTTCGCTCATCCACCTCCTTTCAGCTAAAGGTACCACGCACAAAAACAGCCTCTAGGGGCGACAGACGCGTTGTTGTCACTACCGCTAAGCTTTGGAATGCTCTCCCATTGGAGATCAGATCCTGTCAGTCCTTGCTAATCTTTAGAAAGATGATAAAAACCTGGCTGTTCAACCAATAACATACTTACCATGGTATCTGCTTCCCGTCCATAGCGCCGAGACACCCTCGGATATTTGAGCACTTTATAAATCTCAAAAATAAATAAATAATAAATAACAATGATTTCCATTCTGTCCCCAATAGGGACTTCATTGGGCTCTTTAATTTTATTTCTAATTTATATAGCCAGAAAAACATGGAGGGACCTATTGGGATTCTCTTGGGAGGAGAGATTTTAATGCCAAACTCACTGATATGGAGCATGATGTAGGGATGAGCAACTCTGGTACTCCTTTTCGTAGGGGTGCAGAGCTAGCAATGTTCTTAAGATCACATCATTTGGCCAATGTTATGGATCTGGTGGGTGATGCTAATGTCACCAACCACAAATTACCAACATTTAGGGGAAGAGGAGGTTGTTCAACTATCGATTTTATTTTGATCTCCCCTTTTCTGGAAGATCAAGTAATGGCCGCCTAGGTCATTGCCATGGATCATGGGGGTCATAACCCTATTAAAATAGTATTGAGATTGGCATCCGAGCCCGTGTTTTCTTCTGAATGAGGGGCAAAAAGCCTCATGCCCTCAACTGATAACTTAAGGCTAACATGGAAGGGCGTTGATAGCGGTGAACTGTTTAAAACATTAGTTAAGGGCAATATGCATCTTATTAATTCTTGCTTGTCATTACAAACTGCACACAAAGAGGTAGTCCAGGATTTTTCTAAACTCTGAATGGACACTAAAACTTTCTTGTTGAAACCTGCCCTTTCGGCAGGAAAGAACCCTATATGGTTCGACCGTGAATGCTCATTGGCCAATAGGAACCTCCGCAGGGCACTGTCATCTAACCCAAGGTGTGCCATAGATTTGCAATTGGCAAGGCGGAAATATAACACAGCGATTTTGAACTCGAAGGGAGCTCTCCTAAACGAACGCTGGGAAGCCCTAACACAGGCCGCCACCATAAAAAAGGGTGATATTTTTTGGTCCGCAGTAAGGTACCTCCGATCGATGGGTCAGTTACTAACCCCCATCAGTTGCAATATCTCTAGTGAGTCTTAGGAAAAACATTTCTCCAAAATGTATGCTACCCCGCCATCAAAGACAGATCAATATGACCTGGGCTCACTGACCACCATAGAACTAACTATCTCTGAAGTAGAAGAGGCTATCCATTAGAGCATCAGAAATAAAGCACCTGGCCCTGATGGGCTGCCAATTGACATAATAAAATGGAAATCAGACTTCTGGGCCCCGTTACTTTTGAATGTTTTTAAAAGTCTAACCTACGCTACATTACCTGATACGTGGGCCAAGAGTATCATAGTTCCAGTTTTTAAAAGGGGGATCTGTCCCAGCCTAGTAATTATAGGCCGAGCTCACTAATTGACAATACTCTAAAAATACTGGGAGGATAGTTCTCAAAGCAAAGCTCATCATACTCCAATAGGACCAAACCACAAAATGTGGTTGCATCTACATGTAGAAACAGGAGGAGTTGCGGTGTGCTGCTATTCTGATTTCAAAAAGGTATTACTGTTGTCAAGCCTTGTTGTCTACTAAATTTCCCGAGTGGCAAATACTTCGAACTAGCAAATCCGACATAGATGAGGGAATTGTTCTGCATTTACAATGACGGCATATATTTTTTCTAACTTTCCTATAGTCACGGCGTATTGCGGTTGCCAAAGAACCTTTGTGCACTACGGTGTCCAAACAGGAAGGGTCACGATGTACTGCAATTTTGCCTTCAAAAAGGTATTGCTGCTGTGTACATTTTCTAACATAGTTACCACATTTTGTGGTTTGGTCCTATAGGAGTATTGGTGGGCTTTGCTTTGAGAACTATCCCTTTTTACTCTGTTCTTACAGGATAGCAGTTCATGATATTGGAGCACATATCATTAGAAGTGGTAACACTCTGCCTTCAGTCCTCTCAGCATGCTGAAAATTTGCTGACTGAATAATTGAAACAGCCAAGTTCACCAAATTAAACGACAGTGGAAATAAATCAGTAGTAAGTATTCACATAGGAATAGGTGTCCTAATGTTGTCTATTTGACCACTGGATAGTTGGTCACTTTAGAAAAGTGTTTCTGTGCTCATTGTATTCTTCTCACATAAATTGGTGGTGATGAAAGGGTTTTGTTTGGATTTTGTGGCAGCCCTTAGTAAGTAGGGGTGATATGAGTTTCTTGGCACGTGGTTTTGGTGATTATCTCAGTATGACTTACAAAGATTATTGTTTGATATAAGAAGTCAAAGCGATGGTAACTATGAGAGTTTGTCTGGTTATAAAGTAATGTGGTCCAATCAACATATACATTTTACAAATACATATATTTCATGTGGGCTATTTTCTCATTGTTTGTATACCTTTTCAGGTTTTCCCCCCGGGTTGAGCAGATTTTTAAGATCCTATATCTGGCAGGTCCTGAGGAAGGTGGCGTTTCATCTTACCATAGCCACCGAAACGCATCGACCATTGCCTTTTAGATTCTGCTATATGCAGTTGTTGTATTTGGTCACCAAGACTACTATGCCGTTCTGTAGCTGGCTTCCAAGATGTATGAAATAGTATGGAGGATGTATAGGGAGTGTAAGAGTATTGTATGAATGAGAGTGTGTGAGTTGGTTATTTGTTTCTCTACCTGGGGATACCCATTATTTATTGTTCCATTGTAATTTTCCACTGGTATGTGATTATACAATCGTCTGGATTATAATGTGTTGAGTTGATTATATACAGCAAACATTTTTAAAAAAGAGAATTATGATGAAAACGTTTTTGAAAAAAGAAATGAAATAAAAAAATATATTTTTGTAAATTGTCTGAGCACTTTGTTATCAATAGATTCTTAGCACCTGTTTTGAATGTGTGCTAAATCAGTGAAAAGGAATATAGGTCTAGAGGGAGACTTTTTTCTTGTTGTGACATACATGACCTTATAAATGAAGTCTTATAGGCTCATTGACATCTTGTTATCCTTGCAGACACCTTGTTGTCAGTAATTTAACAAGAGAATTGTGGTCACTCCTGACCGTGCATTGGATACCCCAAACAAAAGGACAGAAATGCTCCAGGACCCACACACAGGCTAGGGTTTCTTTCTCAATGACTAAGAATTTCTCTTCCACAGGGAAGAATGCCCTGGAGGCATATGCAATTATGGCCTCCTTACCTTCCTTAGTGATTTGAGACAAGAAACCAATCAAACCTTTACTGCTGGCATCCACTGTGACCACATTCATACAACTTAACACTCATGCCAGCATAATAGCATTCTTTATGTCTGCAAACTAATTTTTGAACTCATTAGACCACAAGAATGTTGCTTTGTTCTTTATCAATTGTCTGATATTGCAAGCCCTACTCGAGAATCCCTTAAAAAAATTAGCATACAATTCAACCATGCCAAGAAGGATCTAACGTTGGCCTTGTTAGATGGATGGGGAGTGTTTTGTATAGCATCCTCCAACTGAAGTTTAGTAACCACACCATCACCTCAGAGAACATGCTCCAAATAAGTTAAGGACTGCACTCCGAACTTACACTTGGAGGGCTCCAAAGTCAGTCCATTCTCCTCCAAAACACCCAACACCTCTTCCAAACCTTCTCATACTCAAACTTATCCTTACAAAAAACTAAAATGTCATCCTGTAAGCATCTTACTCTTGAGTGCTTACCAAATAGCTTACACATAAGCCTTTGGGAAATAGCCACAGCAGATGCCCGACCAAAAGGCATCCTTTTATACTTGAAACATCCTGTGGGCATAATGAATTCTGTGTACCTTTTGCTCTCCTCTTCCAACTGAATCTGGTGATATGCTGCTGATAAGTCTATGGTAGAAAATCATTTACCATCTTTAATAGGTGCAAGGGTTACCAATATCTTAGGTTATTGAAATATATCCACTACAGTGTTACAATTTAAGTGGCTCAAATCAATGTGCAACCTGATCTTGCATTACTGCGCCTCACCACCACCATGGAAGAAATCCACTTGGATGATTCGATTTGTTTAATTATAATTGCACTGACCCACTGGAGAAGTGTGGCTCACTGGTTAGAGTGGCAGACTCTGAAGCAGAGATCAGGCCCGGGACCAGGGTTCAAGTCCCGACATGGCAGGGTCTTGGGCTCAATGCCCGCGGACTTGATAATTCTCGCCTCGGCACCTACTCTAATCATGGGTCCCATGCTGCAACTCTGGGCAATAGTGTGCTTAATCTCCACAACAGCCCCTACAACACTGGGATGCCTGGCTGCACCTTGGGGGTGCCCAGGAGGGGCATCTCACAGGGAGAGCAAGGAAGGGTTCCACAGCGTTATACAGCACCGGGACGCCCTGTTGGGGCAGCTGTGCGCTTTACAAAATACACTACATTTACATTTACTTCTCTAATTCTTTCAATACCTCATCCCTGAGAAGAATAGGGATACCCCTTGCCCAGTGTATTTTAGGGAATGCATCCGTTTTCAAAACAATGTGTTGCTCAAAGCCCTTTAGCATTCCAACCTTCCCACTGAACACTTTAGGGAACATCCTCAACATTTCCGTGCCAATAGCCCCACCCTCATCAGCAATCAAGACAGGATAAGTACTGCTGGGCTCAAGAATAACACATAAATCACTTTGGACTCTCCATACAAAAAAAGAAGGACCTTTCTTCACAACATACAATTTCCCAATTGACTCTCTGTTCTTATACCTAAAAAATCCTTCTGGACTGATATTGGGTCCCAAAAGTTTGTTCCCTAGCTTCTTTGGAAATTTGGAATTCCACACCTCCTCACTTACAATTGTAAAAATTGATCAAGAGTCAAGATACATTTGCACCCTTACAACTCCAATGGTCATCAACCATAATGGTTTCTTCTTGACCTCACCCAAATTGCCATCAATATTTAGTACAAATAAATCTTTGACCGTCTCATGTTCCTGTTCACTTCCCACATTGTGTCTCATGTTCCTGTTCACTTCCCACAGTGTATCGTTTACACGCTTCACTTTAATTCCTTATTCTTACAGACTTTGTCAAAGTGCCTTGTTACTCCACATGCAGGACACTTCAGCTTCATAGCCATGCAAAATGTCCTTGGAGCCAAATATGAGCTACTATCACAACTGTAACATTTCAGACCATCTTTCTTAGCAGAACCGTGTACTTTAACACTTTCCTTTTTTGACTTACTAACTCCTTTGTTTTTAACTGTACTAATAACCTCTTCTACAACTTTCTTCGATTTTCCTTTAATTGCCTCCACACTACGACTGGATAATTCTGTCTTACGAACTATAGCTAAAATATCTTTGAGATCTGCATACCCATTGATCCATAATCTCGCTTGCATAGCTGGGTCACAGGTATACATCATCCCTTGATCACGGATAAGTTGCTCCTGTAAATGGCAAATTTACAATCCCTGCCAGTTTCTTTAGCTCAGCCACATATTCATCAACTGTTTCCCTAAACTCTGGCTGTGGAAAAACTTGTACCTTAAAATACCTAAACATACTTTAGGGACAAAATAGTTATCAAAGACTCTTAACGCATCTGTAAATACATTTGAATCACCACCCCAGATACTTTTGTAATTTCCTCATATACTTTTAAGCCCTCTGGCTCCACACACTGCAAATAGATCTTCTTTTTCCTTTCAGGTTTCATTTTCCTTTCCTCATCAATCATCTCCAAAAAGTTCAAGAAATACGCTTTCCACTCAACCTATTTCATGCATGTGCTCCCACCTGCAGGGCCGAATGCTTGTGAGGATAGCAGAGCAAAATGTTGCATCTCCATAGCAGTGAAAGAAAACAACAACACCACCCACAGTGTTCCTTCTTCACCCCTGCGGAACTAGTTCACTAAGGTATGTGTGACACAAGGAATAAATACAGTTACTATTTTTCAACCACAGGAAGGGACTAGACCACTGTGTGTGAAACACTTAAGAAATTGAATTTAATTAGGGAGACCCCATTCACAGACAGCTGCGTCCACCTTCAAACTCCATGGGAGGCAGGATGACAACTGATATCGGGGATAAAGGAAATACTGTGCAGTCGAAAATAACTGTCAAAATGTTGTCAGAAGTGGTGTAAAAACTGGACCACAACAGCTGAACTAACACAGCTCCCAAAAGAGCCACTACGCTCCAATACATGGAAGCGTGATCCGGCAGTAAAAGAACTTGTACAACCAAGATGGCTACACGCAGGACATTGCGCAGAGATGTTGTGTAACCACTCCCAAGGCAGAAACCAGACGTTGTGTGGCATGCACAGTACATCAAGCAGCGCATTCAAAATTACAGCATTCACTGAAGAATCCAGCCATGGAACGCCCATTAAGACTAACTCTGGGAGGCCACAGGTCCACGCCGCACACCAACTTTCCGCCGGCCCGGAGGATGCGGAATCACCGCAATCCTAATTGGCCCCTATGTTGGCTGGGTTATAAGACTCCATGGTGATTACCCTTGGCATCCTCCTCTCTACTCGCTAGTTGGCCCACATGATAATGGCTTCCAACAAAATTAAGGGACAGAAGGCTGTATCAATAAAACACATGCTACAAACATCTGACCTTGAGGTAGGGAGTGCCAAGAAGCCAAGCTGGTCATCTCAAACCCTAGAGGACAAAAAAGGTGACTCCCTCAAACTTGCAGACTTCTCTGTCAATGTGACTATTTGATCTCTGAATTCCATAAGTAACTCCCAGATCTGCAATAGGATTTTGTGAAGCCATTGGCTTATTTAGAATACTCATTTCAATAGGCTGAAGCCAGAATAGTCCTTTCAAAAAAGGCGCTTAGAGGGAAAAGGAAGAGAGCGAACCCTCCACTCAAAACTTAGTATCAGCACAAAACCCTTCTTCCTGTATCCCAAATGTACATAACATGTTAACATCCTACACAGAATTTGTGGAAGGAGAAAAGGACCAGTTATATAATCTAGGGCCAGACATACGACCATTCAGCCTAGTGACTCGCAAATTGCGCCGAATTGTGACTCGCAATTTGCAACTCGCTTAAGTGAATGTACAACAGTGTCTCTGAAACTGTTTGCGATTCCCAATGGAGTCGCAAATTGTATGCCTCATCAATATTCATGAGGCAAGCGCAATTTGCGACCCCATTGGGAATGGCTAGCACTCCCAGGGACGGTGGCCTGCTGGGGTCAGCTGATCACCATGTCTGTGACATGGTGATCAGCTGATCCCCATGTCTGTGACTGCTTTTTAAATAAAGCAGTTATTTTTTTTTTTAAATACAGCCCTTTTTCCCGAAAGGAAAACGGAATGCATTTAAAAAGAAAAATGAAACTTTTCAGTTTCATTTTTAATGGCAGGCAAAGGTCCCCGGGACCACTGTCTGCTCTTAAAAAATATTTTCGCACCCATTCACAAAGGGGTCCCCATTTGTGAGTGGCTTACCACCTACTTGAAGTAGGTGGTAAACTGCAAGTGTTTTGCTACCGATAATGCAGCCGCAAAAAAATCATACATTGGTGTTAGAATCGCTATTAGGAAGTAACACCCTTGGCACTCCCCCTCCTAATTGCGAGTTGCAAACCATATTTTGCGAGTCGGTAATAGGTTACCGACTTGCAAAATATGTTTTGTGCCTGCAAACAGGTCAAATTTCCGTTAGCGACCGCAAAAAACAGTCGTACATCTGCCCCCTAGTTCCTATGGAGTGCATATTTCTAAAACTCAGGTAAATCTAGTAGGGTGCTGCTCTATTGTGTAGAAAATGAGGTGCCTCAAGTAAGCACCATTGTCAGCCTGATTGAATTACTTATCTCAATCATCGGCTTTGCTTTCATCATGGACGTATATCCTTTATTTTCAAAAAGGAGAGATCAAACCCCATACAAAAAATCTTACACAAGGGGGAAAAAGATAAAAGATAAGATAAAATATGGCTCATGCTGATCATTGTGCCAGGCCCTCAAATGAAACAAGAGGAATATGAACCCACACTTACAGTCTCTCGACTACCCAGTAAAAATGCATACAATGGACTGTTAAACCCTTTTAATATTCCAATTCCTGGTACATGACTAAAAACCTGATGACATGTATTGAACAATTGTTAAGGTTGGCAAACATGTTTCATCGCTTTAAGGAACTTGCTTTCATACTGAAACCAGAATAGTGCATGGTGAAATAAACTTCGACTAACAAATATGTCAACAAGATGATATGGAAGTCCGAGTCACTGAACTTCAACAGCAATATCGCACGCTGCTAGACAAAATCAAACATGATGAAAATCAACCAAGATGCAAATACCTATATTGTGGTATCTACAAGGACAATCCTACAGCAGACCTGAAGAACCATGCACAGAGACTAGTGTGTCATCTATTACAACTCAATGACGAATCTGAAAAAGTGCTGGATAGGACCCGCCAAGTATTCTCTGCATTTCAACTGAAAAGCATTTTACTGCAGATGGATTACCATTGATTCATATTTCGAATTAAGGAAGATGTGCCAAATTGTGCATGAAAAATGAACTATCCTTGAAGGGAAAAAAGCAGTATAGTTTGCCAGTATAATCATAGTCAAAGCTTTTTCTGTGAAAATGGAGAAGATAAGCGCAGGAGTAAGGCACAGCCCTAACAAAGACAGCCATACACAGATGGGGCAATTGTGAACAGAAGCGTTGCAATGCATATCCCAGCTGTATGACATAAACTACCCTCGGCTGTATCAATTCGACATTAAGGCCATTTTCTGATCGTCATGTATTTCTAATTGTTATGCAGTTTCCTGTCATATTACTTATCTTGACTCTTTGGTGAAGGGATGTATCTGGCTGTAATATCTGTAGAAACAGAGCACCACATCAAAAGTGCTTTATGACAAAAAACACACGTCCTTAGCTGAATTCTCTTAGAAACTAGGAGCCTGAGTATTTTCTGAAGAGCCTCTGAAACTCCGTCAAACCTTATAGACAAGCTGCACATATGTATTTTGCCACTGTTGTATTGTTCGGATGGAGGTCATCAGAAGATTACAAGAGCCAGAATAGTCTGTAGATGATAGCATAATGAAAATAGCATTGACCACAGCTTCTCTAAGATGTTGATGGATGAAGGGCAGACTAATTTTCTGGATCCTCATTTAATAATGGAAAGATGGCACAACTGTTTTTCTGAGAGGACATGCTAAGATCCTTGCTAGTCCAGAAACCAAGGAATGCTTTTCATGCTGTCCACTGAGGTCAGAACAGCCCCACACACATTCACCAAACAGCAGGAGGAAAAAGAGAGCAGTGGCCCAACATGAATACTTCTGTTTTAGGGGTATTGAATCATTGCACAGAACTTGAGACATTTTTGGGGCTTTAAGATTGAGGTGCTCAACTTGTAGTCAGCTGTGGGTGCTATTTGCTGGTCATGGGTAGTATATGTTCATCCAGAGTAAGATTGCTAACAGACACCCTTTAGTTGTGTTTTGAATTTCAGAGGTGGACATTTCAAGTCTTAAGATGAGCAGGGTGTCACCTGCATAGTAGGGTTCTCTAAAGCCAAAAGGACAATGATGTTAGCAAGGGTATTATTGAAGTGGAGAAGAATAGTGTACATTGAGGGATATCACATTAAATTGGAAGAGGTTCTGAACAGAAAGGAAGAAGTACTAAGTATTGGGTTCTTTCTGATAATAAAATGAAGCAAACCTTTGTCTAGCACTTTCCTGCAAGTAAATCTCCCCAATTTGATTGAACAAGATGGAATAATCTTCTGTACCAAACCAAGGGGATAGATCTAACATAATGATGCAGAAGGTTACGCCCATATTTATGTTCATTCAAAAATGTAATTAGAGAAGTCTCTGTACGTAGCCTAGGTCTAAAGCCAGTCGGGCTTAAATGTAGCAAAAAGTGATTTTCTAAATATCCAGCCAATGGAGGCAAAAGAACGTTGTTCTCACCAATTTTGGATACCACAGGGAGATGAAAATTTGGTAGATTGTTAGATTTAATTAACAGAGGCAGGTTGAGTTGTTACACAAGTATTTAACTACAGCTTTCTTCCAACAAGATGCAGAAGAGGAATTAAGAACGGCTGTCAGATGGGAGATATGCATGAGCTAAAGATTGTAGGATCCTAACAAGACAAATATGATCTAGAGAACCTATATCGAAGAGGAAAGTAGCAAAAACACTTCTTCTTCAGAAATCAATCAAAGAGTTTCCAAAAGGGAAACGGAGTTTGATAAGTAGGTTATCTCCTCCTGAGCTCCTGGTGTGGACGCATTTTGGTCCTGCAAAATACAGTTCGGACTCTCCTTGATTTATTTGTGAAAAAACACAAAACAAGGCCGACACACTAGAATTGGGAAGAGGTAGTAATCATTTTAGTACTGTACAGGTTGGTAAGTTTGGATAGTATTTGGAATAAAGCTTATAACGAGTTAGCCACCTTTGTGATGTAAGTGCTAATAAATGTTTTAGTAGTCATAAGACATCGCTTGTATGGTCTTAACAGTTAGTGGAAGTCCCAGTGGGAATTCTCAGAGTATGAAAGGCGCCAAAGCTACCCGCCCTGTCGCACCTTCAGTCTCTCTTTCGTTCATTAGGTAACGTTTAAAGCATACTTTTTTGTATATATATTATTGATTTTCCTATTTTTAATAAGAGATAAATCAATTGTTTGTGAAAGTAAGACGTTAGAATTCTGATACAGGTCATCTGAGGTAGGGGTCTACAGTCTCCCAGTGCCTACAGAACACGTCACAAGACTGGATAGAGTCAGCTTACTTAAGATGTAAAGAGAAACTATGTAAAAATACATCATGATGTCATTACTACATTTAGTCCGTGTCAACTTGCTTAGGACCCTCGTCCATCCATTCCTAATATAAAAGGTTTGCTTCAGTAGGATATATGCCCAGTAAACAGACTAGGCAGACAGCATGCTAGAATGACATGACTCGAAAAAAGCAGGCTAGAAAAGTGAATTCCTAAATGGTGAAATAGAGAAGGGCAAATACAGGCCTGGCACAGAGAGTGAAGGTCTGGCATGGAAAAACGATGTTGGTTTGACAATGTGAATTCAACAACGGTGTGTGGATCCTGGGATGGCGTATACAGACAAGGTATATTGGTATTCTTATGGTAGAGAAGATGTTGGGAGGCATTTTAGCCTGCTTTCATGCTTGACAGAGAGGTTGAATGTTTGTAGGAGGAACATATGTGCTTTGGAGTGGTACATTTCCTAGTGCCTGTATAGCAGGCACTGTCACTGTTGTGGAATCATAGCACACTCATTGTTCGGAATGATTCCAGAGGGTCTTGTATGTTTGAGAGTGTGGTTGCTGTATGCCCTATGTAGATAAAGTTGAGTGTGGTGAGTGAGGTCTTGAAACCTGGTCTGGTTGTGTTGCAGAAACTTGATTTTACGAGTATATGTACAAATGTTCTTCGATGAATCCAAGATGAATAGTGTGTGTTTACACAGCATTTATTTTCCATACCGGAGTGAAGAATAGTATCAAGTCGAGGATGCTATCCCCTCCTCATTATGGTGCTCCCAGGACCCCAGGTAGTAAGTTAAAAAGCCACGTATATCCGTATCTGGGGTCTACCCAGCACTGGTGAAAGGGATCGCCCAATGAAATCAGCACATACTTCAGCAAATACTCCTTGGGATTTTCCCAGAGATGGTCAAAGTTGTAATCCACAGGGGTGGGTGCCTGGGATTAGGGCTGTGAACAGGGGTGCAGGCAGTGGAAGGTTTTGCGTCAATGAGCAAGCCTTTGGAAGGGATGTGAATTGATTGCAGGAAGGAGAGCGATGGGCAGGGTGAGGGGTTAAAGGAATAGAAATCATGAGGAAAAAAGCAGGGCTCTGGTATAACCAAACTTGACCATGATATATTCAGTGAAGGCACCAAAGGAGAACACCCATGGCCTCCACACCCTTTATCCTGGAGGCCAGGGTTGAAGTAGGTTAGGGGTCTAGATAGGGTAGAGAATGTGAAATTATGGTATGGAGTTGAGAAGGTTAGAGGAGAGGTGCATTTTACAGGAGTCAGGAGTGAGGAAAATACAGCCCAGGTCCAGGCCCTCCATTGGGCTGGGAGGCAAAAGGGACAAGGAGGACTTGTCCTGCTACACCACAGCAGTGATGTAACTCCACATAGGATCACCCGCAGGACACTGTTGCCAGTATCCTGTTCGAATTCCTGGTTACAGGTGGCGAGGGGCTCCCGGCTGGAACTGATACAGGCCTTAGAAAGTGGGTGGCAGAGATCCAGAGAGAACATAACCTTTGGTGATTGGTTGCAGGTGGTTCAATGAGTGTAAATGCGACACAAATGCATGCACCCGTAGTAGGTGTAGGGTGAAGGATGGAACACAGGCAGATTACCATGGATACTGGGGGGTTCATTTCGCCAAGCAGAGAGCGTGAGTAGTGAGTGTGACAGGACGGAGGTAGGTAGGCATGGCAGAGTGACTGGGTGGTTTTCAGCCACATGCTAACTAGAATCCTGTGTTTGCATTGCTCCAGGCTGGCTCTAGCAGCAGTCGCTCGATCAGGACCTCGTGACTTGTCTGACTCAGAAAACACAGTTCTGACCTTTACCCAATCCTCTCCCTGGCCTAATGCTTTCAGCGCCGTGAGGGCGTGCCTTGAACAAAAATAAACACGTTTGTAAGTTCTCAGGAAGTTGAGCCACTGGAACAGAGCCAAGGGCTCTGATATGGCAAGGTTTTACAAAGGACAGTGCGCTCACAACTCACAGCCTTTGAAATGTCGCTGGGCTGGGGGTTTGGATACGTTAAAATCTCTGGCAAGCATCCAGCAGAAAGCCTTGAGCGCCCTCGTGAAAAGAATAGAGAGAGTAACACGGCACGAGCCTGCCTTCTAGAACTATCACTCACTGGAGCCCTGGAAAGCGCGCGCTACCACAATTAGAGAGAGAGAGAGACAGCTGCCCCGGGCAAGGCAGGAAAACTTCACTCGACGGCCGGCGGCGCCATGACAGAGAGCGGGCGGGCAGGTTTGAAATAATTAGAGAGCAGGTGATACTTACAACCGCTTTGCAGGATAAGTGCGCCACCACTAAGGAACACCGCGGCAACGGGCGGCGGATTCTTGAGACGGACTAACAAAGCCTGGTCTGCTTGATAAATACCTAGAGATGCTATTGTACAGGGCGTGCACGGAGAGGCTCACAAACATCCATGAAAACTTTGACACAATTCTATCACATTTGCGTTCGTACAAACACCAATCGACATTAATGGCTAGGCTTTTAGTGGCGGCTCCTCCGCTATGGTGGAGGAGCGTCTCCCCAGTGCTTTTAAGCAGTGTCAATAAAATTTAAATAAAATGATAATTCTGTTATTATCGTTTCATTTTTTCCTTGTTTGCAGCAGCTTTGCGGACGGGGCGTGGCTGCTCTGCAGACAGAGATGGGGAAGGGAGGAGTGGTTTGCACTCTGGGGCCGGCCAAAAATTCATGCACACTTTGCATGTTTTCCATGCAGTCTGCATTACAACCTGCATGGAGAACATGCCCAGCCTCTCATTCTCTGGCTGAGCACCAATCCACGGCACTCATACTAATCACAATGCTGCATAGCAGCATTGTGATTGGCTATTGGGAGGCTGGGAGCCGGGTGCATGCTGGTTCCTGCCCTGGAAGGGGGAAGAGGACCAAGAGGAGGCGACGGAGAGCAGCAGACAGGTAAGTGTGTATTTCTTTTTTTTATTTCAATCCCTCCTGCCCCCCACCCGCCCTCCCCACCGCCTTCAAATACCAGCTGCCTCTGGGTTTCATAGATCCGGCTGCAATGGTTTGGGATGATTAAATGGGTGGCTTGGTGAGCAAAATAACGATGGATTAAACCCAGATCTGTGACTGGGGGGAATGTTTTGCCATTGTGCAACATTCCGTCCATCATCTTGTGTGTTTTGCTGGTCACCCTATGTGGGAAGGGTATGCCCAGAAGTGGGTCCCTTGCTTACTAAGCCACTGGAGTCAAGCTATCCTGGCTGAAGACGGCTGATAGCCAGAAACCAGTCCTAGGATGCTTGATTCCGGTCCAGGAAAGACATGGCTTGACAGTTCGGGCTGGACTGTTCCCATGAGGCACAGGACCAAGACTGATTTGCATATGGCCATGTCTGAACTGGGGTGGCTTGGTGAGCAAAATAACAATGGATTAAACCCAGATCTGTGACTGGGGGGAATGTTTTGCCATTGTCCAACATTCCGTCCATCATCTTGTGTGTTTTACTGGTCACCCTATGTGGGAAGGGTATGCCCAGACGTGGGTTCCTTGCTCACTAAGCCACTGGAGTCAAGCTATCCTGGCTGAAGACGGCTGATAGCCAGAAACCGGTCCTAGGATGCTTTATTCCGGTCCAGGAAAGACATGGCTTTGCAGTTCGGGCTGGACTGTTCCCATGAGGCACAGGGTCAAGACTGATTTGCATATGGTCATGTCTGAACTGGGGTGGCTTGGTGAGAAAAATAACGATGGATTAAACCCAGATCTGTGACTGGGGGGAATGTTTTGCCATTGAGCAACATTCCGTCCACCATCTTGTGTGTTTCAATGAGTAAATCATTGCCTACGATATAACACCGCTCAGGTGATGGACAGCATATTAATTAAAAGTTCATGCAACGCATGGCAGCAAGTAAAGTTTCTGTGTGGCCTGAACGGGAAAGTGCTGAAGAGCACCATATCTATTAAGATATTACTCTTTTCAGCGCTCTCCCTGCTCTGGTGCACTTAATGCTGCCTAGTGCCAACGCAAGTACCTCAGCACTATGATGCAAGGGTGTCTGACTTTTGGGCATGATCAGTGTTTAATTTGTCAATGGATAAGTGTTAATGCCCAAATTTTGCTCAGAAGTCTGCAGCAGTGTTTTCGAATGTCGTGGTGCCGAATACCAAGGCAGCATAATCTTGACCCCATCTAACTCCTCCTTTGTACGCCACCAGACATGCTATGCCTTTTCATCTCACTCTTGACATATACATTTTCGTGCTTGTAATCTTTATTTGTCACTGCATCCATCTTTCTCCTCCTTTCCCCTTTTCGCGTTTTTCTCTCTTTTACTCCGGGTCAACATCTCATAAGGAAAAATAAGTTCTGGTTTCGATAAATGAGACAGATGGGCCCCACCTGCACTTGCATCGACTCAAATTAAGCACTGGGCAGAATTTGTTTGTGCTGAAGGGAACACCTTCCTGCAGAAAAACAATCCTTAGAGGCATATTCGTCTTTCTATATGTGCTGCAGAGTGGAACACACATTGGAAAAGGAAGTAAAGAGAAAAATAATATTTCTCCTTGTTACAAGTCTGTCAGGTTGGGGCACTCAACCCCAATACAGAAGTATTGAATATCTGGGCATTAGTGGTTACAATTTCTAAGACTTGTGCTCTTTGCCCATTCTTTAACTCATCTATTAGAGATTAAAGTGTAACACAATGAGTTCCTCATGGTAATCAACCAATTAGTTCTTTTTGGACTCTTGTAGTCAAAAATGTGTGTTAGCCTCACTCAGGTAGGATGGTATTTGCAGTCCCTGAGATGTGATCTTGGTCAGGGGCGGCTTTAGTGCTGGTGGCGCCCAGTACAACAGTTGTTTTTGGAACTACCAATGACCATCTTCTCCACGAATTTCCTCACTACCACACTCTAACAACACACCTCATCTTTCCATAGCCTCTCTCAGACATACATTTGTAAATGTAAATGTGAATGTGCTTCGATTTATATAGCGCGCTTTAACCCAGGGGTCTCAAGGCGCTTGCTTAGGGAACCCGTCCTGGTATTCCCCTGTGAGATACCCCGGCCGGGTATCCACAAGGTGAAAGCCAGGCATCCCGCCGCGAGGGGCCGTAGTGGAGATTAAGCAAGCTATTGCCCAGAGTCGCAGAGTGTGACCCAGTGAGTCGAGTAGGCACCGGAGCGAGAATTGTCGACTCCGTGGAATTTTGAGCCCGAGACCCGCCGAGGCGGGGAATCGAACCCTGGTCCACGGCCGATCTCAGCTTCCGGGTCTGCCGCCTCTACATTTCATTTTTTTAGTGCTACTCATAGTTCACCCACAGTCAGTTTGTTGATCTGCATGGTATACGTTCTTTGCAGCAGGCACATTAACCCTCAGCACTACTTTAGGATGAGTCAAAACTGCCACTAGACAACATTGTGATCCCTCACCAGTAGGAACATTAATCACCAAAGTTATCTTGACATTTTTATAGTTGCCTGAAAACTGCCAGAGGCAGAAGGAAGTTCATGTCATTTAAAACCCAATAGTTATTTTTAAACAAGGCGCCCCCCCCCACCAAAGTCAGCACCAGGTGTGGCTTCACTGGTCACACCACCCTAAACCCCACCTTGACCTTGGTTTATGTTCCTTGACGATGTTACTTTCTGCCTTAGTCTCGTACAATTACTTGAATACAAGCAAAACACCTTTCAAAACGTAAAAAAAATTCTGTAAAAGGTGTTCCAGCAGACAATATTGTGATGCTTGATCCAAAACTTTCCATTGAGATTGCTGAGTGAGGCGATGTAATTTCCATTATGTCTGGAAACACTATTTCCGGCCAAATCGAAAATTTGCAAAAAATGCTGGAATTCTGCATTCGCTATTTTTCCAGCCACAAGCTGGAGCATAAGGTCACCCAAGAGATGAGCGAGAAAGAAATGCACAGAGGTAGGAAATCAACTTAAAATTGTGCGCAGAGCAAGGGAATATAGCTAAAAATCTGTAGATAGTCAGGAGAAATCAATGACGTAGTAGGGTAAGGAGAAGTACAATTTTCATGTTTATCCACAATTCTATGGTGTTTCACGTTCAGCCACAAAGTTGTAGTACATAATCAAGTCCCAAGAGAAGAACAGGCCATCTTGTTTGGCCTACAAAGCTCAACCCAGGAAATAGCAGCAATTTTCAACGTGGTCCTTAGAAGCAATAGAATACTTTGGTAGTTGATCTAGAAAGGTGTATACAATTAGTTACAGCAGTATGTAACTTACATCCAGTGAAAGACACTTCTTGCTGAAGTCTGGATGTATCTCAAATTTAAACGATGGGAACTCATTAGTTCAAGGGTTAAGGTACGCTACTGAATTATGGTAGTCAGGCCCTTTGTAAAGTCAGGCTTTTTGTATTTTGAGTTTCTCCGGAAAATAACTCAAACTTATAGATCTGAGAAGTAAGGGAACTTTTACGGGCATCAGCGGTTATAGAAGAGTGTTAATGCATGATGAAAGATCTTGGGGGGGGGAGGGGTTGACTGCTGATGGCAAATTTACAAGAGTGAGATTTTGAGTAGTCAGCACTATTCATTGAAAAAGGAAATTATTGCAAGAACTCGATGAAAATCTGAAGACAACAGAAAAATAAGATAATAAGAATAGAAAGAAATCTGTTGAGGCAGCAAATTTATAGGGACCGACGGCACATGAATTCACATGTGCATACTGGGGAGAGGAAAGTCTAACAGTCATCTTGGAGTTCAGTATGTTCTATGTTCTCCCCACTCTCTTCGGTATCCTGAGCAAGGTCAGACTGGGAACGCAAACCAGCCCTGGCAAATCAGTCGGGCCAGCTGCCTTGGGGGGGTGGGTGCGTGGAAAACACTGAATGAAATGAAATTTGATTTGTAGAGCGCATGGCTGCCCGAAAGCGTGCCAGCTCTTGCTTAGGGAACCCGCCCTGGTATTCCCCTGCGAGATAACCCAGTACTGGGCATCCCCAAGGTGAAAGCCAGGCATCCCACTGCGAGGGGCCGTTGTGGAGATTAAGCAAGCTATTGCCCAGAGTTACAGAGTGGGACTCCATGATTGGAATAGGCACCGAGGCGAGAATTGTCAGGTCCGGGGAAATTTGGAGCCCAAGACCCGCCGAGGCGGGGAATTGAACCCTGGTCCGGGCCAGACCTCTGCATCAGGGTCTGCCACTCCAACCACTTGAGCCACACTTCTCCACATTGCAGCGGCTTTTGTTACAGGGGGTGGATATTGCACAGATATTCTGCAAAACCGGCCCCGGCAACAAAAATGGCCGCCACCCTGACAGCCCACTGGAGAAACGCACATCGCCCGCTATGGCCGGTCCTGCCTTGATCCTGAGGGAGCATTTCCTGTATTCCACAAGATGAGTAGTCCTTGGGCATTCCAGGAAGAGGAGCATGTTGAACACCTAAGTTTTTTCTGCTTCGAGAGAGCACAAGGAGCAACTGACACCACGCCCACTAAAGTTTGTAGAAAGCTTCTGAAGCTACATAACTCTCTTATAAGTCAAGCCACTTTGTTCTAGATATATCTTTCCACATAGTGTTAAAAGCCTGCATTTGGAGCCCCATCATAGGCCAGCGAGTGGATGCATTTATATATAGTTCGTGCACATTTTCAATGATGAGTTAGCTCTCGGGTTTTATAGCAATATATTTCTAGTTAGGGCAGTACATTTTTCCACCGAAAAAGGTTGTGCTGGAATTAATAAAATCATCAGTGTCAGCAGTAAGGCAGACTTCAATGTTCCAGTGCTCCCCATGATGAGTCATAAATGTTCAAAGCATGATCAAGCAACTGTTAAAGACAGCATACATTTATTTTGAAGACATGATTCATATTAATAAATAAATTGAAAAGACGCTAGTGATTTAGTCATTAAGCATTTACACTTGCATAAACACTTCACAGGCTTTGATTGGTAGAAGAGCCAAACGTGAAAGCTACTGTTAGTAATTCAATAGTGCCTAATAGCTGTATAAACTGCAGTTTTTGGCATTTACGCAGCCAACGTTGTTTATGGGTGTCCCCAAATGTAGAGTGTTGCATAATGTTTGCGGGTTCCCCTACAGTGGGAAACTTTTTGGGTGGCTCTCGCAAATCTCCCCAACATGGGTCATATCCGGGTTATTATGAAAGCCCTTACAACTGAGTATAGCATATTGGGGGGCAAATGATGCCACCTTTCCTAAAATCCCTGTTAGTTCGGTCAGCGAGGCATGTGTTCAGTCGTTTTTCCAACAATGAAGCTACACCGTGGGTTGGATCTGAGACCTTCTTAACATGAAGCCAAATTATGCTGTGCTCTGTAACTAATGGTTCCTTTTCTAGATACTTGTTGAAACAACAATCAAAGTGTTTGTGAGGGGGAGGATTTAGCCATGTGTCTATTGAGAAAGGGGTATCATGCCATCGGTGTGGTGGGGTTCATGGGTAGGAAAAGGATAGGAAATGAGTGGTCAGGACAAGCCTAGGTGCATAACGGGTGCCTCCAAAATCAAACATAGGCATGCAGATTTTGACTTTTGCATTTGATGAATGACTGGGATCTGTTATTTCTACAAAAAAGTACTATATCTACGGTGTCAAAATACAGGGACATCATTGATTCAGGGGGTTCAATAGCAAACTTCTCCTAGACTACATCCCACTCATCATTAAATAAGTAAACACCTACAGCTGTGGCTCTTCAAAATCTTGCTAGGTGGAGAAATCCCGTCACAAGCAGCCATGGAGGGACAGATGCGTGGATATTCTTATTAAAGCAATGTTCACAAAGTTTCTGGTTATTGAAAGAAAGCAGTGGGTCAAATGCTGGAGAATGTGAGAAAGTGCTCCTTTTTACGTGGTCAACCTAATGGCTTTGCTGATGTTTTTTATTGGTTTTTAGCCTCTGCACACTGGGGCACTGCTGTCCTGTGCCCAGTGTACCTGCTCTGACCCCTAAATCTCGGGTTTGGGACAAGTTAGAAAAACAGTTTGACCACTATTGTATATTTCATGTTGCCTTTTCTTTGCCTGAAGCTCCTGGAGGCTAATTTGCATAAGCCTGCCTGCAGCGCCCTGTCAGTGCTTGACCTTAATGAGGTGTGAAAACTGCCCCAACAGCAGGACAATGGCGTAAACCTGGTGACAGGGGGAGCTAGGTGTGGGACAGGAGATCAATATCAGCTCCTGAAGGACAGCTGGGGAGGGTCCAGGAACATCATTACTTAGAAAGGGACAGATTCTTATTTTAGTGTAAGGGGAGACCTGATGAATGGGAAGCATTTGTTCTTTAGACACAGGGTAGCCAATTGGGCACCATCCTAATGGGATGGGGAGATGATCCCAGAACTAGTTTGGGCAGAGGTGACTACGCATTACCCTAAATATACCCCTGTGTAACACACAAGCTCCGTACAAGGGCAGGGCCATGTGCCATTTGATTCCCCATAGAATAGTGCATTCCGGGTCAGTTTGCAATAAAACAAACAGGGTTTGCAACAAATGTGAATAGGGTTGCCTCTGAGATCTTTTTACCCATTGATTAGGGAGTGTCCCAAAGCAATCCCCAACCACTGGCTTGTGAAACCTACAAAGCTGACACCTCACCCACAGTTCCTCAGAACACCTTTTGGACCTGTGGAAGAACAGAAGAAGGACTGCGTCTGCTGTTTGAGATCTGTGAGGAGATCCAAAGGGCTGGGCAAGCTGTTACTTTTATCCAGGGCAAAGAAGTGGACTCCACAGATCAGTTTGAAACCCTTCTGTGTGGCTACAGGCACTCAACATTCTGCAAGAGATCTTTTCCTGAAGTGATCAGTTGCAACTTAAACAGTACTGGAACCTGCTGGTGGCCTCTGCTGGAGTGAGTCTTCACTCTAAGTGCTGCCCTTGAGGTCCTGGGAGCCTTAGTGGTGTCCAAAATTATTTATTCTGAAATATCTGAAACATTTGGACTTTGAAAATTTGGGACTTCCAGACCTCCGAAGGATTGGGACCAAGTACACAAGTCAATCCGCAAAAGGCTTGACCTCACTATGCAAGTTGGTCCCATTTGGAACTTTTTTTCTGCTCTAAAAACCTGTTCAGCAGACTCTCATGGCTAGCCTATCTGACTTCAGTGCAGCCTATCCGGATACAGCCTGCATCCTTGTCGTGCGGTAGGATTCTGAGCTTCAAAAAAGAGAGTAAGTCCAAATGAAAAAATCATGAACCAGTGGGGGCACAAAAAGTATCTGACCAACAGGTGGGCTTCTCTGTGGACGAAATTAAATTTGAACTTCTACCCCTCTGCACTTTTCCCATCAAAACTAACAGCTTCAGAGGGACCTTGCCCAATGGTTTTCTGGCTTCGAAACAACTTCCTTGGATATAGTCTGCACCCATGCCCCACAGAAGGATATTGACTTCCATTTCGAGCATAATTCCTAAAATAGAATCTTTGCCCAGCCTGGGCCTGCTTTGCATACACAATCCACACTTTATTGCAGTCGGCCTGAAATTGTGCTAAGGTCCCAGCCACCCATGAACAGTGATTACTGATTGGTTCTTTACTTTAACTTTGTTCCCTTTCTCCTAAATCTTTAAATATTATTATCTTTATTGTTGTGGTTTCATTTTGTTAATTTATTTTTTTTCCTTTGTTTTATTGGAGTGATATTTTTATTGTGTTGCGATTTTGACTTTTGAACTGTTTTGGTAGTTCAAGATGCTTGACACATTTCCTATAGCTGCTCAGGGTTGAGCTCTGGTTTAAATTATTGAAGTATTTGCCTGGACCTAACAGGTTAGTGACTTATTTGTGGAGGACTACCATCCACCCAAACTAAGAATTCACTTTCTTATAGAGAAATAATGCAGAAAAGGGTGGGGCCTGTGTTTATTATGTGATTGCAATATATTTATATACAATTGGTATCCAGGTAATTAGGTCCCTAAGTACTAGGTAGTGTGCAAGTGGGAAAGATGAAGTGGAATAGAGAAAGGAGAGACTTTGGATTTGAGAAAAGTAAAGAGTGATCATAAGAAAGTGAGATGAAAATGGAAGACAGAGAGGGCAGAAAAGGAGAAAGACAGGGGAAAAGAGGCTGATAAAGGCACTAGACAAAGGAAAATGGTTGAATGGCCGGAGAGATTGGAGGTGGAGGGAAAAGTGAAGTAGTAGGAGTGAAGGGAGTGACCCGATTAGAGCCACCCGGGCCACTTGTGACAACCTCTCAGCCTTCCATACAAATGAAGAGTCAGTCAGACAGTAGAGAATACAAGCTAAAGTTGTTTATTAGCAATACACTTGAGCAGAGTCCAATCTGACCATCCTCCTTAGAATGCTGTAGAGGGACTGACCCCCGTCCACACTGTAGCACAAAGTATGCATTTCCAACATCTCTAAAGTCCCGCCCAGACTGGAATTTTCCAGCCTGGGCACTAACGAACAAGGGAGTGGTGCAGAAAAGCAAGCTACCATCTTGAGAATGGGTACATGCTATCTTAGTTTCAAGGTTACTCTTCCCGTGCTTGTCTCTCTGAGGTGGGAGCATGGCTTACTCTAGAGGAAAGGCATGCAGAGACAGACTGATCCATTCATTAGTGCAGTGAAGCTCAACCTTGAATATGAAGAAGAGAAACAATCGAGGCTGCTTTCTGCTGAGGCAAACATTATGAGACAGAGGCTTATGTTCGATCATAGTACAAAATGGTAGCTGAATACAAAATGGTGCTGCAAATGCTAACTTAACTCACACAATGCTAGAAGGAGTTGGCTCGACATATTCTCAGCCCAACAGACATTTCTTATAGCATTTACTAACAATTGTGTATAATGCTAGGAAGCCTATACTAATCACATAATAAGAAAATCATCAATGCAGTATAATACACACACTATTAAAATTAAAAAATGCCCTCACCGATGGACATCAAATCGTGGACAAACAGCATCATCATGGTGGAAGATGTAGTGTCACGTAATTAAAGCAGCCCTGCTTAATTGCAGATCCTTTCGAAAACACCGTATAGAAATCTTTCACTTACTTGAGGATCATGACTTCAACATCCTGTTTCTTACGGAAACATGGCTGGATGAATACTCAGACCCAGATATCATTCAGGCCCTCCCTCCCGGATATTCCCTCTCCAGACTGGATAGGAAAGACGGTAGAGGTGGTGGCATCGCCATTGCAACTAAAGCCCCTCTAGTATGTACCCTATCTCCTATTACGGTTGACCATAGTGAAGCTGGCTCTTTCACCATTAATACCGGTCCCAACCACTCTATCTCAGGTATCCTGGTATACCGTCCTCCTGGAAGGCTATATGATTTCACTCCCACTCTCATGGAAGCCTTAACCCACCTAGCACTAAGAAAATATCGCTTATTGGTGCTAGGAGACTTAAATGCTCATTTTGATGACCCCCTAGATAAGGAAGCGACAGACATTAAATCTGAGCTACTCTCTGTACAACTGGAAATAAAAAATAACGAGCCGTCACACCAACTAGGACATCTATTAGACCCAGTTTTTGGGAATTGGAAGGGAGTTCAGACCCTACCTCCCCTGCCTATACCATGGTCTGATCACTTTATCATCCCTATACTATTCCAAATAGATAGGACTGAGCATTATAACCAAAGATCTCAACGCTACAAACGTAGGAAATGGAAGAATTTATCGGCAGATTCATTTATCAAAATTGTTCAGGATGCAGGACCTCCTAGTGGAATTGATTGTGAGACAGCACATAAGCATCTCCGAAACTGCATCACAAAGGCCCTTGACGCTACAGCCCCGATTCGCACCATGACCAATGCCATGAGAATTAAAAAAATGGCTCCCTGGTTCAGTCAGGAACTTCAGACTCTGAAAACGGCTTGTAAAAAACTCGAAAGAGCATGGCGTCACAAATTCTGCCCAGAAATCAAAGCCCAGTATAAAGCAGCGCAAAAAAAGTACAACAAAAAAATACGCTTATCCAAGGCAGCTCACTACAACAACCGAATCTTGGAAGCGGAAAACTCCTCTAAGGAGCTTTATCAAATTTACAAAGAAATATCTATAATTGACTCTAACTCCTCCTCTCAGAGTGACTCAGTGGAAACCTGCAATAACATTGCCAAGTATTTCTCAGGAAAGATCACTAACATTTATGCCAGTTTCTCCACCAATATAAAACCGGGAATCGAATTTACAGAGAACGAAGATCACATACGCACTCAAGTCTGTTTATGTTCATTCTCTGTTCCTCCCGCTGAAACACTGGCTAAAATGTGTAAAAGCATTAAATCGGGCTCTCCACGAGACCCTGCCCCACCTAAAATCTTAGCTGAGACTATCTCTGTGTTAGAACCCCATTTTAGACACATGCTTCAAGTATCCTTCTCTACTGCCTGCTTACCCACTGAATGGAAACAAGCCATAGTGCTCCCAATCAAAAAAAAGCCTAATATGAGTCAGGACATATTGGAGAATCTACGCCCAATCTCATTGCTACCCTATCTAGCAAAATAAGCAGAGAAAGTGGCAAATGTCCAACTTATGGCCCATCTTGAAGCCCAAAATGCTTTTCATGTATCACAGTCAGGCTTCAGATCGAGCTTCTCTACTGAGACAGCTCTCCTGAGAGCTACTGAAACCCTACGGGAAGGAGCTGATGAGGGCAAGACCATGGCTCTCATCATGCTGGACCTCAGTGCCTCGTTTGACACTGTAGCGCATTCCATCCTGCTACAGTGTCTAAACAGAGCGGGGGTCACCAAAAAGGCGCTGGGATGGTTGAAAGCCTTTCTTACCAACAGGAGCTTTCAAGTCCAAAGAGGGACTTTTCTTTCGGACAGTATGATGCTAGAACAGGGGGTACCTCAGGGCTCTGCCCTGAGTCCCACCCTGTTTAATCTATACATGGCTCCACTGGCAGAAGTGGTACAATCGTTCGGCGTAGAGCTTGTCTCTTACGCCGACGACACTCAACTTCTAATCTCTCTGTCCCAAGCTCCCTCCTCTGAAGCCGACAATTTCAAATCCTGCATGTGCAAGCTTGCCACATGGATGACCGAACACTGCCTTAAATTAAATGGCACAAAAACGGAGGTACTTATAATAGGTGGAAATGATACAAAATGGACGAAAGAGTGGTGGCCCACCTGTTTGGGTCCCTTACCTACTCCCAACCAGGAAGCAAAAACCTTAGGTGTCTGGATAGACAACAAGCTCTCTTTTGACAGCCATGTCAAAAAAACAATAGGTAAGTGCTTTGGAGTCATGAAAACCCTCAATCGCACCCTGGATTTGCTTCAGCTGAATTCCAGGCGTACCATGACTCAGGCACTTATCACCTCCCGTATAGATTATGGGAATGTGTTGCTCCTGGGCACGTCCGCAAAAAATATCAGAAGATTACAAGTCTTGCAGAACCCAGCAGCCCGCCTGGTGCTAAGACTTCCCCGTAGAGCTCCCTCCAGATCTTCTCTGGCCTCCCTCCACTGGCTACCCATTAGCAAGAGGATATTATTCAAAGCACTCCTCTGGTGCCACAGGACTATTCACCAAAAAGCCCCTTCCTACCTATCCGATCTGGCATTACTGTATGAGCCCAACAGATCTCTTAGATCTAAAGGAATGGGCTTGCTGAAAACATCGCGCCCCAAAAGAGCTAGAATGGGAGTTAGGTCCTTCCGCTCTCTGGCAGCCAAGAAATGGAATATCCTCCCCACGAACATCAGACTCGAAACAAACGAGGCATCTTTTAGAAAGCTGCTGAAAACCCATTTATTTACTTCGTAGTGGTATCTCTGTCGCTCCTCCTAACATTCTCTCTCCACAGCGCGGGGACACGCCGGGAGGCGTCACCAGGCGCTTTACAAACCCCTTTAATAATGGGGCTTTTGTTGTGGGTGTCAATTGTCCAACACCATAAGCACAGCAAGCAGGAAGACAATGTACACACAGGCAACATGTAAAGAGAACACCTGCAATAGCTATAAGGAAAATAAGTATTAAACCCCAGAACCAACCAGAAAGACTCCAGGTGCCATTCTTTTGGTGGATGTCAGATGCAAGCCTATGCAGCTTCTGTATAGCAGTATATACATTCGGAGCATTGTCCGGTATGTAAACACAGCAACTACTTCCACTGATGTGACAAGCTCCTCCCCGATCAGCAAGGATGACGTCTAACACCATTCTGTTCTGAAGAGCAACAAGCCTCGTAGCCTGGAGCTCAGCTGTAAAATTCGTTGAAATCCCTGCTGTGGTATTTATTACCCCTTCCACATTCCTGGTTAGCCGGTGAATCTTAAGGCTATTAGACATAGGACCCCAAAATGGTAAAATACCCTTCATACCATTAGTGAACTGCTGCAGTGTCGTATCTGTCTGGTCTATGTCTTCTGTGTTGATAACCCTTTTTATTCTAAACAAATGGGCACTCCTAGGTTGCAGTTGGTGGCCCCTATTATTGTTGGACGGTGCTATACACTGGGGGAAGGAGGAAAAAGAGATAGCAGACACCTGACCATCCTCTAGGAAGCCACACATAAGCTTGAGATCCACAAACAAAGTAAATATTATGCGGTGGGAGCAAAGGCGGGCTATTGCTTGTGCTCAATATGTAAGTATAGTTGCAATTAATCTGACCCACTTTTACTGTGCCTACCCCGCGAACACAAAACCCAGCTGTTGGGTTGACTGCCGGCATTGGTGTTGCCACATCATGAGTAATATTGCGCATCTGAAATGAACGAAAATATTCAGTGACATTAAATCCCTGAAAATCCACATTTCATTTAGAAGCCATGGAACATTTTACTCTCTTTCATATACATTCATGCAGGCAGTAGGGGATCAAGTATGTGGGGTCCCCTGTTCACCTGGGGTAAATCCTTGGCGGACACTTATATACTCTAACACTGTGAGATAATCAGCAGTTGTCATATTCATAGTACAAGAAAGATAATGGATATATACCATAAAGAACAACTCAAACCAACCCTCACAGCTACCTAAATAAGACATGGGCAGCAATAAGAGGCTGTCTCTTTTATGTGTAGAAAGGAGCAGGTCACAGATCCAACAATTTGTAACATTCGATGTGTTGTGTGCTTGGTGGAGAGTTTGCAAAAATTCCTTACCTACGTATGTCTTTCGATATTCTCTTTATGGGGGGCTCGGTAATAAACATTTGTTCAGGGGGAATGGGCGTTGTACCAATCAAAGAGTGCACAGGATATTTCTCCTCAAGAAACCATACTATTCCAAGTACTGCAATCAGGGCTATCAGGGCAATTACCACAAATACTATTTTACTCTTTGTAGACCAACCAGATTCGCTTGGCCCAACAGGAGGAGCTGCAAATGGCTGAGCCTCCTCCATAATGGGGCGACCAAAGGGGTACATTGTGATCAGAGGAAAGGGCAGTCGATGGAGCCAATGACAAACAAACAATAAGGGGCAATGTTCCCAGTGTCCGTCAGAGTCTCACGGGCGCTATTGAGTACCGGCGGTAGAGCTGTCGGACCAGCTCTTGAAGAATCCCACGTCGTTCAGGATAAGGCGCCTCTCCTCCTTAGGGAAGCCCACTCTGTTAACCCTGTCCAATGTCCGAACAATGCACCAATCTGGTCTCTCCCTATGCTACTGTGGCCTGACTTATTGAGTCCATCCCTACTAATCTAACTTTCCCTGTGGTCCACTGTTCCTCCGTCGAGGCCACAAATTGTACCTAGCTACTCCACTAGCGGAGGGGTCTGTAAACAAGCCTCAAATCGGAGGGGCCAATGGACTGGGGCTCAAGCACAGATGGGCCAGCAGACTGGGGTTCCTGGATGGTCCTGATTTCAGGAGGCACTGCCTCATTCAATGCTGCATCACCTTCACTCTCTGTCTGTGCCCACGTCAGCAGAGCATCTGAGAATGGAACAAAACAAGGTCACTTCTTCGTTTCAGAGTCGCCCACTCCTTCAAGCTCTCACTGATCTTATGGCAAAGGAAGGGGCACCCTCCTGCAATGATTACGGTGAATCCAGTTCCTACGGTCGTCCACCTTCACTGCTGTATGAGTGGTGAGGAGGACCTGGATAGGCCCCTTCCAGCGTGGCTCCAAACTGCCTTTCCTCTGAAAGTTTTTCACCAGGACATTATCTCCCGGGTGGATATCTTATCCTGGCCCCTTGAGAGCTGGTGGTAGAGCTTTGTGGATCTGTTGGCGAATAGAACACAAGCATTTAGTGAACTCCTATAAGTAATCCACAAGTAAAGGATATCCTATTTCAGAAAACATACGCAGGCGCAGGATGCCCCAGACTTTTGCTGGGCATCCAAACGCAACCTTGTACGGCGACAGTCGTTTCCTACAGTGAGCTGTAGCTCTTGTAGACAATAGAGCTAATGGTAAAGCATCTGGCCACTGCAATCCTGTGCTCTCTTTAATCTTTGCCAATTTCAGTTTGAGAGTACTGTTGTACTTCTCAACAAAACCTGCTGAGTGGGGGTGGTTTGCAGCATGAAATTTCTGCTTGATGGACAAACCGTCGCACACTAGCTGGATAACCTTTGAATTGAAATGACTCCCATTGTCACTCCAAATTAAACATGGCAAACCAAAACATGGGAAGAACTCCTTTAGGAGTGCCTTCACCAGTGCAATTGCTGTATTCTCTTTGGTGGGGTAAGCCTCAATCCATTTACTGAATGCACACACAATGACTAACACATATTTCAAATTGTTTATTTGTTCCATTTCGATGAAATCCATCTGGAGAACCTCGAAAGGGAAGGAAGGCAGTGCAAAGTTACCAGGGGGTGTAGGAGTGCCTTTTTCCAGGGTTATACATCATGCATATCATACAGTACTTTACTAAGTAAGCAGAAACTTTGGGGATGTTGTCTTTATGCCACACAGGATCTAACGCTTTGCAGATGCCCCTCGCACTAATGTGGGATGGCCCATGCACCATAGTGACCACAGGGAGGACATATGCATCTGGTAACATTCATCTCTGTTTTCCTGACTTATCCATCCAGCACCCATATTCATCTAAGCATGCTGTGCTCTCCGGCCATTCTGCTAACTCTTCTATTTTTTCCTCACTTTGAATTTCTTTGACATTGTTGGACTTGGCCCTGCTTGCAGGGTCATCCCGGGACTTTTTGGCTTTCCCCTTAGCCTTTTTGCTGTATGGGTGTGATTGAATGCTGCACAATGGTGTGCAGAGGCTTATTTTCACCACTGAAGAAAATGTCACTTTTAAAATGTGACCCTGTCTGTGCACTTCTGCCTGCCTGAAGTGGGTTGCAGGTCTAATGTTCGAAGTGACCAAGGCTGACTCCACCCCCTGGGGTGTGTCCATCTCACACACCCCCAGCTCTTGGAGGGAAGTCTGGCAGACAGGGTGCTCTACACCTCCCCCCAAACCAGTTGGGATTGGTTTCCCCAGGGAACCTCCTAGAAGCTTCTGGCCCTTTCTGGTAGGTGGGGTGAGGGGTGTATATATAGAGGAGTTGAAACTCTGTGTGGTGAACTGTGCATGGACTTTGATTGAGAGGGGGCACTCTGCCAGGAGCTACCACTGCAAGGGCCTGTGTGCTGGCCCCTGTGCCCATCTATCCCCCTCTGTTGTCCACAGGGCCAGGGAGATCCTTTACTGGAGTGAAAACTGTTGTGCCAGGAGGTGTGCCACGATATGGGGGTTGCCCATTCCTAGGAACTACTGTCCTGTACTGAGGATTGCCCACTGACTGCTGATCTTGCCCTGCACTGCCTGCCTGCTCCTGCCCTAGTGCCTCGTGAGCACCACAATTCGTTTGCCTGCACTCCAAGGAGGTGAGGAGCATGGGCGCTACTTGCTGGTGTGGGACCCTGACAGCCTGCCTGGGACCTAGAGCCTCAAGAGCACTATATTCAGACTGCTAGTGAGGAGGAGCTGATGCCTGCAGCGCTGTGCTTCCAAAGCGCTACGAGGGAACTCCGGTGTGTGGGATTCCCCCCAGCCTGCATATTTAAACCGCAGGACTCCACCCCGCTGTTGTGTGCCTCTGTAGTTGTGTCCCCAGGAGAAGAATCCACTTCCCAAGCGGGGCTCCCGTGTGTCAGGGAGAGCCCCGCGTTTCCAGGAGGAGCGGGTGCGTACCCCGCTTTTGTGCCGTTACGTGGGTGCCTACCCCACACTTTATGCTTATTTGAACCCGCGGAGCCCACCCCATGCTAATTTCGCAGGAGCCCACCCCAAGTTGATACTTATCTAGCGGGAGCCTACCCCGAGTTCTCAGCGTTGTGGTTTTATTAAAAAGAAAAGCGGGTGCCCACCCCACGTGTTCGCGCTCTCCCGCGGGTGCCCACCCGCGGTCTTTATACCCATTTAGCTGGAGCCCAACCCGCACTTCAGAACTGCCGGGAACAAGGAGAGGGCCGCCGCTCTACCTGCGATGACCCGGAAGCCTAAGCCTTTTGGTGGGCAGGGCACAGAGGCCATTGTTCGAAACCTCCCATGCTCCCTGGTGAAGCCCCTGGTCCCAAGAGGGGGCCCGGTTGAAGCCCGATGAGGTGCTGCCTGAGCGGGGCTCCCGTAATCTGGAGAGAGCCCCGCAGCCACCAAGAGGCCAGAGCGGCACACACCCATTCCGGCAACCGCCTCCCACCAGCAAGAGGAGCGGAGCTGCCGGAGAACAGAGCAGAGACTGCAGGAGGAGGCAGCGCGACACACGCAGGGCTCCGTGTGGTGAGAGTGCCCTGGGGCCACAAAGAAGCTGGAGCAGTGCACGCTCCATTCCGGCCGCCCCCATCGCCTGCCAGCAGGAAGGGGCCTATCGGGGTACATTGCCAGTGCCTGGAGGTTGCCAGAGGAAGCCCAGCGAGCCCGGTCAGTCGGGCTCAGGCTTCCAGTGGTTGGGGGGGTGTTGGGGCACATTGCCAGTGCCCGCCCCCCGTGCCAGTATTTTTTCATGGGCTACACAGCGGCACCGCAGAAGTGGGCCGCTGCAACGTTTTTGGGACACTTGGCCATTACTTTAGATTATGAGTCCCATAGGGGACTCCAAGTCGATCAGCGCTAATTCACTTCCCACAGCGGTCCGCCGGACAATGGCCGCTGCAATGTGGGGCACTTCTTTTGGACCTTAGAGTCCCAGCACGGGCTCTGGAGGCACTGCAGTGCCAGTCCTTCGTGTTGGCCATGTTCTGTTGGGGGCAGTCTTGACTGTAGTAGCCCCGGAGTGGGGGGCTCACCTTAAGCACAGTAGTGCCAGTACTCTTTTGGGACCCCCAGCGGCACCGCAGTTGCGGGCCGTTGCAACAATTTTGCATTGTTGATTTGAGAGTCCAAGAAGAGGGGCTCCCAGGTGCAGTGGCGCCAAAGGCGATCTGGGATGTTAGGGGCACTTATGTGTGCAGCTTTTCCCTCAGGGTTACTATGCTGATGGTCATGCCTAATGTATTTCTATGCCTGATTGCGCTTTTTAGGGGCTGATGTTATGCACAGAATGTCTTACACTTCATGCTCGTACGTTTATGCCATGATGTTTTCATTATATGCTCACTGCTGAGGTATGCCTCATGGGTTGCTCAACCTTTTATCATAATGCTAATGTTTTCCCCTAACGCTTACCAGGTTGGTGTTCTGCATAATGTGCTATGCCTCAGGCTGCTAATGAGGTTTATGCCTATTGTTGTCCCTGAGGTGTTTTTATGCCTATTAGGAGGCCACATGCATATGTTTAGGACTAATGAGAGCACATAATATGTGTTATGCCTAATGAGGTGCTCAGATGTTCTAGTTTCACGCCTGATCTCATATGGTTATGCCGAATGTTGCTGTGATTCATGACCTAATGTGTTTATGCCCCAGGTTAAAGGGATTTATGCAGATGCGCTGTAGCTCCATGCATGATTGTGGCAGTAGCTACTGGCCGTCACACCCTTATTGCTAATAGACTTTCATTTATCCTGTGTACTCATGATGGTTCTGGCAGCGGCCCGATTGGCCCTGCCTTGTACATAATTCCCCTGTAAAGGACTACCTGGTGCCAGTTAGCACAGTGCTTTTACAACTGTGATTGCCTTATAATTTGTTTTGCATAATACATATGCTGTTTTCACTTAACCTGGTGTGGAGTCTCTTATGTAGTGTGCCCAGTGTGTCACCTGTAAGTGTGTGCTGCGCATATGCTTTACACAAACCCTCGGAGTTTAGCCAACCCGCTCCGCACCACGCCACCCCGTTTCTAACACACCTTATCTAGAGTATCCTCAAACATGGCGGCCTCGGGTACCCACCTGCCACGACCCGCTACAAACATCTTTTTCATCTTTGTTCAAGCTGTCTTTTTAGCTGTCTGGTCTGCAAATGCATTTCCCCTTCCCACATCATCCGTAATTGCCTTGTGGGCCCTGCACTTTACAATAGCCAATATCTCAGGGAGGGTCAAGGCGGTCAGAAGCCTATGTATTAGAGGGCCATGCGATGTAAGGAACCCTCTCTCTGCCCAGAGCCGCCCAAAATTATGAGTGCCCCCAAAGGCTTACTGGCTGTCAGTATAAATATTAAAAGCCAGTCCCTCGCTCAGTCCACAAGCTCTGATAAGGGCGACTAACTCAGCTGCCTGTGCAGACTGAAGAAACCTGTGATGTCTCAACTACCATATGCAGTGTAGTAAGTGCATATGCAGCAGCGGTGGTGCCATCTGGTAATTTGAAACAAGAGCCATCGATATATAGTTCCCCTTGGGGTCAGGTAAGGGAACATCAGTCAGGTCTACCCGTCCCTTTGTTTCTTCCTCTGTCCGAAAAAGACAATCATGTATGTCTTTTTCCTCAGTCTCAGAAGGGAGGGGTTGTAATGTGGCAGGGTTCAGAGTGGCACATATTTTTATCATAATATGCGGGGCAAAGAGAGTTAGCTCATAAAAGGTCAGATGTGCACTGGTAAGGTCCTGTGTCTTGGTCTTATTCATGAGGGTGTCCACAGCATGCGGTACCATGACTGTGAGGTCAGTATCAAGTACGAGCCCAGCCGATTGCTTTAAAGAAATAGCCACAGCCATGACCGCTCTTAGACAGCTCGGGAGGCCTCTGGCAACTGGATGAAGCAAAGCAGAAAAATAAGCACACAACCATGCTTACCTCCAAAGGCCTGCGTCAAAACAGAAAGCACACAACCAGCCATCCCATATACGTACAACACGAATGGCTTCCTATAATCTGGCGTGCCAAGTACAGGAGCAGAGCAAAGGGAACCTTTAATTGCTCAAAAGATTGCTGACATTCATGCGTCCAAGGCAGGAGCTCATGCACATCTTTAGTGGTTAGCGCTAGCAAACACTTTATTAGTAATGAGTAATTAGGGATCCAATGTCGACAGTAGGAAGTGATGTAAATGAAGGCGCGTATATCCCTCTGAGTTTTAGGGTTGGGTATTTTAATATTGGTGCTAATGCTCTCAAAGGTCAATCTCCTACCCTCCGACAGTAGGTGACCTAAATAGGTGACATCCTGTTGACAATATTGAAATTTGGAAAGGGACACTTTATGTCCAAGGAGAGCCAAATGGAGCAACAACTTAACTGTACTGTTTTTGCATCCCAGTTCAGTGTCAGAAGCAATCAGTATTTCATCCACTTACTGGAGCAATACATTACCTGGAGAAAGCGTGAGAGAATCCAATTGTGCTTTCAAGGCTTGGCTATATATACTAGGGCTCTCAGTATAGCCTGAGGAGCGCGACAGAATCTAAATCTTCTGCCAGCTAGTGTAAAACCAAACAGGTGGTGGCTATCAGGATGAATTGGGATACTGAAGAACGTATTTTTCAAATCAATGACAGAGAAGAATTTAGCAGAAGAAGGAATCATTGTTAGAAGGGCATTAATGTCAGGGACCCGAAGGACCGGAAGGACCACTATTTTGTTAACTGTGCACAAATCAATAAAAAAAGATAAACATCTGGGGTGTCATTGGGGGAGTCTGGGGACGCCTTCTTTAGAATAGGAAGAATAGGGCTGTTACACACATTTGCAGCAGTCTCCTCAACTACTCCCGACTCAATCAGATCCGTATAATGCGAAACAAAGCTCGCTCCCCCACCTGAGGAATTTTGTACTGGGGAATACGGGGCAAAATAGCTTAGTCCTTAACCGTAACGGAAATTGGGGGAATTTGTAACAGTCCACATACAGGTCACCTGTTGCCCACAAAGTGGGTGGCCCATCCTTAAACTCAGCAGGAAGGGGCGTATCTTTAGACTGTCACTGCTTAGAACTTATCACATTCGGGCCCATCGTCATGTAGACACCTTCCAGAGAGCAAAACATTGTTGCATACAACTTTCTTAATAAATGTAGGCCCATTAAATTCTCTCCACTATTGGATGTCAATAGAACTTGTGAATTCACAGTAAAAGGACTAATAGTCAAGGCAAGAGGTTTGGAAATGAAGGCTTACAACCGGTACACCTGAAAAGCCTACCAAAACATTATTTTGGCCAGACAGAGCTGCCCCAGGGATCAGCAAACGAGAAACAGAGCTATTCATTGCACCTATATCTACCAAGTATTTCTTACCTAAGCCTTGCAAATCCATGGTGACATAAGGACCGTGCTGATCTACAGGTATCTGGACTGGTCCCTCACCCTGCCCCTGGCTGCCCTAGATAGGGGACGCTCCTGTCACCTCATCCAGATCATCATCATTGCGGTAATACTGCCTTCCGCGGGGGTCATCGTAATAATTCTGGTCTGTGCGACCCTGCAATGTCCTATCATCTCTAACCCCCTCTTGGTCACCTTCCTCACAACCCTATCCACAAAAACCCCGTCCCCTTGGGGCCACAAATTTTTGCAATAAACCGGGCACTTGCTATGCCAGTGCACCTCCTCTTTGCAGTACGCGTACTGATTTGGCCCTACTGGCGCAGTGTCTCTGTTAGTATGAGGAAGCTGCCAGGCCGGACCAGCACCATGTCCCCTGCCATTCCCCCTAGGCACCTGCTGCAACAACACCTTCGCTCCTTGTGCTTCTTCTCTACCTTTTCCTTCTTCTCATTCTCGCTGTGTTCATAATACTGTGCCATACTCAATATAACAGAAGGGGAGGATGTTGTCCAAGTGCTCTCCGAAGTCTGTAAATGAGCCGCTATCTCAGGAAGCAGGTTTCTCATAAATCTATTGACAAACAATCGAACACCCCCTTCCATCGACAAATCCTGTCCACTAAAATCCCAAAAGACTCCCTCAAACCGGGTAAAGAAGTCTGTCACACTTTCATCTTTCTTCTGACAACATGCTGTTAACTTAACCCAATCTACCCTTCTCAGTGGAATGAGAGAGTGCATATACATAATAATTCGACCAAGCAAAGCTAGTATCTCGGCCTTGGGCTTTTCCCCAGGTTTCCTGCCCTTGTCCCATTCTTTAACCTGCTTTCAAGTACCACCCAATTCCAATGTGATACTGCGTGCGCACTTGCCTCCATATGTCGACAGGCTTCAGCAGACCAAAGAACATCTCAATGTCTGCAAGCGTTGTTACCGTCGAAGAAGCTGCCTCAGTCAATTTCTTATAATATGCAGTTGGATTCTTCCTAGGGTCAGGTAACTGGGTCTTAAAGGACAAAACCTCGCTCCACTTTCACGGAGTGTAGACCCATTGTTCTTGGAAACGGGCCTCTACTCTTTGTCTGATAACAGTATTCTACTGATCCTGCAGCTACGGTAGTTCAGGGTGATATATGGGGTGAACTTCCCTCATCAGGAACTCTGACACAGTCTTCGGACTCTTCTCAAACAGCCTCCCTCGATAAGCTAACAGCGGTGCAACATTACCAAAAACCTCCTCAGGCGCTATACCAGCAGCATACACATTGTCCCTGATATCATAAATAATCTGAGGCGCTACAGCATTGAAGCACTGCTCCCACAATCCAATCAGTGTAGCCGGTTAAGGGCATGCTGCTGCACGAACAGCTCATACTCTCTCCTCACACTCCACACATAAATGGGATAACGAGCCCACTGAGCTGCCTGATTGGCTCCCGCCTTTTTCTCCTCATCTTCCACATCCGATCATATTAATATCTGCCCCAGTCACTCCCTAGCAGTCACCCAGTCCCCGACTTCTCTCCCCATACAGGTGTCCCGCTACCCAGTACCGTCAGGGAATGCAGGACAAGGGAAGGAGTAGTGACAGAAGGAACAGGCACTAAGGTCATCAATGGCTGTGTCATGGGCGTTAGGGTTGGGGAGAGAAGTGACGCAGACACAATAGGCGTAGCAGGGAGGCTAACAGTTATTGCAGGTGCAGAAGGCTAAGCCACAAAAAGTGCAGGAAGCACGGCGGCCAAAGCAGCTGGGTCAGTAACAGGAGAAACAGAAGCAACAGGGGCAGAAGAGACAGACGACTGTGGTTGCGGTACAGCAGGGTATATTCTCTGCAGGCGTAAGGTGGCAGAGGTTGGGTCTCTAACAGTTCCTCCACAAATGCATCATTTTCTTCCCGAACCACATAAGACTTTTCACATTGCAATCAGCACACTCTATCCCCTTCTCAGTCCTTTCTTTACCATACGCAACAGCTTTCTGAGTCACTGTCTGCATCCTTCCCTTACGGGCCTCCTTTTCTGCTTTCATTTATTTCTGATTTGTTTCCTTTTGCCAAGTTCTGAGGGAATCAAACTTCAACTGCCTACTCCTCTTCGCAAATAATTTATCCTGCAGGAAATTATGCTTTTGTTCATCAAAAGTTAGTGGCCACTGCAACTCGCCATTGTCCCTCCTATATTTGTGCCATAATGTACTAAACATAATAGGGCCAAGGCTGTGCTTCACTCACATCTCAAAATTAGGCGTGCCTTCCAGAGGCACAGGCTGACTCTCTTCCAATCGAGCATCAGCAGAACAACAACGACAAGTCACACAACAGAGTTTACTCAAGCAAGGCATTTTCCCAAACAAAGCATTCACTATTTATGCCGAGCATATATTTTCAAATATCTTACCAAAGTTGGTCCTCAGATAGCACCCAATCCAGATAAAGTGACACCATGTTCATAAAGAACCCAAACAAATTCAAGTGCTTGTCTAAAAAATGACCCTCAGACCATACCAAACACAAGCCAAAATGGGTCCATAGCCACAACCAAAACCAAAGCAAACTCACCTGGTGCATACAGGTCAAACAAAGTTATTCTTCACTGCCGACTCTTTGAAACAAACGGTCAGATCCTAGGGTTTCGCCTTTCAGGACCCCAGTCGGGATGACCACTGGGCAAGACACCGCCTTGTCAGACAGGCAAGGCAGCTGCGAGTACCAGGCTCTATCGTGCAGGGATCCCCAATCCGCCCATCTGACCCAACGTGGGCCAGTCTTCCCCACCCGTCTACGGGCAAAGATGGTTCACCCCATGGAGTCCCCGTTCGGGTGCCAACTGAATAAAGTGACCCAATTAGGGCCACATGGGTCACTTGCGACCACCTCTCAGCCTTCCATACAAATGAAGAGTCGGTCAGACTGTAGAGAATACAAACCAAAGTTGTTTATTGGCAATTTACTCAAGCAGAGTCCAATCTGACCAACCTCAGAATGCTGTAGAGGGACTGACCCCCATCCACATGATAGCACAAAATATACATTTCCAACATCTCTAAAGTCCCGCCCAGACTGGAATTTTCCACCCTGGGCACTAACGAACAAGGGGGGTACAGAAAAGCAAGCTACCATCTTAAGAACGGGTACATGCTATCTTAGTTTCAAGGTTACTCTGCCCTTGCTTGTCTCTCTGAGGTGGGAGCAGGGCTTACTCTAGAGGAAATGCATGCAAAAACAGATTGATCTATTCATTAGTGCAGTGAAGCTCAACCTTGAATATGAAGAAGAGAAATAATCTGGGCTGCTTTCTGCTGAGGCAAACATTATGATACAAAGGCTTATATTCGATCATAGTACACAATGGCAGCTGAATAGAAAATGGTGCAGCAAATGCTAACTTAACTCGCACAAAGCTAGAAGGAGCCGGCTAGATGCATTCTCAGTCCAACAGGAGAAACGTCAAGATTATTGAAGAGTGAGATGAGATTATGGGGTACAGACAAAGGTAGGAGCGTAGGAATGGGTAAAGGTGGGCTGTTCATTGTCACTCAATAGGGCTAAAAGGGGTAGCTTGATATTTTCCATCTCCAGGGTCTGTCAGGGGAAGAGGGTGGGGTATGTTGATCACCTAATTACCATATTGTCTTGCTAGATATTTGTTGGAGGCATTTACACCTAACAGAGATAGCTTATGTTCAGAAATCCAAAGAATGAATCCTTTCATTTTTGAATGTTGTGGAATTATACAGCCGAATTAGAACACAAGTAATGACAAGCTTCTTGTGTTATTTTAAAGGTGTTTTCTCCACTTTTATCCTTCTTATCAGGGGGAGACTGCACAAATTAATTGAAAGATTGCTAATTTGAAACTGGATGTTATGAGCAAGTACAAAGCAAGAAGGAGTGTAACATGGTTTTGAATTGTGCACAAAGGTGGTACATGGAGTGCATCTATAATGCAAGAGAATACTATGTTTGAAGAACAAATCTAGAATATTTAAAGTCCTGTTTGACATATTATTCTCTTTATCGTAACCTCGTTAAGACTGCCACTGATCTAGTTTCTGGCAGTCTTACTTTTCTGCGCACGGAATCTGGTGTTTATCTGCCTTCTTTCTTTGAAGCAATGCAAGTAGGATAGACTGGAATTCTGAAACACTGGTAGAAATTCATTAGCTTCACCAAGAGTTCTAGCATCGTCCCCGCTTCTTCAGTGCTACGGATTGCACACAAGTTCACTTAGTATCATCACATGGTCGTGAACTAATATGCAGAAATTGTAAACTATATCAGACCGTCAATGTGCATATTAGTGTTGTGCGAAGCCTGGTGGCTCACAATTTTGTATAATTTGCATAGCTACCTGTAGTTTTAAATAAGCTTTGGCAAAGCCAATAGGTATGTGTTTAATGGGGTAATGCATACAAGACCAGCATGCACAAGTGTACATGTGTGCATGTGTTAGCAATGAGGAGCAGACAGAGTGAGATGCAAAGAGATATGAAACAGTCTCTCGTGCACTGCAATGCATGCACTCTATTGGAGGAAGGTGGAAGGATACAACCAGCCAACAACATTAAGCGGGAGAGAAATACTCATCTGGGCTAAGACAAGAGGAGATTAGCAAAGTCGTAAGTCAATGACTGAAAAAGGCCGGCTAAAACAAATCCAGCCATTGAATGAGACGTTCCAAATCCCAACATATGTGATTTGGAAACAACAGATCTGTTTTGACAGCTGCACTGCCAAACTCAGACCTACAAATAAGGGGCCTCCAGAAATACCCAGCTTGCCTAGTCCTCCTGCGCCACTTATTGATGACCTAGCCTACCCACACTCAGACCATCATCACTGCCAGCACACTTTATTGCACCTCTCCCACAATGTCCATGCTGCCCTCCTTGAACCTACCAGTGAAGGGCCAAGCCTGCTCAACTGCTGGTAGGGCTGTTTTTAACTAACCATTACATGGATGTAGGAAAATTATAAAACTGCCTCGTATCTGTATGACAGAATCTCTCAATTTGCGTGTGTCATCAAAAGTTCACACACCACCTATGCAGAATACATGCACTGAGGACTTTCCTTATACTGCATTGCCGCACCAACTTCCAGGGCTCAGCACGACTCTAGTATCCAAGAGATCATGTGTTCTTTTCCTCATGAAAACATTGATTACTTCGTAAGTGCTCGCTTATTCCTCAACAGATACATTTCACATTATTTTAAAGCAAAATAATATTTAACCAAAAGCCATGCGTATATGTTCTATGTGCATGCACACAGGGACGAGATTTGAAATAAAAATGTACATTCTTGAACTCGCAGAGGTTTCAACAGTTATTTTGTTGGGTTAAGGATTGAATGGATGATACTTGACCAGTACTACAGTTATGCTTACAACAGTAGTATATTTTACTTCTTATCAGCGATGATGCATATACTGAGAATCCATAGATGATGACTAACTTCATACCCACGTAAAGCAGCTAGATCCTGATGCAACACTTCACGTCTTTGTACAAGAAACATGATTAAACATACAATTGGGCTACTAGATTCAGATTTCTTAGCGGTCTGGTTGGAGATCTTCTTTGTGCTCGAGAGAGTCATTTTGTGATGCCCTTCTGTATCTTGCCAGGAACCAGGAAAACACTCTCATACTCGAACTTCCTGAAATACTAGGTAACCACAAAGTTGCTTAAGACAACAATGTGATCATCATAGAGGAACTGGGAAGGACCTGACCCTGTGCATCATTGTTTTTCTTGGTACAAAACATATCACAAAGCTCAATAGTAGTTACATTCTATTGTATCTTATCAGAAACATTTGCTATAACTATTTGAATTGTATTATATAATACTGAATACTATACATTGTTTTCGAATGACTAACCATTTTTATTTTTGTATATTGGTTTTTACTTGATGCAATTTTTATAAGTTGGGTTTAGCTCAAAATAAACAATGTTGATGATGATGACCCTAGTAGTCATACAGTTTGCTTCTTTCAAAACATATTCTTATGTTAACGCGGAAGTGGAAGTCGTGTCTAATCTATGGCCCAATTGTCAGGCATGTTATAAACGTTTACGTTTTTAAAGAATCTTTTAAGGCTAGGTGAAGAAGTAAGTGTGTGAAAGTAGTACTTACAACAAGACAAGTACACGTACACATACATAAGTAGAAACTCTTAAACCCCAGCATAGTCAAGACGTTACACAATTAATAAACATACAACACTCCATGTAGTGATGTTCTATTATGAGGTACAAAGAACTGTGGTTTGCCAGTTTTCTGCACAAAAGCATTTAACTTACAGAATCATTAAATGGTATGAACAAAGACTTTTTCAACCCTTAAACATCGGAAGACAGCTTTTTGTGTGCTGTCGAGGGCATACCCTAAACATACATTTTTGTACAGTTTTAAAACAGCGTTATAAGCATATACAATAGGCAACGATGTGCAATATGGATTACACAATTACTATTGTACTGAAACTGTATTAATCAATATCTGTAAGTGATCTTGAGAGCCCAAACACGGAACGAAATAGTACTGTTTAAAAGCACTTAGGTACTGTTTTTGCAATGCAAATGTATGTTATGGATCATTGTAGGAACACAAATAACAAAAATATCACAACTTTAGTTAAATTGTGTAGTCTTCTTGAGCGGAGTGCGACCACCACTCCAGGCATTATGCCACTGAAGTGTAACCGGTGGGGGGACACAGGAGGAAGGTGCTGGAGCACCTTCATTGGGATGGAACTGTGCAGGTTGGGAAGAAGGTAATCCTTGCCCTGAAATACAGGGATCAACAGGTGATATATTTTTTAATTATAATGTAAACTAGAGCTTGCAAACAGGTAGAATTGTTCACCATTAAATCTGTCAGTGTATAATTTATGGTTGACTCTTTTTGAAGTGTTACATTACTATTACCGCACATTTTCGTGCATTCCATCAAACTGCTGATGATGTTCATACTTTTGTTAGTTCCCATAGTGATATAATATACGGCTGTCTGATGTCATAAGGACTCTCCTTACTTTTCTGTTGTGCCGCTGAACCAAATGTTTCATCGACTCTGTTACTAAATACTTTCTCAATTATATTCAGCAATCTCATTCCATTTCCTATCTGACCCTACTGCACCAATTCCACCACCTGCACATATGACTGCAGAGACCATTCCACTATCTTTCGTCATTCTCCTAATCTCTTCATCTCATTTTCTGTCGGTTTCTGTGCATTGAATCTAGGTTTCACGTTTCTAACTCCACTGTGTCCCACACATTGCCAACTATTTTCCTGCTTGATAAATGGCTTCCAGCTCTAGCTCATATTTATAGAACAAACTGCGTGTTGTCATTCCTCCATAAGGTGCACCAACAGTCGTCTCTTGTTTTCCAATGCCCTCCATGCTTATTGCCGCCTGATGTTTTCTCCATCTGCTTAGTGCCATCTAAAACGTGCCTTGACGCGCATGCCATTGCAAATCAGGTTGTGCTTCCATTTGTTCTGCAGGACCTTCTTTAGAATGATGACTAATGAAAGTACAAATTCAAATTCTGAAAAGGACCACTATCAACAGCCTGTACACTCCAGGGCGAACTCCATATGAAGAAGTTGTTACATCTCCCTAGCTGGTTGCTATCGGAAATTTAATTACATGTATCTGCTCCTGGCCAGGGGGGGGGACCTCCAGACCTGAAGAGTTCATTGCTTCCAAAGCTTGGAATTCCACAATAGTGGATCTCCATCACCATCAGAGACACGCTTCTGGAGTCATGCATGCGCTCCTTGGCTTCATCACCATGGTTTCTTAATATCCCTCATAGATCGTTTAATGTTGGATACAGTATTCACCTTCTGCCATGCTCTCACCTGTGTGGCATTTAACAGCCGCAGAGATGTGCCATAGGAATGAACCCCAAAATAGACATTCAACTGTGGCATCACCTGGACCACAATAATTTCCAAAGCCTGTTCTGAAAACTGTGCTTTCCTTTTTCATGACAGCCTTCTTTGGCCATGCCCAATGCAACACACTGATTAAGTTGTCCACTTTAAGGGTGATGATATGCTTCACTTTTCCAGCTGCAGCGCTGTTATCCGACAAGATTAAAATTATGTGTTGCTGAGAAGAATGGTATTGATAGCGCCTGTACAGCTTCTTTTTAATTTGTTTTTCTACTTTTTTTATTTGCAACTAAACCTTTTTTGACTCTGGTCATCACTTTACATTCATTGGACGTCTACTCAACAACAGGGTCTACCAGTCGCAGCTTGTATGAGTCGCAGGTGAAGGGTCGAGGGGTCACGCGGGGGGAGGTTTAACTTAAAACAAAAAATAAAAAGTTAACTTACCTTCGCCGGCCCGGTCCAGTCCTGCGTCGTCTCTGCTCCTCACAGGATGCAGGCAGCCTCCCCTTCCCTAAGCCAATCACAACACTGCAATGGCAGCGTTGAGATTGGTTTGGACTCCGACCACACAGGCATCTATGGGGAGGCCATTTTCTCCATGTAGGCTGTATGCATCCTACATGGAGAAAAGGCAGAGTGTGTATGACTGGTTTGGTCAGTCCTGGGGCCGACCAAACAATCAGTGCCCTCAGAGTGGGCAAGCTACTCCTCCCTTGCCCTAGAGCAGGACTACCCACCCCAACCAAACCCTTCTGCTTTCTCGCAGTGCGAGAAGCAGAAAAATTAAAATGGTATTTATAATGCCATTTTATGTTTCAGCTTCTCGCACTGCTAGAAAGCAGTGGGGGGACGCTCCTCCGGCTGTATGATGTAACAAAGCATTCCGTTGCAACGCATACCTTTTCCACACATGCGTTACAACGCGAATGCCATTACCACAAATGTGCTTTACCACGAAAATGCCTTTACCATGCATACCTTTACAAGGATTTTCGTTGTATAAATATGCATAATGGCATTTCCATGATAAAAGCTTTCTCCGATCCCTGCCCGAATTCCTTACATGTTCCCTAAAATCATAAAAAGTTAGTATAATAAAAAAAATACTCAGTTTTCCTATTTTTCTATGGACGGACTTTTCCTTCTTCAAACTCTGTGTTAAGTGGTCCTTTATCTATTTTTTTGGAAATCCAGTTCGTAAACGCACGTACGTTATTACGTTGTTAGGGAGGCTCATTCCACGAAGGACAAGAAGCACAGAAGAGCGTTTTTAGGTCTTGCCTGTCAATGCGCATGCACATTGAGCTTGCGAGACTATAGGGGCTTAAACAGAGTTTAACTAGACTGGCGATTTGATGCAGTGCATGTGCGCTTTTAGCTCAATGTGCAAGCGCAATGATTTAAAATGCGCTTGCACAGCATCAAATCGCCAGCCATCTGTTGCCCAGCTTGGTGCCACCAGCAGCTCTTCCTGCTCCACCCCCTGCTGCATCAAAGGCTTTCATGGCCGGCTGGCTGTGCTTTCAGTTTCACGGCCGCCAGGCCGTGTCTCCTTCTTTAACTTGTGCCGCCAGCAGCTCTTCCCGGTCCACCCCCTGCTGCATCAAAGGCTTTCACAGACGGACGGCCGTGCTTTCAGTTTCACGGCCGCCAGGCCGTGTCTCCTTATTTAACTTGTTTTCATTGTTCTAAACTCACTAAGTACATATTGTGTAGTAAGTAATTCAAATTCAAATTCAAATTCAAAATTAGCTTTATTCGATTTGTTTGGTAAAAATCATAAAAGCATACAAAACATTTTATACAACAATTTTTCCCCAACGAAACTTTTATAAATAGTCGATAAAGCCATTTTCACATGATAAGAACAAGAAGTCAGTGATGACATTTCAGAAAATCGACCTCGGGTAGAAACATGTACAAAAATTTAAACATATAAAAGTTACATCATAGAATTTCTAGATTTCATTACTGACTTTAAAAAACGAGAAACGACAAAGATGACATACACCTCATCTAACAAGAGTAACTTAAAATAAGCGTTTTTGCATGTTCTTATGCCCCAGCGTTTGAGTAAGGGTAATAAATACAGTTTCCTTGGGGCGGAATACAGTTTGCAAAAGAACATGATATGGATGTTACTTTGTGATGAGTGATCATCGCACGGACAAATTAGATTCGGGGTAGTCCAATCATTTTGTTTTGGTAAAGTGACCATACGAAAGAAAGTGCCTAGGCGGAGTCTGGTAAGTAACATACGGGGGTAAGGTGCAGTTTCGGTCCTGAGATACAGTTGCAAACCTTCAGTGGGAGTGATTCTTTGGTAGCTCAAAGTAGTATTTTTGAGTTTCTCAGCGTCCCATCTAATACCCTCCAGATGTGTGATTAGGAGTTTTCTGAGGGATGACCTAGAGAGATTTTCTAAAGACTCTGGATCGTCAAAGTATTCAGGACGGCCAATCTTAGAAAACATCAACCGGACATGTCGCAGCCATTTTATTTTGGATGCGGCGTCCAAGTTCATACAATCAATGATCAGTTCTCTGTTAAGTTGGCATTCCTTGGTAGTCCAGATTTTGTGCCAAAGCAAGCACGGGGACAGCTTTATGGAGTCGCTAAGATATTTGAGGCCAGTCTCAATGTGAGTGAAAAAAGTAGAAGTAGTTTTACCCACACCCAATAAATAGCGAATAAAAAGGTTCTCACAGGTTTGGAGTGAGGACACATCTTCAAACCCCCATAGGCCTGCTCCATAAGTAACTGTCGCTACACACTTTGCTTGGTAAATCTGTATCATCTCGGCGGTCGGCTTGCCCCCAATTTTCGCTGCAAAAGTTCTCAGGGCCCCAATAGCACGCGTAAAGGCAAGCCTCCTAGCCGATACTGCGTGCTTCCAGGCTCCTTTTCTCCCAAAGACAACACCCAAATAACAGAAAGTATCTGTGCTCTCAATTCTTTGCTCGTCGAGGTATATCGAGCATTGTGGCCTTTTACTCTTTTGCGTGCACGGCATAGAGAAGGTTTTGGAAATATTCACTTTTAAGTTTCTTTTTCCCATATAGGATGAAAATTCTCTTACCGCTCGCTGCAACCCCATCATGGTCCTAGACATAATAGCCGCATCGTCGGCATATAGTAAGATGGGTACAGGCCTATCATTAACAACTGGATAATCATTTTGGAATCTTGTCAGGTGGTCTACAACAGAGTTGATGTAAAAACTAAATAGAAGGGGCGCAAGGATACATCCTTGCCTAACCCCTCTGTTTATGGGAAATTTCTGTGTGCATTGTCCCTGGGTCCCGAACCTTACTCTGGCACCAGCCTCTCTATACAGTTCTTTAATAAATACAATGATGGTAGGATCCACCCCAATAAGCTCCAATGTTGACCAAAGCTGCAGATGATCCACACAGTCAAATGCTGAGCTAAGGTCAACAAAGGTATCAAACAGCTCCCCTTTTTTGGCCTCAGTATATTTTGACATCAGTAGGGACAGATTTAAACATTGTTCCTGAGTGCCCAGGCCTTTTCGGAAACCATATTGGAATTCCGTAATGATCTTGTTTTCTGTCTCCCAATACTGAATTCTCTTGAGGATAATCCTTCCCGCAATTTTCATGAGGCCATCTAATAGGGATATAGGGCGATAGCACGCCGGGTCGTCCCTACTTCCCTTTTTAAAGATGGGGACAACAATGGCTTCTGACCAGGTATTAATTAAGCCACATTTATTTCCCATGTTCAAAACATTAGTTAAGAGTGGTGTCCAAAGTTCCAAATTTGCTTTATAGACATCAACTGGTGTATAGTCCGGACCTGGGGCTTTCCCTGATGGGCTTTCCCTAATTGCATTTTCCACTTCTAAGGTGGTGAAGACCAAGTCGATTGGATAAGGGGAAGCTGGGGGGTCACTTGCCTGATGAACCTGCGTAGCTTTGTTCAGGGGTGAAAGTGCCATTTGTTTATTTGTGTTGTCCCCCTGACTATTGGTATAAAGTTTACCATAGTGTTCAACCCAGCGCTCTGCTGAGATTGCTACATCTATACAGTTCTCAGTATCCTTAGTGTTATAAGCTGATCTAATCACTTTCCAGAAAAGGTTAGTATCCTTATTCCTGGCCGCTTCTCCCAAAGCTTCCCAGGCCTCCCGTTTCCTAGTTGCTTTCCTGAGGTTAATCTCTCTCTTATACTCGCGTCTGGCCTCAGAGATTAGGACCCTGTTTTTCGGGATGGCGTTTAGAACTTTCTTCAAGTTCTTTAAGGCAGCTGTACACCTAGAATCAAACCACCCGGTAGCACGTTTCCCCTTCTTTTTATGGCTCTTGGTAAGAAGGCTTTTTATGTGCTCCTGAATATTAGCGAAAGCTGCCATAATCGCTTTAGGCTCAATGTCTTCTTCTAAACAGACAGATATGTCTGCAAAGCAAGAGGTTATTAGGTTGTGGAGGAAGATTGTAGGGTTTAGGGTCTCCCACTTGAGCACATAGCCGTTTAACTTCGTTAAAGTAACCTCCAAAGGATAGAGTGGGCCGCTAGGTTCCTTTGCTTTCTCCTGTGGGAGCCTAACCCCAAAGGTAATAGGGTAGTGATCACTCATTGGTTCATCCCCTATCTCCCAAGAGGTTATAAAATTAGGTATAATGGGGGATATCAGTGCAAAGTCAATTATACTTTCACAGCCTCTTCCATTATATGTTGGGGCAAAGGGAACTGGGGGAGAGCATGCCTGGTTAATGAAGGTGAGGTCAAAGGTAAACACAATACTGTTAAGGAGAGACCCCAGCTTGGTGTGTGAGAAATGAAAAGGACCGTCCTCCTCTCGATCTGCAAGGCCGCACAAACCTAACTCAGAGAGTGGACAGACGGTACAATTAAAGTCTCCTACCCACAAAACTGTATGGTCTCCCAGGTTTTGATCTCTCTCCTTGTGAATATAGCTCGACATTTTATTCAGGATGAATTCCATTTCATTTACAGGCATATTATTATAAAAGTTCACCAGTATAAACTTTTGTGTGGTGCCCCATTTAAAGGAAAGGATTTGAAAGTATTGATCCGAATGGAAATTGTACACCTTTATATCCCCTGTATTTGAAATGTATATACACAGGCCCCCTTTATTACGCCCCTGGATGGCGGGAGCCGCGGGTGAATGGAATGTTCGATACCCCATGATATGCCTTTCCTCTGCGAGCCAAGTTTCTTGCAGGCAAAGTATATCATGCTTCTGGACGGTCTCCAGCCATGATGTATGCCTGATCTTATTACCCAGGCCTGCTACATTCCAGGATAATAGTGAGTGTTTCGGTTCCCTAGCCACCTGGTGTGTGTGACCCACATACTCCATAGCATCAACCTGGTCTTGGGGATGTGCCCTGTCTAGATGTTGTATGACTTGCACAGAGAACGGGTGATGGGCGGGGGAGGTTGGGGTCGCCATCGAATGGGTCGAGTTATTAGGAATATGTGGCGATGTGATACTATTACTGGCGATTATTGCTTGAGTTTGGTCACTTGATCGTGGTGGTTTATCGTCGGATTCCAGTCAGTCCACCTGATCTAGGCATGCGAACCTATTCATGGTAGGTGCCCCTTCCCACCAACTATTGGTGGGTTGCCAGCCCTGTCCTTGGCCCTTCCATCTATGATTGTGGACCGTAGTCCAAGCCCCAGGATACTCAGCTATCTGTTTAGGGGGATAAAAGAAGGTAAGGGGTTTGGTGACAATTGTTTGCTCAGTTACGTATTGATCCCATGTGGTGATAAGGTGGGCTGTGTGAGGGTCTGCAAATGACACCACGATACAATCTCCTGGTATCGATTTATAAGTACGGCCCACCCAAGGGACTCTCCTGACCATAAGGACCCTGCTCCTGTTGGTTTTGGAAATCTGCCTATTGGTATTTAACCAGTGGATCACTTTATTTTTTAGGGACCACTGGGATTCCACAATATCAGGAGCAAGCGGAGGTACCCCGGCCAAAATAACCACATAAGCCCCAGCCTCAGGGGGGAGGTCAATATAGCCCCCACGAAAGTTCTGATGATTCGGATGTGAGTTTGGTAAGGGCTCTAGGAGAGGAGTGATAGAATTACTTGCCTTCTGGTCAGATCTAGAGGAAGGTTTAGGCTGGACATATTTTTTAGTGGATTCTTCCTCACCTTTCGGAAGATTGGCAGCGGCGTTAGCAAGTTTCCTAGGTTTGGGGATTGGTGTCGGTTTAGATGATGGGGTGGGTAAGGGTGCAGGCAAAATCAAAGGGACAGGAGGGACCTCCTTAGACACTGTAGCTACTTTAGTGTTAGTCTTAAAATCTGGGACAGGTTGAATACCAACATTACTAGCCAGGGGTAAACCCTCGTTAATATGGGGATGTATTGCTTCCAGCTGTTTTAGGCTAAGTGTGGCCAGGGATACTAATGTTTTATCCATTTCAAGAAGGTGATTCTCAATACGAGACAGTCTGAGTTCGAATGGTGTCAATAGTTGTTTTAGCGTGACCCAGACAGTTTGAAGAAAGTCTTCATCATCACCGGGTTTATCCGTCTCCCTCCCTAACTCTTTTAGCCCTCCCGGTGTTAGATTATCTACAGGAATAGTAGGATTCTCTACCACAAGGGCATTAAGGGGGGTAAAAAGAGTGGAATTATTATCACCCCCTATTGGCTGTGTAACTGACGGTGGTATTTGTTTGCAATCCCCTACATTGGGTAGAGTTCTTCTATGATTGAAAAACTGCTGCCTAGCCACTTTAGCTTTCTTGCGAGCATAGGCAGATTTTACATTGTTTTTCTTCTTCGAAACATGGGAACCTGAATTTGCACTTTTTGCTACAGAGAAGGAAGGGGCAGTTATGACCGGCAAGGTGGTAAAGTTTTCCTGTTCAGTAGGTAATACACCCTCATTAGGTTGGATGGTCATGGGTGAAAAGATGAGGGAAGAATCTAGTGATGGTGAAGAAAAAGGAGGGGAGTGATGAACGTCCGCAAGGATCAGCAGAGGAGGGGGGCGTACAGCCGGCTGGGGAGAAACAACGGACGCGATATTTCCCAGAGAGGATTTTTTGGTATTAGCAAAAGTTTGGGAAAGTCTGCGTGCCGCATCTAACTCGATTGAGACCCTTTTCTGCATTTTTGTGATTTCTGCATCTATTGCCAGATTTGTTTTTACTAGAAAATTGTCCAAAGTACCTTTTGACTTAGATAATCCCAGTGCAGTCTTACTGCGACTCCCCCGAGTACACATGATGTGTGACAGTTATGTTTTATATGTAGTACTCACAAAACTCAAGGTCCAGACGCAATGGCGATGAGGAGAACCAAGGGGGGTGGGCCAGGCCAGTCCTCTTAGGCCTCGAACGGCCTCAAACGGTCCCGCCCTTGTCCCGGGCTTCTCCCGGCGCCCTCCCGCGCGCTCCCGCGCCGCGGGGATGTTATTACTCCTTTATGGCTATAGGATTGGTGAATAAGGGGGTGGAGCCGGCAGGGAGAGCAGCCCAGGTGGTGACGGGCGCGCGGGGACTCCTGGTCCTTGGAGTCCCCCGCTAGAAGCTCGCAGCCCTGCCGGTCAGTGGGAGCACCCAAGTCCCTGCTGAAGAATTTAGTAAAGTCAACCGCCGCTGACCGCGCAGCGGGACCCGCGAAGCGGGTCCGGCCAGCAGTTAAATCAGCAGCGGGAGCAGGCTGCAAGGGGAGCAGGCAGCAGCGGCACCAAAGATCCCGAGGTGCTGGCAATGTCCGTGGTTTTTCCGCCAAAGGAATCCGCCTTCTGGAAATACAGGTGCAGCTTTATGGAGGTGAGATGGGGGTGGAGCCGGCAGGGAGAGCAGCCCAGGTGGTGACGGGCGCGCGGGGACTCCTGGTCCTTGGAGTCCCCCGCTAGAAGCTCGCAGCCCTGCCGGTCAGTGGGAGCACCCAAGTCCCTGCTGAAGAATTTAATAAAGTCAACCGCCGCTGACCGCGCAGCGGGACCCGCGAAGCGGGTCCGGCCAGCAGTTAAATCAGCAGCGGGAGCAGGCTGCAAGGGGAGCAGGCAGCAGCGGCACCAAAGATCCCGAGGTGCTGGCAATGTCCGTGGTTTTTCCGCCAAAGGAATCCGCCTTCTGGAAATACAGGTGCAGCTTTATGGAGGTGAGATGGGGGTGGAGCCGGCAGGGAGAGCAGCCCAGGTGGTGACGGGCGCGCGGGGACTCCTGGTCCTTGGAGTCCCCCGCTAGAAGCTCGCAGCCCTGCCGGTCAGTGGGAGCACCCAAGTCCCTGCTGAAGAATTTAATAAAGTCAACCGCCGCTGACCGCGCAGCGGGACCCGCGAAGCGGGTCCGGCCAGCAGTTAAATCAGCAGCGGGAGCAGGCTGCAAGGGGAGCAGGCAGCAGCGGCACCAAAGATCCCGAGGTGCTGGCAATGTCCGTGGTTTTTCCGCCAAAGGAATCCGCCTTCTGGAAATACAGGTGCAGCTTTATGGAGGTGAGATGGGGGTGGAGCCGGCAGGGAGAGCAGCCCAGGTGGTGACGGGCGCGCGGGGACTCCTGGTCCTTGGAGTCCCCCGCTAGAAGCTCGCAGCCCTGCCGGTCAGTGGGAGCACCCAAGTCCCTGCTGAAGAATTTAGTAAAGTCAACCGCCGCTGACCGCGCAGCGGGACCCGCGAAGCGGGTCCGGCCAGCAGTTAAATCAGCAGCGGGAGCAGGCTGCAAGGGGAGCAGGCAGCAGCGGCACCAAAGATCCGAGGTGCTGGCAATGTCCGTGGTTTTTCCGCCAAAAGGAATGTGTAAGTAACATGAGCATGCTTTCATGCATTGCTTTTGAATGCATAGTGCTGCATGCAAATGAACAATTAATAACAATTGTTTTTAGAGTTTTATATATAGTGCGAATTACACCTGAACCAATCTGATATCAGAGCGCTTTATATACCATCAGTTACGTTACATGAGGACACACATTCATTTTTGTTAGGCACAAGGAGATTACGTCATTTGAGCGTATGCACAGGATGTTCATTTTGTTTAGTGCCCTTACTGTGACTGGAACCTAGGTCTCCAGGTCCGAGATCGAAGCATTACCTAAACTTCAATGCTAGCATTCATTTAAAATTCAACATATTGAAAAATCGCTTTTAATATTTTTTTAAATGCCATCACATATTTCTATACGCCGCATGCATTTCTTGTCATGTTAATTGTTATCGTAGCTTAGCATTCCTATGCAGCTTAGCTGTGATCATATTCATCTTTTACATGCACACTTGCATGCAGTCAGATTCGCTGCGCAACAAAAGTGCAGTGTGTTAAAATGTACTGATTATGGCAGGTAGTGACCCTTCGTACAGCCATATACTCTGCCCATGCTAATTCTGTTGTTGTTTACACATAGCTACCAAACTTTCGATTTGCTTGTGTGTAACATTGTAATAATTTCAGTGCAATTAAGAGTAACATTATAAAACTATGAGTAACAGTATGTCGCAATCACATTCAAACCATGAAGAGGAGGCAAACGTGTTAATATCTGTAATTGCGCCTATTACAGTAATAGAACACTTTTGTTCTGGTTAAAACGCAATACTTCTTAGGAAGCGTAGCTACTATTTTACCATCCTTTGAGCCAACTACTTACAAATGCTGTGCAGCTAAGAGGAAATGTATGCTTTCTCAGGCACATTGCTCCTATAGTAACGTCTTCGACCAAATATTGTACACAGTTAGGTCTTTAGATTTTAGAATAGAGCAGAGCGATGACTTGCATAAACATATTTCTCTTGCACTAGGAGTGCCAACATTGCTGCTTGCCGATTTCTTCTGCTTTCAGGTGTGCATGTTATGCTTCTATAGATCCACTGAATTATATGTTTTACTAAAGTAAGTAGTTTGGCTAACATGTTTTACATGGGGTTATTACGTTTTACAGAGATGTGTACGTGTATTAGTAAATCAACGTGTGATTTTTATGGGTTAGCTGGTGCAATAAAGTCACATGCGGCTGCAGATTTATGTGGCAATATTAAGATTAGTCTTTTGTTTAAGCGTGCAGTAGCGCCCTCTCTTCGATTGACACCAAACTGCCTGTCTGTGTGACCAATGCACACCTTAAATCGGTAGTCTATATCATGTCGAACATACGGTTGTTTCATTTAGATTTACGTAGGGTGACAATTTGAAGTTCTCCAATTAATAGATGGAACTCTTATGAAATCACATGCTCTGACAACATCCTAACATGTTTAATGTGGTCGGCAATATCAGTATTGTGTTACAAACAAGTAAAACATAAGGTATGCCTCTTTTTGAAGCAAGGCTTCCCAGTTTTCTATTTTTCTTTACCTCTCTCCCTCTCTCCCTCCACTCCCTCTCCTCTCCCTCCTTCCCTCTCGTCCTCCCTCTCTCTCCCTCCCCTCACTCTCTCACTCTCCCTCTCTCTGTCTACCTCTCTCCCTTTCCCTCACTTCCCTCTCTCCTCTCTCACCCTCTCCCTCTCTCTCTCCTCTCTCCCCCTCTCTCTCCTCTCTCCCTCTATTTACCTTCCCCCTGCTCTCCTTTTTCTCCCTCTCCCCATCTCCCCCTCTGCCTGCTCTCCTCTCTCTCTCTCCCTCTCTCCCTCCCCTCTTTCTCCCCTCCGTCCTTCGCTTTTGTCCTTCCCCTCTCTCCCTCTACCCTCTCTCCCTTTCCCTCTCTCCCTTTCCCTCACTTCCCTCTCCCTCTCTCCCTTTCCCTCTCTTCCCTCTCCTCTCTCCCCGTCTCCGTCTCTCTCTCTCCTCTCTCCCCCTCTCTCTCTCCTCTCTCCCCCTCTCTCTCCTGTCTCCGTCTCTTTACCCTCTCCCTTTCCCTGCTCTCCTTTTTCTCCCTCTCCCCATCTCCCACTCAGCACCACCACAGCATCACTCAGCACCACTCACCATCACCACTCAGCACCACTCACCATCACCACATCATCACTCAGCATCACCCCGCACCACCAAAGCATCACCACATCATCACTCAGCGCTACCCCAGCATCACTCAGCATCACCACATTATCACTCAGCACCACCACATTATCACTCAGCGCCACGCCAGCATCACTCAGTGCCACCCCAGCATCACTCAGCACCACCACAGCATCACTCAGCGCAACGACAGCATCACTCAGCGCAACGACAGCATCACTCAGCGCAACCACAGCATCACTCAGCGCAACCACAGCATCACTCAGCGCAACCACAGTATCACTCCGCACCACCACAGCATCACTGGTTCAAATATGTTCTTTCAATGTTTCAAGCTGTTTTCAAGCTTTCAAGCTTTATTACAAATCACAAAAAGATGTTAATATTTCACTTCTGTTCTTGGATTTTCGTCACAATAAAAAACACTGAACATAATCTTCACAAACGTTATTTACAAAAGTTTAAGCTATTGACATTAAAATTAAATAAATTACTTAAGTATTAATTATTTTAAAAAATTAAAAGCCATTGTTATTTGTAATATCAATACATCTAAGTCACATAAATGCAAAACATGTTGCATTACAAATGCTATAGGTGTCAACTTTGCGAAGGTTATAACTATTGGCATTGTAAATGACAAAGCTATTAATTCCGCTATTTTAAAAAACAACACATAAATAAAAAAAAATGTCATTTATAAGACCAATAGCTCAAACTTTCCTAATGCGAGACCTATTGCATTTCCAATGCTTGTTTAGGTAAGAATTTTCTTTCTTTTTTTAAACCCACTCTTTTTTTGGGGGTGGTGGGAGACCCCAAGCCCCCTTTTTTGAATCCTAGCTTTAACTCACATTCCTTTACTACGTATCTCATAGTAAAGGAATAGTAAAGGAATACGTGGTAAAGGCTATACATGGTAACCACACATGCGTTGTAAGGCATGCGTGGTTAAGCATAGCGAGGAAACGTTGTAGTGGCTGTTTCCTGCTCCTCCACCCACTTGGAGGAGCCGCCCCTGGTGTTTACATTGCTTACAAAGGGAAAGGTGTGGCAAAGCAGCCAGAGTGGCTGACTCCGGACTGCAGGGTTCACAGTTTGTACACCAGCGGCAGCTCAGCGTCATGTGACTCTGGGCAATAACTCACTTAATCGCCCGACGGCCCCCAGCGTATTGAAACTCTTAAGAGGGTGATATGTTTGCGCTTTGCAAATAGGAATTATTGTTTATTATTATGCCTGATTCTAGACCACCAGCCTTTACGGCCGCCTAATTTATCTTTTCCCATTACCTCCTTTCTTTTTTCTCCTTCACTCCTCCTAATTCTTCAATTTTCTCTTTTCTCTGATCGTCTTCTTTTTCACTTTTTTGTCCCCCTTTTCTCTTGCTCCCTACCATGAACTTTTCTTATCAAGCACTCTAAGTCCTATTCAAATGCTTGATGTTGGCAGAATTGCTTTTCCCATTTCCCGTCCTTCTGCTCCTATGCATGTATGCAGAAATTCAAATCCTAAAGTAAATTGAAATATAAATACCAAATAAGGAGTCATTAGAATGCAAATTCAATAAACAGCACTGTTTTAAGAAAAGTTTTGCTTAACGCCAAAAACTGGTATACAACAAATAAATTGTAAAAGCTTCCTTCGACTGTCACTCATTTCTTACTTATAATCTACAGCACCCTAATACAATAACAGTCACTCACTGGACCCTTCATAATCATTAACTTTAAGCCGCAAGTCATACCATAGAAACATTTGGGAAACTCATGCACACAAAATAATGTAAAAAACAAAACGACTAAATCAAACTAGAACTCCTTAATAGTGAGAGGCCAATGGTTTTGAAAGAAAGTTATTTACTGCATTTTCGTATCCATGACCAAGAGCTCCAGGTCACTTGCTATGGAGCTACAACCTAGAATGCTTCTGTTGGTTATTAAAGCAGTTGGGTGGGGCGGAAGCGGGAAGGGTGGTGGTGGGACATCTTGATTTGGTTGTGGCTTCAACTCCTTGCAATGGTGCTGCACCAATTTTCAGAGTGGGGGTGCTGCCATCATTGTTATGTCACTGAAGTTAAAAGGAGTCAATCAGACAAAGAACAAATGTAACAAACAAGCCATACCTATTCAGCAGGACAGTGGTAAGGGAGTGATTAATTTTTTAGCACACAGTCCCAAATATATGACCAAAGCATGATGTGGTAGGGTACTGCCATTAACAAAGTGCACAATTTGCATTTAAATGGACTCTTGAAAATAGCCACTAAATTTGCATTAGCCATATACCTTTACTACTAAACCTATTTGGTGCACAAACAGTAAAGTGTGGTAATATGGTTTCTGGGTATATTTATCAGTTGCACAGCATACAAATAAAGTGTTTTGGTTTGTTTTGACCATATTAAAATCTTTGATTCCATCACACTGCACAATCACAAAACAACCGTGTGTCATTTGTAATATCCTTAATATGGGTGTACATTGGAATATGTATATAGTTAATTTACAAGCATTTACATTTTGCTGTGGATTAGGAAGCAGCTGACATCCTACAGCCTTTCCTTTCACTCGCCCTGTACCCCAGCAAGATTGTGCCTTGGTTTGTGTTACAAATGTACCTAACATTATAGTCAAAGGAAAGGTAAACATCAATCTCCATGTTTAAAAAATGCATCAAATTTTCCGAGACCATTGTCTGATATTGGACCTCCTTCTTTGAACCTCTGCAAATGTTAAAAGGTTAAAAAAAAACGAAAACTAAAGCTATTTTTATTGCCCATTCTCCTTCTGAGGGCTGGCATTGTTTCTTTGTGTGGGAGCTGCAGCACCTCTCACACCACTTTTCCAGCACCCTTGCCTCCAGGGGCCATGGGAGGTCAATCTCTCCACCATGCACTCCACCAACAGTCCCTATGCAGATCGGAGGCTTTCTGTTTTTAGCTTTCTCCTGCTGTAAACTCAATTCAGTCCAATGCAAGTTAATGATTAAATTAACTTCCATCATGGGTTTCCTCCAAGTCTCTCTCCCATGCTTTCCCTAATGTTAGTAGGCATGCTCTACTATGTCATATGCATACATAAACGCCAAGAGACCGATTCAGGCGGTAGACTGCCGATTTTAACACCAAAAATGGCTTTATTTTAGCTGAATCACGAATACAATTGCCTCTGCTTTAATACAAGTCAATGGGGAAAATGCATTCCACTGATATTTTTCTTAGAATTTCCTACTCTCCTGTTCTAAAATGTTGGCATGTAAGCAATATAATTGATAGTGCCCAATTGGCGCCTACATTCCCAGTGACTCTCCCCCGTGTAACTATCAGCCAATTAGATATAATTTATGGCATTGCTCATTTGAGCCTATTTATCTAGCTAAACTCCACACAGAATACCGCTCCTTTACATTACTCAATCTTCTAATGATGAATAGATTATTTACTACATCAAAGCAAAATATGTATTCCTTTTCGTGTGCGGGAAGCTTTAATGATGTATGAAATCCCTGTTCGGGGCCTACTTTCCCTGGCGCCGTGATATTACGCTGCTCGTCGGATCACACTAAAGAGCGCCTGCTGTTCTTTGAAGTCATTAAAGCGAGGGGAAAGGAGCCCGCAGCAAAGGGAAAGCCCGTAACGGGAGTACGGAAGCCTGCTCGGGTCATTTCAGACCAGGGAAAAGCGGTCTAAGTATCGGCAGCTGGGCAGCCTCTTCAACGGCATTATGGCGATCGGATAAAAATAGCTGCGTGACAAATTGGTGTGGATGGAAAGGCGGTGCGTCCTTATGCCACGGAGGATTAAGGATATCCAGAGAAGCCGTTTGAAATGCCATATGCAGTTTAAAATGCGCAAAATCGTCTGCTTTACTACATTAGCAATAATTTAACCTCATTACAGCAGAGGAATTTTCAGAGCTCCGTTGAAGACAATGAAGTGGGTCAGGGCTAGTAATGGCTGATAGATCATCCCCCTGCTAATATTCCAATGCTTGTCTTTCTGTTTCTGCCTCTTTATTTTAGAACATTTTACCCTCAGTGGGTGGAATGTTCTGATAGCACTTTTTCCCCCTTTTCTTTATTGGTTTTACAACATATAACCAGTGACGTAGCTAGAGCTTTTGCCACCCGGAAAGGTCCCTGAGTTTACCGCCCGCTGACGGTTGGTGCCGGAAATAATGGGGGGAGGCGCAATGGGAGTCGACATATGACACAAGGGAAAAGATTTTTAAAAAAAGAAAACGTACCTTGTGCTCGCTACTGCCCCCCCTAAAATTGCAGCCTGGGTCGGACCCCCCTAGCTACGCCACTGCATGTAACAAGGACATCAGCCTATCCAGGACCCAGCCTGTTGCTAGGAACGTACACAGTAGAGTCACAGTAGCGCATATGTCTTGCATCTTCAGCCCTGTACTCAACAATAGTTAGATTAGGGAGTACCATTGCCCAAACATAATATACCGTAGATGTAGACCGTGTTTCCGAAGCGGGGGACAGCCACTCAACGGCTGCTAGCTTACTGTGTCCAACTCGATTATTGAAGGGCCGTTGTAGCGTGTGGCTGGGCATATAAAGGAAGCCACTATGGCAAGGAACAGGGCCGGACTGGCCGTAGCGGGCAACTGGCGTTTCCCTGGTGGGCCGCCAGGGTGAGGGCCGGTTTTGGGCCCCTAGGGGGGCCAGCAATATCAGCACCTGGTTACAAAATCGGTCGAAACCGGCCCTAGCAAACTGCTCTGCAGCAAGCCCCCCGCGGGGGGCCGGCCCAGCATTTTGCCAGGGTCGGTTTCGGTTTCTAGTCCTGCCCTGAACAGAGAATGCATTGTGCGTTGGAGAACTGTATCCTAGATTGTGTATCTGCAGATATTGTGGATATTTTTTAAGCTGTCTATTGCATTGCTTATGACTTTAGGCCCATAATGGGACGCAATCTAGTTCTTACTATCCGATTTTCCGTAGACTCTTAAGAGAACAATCGCAGATGACTTAGTTGGAGGAATTCATGGGGATGGTCAAGGTGGTCACATGTCCTTCGCTTCCAGGTTCCTAATGTAGAGTCCCAAGTCATTACCCCGGCTCCACTACGTCTGTGGATCTCTGCAAGGACATCTGATTCAGCCTTTACCCACTTTAACAAGATGTGACACCAACATTGCATGTCAGGGGCAGCGTCGGATTTCCAGACGATTGCAATCTGCCACTTGAACAGTAAAAATACTAAGTCAATGAATCTATGCAAGTATTTATCCTCCTTAGCCCTCGGCCAAATGTCCAACAAATGGGAATCCGGAGTCGCTAAAACTACGCATTCAACCAATGCAGAGGTGGCCTCCGCAAGCTGTGCAATCTTTCTCCAAGCACAGGGCACTCCCACACCATGTTCTAATAGTATAGATAGTAGCCATTCTGGCTCTGGCTATAAAAGTTGTGTATAGCAGCACCCTTGCTTGTGACAGACCCCCATCTGCAGGTTGAACCTGTAACTCAAGAAGAGGCCCTTTAACAGCTGTTACAGCCCTTGGCAGCAAGCTACAATACTACACTCTGCATTTATTGACATACAATATTTCAGTGTGTGCTACCCCATCAAAGAGGCTTAGAATTTAGGATTTGACTTTTACATCATTAAAGCTACACTTTACAGATAAAGCCACTCTTTCAACTCCTGAGGCCCACGGAAAACTGCAGCAAGTGTTTCATCGATTGAGTGAACATTTTACCCTCAGAGGGTGTAATGTACTAATATCATTATATCCAATCTGCCTCTGGCTATAAAAGTTGTGATAGGCCCTATTCCTTGTTATAGGCGCCATCTTGCAGCTTGAGCCTGAAACTCATGACGAGGTCCTTTAACACCTGTTACAGCCCTTAGCAGCAGGCTTCAATGCTCAATTGTGCATGCATTTACTTCCAGTAGTTCAGTGCGTGCTACCACACCAAGGAGGCTTAGAATTTAGTATTTGTCTTTTACACCAATAAAGTTGCATGGTACAAAAAACGAGTTTTTCAACTCCTAAGGCTAAGAAAAAATTGCAGCAAGCGTTCTTGGGAATCTGTACACAGGTTCTCTTAAGTGCACATTTGTTGAGACTCCATACAAACCACCACCTGGAAGAAGTTCAATTTGCTTATTGGCTCTGGCGACCATAAGTCCCTGTTTCTGGGTCCTGGGATAGTCCGAGGTTTCTCAGCAGTATATTTGGTTATCGTGTTTTAAGATGCCTCAGGCGCTTGCATAGTGTGGTACTTACACTCGATAACAAAGTTACTCCCTCCGTACTAGTGACCCTTTCAACTGTAGCTTGGGCAAGCAGCCTTCGTTTACGGTGGGGGCAGGGGGGACGGAAAGTTACAGGATAACACTCGTTTTGTGCAGTACAAGTACTGTCAAGTCAAAGCTATTGTTTATTAAAAAATGTGTCTTTAATTACATATATGTACGCCAGCTTGGTTAAAAATAGACACTACACTTCAAACCAGGGAGCCCTTGTGTTTTCTGGGGCCATGCTATCACCCAAAGCCTACAACGCCTAAAATGCTACTTAGAAAAAGATTAGCACAAAGGTTACACTTCTGCTAAGAAATTGTTATGCTTTGTATTTCGCTTGATAGGAGCAATTTCCTTAGCATCTCAGTTGTGTATACTTGGGCGACCCCCCCCCAGAGACTGCTATCAAACATGTCAATCAAAACACTGTCAATTGATAAATTATGCTACTGTTCGTTTCCATCTGTAGCTCAGAGATAAAAGTAGAAAGCTAAGAAGGCAAGAGACAGTGCAGCAGTAATAATTAATAAGCCTCAGGACCACTGTTAAATTCCATCTCAGGCAGTACAGGTCCCTTTCTATCCATTGGGGCCTAGAGCAGGGCATTCTCCTCTGGATCTAGGCTTCTTTTCAGGCTCAGGAATAAATACTAACTTGAAATCCTGGTTCGGGTACGAAGCCTGCTCTCAGATAGTGCGTCATTTGTACTTACGGTAAATTCTGGGAACTGGAGAGAAGCATGCACCACAGAAAAGGTCTGCATGTTTCAAATCCATACTCCAGCCAACCAGAGTAGTGGACATCTTTGTGGGCTTTTCCTCTGCTTCGTCCAATGAAGTGGGGGAGGGACCTGTAGTGGCCAGCATGATATGCATTGGGATGCGACAGGTCAAACATGCTAAATGAGGTCAGGATGTTGTTCAGAGGATCCGGAACAGGGCGTGGCTTCCAGACCAGTTTGAGCCATTACCTTTTTTTTAGAACTAACCTCCATGCCAAGTAGAATGAGAGTGTGGATTCTTCAACAATCCCAGAAGGCCACACGGTTCCCAGGGGCAGCAGTATACAGGTGGTCATATCCACCAGAATGACTACAACCTGAAGGAGATCGCTCCTTTTGTACTGCAATCATCTTGCTGTGCTATGGGACAACATTCTCACAGCACAGACTCCCACCATGTACATATACACATAATCATGCAGCATACAACATTATTTTTTAAAGGGGTTAAGTTGAAGCTTATTTCAATGGAAATGGAAGAAAGACCTGTGCCTATGAGCAATCAAATCGCCTTTATCCACCTTCAGTCTCTCCATAGCCTGGTGAGATGAATGCAGCCTAATTTGGGAGGGTGGTCCTTTGGGTGCACCCCAGACCTACAGTGCCATGTAGTCTGCTGGGAGAAGCAAACACTTGTGGAGCATTTCCAGTGGGTTGAAGTTCTTTCATCCTTTACCGAGAAAAAAGTAAAGCTGGATAGATCTGCGGCGCTCCCTGGATAGTCCCTAAGGTAATATGCAGCTGCAAGCTGACATTATACAAGAAAAATCCTACCTGTCTATGCACAGTGTATAAAACCCGTTTATTTTCTGTTTATTTTAGGTGTTGAGCTGCACATGTCTTTTATCATTACCAGCTCTTGCCTTCTTGATTGACTAGCCCACAAAATAGTGCGTGTCCGGATTGTGCCTACAATGCACTCTTGCTCTGTGTGTGAAATACCAACATTTCAGATGAAACATTATATTGTAGCCTCGTTTCTTCTCTCTTGTGATGCTTCTTTTCCATCGACCTTGCATTTCTTCATCCCACACACCAAACAGTGCTTTGAGACGAGTCGACCTTGAGGTGACGTGTGGCACTATAAAAATGACCAAATGTACAGAAAATAACATGGCCTCAGAACTTTATTGGTCTTAGGAAATACTTGTAGCATCTATAAAAGTGTGTAGTAGTAGTAGTAGTAGTAGTGTGTCTGCCTGCAGAAACAAGAGAAGGACACTCTTCCTGGCTGCTTTGTACTCTTCTCTCCTCCCTCTCAGCTTGTTTGCTTTGACCTCTCTTCTACATACCAGACAGCAGCAGGAGAGGATGTAGCCTTATGGCTAGAGTGGTCGACTTCGAAGCTGGAGAACCGGGTTCAAGTCTCAGCAATGATGCTCAACATCCTGTCATTCTGGGTATGTCACTTAATCTCACTGTGCCTAACAAAAATTAATGTGTCCATCTAATGAAACTGGTGCTCATGTAAAGCGCTCTGATACCTGATTAGTCGGGTCTAGTTTGTGCTATATAAAACTCTTTAAAATAAAAATTCATTAAGTTGGATGTTCAGAATATAGTTTTTCATTTCCCCTTAAGGTAGAATGCTGATTACTGTGTTGTAACGGCGCCCTTTTATGGATGCTACAAATAACACCTAAGCCCTAATGACGTTCCCAGAATTCCCTTCCTATGGAACGGAACACATGTTGGCCAAAAGTCTGTCATTATGTAGATACTGAATTAAAAGATAGGACCAAGTATATTGTTGGACATTGAATAAAAGTATGAAGAATTTGGTGAGTAAACAAATGTGAATGAATGTACTTTTTCTGTTTTTCATCTGTGGCTTTTAATAGGGCATTGATACACTCGGTGAGATAGGAAACGTGCGAATGGACCTTCATTGCAGAAAATCCTACAAATGATCCTTCCAGGCAATTGATTGTCTTTGCTAGAGTTCTCTAGAGATTAAGAGTGCATCACAATCTGCCAGAGGGAACAGAAACGTCTCTAGTTTTTGATACACGCCCACTAATCCCAGTATACTATAATGTGCTTCGTCCTCGAATCAACTCCAATGATGTCCTTGAATGCTGTGGTATCCTTGACTGATATAGGATGGTCTTGGAATTCAACAATAAGAGGGAAAAGATCAGATCCGTAGGGTGTTTAGCCAGTAAAATGAAATTCTTATGCAGACTGGAAACCGAGCTGAAGGAACTAATTAGAAAGTATTGGTGCATCTTGAAATACATTCAAGAAGGTAATCCTAAATTGCTTAAGGGGGGAGGGGATATCCATATAACTGGCGTCCTTTTAAATGTTATACTTTTGTGCTAAAACGACTAGTACGAGTGTCCATAGGACATGTTGAAGAATTTATATGCTAAATTGATTTTAACATTTAATAAATTATCAAAGGTTTTTATCTGTATTTGAACTTTGAAACTTTGTTAGAATGCGTGGTTTTAACACCTAGTGACTACATTTGATTTGAGCTTTTATGTTAGGACCAGTGTGTTTTTACTGCGTTCTTTTTAAGTTTTGCCTGCTAGAAAAATCTCTTATAATGAAAAACAAACATTCTTAAGAGAGGTTTAGAGCATGCCCATTACTTACCTTTACTTATTGTTTAGCTCCCACTCCACTCTCGATTCCTTTTTTTGTGAGCTCCTCCTTCTGCCTCCAGATTCGTACTCAGCTTCACATCTTCATCCTTGTAGTGAAGCTTACACCAAGTCCTGCTTCCTGCAGCCAGTGTTCTTCCACTGGCAGTGCACTAGTAACATATCTTTCTTTACTTGCTAGTATCCGCATTCTGTTTGTTGCTTGTCCGTCCCTACCACCACCTCACTTTCGTCGCAGCATGCCCCGTTCCTGTTCATTGCTTGCCTGTCCCTCGCACCACCCCACTCCCGTTATTGCATGCCCCGTCCTCACCCCATCTCTAGTTGCCTCCCTCCTACTTCCGTCAAGAGTTGTTTTTTTATAGCGTGAAGACCCCTCAAGGACTTGGAGTACTTTACATGAGCGCCAGTTATATTACACAAGGACACATTAATTTTTACAGGCATGGGGAGATTAAGTGAATTGCCCAGAATCACAGGTTGTTGAGCCGGCGGCGAGACTCGAACCTGTTTCCCCATCCCATAGTCGAACCTGGTTCCCCATCTCGAAAGTCGGCAGCGCTAGCCGTAACGCCATAGCCTCTCCATACTCAGTGTTCCAGCTTGCTAAATTTTGACACACTAGTAACAGCAATGGGCAGTTGTTCAAGACTATAAACTGATTATTAAGCACAGGGAAAATAATGCTTATAACTTATTTGTACGTGCATAGCTTAAAGTAAAAAAAAGCGCATCGACAAAGTCTGGTCACATCATAACACTTTTTTTTTACTTTAAGCTATGTAGTACAACAGCTAGCACTGCTATGCAACATTTAAAAAAACTTTGACTGAGCCAATGGATCTCGCACAGGTAAAACAAATTGGCTTTACCAATGTTTGTTGTATATGCAATCATTTTTATTATTCGAGCAACAAAACTTTCTTGACTTGTCATCCCTAGCAAGCAGAATGAAACCCCCAAACCTGATATAACTCGCTGCTATACGCAACTTTCTTTTTTAACTTTCCAGCATCCACATTTTTCCATTGCTTGCCTGTCCCTACCACCACCACAATTCTGTTGCTGCGAGGCCCTTCCTCGTTCTTTGCTGCCCTGTCCCTCTCACCACCTCACTCCTGTCACTGTGTGCCCCTTCCCCAGCCCCCATAGTTTGTTTTCTAAAGCGTAAAGTCAACCAGAAGGACTTGGAGTGCTTTACATGAGCGCCAGTTACATTACACAAGGACACATTAAGTGATTTGCCCAGAATCACAAGATGTTGAGCAGTACCCAGCTCCAAAGTCTTCAACTCTGGCTGTAACGCCCCAGTCCATGCTCAATGTTCCAGCTGGCTACACTTTGACAAGCGGGTAACTGCAAAGGGCATTTGTTAAAGAATATAAACTGCATATTAAGTATAAGGAAAATAACCATTTTAACTTATTTGTACGTGCAAAGCTTAAAGTTAAAAAAAAAAGCACTATGACGCAGTCAGACCACACCATGCCACTTTTTTTTTTTACTTGAAGCTAGCTAGCGCTGTAATGCAACATTTAAAAAAAACTTTGACAGAGCCAATAGATCTCACACAGGCACAACATATTGGTTTTACCAATGCTTGTTGTATATTGCAATGGTTTTAATTATTCGCGCAACAAAACTTTCTTGACTTGCATCCCTAGCAAGCAGAATGAAACCCCCAAACCTGATCTACCTCGCTACTTCATGCCCCTTTTAAGAAGTAAACAAGAATGATATGAACAGAGTCAGCAGTCTCATGAGTTCCCCATGAATTGGAGAGAAGTCCCAAATGATGCTGTCTCTAGAGCTCAGCATAGTGTACCGTGATTGTGAACAAGCCGTAAGAGCCTGAAAGAGGTGGGTGATATAGGGGACAGTAAAAATGGCCAGATGTCCTGTTGACGATCTCAAACATACCCGTTTTATTTAGAGGCCAGGAGATGCACTTTTTCAAATGACGGAGCCCTAGTTGGCTGTGCTGTCAGGTAACCATTCACAGAAGAGAAACCACCTGTAAGCATGGACTCAAAAACCCAACTCATTGATTGTGGAACTTACACCACCTTTTCCGGCAGCTTTATTCCTGTCTGGGACCGCTGTGCGACTCATTGCGGTGATAGAAAGGAAAAATGCTAAAATGTCCCCCATATGCTGGAATACAATTCACAATGTGTCAGGGACACTGTTTTTCTCTGAAAACAAACTCAGGCTTACACGCTGAGGCAGTAAAAAAGAAGAAAAAAACTGCTGACTCAACAGTAACCTCTAAATACGATAGGCTGCATGTAGCAGGGTTAACTGAGGGGAAGGACCCACTGCCCCTGCTGTTTGATGGCCACCTCACCAAGGTCTAAATGGGGCAGTGAGTGTGAATACTGAACTTAATTTAACTGGCAGTCCTCACAAGGCAGCACTTGCAGCAAGTGCCGCATCACCTAAATTGCACCATCTTCTAGGTCGAGAATTTGCTTGGAAAGAGTGTGTGACAGGTCGTTATTTTTCCTTTCCCTGTGTCTCTAGACAGTCTAACTGATGATTTCCCCATTGTTCTGAATAAAAAAGGTACTTTGTTTTCCATGAAGTGTTAATGTTACCTCATTAGCAGCGAGACATTGGCATTTGCATCTGAATGGCTACGGCTTCCTTCTCGGCCTTTAGGCGGTTAACTTGAGATTGCCTACAAGAACAAGCATTTACAATGCAACGGTTTCGCCTTTGTAAAAGTTAGAGCTTTTGGCATTGTAAATGACAAATGTTGTATTTATGTGTTGGTTTTGAAAACAGATAAATAAATGGCATTGTCATTTACATTGCCAATAGCTTAATCTCTCACAAATGCGAGACCTATTGCTAGTGATTTAGAGTAATTCAAGCATTTCCACGTGTCACTTTTATTCTCTCCCAGGAATGTGCTGCCATCATTCTCACCTAAGATCCCATTACTTGTTAGACATGAGGGCTGATAATCGAAAAAACAGGTGTAAGAGCTCATATGTTGAGTAGTTCTTCTTTTTTAATATGCATTGCTGTGAGTGTATGCGTGTTTGTGCTCACATCAATAAAGAAGGGAGAATTTCGAATATATTTTAAAATTATTCCACCTGCTCTGGCCACTCCCCATTCCTCTCCCATCCTACATTGTTATGGTGGGCAAGAGGGTTTAGTATTTAACTGACAGAGGAAAACTTGGTCAGCAGACGCCATGAGAGTCAAAGTAGATGCAATGCCCCCATGACTCTCCAGCCGCACTCTGGGACTGCATACCTTTGCTTTGCCCACTCGGTCGACCTCATAGACAGTGGTCATTAGTAACAATACGGTTTGCCAGAAATATCATGACCAAATTATCATTTATAAAGGAATTGTCCAGGCTGCCTGACAAGAGGGTCAACTACCCCCCCTCTGCAGCACTGGCCTTTAAGAGCCAACATAACTTTCCCAGAAGTACTCCTATAAGTGTCTGACTTTGACCCAGCAAAATTAGCTTTTGAAAATATATGGCATGTCAGCAATACTCCTGACTTTATAATGCAGAGCACATCCATGGCTGAACTATGCCACCAGCCTAACCAAAGATTCTGTGTCTTGAGGTGTTTACAAAGAACCCAGGAGTTTGCCCCTACAACAGCTCCTGCACATAAACCTATAAAAGAACATCTTGCTGCTTTGAAGGCCTTTCACTGGTTCCCCATTACAAAGGGAGCCACCTTCAAAACCTTGTTTATGCCACACAAAGCCATGAATAGAACAGCACCAACCTTCCATCAAAAGATCAACACACACTACCTGAAAAGATTACCTCGCTGTAGATTGACATCACAACTGGTTTTTCTGACTTACAAAAAGAAAACCATTGGTTGCACATCTTTCTCTGTTCAAGCAGCAAAACGATGGTGCTCACTCCCAGTGGATGAAGGGTGCGTTAAAGCTCACCTGGCATTCAGGAAGGCAGAAAAGACCTGGTTCTTCCTCTCTGGAATCAACTGACTGTACAAGTCACGCCACAGAGCACCAGAATCAGAAATAAACTCATACAAGATCAACCAAACAAACCTTCCCCAACCACGTCCGGGTTATTTCAGAGGCACCACCACCAACATGCATCCTACACAAGCGCTGCATTCACTCAAGCAATGGTGTAACAAACAAACTAAAAACACATATTAGCCGGTTGCATAAACCCAACCTAATAGTCTGCGTACAGCCAATACTGTAAGCAGCTCGCTCTTCTAATTTCTACCAAACATAACTAATCACTAAACAAAAACAAAACACTAATCACTCCCCCCTAACAGTGAAACTGACTGAGGCAATACACCATTAACTACTAAACACCTTTCCCTAATAACACTGAGTCCCAGTGGAGTAGCATGCTGTCTGTCTGTCTGTGGTTGGGTTATAATATAAACAAAAGGCATTGTGATGTACCAGTAAACAAAATTCATTCAACATGGGGTATAAAATAAGGGTACTGTGATGTACTAGAGAACAATGCACCCAGATTGTGGTATACTTCATACAAAGACAGTGGGAATTGCTCTAAACACATTGCATTGCGATATACTAAAGAACATTGTACAGTTTGATGTGGAGCAAAATAAATCAAAGACTAGTCTGATGTACTACCATTCACAAGGCAACGTCATTGAGTTATACTAAGAATAAAGGGTATTGTGAGGACCTGCAGACTCAATGTACCTTGCTTGATACTGTAAGGAAAAAATCACAATGATGTACCAGCGTACACAATACACCCTGATTCTGGTATCCAAGGGGCGAACTGAAGAGACCCGTCTCTGAGGGAAGACAGAGTGGGACACGAGACGGCGGGCAGAAAGAGAGTGGAGATAGGCAGAGAATCAGAGGGGGGTAGAGTAGGATTGAGGCAAAAAGCACCTGAGAGAGGTGTGAACCCTTAAAGAAGAGGAAAAACAAAAGAAGGGGCTAGGGCTGCAGAGTGTTCTCCTGCTATACGGGGGTGGGTGGGGAGGAATCCCGTGGGCGCAAAGTTTAAACTGCATAGCTGTGTGTGTGCAGGGGGAGAGTAAAGTATGGAGTAAAGGGGGGGTGTCAGATCCATGTAATAGTGGAGAAGGGAGCATGAGAACAGAGACCCAATAGGATACGGAGTGAGAACCATTGCTGGTGAGAAGTTATGGGAAACACAGAAGGGGTAGGGAAGTAAACAGTAATGCCCGAGAGTGCAAGAGGGGTCACTCACACAAGAGTGAGAATCAAAAGGAAAGCTAGAGATAATCCTGTGTGTGTGAGAGGGGCTGGGTGTAGTGAATCATTCACAAACGAGAAGCAGAAAGGAGAGAGTAAAGCGACGAGAGAAACAGATGGTCGAGAGGAGAGAGAACCCGAAGAGAGATGAACTCTACACAGAAGGTAGAGGCTTAAGAGAGAGATTTCATTACAACATTGAGGAGAGATAAATAGGAGACGAGGTTACAGAAACAGAGGGGGGATCTGTAGGGGAGAGAGAAAGACGAGAGAAGCAGGAACGCAAAGCAGATTGTAGAGAACAGGTGACACAATGAGAGGGACTGGAGAGAAATACATGGAAAGTGCAACGTGTCAGGGGAGGCGAGGTAGAAACGTACGCGAGGGAAGTACAAGAGGGTTTTACAGTGGGAACGAAACAGGGGAAGCCTGAGGAGAGAGTGGAGTGACCAGAAGTGTTACTGGGAGGGTGGGGTAGACAAGGGACAAATACCCACAAGGCTAGAGGGAAGGCAGCTCCACCGGGCATCGGCCATGTAGCAACATGGCCGATGCCTCATACATGTCTCATACATACATGGAAATGTGTTGCATTGTTGAATAGGATGAGGCTTTCTTTTAGTCTGTAAATTAGCAACTCACCCCGCGCTTAGTAGTTCGTGCAAGATTTCTGACCCTGTGCTTCCTTCTACTGCTGCTCATGATTAGCACCTTGGGATCGCCCGTGTGTTTTAGGACAACAGAGCAAGGCACCTTGAGAAAGTCGTTTTTGTGACCGTGAGTCTGCATAGCAGGGCAGATCTCCAGGACACACCGTCGATCCATGGATCAGCCTTGGCCCGAGTCAGGGAAAAAGATGAGTGAAGTAGAGGGAGCCCAACTCGGCAAGACAAGTGGGAGAGAGTAGCCTTACCTCCGGGTAGCACCAGTGATAGGCGCACCAGGCAGGAGGTTCTTCGGCAGGGTACGGTGGCAGCGAGTGAAACAAGAGCGCGGTGAGGGCTCCCCATTGGACGGCGCGAAGCATGTGGGGGATTTCCAGCCCGGGCAGACAGCGGGAGGAATTTTAATAAGCCTCTAACTTTTTACCCCCACAGTGAAATAAACCGGACTGCGTGGAGAAATGCCAGAAGGCATGGTTCACAGAGAAAGTGGCAGACTTGACAAGGGAAAAATCAAGCACATGCAAAGCAATGGAGGGGGGGTGGGAACGGAGACACGGACAGGTTTGAAGGCAGGACAGCAAGACAGCCACGAGCCACGCAAAGACGGAAAACAAAGACGACAGACACGAAAACGCACAACAATGCAAGGAGACAACAGAACACCAGAACACGGAGGCAAAGACGAAGACGGAAACGGAAAACAATGCTGCTTACCTGATCGCAAATGGAAAGTACTTCCTGGCAACTTCAATCTCGCAGCCCACTCCTGCAGAAGACACTTCGAAAAAGACAAAAACATGCCGGAAAAAAAAAAACATCCGCCCACCGCCGCATGACGTTGTAAAAGGGCGGAGAGAGAAAAAAATCACTGGAACGCACAACAATACAAGGAGACAACAGAACACCAGACCACGGAGGCGAAGACGGAAACGGAAAACAACATACACACACACACACACACATATTATATATATATATATATATATATATATATATATATATATATATATATATATATATATATATATATATATATATATATATTGTTTTGCAGTTTTATATAGCGCCCACTCGACCCGAAGGTATTGCTATGGGCGGGGTGTTTCCTTCCATGTAGTCAGCTTGAAGCACAACTTGCTTGGAGTGCACACACTTAATACGCGCTGTACCAACCGGACATCATGAAACTGGAACGTGAGCAACAACAGTAAGACCAAGTGTTCCTATTTAACCAGCACGTTCATTAGAAGGGCACGTCAGACCTACAATGAAAGATCCAAAATAGCGCAAAAGGTTACAGGAAGGACAATAAAAAACAAGGCCAGCGGGCTGTTTTTACTTACAGCTGCCCAACATAAAAACTCGGTAGCGTCAAGGCGCTTTAGAAAGGATGCAGCAAACGAAGTACTGGAAAGAGGGAAGCTTGCCCTCTTCCCAACACTTACTACTTTCTAAGTGCGCGCGCGTTGAGGATTTCCCATTCACAGTCCTTTACGCACACTAAGCAGAGACTCGCCCTCTTGTTGCCCTGCTCAAGTCTGTAGTGCCTGGTGCCCTTACTTCCAGCGTGAGGATAAGGATCTCAAGCTCCCCCGTACTGAGGCTTTTAGTGTGCACATGCATGGGATCTACTTTCTTCCTTCTGCCCCTTCTTCCCATAAATGCGTGCAGGAGGGACGCCTTACCCTAAGAAGGTCAGTCTTCCCAAGCGACTTCCGGTTTGTGTTCCCTTACACCCCCATCACCTTTCACACTGAGTCAGGGAAAAAGATGAGTGAAGTAGAGGGAGCCAACAAGGGAAAAAACAAGCACATGCAAAGCAATGGAGGGGGGGGGGGGGGAACGGAGACACGGACAGTGGGAGGGGGGGTGGGGGGAGGCAGGCCAGCAAGACAGCCACGAGCCACGCAAAGACGGAAAACAAAGACGATAGACACGAAAACGCACAACAATGCAAGGAGACAACAGAACACCAGAACACGGAGGCAAAGAGGAAGACGGAAACGGAAAACAATGCTGCTTACCTGATCGCAAATGGAAAGTACTTCCTGGCAACTTCAATCTCGCAGCCCACTCCTGCAAAAGACACTTCGAAAAAGACAAAAACATGCCGGAAAAAAAAAAAATCCGCCCACCGCCGCATGGCATTGTAAAAGGGCGGAGAGAGAAAAAAATCACTGGAACGCCCACAAATCTTCTCCCACAATGACTGACGCATTTCTCTTCCAATGGCTACCCTCCATTTTTGGAGCTAGCCAATGGAAGAGAGAGGCGGGTGAAAGGCCCTTACTGAAAATCAAAAGATTTTGCCTGCGCAATACTGCTTGCGCAGTAACCGCCAGGCGAAACCTAAAAAAGCAGCAAGCCAGGAAATACATTTTATTTAGCTTTTTTTCTCGACTGTGAAAGTTGGCATTATGACACAGGATGCAATACTCTGTTTTGTACTGTTTTTGATTAACAGCATGTTGCATCGTGGGGCTTGTAGTCCAGCTTTTAACAGTTTCATCACAGGCTCAAAACCCCAGCATACAAAGTGTTCTTGGCTAAACTACCAAATTGGCTGGATGCTTTATACATGACATGGAGCCACTTCTCAGCTATGTTTTGACATTTTACAAAGTCATCTTGCCCATTTCAACAACTACTTGTTTCATGTATAAAACCAAAAGTAAACTCTGCTCACACATTTTGTAAAGGTTCGCTCTCTCATTCAAATCATGCATTAAAACAAGCATTGGCAATGTGGCTTGTTCTTTTCTTATTGTAGTGGAACGTTTAATATCTAGCATCACAACATAATAAAGATATAACATGGACCCATGCAGCACAAGCATCTTTGAGCACAAATGTTAGGTTAAGGAAGGGTGGCAGTACTAGAAGGAAGTCACACAATTCACACATACAGGACAGGTGCAACACAGATAAACACACTAAAGAGCAAGCAAAAGGCATTAAAGGACTGTTGTACAATTTCCATAAGCAGATACAAACAGACAGGAGGTACAAAACTCCTGGGAAAAACTGCAAAACCTCTTATGATAGTATCATACATTCATGTACTCATATAGGATGATGAATACTCACCTGCCTTATGTTGTTTGCTTCATACTGCGTACCATATCTTGCGCTGGGAGGCATTCAAGAGTACTACTGTTAACTGGTGTACAATCTTCTAGTGATAGGTTCCCTAGGTTGGGTGTGGTTATGTCAGCAGTTATGTTTTTCCTTTGTTAAACTTTCAGACCTATATTAAAATTGTATGTGGATGAGCTAACATTATATCACTGCATAGAGTGGCCTTTATTAGAATTAGTGAACCACAACCTTTCTGCCTTTTATTAATTACTCAAGAGGCAAGTCAGTAGTATTGTTTCTCCTATATAAACCCTTATTTTTTTTTAGATAAAGCAACATTGGGGTGTATATCACACCATACATAAGAGAGATTTTTGTACAGTGTGTATCCTCAACTGATTCATTTGAAGGTGCTCTCAGATATGATGGTGATGGAAAAGGAGGCACAGTGAGAAAAAGTAATTGCTCAGGGTCACATTGTTTGGTCATGCTTAGAAGCAAGGACTCAAACCAGGATTCCTGATTGGACATTGTGCAATTCAGATCCTGGATGGGTATGTCATTCATTCCCCCTTCTGCCATGATGACTAGTTCATTAGCGACCCAAAACACAAATCAGTTGTCTTGAGTCGTCTACACAAAGTCTTTATTGTTGTTATAGACAGAGCAACATTGTGGTCCATTAAACTATATACAAGAGAGATTTTTTACAGTGCAGATCTTGAACTGAAATATTTCAAGGTGGTCTTAAATTAGATGATCAAAGAAAAAGAGGCATACAGAAGAAAAGTAATGGCCCAGGCTCACACTCTTTGGTGGAGCTGTAACTGAAGCCAGAGTCTCTGGGTCATGGCCTCGCAACTAGTTTTTGCCCTGGGTTCAATAAAAGTTTATGACTTGCCTCGGCATATTATGCAAGTGCATTTAGACAGCCCTCTTCATAGAACGGGTACACCTTGGGTAGAAACAGTGGAAGCTTCTCAAGTTCAGAGAGCAGATACACCTAGGGTAGCACCAGAAAAACATGTTCCCATTACTAGACAGGTAAAAATTGTACAGCAGCAGTGCTTTACTTCCTCACTGTAATAGGGCAGTATGGCAGTAGCAAAGCAATGATCCCTTTCTCACAGTAGGCAAAATGTGCAATTTTCCATTTCCTGTGGAACAGATCCGGCCAGTACTAGGTTTAATCTCTCACAGAACATGTACAGTTACTGTATGAGTGACATGTGGGTTACAAAGAATTGGGATGGGTGCTTACGTCACTGAAATGAATGTATAGGTCGATGACTTGGTGAATATGAAAATTCTTACACCATTCTCACTTAAGTGATATTTCAAGTCAGCATCTGGAAAATCCTGCTACTGTCACTTGGTGATCTGCTATTTGTATTGATCCTATGGTGTTCCATGAATTGAGAAGTCCCCTTGTAGGTCATTGTTATTTGGAGCAGCCTGTCGACACTGTAACTATGATCGAAACAAGCAGACAGGTGCCTCTCTCTTTGAATAGGTTTTGAATACACACGCACCAGGTGCTGTGCAATCCCAGGATTGGTGCTGCACCTGTTCAAAATTTTGAGGGCCATCAGAGTTTCCATCTGCTTTCATTTGGGGACTGGCTGTTTAATAGCTAGGTTTGTAGGGTTTGGGGTTCTCCATGATTTTGTGTTAGGAGTACATAGCACTAGGTTTTTGCTGACCTTAGGCTTATTATTGGGCACCTTTCTAAGGGATCTGAGGCTTTGACATACTGAGGGAGATTTGTTTCTCAAGTTTCTGAATTACGTTTTCCCCATTGTATTGGCTGTCTTCATTCTAAGATTTTTGGGGTAAGCCATTAATGCACTGGATCAGTCTAACTCTGGTGGAATCCTATGCGCTCTATCATTTCAGGAAACACCTGCATAGAATGGAACTTAGCTCATCGGAAACCACTTTTATTCTGCTGATTTTACAAGGACCCACCTAAAAAAAATGTAGTGCTCCTTTAACATTTCTTTTTTACGTTGGCTCTGCAGTTAGGTCATATCTTTGTGCAAAAGATTGTTTCCATTTAGATCTTGATGAAGAAATTGCTCTATGTTCCCTCTTTCTAAATTCCACAAACGTGTTTCTCAATACCCTGGATGTTTGGGGGTCAATTAACATTTACTTGAATTCGTCAAAGGAGTTTTGCCACAGCAATATTCTCATATGCCAAGCTCTACGCTGCCAGAAGAAACCTCTGCCACTCTGTTGTCTTCATTATCTGACAGGTGGGAATGGTGATTGCTACTGCTCATGCACAAGCCTGGGTGTAAGAAGTTTGGTACACACATATGATTTATCTCCCGCCCCCTAGATTTTGGAGTGAGGGGGGCACTGGGGACGTGGGTGGAGGTACCAGGGGACATAAGAATTTTCCAGCTCATCTCCGTAGTTCAAAGGGTCATTAGCACATGAAAGCTGCACAGATAAAGGCCGTGTTCTTGACCTGCTGACCTACCACCACCCACAGAGCACATTCGCAGTCCTGTTACTGCTGAATGCAGCCTGTACCTGTGAGGATAAAGGCGGGGAGAAGAAACCAGAATTTGCTATCTGCATCCAGCTCATGGCTATTGATGACTGGAATCTTAATGCACAACCCACTGTCTGCTTTCCCTGGATTATTTAGCCCCCCATCCCCTTCTCAGCACTGCCCTATTTGAAACTTGAAGTCAAGCCTGCAGGGCAACGAGGAAGCATCGGCCCTGGTGGTGCTTGTCAGCAGAAGAAGATGGGGTCCATAAGTCAGAAACAACAGGTTATGTGATAGGGAACTTTATTATAACTCGAGCCTCAGTTTATTGAAAAGGAGGCATGCAAAAAGGGGGTGAGGGGCGTCAGGTCGATTGTACCAGGGAATCAGGCATTAACCACTTACAGTGCAAAGAAAGAAGTACCTGTCTCTGATAAGGCGGGACTGCTAATTAGGCACTCCCTGCTAATATCCGGACATGGTTCGTTAACATCCTAGCACAACAAACTCAGTTGTTCTTTTTTCCGTGTTTTCTTTTGTTTGGGGGGGTGTAGCCCCACAAGTCCAACCTTTTTAGTTAAAACCCTCACTCCCCTTTACCTCTTTCCTCCCCAGACCATAAAACCCCCTTACCTCCTTTTTACCCCCACTCACCCCTAAACCCCAAAATCCCTAAACTCTCTTTACCTCTACCTGCCCATGAGTCCTAAAAACCCTTAGCTTCCTTTACATCTCCCTGCACCTGAACCTGAGAAACCTCTAACCCACCTTCACCCCAACCGCCCAAGAATCCTAAAAACTTGTTACCACCTTTTACCTCTAGTAACCCCTGAACCCTAAACACCCCTTGGCGACCTGTCTCTCTTTCCTCTCCTGAATCTTAAAAAATCTTACCTCCTTTAACCTCTACCCACCCTTGAACCTTAAAAACATTTTCCCACTACCTGCCTCTGATCCCTAAACCTCTTCCTCCTCTTACCTCTACCTGCCCCTGAACCATAGAAACCCCTTACCTGCCTTTACCAATACCTACCCCTGAATCCTAGAAATCTCTCAACTCCCATTGCGTCAACTTGCCCTGGACCCCTAAAAAACTCTTACCACCTTAACACTATCAGCACTTGCACCCTACAAACCCCTTACCTCCCTTTACTTCAAGCCCTGAACCCCGAAAACCCCTTACCTCCCTTTACCTCGACGCACCCCTGAACCCTAACAAACCCTTCTCTCTACCTGGCCCTGAAGCCAAACAACTCCTTACCTTCACTCACCTTCCTGCCCCTTACCACTTTTTACCTCTACCTGCCCCAAACTCCTGAAAAACCCCATACCTCCCTTTACCACTTCCATCCCTAAATACTAAAAATCCCCTGTAAGAAATTGGGTCATTAGTTATGGGGCTTAAGTACCTCAAGTAATAATGACAATCCTTGTCAGGGGTAACCACAAAAGTCACAAATTAAACCTGAGCTCAACCCCCTTGGAGCTATGGCACGGAACAAATGGGCTTATCATAGATAAAATTTGTTAAGTATTTAATCAGTAATAAAACAGTGATAAAGTTGAAATGCAAAACGATAAATATTCCAAAACAAATTAGACGTATAGAGTAATATGTAATAAATAAAACAGCACCAAAATCCAACAAGGAGATATGAATTATAAACGTTTTAAGTAGAAATAGCACCAAGAAGCCCAAACAGCAAATGTCAGTCAACAATCGTGGTCTCCAGGGACACCACAATAGTGGCAGATGGTTTTTTTTCATTAAAAACCAGCACCTCTGTTTTATTAGAGTTGAGCCTAAGCGTGTTTAATGCCATCCAGTTGGATGTTACTCAAACATCGTCTGAAATTAGAGAAGGCAGCTTCAGGGTGATCCTTAAATGAAAACACCAATTGTGTGTCGTCAGCATAGGAAATCACCCTGACACCACAAGATTCTGCCACTGAGCCCAGAGGAGAGAGATATACATTAGAAACTAGCGGGCTCAGTGCGCAGCCCTGAGGGACTCCACAACTCAGTGGTTTCTCCTCGGAAACAAATGGCTGAAGGGAGCCCTGTTGAGTGTGGCCATTTAAAAAGGATCTGATCCAGGACAGAGGGATACCCTGAATCCGAGGCTGTCAAGTCTCTCAAGCAGAATAGCATGAGAGACTGTATCAAATGCCACGGACAGATCGAGGAGCACCAGCATCGCTGCTTCGCCTGCATCCACGCATTCACGAATGGTCTCAGAAACCTCCAGCAGAGCTGTCTCAGTGCTATATCCGGATCTAAACCCAGACTTCGATTCATGTAAGAGATGGCAGGACTTGAAATAGCTCTATAATTGCTCCTGACCTACCTTTTCCAGGACTTTGGCTGGTTTTGGTAGAAGAGAAATAAGCCGCTAGTTTTTAAAAACAGAAGAATCAACGTCCGTTTTTTTTAGAATAGGTATTAACATGGCCTGTTTCCAGTTTGAAGGGAAAACCCCAGTTCCCAGGGAGGTGTTCCAAATCAAATTCAAAGGAGAAATGATGAGGAGGGCTAAAGAGCTAAATAGTAGTGCTGGGCAGGGGTCCTTTGGAGAGCCTGTTTTACAGGCGAACAGTTTTTGGAGTGCTATATCAATGCGGATCGGGTGAAAGGACGTGAGTGTGTCACTATTAGTTACCATAGTGTTTTGGACAGGGCTATCAAGGGTATGGCCAAACGTAGAGTATATGTCTAAAAATGTTTGTCATGAATGAACTCCGATAGTCCATTACAGAGTTCCTGAGTAGGGGGAATCATACTAGATAATGCGGATGGTTAAGTAAAATCTTTCACTATTTTAAAAGGGTTTTAGGGGAGTTACCGGCGGAGTTAACTTTCTTGACAAAAGTAGAGGCTCACAGGGTGGCAGGTAGAGTCCAGACCAGGTCCGGTTCCCACAGATCAGCTGCACAGTTGAAGAAACGGCCTGTTGGAGCGTGTTATCCCTGTAGATTGACCAGGAGAACAGCACAATCTTGTGGGTGAGGATGATCTCCTGGGGACACCCTAACCAATGGGGTAAGGTATGTGGGGCATTTACAAGATGGCTGGAGAATTCAGCCACACTGAACTTGGGACACAGAACTGGAGCTGTGCTTGTGGAGTGTATTATGGTAATCCCAGTGTCCTTCCACATCTAACACCGAAATCCAGTTTTAGACAGTCCCCCAACTAACTAAGAAAGAAGTCTGGTAAAATCATAGCTGAGCTTTCAAGTGACCAGACAGTGGATATACATAAAGTGTTTTGACTTTCTGTTTCCCTCCTTTGAAGTTCACCCCAAAAGTTATAAGCAAAACCCCAGCATATCTGTTAAGCTGGATGTGACACTCTAATGTCAAAAGAGAATTCTCACTCACAGCCCCACCCTGGTAGTCACTTTAAACAGTTTCATTTAAATAATTTTTACGTAATTATTAGGCAAAATTAGACTTTACTATTGTATTAGATCTTCTTTAACTATTAATAAGAATTATTTCTCTAGCTATTACCAATCAGCATTATAATGTGCTATAATGTAATCTCGTTTTTCCCTATAGAAGCAGCAAGTCTAGTTACTGTGAAAATAGATGTTATTTTTTTTTTCTGTAAAGTCATATGGAATATTACAGTTCTACATGTCCTACTTTTAAATACCATGCTCCCTACCCTATGGGCAATAGGGTTTTCATTAGGGGTAACTTATTAATATTTAAAGTAAGGTTTAGGCCTGTTTAAATAGTTTATTTTGGCATGTTCAACTGGCAGTTTAAAATGACACCGCCAGGCTACAGTGGTAGGCCTGGAGACATGCTTTACTCTGTCACTGTAGTGGTTAGATCAATGAGTGTGCAAACACACTGGGGCCCTTTAACTTGCAGACCCTCTGCAAACTGTGAACGATATATTTGGGACGTTTAGATAAATTAAATGAGTCAATCTGGAGTATACCAATTTTTTTTATTTTTTTTAAGTTAGCAGAGGTAAAGTCCACAGAGTTCTATAGAAAGCAAAAAGAGGATTCAGCAAAAATCCCCCAAAATATATGCGGTGGTCCTGAAGAAAGGGCTAATTACCAACACCCCCCACCTCCTCTTACCTCTAGCTGCCCCTTTAAACCCCGAAAGGATTTATTTTGGCAGATCGAATTGGCAGTTTAAAACTACAAAGGCAGGCTACAGTTGTAGGCCTAGAGACATGCTTTACTCTGTCACTATAGTGGTTGGCACGCTGAATGCTGCACCCCACTGGTGACATTTAACTTACAGACCATGGGTATACTTTGTGTCGTATATTAGGGACGTATGGGTACGTTAAAAGAGCTAATCAGGAGTATTCCAATTTTAACATTTTGAAAGGAATTAGCAGTGTTAGCCGGGGTAAAGTCCACAGAGTTCTATAGCCAACAAAAATAGGGTTCAGCAAAATGGTCAAGAAAATTCAGGGGTGACTGCGCAGAAAGGACACATTTCCAACACCCCCCTACCGTCTCATATCTCAACCTGCCAACTGAAACCTAAAAACCTTTTACCCCCTTTTATCATTGCTCACCCAGGAACCCTAAAACCCATTTAAACCCTTTACTACCCTGTATCCTTATCCAGACCTGAACTCTAAAAACAACTTTATTGCTCTAACTTCCCTCTTCATTCGCCAATGCCAGAACCCTAAAACCCCTCTAAAACCATTAACACATGGAACTCTTGTAAACCTAAACATGTTTTTTCACATTTGATCTTATAAGTTTGAAGAGTGTAAATAACAATAACACATGATTGCACACTACAGCTACATGCCTGCTTTTCAGAACTATGCAATTGTATACCTTTATCAAAATCTGAGACTCACAGGTCATGGGCAATTTGGTTAGGGTCAATTATTATCAATGTTATTATTAAGAAAGTTTATTTAGCACAACAGCTACCCACAAAAGGGTTTCCCGGCGCTTAGAGACAGACAGGCTATAGTGAGAGCTCACTATTGCAGGACAGCCATGTCTTCAACACTTTCCGAAAAGAAGGCAGTGAGGTATGGCATCTCAAAGTTTGCGGAAGGTTGTTCCAAAGTTTAGAGCCCTGGAAGAAAATGACCGTCCTCCCATGCGCATCCATTTGATTCCAGGAATAGCACATAAAATAAGGTCACTGTACTGTAAGGCCAGAGTCAGTAAAAGAGGTCACACTAGGCCATGGAGGTAGTGAGGGCCAGCTCCTGATTTAGCTCAGTGCACAAAGCACAGGGCTTTAAATTGGATTCGCTTTGCCACCTTGAGCAAGTGCAACTTCTTCAGGAGAGAGGAAGTAGAAGCACTTTTTGGAAGTCAGTAGAGTAGCCTTGCCACAGAGTTATGGACTACTTGCAGCCTTCCTAGAGAGGTTTCATCTGCTCCCAAATAGAAGACCTTGCCACAGTTCAAACTAGATAGAATAAGGACCTGAATGACTGTCCTTTGGTCTGATAAAGAAAGAATCCAAAGGATTCTCTGCTACCATTTCGAGACACCAAAGAAGGTGGCAGTCACCTTTACAACCTGAGGCTTCCTGGGCAGTTTGTCATCTAGCAGGAACCCAAGGTTCTGCAACTTTTGGGCTGGTGCAGGAAGTACGCCCAAGTTTTGAGTCCAATACTGTGGGCCCCATGGGGCAGGGTTCTTTCCCAATACGAATACCTCCGTCTTTTCCTCCTTCAGTTTAAAAGAATTCAAGGTCATCCATGAGGCAATCCCGGCCAGTCATAAATTGGGCTACAGAGGTATGATCCTGCACGGAAGACAAAGAGGAGATAATTTGTGCATCATCCACGTAGAAAAATATTGTCAAGCCAACGCTTTCAACCAGGTCAGCCAAAGGTTGGACATAGATATTAAATAAGGCCAGACTTAAGGCTGACCCTTGAGAAAATCCTGATGTAACAGCATGGTGTGTGGAGGAGGCATTTGCTGAGGAGACCTGAAAGGTAGGGTCACTCAGGAAAGATATCATCCAAGATAAAGCCGTACCTTGTAAACCTATGGTGACCAGTCTCTCTAACAGCGCAGTGCTTGACCCAGTATCGGAAAGCAGAGCTGAGATCTAGTAAGATCAGCACTGCCATCTAACCGTCATCCGGGTGCTATCTAAGATGTTCTGTGAATCCTAGAAGGGCGGATTCCATACTGTGACCTGCTCAAAACCTCGACTGAGAGGGGTGTAGCCAGTTAAGAGCCTCCACAAAAAACAGAAAGTTGTCTTCTAATAAGCTTTTCCAGGACTTTAGCCATGATGGGAAGCATAGAAATAGGTCTATAATTGGACCAATTCAAAGAATCCACGTTAGATTTCTTCAGGAGGGGCAAAACCATGGCATGTTTTCAGGGCTGAGGAAAGCACCCTGCCTGTAAGGAGGAATTCAGGAGGTCCAACAGTAGCTGAAAAATATCAGGATCCAAAGTGTGAAGCTTAGCTGGAGGAAGAGGGTCTATGGGGGAGCCCAATTTCACACAATGTATCAGTGAACTAAGTGACGGCAAGTCCAGCATGTCCCATGCGTTAAGTGTCTGAGTGGCGGGGTATGAGGAACAAAGGTGTGAGTTAAAGCTGAAAAGGTTGGGTCCTCCGTAGTCAAGGGCATCGTATGAAGGCACGACTGAGGCAGGCCATGCCCCCCCTGCTCCCGATTTCAATGAGAGTTGAATATCCTCCACCTTTTTAACAAAGAAAAGAGCCACTTAATTGAGTCAGGAGAGATTAGGGGAGGGAGCAACCTGAAAGGGGTCAGAATGTTCTTGCACAACTTTGACCAGCATTTTGGAGAAGTTTTGTGCAGAGGTCATTTGATCTGAGTAAAAGGTGGCATGAGCAGTTCTGCAAAGCTCTTGATAGTTTTTCATCGCCCTTTTATATTTACATTTTGTTTCTTCCTCATACTTGAGTCTCCAGGCTTTGTCTACATCTGGTTTTCTGAGAGCGAAGCTCCTCCGTAAACCAAGGAGCCAGAGGATAAGTCCTGGCAGGACAGGTGAAATTAAAAGGCAGGGACGAGTCCAAGGAGTCCTGCAGCCAGGCGTCAATTCTAATCTGATCACACACGGCTGCATGGGTTAAGTTAGGCATTGTGTTCCTCAGTTGATCATCACCAGGCTGTAGTCCTGACAAATCGTCTATCCCTCTAGCTACAAGGAGTGAAGCCACTCGAGACAGTGAACTGTACTGTGTGGTGATCTGACCACAATAGAGGCACTGTAGCAGCAGCCGCAATATTTTTTAAATTAGAAAATATGAGTTCAAAAAGTGGCCTTCTGTATGAGTTGGGGTGGAATTAATAGGTAATGGCTTCACAGGATTGGTAGTAGTGGTTCCCAAAGGGTAATGCACTGCACATCAAATAGCGACTTATCCATCTTAGTGTCAATATTGTGTGAGAATAGCTCAGAAGAGGTGCTATGCAGGCTCTGCCCCTTACTACCAGATGGTGCTATGTGTGCAATAACAAATTTAAAGCACTAGAAACATTCCAAATATTAGAACCTTTTATGCAGCACTCTCTTAAAAGTAAACCAAAAGACAAATTAGTCACAAGCATGACCACAATGTGGATTTTAGTCGTCCACACTATTCCCATTGAAGTACAAAGATTCCAAGTTGATCTCTTCTTTTCTCATGAACAGAAATAAATCTTAGGAGACCCGAAAGTTCATTGATTCCATTGTTGATTTATTGTTTGTATGGTTCTTAATCAAAAGACTTTTTCAAGGAACTTCAAAAATTCTTGTATTCTAAGGCCACCCTGGCCTTTCGGTACAGTTAACCCGAAGCATATAATTCCATATCGACAAGTCTTTTATGATATAAAGAACTCCAAGACGTCGGTCCTACAGTATAGTAAATCTTGTTATTTAGACCATCAACGTGGGGTAATAAGTCCATACGCACACGTAACGTGTAGTCATAGGCACCGTGTCGAAAAGAGTCCTTGATAAGCCTCCTCTCCGACAGTAGCTTGTACGTTCTTACCACATCACAAATCTAACGGTCAATCCTGTGCCCAGTGTTGCCTTAGTATACAAGAATTTTTGATGCTCCTTGAAAAAGTATTTTGATTAAGACTAAACGTGTCGGCTGATGTTTGCTGAACCACACAAACAATAAATCAACAATGGAATCAATGAACTTTCTGGACTCCTAAGATGTATTTCTGTTCATGAGAAAAGAAGGGATCAACTTAGAATCTTTGTATTTCAATGAGAATAGTGTGGACGACTAGAATCCACATTGTGTTCATACTTGTGACTAATTTGTATTTTTGTTTACTTTTAAGAGAGTGCTGCATAAAGGGTTCTAATATTTGTAATTAATAGGTGTCAGGTTCAGGGTGCTAAGGTCTTCGGACAAAGGCTGCAATACACCATAGAGATTATTATCTAGGTAAATATTGAGGTCTCCTAAAACAATAAAGCTAGCAGAGTTAGGAAGGGGGGAGTGTGTCAGGCAGCTGTGTGCTCCAATTCCCGCACACCTCAGGGTGCAATATATTAAGGCACTGGATTTAGTCAATTTAGATTTTAATTCCAGCGAGAAGGAGACCACTTTGCAGGCTGGGGTAGACAGTTCTTGAATTTCGCATTTAAATATGTTTTTAAACATAATGGTAATCCCCCCTCCTAATTTATTGGGTCTATCCCTCCTCACGATGAAGTAGACTTGGGGGAGGGCCTCTATCACATCCGGCATAAAGGCCTCATTGCATCTGGTGCATGGTCCACCACAAAATCATGGAAATATTGCTGATGTCTGGGTAGAGAATGCACATTGAGGCTAGAGAAACAAAACTTGCTGGTAGACACAGGGTGCAACACTGGCTTCTCATTGCTCCCTAGCAAGTCTCCTGAAGGAGTACACCATGTGGTGGAGGGAGCCTGAAAGGTTTGGGGATATAATGAAAAGTTACAGAAGGTGCACATTAGTGCTCTCTTAGGCGGGTGTGATGGAGCAAGGATTCGCACATTAAGCGACTTGCTCTCATTCAAGAACCTCGTCTAATGTATAATCATATTAATCCAACTGTTCGTCATTTATTTTTGCACTTTCCCCAACACGCGGGTGTCCCCAAGAGGCTTGCCTGTGTGTCTTTTCATACTAACAAAGCTTGCACTAGAAGAAATGGCTGCTTCGCTGAAATTCAGTCTGCGCATGCGTCGGTCATACCCTTGTGATGTGACGCACTCGCATTCTGGAGGGAATCTGTGCTCATGCGCACTGTTGCAAACATGGCCGCTTGTCTCTCACCACGCTCTACGCTTACAACTGCTGCTCTAGCCTATCTGTCTTTTCGCACTAAATTCTAATGCTATAAAAAGTTATAAAGTAAAGGGTGTGTTAGATTTTAGCATGGTATACAGCGTGATCATTTTATGTGTGATTTTAATTTGTTCTCGCTTACTTTTCATGTATCGCGTCTCTGGGGGTTGGAAAATACATAACCGGCGCCATGATGAGGCTCCTCTGAGTATTGCCATGTGACCTGGGAGAAACTCTACTGCGCAGAAGCTGAAATAAGCCAGCTGGCACCTGAAGCCCAATGCGCCTGAGAACCCAGCACAAGATGATGTGATTCACCTTGAAACCCAGAGACTTTGTTGCCATACCTTGTACACTCGTATTTTCTATTGTATTCCTATGGATGGGAACGTGAACCCAAGGGGCGGATAAGAAAAATTCAAATTCGTAATGGGAACGTTGAATTCTAGGAGGTGGCAATGTCCGAGCCACCTCTCCTGACCAATCACAATATGCGAAAACTGTCACTTGCAACATTGGTGGGTGGTCTAAGGGTCCCAAAATTGTATAATTACCCTAGTGTAGCTTAGGAAAATTGTCCGACTTGTCCGAGTAGCAGACCTGTCACTGACCCTACGAACTCTATAGGTGATCCAAACCTTGAGTGCTGCGGAGCACTCTGTCCATACTTTCCACAAATCCCTAGGGGTGGAAATAGTCTTAAGTGCTGGCGGAGCACTTTGCTGGGAAATTCGAAAACCCAATCGGGGTTACTGGCGGATTACTTGCAGAAAGGGGTAACGCAGGCGTTGCTTCCGAAGCTGTGGGTGTTGGTCGTGCCTTGGTGAGCCCAGTCCTGAACCTAATCCTGAGGGGTATCCTGTCCTGACTGCCCGTGAGCTGTACCTGCTCGCATTCTGGCATTCCTTTTCTGAGGGTCCTTGTCCCCGTCCTTCCAAACTGACCCGTGGCCAGGGTTAGTCTTCACTCTAAATTAGGTAATTATCAATCTGGGGGTTTGCGTCTTCCAATCTTTCTCTCACTTTCTCTCCTCTCTTACATAAAGCACTTTTGCCTGTAATATTGCCCTATCTCCTTGAAATGCGAATTATATGCAATTGTTTATTAGAATTGTTCCACTTCTCTCCCCACCTTTAGGAAAATAACGAACTGTCGTATTTTATTAGTGGGTCCCCGTTTTTTCCCCTTCCTTTAGCCTGGTTGCAGTAGAAGTAGTAAGAATAGTAAAAGTAGTTTAGTTCAAGTATACACTTCAGGTCCCTTGTTCTGTTCATGCATATGTTGAATTGCATGTTTTCTAAATACTCATATCCTTCGATGTCCACTTATTCTCAATGGTCCTTGCTTTAATTTATAGTTATATTTTGGTTGTGATCCTAATGCTTGATGTGTTATTTTGTATCTTGCTTATCCTGACATATATTTTTTGAATCATTAGATAAAACCTTTTAACCCCATCAGGTGTCTGTGGTCATTTTGCGGATTATAATGTGGAAAATGTACTTTGGGTTATAAAGTGTATTTCTTTCAGGACCCCTGTCACCTATTCCCTGCTAGCTCCTGATCCGTCTGGAGTAATGTGCCCGTGGTAAGTCAGGTACATGATTAGCAGTGGTGAGAAGTAAACCCTGAATTACTCATAGTAGCGTGTATAAACTCACCCGGTTCACGCCAAACGCGAGTCATTGGTCTGAATGTGCACAACAGGGCCCAGTGCGTGTGAGAATCGGGAAACCCAGTGACCCGGGTGAACTGCGCGCTCTATCAGTAATTTTCTGGTAGCAGAGGTAATGGTTAGGACTAGTTAAAATAGGTAGACAGGATAGTTGATAAACAAACTGTGAAAATTAAAATGTGCTGCTAAAATTTCTATGCTGCTGATTTCTCTAATTGCATTTTTTTTTGCAATGTTTTAAGGATTTATATGACTGTGTATATGATTTTGCATTGCTGCTATAGATAATTATATGTAATACTAAACAAGAACTGTTTGTACGTGTTCAGTGTAGTCCGAATCCCCGGGGAAGTATATAGCTAACGGTGAGTAGAATCCGATTAGCTGGAAAAGTCACATGTTTCGAGTCATTAGTGTAGGGTGAAGAAATACCTGGAAACACTAATTAGGATCTTTTCATATCTGAATAATTGATAGCCACGAGTCCTTTGTATAAAACTTCCCTTGTGATATCACCTAGAAAGGGTCACATGTGGGAGGAGTAATAGGGTCTCCGAGGCTTGTCCGGTAAGTAAGATAGTTCGCTGGTGAAATCCTGGCTCAGTACATATCCCCGACCAAGGTGGATGAGTCAGAAGAATAACGGGTTCTATATTACTAGTGTGAAGGGACAGGCAAAGAAGTCTATCCAGAGTGAATGAAAAGTAGACAGAAGTGGTTTACTTGTAGTGAGAGAAAGTTTTTCTATCTATTTAGAACACTCAAACATAGTGGCAGACGTTGTGTGTTAGTTACTAAGTTTTGCGCTCGCACTTTAGGAAGAGTTAAAAGTTTCTGTTACCTTGTGAAGGAGGGAGTCGGGCGGAAGGCTGCTCTGACGTCTCTCCGTGCCGCGCTGGTATTGGTCAGGACAGCGGGTGTGTAGAAAAGCCGAATTTGTAAGGGAGGGGTGAGTGCCAGAGCGTGGGACTTGGTCTCGCGAAAGGCCGCGCACCCATTGGATAAGGATTTTTGTATCCACCGTGCTGATTGGTTGCTACAAAAATAAGAGTTGCGCTAGCATTGGAAGTACCAAAGTAAACAAAATTAATCAGGCCGAGTTAGAAGCGAGCCTGGAAAGGCATATGTGGTATCCCGAGTTCTTACCTAATCCTCAGAACTCAGGCTTCTATAAGGAACAGATTATACGAGGTAGACCGCACATGATGTATGGAATAAAGAGAAAAATGTCATTTGCCGACAAAGTAAAGAATTTCTTTAAAACAGATAAGCCCATAAGAACAAGAGAGGGTGTGATCATTCCTCCACCAAATACTCCTGCTTCCTTCATGATGTTTGAAAAGGGGTATCATACCTGTGTGTGGCTAGAGAATTGGGCAAAGTATACTGCAGATGACGGAGTTTTAGCATTTCCTATTGATGGTACCTTTAATGGTAGGATCCTGTTTAACTTAAGGACCCGCATGAATGAATTGCATCCCAGACCCAGATTGACCCAGTACGAGGCCTTAGAAGAGTGGGAAATTGAGGCTTTGGAAAGAGATAGACCCCGGATGGACAAGGGAGTGAGTAAATGGTATCCGAGGGTCCATAGAGAAACCAAAGAGCAGAAAATGAAACAGTGGAGACAAAGCATGATGACAGAGGGATTATTTCCAATGATGGGGGTATTAGAGCAAGGAAAAGGAAAAAGCACAGAAAAGACCCATCACATAATGCCCGTAGGGGACTCAGAAGATGAGCACCTAGAAGATTTATTGATGAAAAAACCCCCTCCCTATGTAGCCGAGTTAGAGCCTTCGAGTTCACCAAACCCGTTTGCCAAATATCCCAGATGTCGAAGGGATAGCGAAACAGATGGAACAGGTACAGACAGTAAAAACAGTGAAGGGAATGGGTTTTGCAGACCTAAATCCACGGTCCCGAATTATCAGCCATTTGGAGAAGGCCCCCCTCGATTGGTTACCCCAACTGCCCCAAGTATTTACCCTCCCTTGGTACCTCAAGTATTGCATGATAATTCCGCAGAAAAGGTTTTGAGAGAACAAGAAAAGGAAGCCCTGGCTAGGCAGCAAGATGATTTAGTCCGGACCATAGCCCAGATACATCCCCATCCAGACTCCCTGACTATCCCAGTAACCATTGGACCCACTATTCCTCTTTATAGGGATAACCTGGCTAGTCCTCGTCCTCCTGTTATCTCCCCAATAATGCCTACTCCTAGCATTCCACCCCCGAGAAAGGAAGTATTCATAGATGACGATCAAGAAAGTGAATGTGAGTCAGTGGTTCTGATGGATCTGCCCATTAGGGAACCTAGGACTAGCTTGTCGGGGCAAGGAGTCAGAGTAGGCCAAAAGAGGTGTTGATTGAAGGTGCATCTGGGGTTAGGAGTGCCACCGTAGTATCACCAGAAGAATTAGACCGATGGACCAAAGAATTGGAGAAAGAGACCACTCCCCAGTCCCGACCATTAGAGATCTATAAACAAAGGATAGAAATATAAGAAATGATGGCTGGAAACGTAGGAGTAGAGCGCCTAAACTCATACAGTGAAGAAGAGTTACTGTTTATCAGCAAAAATCTTACCCGAAATGCTAGATCGCTCCATGAAAGGATAATGGACACTGCCTCAGAAATGGGAATCGATGTCAGTCGCTCCAAAATCCTTCAGAAACCCTACAGAGTAGATTTTTCGGATAAAGACTTAGAGAGCCTAAATGTGGTAGGGAAACAAATCCAGATAAAAGAATTATTGAAACTCTTGCAGAAATGGGGAGAGGTGGGGAAATGGAGAACCAGGTGGGCAAAGAAAAAGGAAGACAGCAGGGCCAAGTCTCAAACGGCAGAATTCGTGTTAAAAGAAGTAACCCCGACCGAAAAATTGTGTCCCATGAGACAGGTCCCGGGAGGAAAATATGTCCATGTCCCTTGGTCCCGACAGGATATTGTGTCATTTACCAATGACTTCCCGAAATTACGGGAAAAACCTGTTGACTGGTACCGAGAGGTTGAACGCTTTATAAAAGTTCAGAAATGTCTTCTGAAAGACCTAGATGGGTTTTTCGACATTGTGGTCCCTGTAGATCTGTGGACCGAATGTAAAATAGAAATTGATTGGCCTAATGAAGAATACCCCAGAGATGATAAAACAGGAGCTCCCTCACCTGATGTAATGAGGAAGTATGATCAGGTCATACAGTACCTCAAGAAAAAGGTGCCCGCAAAAGAGACAGATTGGACCCGAATAGATAGAACCACCCAAGAACGTGATGAAACTGTCCATTCCTTTTATGAAAGGTTACTGCAAGTATTCAAGACTTACAGTGGTATCGATAATGTGGACATGAAAGACATGACCCATTTCAGTTACAGATTCGTGCTAGGATTAAGGCCTGAAATATCTCAATGGATTAGAGACAATAAAATAAGTTGGCAGGGAAAGCCCGTAGATGATGTCCTGAAGTATGCAAAATACTGCGAAGATGAAATCGAAAATAAAAAGAAAGCCCTCAAGGAAAAAGTGATGTGGGCACAAGTAAAATTGGCTGAACAGCAAGAAAAACAGTTAAGTAAATTGAATTCCAGTAATAATGCTCAGAATGCCACTGCTGGGGGAGGAGGGAAGCCCCGGGCAAAATTAAGTCGGGAAGAGGCTATGAAGAAATTCCCCTGCCACGGGTGCGGCCAGTTAGGGCATTGGAGAGACGAGTGTCCACACCTGCAGGCCGGTAATGCCCCTATAAATGGTTTAAATCCACAGGTGCAGAAAGAGGGGACGAAAAGGAACCAGCAACAGGTAAAGCTACCTCCAGTACCTCGCGCTCCTAGACAGAATTATAAGAACCAGGGCCAGCAGAATGAGAGGGCGGAAATATGGGAGGGAGAGAATGGAAGCAATGCAGCAATTCCACAGTACCTGTTAAATGATTCGTTCCTCTGTGATGAACAAGATTGACGGGGCCTGAGAGGGGAGGACAGGGAGTGCGTGCTTGGCGCCTCCTTACCGGTAGACCAGACTGGACCATACATTGAAGGGAAGGTTGAAGGAAAAGACATCACCTTTCTGTTGGACACTGGTGCTACCCGGTCCACTGTGAGAACAGTGGATGTTCCTAACCTACCCCTCTCGGGAGAAGCTATCCAAGTAGTGGGTGTCTCAAATCAAATAATAAGTACTCCAGTAACCGAGCCTATGGAAATCTCCATAGGAAACTTTAAAGAAATGCACAGATTTGTGGTCTGTGATTCTAGTCCTGTGAACCTGTTAGGACGCGATTTGTTGTGCAAAATGAATTGCACCATCTTTTGCTCACCAAAAGGCGTCGAGGTTCAGACCCCCGATGAAGATGGTTTGTAGAAACTAATGTTAGTAAGACCTGATGCTGACATCAAAACATTATCAATTGAAGACTTGCCTGAAGAACTGCAGTTAAGAGTAGTTCCAGAAGTGTGGGATTTCTCAGGAAAGGATGTAGGCTTAATGGCAAATGTGGACCCAGTTAAAATAGCCATAAAAACCAATGCAATATATCCTAAAACAAGACAGTACAAAATGAGTGCAGAAGTAAAGGCAGGAGTCGCAACTGAAATTACCCGATTGCTCGAAGCAGAAATCATAGAAGAAGTAATGAGCAGTCCCTGCAATTCACCTATCATTGGGATTAAAAAGCCTAGTGGGAAATACCGAGTAGTGCAGGACCTGCGCAAGGTAAACCAAATTGTTGTACCTTGCTGTCCCATTGTGCCCAACCCTGCTGTGATCTTGTATCAGATCCCTTGGAATGCGGAATGGTTCAATGTCATTGACCTGTGCAATGCATTCTTTTCCATCCCATTGCACCCAGAAAGCAAGTTCCTTTTCAGTTTTGAATTTGACAGCCATATCTATGTCTGGAATCGTGTCCCCCAGGGGTACACTGAAAGTCCTTCGATTTTCAACCAGATATTAAAGAAATGTCTTGAGACCCTGATACTGCCCGGAGAGTCCGTTTTGGTACAGTACATAGATGACCTTTTAGTGGCATCCAAAACTCAAAATGACTGTGTCACCGACACCATCGCCTTGTTGAATCACCTAGGAAAGGGAGGACATAAAGTATCTCCTGACAAATTGCAGTTCTGTAAGAACTCAGTAAAATATCTGGGGCACCAGATAGAGAAAGGGATCCGAAAGGTCACCACAGAGAGGATCAAAATAATTAAAGCAATGGACCTACCCCGAACTCAGAAGGAAGTGAGGATGTTTCTAGGAGTTGTGGGGTACTGCAGACAATGGATTGTGGGCTTCGCAAATATAGCCAAACCTTTAATAAAAATGACAAAGAAAGGAGTGGAAGACCCAGTCGGTTGGGACAGCGAAAGCATGTCCGCATGGGTAACCTTGCGAAATTGTCTATGCACCGCACCTGCATTGGGTATGCCAGACTACTCCAAGCGTTTTGAGCTATTCTGTGACACCAGAGAAAATTGTGCGCTCTCAGTCCTGACCCAGGAACATGGGCTGGTCAGACGTCCTGTGGCGTATTTCTCTGCCACTCTAGATCCGGTGGCTGCTGGACTGCCCGGATGCCTGAAAGCAGTAGCTGCTACTTGCGTCAGTCTGGAACAGAGTGAAAATATGTAATGGGGCATCCTGTCACTGTGTATGTTCCACACTCTGTTGTGATTCTACTGACAAGAACCAAAACCCAGTATCTCACACCTAGTCGGCTGACTAAGTATGAGAGAATTTTGATTGGTGCTGAGAATGTAACCATTTCTCGGTGCAATATCCTAAACCCAGCAACTCTGTTACCTGTTCCCCTGGATGTAGACAACGAAGGTGAAATGGAACATAATTGCATTGATCTAACAGAATTCAGCACTAAGCCCCGTCCTGACATCAGAGAAGTAGCATTGCTTGATGGGGATCATACAATGTTCGTGGACGGCTCATGTTTAAGACATGAGAGTGGGGGTCTGTGTGCTGCCTATGCTGTTGTCACGTTGACAAACACCATAGAAGCCTCTTACCTATGCGAAGTGAAATCAGCCCAAGTAGCTGAGCTCATCGCCCTGACAAGAGCCTGTAGGAGGGGAAAGAACAAAAGAATAACTGTTTACACCGACAGTCAGTACTGTTACGGGGTTGTTCATGACTTCGGCCAACTGTGGTTACAAAGAGAATTCATGACTTCCACAGGTACCCCTATCAGAAACGGAAAGGTGGTACAAGAATTATTGGAAGCTATTCAATTGCCCAAAGAATTGGCTGTGGTCAAGTGTGCGGCTCACAGATCAGGAAATGATGATGTGACAGCCGGAAATAGATACGCTGACCACATTGCCCAGTTTTGTGCCCGACACCAAATGTCCCTCCAAATTGGGTTGTGGGGTGGACACAGCTGCCAACTGATGTTGTTTGATAATGTGCCAACGTGGGATGAATTGAAAGACTTACAACAGTCAACAGGCAGGGAAGAAAAAGCTAGATGGAGTGAAAATGACTGCAGAATGAGGAATTACGGTGTGGTGGTAGACAAAAGTGGAATGCCTGTGCTGCCCGACAGTCTGATAGATCCCATGGTCCGAATGATACATGAACCAACACATATGGGGAGGGATGCCATGTGTCGTGTGTTTGACAAGGTGTTCTATAATTCAAGGTTCAGGAACCAGGCGGAAAGGCTTTGCCAGAGGTGCCTAGTGTGTCAGCAATTCAATGCAGGAAAGAGGACTGTAGTAGAGCAGAGTACCATCGGCAAGGCAGTAGGTCCCTTTGTCAGAATGCAGGCAGATTTCATAACAATGCCCAAATGTAAGGGGTATAGATATATCCTGGTCATAGTCTGTCTGTTTTCCCGGTGGGTGGAGGCTTACCCAGCGAAGAAAAATGATGCCCTAACTACAGCAAAGCTGTTGCTCAGGGAGTTGATACCTAGGTTTGGGATCCCTGAGACGATTGAAACGGACCAAGGTGGGCATTTTGCCAACGACGTCCTAGAAGAGCTCTGTAAGGCTTTTAAAATGAAGCAAAGACTGCACTGTGCCTACCATCCCGAGGCATCTGGGGTGGTTGAACAGATAAATGGCACGCTAAAGTCCAGACTGGCGAAGATGTGTGATTCCACCAAAATGAACTGGACAGACGCTTTGCCCCTTGTGCTGATGAGTCTGAGAAGTATTCCAAATCGAAAAACAGGCCTGAGCCCCCATGAGGTACTAATGGGGAGAGTGATGCGACAAGCATGGGTACCTGGACACAAACTGCTAAGCATTACTGATGATTTGGTGCTAGAATACTGCAAGCAGCTGGGTGACCAAGTGCGTTCTATCTCCCACCAGATTGGAGAGACAGAAGACGACTGGCCCAAGACTCCAGCACATAAGCTACGACCAGGCGATTGGGTGGTGTTAAAGAAACACACCCGGAAGAGTTGCCTTGGACCAAAGTGGGGAAAGCCGAGACAAGTGATTCTTGTCACCACTACTGCTGTAAAGTGCGCTGGTGTGCCGAAGTGGATCCATGCCAGCCACACAAAGCGGGTGACCGGAGAAAACACGACTGAAGCTGAAGGCAGCACCGCTGAGGAGACTCCCGAGGAGAGTCCGGATCTTGCTGACATCGAACTGCCGAGCACAAGTCGAGACGTTGAGTGGTACCCCGCCGACGACCAGGTTCATGATCCAATACGAACCAGGAAATATTCCTACCAAGACAGTGAGTGGGATAGTCCAGGTGAGACAGAATTAGAAGAAGAAGGTCAGGTCAACCAGACACACATCACACCTGATCAGGAAATAGGCCAAGTAGGGACAGATCAAGACGTCGACACTCCACCTGAAACTCCGGAGTCCGGAAAGGGACAGATAGTGTTAAGGGCTGAGGTTCATGCGGAAGACAGTGAAGAGAACGAAGTGCATGAACCAGAGCAGATAGAAATAGATGAACGTGTTCAGGAATCAGACTCCAGTTCACCTAACAGCAAAGAAAACCTACAAAGCGAACCTGAACAGGACCAGTTAGAGGACCAGGCAGAAGAAATAGATGAAAGACCTGGAACTAGTCAGACAGGGAGGGAGATAGACTGTGTCAAGCACCAGAAGAAAAATAAGAGAGTGCACGAGGAAGGTCAAGTGTCCTCAACAACTAAGAGTCACAGAAACAAAAGTACACCCAGGTACGTCAAAAGGCTAAGACTCCGAATAAAAACAGTCGAAGAGAAACTGAAAGACCGTGAAAGGGCTGAAAGTGAACGAAAACCAGCCCGAGGCAAGTTTCTGAGAAAAAGCGACAGATTGAAGAAACAGAACAAACTGTATCGGAGCCCCGAATGGACATACCTGGTGCTGGAAGAGATTGATGAGCCTAATCACAGTGGGAAAAGTGACGAGGAGTCCGTCACTGATCAGAGTTCGGACGAAGACCCTCCTTGAGACAAAACAGAGCGAAGCATTGCAAAAGGAGAAGAAGAGGGGTTGCAAAAGCCACCTATAAGCTAAAATGTCTGATTCAAGCGTAGCTGGGAGATCCAGATTTGGGTGTTGTAAGACTTGCTGTAAGATATGCTTGTGTAGTATAGCCATGCTAATAGTAATGTGGATAGGATTAACAGTCTTTTTGCCTTTCATGATAAGTAAAAATCCTAACCTGTCCCCTACTGAGCCTGAAATATTAGACACAGACGTTGCACAGACTGCAGAAACACCACGAAGCTTAGAACGACATGACAATCCAGTTAAGCAAAGACACGCACAACAGAATTTAGAAGCACCAGATGAGGGTGAACTGCACTTTCACAAGATGAGAAACCGGACACATTTAAATGTTTTTGCTAACTTGTTAGTGCATTATGTAGAAGCTATGGAAATAGAAGATTGTTATGTCTGCATGAAGCTACCTACCTCTGTAGCTGAAGGTGTGACATATCACCACTTACCCCTGACTTACGGAATTTCCTGTAGTATATTAGCTAGCTTGTTTTATAGAAGCACTTTGCAGTACTACTATTCAAATGCTGACGTAGTGTTTTCTGAACTTCCTATTAGAGGACATCTGAACCTTGTACATATTAAAAGTGACATAACCCGTTATATGGGTGAATATTTCCTGACTATAGGTGACATAGACTTAGATGAAGCACAACAAGAAAATCTGACCTGTTCTTTGCAAGAGCAGGAAAAGATGTTTATAAAAATGGCAGACCGAAGGAGGGAAAAGTTTCAGAAAAAGGCAAATGATGAAAAGGATAGAATCCCTAGGTGGGCTGAGCACTTGGATAAACCTCACAAGGCGAAGCTAATCCTGCTTTGTTGCTGGATTTTGAACGGAAAGGAAAACTTTGTCTCCCTAGAGAAAGGACAGAATATTATAACAATGTATTCATTGGTTCCAGCGAGTGTGAACATAATTATAAGGTAATTGGAGGTTGGGGTTTCAAAAATGGGTCAGAACCTGTGTTTCCCGGAATATATTATATATGTGGGAACAAGGCTTATTTCAAATTGCCGGATCACTGGTATGGAAGCTGCTACTTTGGCATTGTTTTCCCGAAGATATACCATGTGAATAATGCGGCTGGAAGCAATGATGAAGATACTAATGGCTTAGTGCGTAGTAAACGTGAAAGTGTAGGAGAAATCATAGGTGATATTTTTAGTGCACTGATACCTGGAATGGGGGTAGTTCTGAATACTGAAATAAATTTGCAAATTATCTACAGTAGTGGATCGGTTATCTACTGACACTGCTGATGGATTCCTGCTGGTCAATACTGAAATGGTTGCGATCAGATCAATGGTTTTGCAGAATCGCCTTGCTCTTGATACCTTATTGGCAAAAGAGGGCGGAGTCTGTAGAATGCTGAAGGCGCAACATTGTTGCACCTACATTCCTGACAAAAGTATCGAATTAAAACAATATGTGAAGAACATTACTAATTTGGAAAAAGAGCTCAAACCATTAGAGGTTGACAGTGCCTGGACGAGACTGACTGGAGGTCTCTCCTCTATAGGTAATTGGTTTTCTAACTTAGGTAGAAACATCCTGTGGAAAATACTGATGCCAATAATTGGAATAGGTATGATTGTGTTGATAATTTTCATCTGCTGTAAATGTCAAAAGTGCAAAAGAAAACCTGTAAACAAAAGAGGGGTGAAGAGAAACATTGATGAATTAGAATTAGAAGAATTAAGGAATGAAATCTACAAAAAGGTGAAGAATCACCACTCTCATAGAGAAGCTGAAAGAAAAATCAACAATAAGTTCGTTGAGATAGAAATGAATGATATGGAAGAATGAAAGTTGGCATCTGTTCCCTTTATAGTGATGATAGTAAATATCATCAAAGAGGGGATTGATGGAGCAAGGATTCGCACATTAAGCGACTTGCTCTCATTCAAGAACCTCGTCTAATGTATAATCATATTAATCCAACTGTTCGTCATTTATTTTTGCACTTTCCCCAACACGCGGGTGTCCCCAAGAGGCTTGCCTGTGTGTCTTTTCATACTAACAAAGCTTGCACTAGAAGAAATGGCTGCTTCGCTGAAATTCAGTCTGCGCATGCGTCGGTCATACCCTTGTGATGTGACGCACTCGCATTCTGGAGGGAATCTGTGCTCATGCGCACTGTTGCAAACATGGCCGCTTGTCTCTCACCACGCTCTACGCTTGCAACTGCTGCTCTAGCCTATCTGTCTTTTCGCACTAAATTCTAATGCTATAAAAAGTTATAAAGTAAAGGGTGTGTTAGATTTTAGCATGGTATACAGCGTGATCATTTTATGTGTGATTTTAATTTGTTCTCGCTTACTTTTCATGTATCGCGTCTCTGGGGGTTGGAAAATACATAACCGGCGCCATGATGAGACTCCTCTGAGTATTGCCATGTGACCTGGGAGAAACTCTACTACGCAGAAGCTGAAATAAGCCAGCTGGCACCTGAAGCCCAATGCGCCTGAGAACCCAGCACAAGATGATGTGATTCACCTTGAAACCCAGAGACTTTGTTGCCATACCTTGTACACTCGTATTTTCTATTGTATTCCTATGGATGGGAACGTGAACCCAAGGGGCGGATAAGAAAAATTCAAATTCGTAATGGGAACGTTGAATTCTAGGAGGTGACAATGTCCGAGCCACCTCTCCTGACCAATCACAATATGCGAAAACTGTCACTTGCAACATTGGTGGGTGGTCTAAGGGTCCCAAAATTGTATAATTACCCTAGTGTAGCTTAGGAAAATTGTCCGACTTGTCCGAGTAGCAGACCTGTCACTGACCCTACGAACTCTATAGGTGATCCAAACCTTGAGTGCTGCGGAGCACTCTGTCCATACTTTCCACAAATCCCGAGGGGTGGAAATAGTCTTAAGTGCTGGCGGAGCACTTTGCTGGGAAATTCGAAAACCCAATCGGGGTTACTGGCGGATTACTTGCAGAAAGGGGTAACGCAGGCGTTGCTTCCGAAGCTGTGGGTGTTGGTCGTGCCTTGGTGAGCCCAGTCCTGAACCTAATCCTGAGGGGTATCCTGTCCTGACTGCCCGTGAGCTGTACCTACTCGCATTCTGGCATTCCTTTTCTGAGGGTCCTTGTCCCCGTCCTTCCAAACTGACCCGTGGCCAGGGTTAGTCTTCACTCTAAATTAGGTAATTATCAATCTGGGGGTTTGCGTCTTCCAATCTTTCTCTCACTTTCTCTCCTCTCTTACATAAAGCACTTTTGCCTGTAATATTGCCCTATCTCCTTGAAATGCGAATTATATGCAATTGTTTATTAGAATTGTTCCACTTCTCTCCCCACCTTTAGGAAAATAACGAACTGTCGTATTTTTTTAGTGGGTCCCCGTTTTTTCCCCTTCCTTTAGCCTGGTTGCAGTAGAAGTAGTAAGAATAGTAAAAGTAGTTTAGTTCAAGTGTACACTTCAGGTCCCTTGTTCTGTTCATGCATATGTTGAATTGCATGTTTTCTAAATACTCATATCCTTCGATGTCCACTTATTCTCAATGGTCCTTGCTTTAATTCATAGTTATATTTTGGTTGTGATCCTAATGCTTGATGTGTTATTTTGTATCTTGCTTATCCTGACATATATTTTTTGAATCATTAGATAAAACCTTTTAACCCCATCAGGTGTCTGTGGTCATTTTGCGGATTATAATGTGGAAAATGTACTTTGGGTTATAAAGTGTATTTCTTTCAGGACCCCTGTCACCTATTCCCTGCTAGCTCCTGATCCGTCTGGAGTAATGTGCCCGTGGTAAGTCAGGTACATGATTAGCAGTGGTGAGAAGTAAACCCCGAATTACTCATAGTAGCGTGTATAAACTCACCCGGTTCACGCCAAACGCGAGTCATTGGTCTGAATGTGCACAACAGGGCCCAGTGTGTGTGAGAATCGGGAAACCCAGTGACCCGGGTGAACTGCGCGCTCTATCAGGTGAAGTGAGGCTTGACAGGCTTTTGGGCAGCTAGACCAGAGTGTTTTCAATTGTTCAGCCAAGAAACTCCTCCAATCAGGCTCAAAAAGAGGATGGTCCCTGGACACCGGACCCGTTTGGGTGCCGAAGGGCTTACTGTGGGCGTGAAGGCAGTGTGTCTGTACTGTGGCCATCCTGATATAGGAGAGAGAGGAAAATGACGAATCAGCTCAATAAAGTCCCCAAAACTGTACTATCCCCCATAGAAATGTAATGCCTCCTATGCCCCTGTTCACAAGAACTTACGAAGTATCCCAGATTAGATCCATTGAAGAACAACCTTGAGATTGTCTACCTCCTGGGAAAAGTGCTGGTACTAAGGTCCTGGTAATAACCACCCTAGACCAGTGTTTCCCAAACTGTGGTCCACGGACCCCCAGGGGTAAGTGACACATTCCCAGGGGGTCCGTAGGCAACAGTTTTAAAAGCACAGAAACGTTTCTTGTATAATTAGCAGCTTTCCAGCAACAATAAAAGTGTCAAGAGAATGCCAGTGATTAATGTACCTGCTGGAGAGCAAGGAGAGTTTTGTTCAGTGGCAGCTTTGATTTAACTAATGTAGCACAGAGGGTTAATATGCCTACTGCAAAGAACGTGTAACATGCATCTTAAAAAGCAGTATTTTATGTGCCTACGTTCGTGGTTACTGCTTTTGTCACAGAGTTTCTTTTGTTACTGTGCACTTCATAAGTGACAATCGTAATCTAGCAGAGGGACCTATAAACTGTCATCAAAGAGCTGCTTGCAAACTGCATGGTACCAGTTAGTAACTTATATTTTGTCCCAGTTATTCATTATCCTGATGCTACTAAAAAGATATATTTGGGTGGAAATACATTTTTAATGTTAAAGTCAATGCTAGCCACTGTGTTATGTTCTGAATCCTGAGTTTGTGCTTTTCCAGACCAAGCACTCTTTAAACATGTTATATGCACACTGATTTACCTGTATTATTCAATGTCTCTATATGTGTGTGATGTAAAGTGCTCTGACATCCTACAATCGGTACAAAAGGGGGTGGTGATGGACGGACCATCTGAATCAATCAAACACTCACACCCAGTCAAAAGATCTGGGTATAATCCATCACCGTTCTTTAGCCCACTCTGCCACCCCAGTTCAGACATGGCGTATATGCAAATCAGTCTGACCCTGTGCCTCATGGGAACAGTCCAGCCCGAACTGCCAAGCCATGTCTTCCCTGGACCGGAAACAAGCTTCCGAGGACCGGTTTCTGGCATTCCAGCGGTCTTCAGCGCGGCTTGCTTGAATCCAGTGGCAAAGTGAGCAAGGGACTCACGTCTGAGCATACCCTGCCACACTTATGGCGGCCAAAAGCGGTACAAAAGGGCGTGGTGATGGACGGAGCATCTGAATCAATCAAACACTCACACCCAGTCAAAAGATCTGGGTTTAATCCATCACCGTTCTTTAGCCCACTCTGCCACCCCAGTACAGACATGGCTATATGCAAATCAGTCTGATCCTGTGCCTCATGGGAACAGTCCAGCCCGAACTGCCAAGCCATGTCTTCCCTGGACCGGAAACAAGCTTCCGAGGACCGGTTTCTGGCATTCCAGCCGTCTTCAGCCCGGCTTGCTTGAATCCAGTGGCAAAGTGAGCAAGGGACTCACGTCTGAGCATACCCTGCCACACGCAGTACAAAAGGGGGTGGTGATGGACGGAGCATCTGAATCAATCAAACACTCACACCCAGTCAAAAGATCTGGGTTTAATCCATCACCATTCTTTAGCCCACTCTGCCACCCCAGTTCAGACATGGCTATATGCAAATCAGTCTGACCCTGTGCCTCATGGGAACAGTCCAGCCCGAACTGCCAAGCCATGTCTTCCCTGGACCGGAAGCAAGCTTCCGAGGACCGGTTTCTGGCATTCCAGCCGTCTTCAGCCCGGCTTGCTTGAATCCAGTGGCAAAGTGAGCAAGGGACTCACGTCTGAGCATACCCTGCCACACTATGGCGGCCAAAAGCGGTACAAAAGGGGGTGGTGATGGACGGAGCATCTGAATCAATCAAACACTCACACCCAGTCAAAAGATCTGGGTTTAATCCATCACCGTTCTTTAGCCCGCTCTGCCACCCCAGTTCAGACATGGCTATATGCAAATCAGTCTGACCCTGTGCCTCATGGGAACAGTCCAGCCCGAACTGCCAAGCCATGTCTTCCCTGGACCGGAAGAGATGCTATAAAACAAATGAAATACATGTGACAGCGGGGCTATTATTTCAATATAAAATACTAATGGCCAGATGTACGATCTGTTTTTATATGCGCGAACGGGTTCGCGAACCCGTTTGCGCATGCAAAAACCTATTGGGCCATGTATATAGCCTATTTCATGAGTCGCAATTTGTTCGCGACTCTCTAAATAGGTTTTGCACCTTGCTATTTGGAAGGGGCATTCCTTTCTAAATAGCGAGTCTCAAACCATGTACAAATGTTTTGCGGTCGCAAAACAGTCACAATTACCACCTACTTCGAGTAGATGGTAATGCATTCGCAAATGGGAAGGGGACCCCTTCCCCTTTGCAAATGCATTATTTTTGAAGGGCAGGCAGTGGTCTCAGGGACCTCTGCCTGCCCTTAGAAAATGAAACGAAAACGTTTCATTTTCTTTTTTTTTTTTAAATGCATGGTAAACAGGCTGCATTTTTTTTTTTTAAAACAGCTTTATTTAAAAGCAGTACGAGACATGGTGGACTGCAGAGCCCATCAGGCCACCATCGCTGGGAGGGCTGGCATTCTTAATGGGCTCGCAAATTGCGAGAGGCTCATTAATATTAACGAACCTCGCAATTTGTGACCCCATTGGGAATCCCAAACAGTGTTAAACACACTGTTGTACATTTCATTTAGCGACTCGCAATTTGCCACTCGCAATGTGTCGCTAATTGCTGGGCGCTAAATGAAATGGTCGTACATCTGGCCCCGAAATCCTTAGTACTTTGAGTATTTGTTTTGTGTGCACACGTGTGTATTGTTTTCGAATTACTGTTTTAATGTTTGAAATTTAACTCATACAAATTACTTGGGGGGTCCCCGGCTTCCAGTGGTGACTCAATGGGGGTCCTCAGGAGTCAAAAGTTTGGGAACCACTGCCCTAGACTGATTGTTATGAAGTGCTGAATAAATTAATATTGTGGTATTTCAATTGGGTGGGCATCAGGTAGATACGTATGAAGCTCTGTCACTGATGGTTGGCTTTGGGTATATTCCTAAGCAAAAGGGAATGTGCTAGTTGCTTAACATGAATCGTCATTTAAATGAATACAGAATTTTATTTTATTTATTTTTATTTATGCAATTTTATATAGCGCGGACTTTACCCGAAGGTGTCAGAGCGCTTCACAACAGAAGAGTGATCCCTGTTCTGTCAAGTGTCGCATCTCACCAAGGAAGGAATGGGACGAGTTAGATGGGCACAGACCGCAATAAAAATGATTGTTAATAAGGGCATTTGGGAGGTACACCTGTTAAACTGTTAGGAGCTTGCACTGTCTACACCTGGAGTAAGAAGAAAATACCCATCGCGCCTCTACTATAGAAGAGGTTTTCTGCTTCCAGGTCAATGTAAACACACACACATAAACCTTTTGTAAAATGCACATTATCTTCCTACCCTTCGCCCCCATTCTGCAGGTCTCTCTTCTACCCCGTATGTGTTTATTTTGGCATACTGTTTGTTGCTCATTACAGGTCGCCTCGCGGCCACTTCACTGCTTTCCTTCGGCGCTCCCTTTCCTCCCCGCTGGTGTTGCAGGGCTCTCCTGTATTGCAGGGCTCCCCTCCTCCCCTGGTATTGGAGGATTCTCCTCTGTTCCCAGGCTCGTCGTCCTCCTCCTCCTCCTTTCTATGCTCCTGTCAGCAGCTTGTCTCTACCGCTGGCGCGCGGCCCCGGAAGCCCCATACAAGGAACAGGAAGGATCCCCGCCGGAAGACATCCTTTTATGGTCATGCCCGTGTATGGTCATACCCTTATATGGCTCCCGGCGACAGGTTTCCGGGAGCGCGCGCCGCGGAGAGTGCAAGCACGCGCTGGAGACCCGGAAGTGGGTGCGTGTGGCCGTACAACGGACCGCAGCCCCCGGGGAACTGGACAGTGGGACCGAAGAACCGCATTCGTCCTCTCGACCCTTCCTGTGCGAGTAAAGGCTCCTTGTTCGAGCTCCCTGAAACCTCCTGTCGCGCGCCGCGTCACAGGGCCTCCCCACCGTAGAAGGGCTTCCTGTGCTCCATAAATGGACATGTACGTCACGGCGGGGGCGTGTCCGGCGCCTGCAAACCCTTCAAATAGAAGCGGATCCAGGGAGACCGAGAGATTCCGAGAGAGAGAAAGAAAGAGAAGCCAAGGCAGGAGGAGAACGACAGGGAAGCCCAGCGCAATCACCAAGCAGGGCCCCCTGCCTCCAAAGATCACCCTGCAGCCCACAGTGAGAGCCAGGGGAGCAGAGCTGCAGGGAAACCCTCAGCACCCTGGGAGCACTCACAACACCCTGAAACTCCACTCAGGTCCCCTGACAGTGACAGCAGGGGACCCCAAAGGCCCCTTATGGCCAAGGCGGAGATGCTTTTGCCACCTATGTCTGACCCGTTCGGCTCCTTCCCGCACTCGCCCACTATGGACAGCACCTACCCAAAGCTGGAGGAGATGATGCTGCTCTCCGTGTCTGGGGGTTCACAGCCCTTCCTGGGCGTGGGGACCCCCGGGGAGTCCGGCTACAGCTCCGCCGGGGAGGCTGGCGAGCCCTTCCAGAACCTACCAACAGGTAAGAACCAGGAGCTGGTGCTGTCAAGAGCGTGCAATGCAAACCGGGGTGTATACATAGGAGCCACTGCACCTGCACGGTGTGCATTAACACATACACATTGCACTTTGAAAAGTGCACCCCTCGCATAGGACCTGCATTCAGACGCATGCATGCACGAGGAGCCTTAACACTGCATCCAGTGGCCTGTACACTACACCCGAAAACTGGCAGCCCTACACGTAGGACCTGCACCCGAAGACCAACTGCAAACGGGTGTGCACATTGCATTCGTTGCAAAGTGCATGCTGATGTATCTATGCAATACCGCCATTACACTCTGTGCATGCATCCGCTGTTGCAGTTTCCCATGCACCCATCCGCCCACTGCTGCATGCCTTTCACACTGCCGATGCCACACAACCGCCCGAGTTGGTCCATGCCCTGCACAACCATTGCTACATGCCTTTCACCTCATTACTGTATGCCATTCACCCCACTGCTGGACGCGTTGCACCCCTTTCCTGTACACCTTGCTGCATGCCACGCACCCCATCTTGTCCTACGCCATGAATCCACACACCTGCTGAAGTATATATTTAGCACACCTCGATGCCGTATAGCATTCACCACCTTGCCGTATGCCGAGCACCCCCCTCAGTGCTGTATTTCATAAACCCCAATTGCTGTTAGGTTTTCACCCATGTATGCTGTGCATTCACCCACCCGCTGCTGTGTGCCTTGCACAGCCCAAATGCTGCCTGCCATCCACCGCCTGTGCACAGAATACACAGCTCTGTAATGATCTCACATTGCACCACCTTTCCGGATTAAACGGTTTCCAAGTCTATGATCAGTCAGTACTGCACCAGTCTGTGTCACACACGCTTTCACAAATGACCGCCCACGCGCGGCTAAATCCACGGGGATCCCTTCAGCCGAGCACCCATCCCAAATATCATTAAACACGCACAATGTACACGCATGGGGATGTTTTTCGGGTGCTGGGCATGTTTGGGGTTTTTAATGTGCAAATAACCTCTAGAAACCAACCGGCTTATGTATGCTACAGGAGGGGGAGAGGGGGAGATTGCCTTCTAATGTTGTCATGATACGATTTATGATACCAGATTCGGATACAAACAGGCGGTGTATAATGCACGTTAGAATGTATTGGGCGATCGCAGATAGTGGCGCTGCTGTTGGTTTAACACATGCACTGGACTGGGTGGGCGTCTTTGCTGCTCGCGGTCTGCGCATCTTAATTCGAGCTGCTTGCAGTGAGGGGAATCTCTGTGCGTCACTTATGATGGTGCAGTCTTCTCTACCCAAGCAGCTAAGGAATCCCTTCTGCTGTAGTGCATTGTATCACTGCAGAGTCGTAGCCGTTTTCCATTTTGTTCTAAAAAAGTAGCCCCTATTGAAACGTGCATATTTCCTGTGCTTGTTTTTAACTGTGATACTTAGTGCATACATGCTGAGATCTAACCATTGGTATTCCTTTGCCTTCCAGATAACTTCTCCGAGATGTCTTTGAGCAACGAGAAGAATTTTGTGGAAACCAGTTTCTCCAATGTGACCAGCAGACTGCCACCACTGGCTTACACTGGCCGCTTCTCATTGGAGCCGGCTTCCAACAGCACCAACACCTTGTGGCCAGAGCCCCTCTTCAGCATTGTGAGTGGTCTGGTGGGCATGGCCAATCTGCCCTCCACCTCCACACCTTCATCTTCGCCGTCCTCTTCGACATCGCACAGCCCTTCCTTGAGCTGCTCAGTTCAGTCCAGCGACAGCAGCCCAATCTATTCTGCTGCACCCACCTTCCCCAGTTCTGCCTCTGAAATCTTCCCTGAACAACAAACCCAGTCTTTCTCAACTGCTTCTGGTACCTCCATTCAGTATCCACCACCAGCCTACCCATCTTCCAAAGCCAACTTCCAAGTTTCAATGATCCCAGACTATTTGTTCCCTCAGCAGCAAGGGGAACTGAACTTGACCCCACCAGACCAGAAACCATTTCAGTCACTGGAGGGCAGGGCTCACCAGCCTTCTCTGACACCCTTGTCAACCATCAAAGCCTTTGCAACCCAGACTGGTTCCCAGGATCTGAAAGCCATCAACACCTCCTACCAGTCCCAGCTCATGAAACCAGGCCGAATGAGGAAATACCCTAACCGCCCTAGCAAGACCCCTCCTCACGAACGACCATACGCTTGCCCTGTGGAGTCTTGTGACCGACGGTTCTCCCGGTCTGATGAACTGACCCGGCACATCCGCATCCACACTGGTCAGAAGCCCTTCCAGTGCCGGATTTGCATGAGGAATTTCAGCCGAAGCGACCATTTGACAACCCACATCCGAACGCACACGGGCGAGAAGCCCTTTGCCTGTGACATTTGTGGTAGGAAGTTTGCCAGAAGTGACGAGAGGAAGAGGCACACTAAAATTCATCTCAGACAAAAGGACAAAAAAACTGAAAAGTTGGCCCCAGTGTCTTCTGCTTCTCCTATCTCTACGTTCTCACCACCAGTGACAACCTCTTATTCTTCCCCCATGGACACGTCCTACCCCTCTCCAGTGCCTACTACCTACTCCTCATCCCCTGTGTCGTCTTCATACAGTTCTCCAGTGCACAACTCATTCCCTTCCCCTTCAATAGCATCAACATACACCTCCATCGCTTCCAGCTTCCAATCCCATCTCGCCACCAGTTTCCCTTCATCCATCGTCACCAATTCCTTCAGCTCCCCGGTGACGACCACATTTTCAGAGATGGCATCCACCTTCTCGCCACGGACAATCGAGATCTGCTAAGAACTGAACGTGTGGATGCCCCCTCACCCTACTGGTACTTTCAGGCCACTTCCAAAGGCAAATGGTCTGTGACTGTCGGCTATCAATGGCCTACATGCTACAAGCGTGGCCATCATAACTTTTATTTTCAACTGCCTGAAAAAAACTGCCATCCTCCTGCACATCCACCATGGGACTTTAATTTGCATGGACCGTATATATCATTTCAGTACTTGCCCCTTTGCAAATCAGCGTTTTGATTGCAATTCAATGGACTTTAATTCTATATATACATAGAATATGTATATTGTACACGTGCCATGCTTTTATTTCCCCCTTCCGAAACGTATTGATGTGAATTCCCCCTGGCATATTCATATTGTATTATTTGGAGTTCGCAGGGCTACATTTGGTAAATATGCTCTCTCGTGAAGGCGGCCCGCGACAGGTTTTGCCGCGCTTTTGTATAAGCATGTGTAAGAGTGGTGTTCTGTTGACTCTGTAATATCACCAATGGCCCTCTCGCCTACGACAACCAGTCCCGTTCGAAGTCTTGGTGCCTTTTCGTGAAGCCTTGCCAATGTCTTGACACATGCATTAGTGTGAATTAGATGCGCGCGCATCTAGCCTTAAGGTCAAAGGGAATCTGCTCAAAGAATGTACTGAAACCGAAAGTAAACGCTAGCGTAAGGGACAGTGAGAGCTGAAGCACAGCTTCATTTGTTTAGAATGTAAGCAAAAAAACCTCTCAAAGTATATTTTTGTAACTGAAATGTAAATTTATACATATTATATAAATATATATATATTCAGGAGTTGGAATGTTGTAGTTACCTACTGAGTAGGCATGGATTTTGTATGTTATGAACATGCAGTTTATTATTTTGTGGTTTATTTTTATTTTGTAATTGTGTTTTGTTTAAACAAAGTGACTGTTTGGCTTATGAACACATTGAATGCGCTTTTCTGCCAAGAGGATATTTGGTGTACAACATATCCTAAAATTAAAAAGCTGAAAATCATCTTTTTTGCCGTGGGCTATATTTCTTTTTTCCGTCTGCACATTTTCTTTGTTGCCCAATAATGTGACTTCCTTACAATTCAAATAAATGTTTCCAGGCCTGACTGTTTCAAAACACTGCCCCATGAAGGCAAGAAGACAACTGCTGTCCCGTGAAAAGCAAAGAAGGACAACAGCAACTCGTGTAAACTGTCTCTGAAGTATCACACTCCGCCTAATAAACTGCCTGGTGGCCGTACTTCTGTATTACTCCGCCATAAGTCTTGCCTCCAGTACGCCATTTATTTGGCACTCATATTGTTTTGCAGGCTTCAAAAATGATATTCGTAATGAAGACGGCCCACAATGTTATCATACCATACATGGTCCATTAGGAAGACGCAGAAGGGGGCCTCTGTGAAGGTGTGGTGTAACAGGGGGTATTTAGAAGTGTGGTATGAAAGAAAGAAAGGAATGAAGGTGGGCAATATAGGGCGAGGTATTAGGCTAGGTTGGTGTGGTGTAAATGAGGTGCGTGTCCTCTATGAAGGCAGGCTGTAGGTGTAATAGGAAGTGAGGGTACCTTATACACAGCTGTAGCATCAAGGAAGGTTAACTGATGTACAGTATACAGGTATAAAGTGTAGGGTACAGGGGGTGAGTGCCCTGCAGGAAGAAAGGGTGCAGGAAGTTGGATTTTATGCAGGCGTGACATCAAGAAAGAGTATTTGGTGCACTGTATACAGGTGTGGCAAGCAGGGAGGGTACAGGAGATGTGTGCCCTGTAGTAAAGAAGTATGCAGGTGTGATCTGATAGGAGGGTGCAGGTGAGCCTTGTAAGAAGGAAGAGTCGAGGGGTGACCTGAACACAGGTGGAGGCGTGTGCAGGGGGGGACACTGCATACATGTGTGTTAGGAACAATGGGTATCATGTGTACTGGTGTGATCCTTTTGGGAGGGTGCAGCACACACGTGTCCTGAGGGTGAAGCGGTGTCTGGTTAGAACAAATAGTACAGGGATGACCTAAACACAGGTAGAGTGTGCTGTGTAGATGCCTGGCGTGAAGGGGCGGTGCCATGTGTACAGGTGTGGAAAGGCAGGAGACAGGTGGCCCATGGATTTGTGGGGTATGATGTAAGGCTATGTTCGTGAAATTAATGGGAGGGCATGTGCGAAAGGAAGGGAGGTTGCATGAAGTGCCATGTGCACGTGTGTGGTATGGGGGAAGGGATCATGGTATGTCATGCTGAAAGGAAGAATATGGAAGTAAGACACAGGAGCAGTAGGAAGGGAGGATACAAGGGGTGCTCTCTATATATGTGGGTCGAAGGAGCTAGAGGAAGAGAGGATACAAGGGGTACTCTATATGTATGTAGTGTGAATGGGCTAGAGGAAGGGGGGATACAAGGGGTACCATGTGCACGTGTGTGGTATGGCGGAAGGGATCATGGGATGTCATGCTGAAAGGAAGAATATGGAAGTAGGACACAGGAGCTGTAGGAAGGGAGGATACAAGGGGTGCTCTCTATGTATGTGGGTCGAAGGAGCTAGAGGAAGAGAGAATACAAGGGGTGCTCTCTATATGTATGAAGTGTGAAGGAGCTAGAGGAAGGGAGGATACAAGGGGTGCTCTCTATATGTATGTGGTGTGAAGGAGCTAGAGGAAGGGAGGATACAAGGGGTGCTCTGTATATGTATGTAGTGTGAAGAAAATGTGTAGGAGTGCTTTGAAGAAGGGGTGCAGCGGGCACCCTGTATACAGGGAACACAGAGGAAAGCTGTTTGTAGTTCGTTGTAAACAGGTATGGTATGGAGGGAATACTCAAGTGCTGTGCTGTGTTTAGATGTTGTATGGGGTATGAGTGCCGATGTGATGTGATGTGATGGGAGGATGCAGGGGTACCCTGAACGCAGATGGGAAGGTTCAGGGGTCATAGGAAGGCAGAGTGCACTGGAGCCTTGTATACAGGTCTGGGTTTATGGAAGGGTGGCATGAACACAAGTCTGATAAGATGTCGGCTTGCCTGCCGAGCATGCCATGTACACAGTGGTGTAAGGAAGCATATATGGGTGGCATGAATGCAGGGTGCAGTGGGTGCCCTGTATACAGATATGGTTTGGTTTGAATGAAGGATGCCAATGGGATTTGGAAGAAGAGCGTAGGAGGTATCCTGCTTGCAGGTATTATATGGAGTTAGAGTACAGGGGGTGCCCTGTGTACATATGTGGTATGAGAAGAGTATGTGGGTGGACTATGCAGGGAGGGTGTAGGGGGGCTCTGTATAAATGAATGGTTTCAGATGGTACTATGAAGGACGAGTTCAGGGGTGCCCTGTTTACAGGCGTGGTTTGAAGAGAGAGTGCAGGGGCCGCCCTCTGCACATATGTGGTATGATGGAAGGGTGCAGGTGTCATATGAAGAGTAGGTTCAGGGGTGCCCTGTATACAGGCGTGGCTTGAAGAGGGAGTGCAGGGGCCGCCCTCTGCACATATGTGGTATGATGGAAGGGTGCAGGTGTCATATGAAGAGTAGGTTCAGGGGTGCCCTGTATACAGGCGTGGCTTGAAGAGGGAGTGCATGGGCCGCCCTCTGCCAATATGTGGTATGATGGAAGGGTGCAGGTGTCATATGAAGAGTAGGTTCAGGGGTGCCCTGTATACAGGCGTGGCTTGAAGAGGGAGTGCATGGGCCGCCCTCTGCCAATATGTGGTATGATGGAAGGGTGCAGGTCTTTATGAAGGGGGAATAGGAAGGTGCAAGTGTAAATGCAAGTTACAGGTGTGATAAGGAAGAGTGCAGGGGTTATCCTGTATGCGGCCATGCTATGAAGCATGACTAGGGGTGTTTTATAACAGGAGGATACCGCGTGGCATGAGTGGAAGGCGCAAGTCTGCCCCATGGACATTCGAAGAACAAACATACCATACACTGGCTACAGACGTCATATAAAATAAGATTTCAAAGGGTGCCACTTACAAAGAAACTGGTGCCATCAACACAGGTGTGGTACCAAAGAATGTGATATGGGGGCGACATATGTTGACGTGTCCAGTGAATAGATATCCGACACATATGTGATAGAAAGGCAACAGTGCCTGCCAGGTATACAGGCGTTCAACATAACAGAACAACCTTATAACCCCACGAATATACAATAAGCACAAAAACGTACGCTCCAAGCAGAGGAAGTTCAAAGGCATAAAACATAATAATTAACATCTAGCATCAATTTGTGATGTATATGAAATAAGAAAAGCAGAAACAAAGAAAGTGGTTAAAAATATATACGCTTTTCATTATTATTTAAATAAATTCGCATGAAAAAAGCATTCAATTTCATGGACGGAAAAACACATTTTATACAGACAATGCAGAAAATAAACACACGAGGAAGGAGTCCTAATCCGTTTCAAGGCAATCACAACAAAACATTTTCGATATTAATAGGCATACATAACAAAGACTGATCCTAGCTTCAGAGGACCGGTTTCTGGCATTCTAGCCGTCTTTAGCCCGGCTTGCTTGAATCCAGTGGTGTGGAGTGCATGGGACTCACGTCTGAGCATACCCATCCCACTGGGTGTGAGTGTTTGATTGTTTCAGATGCTCTATCCATCACCACCCCCTTTTGTACCGCTACATACCACGAGCACTTGGTTCACCAATGGGGGACCCAGGCCCCGTATTAAGATACCCTCATATGTGTTGACTCTAACTCTCTCTGTTTTTGTCGTTCCAGAATAATACATCCTCATTTCAGTGGCACTAGATTCATTGTTACAGGCCACTGCACTTTCATATCACTCACTGCACTCTATCTGGTCCTGAAGAAGCACATGGGATCTCTTCCTGAGACCAATAATTGCGCGAATCATGTCGACCTCTAAACATGCCCATTAGGGGTATGCTGTACATTTAGCTACCAGGGTCATTATCTCCATCAAGCAGCACAACCTTCTGTTTTTTTATCGATGGCAGAAGGTCTCTTTTCTCAATAAAATGTACTAGTTACCCCTCCAGTCATATTTTAACCTCACATTAGGACACCACTGCCACTCATACCTCCACACACCCTTACAGCTTTATCTTTAAGAGATCTCCGAAAAAGTGACCCTTCGGGGGACCCGAAGGGCATTGCAGTACTGGCCCGACGAGGAGCATTGCCAAATGATGAAGCATGACATCCTTCGGTGTGTGAGAGGGCACCAAATTCAGGACACACTGTCCACAGAGATCACAATATTAGAACAACTCTAGTTGTGGAGAAGTGTGGCTCAGGGGTTAGAGGCGGCAGACCCAGAAGCTGAGATCAGCCCTGGACCAGGGTTCAATTCCCCGCCTCGGTGGGTCTTGGGCTAAAAAATTCCATGGACTCAATAATTCTCGCTCCGGTGCCTTCTTGACTCACGGGTTCACACTCTGCAACTCTGGGCAATAGCTTGCTTAATCTCCACAACTGCCCCTCGCGGCGGGATGCCTGGCTTTCACCTTGTGGATACCCTGCCGGGGTTATCTCACAGGGGAATACCAGGACGGGTTCCCTAAGCAAGCGCTTAGATACCAACCTCGGTCAGTGATTTGCGCTATATAAATACATGTACATTTACATTTAGTTCCATTCTCTACTTCTCCTCCATAGGAACAGTGACTCTCAAGAGATACAAATCTAACTTTCAGGCGCACGAGTTACTGGACCTTTATTTAGCTCCATGTCCCCTTCCTCTCCTCTTTTGTTTATGACCTCTAGCATTGACTGAGGTAGTCTACCTTTGGCAACAGCTGCCTTTATATCTGTCCAGCGACATCAGAGAAGTTCTTGTAAAATTCCACTGAGATGCCTTCGCCTCCCAAGTCTTCACCATTAGCGAGAAAGCCTATTGCACTTTTAGCATCCTCAATAAAGAGCTATGCAATAAAATAAATAGTCCCCACTTTCAACCATATCACAAGGGGCACTGAGTGAGCGAGTGAGGCAAGTGAGTCTCACAGTCATTCACCAGATTGTACTCCATTAGGGAATTCAGAAGTTTTTTTTTTTCTATCCTTTGTTAAGTAATTTTTCCATCTTTTTTCACATCTTCCTCCTTTACATCCTTCTTTCTGTTGCGTCTTCGCCCATCCTTCTGTGTCTCAAATCTCTTTCCCTTCCTTCCTTCATCCATTATTATCTCCATCCATGCTTTTTTCCATCTAGCTTCTCTTTCTTCCTTTCTGTTCATTTGGCCATTTATTCTTCTCTCTATCCATGCATCTATGCTTACAGTTGTCCATGTCCCGGTCCGTCCTCTCTCCATCCTTCTCCACATTCATCCATCCGTTTCTGTATCCATCCACCCATTCATCTCCTCATCCATACTCACTCCATTGTTCTCTAAATACATCTATCCTTCAATCCATGTTAATGTATATGGTATGTTATGTTGTTATGTTATGTTATGCTATGCTATGCTATGTTATTTGTATTTTTAAAACACACTGTCACCCGCAAGGGTATCCTGGCACTGAGCAGGTGTGTGTGCCTAGCCCTGCCTAGGGCAGGTTGGTTAATTGAAAAGCCAGGTTTTCTGTTTCATACGGAATTCAATAAAGAACGGCGAGACTCTGATGTGGAGCGGGTGGTTGTTCAACGCTTCAGGAGCTGATGTGGATGTTGTGTGTGGGTCTGGTCCGAGTTTGGCCAGCCACAGGTTGGAGTACCATGGCGAGGTGTCCTTGTCGAAGGTCACTACTTCTGCCTTGTCACTGTTGTCTTTCATCCATTCATCTCTGCATCCATACATGCATCTCCCCATCCATCCTCTCTCTATTCTCTAAACCATCCATCCACCCATCATCCCTACAACCCTCCTTTCTTCCCTCCAGTACTTTTTTGGCGCACTCTTGTCCTATTTTGCCCTCCCCTCACAGCTGCATTAGGTTGTCTCTTACAGAAGTATTTATAAGCTTCTATCTGGAGACCAGTGCCCTCAACAAAGTAAAAGGAGCTGTAAACAATTAAAATGCTTCATGTTACACAGCCCTACCCAGTGAGACCCCTGCCCCAACTCAAGCTGTGAAAGTAGAGATTTCAGGATGCCACCGCCCCTAATCGTAAGTGAAGAGTTGAGACATTCTCGCATCTCTCCCACGGTCAAGCAAGAGCAGCGCCATTTAAATAAACTTCTCAATAACATGAGGATTGGCTCGAACAGGATGCTACAATGACTTGTAATATTGCCTGAAGAAATGTAGGATACCAGATGGTGATTTTGTATTGGAGCCATCACCCGTGGAGATGCCTGATGCCTGGGTAGTGTCACTGTAGGCCCTAAATACACATGCTAACGTTTTACTTAGCTGACTTCAGTCCCCAATTGCTCGGGCCCAGGCACTCCTGCCCAGATATAATACCTCAAAATCTGATGCCTCCCTTGATTCTTTCAGAGTAGCCTCTAGTTGAAGTAGTGTGGCCTATCCTTGCTTGAGTAATAGTCAATTTCAAGACTTTTAAGCTCCTTCTCCAGCTGTCCCAGTCACGTACACAGTGACCTAAAAATACTTGTTGCTTTGAAGATGCATGTACTCCAGGTGTATGCTTTGAACACTTCCCATAATGTTTCTGCATCAGATCACAACCCTCATTGAGCACTCTAGAATACTGGATCCAATCACAGACCAGAAAACTGGATCTTGCAGTTCCGTCCCCTTTAATCTCCAGTATTTAATCCTGTGCATGGGGGATGGATAAGCCAATGAAAACCACACTAGAGAGTGGTCTGATAAGCTTCTATGCTGAATATTAACTTCTCAAACTTTTGCCAATAGGGGTTGTGAGGAAAGCCATAAGTCATTATAGGAACTTGCATCATGTACTGATGGATAGTACATGTATTTCACAGCTACAAGGTGTAGAGTTCTTCATGTTGTGGAGTCATGACTAAATTGAAGTCACCACCCCATATCATTGGCATGTCCACAAACCTGTGGCATTTAAGTAGAACATCGTCAAATGATCTGGTGCATCAACATTGGGGCTATATGTATTTATCAATGCAATCAGTATTGAGGCAAAACACCCCGCAACCATTACAACCACCACTGCAAATCTACTGTAAATTGAAGTTTATAGTTTCCACCCCTCTGGAGTATGTTGAATACCAAGGAAACCACAGGCCTCTGCATCATGTGAAAGCAAATGTGGATTGTGCTAATGGTGATATGCGGATCTCTTGGAGTAGAGCAATATCATATTCACGGTGATCACTGTAAGCAAGTGCATGGCAGGCTTTATTAGGGTTATTGATCCAGTGTATATTCCAGGTAATGATTTTCAGCCTGGTGCCCATAGAGAGTCATATTCCATGAGGTTATGTGACCTAAAGGAATGCAGGAAAATGTATGAGTGTGTGTATTGTTCCATCCACAACATGTTCTCCTAATGATGTTTGAGTATACAAACAAGTATACAAACAAGCAATTTAGCAAAGCACACAATTACCCAAATCACACCACCCACTCATGCCAACCCCAGTTGTTAGCAAACAATCTCCCAACCACTAAAGAAAAAAACCACCATAGCGACCCACATCATCTCTGCTGTAGTTGGGTGCACAGACATAATATCGAGTTTTTAATTTCGAACTACAGAAATATCGAGTTGTAAATATCGAAGGGACAGAATATCGACATCAAGAATATCGGTGACCAGAAAATCGACTTGAAGGTAAGAAATATTGTTTTTGGTAATATCAAAGTCAGTAATATTGTTTGCAAAAATATCGTTGTTAATAATATCGATGTTTATATTAGTGTTAAGTATTTTAGTATGCATTTTATATGTATGTGTTCTATATTTTTTGTTATGTATTGTATTTTAAAAAAAATATATGTATTCCATTTTTAGAAGTTAGTAATTTTATTTAAAGTAAATTTTGCATTTTCAGTACCGTACGGGTTGTGGGTTTATAGGGCAATAGGGTGGGAAGTTATTTAATTATAGTAAACTAAATAATCATTTTTAGAAATTATTATTATTTTTAATTAAATTTAGCATTTTAGTTCCATAACGGGTTGTGGGTTTATAGGAGAATAGGGTGGGGAGTAATTTGATTCTAATAAAGTAATTATTCATTGTTATTTTTGGTATTGATAATTAATTTATTGTTCATTACTCATTAATTGGTAATTAAATGTTATTAATGGATTAATTGATAATGATATTAATTTTGTTAATTTTTTTTCGGAGCGGGTTGTGGGTACATAGGGGAATAGGGTGGGAAGTCAATAAATTATAATTAATCATTATTAATTTGTATTTATTGGTATTGATAATTAATTTATTGTTAATTAATAATTGGCAATTAATTTTTTTAATTGATTATTTGTTTATTGTATTAATTGTGTTAATTTATTTTTGGAGTGGGTTGTGGGTATATAGGGGAATAGGGTAGGAAGTAATTTTATTTTATTAAAGTAATTATTCATTTTAATTTATTGGTATTCATAATTAATTTAAAGTTAATTAATTATTAATTGGTTATTTAATTAAAAAAAATATTTAATTGATAAGCATGTTAATTGTAACCCTCTGCTATCCAACACTTTCCCTACAGGTCCACTCTATGGAATTGGAATAGTAATTTTTACCCCTATTGTATTCAACACTTTCCCTTCTGTTGCACTCTCTGGAGTGGGAATAGTAATTTTTAACCCTACGCTATCCAACACTTTCCCTACTCTTGCATTCACTGGAGTGTAAATAGTCATTTTTACCCCTCCAACATTTTCCCTACTGTTGCACTCTCTGGAGTGGGAATAGTAATTTTAATCCCTACGTTATCCAACACTTTCCCTAATGTTGCACTCACTGGAGTGGGAATAGTAATGTTTATCCCTTCACTATCCAACACTTTCCCTACTGTTACACACTCTGGAGTGGGAATAGTAATTTTTACCTCTAGGCTATCCAACATTTTCCCTACTGTTGCACTCTCTGGAGTAGGAATAGTAATTTTTACCCCTACCCTATCCAACACTTTCCTTACTGTTGCACTCACTGGAGTGGGAATAGTAATTTATACCCCTACGCTATACAACACTTTCCCTACTGTTACACTCTCTGGATTGGGAATAGTAATTTTATTCCCTCAGCTATCCAATATTTTCTCTACCGTTTTTGTTAATTTGTTTTTTTTTTAATTATAAATATTGTAATTTTTGTATTTGTTATATATATTTTTTATATTTTTATTTATATTATTGTTGTATGTGTATATATATATTTATAATGTATACATTATTAAAATAATTGTTTATGAATAATATTAAGTAAGTGTATATATTATATTTATATGTATATGTTTAATTTATTTTTACATTGTATGTATGTTATACTTTTTAAACATTTTAAAATATTTTTACCTATGTTTCTTTTAATTATATGTATTATTTACTTTATTTTACATTATATTTTTAACATTAAAAAACGATATTTTTATCAATGATATTTTTGACAATATTTTTTCTCTCGATATTTTTGTACTTACCAAAATGTAAATAGGACTTCGATATTCAGGACATCGATATTCTTGCGTTGATATTTCTGTAGCTCGATATTCTGACTGTCGATATTCTGTCAGTGATCCCTGTAGTTGCTCTCTACGCACTATAATGATGCTAAACCTGTTGATCCTAACAACCAGCAAATAACAATAGCACTGAAAACATCATCAAAAAGCCAATTAGAAGGACGCAGTCTATCAAACCAAAGTGAGAAATCGTTATCCAATGTTGTTAGGAGCAAAATATTCATCTATGAACACCCAGATATAATGCACTCCTTCAGAGGGCATGCACAACACTCGACTTATCTAGATACACAAGGATGCTTATTACTAGGGACGTGGTACGCAGTTGATCGTTGGCACTTAAGCTAGAGATTGCAGTCCTCCGATCCACTTGAATGGATCCTGATCTAACGGAACCGGTTCCCGTTCCTCCCCTGGTCTTGAGATGTCTTTCAATGAACTCCAGTGCTGATCCGGTTGACTGAAAAAATACATGTTTCCATTATGCCTAACTCAGAATTTGGCAGGAGACATCATTGAGCATTTGATGGATTTCTTTCACATCAGAGTCTTGACCTCTAGGAATGACCTTCTGCTTTCTTGAACCAACACAGTAAAGTCAGAGTAAAATGCAATGGTGGCGCATTTGTATGGGAGGTCAGAATTTAGTCTGTTCAGGCGAGAAACAAAATCGCTGTACCTGTAATTGAGCAGGGATGCAATTATTGTTCTTGGATTTTGGCCTGGATGTGGTTTGGGAGAAGTCCTATTGACTAAACAGGGACTCCAGCCAGGTGTACACAAATGTTTCCATATTGGACACATTATCAGTTTCTACCATCCCATGATTCAGATATTATTTTAGTCGGAGCGCCTCTCCAAGTTTTCATTTTTCAGCTTGACTGTTTTATTCTAAGGCACCCGTTTGCCAAAAGTATCTGTTGACTCTGGGTTGGAGTCTTCTATGTGGGACAATCTTATGTCTGCCTCAGACAGGTGTTATCATGTTTGTCAATTCATGCATCCTACCTAAAAGCAGGTATTTTCCTGTTGCAGTGGCATATTGAAAGTTGAGGGCCCCCCCTGCAAGGTACGCGGAGGGGCCTCTGCTCCGGATTTAATCTGGAGCTCTCAGGACTGAGTACTGTGGTGAGGGGGCACCCTGCAGCTCTGCCCCCCCCCACACTGCGTGGGCTACAGGGGCCTGTGTTCCGCCCCTGGCTTCACTGTAGCTCCTCCAGTCATATCAACCCCACACACCTTTCCCACCCTAGGCCTTCTTCTTACAGTTTTGTTACAATGATTTCTGGGATGAGATTTATTCTTTTAATGAGGATGCTGAAACTTTATTTCGCCTGGTGCTGCATACTGTTTCAGTAATATTGCGTTAGACTTATGTTTGCACTGAAGGATTAGTAATGTTTTCACCAAAGATTTTCGGCACTTTAAACAAGTTCTTTCCTGCTGCATCCTATGGCCACTGGGGACGTCTGGCTGGTTCGATTATGCATTCACCTGGATATGTTTCCACTTTAAAAAATCCCTGCTACCCATGTTCAGTGAAAGGTTCTCAAAGGTTCTCCATAGACAAGTGCACAGTGGCAACTGGCATCTACGGGGGGAGGAGGAGAGGACACGCACACAAAGTTTTATGAAAATGACTTAGCGAATGACATCCTGGGCTCCAAAACTCTTCTTTCACCGACGCTAACAGGAACTGGATGCTGCCACTCCCTTACCAATCCTGGAGCTGCTCTCATGCTGTGAGACCAGCGCCCTGATTGGGGGGAGCAGCCTACTCGGTGCTCCACAGTGACCTGGAGGCCTGCACTTACTCTAACCCAGCTGTCTTAAGAGAGTTGGGTTAGAGGTTTCAATTTGTGCATGTTTGGCTGTCTGTCACAAGATGGGCAGCCAAAGGGACAAGCGCTCTTTGAAAAGTGCATAGTCAGCCCCTCCTCCTCCCTGCTGCTGTCACTCAGAAACGGCCCGCTCCCGTTCTGACACACTGTTGGGGGGAGGGGGGGAGGAGGGGGGGGGTTGAAAAATTAAATGGTAATAAAGGACCATTTTATTTTTCATCTCGGGGGCTTTGGGGGGGAATTTAAGTAGGGAAACTCCTCCATTCCAATGGAGTATCCCCCTTTGCAAGTGCATGCTCTCCTCCCCTTGGTCAAGAGTAGGAAAGGCTCTTCCCAGGCCTCCTGACTGGCATCCATTTGAACTCTTTCGTGCTGATGACGGAACCGCTACGTCATCAGCCGCGGTGGCGCTGTGCTGATGACGGAGCGGTTCCGTCATGGCCCGCCCGAAACGCCTGCGCGGCGCGGATTCCGCGCCTGCGCTGGGCGTTCTATTGAGCGGGCGGGGCCATGACGGAAACGCTCCGTCATCAGCACAGCTCAACCCCCCCCCCGCCCCCCGCCCCCTTAGCGCTGCGGCTGATGAATAGCCGCCACAGCGAAGGTGTTAAGATCTTATAACGTAAGCATCCTTAGTCTAGATAGAGGTCCAGCCTAGATAAAAGGAAAAGAGGAGTCTAATAACAAAGAGGGATTGCTTGAAGCAGGGATCAGGTGAAAACTGCACGTCAGTTTCTGTGTCATGCTGCTTATTAGCTGTACCTCCGCTGCTCTGCAAGAAGAGGAGCTTCGCACTGAGTCTGATACCGGTAGAAGAGCCTGCCATTCATACTTACCTTCTGAAGCTTTGGGTCAGACGTCTGCAGCCATTGGCTTCTTTTACTCCGGAACCTTCAGCCGTTAACTTGAGAAACTGTAAATCAAAGGAGTATCTTAGTCTCACCATTAGTGGCTGCTGGGATGCGTCCTTCCGCCTCCATTGAAATGCATGAGGGACTATTTTACATCAGGAATCAGTGGGAGAAATGCCCAGTAATACCGGAAACTGAGCGCTGACAAAGACATCTGAAAAATGAATGCTACTGAAAAAAGAGTTGCTTTATTTATTTTTAGTAGTATCCGTTTTTCAGATGCTTTTATCTGCGTGTTAGGTTTGTATTTTAATTGACATACCAACGCCAGATCTGCGTGCCCTGCAAAACGTAAAACCTATTCACGTCGCCAAGGCTTCTTCTTAAAGCCAGGTTTGCTGAGAAGGACATGAAATAGATTTGGCCATTCCTCCAGTGGCAGCTCCTCCGCTATGGCGGAGGAGCGTCGCCCCACTGCTTTCAAGCAACATGAAAACAGGATACATAGCATGCTAATAAATCAGTTATTATTGGAAGGGCGAGATTTTGATCGATACCTTATCACTATTGATCTAAAACCCCGATCTGGTCGACTGAACCTTTATTGCCTGTCATTGAGGGAAGAAAGTGCATCTCTTACCAAGTTAGTTTACCCAATAAAGGACTCCGCTCCAAAAGATCACAAACAACTTCTAGCTTTCAAAGATTTATTATAAAGTCAAGATAAGCTGCAGGTACAAACATCTCAGAATGAGATTTACAAGATACACGGGCCCAACTACATACATGTGCTCTCTGAAAGCCCTCAGACGAGCAACGGAAACTACAAGAACCAGTTCTAAAAATAATAGGGCTATTAGCATAGACACGTATTGAGATCTCTCAGTCATTTACAGCCGGAGGGAAAATACAGGTTAGGCTGTCCCTACCCTGATCTAGATGGTATCCCTACTTAACCAGGTCCCAACCTAACAAAAGGTGTCAGCAGTGAATGACCCCAAGGGAAGTCACCCACTCTCAGTCTCTTGGTGAAAACCTATAGTTCTCCAGTCATGACCCCTCTCTGCCTACCCATCCGCTCTCTAAAGGGTCCTCAGGCATCTGCTCTAACTCCACCCAGGGGTGCTGTCCCTAATACAAAAATACAACAACATTTAGGACGCCCCTCGTGAGACGCCCCTCACGTGGTGTAGCTTCTGGCTTTTTCCATGATGAGGCCTTGTGGTTAGAGTCGACCTTGCTTCTCAGACTCTTCTCCGGCCCGCTGATACCCCTTAAACATTCCGGAACCCTCCTCCATGTCTGGGCCGTCTTCCGAACAAACCTCTATTCATATTATTTATAATTGAATACCCCCTTTTCTCTTACAGACAGACATCTGCAGCCAAATCCCAATTCTCATAGACTTCCAACAGCGTTGCAACATTCCCCGACCCAGACTAGTATGTGTAAATCAACGTTAAAACATTCCAGCCCTACAACATTTCTCATAATGATTATAGCGTTCAACTTCTTCTTTAATTATTAGCATGTTAGTACTCTTATTCTATTTATTCGGTAAACACATCTATAAATCATGGCCTATTCGTTATTACTAAAACATTAGTGCAATCCATGTTATGAAATGAACCACCTGCCCCCTCCCTTCTAGCTCTGGCCCTGAGGCCTACCTCGTTCCACGTTTAACCATATGCCATCTTACATTTTAGCAGCTACACAACATGGATTCAGGAATAATCACGTCTATTAAAGTCATATAGTTCACACAGTTTTTCATTAGTTCCATTTCTACTTAAATCTCTATATTAACTACACATTTCAGAATATAGATGTAGATACTATCAGCACTCATGGCATTTCTCTTCATGACTTGTGCTTACTACGTGTAAGTGTGATGCACTTCTACATTAAGGTCAGTTTGCGCTCTCTCAGTTCCCCCCTTTGATGACCTCTCGGGGTCATCATTAACATTTAAACTGCAGTGATTGCTAGCATAACTCGTTTCTGTGTTTCCAGAGCCCTCAGACTCCGGTACTGACTATCTTGTATGGCAGCCAATCTCTGCAGCTGTTTTCTCTGAGACCTCTCTGACCTTTTTGCTCTGTACCATTTGAATACCCTCACCAATCCCCACAACACGATCCCACAGATCAATATTATGATGATAGGTTTTAGTATTTTCCACACAAAACTTTTGCCTAAGGTGGTGAGCCAACCTCCAGCTTCACTTATTCCATGGCCCACCTTTTCCCAGACATTTTCTCTGCTCAAGTCTTCGATCTCTTTGTGAATATCAGTTATGTTCCTAATAACTTTCTCAAGGGGCTTCGAATTGTCTGGAATGTAAGTACAACATTCCTGGACCTTCAAAGCCTTACAGACTCCGCCCTCTTTTGCTAATAGGACGTCTAATGCAAGTCGGTTCTGGAGAACCATAGCCCTTATCGATTGCATCTCTCCTTCTACCAGCATTAAGGACTGAGCAGTGCTGGCAGACAACCTGTCTACGACTGTTGCCAGTCGTCTAATTTTAACATCATTAAGGATTAATCCCAAAAGAGGGAACACAGCTCCAAAGACATCTCCAACCATTTCTACACCTCCTACATCTCTCCTTCCCCTCGATGATGTCTTGCCCTCGATGATCTCTAAGTCTTGGGCATGATATATTTTAGGGAAGATAATTGCCAAGTAACATGATCCATACCAGTTGTCAGGTAGTCTCACATAGGCATTTCTTCCACATACAAAATATACATTTGGAATCACTTGCATTCCCTTCAGGAAGTCCTTAGTATAGTACTCTAAATTGAAAGCATGTTCACAGCTAACTTCTCCCACGTATACATTTTCATAATACGTTTTGGCTCTATGAAGACATAACTTTCCTCTCTGCGTTCTATCTAAAGCTATTGGACCACTACTACCCTTTCTCTTGTGTGCCTTTTCTTCCTCGGTCCAATCTGTTTTCCATTGTCCTGATTTTTTCAAAATCTTTTGTCTCCTATTTCGATCATCCACCTGCCCTACGAACTTTTTCTCGACTTCTGACACCTTGCATGTCAGGTTATTTCTGCGGGCATGTGAAGTATCTAAGGTAATCCAAGGAATGAAAAACTTTGCCAACCTGTCTTCACTCTTCCAGTAGTCCCATTTATTCATTTGTTTATAATTTGGGACTTCTGGTAACACTGCATCGTAATTGGAGAAATAGTATTCAAAACTATCTCTCCCATAAAATATACTAAGCAACAAGCTACATGTAATGCCATATGTCAGCGGGAGGTGATGATATCGAATGCCTTCATCTACAGACGCCGGCAACTGCATGCAAACATAGCAGTCCTTAACCTCCATGGCATCCACGTATTCATACAGAAGTTTAGCATAAGCATTTGACCTAAAGTCTCCTTGGGACTCATCTACGTGTAACCTGCGGGCTTCTGCAGCTAATAACGCTTTTTCTTGTGTGTTTTCCCCTTTCTCACCAGCAACGGTGGGTGTAAGTGCCTCTACAGATTTCACATCAGTTACCTTTGCCTCTTCCTCACGTCCCTTTACATAAGAGACTGTTACTACTAAAGCTATTAATATGATTACTCCTACTATTAGTGTGCCTATTATACATTTAGCTCTGTGGTTCTGGGTGCCGGCCTCCATTTCATCAGACTGTATGGCTCTCTCGTATCTTGGCACAAAGTTCTTTTCTTTTCGTTCCTTTACAGTCTCTTTTACTCCTTTTGTCCTTAGAACCACACAACTGGAAGCTGACAACCTTCCTCGCAAAAGTCCTTTAACAGTTCAATACAGACAACCCTAACCCTTCTCCATCAACTCAAGGGAAGGTCCCTAAGATTCTCTGCTTCCTGGGCGCTAGGTAATCTTCTTTTCTTCTCGCTTATTTACAAAGTCTTTTAAGCATCTACTATCAGGCCTGTGCCTGCAGCTTCGATAGCAAAGTTCAATATTTCCATACGAAGATTGTGCTCTTCATGGGCTGTTATCTTTGTACCAAAATCGGGGAATTGCAATTCTGTGAGAAACATGTGCTTTAACTTGCTGAGACGGGGAGGTCGGGGGAGCATGAATGTCAGTGACCCTTCTTGTTCGACTCCGGGTACTAACAGTCGTATTTCCACTGTGACGATGGGCTCAGAACTGGACACCACCACCGCTCGGATCCTCCCTGTCACCGGTTTCGAAGACATCTGTCGCCAGATATGTCCACTCAGGGGTGGAGTATCTTCTGCTAGGTACACGCACTCTTCTTGACCTCCTCAAGACCGGTGCTTCAGCGCCCTGAGCACCTTCTTCCGGGTCTGAATCCTCTGATATCGGAGGAAGGGTTCTCTCTGGAGTTGACCTCAGACTAGAGCTTCTTCTCTGCGGCCAATCCGCTTCTCCACGTACCCTTCTACTCCTTCTCCTTCTTGTCTGTTCACGCTCTCTGTCAGACCTGTCAGTGTCTGACTCGTACTCCCAGCTACTTTCTCCTTCAGTAGCGTCGTCTGTTTCGCTGCTGTACTGACCGTCCTCAGCTTGGTCAGACTCGTTCACTGCTTCCGCTGGCACCTCTACAGCTTGGCTAGCCCCCTCTATGGCTTCTCGGTCCGCAGCTGGACGTCTATCCGAGAGAGGAGCTGTATCTTCCAGAGGTGCTGGAACCCTCCGCGTATGCGACGCGTGGATCCAGTTGGGCAGGCCTCCCACCTTCACTGCCGTGTTCGTGATCAGGATGATCTGGAAGGGCCCACGCCAACGAACATCCAAGCAGCTTCTTCTCACGTGTTTTTTCACCAGGACCCAGTCCCCAGGAAGCAAGTCATGACACGGGTCCTGGCACGATGGTACCTCGGCAGCCTGCACCTGAAGGGACACAGAATGAATGGCGTCAGACAGCCCCTTACAATTGTCCAGGATCATATCATCTGTGATGCTAATCAGTGCAGCAGTTGGGACAGAAGGTAACCTCATTGCTCTCCCCATCAACACCTCATGAGGAGACAAACCCGTTCTCCTATCCGGGGTACTACGGAGGCTCATAAGGACCAATGGCAACGCATCAGGCCAACTCAAGGATGTTGATGAACACACCTTTGCAATTCTGGCCTTGATGGTGCCATTTATCTGCTCCACAATTCCTGAAGCCTCTGGTCGATAACTGCAATGCAATTTCTGATCTATGTTCAGAGCCGCACAAATCATCTTCACAAGCTCGCTGTTGAAATGCGTTCCCCTATCTAATTCCAAAGAGGCCGGCACCCCGAAGCGCGGAATAAGCTCCCTAAGTAGTAACTTGGCTACTGTGAGGGTGTCGCACCTACGTGTAGGGTATGCCTCAACCCATCTGGAGAATACGCAAACAACCACCAAGACATAGCGGAGGCGGTTGCACCTTGGCATTTCAATAAAATCTATCTGCATTCGATTGAATGGACCTCCTGACCTCCCAATGTGGCTCAGTGCAACTGGAGTCTTTTTCCCTACATTCAACTGCTGACACGTCACACAACGCTGGCACACTGCTTCGGCTGCTACTCTGAACTTAGGGTTGTACCAGGTCTGTCTAAACACTCTCAGCATAGCATCTCTTCCTAAGTGAACGGGACCATGTATGTGTCTGGCCATTGGGCTCACCATCTCATTGGGCAACACTGCTCTGCCATCTGGTGAGACCCAGAAATGGGCCTCACCCACCACACATCCTGCCTTTTCCCACATTTCTTTTTCACAATCAGGAGCATTTTCTTGCATGTCTTTCAGTTCGTCCCAAGAATCAACAGTTTCTAATATCATGGCTAATTCAGTCCTTACATTTATTCCACCCACTTCCACCTCTGTGAAAGAGTACCCTGTTTCCGCGCAATACCGCGCGACTTCGTCGGCATATCTATTGCCTTGTGACACGAAGTCCATATTTCGGGTATGTGCGGTGCACTTCACAACTGCGATACCTGCTGGACATTGCAACGCCTCTAACAACAGGCGCACAAACTCTCCATTGCGAATGGGAGAGCCTGAAGAGGTCATGAAACCTCTTTGAGACCACAACTGCCCGTAATCATGAACTACCCCGTAACCATATTGACTGTCAGTGTATATGGTGACTCGTATTTGATTGCTTGCCAGGCAGGCACGCGTCAGGGCAATAATCTCGGCTACCTGAGCGGAGTGTACTCCTTCCAGGCATCCAGCTTCCACAACTCCAGTAATTGTACAAACAGCGTAAGCTGCTCTCAACTGCCCGACTTCGTCTCTTACACATGAGCCATCGACAAAGAAAATTTCATCTGGGTCAGTCAGTGGCTCATCTACGATGTCGGGTCTTGGTTTGGTGCATAGTTCAGTCACATCGAGGCAGTCATGGTCTGTACATTCATCATCATCCTCAATATCGTTTGGAAGTGGCATCAAGGTAGCAGGATTTAAAACAGAGCATCTCCTGAGGGTCACGTTCTCTGCAGCAAGAATGACTTGCTCATAGCGCGTGAGCCTGCTGTTCGTCAGATGCTGTGTTTTGGTCCTGGTCATCAACAATTCAACAGAGTGGGGCACATGCACCTCTAACGGGTGCCCCATGACTATATTTTCACACCTCTCAATGCTGACACCTGTTGCGGCAACGGATTTGAGACATCCGGGCAACGCTGCGGCTACTGGGTCTAAAGTAGCCGAGAAATAAGCGACTGGTCTACGGGCATTCCCATGAATTTGGACTAACACAGACAGCGCGCAACCTTCTCTCTCACAACAGTAGAGCAAGAATGGTTTATCGTAATCTGGCATTCCCAGAGCCGGAGCACGACACAAGTCCTCTCTCAGCTGCAGGAACGCCATCAAACAGTCTTTGTCCCATGGTACCGGATCGCTCACCTCCTTGTGCGTCAGTTTTTGCAAGGGCTTTGCTTTCAGTGAAAAGTTTGCAATCCACTGTCGGCAATATCCCACCATTCCTAGGAACATCCTGACTTCTCTCTGTGTTTTAGGCGCATTCATCTTCATGATGGCCTCTATCCTGTCTGGTGACACTTTTCGTTTACCTTTCTCAATTCTGTGTCCCAAGTACTGCACCTCTGTCAGGCAGTACTGCAATTTTCCCGGGGACACCTTATGCCCATTCTCAGCTAGGTGATTTAACAGAGCAATAGAGTCTTCCCTGCAAGCTTCCTCTGTTTCTGACGCCACAAGGAGGTCGTCTATGTACTGGACCAGAACTGACCTCTGGGGCAGCACTAGACTGTCAAGATTTTTCTTTAGAAGCTGGTTGAAGATCGATGGGCTCTCTGTATACCCCTGAGGAATACGACACCATGTTAGGACGCGACCTTCCAGCTTAAATGCGAAAAGAAAATGGCTTTCCTCGTCCAGAGGAATCGAGAAGAAAGCCTGACAAAGATCAATTACAGTGAACCATTCTGCTTGGAACGGTATCTGAAACAGTATCACTGATGGATTCGGTACCACTGGACAACACGAAACGACTATGTTATTAATCTTTCTGAGGTCCTGCACAATCCGGAATTTCCCATTTGGTTTCTGCAAACCCATAATCGGGGAGTTACATGGACTACCCACGATTTCCTTCAGTATTCCCTGCTTAATCATGGATTCGATCACGGGTTTTATGCCTGCAATCGTTTCTGGAGTCAATTTATATTGAGGTGTTCTTGGAAACTCAGCATGCGGTTTCACTACAATTTTCACTGGGTCCACCCCTTTCACCAACCCAATCTCTTCCCCAGTGAAATCCCACACTTCTGGAGCTACTGTCTCTCTCAGATCCCAGGGGAGCTCGTCTACTGTCAGAGTGGGATACAATTCCACACATATTCTGGAATTTGCGACTTTAAAGTCAGCATCGTCGTCATTAGTCAATACCTCCACTCCTTGTGGTGTGCAGTATATGGTGCAATTTAACTTGCACAAAAGGTCTCTTCCTAGCAGACATACAGGACTAGAATCGCAAACCACAAACTGATGCTCATCACTGTACTTCCCTATTTTCACCTGCACGGGTTCAGTCAGAGGACTGGTCATTCTCCTGTTAGCGACCCCCACCACTTGTATGGTCTCTCCAGACATGGGCAGGCCTGGCACTGCGGCTGACCTGATCGTGGAACGAGTGGCTCCTGTGTCCACTAGAAATGTCGTGGGGAACCCTGCCACTTCGGCCTCAACATAGGGTCCCCTCTGGTCTACCTCCAGAGCTGCCCCGAGGGTGCAGTCTTCCCTTTCCACTCTCTGTCCAGTTAGTGGGTCCACATAATAGCACTCCTCTCCTCCTACAAACAAGGGCATCTGTCTATACGTCTTACCCATGGTCCCTACTCTGGGTGGCTGCGGGAACTGGGCTCGGGGAGGAGGGCCCCCCCCTTTGAGCACCTTTCCCTGGTATTGTGTTACCCCTCTTGCAGGCGCACTCTGGGTCTCTTCTTCTTCTACCTCTTGGTCTCCTATCTCAACATTATAGGGACACTCGCGTTTCCAATGCCCCACCTCGTTACACTGGTGGCACCGAGTTGTTTTCTTTAAGGCAGCTATATCTATCCTGGGTCTAAAGGTGGAGTTCTCCTCATTGCCCTTGTTCTGACTGTACTGTTTCTTTCCTCCAGTACCTGCTCCTGGTTGCTGTTGCTGCTGTCCCCCCTTCCCAGCTGCCTGCATCTGTACCACCATCAGTTTCTCCTTTAGTTTCTTAGCCTTGGAGTCTATCTCATCACAGCAGTACCTGGCATACCTCAGTATTTCGTCTAGGGGTTTATTTTGCCAACAAATCAAGTGTTGCTGTATCATTAAACTAATATCCGGTCTCAGCCCCAAGACGAACTTGGACACAAATTGCCCTATGTCCTTTGGATCCATTACATCCAGACCGCTATACTGTTTAAATGCCTTCAGCAATCTCTCATAGTATTCGTGAACTGTCTCTTTGGGTTCCTGTCTTGTTCGGTCAATTTTGACCCAATCTATGTCTTGCATTGGCACTTTATCTTTCAGCCAAGTCATTACTCTCTCGAACTTTGCCATCACACTCTCGGACGGCCCATTAGTCTTAGCATCTCTCTCTGGCTCTATGGTGGGCCACTCAGCGCTAACCTTGCATGCGGTCCACAAATCTCCTGGCACTACTATGTCAAACAGCGTGTTCAAATCTATCCATAGGACCTTTGAGATTTTTACGAATCTCTCAACTTGCTTATACCACTCCACTGGGTTTTCCCGCAGTTTGGGGAAGGAGGTGGTAAAAGCAGCTAAATCTCCCCTACTCCAAGGGACGTGGACATAGGTCCCATTTGCGACTTCCCTCAAAGGGTATGTCTCTACTCCCTGCTGTCCTCCTGGTGTCATACCAATTGTACTTCTCCTGACGGTCCCTTTCTTGGACCACCTCTCTTCCCACTTATCCAGTGCCCTCTGTGAGAAGTTGGCCCGATATGCAACGTTCGCTATTCTAGCGACCGCTATGTATCGTTCCAACGACCCTTATGGTGTTTGGTTGTAAGTCAACCTATAGACCAGCTATCCTAGTAGCGTGGATACGAGCAGTCTAAGGCTAAAGACTCGAGAGGGCGTGTTAAGCCAGCTGTTTACCACACATGTACCCCTTGAACACCCAGTGAAAGGACACCACACAAGTGTTATGAAAATAAACAGTATATTTATTAAGAATCACAACAGCCCTGTACTCTTTATGAGGACAGGGTACTAAGCACAAACCAAATCTCTTTAGCAAATACTTCAAGTGCACGTTTAAACAAGTGTCCGGGGACACGGACAGGTTAAGGCAAGTCGGAAGCGAGGGACTCGGGACCCTAGAGTAAGGAGGCTATGCAGGCACCGAAATGCCGAGTTACCTAGCCACGAGGGCTGCGGCTGCACAAGTCTTACAGGCGTCGGGGTCTTCGCTGACGAGCCAGGAGCCGGAAGAAAGGAGTTGCTGGCCGGCGACCAGTGCTGAATAGTTCGTAGAGATCCAAGCCTGGATCGGAGATTGAAGAAACCTGAAAGCAGAGGGGACCAAGTTCGTACTACTAGCCAGTAGTCAGAGGGTACCAGGAAGGCACCGGTTGGCCGTCACCTCGACCAGGTGAGTGGGCGACGCTAGGCTCTGCAGTCTCACGGACCAGGAGGCGTTTGTCGGCGACCACGGCGGAAGTGCGAGCTGTCCCACGAAGGATGATGCTGTCGGCGTCGCTGGGCCCAGGATGGGGCAACAAGCCTTGGCAGATCTCAGGGCCACGTGGTGGGCCTAAGATGGCGTCTTGAGTGGACCAGGAGGGTCCGGGGTGCTTCTCGCAAAGATGGAAGCAAGGGCCAGTCTGGAGCAACCAGACCGGCGGTGATGATTCTCGGATGTCGTCACAGAAGGACACAAGCCAGCGGCTAGTGACCAGACAACGTGCTGAGCAGCGAGCAGAAGGGCCCCACGCAGATCGTGGAGATGCTGGGAGACTGTATTTCGGAGCTGGAGCGGCTCAGGGTCGGGGCTTCTCGGACCCCAGAGCACTCACCAGAGAGTTACCTCGATGGTCGTGCTGGTTTTAAGAGCGTGCAGGTTCTGATGATGGCCGGTCCCTCGAGGTCTCGTCGCACCCACAGGTCACAGCTGAGCTGATGACGTGGGTAGAGGTCAGAGGTGCCAGGGAAGCCGGTTCTCGTCGAGCTGGGCCGTCGGATTCCTTGAGGAAGGACTTACAGCAAATCGCAGAGTTCTTAGTTGGTGCCCGCTGATGCAGGGTGACTACTCCTTAGCCACAAGGGAGAAATCTTGAGAAGAGTCTTGAAGTCCTTTCGTAGAAAGTATTCTTGATTCAAAGATGATCTAATTTGGAAGGGTCCCCGCTCCGGTCTTTATTCTAAAGAAAGGGGTGGGTACATGACTAGGTCCTGCCCTAAGGGTGGGACCAGGAAGGGGGGTAGTTACGCCCCTCTCCCCTGCCGGACTTTCCCCAGGCCAGGGCTGTCGCCCCTGGAACTGGTTCTAACCGGCAGATGCGTAGTGAGCACCGGGGTGCCACTCCGCAGTCACCTTCTCGCCAAAGCCCTACCTACCCAGAATACACAAACCCCGTCTGGGACGGTGCGAACACCGCCCTCGACGGGAAACCCTTTGTCCAAGTGCTCCTCGCTGGAAGGACTCCCAGCAGCAGGAGGTCAGACTCGTGTCTGTGGTGGCAGCATCCATTTTGTGGAGCTGAGGCTTTCGTTAACTTTAACCGGGGTTCACAGTTACGTACATGTCGTGTCCCTCTAGAAGGGCGGAATGCTAACCTCGTCGCCAGGGTTGGTGAGAGGGCAGCACCCCGATTCGTATGACACCTTACTCGACATGCCTGGATAACGCGACACCGGAGTTACCGTTATGGTGCGCGTTATCATGGAACAGCCATTGGGTCTTGATTCCGCAAGCTGCAACCGGGCTCGGCTCGGGCCTGAACCTAGCTCACACGAGCCCACGCACTCTGCCTTCAGGATTGTTAAGGCCTGCCATAGGAGTGACTGATAGGAACTCGGGTGTCCATTGTATGGTTAGATATAGAGCTACTATACCTAAAGCGAAGGGTGGTTACACGGCTTCGCCCCCAGCTGTCGTGCAGCCAGTTGTGTCAAATTTAGGAGGCCAGCCAGGGGTGGCATAATACATGCTTCAGCCCCTGGCGGCCCTGGGTACATCTATGCCCTGCGTTACGGGGTCTGACAAGGTGGCCCAGTACCAATTGGTAAATGCACCTAGGGTACATATCGTAATTTAGAAAGAGAACAGCCAGGCTGTGGGTCTGATTAGCAGGCCCACAGCCAGAGAAAGTCGTAAACCAGTGAAACAAAAGCAAAAAATCTGGGTGATCATAGGATTGCAGACCCTACTCTCCTACATGACCCCCCCCAAACGTCGGAACAATAAGCTAACCTTGACCAGGTGAGTCTTCTTGTTCTAAGTGGAAATATCTGGAGAGCCCATCGGCATTGCCATGATCAGTACCAGGTCTATGTTCCACTGTAAAGTCCATCCCCTGTAGGGAAATGGACCACCTAAGCAGTTTGGGGTTTTCACCCTTCATCTGATTTAGCCACAAGAGGGGCTTATGGTCGGTCTGAATCTTGAAGTGAGTACCAAACAAGTATGGCCTCAGCTTCTTCAGGGCCCAAACCACAGCAAAGGCCTCCCTCTCAATAGCTGACCAATTCTTCTCTCTAGGGGTCAGCCTTCTGCTTATAAAAGCAATGGGCTGGTCTTGACCATCAAAATTCAGTTGAGAAAGAACAGCTCCCACACCCAACTCAGAAGCATCTGTTTGGACAATGAATGGTTTGGAGTAGTCCAGACTCTTGAGGATAGGCGCCGTGCACATGGCCTGCTTTAGGTCATCGAATGCTTTTTGACAGCTCGCTGTCCACTGAACCTTTTTTGGCATTTTCTTACTTGTCAGTTCATTTAATGGTGTCACGATGGAACCATAGTTCCTGACAAACTTCCTATAGTAACCAGTCAGGCCCAAGAAAGCTCGAACCTGAGTCTGGGTGGTTGGAGGAGCCCAGTCCCTGATTGACTGTATCTTGCTCTCCAGTGGCTGAACCTGGCCTCCACCTACAAGGTGGCCCAGGTATACAACCTGTGTCTGCCCTATCTGGCACTTGGTGGCCTTGATAGTGAGACCTGCTGCTTGCAGTGCCTCTAACGTCTTCCGCAGGTGGACCAGGTGATCCTCCCAGGTGGAGCTAAAGACAGCAATATCGTCAAGATACGCCGCACAGAAGTCATCCAGCCCAGTAAGGACTTGATTCACCAACCGTTGGAAGGTGGAAGGTGCATTTTTCAGACCAAAGGGCATCACCACGAACTGGTAATGCCCACCAGGGGTTGAAAATGCGGTTTTAGGCTTGGCGTCCTCAGCTAACCTGATTTGCCAATACCCAGCTGTCAGGTCAAACGTACTTAGGTAGTTGGCCGAAGCCAATCTATCGATAAGCTCGTCTGCCCTTGGTATTGGGTGGGCGTCAGTCTTAGTGACTGCATTGAGACCCCTGTAGTCTACGCAGAACTTCATCTCTCTCTTACCACCCTGGGTGTGAGGTTTCGGCACTAGAACTACGGGACTAGCCCAAGGGCTCTCCGAGGGTTCAATGACTCCCAGCTCCAACATTTTCTGCACTTCACTTTTGATGCAGTCTCTAACGTGATCAGGCTGCCTGTAGATTTTACTCTTGACGGGCAAGCTGTCACCAGTGTCAACCTCATGGGTGCACCAATCGGTCTGACTGGGTGTTAGAGAAAACATATGTCTGAACGACTGAAGAACCTGTTTACAGTCGCTCTGTTGATGTTCGGAGAGGCTGCCACAAAAGACAACACCATCTACCGAGCCATCGTCAGGATTCTGAGTGAGCAGGTCGGGGAGAGGGTCACTCTCCTCTTCCTGTCCCTCATCTAGGGCCATGAGCAAACTCATGTCCTTCCTGTCGACATATGCTTTTAGCCTGTTGACATGAAGCACCCTGTGGGGGCTCCGGGGAGTTCCCAGGTCGACCAGGTAGGTGACCTCTCCCTTTTTCTCCAGGATGGTGTGGGGCCCGGACCATTTGTCCTTGAGTGCTGCTGGGGCCACTGGCTCCAACACCCACACCTTCTGTCCGGGCTGGTAAACAGTCAAGACAGCCTTTTGGTCATGCCAAGCTTTTTGGAGTTCTTGGCTGGCCTTAAGGTTTTCGGATGCCTTCTCCATGTACTCAGCCATCCGCGAGCGGAGGCCAAGCACATAGTCCACTATGTTGGCTGCAGGCTTTTTGAGAGGTCTCTCCCATCCTTCCTTCACCAAACACAGGGGTCCTCTTACAGGATGCCCATACAAAAGTTCAAAAGGGCTGTAACCAACCCCCTTCTGTGGGACTTCTCTGTAGGCGAACAAGAGGCAGGGGATCAGGACGTCCCATCTACGCCGAAGCTTTTCCGGTAGTCCATGAATCATCCCTTTTAGGGTCCTGTTGAATCTCTCAACAAGCCCATTGCATTGTGGATGATAGGGTGTAGTGAACTTGTAGTTGACACCACATTCCTTCCACATAGCAGTTAAATAGCTCGACATAAAGTTTGCACCTCTGTCGGAGACGACCTCCTTAGGGAAGCCCACTCTGGAGAATACTCCAACTAGGGCTCTTGCCACAACAGGTGCTGTAGTGGTCCTAAGGGGAATAGCTTCAGGATACCTGGTGGCATGATCCACTACCACCAGTATAAATTTGTGCCCTGATGCTGTCGGTGGTTCCATGGGACCGACTATGTCGATCCCCACCCGTTCAAAGGGCACCCCCACCACAGGCATTGGTATAAGGGGGGCCTTTGTCGTGCCACCTGACTTACCACTGGCTTGGCAAGTGACACAGGAGCGGCAAAACTCCTTGGTATCTTCGTTCATGTGAGGCCAGTGAAAGTGCGAGACAAGCCTGTCCCACGTTTTCGTCTGGCCTAAGTGACCTGCTAAGGGAATCTCGTGGGCCAAGGTAAGTAGGAAACCACGCTGAGACAAGGGGACGACCAGCCTCCTGGTCATGCCAGGCTTGGGGTCTCTTGACTCAGTGTACAGGAGTCCATCTTCCCAATATACCTTGTGGGTACCTGTGGCGTTCCCAGCAGCCTCAGCAGCAGCCTGCTGTCTGAGGGGTTCAAGAGAAGGGCAGTCTAACTGGTCCTTCCCCAGGTCTTCCCTTGAGGGTCCCCCTGAACCCAAGAATTCAACTTGATCAAGTTCGAATTCTCTAGGCTCAGTTTCCCTCAATTCCTGTAGGTCAGCCTCCTCTGAGACTTGATCCACGACCTGGGGCAAGGGGGAAGGCGCAGCCTTAACCCTACCGCTCTTTTTCTTGGGAGGTGTCTGGTCCGTTGTTCCAGGATCCAGCACCTGTTCAGTGGGGCATTTCCTGACCTGTGACCTAGTCACAGCGAACACATGTGCTGGCAAACCTAACATTTCCATGTGAGTCCGGTGCTCCACTTCTGACCATTTTGACGACTCCAAATCATTGCCCAACAAACAATCCACTGGGAGGTCTGGACTAACTACAACCTTCTTTTGGCCGGTTACCCCTCCCCAGGAGAAAGCTACAATTGCCATACTGTGATTGGTAGTGACATTGCTTGCATTGGTCACCAGGAATTCTGTGCCTGGCATGATCTGTCCAGGGTCCACAAAGTTAGGCGTCACCATGGTGACGCTGGCACAAGTGTCCCTATAGGCCTGAGCCATCTTTCCATTTATGAAAGGCGTCTGCCGGTATTTGCCCAAAGTATTGGGGCTTACGTCAGGGGATACGTCTGCGTCCCCTGTACTGACAAGGACAGCCTGAGTGAGTGTGCCAACTAAGTTGTCACGCCCCTCAGAACCCAGGGTTAACCCTACTAAACCCTTGGGAGGCGCACTACCACTGCTGACTGTACTAGGGGGCACAGGTGCCTTAGGGGCTGCAGTGGCAGGAGTCTGCCCTCCTCCTTTCTTGGTGCACTCACTAAACCAGTGAGATTTACTTTTACAGTACTGGCACCATCTTTTGGATTGGCCTTCTTTCTTCTTTTGGGGAGCCTGACCCCCACCCTCTTTGGGTTGTTGGGGACCTGTCGAAGACTTCTGGTCATTTTGTTCCCCCTTCGAATCTTTACCCTTCTGGTCTGCTTTCTTCTGACCACCTTGATTCTGGCCCTGGTTCTGTTTAACTCTCGTACGAACCCATCTGTCTGCCTTCTTTCCCAATTCTTGGGGAGAGGTCAGATCCGAGTCGACAAGATGCTGATGCAACAACTGGTTCTGACAATTGTTTAAAATTTGTTCTCTCATCATCAAATTATACAATCCTTCGTAATCAGTAACCTTACTGCCCAGCAACCAGCCCTCAAAAGCCTTAGTGGCACAATCGACAAAGTCAGACCAATCTTGAGACTGCGTTTTCTGGGTATCCCTGAACAGCACCCTGTACTGCTCAGTGGTTAGGCCGAACCCTTCAACGAGTGTATTCCTCAAGACTTGGTAATTGTTAGCGTCCTCTACCCTTGTGGTGAGGAGCTTGTCTCTTCCTTTTCCTTCAAAGGAGAGCCACAAGATAGCTGCCCACTGACTCTGGGGAACACCCTGCACAGTGCAGGCCCTCTCCAAAGCAGTAATCCATTTGTGGATGTCGTCCCCTTGTTTAAAGGGGGGCACTATCTTCCCAAGGTGTTTCGTATCGAAACTCTTTTCCCTATTACTAGGTACATTGCTGCCACCAGTGGGGACTACCCCACTTAACTGTTGCTCTCTAGCAAAAGCAAGCTTTTCCTTGGCCAGGGCAAGTTCTTCCCTTTCAATCCTCAGATTAGCTGCTCTTTCCTTCGCTTCGTACACTCTCCTCTGAGGGGACGTCATCCCTCTTTGAGAAGAGTTGTGAGAGCCATTGGTATGAAGGGATCTGCCAGAGTCTCTTGACAGAGATCTGGCTCGTCCATTCCCCATGTTAAGCGGACCTGACAGCTGCGCCGGGGTTCCCCCAGTACCGCTATCATGTTTGCTTAAGTTGGACCGTGTTAGTCTGACGACTTCTACCTGTCCCTTATCTGCCTCGTCCCCAGAGAGATCCTCATCCTCATCCTCCTCCACATCCTCGTTCTCGGTTGCGAGGTGAATGAGGTCAGGATCGTCTCGGGTTCCCTCGAGGGGAGGCATGTCTCCTTCTGGATTAGAAGAGCTACGAAGTTTCTCAGCTCTCCTGGCATCATAAGTCTCCAAGAGACCAATCAGAAAGGACGTTGTGGGGTTAGACCCCTGCTGAATCTTCCTGGAGTGACACAGTCGTCTTAACTCTTTGAAGCTCAGCACAGTATATCCTGAAGGGATGACCTGTGGAGGGTCAACTGACACAAGGGGAGACTCAGAGTTTCCTCCTTGGCCCGACATACTGTTTCTAGTGTGGTGTAAGTGATGCACCTACCTACACTATGTGTTTTCCTACTGTTCCCTTGCTAAGAGTTGTAGCCAAGGTGTGCTAAGCCTTGAGGAGCTACAACAGCTGGTTCAGTAGAACTCAGAGTATTCTAAGCTTTTAGTTATATGTACTAACAGTACTTTGTGTGATCTTTCAACAAGATATTCTTAGGATACGTGTGGTAAAACAACAGCAAGCTCAAATCCCAACCGCTGCTCACCAATGTGAGAAGTTGGCCCGATATGCAACGTTCGCTATTCTAGCGACCGCTATGTATCGTTCCAACGACCCTTATGGTGTTTGGTTGTAAGTCAACCTATAGACCAGCTATCCTAGTAGCGTGGATACGAGCAGTCTAAGGCTAAAGACTCGAGAGGGCGTGTTAAGCCAGCTGTTTACCACACATGTACCCCTTGAACACCCAGTGAAAGGACACCACACAAGTGTTATGAAAATAAACAGTATATTTATTAAGAATCACAACAGCCCTGTACTCTTTATGAGGACAGGGTACTAAGCACAAACCAAATCTCTTTAGCAAATACTTCAAGTGCACGTTTAAACAAGTGTCCGGGGACACGGACAGGTTAAGGCAAGTCGGAAGCGAGGGACTCGGGACCCTGGAGTAAGGAGGCTATGCAGGCACCGAAATTGATTGGCTCCCTCGAGCTAGAGCTGACGAGCTCGGAGATCGCACCCGCGCCAGAGAGGTACATACCTGAGAACACTTGGCAGCCTGCACAGCTAACCCCGAAAAACCTACACTCTGCTGACGAGGAACAAGAATTCCGAAACACCGGTGTCCAGAGTTGGTGCTGCAACCTTGCTACGAGACACTTTCAACGCAATAGCGCACACGCTATTAAGAGACTGCATCTACCATGATGCTCCTGGGGCACACCTGCTGGTGGGTGAGTCGGAGTGCGAAACCCCCCCCCTCAAAGTTGATTGGCTCCCTCGAGCTAGAGCTGACGAGCTCGGAGATCGCACCCGCGCCAGAGAGGTACATACCTGAGAACACTTGGCAGCCTGCACAGCTAACCCCGAAAAACCTACACTCTGCTGACGAGGAACAAGAATTCCGAAACACCGGTGTCCAGAGTTGGTGCTGCAACCTTGCTACGAGACACTTTCAACGCAATAGCGCACACGCTATTAAGAGACTGCATCTACCATGATGCTCCTGGGGCACACCTGCTGGTGGGTGAGTCGGAGTGCGAAACCCCCCCCCTCAAAGTTGATTGGCTCCCTCGAGCTAGAGCTGACGAGCTCGGAGATCGCACCCGCGCCAGAGAGGTACATACCTGAGAACACTTGGCAGCCTGCACAGCTAACCCCGAAAAACCTACACTCTGCTGACGAGGAACAAGAATTCCGAAACACCGGTGTCCAGAGTTGGTGCTGCAACCTTGCTACGAGACACTTTCAACGCAATAGCGCACACGCTATTAAGAGACTGCATCTACCATGATGCTCCTGGGGCACACCTGCTGGTGGGTGAGTCGGAGTGCGAAACCCCCCCCCTCAAAGTTGATTGGCTCCCTCGAGCTAGAGCTGACGAGCTCGGAGATCGCACCCGCGCCAGAGAGGTACATACCTGAGAACACTTGGCAGCCTGCACAGCTAACCCCGAAAAACCTACACTCTGCTGACGAGGAACAAGAATTCCGAAACACCGGTGTCCAGAGTTGGTGCTGCAACCTTGCTACGAGACACTTTCAACGCAATAGCGCACACGCTATTAAGAGACTGCATCTACCATGATGCTCCTGGGGCACACCTGCTGGTGGGTGAGTCGGAGTGCGAAACCCCCCCCCTCAAAGTTGATTGGCTCCCTCGAGCTAGAGCTGACGAGCTCGGAGATCGCACCCGCGCCAGAGAGGTACATACCTGAGAACACTTGGCAGCCTGCACAGCTAACCCCGAAAAATCTACACTCTGCTGACGAGGAACAAGAATTCCGAAACACCGGTGTCCAGAGTTGGTGCTGCAACCTTGCTACGAGACACTTTCAACGCAATAGCGCACACGCTATTAAGAGACTGCATCTACCATGATGCTCCTGGGGCACACCTGCTGGTGGGTGAGTCGGAGTGCGAAACCCCCCCCCTCAAAGTTGATTGGCTCCCTCGAGCTAGAGCTGACGAGCTCGGAGATCGCACCCGCGCCAGAGAGGTACATACCTGAGAACACTTGGCAGCCTGCACAGCTAACCCCGAAAAACCTACACTCTGCTGACGAGGAACAAGAATTCCGAAACACCGGTGTCCAGAGTTGGTGCTGCAACCTTGCTACGAGACACTTTCAACGCAATAGCGCACACGCTATTAAGAGACTGCATCTACCATGATGCTCCTGGGGCACACCTGCTGGTGGGTGAGTCGGAGTGCGAAACCCCCCCCCTCAAAGTTGATTGGCTCCCTCGAGCTAGAGCTGACGAGCTCGGAGATCGCACCCGCGCCAGAGAGGTACATACCTGAGAACACTTGGCAGCCTGCACAGCTAACCCCGAAAAATCTACACTCTGCTGACGAGGAACAAGAATTCCGAAACACCGGTGTCCAGAGTTGGTGCTGCAACCTTGCTACGAGACACTTTCAACGCAATAGCGCACACGCTATTAAGAGACTGCATCTACCATGATGCTCCTGGGGCACACCTGCTGGTGGGTGAGTCGGAGTGCGAAACCCCCCCCCTCAAAGTTGATTGGCTCCCTCGAGCTAGAGCTGACGAGCTCGGAGATCGCACCCGCGCCAGAGAGGTACATACCTGAGAACACTTGGCAGCCTGCACAGCTAACCCCGAAAAACCTACACTCTGCTGACGAGGAACAAGAATTCCGAAACACCGGTGTCCAGAGTTGGTGCTGCAACCTTGCTACGAGACACTTTCAACGCAATAGCGCACACGCTATTAAGAGACTGCATCTACCATGATGCTCCTGGGGCACACCTGCTGGTGGGTGAGTCGGAGTGCGAAACCCCCCCCCTCAAAGTTGATTGGCTCCCTCGAGCTAGAGCTGACGAGCTCGGAGATCGCACCCGCGCCAGAGAGGTACATACCTGAGAACACTTGGCAGCCTGCACAGCTAACCCCGAAAAACCTACACTCTGCTGACGAGGAACAAGAATTCCGAAACACCGGTGTCCAGAGTTGGTGCTGCAACCTTGCTACGAGACACTTTCAACGCAATAGCGCACACGCTATTAAGAGACTGCATCTACCATGATGCTCCTGGGGCACACCTGCTGGTGGGTGAGTCGGAGTGCGAAACCCCCCCCCTCAAAGTTGATTGGCTCCCTCGAGCTAGAGCTGACGAGCTCGGAGATCGCACCCGCGCCAGAGAGGTACATACCTGAGAACACTTGGCAGCCTGCACAGCTAACCCCGAAAAACCTACACTCTGCTGACGAGGAACAAGAATTCCGAAACACCGGTGTCCAGAGTTGGTGCTGCAACCTTGCTACGAGACACTTTCAACGCAATAGCGCACACGCTATTAAGAGACTGCATCTACCATGATGCTCCTGGGGCACACCTGCTGGTGGGTGAGTCGGAGTGCGAAACCCCCCCCCCTCAACGACCCTTATGGTGTTTGGTTGTAAGTCAACCTATAGACCAGCTATCCTAGTAGCGTGGATACGAGCAGTCTAAGGCTAAAGACTCGAGAGGGCGTGTTAAGCCAGCTGTTTACCACACATGTACCCCTTGAACACCCAGTGAAAGGACACCACACAAGTGTTATGAAAATAAACAGTATATTTATTAAGAATCACAACAGCCCTGTACTCTTTATGAGGACAGGGTACTAAGCACAAACCAAATCTCTTTAGCAAATACTTCAAGTGCACGTTTAAACAAGTGTCCGGGGACACGGACAGGTTAAGGCAAGTCGGAAGCGAGGGACTCGGGACCCTAGAGTAAGGAGGCTATGCAGGCACCGAAATGCCGAGTTACCTAGCCACGAGGGCTGCGGCTGCACAAGTCTTACAGGCGTCGGGGTCTTCGCTGACGAGCCAGGAGCCGGAAGAAAGGAGTTGCTGGCCGGCGACCAGTGCTGAATAGTTCGTAGAGATCCAAGCCTGGATCGGAGATTGAAGAAACCTGAAAGCAGAGGGGACCAAGTTCGTACTACTAGCCAGTAGTCAGAGGGTACCAGGAAGGCACCGGTTGGCCGTCACCTCGACCAGGTGAGTGGGCGACGCTAGGCTCTGCAGTCTCACGGACCAGGAGGCGTTTGTCGGCGACCACGGCGGAGGTGCGAGCTGTCCCACGAAGGATGATGCTGTCGGCGTCGCTGGGCCCAGGATGGGGCAACAAGCCTTGGCAGATCTCAGGGCCACGTGGTGGGCCTAAGATGGCGTCTTGAGTGGACCAGGAGGGTCCGGGGTGCTTCTCGCAAAGATGGAAGCAAGGGCCAGTCTGGAGCAACCAGACCGGCGGTGATGATTCTCGGATGTCGTCACAGAAGGACACAAGCCAGCGGCTAGTGACCAGACAACGTGCTGAGCAGCGAGCAGAAGGGCCCCACGCAGATCGTGGAGATGCTGGGAGTCTGCACTTCGGAGCTGGAGCGGCTCAGGGTCGGGGCTTCTCGGACCCCAGAGCACTCACCAGAGAGTTACCTCGATGGTCGTGCTGGTTTTAAGAGCGTGCAGGTTCTGATGATGGCCGGTCCCTCGAGGTCTCGTCGCACCCACAGGTCACAGCTGAGCTGATGACGTGGGTAGAGGTCAGAGGTGCCAGGGAAGCCAGTTCTCGTCGAGCTGGGCCGTCGGATTCCTTGAGGAAGGACTTACAGCAAATCGCAGAGTTCTTAGTTGGTGCCCGCTGATGCAGGGTGACTACTCCTTAGCCACAAGGGAGAAATCTTGAGAAGAGTCTTGAAGTCCTTTCGTAGAAAGTATTCTTGATTCAAAGATGATCTAATTTGGAAGGGTCCCCGCTCCGGTCTTTATTCTAAAGAAAGGGGTGGGTACATGACTAGGTCCTGCCCTAAGGGTGGGACCAGGAAGGGGGGTAGTTACGCCCCTCTCCCCTGCCGGACTTTCCCCAGGCCAGGGCTGTCGCCCCTGGAACTGGTTCTAACCGGCAGATGCGTAGTGAGCACCGGGGTGCCACTCCGCAGTCACCTTCTCGCCAAAGCCCTACCTACCCAGAATACACAAACCCCGTCTGGGACGGTGCGAACACCGCCCTCGACGGGAAACCCTTTGTCCAAGTGCTCCTCGCTGGAAGGACTCCCAGCAGCAGGAGGTCAGACTCGTGTCTGTGGTGGCAGCATCCATTTTGTGGAGCTGAGGCTTTCGTTAACTTTAACCGGGGTTCACAGTTACGTACATGTCGTGTCCCTCTAGAAGGGCGGAATGCTAACCTCGTCGCCAGGGTTGGTGAGAGGGCAGCTCCCCGATTCGTATGACACCTTACTCGACATGCCTGGATAACGCGACACCGGAGTTACCGTTATGATGCGCGTTATCATGGAACAGCCATTGGGTCTTGATTCCGCAAGCTGCAACCGGGCTCGGCTCGGGCCTGAACCTAGCTCACACGAGCCCACGCACTCTGCCTTCAGGATTGTTAAGGCCTGCCATAGGAGTGACTGATAGGAACTCGGGTGTCCATTGTATGGTTAGATATAGAGCTACTATACCTAAAGCGAAGGGTGGTTACACGGCTTCGCCCCCAGCTGTCGTGCAGCCAGTTGTGTCAAATTTAGGAGGCCAGCCAGGGGTGGCATAATACATGCTTCAGCCCCTGGCGGCCCTGGGTACATCTATGCCCTGCGTTACGGGGTCTGACAAGGTGGCCCAGTACCAATTGGTAAATGCACCTAGGGTACATATCGTAATTTAGAAAGAGAACAGCCAGGCTGTGGGTCTGATTAGCAGGCCCACAGCCAGAGAAAGTCGTAAACCAGTGAAACAAAAGCAAAAAATCTGGGTGATCATAGGATTGCAGACTCTACTCTCCTACACCCTCCATGTCCTTATTCCAGTGATCAGCTCCCTTATGTGTGTTTTCAATCCGATGGTTCTCCTCTCATCTAGGTCTCGGTCTGAGTAATGTAGCCTGTGGTTGCCTTGTAATGCTTTGGTTCTTGACAGGTCCACCATATATTTGCCTGCTAGTTCTACTAATTTCTCATGGATTGCTCTCGCCTTTCGAGTCACGTCCTTTGCCATGAACAGAATTTCATCCTGCTCATACATTTCCATTCTTTCTAAGGGCAGGGTACCGTCTACCATGTCATCCAGATCTGACCTTAAGCTGGAGACATCGAGTCTTTTGGCTTTTATCTCTGCTCGCAATAACTCTTTCGAGGGAGGTTCACAGGTTTCTCTCCCATCCCAACTCCGGGCCCTACGTTTGGGTTCGGGAGAGTTGGGGAGTGTTCTCTCTCGCTCCCATCTCTCCAGGTCCCATGCTCGGCCATCCGATCTTGGAAGGTGATGGAACACGGGCCTGTTACCCCCTATCTTACTTTGTCCATTCTCTCCTCTCTTTTCACAGTAGGACTCTCTGCTATTCTCCCTTCGGTCTCCATTCTCTCTTGGCCTCGTATCACTCAGTATCTGATACGATCCTTCCTGGTTTCCCATATTCCCTGGGCTGCGCTCATGTCCGTCATCACAGGGACTATGGTGCGACCTCTCGCAACTCTCATTCTGTTCTCTGTTGCCGGGCACACAGTGGATACACTTAAAGCTGTCTCTGTACTCCCGAGCCCTCCTGTCTTCATCACTACGTATTGGGCGAGACACCCCCCCGCTTCCTGCATCCCTGTTCTCCAGTTCTGATCTACCTCCACTCCGGGCCCAATGGGTGACTCCCCTCCTATCCTTTTCCCTTCCGTCCCACTCCGGGCTACTCTCTTCAGCCCCGCAGTGAGTCCGGGCTCTGCTGTCCTGACTTTCCCTTTCAGCTTCCGCAGCTATGATGCTCTTGTGAGCCTCAACTGCCTCATCCCATTTCTTCATGTACTCGTTTAACTCCTGAAAGGATTTCCGTCCTGATCCCCTCATCTCCACCGGCCATCTAATGTCCCCCAGATCCCCTGTGGTGTGTACTGGGGTGCTCCACTCTCTTGGTATCGGCAACTGGCTTGGGGAGTTGATCGTATCATTCCTCCTTGCCATCTCTGCTCTTTCTCTGTCCCTCCGTACCCGTTCCTCCCCTTTAGCCCTCTCTGGGTCATATATCGATACTATAGGACCTATGGTAACAGGTACCTGTAGTGCATCGGGTAATGCGTAGGATGTGGCACACTCCGTCTCTGGCGCCCTTTGCACCACAAACCTCCCGACTACCTGCTGCACCTGGCTAGGCTGGGACAGTTCTTTCTTTGCAGTGGAATCCCAATCGGGACTGGGAAGCGGCCCATGCTCTCCTGCATTGCCCCCCCCTTTCTCTCTATTCTCGACATCTCCCTCTGCTCTGTTATACGGGGGTGGCCTGTCTGTCAATAATCTGTTTATCAGGCTGTCCTCTGTCTCGCTCTCGTCATCTTCTTCTAGGGGGCTTTTGTTCCCGGGCATCTCTAACACTGGATATAATTTATTTACTTCCATGTTATGCACCCTCCATCTTTTAGCATCCGCATCCCACTTGGCATCCTGTACTGCCCTTACCGAACGTTTCACCCTTTCTTGTCGTCTGTTCATGTTCTTTTCGTGCGCTGCCCTAATCCATGCATTAAGGGCTTCAAACTGGGTCGGTCTAGGCAAGGGTCTCGTTGAAGTCATAATTGCTTTTAATCTGTGTAGCACCTCTAATCTGAACGTCCCGTACTTCGGGAACGTGAGTTCCTCATTTCCGTCTGTAATCTTACTCCACTCTGAGATCCACAGAATCGTATGCAGCCCAACATTTGTCCCCATATAACGAGCTGGTGTACCCTCCGGCGGGGCTTCTTCCCCTTCATACGATCCCCGCCTCTCTCTTTTAAACAGCGCTCTTAACCATTTAAAACACTTCATAATTATGCGCACAATCTCCAGCTTGAATACTCTGTTTACTTCCTGATGACAATCCACCAATCCTAGCGCGGCTGTGCTAGCTGGCCTATCGCAGCGCGGTCGTTCACCGGCCGGCCAGTCCCAGCGCGGCACTTTCTGACGTCACTAGTCTCCGCTTCGCAGCAGCACCCCTCCTTTCTCAGCTCTCCTCGCGGTCATGCATGCGTCCCATTCATACTCTGAAAAATGACTACTTCCGACCAAGCGATCACTTCCCTCGACTGTACGTCCACAGTCTATCTGTAATTGTCAACACAACTGACGAGATGTCTATCGTCTCTCTGATAGGTTCTTTACACACACAGTAACTTCCGTCCAGCGTCCGTTACTCACGCACTCACTCTTACGTTCCCCCTATCTCGGTCCTTCGGGTGATCAATGGTACCTCATGACCCCCTTCACTCTAGTTAACAATTACTCTGGGTGTCCGGCACACCCGAACCACTTAAGCTCTCCTTGAACTTAAGATTTCCACCGGTTGTGCGCGCTCACAACCTGTCTCACAGTCTCTCTACAGGCATTCAACTCCGCCAGACATTACAACATAGATACAACACAAAAACACCGCAATCTAGCACGCATGACCCTTTATACTCACTCTCGGCCGATACTGCTGCTTTTCTGTCTCACGTCATCCGGTCCTTCTTCGGCGGGCGGTTCTTCCGATCATCGATCTCTAGGGGCCTTGGGGTAATCTAACCTGGCCTAGATCACCTTCCTCAAGAAGGCAACCATCCTCTATAGCTACCAACTGGAAGGGCGAGATTTTGATCGATACCTTATCACTATTGATCTAAAACCCCGATCTGGTCAACTGAACCTTTATTGCCTGTCATTGAGGGAAGAAAGTGCATCTCTTACCAAGTTAGTTTACCCAATAAAGGACTCCGCTCCAAAAGATCACAAACAACTTCTAGCTTTCAAAGATTTATTATAAAGTCAAGATAAGCTGCAGGTACAAACATCTCAGAATGAGATTTACAAGATACACGGGCCCAACTACATACATGTGCTCTCTGAAAGCCCTCAGACGAGCAACGGAAACTACAAGAACCAGTTCTAAAAATAATAGGGCTATTAGCATAGACACGTATTGAGATCTCTCAGTCATTTACAGCCGGAGGGAAAATACAGGTTAGGCTGTCCCTACCCTGATCTAGATGGTATCCCTACTTAACCAGGTCCCAACCTAACAAAAGGTGTCAGCAGTGAATGACCCCAAGGGAAGTCACCCACTCTCAGTCTCTTGGTGAAAACCTATAGTTCTCCAGTCATGACCCCTCTCTGCCTACCCATCCGCTCTCTAAAGGGTCCTCAGGCATCTGCTCTAACTCCACCCAGGGGTGCTGTCCCTAATACAAAAATACAACAACATTTAGGACGCCCCTCGTGAGACGCCCCTCACGTGGTGTAGCTTCTGGCTTTTTCCATGATGAGGCCTTGTGGTTAGAGTCGACCTTGCTTCTCAGACTCTTCTCCGGCCCGCTGATACCCCTTAAACATTCCGGAACCCTCCTCCATGTCTGGGCCGTCTTCCGAACAAACCTCTATTCATATTATTTATAATTGAATACCCCCTTTTCTCTTACAGACAGACATCTGCAGCCAAATCCCAATTCTCATAGACTTCCAACAGCGTTGCAACATTCCCCGACCCAGACTAGTATGTGTAAATCAATGTTAAAACATTCCAGCCCTACAACATTTCTCATAATGATTATAGCGTTCAACTTCTTCTTTAATTATTAGCATGTTAGTACTCTTATTCTATTTATTCGGTAAACACATCTATAAATCATGGCCTATTCGTTATTACTAAAACATTAGTGCAATCCATGTTATGAAATGAACCACCTGCCCCCTCCCTTCTAGCTCTGGCCCTGAGGCCTACCTCGTTCCACGTTTAACCATATGCCATCTTACATTTTAGCAGCTACACAACATGGATTCAGGAATAATCACGTCTATTAAAGTCATATAGTTCACACAGTTTTTCATTAGTTCCATTTCTACTTAAATCTCTATATTAACTACACATTTCAGAATATAGATGTAGATACTATCAGCACTCATGGCATTTCTCTTCATGACTTGTGCTTACTACGTGTAAGTGTGATGCACTTCTACATTAAGGTCAGTTTGCGCTCTCTCATTATCATGTTATGTTTCCTTTCCGGACGGGAGGGTAGCGGGGCTGCTCTGCTCTTGGAGCATGGTAAGGGAAGAGTGTTTTGCCCACTCAAGTGCGCAGTGACTGTTTGGTCGGCCCTCTCTTGCCACCCAAAGCAGCCATGCGCAATTCCCTGTTCTCCATGCAGGCTGCATTACAGCCTGCATGGAGAACATGACCCAACCCTACAGCCCCTGGATGAGCGCCGTGTCACAGCGCTCAGACCAATCCCAATGCTTCACTGCAGCATTGTGATTGGCTTAGGGAGGTGGAGCCTGGCTGCCTGCTTCCTGTTCCTGAAACAGACTCATGAGAGCGGGAGCACAGAAGAAGCGGGACTCGGCCTCTAGATAAGTTTCTTTTTTTTATTTCTAAACCCTGCTCCCCCCTCCATCGCGCGACACCCTACCCAGCCCTCCACCCGCGAGCCATGCCGGCTGCCACTGCATGCCTTGCTTTGTGCTTTCTGGGTCTAGCTCCATCTTTCTGCTCATTGAAGACGGATAATAAAACATGTATGATTCACTGAGGTGGGATTTCGACATTAAATAGATTTATACAATGAGCACAATAGGATATTTAAGGTTTGAAAAGGTGTGCCAGACACAAAACAACTTGCTGCAAAGCAGGCACACATTTGTGCCATGTAAGATGCAGCACTTCTCAGCTGCAGTGTGCCCTACTGAGAACGTGCCCATACAAAGGGGTGTCGCCAGTTTTAATTTCTGTGTCAGGATGTCATGTTCACTGCAGTTTCCGTGTCAACCAAACGTCCAGCATTAATTTGTGGGCCTGCTGGTAATATAGTACAAAATGTGCCAGCCAACCAGTCCTGCTCAAAATGCCTGTATGTCATGAGTCACTGTTAGTACTGAAAAGGCCAGAGTTGCTCACTGTGAAAGGAGCCACCCTACTTAGCCAATGAGATGGCCAGGGTCCCAGGAGTGGTGCCAGTGGGTAAACAAACATGCTGGTGCCTCATACACTACTGGCATCTGCTATGTTAGAGGCACTGCCATGGGGCCAGAGTCCACATTGCCCTAATATGAAAAGTAAGTATTGAAATATAAATGTCCCTCTTGTCCATAGATGTGAAAAACACAAGACAGCCCATTGTGGAAGTATGCAGAGCACCACTGCCATGAATCCATATTACAGGAACATGTAAAGTCTCACTGTCAGGCTGGAATCCACAATTCTTTGGTATGGAAAGCATAATTTCAATGCACATTGCCCGGTGTTGACAGCACCATCGTTATGCCAGAATTCACATTGCCCAGGTATCCATAGGAGCACTCTCAAGGGAGAAACACATTTCCCACAATATGTAAAATCTTGTTTCAATGCAAGCATATTTTCTTGCATGCTACTGATCTCAACCCTCCCCCCTCCTTATCCTCCTCCTACTCACAGATGACTGGGTTGTAAGGGTTACATGCACCTGGACTCACAGGGCAGTCGAGTACTGAACACAAGCTCCTCAGAACACAGTGATGACTTAGATAGCAGTTCCTGGATGCTTCTGGATGGGCTCTTTGCGCAACTAAAATTCATAAATTCACTAGCTTACCCGTCGCGCGTTGCTGCGATCTCAGAAGAAAGGGAATTTAAGGAAACTTGTTATGATAACATTCAATATACATTGTGTCATTTTTATTGAAACTTATTCCTTTTGATATGTAAAACATTTTAAAGTGTTGTTTTAATTCTGTTTATTTATTCGAGTGCTTGTGGATACACAGTATTTTTTGTTTTTCCGTCTGGTGCGTACACGAACAAATCAGAAGGTTTTCCGACGCGTGAGCTGGCCACATACAGTTGTCCATGTGAGAAGCACGGATTCTCCAAATCTAGTCCACACACTTGTAGCGATTGTCCTTGTGCTTTGGTTTTTTTTTTTTTTTTTTTTTTTTTTTTTGGAAAACCTTTATTGATAGAAAAAGTACACCGCTATCCAGCCATACATCCCGGAGGCCAGGCAGCATGGAGTCAACAGGAAAAGTCGTGCACAACACCATAAGCAGAAGCAGTCAGGTTTAATTTTGAATAAGAGTGAACTCAAAAATAAATAAACCATGAGATAGAAAGGCCCAGAAAGGGCCGAAAGAAAAAGGTGTGCAGGAAGCACGATTGGCAGCGAAAAAGAAAGAGAGGGAGGCTGAGGACATTACAGATATAGCGGGCTATTATAGCGGGAGGGGGTCGGAGGCTCAACACCCAAGCTTGTGCACAATAAGAATGGCAACTGTGAAGTACGTGGGGGGTAACCCAGCAGGAGACATACAGTGGAGTCCCGGGTATGGGGCACTACGGGGAAGGCAGGGTTTCGGTATCGAGTTCCACGGGGGGGTCGCAGATGTCTCCCCTATAGGAGTTCCAGGCTCCCCACACAGACATCCACATTCTAGGCTTGCCCCTAGCCACATACACCGTCTTCTCACGCAGCATGCACCAGTCCATATTCGATTCCCAGAGGCTGAGCGAGGGGGGAGCCGGCGCACCCCACTTCTGGGCAATATCTCTTTTGGCCACCATGTTACCCAGGGTGACCCACCGGGTCTGCGCAACACTATAGTCAGTCGGGCCCCAGATGTTAAGGAGGCATCTCCGGGCCTCAGCCGGCAGGGTCACACCAGTCACTTCTTCCATCACGGCATGCACACGCGTCCAATATCTGGTCACACAAGGGCATTCCCATATAATGTGGAGGAAGGTCCCAAGCATTCCACATCCCCTTCGGCACATGCCATCCGTAGACAGCCCCATGTGTATTAGTCTGGGACCGGTGACATACACCCTGTGCAGTATCTTCAGTTGCACCAGGCGGAGACGCGCTGAAATTGCCACTTCTCTGGGAGAGGAAATCGCCGATTGCCACTCCTCGTCATCCACCTCAATTCCGTCATGCACCCAAAGCTCTCTCAATCGCACCAGCAAATCAACTCGCACATTAATAAGTTTTTTGTAGGTCAGGGAGATAGCACTGTCCGGCATGTGGCCGTCCAACACCCGATCCTCCAGGGGAGATGATTCAGGGATCACCTCCGCCCCCGACACATAAGGGGAAAGAGCATGGGTAAGCTGGGCGTGTCGGAAATATTCCGTTGCCGCCAATTGGTACTCTGATTGCAACACTTCGAAAGACTTGACCCTACCCCTGGCCACCATGTCCCCAACCTTGGATATCCCAATGGTGTCCCACCTGTCGAAGCCCTTCGTGTGCCACAACTTCCCCAACACGTCCGAATCAAACAGCGGGGTGGCCATGGTAACCCTATTGTGCCAGCCCAGTGTTTTAGTAACTGCCCGCCAGATATGAACCATAGTCTTAGTGGGACCCGTAAGCTTCCGATCCAGAGACCTGGAGTATAACGCTCTGTAGTAATTCCCGTCTCCCACGAGCCATCGATCCATAGCATAGCCTGGGTTAACCGCCGGTCCATAGAGGCCGTGATTGATTGCCACAAGGTGGGACGCCCAGTAATATCGCCGCACGTCAGGCAGCGCAATACCCCCGTCATAACTCGGTATAGTCAGCTTGGCCAGCGCAATCCGCGGCCTGCCGTCCCACAGTAACGCCCGCTGGAGGGATTCGATTCGCTCAAAGTATTTAGCTTGCACAGGGTCCTGGGTGTTCTGCAGGGCATACAGGAAACGAGGTAACGCCATCATTTTAAAAAGGGCCGCTCTGCCCATAAGGGATATCGGCAACTTCCGCCAGCCCTCGACGTCCCGGCGTAGCCGCTCCAACGGCGGAAGGAGGTCGTGCGAATAACGGGCTCGGGAGTCCCGCGACACATAGATGCCTAAATACCGGAAGCCCTGTTGGGCCACCTGGATTGAGCACCCCCGGGGGAGACGCGGCGTATCTCCGGACAGTACATACAGCGAGGACTTAGTCCAGTTGATTACCAGGCCCGAATGGGCCCCAAAAGTCCCCAAGAGGTCGAAAGCCACTATGAGCGAGTGACAGGGAGAAGTGAGGTATAAAAGGATGTCGTCAGCATAGAGCGACACCCGGTCCTCAAATCCCGGAGACCACGGTATGCCAGAGATATCGGGGTGCGCTCTGATCCACGCCGCCAGTGGCTCAAGTGCCAGAGCGAAGAGTAGCGGGGAAAGCGGACAACCCTGCCTAGTGCCCCTGCGTAGCGCGAAAGAGGCCGATAGCCGACCGTTAACCGCCACGTTGGCCAGAGGTGCAGAGTATAGTAGTCGGACCCAGCCAATGAATGCGGGTCCAAACCCCAGCTTGGCCAGTACCGCCCACAGGTAATTCCACTCCAACGAGTCGAAGGCCATAGTGGCGTCGAGAGAAGCGAGGACAGCAGGCTCACGAAGCAGGTGCGAACGTGCCATTACTGCGTGAAGCCGTCTCAGGTTGAGCGCCGTGTTCCGGTGCGGAATGAAGCCGGACTGGTCAGGGTGGACCAAGTCCGAGATCACGCCCACTAGCCGGTTAGCCAGTATCTTAGCCAATATCTTAGGCTCAGCGTTCAAAAGGGAGATGGGTCGGTAAGACCGGCAAAGATTGCGTGGTTTCCCCTCCTTGTGTATCACCACGATGGTGGCCAACCGCTGGTCGGGGGGGAGTTCCCCCACAGCACGGGCCTCAAGGAACATGTTCAACAAAGGCCCGGCAAGCGAGTCAGCCCTGAGTTTGTAGAGCTCAACCGGGATGCCGTTAGGCCCCGGCGCTTTGCCAGAACGCAAGGATTTAATGGCCAGGGCCACCTCGTCCGCCGTCAGTGTCCGATCCATGTCGTCTCGCTCAAGGTCCGAGAGACAGGGAAGCTCCATGTCGTCCAAAAATGAGGCCGACGCAGACTCCGGAAGAGGGTCCGCCGAGGCGTAGACATCCTCGAAGTAGTCCGCGAAGGATCCAACTATCGCGGCCGGGTCGGTCAAGGTGACACCATCCTCTCCCACCAACTCCGGGACCACTCGGGACGCGAGTTCCCTTCTATCTAGCCACGCCAAGAGCTTACCAGCCTTGTCCCCCGCGTCGTATATCCTACCTTGTTGCTCCCTACTCAGGGCTTTCGCCGCATCCGTGGCAGTCGCGCGGAGCTCGGACTGTTTAAGGGAGAGCGCGTGAAGCAGTTCGGGAGAGGGATCTAGCTCCAATTGGGAGTTTAGCTCAGCAAGGTCGGATTCCAGCCGAACAACATCCTCATCCCGCCGGCGGCGGGCCTCCGCAATCAAGGAGAAGGCCTCGCCGCGTAGTACGGTCTTGAAAGCCTCCCAGAGGGAGACTGCTGAGTCAACTGAGCCGGTGTTTTCGGCAAAGTACCGATCCATTGCTTTGGTCAGTAGCGACCTGGACTTCGGGTCACGGAAGTACCACGGGTTAATGGGAGCCACTCGCGAGGACGTGGGGATCTGGAAATCGAAGGAAACCCACACTGGGGAATGATCCGAGACACCCCTAGCCAGAAGACGCGCCGTGGATATGGACTGCGCCTGGGCCGCCGGGGTGAGAACGTAGTCTATCCTGGACAGGCTACCATGGGCGCCGGAGAGAAACGTGTACTGCCGCTGGGAGGGGTGCATCAACCGCCAACAATCGACCATCCCCATTGAACCCAGAAAGTCAGGCAACCAGGACTGGGAAGGACGCAGGTCTCTGGATGGGAAGCGGTCCAGGGTCCCGGACACGACAGAGTTGAAGTCCCCACCCACCAACAACAGGCCCTCGGGGAGACCCAAAATGGCGGCAGCCAGGTCCCTAAAAGTAGTTTCCTGTAACCCCGGGGGAATGTAAACTGAAACCAAAACCAAAGTTCGGCCCTCCCATTTACCCACCACAGCCACGTATCTGCCTCTCTCATCCGCAGTCACTGACTCCACCTCCAGCGGGAGGGACATGCGCACCATGATGCCCACCCCTCGTGATCCCGAAGAGAACCCCGAGTGTGCCACCATTTTGAACCCACGTCTGCTCAGTGCTTTACAAGTGTGTCCCACTAGATGGGTCTCCTGCAGGAAAATGACATCAGGCGAATAACGTTTAAGCATCTGCAACACAACACCCCTCTTAATGCGGTCTCCCAACCCGTTGGCATTCCAGCTCAGCAAGTTTAGAGATTTACCCCCCATCGTCAAAGAGGTTCCACCCCCTCCCCGCCCCCCGCAATGGCGCCCACCGCAACGACATAACAATCCAAGGAACCCTCAGCCAGAACAAAGAAAAAGACAGAAAAAAAGGTTTAAACATCACACCCCAACTACCCCCCACCCTGCACCCCTGCATTAGACTATAATCCACCCCAACTAGCAGTGTGCCTGTCGCCCCTTAACTAATCTACAAGAAGTCTACAGAGGAGAAAGGAGACATCCTATCGCCCCCCGTCATCCCCCATATTAAAGACAAAAAGAGTCAAAACCAATAGCAGCAATGTCTGAAGTTGAGGTCCCATACGGTCACCCAGCTAACGGAAAGTCAAACTGAAAACCATCACTCCTGTGCTTCCGCTCCTCCGGTGGTCTCCTCCGTCTGGTCAGCCGGTTCCTGTCGCTCCTGGGGAAGGGTGTCCAGCCAGTGTCCCACCTCATCTGGAAAGTCAAAAAACAAGGTCCGGTGGTCACGTTCAATCCGAAGCTTGGCTGGGTAGAGCATGGAGTACCGCAGGCCCATTTCCCTCAGTCGCCGTTTCACCCCTGTAAAACTCTGACGTTTTTTCTGCACGGCCTGGGTGAAGTCTGGAAAGAAGTTAACTTCGGAGTTTTGGAAACGCAGAGGGCCCGCGGTCCTCGATGCCTGCAGGATAGCGTCTCTGTCCCTAAAGTTAAAGAGCCGTGCGATAATTGGGCGAGGGAAGGCGCCAGACTTCGGCGGTCCCCCCGGTATCCTGTGTGCCCGCTCCACAGAGAAGAACTTACTCAAGCCACCGGGCATTAAGTTCTTAAGCACCAATTCCTCCACGAAAAGTTCCACTGAGTCCTCCTCGGCCTTCTCCGGGACCCCAGTAATGCGAACATTCTGGCGTCGCGCACGGCCTTCGAAATCGTCCAGCCGGCGCGCCAGCATACCGTTCGCCAGCTTCAGGCCGCGCACCTCCGTCTGTATGTCCGACACGTCGGTGATCAGGCTGGCCGTCTTGAGGTCCAGCGATTTGACCCGGTCGTTGGTTTTCCCGAGGTCAGTTCTGATGAGGTTCAACTCAATCTTCAGGGAGTCGACCTTGCTGGACAGTTCTTCTCGGAGAGTATGCATTTCTGATTGCACTCCCGTGATTGCACCCATAACGTCCCGAAGCGTTATCTCAGAGTCCTCCGGCGATCGATCCCTAGTCGGGTCCTTGGTACGGCCTGCCAGAACCGGCGAGCCCTTCGACTGGGAGAAGCGCTCTGGGATGGTAGATTGGGACTGGGACGGTTTTCTGTTGACCCGCTGGGGCTTGCCTTTGTCCAGGTCCCCTCTGCCCGCCATGTTGGCGCGGCCGACAAGACGATCAACAGGGACCAGGAAGTCCAGTGGAAGGTGCGCCACACACTCAACGATGTCACCAGAGTCCAATACATCGGCCGAGTACCAGAGCGTTCAAATACCGGAGTCACACACCACGGGGTCCCGGCTTAGACAAAGAAGCGCCCGCATGGGAGCACCGCTGCGCACCACAGCAATAGACCAGTGTCACGGGCGGAGCCACCAAGGTCCGTCGAGCTAACGGGGTCCAGGAATGTCCGATTTTCACTCCGAAAGCGGGCGCCGCATCAGGACCCACTCAGCAATCGATTCCCACAGTTGTGGGACAGGATAGGCATCAGGATTATTGCGGAGGATCGGGAGGTCTTCGGAGCTCCGAGCTCACGCGGCCATCTTGATCGCCGGCGAAGCTCCTCCCCCCGTCCTTGTGCTTTGTTGATGGTCATTGCAAAAGCGAGTCGCACCGTAACCTGTAAACGTTCAGTATTGGAAAAATTATGAGGGCCCTTGGGGGCCGGGGGGGCGATATTTAACACTTTTTTTTTTCGTTTCCAGAAACCTTCGTTGGAGTGTGCTCAACAACTTTGAACAATTTTTTTCTTTTTTTAAATTTTTAAATGTTTTTTTTATTTTTAATTTTTTTTGCCAGAAACCTTTGCGGGAGTGTACTCAACAACTTCCCAAAGTTTCATGGCGATCAGATGAATGGTGTAGTAATGCATAAAGGACAAACAGACATACTTTCATTTTTATATTTATAGATTTCAATATTACATGAAATTGGTGTTGATGGGATAACGGTTATCGAAAACAGTACAGACCATGCTGGAGCAATAAATCTTTGAAGAAGTCTTTGAAGACAAAAGACACTGATGATGATTGGAGGTGAAGGACTGGTGCTGATAAATTCCGGCATTCGGTGTGGTCCATTTCAGCATTCCTCATAAGGGATGCTGGGAGTGCCGGTGCTGCTAGTACGGCATTGACTTTAGGCCGCTTCCAGTTGATGTCATTTGCCTGCCTCTTGTAGGCCCACATATGTTGTGTCGTTATGCAACGTGGAAGTCATCTTGGAACAGGGCAAGATAGGCAGTACAAAAGCCTATGCATGCATTCATGTGTACATCATTATACTACATGGCGACCATTTTGGAACCGTCCTATAACTTGTTTCAGGAGGAGAGTGGAGCTGTAAGTATCATAAAGTTTGTAATTACTGTTTTGGAAGGATTTCAAAGCTGTTTGACATCTCATTGAGCAACAAGTAAGCACATGTAAGATGGAAGAAAGTTAATATTCATATACTTTGCTCCTTCATAGACCCTCCTAAGAAAAAGATGTGGGGAAAAAAACATTTTACTGTGGAGATTTGCATTAATTCATAATTACAGAGTAATTTACATCTCTACTAACGGGAAATTTACTATTGTTTTATTTTATTGCCTGCCGGATAAACCATGAGATCAGCACATGGTGTTTCAAATCCTATAGCATTTCTCCAGAATCCTGGGAAACCACTTGTCAGGTAGATGTAATGGTTTTGAAACTGTAATGTCGCTAACGAGCTAGATGGATTTGGACAGGAAATTTGCACATTTCGTTAACGCTTTAGGATCAAAGGGGCAAAAGTGTTTGATCATCTGCCAGAAATTGAACATATACTGGAAGTATTTGGTAGGTACATGGATGTGCACAAGGAAGCAGTGAAACGTCTGGAGCAACAGTTTTCAGAGAAACCAAATGTTGTAGTGGAGCAGCACAATTTCCATTCCAGGAAGCAATAATCTCATGAAACAATTGATGAATATACTGCTGAATTAAGAATTCTAGCATTTTCTTGCGAATATGAAAGTGCAATTGACCAATGCTTACAAGATCAAATTGTTACAAACTGTCATTATAAGTAAAGTGAAGGAACGTGTTCTATGTAGTTGGAACCCTACTTTGCAGGAAACAATCGAAATTGCAAAAGGTATTGAAAGGCCTCAAGCATCAACAAAGCTTTAGCAAAGGCGGTGAAGCATATGTTCATACTCCAATTGGTAGTGTGAGGAACGAAAAAACAAGACTTTAGTAAGCCAAGGGATAGGAGTAATATGAATTGTTAGAGATGTGCTTCTCACACACGTGTGGGAAGCAATACTGAATGTCCTGCAATTGGGAAGCAGTGTCAAATGCAAGAAAATTGGATAATTGTTGCAGAATTTGCAATAGTATAGAAAGAAATGGGAAAGTAAATTCTGTGCAAGACAATGTTGAGGAAGTTAGTGAAAGCCTGTCTAGTGTGGTATTATTGGTATATGTGGGAAATGATTCTAGCGAAATAGGAAAGAAAAAATGACCATATTGTAAAATAATCATTGATGGGCAAAATGTGGATGTGTTGACAGGTTCAAATTGCGATTCTCCTACTAACATGACCAGAGAATCTGGATTTGTTTAAAGACACGGAGGCTGACATTATGCATTATCCTTTAATAGCAACTCACAGCATCCGCACTACATCACAAAGGATAAAGCTCTAGAGTTTACATAACAGTGGACAAAGGAAGTATCCAGGAGATGATCTGCCTCTTTAGGTTCAAATCCTCCCATTACTATTTTAGACAAAAACACATGTAAATAGCAGTGGAAGAATTTAATGTTGACCGTAAAGCTGTAGCATATGGAGGACATAGCATACAAATGGTTGGAAAATTTGAGACTAATATGCAATTAAAAAAAACTTCTATTTATACTAAGATCTACATGGCAAAGGAAGGGAGACATATTCTGGGATGGGTAGAGCATATAAAAAGGGGGGTAGTTGTTGTTGGAGGGGTTCGGCTTCCTGTTTGGAGAGGGTGGGTGGGTGGACACGTGGTCGCGGGACTCATGCGGACATTGTTCTTTGCTCTTTGGTCCGGTTGTGTAGGGGGGGATGGCTAGTACTGGGGCGCTGAAATGTGTGACCTGGAATGTGCGGGGTATGCAGTCCATGACGCGCAGACATAAAGTCCAGGCGTATCTCAAACGTAGGGGGGTTCATATAGCTTTCCTGCAGGAGACGCATCTTAACAAGCAGGAGGGGGCTGCTCTGCAGAGGCGCTGGAGGGGGCAGTTATTTTACACGACATTTTCGGCTTTTGCAAGGGGGGCACTGATTTGGATACGGGCGGGGGTCCCCTTCCAGGTCTCGAAGTCAGTGGTGGACCCGGAGGGCAGATATGTAGCAGTGGAGGGGAGGCTGAGAGGCAGGGCGATATCTCTCTGTAATGTGTATGCTCCTAATGTAGACCTACCCGCCTTCTTGTCTACCATCTCGGGCAAACTGGCGGGTTATTTGGCAGGGCCAGTCCTTTTGGGGGGGGACTTCAACTCGGTTGAGGATGTGTTACTAGATAGATCCCATCCCCCGCTGCGCGCGTCCCCAGTGCATAGGGTCGCTAAGCGTAGGTTGGAATGGCAGGAAAGCTGGGCCCTCACGGATGCATGGAGGGCGTTGCACCCCACCACTAGGGACTATTCCTTTCACTCGCACCTACATGACCTGCACGTGAGGCTGGATGCGTTTCTTTGCTCGGCGTGTGTGCTCCCCGCGGTGGGAGGGGCGGAATACTTGGCCAGGACGCTATCGGACCACAACCCTTTGTTGATATCTCTGGAATGGATGGTGACTGTTAACTGCGTGCCAACATGGCGCCTGCAACCTGACACCCTGGATGACTTGTTGTTCAGGGAGGCCCAGGGGGAGCGCATTGAGAGATATTTTGAGGTGAACAGTGGCTCGACCTCCACTAGGGCGGTCGAATGGGATGCGTTTAAGGTGGTGGTGCGGGGACACTGTATTGGACACACGGCAGGGGCTCGGAAAACACTGCTGGATGACTTAGATAAGGCTGAGACGCGGCTGAGGGACCTAGAGAAGAGGCGCCCGAATCACCCTGAGTTGCAGGAGGGGCTTAGCGGGGCACGGGAGGGGCTGGCGGTAGAGCTAGAGCGGCTGCGCAGTTTTGATCACAAGGAGTACATGGCAAGGGCGCATGCGGAAGGTGATAAGGCGGGGTCGATGCTGGCTTGGCTTGCTAACCCCGTCCGGAGGGGTGTGCCGATCATGGGGATCCAGGAGCCGGGGGAGGAGCCCTGCCACACTCAACCCGGGATCCTGAATAAGTTTCGTGCTTATTATGAGGGGCTCTATGAGAGTGGTGGAACGGGAGGGGCGGACGAGCTTGAAGAGTTTTTGGACGGGTTACAGTTGCCGCGAGTGGAGGACTCGGAGGCGGAAGAGCTAGGTCGGCCCATCTCTCTTGGGGAAATAGGTTGTGCTGTAAAGCAGATGGCTAGAAATAAGACCCCGGGACTCGACGGACTGCCAATCGAATTTTATGGTAAATACCTAGAGCACCTTGCCCCACGGCTGCGCGAGGTGTACAACGAGGCACAGGCGAAGGGCCGACTCCCGGGCTCCATGTGCGAGGCCCTCATGATCCCGCTCCTGAAACCGGGCAGAGAGAGTGCGGCTCTGTCCTCGTATCGTCCGTTGTCTATGTTGACGACGGACTACAAGATCCTCAGTAAAATTCTGGCCAACAGACTGCTGGTGCACATGACAAGCCTGGTTCACGGTGACCAGTGTGGTTTCATACCTACACGCAACACCACTCATAACATTCGTAGGCTCACGAGACTGATGGGTGCGGACTGGCCTGACGCCGTCTCCCCATTTGTCCTCTCCATTGATATTGAGAAGGCATTTGACAGCCTTGAATGGGGGTACTTGTATGAGGTGATGCGTCGCTTCGGGCTGGGGGACGGATATATAAAATGGACCAAGGTCCTGTACACCGAGGCGGTAGCGAGGGTTCGGGTGGGCACACTGATCTCGGGACAATACCCGATTAAACGTGGCACTAGACAGGGTTGTTCTCTATCCCCGCTCCTATTCGCGTTGGCGATGGAACCCTTCGCGGCGGAAGCCAGACTGGGCCGCCATTACGCAGGCTTATCATTTAGGGGGAGACCGCAATTCATATCCCTGTACGCAGATGACCTGCTGATGTTTTTGGCCGACGCGGGCCCCGAACTTCAGGGGGCGCGGCAGCTACTGGGGCAGTTCGGCCGGTTGTCGGGCCTGAGGGTCAACTGGCCTAAATCCTGTCTGTTCCCCCTGAGGCCGGGTGAACCGTGCCCGCTCACTGCTCAGGAACTCCGGTGGGAGCCGCGCTGCCTGCACTATTTGGGGGTCTATGTTTACCACACCCCGTCCGACCTCCTGGATGGCAATATTACTCGCTGCATCAACGCTCTACGGGGGTCCATGGACTTCTGGGCAACTCTGCCGTTGTCCCTGGCGGGTAGAATCTCCCTGTTTAAGATGATAGCCCTGCCCAGGCTTTTGTACTATTTTAGGACGCTCCCGGTGTGGGTCCCGAGTTCTGTTTTCAAACGCCTAAGGTCATTGGTCATAGCCTTTTTGTGGGGCACGGGAAGGAGGCGCATAGCGCTCGACACCCTGTTGCGCCCCAAAGATGATGGAGGGATGGCGGTGCCGGATTTTGAAGGATACTACTTGGCCGCGCAGCTGCAGACCTTTACTCAGGAGGTGGCGAGGGTGTATAGAGGCCCCGAGGACGCGAGGATGGAAGGTACCCCGCGACATGTGCTGGCGTATATTACGCTGCACCAGAAGCTCCGGGTGGGAGACCTGACGGCCGAGGAGCAGACGTTCCGGCTTTGCTGGGACCGGGCCCGTAAGCGGGCGGGTGTCCGCTTTATGTATGCCCCCGAAATTCCGCTGGGGATGGTCACCGCCCTCCCGCATGGAGGCGACTGGTCGCGCTTACTAGGATGGGAGGAGGCGGGAATACAAATGTTGGGTGACCTCTACGAAGATGGGGTTTTGCTGCCGTTCCAGGGCCTGCAGGAGCGATTTGACCTTCCGAGGGGCGACTATTTGCTGCACGCAGCAGTCACAGGCGCCATGCAAGCTCACTGGGGGGAAGGGCTGCAGGAGCCAGGCACCTCGATGGCCTGCCAGTACACCATGATGGCGGCGGGAACCTTTAAGGCTGTCACGTGCTTGTACGCTAGGATGCAGCGGGAGGCCTTGCAGCCTTTGGCGGCCCTGAAGGCCAAGTGGGAGCTGGACCTTCAGGTGGAGATACCAGACACGACCTGGGGCCAGTTGCTAAGGCGGGCACGGAAGAGCTCGAGAAATGCCAGGTTTCAATTGATTCATTTCTATATCATCCACAGGGCATACCTCACCCCCGGGAAAATCCAACAGTATTTTGGGGCGACCGACGCTGCCTGCCCCAGATGTAATACAGTTGGGGCGGATTTGTGCCATATGCTGTGGGATTGCCCCTCTCTGGGAGACTATTGGCAGGAAGTTGGGCGGGCCCTTAACGTCGCGACGGATAGGGATATCCAGTTTACCAAAGGGGTTGGTGTCCTCCATTGGTTCCCGCACACGCCTAGGAACAAGATGACTAGTAAATTTATGGACTTGGGGCTTATTCTGGCCAAGCGGGAGATCACAAGGAACTGGAAGTCCAAAGCGGGGCCCACGTATAAAAGATGGTATGGGGAATGCCTGAGATGGGCCGCGTGTGAAAGTACCTTACGGTACCAGATGGCATGGAGGTTGAATGATGAGAAAGCTCTGGAAAGGGCGACTGCATGGGAAGTGATGGTGCAGGCGCTCCGGGATGTGGACGATGAGGGGCAGGATGGCGAGAGCGAACTGGACGGGGCGGACCCCATCACTACACAGGAGAACACACCTTAGTGAAAGATTACTTCCTCCTGCATCACACCGGACACTTTTACACTGTTAGTCCAGCGCAGAGCGACCACGGGGGAGGGTGGGTAGGAGGCTGCTTTGGAGGGATGTTGGGGTACCGAAATTTGGGGAGGGGGAGGGGTGAAAACCGCAAAAGCAACCCAGGGTTATTTGCTTAAGGAAGCGATCAGGCATTGTAAGGAGCTACAAGAACTGGGCAGGGATGAGGTCAACCGCGCCAAGGCTGAGGTAACCCCCCGAATGGAGATCGACTGGATCATACTAAGCCTGTACATGTTGTATTATAACTGATAATTGTATTGTCTGTACATTTATATTGGTGATGCAATAAAAATGATGTTAAAAAAAAAAAAAAATGGGTAGAGCATATAATAATAAGGGCCTTATTACTAGTACCGCAGTCCTCAGGACTGCCATACCTGTGGTGGCAGTCTGACCACCACCACCACTGCGTATTCTGAGTGTGGCGGTCGGACCACCACAGGACCTGCTGGACCTGCCTCTGCTGGGATCCTGGATCTCATGGGGGTCATGCAGCGGAAAGGGGCAGGAATATGCTGGTGGTGCCGCTGCAGCACCGCCAAGCATATTCCGAGTTGACTTTCCACTGCCCATTTCATGGCTGTGAGCCCGCCGTGAAAAGGATGGCGGAGAGGCAGCTATGGGGGCCCTACCAGGGTCATTTGCCACTTCTGGGCCTGGGGGTGCATGCGGGGGGCACATGTAGTGCCTCCCTGGAATAGCACCCTTGTTCCTGCACGGTGTGGAATGCACAGCATGGCGCATTCCACACCACACAGGAACGTCCTGCAGGAGCTATCACAGTGGCAGATTGCTGTTAAGTGCCTCCTATGAGCCTAACACAGCCGCTGCCATGAGACCACTGCAGCACCGCCCTCCCGCCCTGGATTCAACTCAGAATCTGGTGGGTGGACGCACCATGGGCTTGGCAGTCCTCCTGCAGGCGCAGCGGTAGTAGTGATGCAGGAGGACCGCCAAACTCATAATAAGGCATTACCCTATACTGGGCAACAAACTCCAGTTTTGTTAGATGAAGATCGGAAAGATAAATTAAATAGCTTACTAAAATAATTCAACGATGCCTTTTCAAACAAAATTGGAAAGTGAAAGGGCTATAAACACAAACTTATTTTTAAAAATGTGCTATTCCTGTGATGCAACAAGTTAGAAAAGTGGCAATGAGTGTGAGAGACAAATAGAGGTTGGAACAGAGGAATTACGCAAACAGGGAATTATTACAACAGTTGATGCAGCAGAATGGAATTCTTGAATTGTTATTGTTTAAAAACAAGGAGGTCAAGTAAGCTTGTGTCCCGACTTTTATGAAAAAAGTTGTGGAATGCTTTCCTTTGCATGAAATGAACTTTTGGCAATGTGAGGCAGGGCAATATAGTTTACAACCATCAATTTAAAGGCTGCCTGCCATCAAATTCCTTTGCCCAGATAATCTCAAGATTATCAGCATTTATTACTCCATTTGGGGCATTTAAATATTTGAGTATTTCTTTTGGATTAAAATCTGCTACCAGTGCCTTTCAAAAGTTAATGGGGTCATTGTTTAAGAATGTTAAAGCAGTTTTGGCATTTCAAGACAGCATTTTAATTTATGCTGAAGACATTGTTATACCTATTTACATCCTGCACACTGTTTTGTCTATTTTAGGACACAAAGGTATGACGGTATCAAGAGATAACAGATGAAGTGAAATAATTAGGTCATATTGATTACACATTTCGTCGATGCAATACTAAAGACTGCAAAACCCATGGACAACAATCAATTCAGAGTTTTCATAGGAGTATGTGATTATTATTCACGGTTCATCCAAAGTTATGATTATGTTATGGAATCTTTAAAGAAATGTAAAGCAAGAATGTACAATTCACATGGAACAAAGAAATTGGAAAAATATTTATTATGACAAAAACAAATTGCAAATGCTTCTACATTGAAATCTTTTACTCAAGGTTATAAATGCTCATTTACAGCAGATGCCAGTAATTTGGGTATCGGAGCAGTTTTGGTTCAGTATTTTGATGGTGATAAATGCACGATTGATTTTGAGTTTAAAACATTAACTGAAGCAGAGATAACATATAGAAAGATAGAGAGAGAAACAGTTACCTTTTGTTGGACTGTTGAAAATGTTGTGACACATTTGTGGGATAATCACTTTATCTTAAAAACTGACCACAGCTCCCTTATATACATGATGGGTGAACAGGGCTGTGGCAGAGCATCTGCAGTGCTTGTAAAATTAATCTCTAATTTTCAGGAATACAACTTCAGTGCAGAACACATTGCAGGTAAATTGAATGTAAGAGCTGAATGTCTGTCAAGGTTGCCATTAAATGATAAGTGTACACATTTGAGTGAAAATTATAATTTTCTGAATGTCATATAACAACTGTTGATATGTTGTAATTGCAGGTACTGAAACAGAAGAAGACTGAATGGTAAACATGGAAAGTGAATCTATCTTGCAGAATTTCTGTGAGGATGTGTGCACAGGCTGGCCTAAAATTAAGAACATGCAAGGCGATTTATACATTTTTGATCAAATTTCAGTTGGAACCGGGAGTTAATTCAGGAATTTTGTTAAACAAAACTCCTGAATTAACTGTACTATAAGTTCTGAAAAGCGGCACTATAAGTTCATTTCACTTCCTCATTCTAAACACTTAAGCTGTATTGTCACAAAGAAAACCTTTTGAAAGAAGGTTTAGTAGCCAAGAATGGCTAGTCAAGTTGATTGGTTTGTGAATGTTAATTGAGAATGTTTGAGATCTAACAAAAAATGAAGTGTTAGCAAGACACCTCTGGTACCTGTTCCTTTTCCCAAAGGACCATGGGAAAAAATAGCTATAGATGTTGCTAGACCAATAATGAGTTTGCTTAAATATATTAGTGGTTGCTGCTATTTATTATTCAAATTGGATCTACTATGAGTTTGTATGTGATGTTAATACATAAACTGCTATGCATTTTTTGAGAACTTGTTTAGATTTGAAGGATCACCTGTTGAAATCATTTCAGACAGTGTTGTCCAATATATAGCTGGAAAAATTGAGAATTTTTAAAACATGTGATATGAAACACTATACTCTGGCATTTTTTAGTCCACAATCAAATGGTCTAGCTGAAAGGTCAAGTAGAATCATAAAGGAAGCAGTTAAACTTGCAGTTTCCCCTGGTAAAGAAATGGAATTCATGGTAGCAGAGAAAATTTGGCAATATCATGGTGCTCCATACAGTGCAACTAGGGAGACTCCATTTAAATTGTTAAGAGGAAGGGAAGTGAGAATTTAAAAAAAACACGGATTTTCAATTCTCCTAACCCTGTAAAGTAGAATGTGTGAAAGAAGGTTCTGTGGAAATTGAGGATGGATGTTCTTTCTTGAACAGTGACATCATTGTGATGTCTAAAGCACCAGCTAAGATATTTCAAGAAAGTTGGGTTGAGTCCATGCATCAATTTACGAGTGGATCAATGGATTTGGAGAATAGTGCATTTAATGGATGGCAGAAATGATGAGGTGAAAAGACAAAATACCATTTTTGGTGAGAGAGATCACCACAGAATAGACAATTACATTTTTAATGAGAATACGTAATTAAATGACCATTCCATTCTAGTTGCATGCATAATTAAGAAAGTGATACTATGCATAGAGATGTGGAGGTCTGTAATGATTTCCCAGCAGGTTCCGCAGGAGCGTCAGGAATCCGGAGATTAGTCCTCAGCCTTCCCCTACGGCCTCCAACTCTATCAAACACTAGAGTATCGAATGGCTCACCAGGGGAAAACAGGGAAACAAAACAAGGAAAGGTTGGGGAAGACAATAGAGCTTGGCTGTGAACTTCAGAATGGATGCTTGATAACAGGTAGGCTGAAAAGGAAGAAATTTATTATTGTCTATCTTTGCTAACCACAACATAAATGTACATCATGTCTATAATACATATAAGACCACTACATACCACAACTGTTCGTCTGGACTGTAGAACATATAGGAAGGGTAGAATAATGTGTTCGTGTTTCTAGTGCAAAGAAGACAAAAGACAGTAAATAACTCTTTCTCCCTCTATGCTGGTGAGTGCCAGTATTTAAGGTGTAATTCTCACTCTGTATTTCTTTGGAGTACACTGGGAGAACATCCACTTCTTCTGTAAATATGGATACGAGTTGGAGAGCCATTGGAAAGGGGCGACCACTCGGTCCCCCCGAACGTATGGCAGAGTGCCTCGATCCCCCCGGGAAGCCATTTTGGGCGGGAGGCGCGTCTCGGCTGGTATGCCCGAAGCGGCGTAGCCGGGGCGCGCTTTTTCCCGCCCTAGAGTGGGCTGGCCTAGACACTGACGCGGCCGGCCACGCCCTCAGGGCAGGCAGGGGCGGGTTTACGCCCGCCCTGAAGATGGATAAAAAGGGACGCAAGACCAGAAGACATCCTCTTGTTCCTGTGCTCTGAAGCTGCACCTCCTCGCTGCACGTGAGCTCGAGACGGAACGAAGAGCCAATTTTGAGCGTTTTAATCGTTCTTGTTTGTTTTCCAGTTACTTTGTTGGAGAATGCCGAAGAAGGTGGGAAAGCGCATGACTACTGACCAGATGCTGCGGGTCCTCATGAAGGAGATGTCCGAGCTAAAGAAGCGGGTGGACAAGAACGAGGAAGGGGGACCAAAACGTCCTTTGGCGGGAGCAGCCCCGGGGGGGAAAAACAAGAGGCCCAGGAGGGGAGCAGCGGGTGAAGACATCCCGGGTCCCAGTGCCCCGCTCGAGGCACCAACTCCCGTGCCGGAGGAGGGGAATCCGATTCCCGTTGTGGTCACCCCCGTGTCCGAGGATGATATGCCGCCCGAGTTGGCAGCACAATTGGCAGCGTGGTTGGGTAAAGGTAACGAGGGCGCCACGGCTGTCGATGCGCAGGCGCTGATAAAGCAATTGCGTGAGAAACGGGAAGCAGCCAAGGTGTCCGTGCCGGCTGCAGTTGGGGACAAGACACCAGGGACGATTGCGACCACAGAGGCAGCGTCAGGTGCAGGTAAGCGGCCATTGCCGATTGCGAGGGATGAGTCAACACCCTCTCGGAGAGAAAAGTTGGGGCAACATGTTCCTTTGGCGATTAAGGAAAAGATTTGGGCGGGGGAGTATGTGAACATTTTCTCATTGCTTGTTGATCATTATGAAGTAGAGCATGTAAAGAGTCAGAAGGATCTCATGCATCCGAGTGTTTGGCGCGCAAAAATGGCCGCCTTTAAAGTGAATGAGAATATCGGCAATTGGGGCAATGCTTGGGGCATCTTTACATCAATCTTGGGGGAACGTAGGCCTGAGTTGCTGTCCGAGTTTCCAATCTATCAGTCACGAATCATGGGGTACTCGACATCGCACCAGGGTAATCATTGGTTCTGTTACGATAACCTTTTCAGAAAGGAAAAGGAGCATAATAAAAGTTTAACCTGGGATTGTTATGATGCCTTGACTTGGGATAAAATGAAGGAGTCGGGAATGTTGAAAATGCCGTTGGTGGGAAGTAATGTTGGTGAATCCTCCCGGCAATATGCGGGGACGCCCTTTCGATCAGGTACGGGTGCCGACGATTACTCCAAACCTGCCGGCAATACTGGAAAAAGGGGTTTCTGCTTTAATTTCAACAGAGGTAGATGTACTAGGCCCCAGGGATCGTGTAAATTCAAACATGAATGTAGTGGTTGCGGGTCGTCCCATCCTGAGTCCTCGTGCAGAGCCAGAACGGGTGATAATGGGGGGAGAGGAGGTGCCAAACAGGTCTAATATAGTCCGAGGGGCGCCTTTACCTACCCCGATTGATACCCTGGCGATGATTCCCTGGCTCAGTGAATACCCGGATCGTACTTCTGCTGGGGTGCTGCGGAACGGTTTTTCGTATGGTTTCCGCATCCCGGTGGGGGACTTTCAGGGTGTGGGGAAGTGCAAAAATCAGTTATCCGTCCTGCAGCATGCGCCCATAGTTCAGGATAAGATCCGTAAAGAGGTTGCACGAGGTCGGGTCGCCGGCCCGTTCAGTGTACCTCCGGTTCAGAATTTTGTTTGTTCCCCCTTAGGGGTAGTCCCCAAGAAAGACCCCGGTGAGTTCCGACTGATTCATAATTTATCGGCTCCACGAGGTCTTTCCGTAAACGATGCAATCGATCCAGAAGTGTGTTCGGTGCGGTACGCATCCTTCGATGAGGCCGTAGCCATTTTGAATCGCCTGGGGCCCAGGGCGCTGATGGCGAAGTCAGATATCGAGTCAGCGTTCCGATTGCTCCCGGTACACCCAGACGACCAGCGTCTCCTAGGATTCATGTTTCAGGGTTGTTATTACATGGATAGGTGTATGCCAATGGGGTGCTCTATATCCTGTGCTTATTTCGAGAAGTTCAGTAGTTTTCTACAATGGGTCTTCACAAAGAAAACAGGTTTCCAATATGTGATGCACTACCTTGATGATTTTCTGTTTCTTGGGGCAGCCGGGGATCTTGAATGTGGCCGGGCATTGGCCGAATTTTGTGTGTTAATGAAACAGTTTGGTGTGCCATTGGCACCGGGTAAAACAGTGGGTCCTACGACTTGTCTCGAGTTTCTGGGGATCGAGTTGGACTCCATTGAGGGTTGTTTCCGTTTGCCAGCTGAGAAAGTGTTGAAGTTCAGGGCTGCGCTGCAAGTATGTATAAATGCATCGAAAGTTACGCTGCAACAATTACAGCAGTTGGTGGGACAGTTGAATTTTGCCCTGAGGGTAATACCAATGGCACGCCCCTTTTCCCGTTCAATTGCCCAAGCGATGGTCGGCCTCAAAGAGTGCCATCATCGCACGAGACTATCAGCCGAGATCCGCCAGGACATGCGTATTTGGTTAGCATTTCTGGCGGACTTCAATGGTAGAATCGTCTGGAATAAACCAGCCGTATCCTCAGAAGAACTGGGGCTGTGGACAGATTCAGCAGGAAGCATAGGTTTTGGCGCCATCTTCGGCACAAAATGGTCGGCACAAAAATGGCCGACATGGTGGCATGAGAATGGTCTGACGAGTAATATTGCTTTCCTGGAACTGTTTCCCATCTTGGTGGCCTTGAGAACGTGGCCCGATGGGCTCAAAGATCACTCTGTCATATTTTGGTCTGACAATATGACCGTGGTCGAGTGTATTAATAGTCAGGCAGCACGTTGTAAACTGCTTTTAAGACTGCTTAAAGAAATTGTTTTACTGTGTATGCAATTGAACGTGCTATTCAGAGCAAAGCATGTTCCAGGGGTGATGAATCAGGCGGCTGACGCACTGTCTCGTTTTCAAATGCAGGCTTTCTCGGGTTTCCTCCCCTCAGCGGACCCAGAGCCGGCACCCTTTCCCGAAGCTCTCTGGTCTATCGGTGCCCCGAACTTCGTCACCTCGTGGGAGAGAGTCTAGCACCAAGGACGAGGAAGGCATACGAAGGGGCGTTTCGGGCCTATTTAGCCTTTTTGGGGACTGATAGAGAGCGGCTTTGGGGTCACGAAGAATGGGTAGTGCATTTCCTGATGTCCTTACGTAGGGCTGGGAAATCGGTGGCTACGGCCCAAAGGCATCGTGCTGCCATTTCCTTCGTTGCCAGAGCACACGCTATCCAGGACCCGACAGCGTCTTTCGTCGTACAGAAAGCGCTACGTGGGTGGCAACGCCTTGAGGGTCGCAGAGTAGATGAAAGGCGCCCGATAGGTTTGGATAGATTGTCCCAGTTGTTGGCCACGCTCCCGGCCACATGTTCATCTCAGTTTGAGGCGGTGCTGTTCCGAGCCGCTTTTACGCTAGCATTTCACGGGGCAATGCGGGTAAGCGAACTGGTTGCAAGGAACAAACTGGATGTGGCAGGGGGTTTGTGCCAAGAACATGTTCAGATCAGGGGAGAAACAATGACTGTCTCCTTTGTAAAGTCCAAGACTGACCAGGATGGGATGGGTGACTGCGTCATCATACGCAGGATTCCTGGGTCCTCCATGTGTCCGGTAAAGTGTTTAGAGGATTACCTAGCACGAAGGGTGGCATCATGGGGGGGGACTTTGTTGAGACACGCTGACGCCACCCCACTGACGAAATTTCAGTTTCAGCGGGTGCTTGCGATGTCAATTGCCGCTGCGGGCTTGAACCCGGGCGAATTTGGGACCCATTCCTTTCGGATAGGGGCTGCTACGGAAGCTACAGCCAGGGGTCTTAATATTGAGCAAGTGAAACGAGTGGGGCGTTGGTCCTCCAATTGTTATAAAAGATACGTGCGGTTGCACATGTTGTGAAGCTGTAATAATATACTCACGCTTCTTGTTTTTGTTTGGTTTTCAGTTACGCAAGCCTACGAGGCGGGGCGGACTATGCAGTCGACCCTACACCGGGCCAGCGGTCAGACATCACCGGCTGTGAAAAAGGAGGTGTGGGTCGTGGGCCACTCATACGTGAGGCGTGCCGCAGACGTATTCAAAGCAGGTGACATGATTCACGTAGCTGGGGAATACGGGTACAGGATCTCCTTCTACGGAAAGGGCGGTCTCTGTATTGACCAGTTTCAAACATTTTTTGAGGGTTTGTTAGGGCGGACAAGGTCACCGCCGTCTATAGTTATAGTACATGTTGGGGGCAATGATTTGGTCACCACCGGTAGACGACTACTCCTGGAGGCAATGCTTTCCACTGTAAGTTGGTTGGCGAGGAGAGTTCCGGGGTGCACGATTGCATGGTCCCATTTGATTCCACGAAAAGTGTGGCGGGGGGCTATCTCTATTCCTGCTTTGAACCATTCTGTTAGAAAGCTTAACAATAAAGTGAGTAGGTTGTTCCGTTCCAGGACATTGCATTCTATTTCTCATAGCTGTATTAATGATGACAGTATGTATTTAGGGGATGGTGTGCATTTGTCTTGGGGGGGGAATGAGTTACTCTTAGGAGACTTCTTAGCATGGTTAAAATCGTTGAAACATGACCTTTAGGTAGGAGTTTTTGTGGGGGGTCCGGATAGCCGGTCAACTATCCGGCCTGTGGCGGTAAGGTCATGATCGGTGAGCACTAATTGGAAGATCCCTATGAGTGGGCGTCACCCAACACGGATGGGAGCGCTCGGGGGAGGTGGCCTTTGGCCCCTCAACGGGGAGGCGGTCCCTTCTAAGGATGGGTCGCCGAAAGAAGAGGAAAGGCGGTCAAGGCCCCTTCCTGTGTAGGAGGGGTTACAGCCCCCTCCTGGGGAATTTCCCGGGGCCAGTGACATCTGCGACGGCAGATGCGGTAAGTTGTGTGGGGTTGGGGGGAGGTCTACGATACCTTCTAGATACCACACACGAGTCTTCGAACGACCTTTAACTGGCGTCGAGTTGATAGGTGCCCCCGTCAAGTCAAGGGAAATTGGTAGTAGTTGCACTTGAGTACGCCTCAGTGCTGTCGCCCCTCCCAAGTGGGGGGGGTATGTCTGGTTAGGGATCTTGACACCGGTTACGACCTTGCCGTTGGCCCTTAAACGTTAGGATGTACAATTTCAATATTTCAAGAAAATGTTTTGTAGGATGTTAGTTCGGCTAGGAGAACCTCTGTATTAGAGAATCTGTTAAGGTTAGCCAAACATCGCAATGTGGTATGAAATTGTACATTAATATGAAAATGCCTAATGTTTTAATTTTTGTTTTAATAAATACGGCCGGGAGGGTCACTCCCTCCCACTTCCAAAAACTTCAAGAACTGTTTCCGGTTTCCCTCCTTTGGGGATTGTGTTGAGAGGGGGTGGCGGGTATCTCAGCCATATGGAAAGGGGCGACCACTTGGTCCCCCCGAACGTATGGCAGAGTGCCTCGATCCCCCCGGGAAGCCATTTTGGGCGGGAGGCGCGTCTCGGCTGGTATGCCCGAAGCGGCGTAGCCGGGGCGCGCTTTTTCCCGCCCTAGAGTGGGCTGGCCTAGACACTGACGCGGCCGGCCACGCCCTCAGGGCAGGCAGGGGCGGGTTTACGCCCGCCCTGAAGATGGATAAAAAGGGACGCAAGACCAGAAGACATCCTCTTGTTCCTGTGCTCTGAAGCTGCACCTCCTCGCTGCACGTGAGCTCGAGACGGAACGAAGAGCCAATTTTGACCCACCCACCAGCCCCTGAAGACAGCCAGTTGTTTTAATAAAAGTGATCGATAATTCTATTTTCGTTTACAGGTTGTTTAGTATTGTGTTGACGTTGAATGTGTAATAAAGATTGGTCTAATTTTACAAGTTTGGTGATTAAAGAAATTCGGATTTAAGGTCCATTTATAAACAGGTTTTTTCGGTCATAGTGGCCAATGTAGTTTCGTTTAGTTAGCATTTGTCGTATTTATTTTGGTCGGGCGGTAAGGTCATGATCGGTGAGCACTAATTGGAAGATCCCTATGAGTGGGCGTCACCCAACACGGATGGGAGCGCTCGGGGGAGGTGGCCTTTGGCCCCTCAACGGGGAGGCGGTCCCTTCTAAGGATGGGTCGCCGAAAGAAGAGGAAAGGCGGTCAAGGCCCCTTCCTGTGTAGGAGGGGTTACAGCCCCCTCCTGGGGAATTTCCCGGGGCCAGTGACATCTGCGACGGCAGATGCGGTAAGTTGTGTGGGGTTGGGGGGAGGTCTACGATACCTTCTAGATACCTCACACGAGTCTTCGAACGACCTTTAACTGGCGTCGAGTTGATAGGTGCCCCCGTCAAGTCAAGGGAAATTGGTAGTAGTTGCACTTGAGTACGCCTCAGTGCTGTCGCCCCTCCCAAGTGGGGGGGGTATGTCTGGTTAGGGATCTTGACACCGGTTACGACCTTGCCGTTGGCCCTTAAACGTTAGGATGTACAATTTCAATATTTCAAGAAAATGTTTTGTAGGATGTTAGTTCGGCTAGGAGAACCTCTGTATTAGAGAATCTGTTAAGGTTAGCCAAACATCGCAATGTGGTATGAAATTGTACATTAATATGAAAATGCCTAATGTTTTAATTTTTGTTTTAATAAATACGGCCGGGAGGGTCACTCCCTCCCACTTCCAAAAACTTCAAGAACTGTTTCCGGTTTCCCTCCTTTGGGGATTGTGTTGAGAGGGGGTGGCGGGTATCTCAGCCATATATCATGTACCTTGCATCACTATCTGTCAGAGAATAATTACAATCAGGTCTTCACACAAAGTGGTTGCCAAATACAGAATAATGAAAGGCAGCTCACAGCGCTGTTACCGTGATTCTGTGCAGATGGGTTTGGATATATGGGTGTTAGAGACTAGACACTAGTTTGGCTCTTGTCTATTTCACAAAGAAGAGTTGTTGTATGGCTAGTGGTAATAACTCTCAACCGTTATCCAAACATTCCTTTGTAAGATTCTTGACCCTCTGGTACCTTTGTTGTAGTGAATGTTCAGTAGGGCGTGTACCCAGAGCTGGGCATTAAATTAGCCCTAGGGTCCCCCGTAATTGTATGTGTTATAAGTGTTTTTGAGCAGTCGCTAGACTGCGGACCCGTAGTATTTTTTGTACGGATCTGAACAGACCATACATAATCCACCCTCAATTGGGTGGGTCTGTCCGCTTTTTTGAGTGTTAACACACAGCATTTTTCTGAGATTTTTGTGCACATTTGCCCAACTAACTTCCTCCATCTTTCAATTATGGCTGAGAACCATGGCCTTTCGTTTGACGATGAGGACCTCCAGTTAGCTTTAGCCGACTTTCCTGACTTACTGGACGTTACACCTCTAGTGGCTACGACCAGTGAAGAGGAATGGGGCAAGCTTCTGGGTCTTAAAAAATCTATGACCAGAACAGCATTACACGGCACCATCATGGCCCAATATTTACGCAATAACTGTGCCCCTACAGGGCTTATTGTCACTAATGCCCCTAGGTTATTTCTTAAAGACAAGGAATTTCTGAGAAGCTGGGCATTGATCGCTTGGCGCTGTACAAGAGATTGGTTGATCCTGATTATTAAGACCTCAAAACTGGCAGCAGATGCCATTCTTGTGGAAATTCAAATCAATGAATCTAAAATCAAAGCCACTCTCTCTAATAAGGTCTTCCAAAAGAATAAAGATGAGTCTGATAAAAACAACAGTGACTATAAAGAACATACTTTATTCACTAAGATGGAGAAGTTTAGGAAAGACCTGGACAAATTCAAATTTGACCGAGTCTACCCATATACTAGCGAGTCATATACTCCGCCCATTATTAATTTAAACAATCGTAAAACTAGTTCAAACTATGGTACTTCTGATTCAGACGGCAACACCTCTGGGAGTGACTCTGGCAGCGACAACCAAACAGAGGCCGTGGAAAGAAGAACTTTAATCAGTCTTGGAGGGGGAACCAACATAACCAAGGACCACAACAATGGTGGCCACCCAATCCCTGGCAATATGGAGGTCATCGATTTTTTCCTAACCAACAAGGTCCTTTCCATCCTTCGATGGGCCCTTTTCCACCAAACTACCCACCCAATTTTCCAACTAATTTTAACGGACAGCCTTTTTTAGGGCATGGCCACGGCAGATAACGTGGCAGAAGGAGAGGTCATTCTCAAGCAAAACCCCAAGCACAACCCCAAATACAATTCAGCTCCCCAACAACATCGAGCTCGACCAGGAACTTACGGAGCACGGCGGCCAAGAACAAGGAACAGAGCCACACGGAGGTAGCATCATAATTAATCTGAGTAAACACATCTTGACTCAGACTGAATAGGCGGCCCTCAATAGAGGCCTGGGTTTTGTTCCCACACATCGGAACGAACATTTTGAGACTCGCCTAGAACTGGCTAGATTTATCAGGAAAGTAAGACTGCATTTCTTTTTCACTGATAAACAGGGATCAGAACAAGATGATAAGGTGACCAATACAGGCCTCAAATAAAAGTCCAAGTTCAATCCACCTACCCATCTTATGCCGGCTCATGTATTAGCCTTTGAACAGGCTATTGAACGTGATGTCGAGGAGTTGTACAGACAGGACAATAGAACATTCTGCAACCTTCCTAAAGCTGAGCATCAGGCCCTAAAATCATTGTCTGCAGACAAGTCCATAATCATTAAACCAGCTGATAAGGGCGGGGCCATTGTCCTCCTTGACATAGAGACCTATCGAGCCGAATGTCTTCGACAATTGAGCGACGTCAAGTCATACCGCCTTCTGGATCATGATCCAACAATGGAGTTACAAAGAACAATTCGAAATATGACGGAAGAGGCTCTAGCCGAAGGATCGGTAACTGAGTCTGAGGCAATCTTCTTAAATACAGAACATCCAGTGACACCCTATTTCTATATTTTACCGAAGGTGCACAAGGAACAACGCCCGCCACCTGGTAGACCGATCATTTCGGGCATCGGTTCGATTTTAGAACCATTGTCGACATTTGTAGACCACTTCTTACGCCCAATGGTTCAAATGATGCCTACGTACTTGAAAGACACTACCGACGTCCTACGTCTACTGCCCGACCTGGACTTTGATGCTACAACCGACCTTTTGGTCTCATTTGATGTGGAGGCCTTATATACCTCCATACCTCAGGATGAAACCCTGGAAGTCATCCACTCTTTGCTTGATACCAATGAGATGGACACCATCACTCCGGTTCATTTTATTATGGCCTGTGCCACTTTGGCTATGAAGAAAAATTTCTTCAAGTTCGAGGGAAACACATACTTACAGGTGTCAGGCACCAGCATGGGGAGCGTTCATGCTCCCAGCCTGGCAAACCTTTATGTGCATTCCTTCGAGCAACAACACATCCTGACTGAGTCTAATACATACTTCGACCAGATAAAAATCTGGAAGCGATATATTGACGATATATTGGTAGTGTGGCGAGGTTCAAGATCTAGTTGCCGGGATTTTCTTGGATGGTTGAACAGCAGAAATGCTTTTTTGCGTTTCACCATAGAGATTGGCGGAGACAGTTTGGCTTTCCTCGACCTTTTGATCAAGGCTACTACTGATGGATTGCAGTCAGAACTGTATAGGAAGCCCATGTCTAGAAATTCCCTCCTGATGTACGACAGCCATCATCCCAAGTCGTTACGGGATAACCTGCCCTTCGGGCAATTTTTACGGGTACAAAGAAACTGCTCCACTGGCCTAGCTTTTGAAACACATTCAGCCGCTCTCAAGACTCAGCTTGTGGAGAGGAAATATCCCCCCCGTCTGGTACGCCGTGCTATGAAACGGGCGAGTAACAACAATCGAGCAGCACTATTGGAACCTTCAACTCCAAAGGAACCCCTGGAAAGGCTCACGTTTGTACATACTTTTGGTACATTATCTAACAACATCAAGAAAGCTGTGAAGAGACGTTGGTCTATTTTAAACTCAGGACCCCACTCTATCCAACAGCCGCTGTTTGCTTTTAAGAGAGGACCCAACCTGAGGGATAGAATGGTCCATACCAGACCACAAGAGGAAACACCCAGAGCAGTGGGTACCTTGTGGGACCTGCCTCCAGTATCTGGCCACCATCCATGTGGCACTTGTCAATCATGTGCACAGACATCTAAAACTACTGAAGTAGATATCGGCACTTCCAGGCCCTGGAGACAAACAAAATTCACCAACTGCAACAGCGACAAATTGATTTATTTGATCACCTGCCCCTGCGGACTCAGATACGTGGGGATGACAACTCGTAAGATCAAGGTGAGGCTGTCTGAACACAGAAGTACCATCAACTGCAAACGGCAGGCTACTAGTCTCACCACCCACTTCATTACCTTAAATCACTCACCCACTTCATTTCAATGGACGGTTCTAGAGAAACCGTTCATTCCATCACACGTTACGAATGTGGGTAATTTTTTGTTAGTGAAGGAACAGAAATGGGTTCTGAAACTTGGCACTGACCAGAGAGGGCTTAATGATGACATACCCTGGTCCTCTCTGTAAAATCTAAACTTGACCAATGGCTTATCTTGATGATCAACACGATACTGTTGATCAATGGGACTATTCCAGTTAACTGCAACCCTCTTGCAGGGACATCACACTTTGCACCCTCAAGACAGTGTCACTTTGTAGGAATATCACATTCTGCACCCTTAATATAGTGTCACTTAATAGGGAGTGCCACCCACGAGGGGGCTATGATCGTTTTTGATCTGAGAAACTAGGGCTGTTTTACCGCCAGCCTTTATATCAATTAAGGGCCCCCCATCGCCCTGTGACCGAGTCGGACCCTTTTCAGCATCATACACAATTATGGTAACGAGTGACCGGGGCTTTATTGGACAACCCATCGAGTGTCTATTTAAACATAGCGCTCTATGCTTTGCCGGTTTATTATGGTCTGTGGTGGTGTTCTCTGCCACGTACCTTGTGATGTTTCTATCCAGGGCAATACAACTCCAACCAGGGTTCTTCCCAGTATCACGCCTTGGCGTGTTTACCAATGTTACCATGGCTATGAGCGGCCTAAGCGATTGGTTAAATTCACTGAGTGCTCAACCAATCGTAGCACTCGTTGCACTACCGGCTTGTAAACAACCTATGGCGAGGCCTGCCCGCGCACCATGTGACGGTCTCAGCCTATCCTGGGTAATGTAACTTAAACCCATACCTGACAGACCGGAGTTACCTCCCCAGACGGCACAGATGCCGCGTCGGAGTACCGACGAAAAGGTAGGGTTTCTGGTGACATCCAATCTATTTGGCAGTAGCGCGTAGCTGTCTTGGGCACACGTTTTTCATTGAAAAGATGGGTATGCAGAATTCTGATCACTTTACTCTTCTTATCGATGTTACGCTACATTACTATAGGTACCTTTGGGCACATCAGACTGGCGGGCTAAGGCAGTATACTTCGGGGAGCTGATATAGTTACAACAACATCGCTCTTCTTACCATGCTAGCCCATTAGAGCGAGGAAGGTCATGAGATCTTCCCGATGAGACTTACGCTTACCATCATTATACCACTATATTAAATGGAAGGGAGTAATCTCCAATATCTGTAACGGAGATCCTTAGCAATAGTAATATCCATGCTGTGTGTGAACACGCCTACGGTGGATGACTCATATTTGAATTTATTCACCTCAACAGAGCGGTGCTTCACCTATGTCCTGAGCCGCAGCCAGGTGGGGTGAGGTCTCTACATCTTACAAATCAGGTAAGATGTAACACGTGAAATTTGAAAATCTTCAAGTTCTAAGAATACTGGGAGGCACTAGTATATACAGTGCATTTGGCCTCAGTTTTTTTATAGGCTTCATTAATGATGGGATTCACCCATGATGATATGAACAAGGTTGTTTGGAGACAAGTTGTGCGTGATGTACTCATGCTATTCTTTTTAACTTCTTCTAGTGAACAACTGAATTTGTGAGAAGATACGGAACAGTACACCTAGGAGGTCCAGGTGACTTACATACCAGTATCCACATTGTTTCACTTTTAAAACACTATTTCTTTACACTTTGGTTTTGTTGGCAGTAGCATTAGTCGTTATGACAAGGTCCTGAAGAAAGCAAGGCCACTTGGCCACTATTTGCTGAAACATGTTGACCACGTTCCACTACTAGACAGTCTATAAATTTTCCCTGTCTTGGCTATTTTTAATATTGGCATTGGAAGCTATATCCAATTAAATTTAATTCTTTGCTTCCTAAACCAATTTTACTCACATTTTCCTTACCTCTTGGTATCACATTGTTCTTTGCACTGCACTTTTTCAATTTACCCCGTCAGTTACATCACTCTGACACAATCAGATTCTTTCAACAAAAGGTGACCCCGCCCTGCCTACAGGAAGGACCGTGTACTATCTACTAGGGCCCTTCCTGATAGAGATCAGACCAGGTGATGTGTTGGTCCTCAGAACCCCAAATGATGAAGGGCGGTTCCGAGTAGTGACTGATGGGTGTTAGAGACTAGACACTAGTTTGGCTCTTGTCTATTTCACAAAGAAGAGTTGTTGTATGGCTAGTGGTAATAACTCTCAACCGTTATCCAAACATTCCTTTGTAAGATTCTTGACCCTCTGGTACCTTTGTTGTAGTGAGGGTTTGGATATACACCACACACTGGTCCACACAAGAGCCCCATAAAAGTATATATGGTCCAGGGAGAGGGCAGAATGAAGGAGTGCACAGGTGAAGTCAGAACAAGTGAGGATTACTATACAACACGAAACGGGCAGTGCCCAGCCGGATGGCGGGAGAATCCCGGCCGCCGGGCGAAGCACCAGAGAAATGGAGGTGAAGACTCTGACTCTCTAAGGGAGCAATAAGGGCGCCCAGCTGGATGGCGGAGATTAGACCCAGCCGCCGGGCGGAGCACCTAAGATATGCGAAGTAGAGGGGAGGCTGTACCCAGCCGGATGGCGGGGAACGTCCCGGCCGCCGGGCGAGGTACAAGGGGAGGGGGATATTTGGGAGATAGTGCAAATACAGCCACAAGCGCATAAGAGGACGTCAGGTTGGAGAAGACGTCACTTCTAACAGCTAATGCAGCAGGTACGGCACGGTGGAAAATACCGCAAACAAACACCTTCACAACGAAGGCAGGAATCCAAGACGGAAACGAAACAGATCTACGAGACCGGAAGTCAGGCAAGACAAGTCGGGACGGAACCCAAAACAGAAGGAGCTAGAAGCAAGAACGTAAAGCGACGTTCTGCTGTTCTGTTCGTCTTATATAGAACTACTCTTAAAGCTATAGTGTCAGAGAGATGTTGGGGCATGACAGCGGCAAGGATCAACGGCGGACTCCAATGGCCACACCATCCACAGGCGGTGCGAGGAAGGAGCTCAGACACACCACGGCTCCAGATCCTCCTTTTGGGCCCTTATCAAGGAGGCTCTCTTTGTCCTTGGAGCCGCCATACTACCTGTGACCGTTCCCACACTGCCAAACAGTCATTCTCTAGCAGGAGACCTTGTCACTACAGGACATACTTGAACTCTTCAGTACATACACACACCCTGAAAAAGTTCAATCATTTTGAACCAAACGCAGTTGGCTGAGGCTTTTACTATATATCTGTTGGAATATCTGAATAAATAATGTTTTTTTCACAAAAGATAAATGACTACTTGTTGTTACTGAAACAGACGACTAGGGTAGTGCACCAATCCACTTGTTCTCAACTATGCATAGAGATGTTTGTGCAAGTGATTTTGTTCATTTCAGATCAGGAAGGATTGTAGAATTCCATCTCATTTGGACGATTATGAACTGTATTGACCTGGTATATAATATGCGCCTTTTACTTCATTACTACTTTTTACTGGAATTAATTGATCATTTATGTGCATAGTGGTCTATATTTCCTTGTTTTATTTTATTAGAGCGGAGGATATATAGTATTCAAGATTATATATGTTTACTGCTATTACATTTCTGTTACCAATGTTTGTTGTTTATCCCTAGAAACTAGAATGTGTGTAAGTTCTTTGTTACATACTTATTATACTTTAGCCGACTGTTGAGTTCCTGTTGCCTCACAGTGGGCTCTGTACTCTACAACTAAAACTCATAATTTACTTACCTCTGCGTGTGGCCATTAAGTTATTTCGCTATAACAAATACCCAGTATTTGATGGGCCCTGAGGCCACTGCACCATCCATAGCAACACCCCTGGTAGCTTCTGTTTATACTTCTGTGGGGATGCTGGGCAGACTTCTGGCCTGGGCACCTCTCAGATAGTCCACAGATTAAACCTTCTACGTACTTAGTTTCACAGTTTGCATGTTGTTACAGACTGGAAAATCATGCCTATGTAATGGATGCTACTTTGAGCCAGTGCAGGCACTGACAGGGTGTGGCAGTTGTGATATGTAGTGATACAAAGTCATGCAACCGGCCCTGTTTTTAAGCTGCAGCAGTTGTGTGAAAAGCGAAGCATGAGAAGGGTCAAAAGAAGGCATCTTCAGCTACCATATTCTGTGGTGGAAAAACCATTCCCCGCTCTGCAAGGGGATGTGTAGGGCAGTGGGTGTACGGCACCACTGAGCCGCGGCCCACTGACCATTGTCCTACCCCCAAGCAGCGTCATGAGGACCGCCTCCCAAACACTTTCCTACTCCTCTAGCACCTTGTATTTATATGTGTGTATATATAAATATAATTAGGGCTCCCGGTTTTATGGTATTTATTTTTTGGTCATTTCCATCTGTATTTATCCATATTTATATTTGGTCAACTTTATCTGTATTTATTCATATTTATTATTGGTTTTGTGAAAAAAAGTAAAGCTGAAACTGGTATATTTCCACTTTTATTTAACCAATAAATATGAAGTCATGCTTGAATGCCTGTCAGGTTTCAGTGATATGAACACTCGCAGATGATAAATCAATGCACTTATATGAAAAAATGCACATTTCAGTATCAGCCTTGTGCATATCTACTGCTGTATGAGCCTCTTTACTAAAACTTCTTTCTTTTTTTTATCCTCTTACCTATAAATCCACGCAGTTACTGGCCTGGCAATCATGGCAAAGTGTACTTGAAATCACTCCAAAAAGCACCCAATTTCCGTTTTTATCCACATTTAAAAATAAATACAGACAAGAAAATAAATGGCTTTCTGTTTGTATTTATCTGTAAAAATCAGTAAAAACGAAAAAGAGGGAGCCGTAAATATAATATAATACCTGTAAAATACTTACATTTTTGTTGTAAAGACATTTGTTGTAAAGACGTTGTTGTAAAGGCATGGCGTTGTTTAGGCAGTCGTGGTTCCATCATACAACCGTAATTCCGTTCCCTGAGCAAACTTGTTTGCCCAGGGATCAGGATTTAGCCCTTAATTCGTAATGGGAAAACAACAGTTGATGGGAAGAATGCAGAACAATGTCATACATTCACCCCAGTATAGAGATCTGGGCCTAAATCCATCGTTTTTTTGCTCACCATGCCATTCCAGTTTGAACCCAGCCATATGCAAATCAGTCTTGACCCTGTGCCCAATGGGAACAGTCCAACCCCAACTGCAAAGCCAGGTCCTCCCTGGACTGGAAACAAGTATCCAAGGATCGGTTTCCGGCTATCAGCCCTCATCAGCCTGGATAGCTTGATTCCAGTGGCATGGAGAGCACGGGACTCACGTCTGAGCATACCCGTCCCACTCGGGTGACAAATGCAAAAACAACAGTTGATGGACAGAATGCAGAACAATGTCATACATTCACCCCAGGACAGAGATCTGGGCCTAAATCCATCGTTTTTTTGCTCACCATGCCATTCCAGTTTGAACCCAGCCATTGCAAATCAGTCTTGTCCCAGTGCCCCATGGGAACAGTCCAGCCCGAACTGCAAAGCCAGGTCCTACCTGGACTGGAAACAAGCATCCAAGGACCGGTTTAGGACTTTCAGCCCTCATCAGCCTGGATAGCTAGATTCCAGTGGCATGGAGAGCACTGGACTCACGTCTGAGCATACCCGTCCCATGTGTACTATTTATCCTGGCCGGTTGTTAGGCCAGCCAGCCCATGTAAGTTCTGGCGGTATTAATGAGCACTTCTAAACATTTTCCTGCTCTCCTAATATCATGTCATACAGTTTGTAATGCTAGAATCAGGCACTTTCGCAATGTAAAAATACTGTGAGATGTAACGCAGCAATCAGACACTCTGCAATGAAAAGAATGCAATGCGTAACGCAACAATCAGGTACTTTTCAAGGTAAAATAATGCAATGCATAACACCACCACCAGGTATGTCGCTATGCAGAAATAAGGCAATGTGTAATACACTAATTAGGTAATTCGGTATGCAGGAACAATGCAATGGGCAATACACTAATCAGGTAGTCAGTTATGCAGAAATGATGCAAGGTGTAATATGACAGTCTGGTACTCCGTTCTGCAGAAATGGAGTAATGTGTAATACACTCAGGCCCCGATCACCGGGCCTTAGTCGCTCTCTCCGCCTCTCCTTCTGACTTACAGTCAGCCTCTCAACAGTTGCCCCCAACACGGGTACGATGGAATCAAAAGTGCAGCTCCGCACTCCGGCCCCCTGTACTGCCACTCCCTTGGCAATACGGGCCGCGATACAAGCCAAAGCAGAGACTCGCACTGCCAACACGAGAGAGAGGCCGACAGCGTCTCCCTCCGAGCCCGTGCACCGCCCCGCCCCAGGAGTCGACACACATTACCTGGGGGACGCAAACCCACCCTCCTCTACTCGTCGAGCGGCTCGGCCTCCAATGCAGCTTTGTGAATTGGCAAGGGCGGCTTAGGCTGGCAACTCAGCTCCTCCAGGACTGCCAGTCTGGGCCGCTTCAGTTACGAAGATCTCAGGCTGCCACAAAGCACACGCACACAGCGTCACTGAGTCTTCCTTAAGCTTCGAGTGCACAATCACTGGGCACTCCACACACAGGTCTCAGGCTGCACGTAGATCACATGCACAGCATAGTAGAGACTCACTTTAACTCCGGTGCACACGATAACAAGGCAAATCCTCACGAAGGTCTCCTGGTGCACAACGCACCCGCACACAGCGGCGATGAGACTTACTTGGATTCTGGTGCACACGATAACAAAGCAAATCCTCACAAGGGTCTCACGGTGCACAACACACATGCACACAACTTTGATGATACTCACTTGAATTCCTGTGCACACGATAACAAGGCAAATCCTCACAAAGGTCTCACGGTGCACAACGCAGATGCAAACAGCATTGATGATACTCACTTGGATTCCGGTGCACACGATCACTGGACAATCCTCACAAAGGGGTTCAGGCTGCACAAAGCACACACACACTGCATCGCTGATCCTTGTTTGGACTCCAGGTGCCCACGATCACAGGGCATGCCTTACGAGGGTCTCAGCTGCAACAGGCACACATTCACAGCATCGCTGAGGCTCTCATGGAAACTTTTATGTTCCTGTGTTTCCGAACAGGAAGCCAGCTCACCTCTGGCCCTTGAGGATACGTTACTTCAAGACACAGCACACAGCAAAGTCCTTCAAGCAGGGGGACACAGCACACAGCAAAGTCACTTTAGCCTTTACTTGGTTAAAACAGCAAACTGCAGGCCAGCCCCAAAACACACAGCAAGGGTCAGTCCTATCCTTCAGTCTCTTCAGTTGTTTCTTCCTTGGCAAAGGTCCTCTTGACCAGGAAGTAGCTCCAGTCGTGTTCACACTTGATAAAGCCATTCTCCAAAGTTCAGGGGCTTCAGCTCTCATAGTTTTACCCCTCAATGGCTTTGAAGTCTTTGTGTTTCAGTTGGCACTGATCCATGTTCAAACCAGTTCTGAGTGCCTCCCTGCCAGTGACACCTTTCTTCCTTTACTTAGTGGGGGTCTGCATTCTCAATCACTCAATAGGAGATGAGCCAATTGTTTTATAGCAGCAACCCAGGCCTCTTCACCTCTAGGGGCTTCTCCTCACCCTACACTTCAGATGCAGGTCAGCCTGTTGCTGTCTCACCTCCTCTCCTGGGTCAAGACATTCCCCAGATCCTATCGCTTTCAAATCCAGACAGTCAATCCACAGCCAGGCAGAGACACACAGAAATGTTAGGAGCACAAAAACGCAGTCACTACTAAAAAGAGTGGCTTCTGAACACACAATGCAAAAACCACCTTCATAAAAAGATGTGTTATTACATTGTGAGTTCAGGCATACTAACATCACCTTTCCATCTTAACCCTTTGGGAAGATATGCTGGAAAACATATTACCCAGCCTCCCCATTCTGTCCTATGGGCAAGATGGCCTTTCAACAGTGAAAAACGAAATGGAGATTATTTCACTGTCAGGACATGGCACACACCTTAGTACATGTCCTACCTTTCACATGCACTACACTCTGCCAAGGGGGTACCCTAGACCTACCATAGGGGTGTCTAATGTGCAAAGAAAGGGATGGGTAAGGTATGGCAAGTGAATGCACTTGACGGAACATGGCAGTTTAACAAACTGCGCGCAGGCCCTGCAATGGCAGGCCTGAGTTCCCTTTTTAAGGCTACTGGTGTGGGTAGCACAAATAGTGCTGCAGGCCCACTAGTAGCAGTTGCATTACCAGCCCTGGCACACATAGTGCACTTTACTAAGACTTCACTTAGTAAGGCAAACATACCAATCATGTACAACCAATTACCATTACACTTTATACACAGAGCACTTGCACTTTGACACTGTTTAGTAGTGGCAAAGTGTCCAAAGCATCTAAGTTGGCAACACCATGTCAGAAAAAAGGTCTAGGGGGAAAGCAAAGTTTAGGGACTTTAGCCAAAAAGGGCCAAGTCCTACAATATTCTTCCAACTCTCTTCCCTCCTCGCCTTCTTTCATATTTATGATTCTCATATCATCCCTCCTGGATCTGTTTTCTAGATCTTTGCATTTCTCTGAGAGCTTTTGACCCGGGTTTCCAAGGAGATTATGGAGGTGGCTGCTACCTGGCTAGCTTCTGATAGGGATTCTTTGGGTTGTTCCCTGGCATATATTCTCTGTCCCAGAGTATGCATATCTCTTACTTTTGGAGATATCTTCCCCTTGATGTGATGAGAGTTTGCTGAGACCTTTGGTCAGTCAGCAGGATTACAAATCCTCTGTAGATAGTGGTGAATTATTACTAATTGCAATTTTCAAAGTTGTAGTGCGACTTGTCTCCCTTCTTTGTGTTGGATCCGTCTTGCCGGTGTGCAGAACATACAATTACTCTAAGGTAAGGTAGGTTCTGTTGGGAATGGAATTCTTTCTTTCTTTGTCAAAAATAGGGAATGGAATCCCTATACACTTGAATCTCTAATCCATACACAGTTCTGCTATTACGTGAGTGGAGAAATTAGGGAAAGGATCGTGTGAGGCACGTCGATGAATCCTTTCCCTGCTCTCTCCACTCCAAATAAAAGCAGAACTGTGTATGGTTTGGGGATTCAAGTGTATAAGGATTGATGTCTTTCGAATTCACTTTTTATATATGTTTTGTACAGCACTGTATATGTGTTATTCACCCAAAGCACTTTTTCACTTCTAGATCACCTTATCACAGATTAGTTTATGTTGTGTCGTTTTTTTAATAACGTTTTGTTTTCTGTGACAACTTAACTACGTCAAAACCAGAGCAAATTGTAAAAAGAAAAATGAATTAATTTGCTAATTTAATTCCTCTTGATTACATCAATCTAAGTGCGTTTCCTTTTTTCTTTTCATGTATAAATGATTAAGATATAGTTAAAGTAAATATTCCATTCCCGACAGAACTTACCTTAACTTGGATTTCAGATACCCAGGTTCTGAGGGTCACTGGGTAAACCCATTACACTTGATGAACATACAAGTACAGCAAGGTCTCTTTACAATTCTTCCCTGGCGCCCACATATATTGGCAGCTTTTTTTAATGTTAACCCTTTGCGAGCGTTGCATTTTGCTAAGCACGCCAAGTGTTGATAAATTGCGAATTGGGGAGTCACACAACTAACTATACAGACCTCTTGAATGCTTCCCCTGCACGAATGTTCGTGGGTTTTTCTTTGAGGGGATCCCGGCTCCTGCTCCATCCTGCACACTCACTAGCTATCACCAGGCATGGCATGAGCGTGGGCCTCTCAATAGCTTTGTAGCCTGGCTGCTCAGGAGGGGTTCCCTGGCCACATTTAGTGTTCTTCTGAACCTGCCCAAGAATACTGTGGTCCTGAGCGCGTGCCAGAACCTGAGCTCGAGCATATGGACCACAAAGCGCCGTCATGGGACTTCTGAATACCTTAGAAAACCCATAAGTGATCCAAGGATCTCAGCACATCCTATTGCCTTTAGAAATTGCCTCCCTTTGGGTGTGATGGAGTTGTTGATATCACTGGAGCCTGTGGTACCATTATTCCAGAATATATTGGCAAGCTCAACTCTAAATCAAAGCCGGCCCAGCTCTTTCTGAGCAGTCCGTCACTGGATTTCGTTGACCTCAACGAAAGGCTAGAGATATAGCTGTTTATAACGTTTGCGTACTAAATCTCATTCACTGACTAGAGATACACAAGCAGAGGCTATCACTGTCAGACTTTCACGACTGAGACTGGTAGATTCTGTGACATCGATCCTGGATTGTCAAGTACCCAAGAACATCATCGAATGTTAACCACAACCATCGGGAAGAGATCCAAGGACTTTTACAAAGATTGGGTATTACCGTCTATATCACCTTTATTGCGCCTTTGAGCGGAAGCATGACTATTGCTAGTGCTGCAGATGCTGGGGTTGGGGGGATAGGGGTTTGAACCACCCGCGGAATCCCAGCTATGGATAACATTTACTCCCCAAAAAGGGCGAGTGGGGCCCATATTTCTTTTTGTATTAGGGCCCAAGGCATTCTTGATACGCCCATACATTTGAGACATTGGTTTGGATTAGGACATGTTTTAGAGAAAAGTCTGTAAGGAGTTAACATTCTAGTTGGTGGATTGGGGCTGCGAAACGAGTTCTTCCAGCTACTCTTCTCAAAGCTGGCAACCGAATGTTCTTTCGAGGTGTCCTGGAGGCATCTTCATAGGCTCCCCTGTTAAATTCCTTCAACTGGTTGGACACTTCCGGTGCTATCCATGGTACTGAAACTAACTTTAGCCATGGTTTCCGGTGACAAAGTACCAGGAGGCCAGTGGGTCGCCATTCCTTCTTCGCTGTGGCTGTGTTACACAGTATCTTGCCTCAATCTCGGACCACCTCCCACGAGGAAGGATTTCACGGCTTTAAAAATTAGACCAGGGAGCAAAAGAGGTTTAAAGTCCCAGCTTTCTGCCACAGGCCAAGCCTTCAGCCTCTTGGCCACAAAGGAACACCTGCATAGTCAACATTAATACTAATGGCATCCATTTAATTTCACAGACATGATAGAAATGACATCAACTTCCCTTGCTACCTCTGTTTATAAGGGCCATGAAGGTTGTGGTGGGAACAGAAAGCGAGCCGGGCTCTAAGAACCATGGTACCTCCAGCTTTGTGCTAACCCTGCTCCCAGCAGCAAATAGAAGGCTGTTGGGAGACTGAAGGTGTGGTACGGGGTCAACCCTGTAATATCACGGGTGGGCGGATGTATAATATCACACTTTGATTACTACTGGCATTTTGGAGAATCGAAAGCCTTGTGCGATCGTACAATATTTTAACGGTCCATGGGGGTCTTTCTAGGATTCGTTTTAGTGCATAATTAGAGCAGTGGATGCAGCTGGGGCCCACCAGCACTCATTTTGGGGGACCAGCACTTATTTTTTTTCTCAACAAACTTTGATCCACAGCAAAAGAGAGAAAACACAAAGAAAGGGAAAAATAAGGACAGAAAAACTGTGACAATCAGAGACAGTAGTGGTGAAAAGAACTAGCAAGAGCCAGATAAAGGGTCACAGAGTGTCTGGTGGTGGAAGAAAGAGACATAAGAAAGAGTCAAGACTAGGTATTCGGCACGCTAAACTTTGATATCACCGGCAGCTGGATTCTGAACAAAATCTTGGACCCCAACTTTTTTTTAAATTGAGCAGTTTGTCATGCATTGAACTGCTATGTAGAGAATTAAAAGCCCGCGTATTGTAGGACACACTATTATTATTCCTCATAATGCAGGCAAGTCTTACAGCAAAAGTGTTAATAGCAAGTGGTCCATCGCTTGCTAGATCACTATACCCCAAATATTATTTATCCAGTCCTGGCATTTCCCTTTACAAGTCATTATCATGTGATGTGTTTGTTTGTGTGGCTCAATTTAAGCACCATATAACCACACACCCTAAAATCCTCTTCAGAATGAGGGGCTGGCCTTCCTCTGGAGCCGTGATACAGAAAAGTGGGGCCCTCCTGACCTTTACATGTGGCCCCTGGTTGAATAGCAGCACTAGACTGCTGTTTACTTTACAGAGCACTAATACTCATAAAGATATAAAAGAAATGGGAAGCATTTTTTTACAGTCAAACTGAAGTAAAACAAAAGAAGTACAGGAAGTGTCCTAATCCACTTAACTTTAAGAACACGTACATTTTTGAAGGCATCTTGCAAAAAACGTATAACAATAAGGTAAAGTCCCTTCTGAAATTCAAAAAGTGTATTTCTCATTCTCATTTCCATCTTTATTTCGATCTGCTTAGATCATAAAATATATACATACAATTTAAAATCAACTTGCTAACCTACAGAAGCGTTTCACCTTAGTACATCAGATTATAAAAGTGCAATGCGATTTTTTTTAAGTGACAGTTTTCAAACATGTATTTAGAAACATTCATGCCTCCCCCCTCTACCGTGACAGCAATGCTAATAGGCAAAGTGAAATAAAACAATTGCCCAGGATCACACAGTTTGGTCAAGCGTGAAAGCTGGAATTGATCCCAGCTGCAATTCATCCAATACATGTACATTTGTCGCTTCTCCTATGCCCACCTTACACCTCCCACGCCCCGACCGCCACCATGTTGGCATTAATGCAGCCCTCGGTCACACCACAGATGAACTTTTGGCCCCAGGGAAAATGTTGGCAAGTACCCATGCTCTGGAGCATGAAGAGAAATCTAGAAGGCAGAAGACTTGCACGATGGAGGATACTGGACATGTCGCATTTTAAGTGTTAAAAAACAATAGAAGTTTCATCAAAGGGGCAAACTAACTTTTCTACACAAGAAGGGTGGAACACGAATAGTTCAAAGACAAGACCTCTACATTTGTGTCTTAACCACATGCGCGCTAGCGGTTTTCCCGCTGTGTGATGACTTTTGCGGAAACCCGCGTTACATGACGAGCTCAGCTCGTCATGAGCGTACGACAGGCGTAACTCATGAGCTCGTCATGAGCGTAGAAGGGGTTAATTTGACAGGGTACTTTAGGTCAGTGTCTGTTCTAATTGAGAAGTACAAGGTTAAAGGTCATCTCCATTCTGTGTAAGGACCTTTATTCAGTGGCTCAAATGATGGGGCCCCCCTGAAAAATGTGATGAGGGGCCCCTGAGTCTCCCATATGTCCCAGATATTGGTCTTGGTGTCAATGGGGCCTCTTGTAGGGTTCCCCCCTCCCGTGCTGCAAGGGATGCAGGGACCTACATTCCATCCCTGCCTTTATTAACATGCCAGGCTATTTTACAACGTTTTCGCCATGTACTGTCAGTGAGGTTACCGCCCTCATTAACAGTATATGGCGAACACTTTGTAAAAAGTGAGGATGCTGCCGGACAGTTTGGCTTGACTGTTCCTGGTATAGTGGGACCGAGGCCTATTTTGAACAAGCTCGATTCCTGACTGGAACAGGGTGGTGAGGGAAAATACATATACACTGGAATGTTGCTCAGAGCAATTACTAATGGCTGGGATTCATTCAAACATTGCAACAATTGCTTTTTTTGACTGCACTGATAGCCCTCCGAAGAGGCCTAACGTGGCGGAAACCAGGGCCAATTCATTTCACCACCACTGAGATTAGATAATGTGGCCTTGCAGCTAGTGCTTAGATAGCACAGGCTAGTGCTGAACTGTTTACATAAGGTTGGCCCCTGTCTGGAGTGACACAATGGTGAAAGAAATGATGCACAGGAAAGCAGCCCCATAGCAATTACCAGTGATTGAAATTAATTCAAGTGCCCCCACTATCCCGTTTTGGTTTTTCCCACGTGTGACACCTTCAGCCTGGATTTTTATTCAACAGAAAGTTGCATGGGTCATTTTTTTTTAGCCTAAACGCACACAGTGTTAAAGCAAAACCATCGATCCCAGAACGCAATATTGCTGGCTAGAAGGTCTGGGCCTGCAACGTGTGTCGCACAGGATGTTGTGGAACTTTGCAGACCTGTGGTCTAGCGGTGTCTGCAAGCCGCTCTTTGCAGGCAGGGCCGGCCGGAGGAACCATAATCTGCCCTGGCAAAAATGCTCAAACCAGCCCCTCCCTTTGCCTCCTCGCTGCCGGGGAGGCCTTAGGCATGTGCAAGCTGTGCACCAGCACAGGGCCACCAAACCCCACGGGCCACCACGCCAATATATATCCTTAATAAATTAATCCTCTGAGGATGGATACATATTTGCGTGGTGGCCCCAGGCAGGGATTTGGCGGCCCCCGGCTCTGTTCAACTTCAAAACACCTTCCTGAGCTCGGGGGGGGGGGGGGCTCTGCCCCACCCGGACCCCCACTTCCGGGTCCCCCTACCTACGCTCCCTGCCCAGGGCCACCATGAGCCTAGAGCCGCCCAGGCTCACTGGATCTCGCTCTTTCCTTGCATGTGGACTTCCATTCATATTCTCGCTCCTCTCATCACTTTCTTTCTACCTTACCCCTCCCTTTCCCTCTTGAAGCCTCCCTATGCCTACAGCAATACACCTTGCTGAGGAGGGGAATCGGACAGAGGCACCAGGAGCTTTCAAAACTGACCCTGTTCCCAGGTACAGACGGCCCTATATTCAACTTCCCCATATCACCTGTATCAATCACCCTGCACCGGGCTCAGTACTCAAAATGGAAACAGGGAGAAGCAGGCACTCACTGTCCCGGGGTACCTGTCTCCTACTGAAAAGGGCCAGTACGCTCCCAGTAAAGTCACTGCCCGGGCTTTAAGTGGGCCGGGTCTCACCGGTGCTGTGCACCGGCAGTTTTTTAAAGGGGGCCTTGAAACGGGTCTCTATCCGGCTCTGTTTTGTGCCCTGGCACAGGCGGTCTGTGTTTTTTTCCGGACTGCAGTGCCAGCAGGTAAATCTCACTTCTCACTAGTGGAGAAGTTACAGCATGACGTCATGCCAAGTGAGATATAGGGAAAGGGAAATCCTATAAAGAGAGTAATTTTCTCTCTGGAATTCCCTTCCCTTATTGAAAATCAGGAGCAGCAACATTGTTGTGGTGTCACCAGGGCTTTAAGTGGAATTTTTTTTTAATATTATATACAACATGCCATAGTTGCTCCTTTATCGTATGCAACTAACAGCCATTGACAAAGCCAATAGTCCTGGCTTCTTGTAGGTATGATGTTACTTGTTGTATCATATATCTGGATGCAATGACAGACACAGCAAAATACAAGTCGGTTGGCACACTATGCTAAACACAGGTTTTTAGCTTATGTGTTTTTAAGCCATGCCCTTAATTACATTAGCCACACCCCTTTTAGAGACCCCCCAGTTTTTTCATCCCACTTAAAGCCCTGGGTACTGCACCCCTTCTGAAAAGTGAGTCGCGGGACTCTCTTTCAAGTTAAACAAGTTCTGTTACCAGGTTCTGGCACACCAGTCCATCTAAAGCACTGACAAGTTCTGATTTTGCATCGAGTGGTCAGTTTCCTGCTCTGCAAGCGGTGGGAACGCAGGAGCTCCGGGTGGGGGCGCTAAGTGGCTCCATGTGGTGGGGTCTGCGGGGGCCGGGAGCGCTCATCCTGCTTCGCATGGTGCTCGCTGCTCGGGGATTTTTTGGGGAGTGTAAATCCGTGCCTGCTGATCGGTGAGAAAGAATCATGTTGGCCGCAGTGAGCAGCAGCTGTTTGTAATTCAAAGCCGAGGCTGCGCTGGGACAGGAAAACCCTGACATCAGGGCTGGATCGGGGCCAGGGCGGCCCACTCTCCTAGCGCGGGAGCCCTCCGTTCCCACAGCCACCATCCCCTGTATGTAAATATATATATACACACACTATGCAGCAATAGGGGGTATGTGCCCCAACGCGTGCGCATTAATTTATCTCACCCCATCCATCCGTCTAGGCGTTAAAAAAAACCGTTCTGTCACTTTGCAGGTGTGCGCTGCACCTCCCGTGCTAGGAAAATCAGAACTGCAAGTTCCAGAATGCAACGGAAAAGGCACAAGAGTGGGTGAACTACATCTGACACGGGCTGATGGGGAGCCTCGAAGGCTAGAGGTGTCTGAGGAGGGGGGTCATATGATGTATTGCATACACGGTACAGGTGCAGTGAGGGTCTCTTGACATTAAAATGCTGCTCTGCTTGCAACCTTCCAGAGAAGACCATCAGATACGATCAGAGGCACAGGTATCATTTGTGCAGCAGGTGCAGTGGCACCGAGGCCAGAGCCCATTGAGCCCTGATAGTTGATCAATTTTATTACCCACCGGGACCGTGACACCCTTGGTGCGCTACAACATGATCAATGTTTTGGAGGGTCTCGGGGTACAAAATGCTATTTTTATTCATGAAAAGGGAGCGTACATAAGGGCTGCCTCTCCAAAGGAGCGTGTTGGGGCAGTATTCGGGCACCTCTTCATTCCCACTCCAAAGCGATATGGGTCTCTCGTCTGCAGCTCCCCACGGCGGGCGCGTCCCTGCAACCGTGCACGGCGGCCGGGGTGTGTCCCTGCCCTGCCGGAGTAAGGTGTGTCCCGCTGGGGCGAGGTGTGTCTCCGGGCCCTCCCAGCGCCGAGGTGTGTTCGTGCAGCGCTCCCTGCCCGGGGCTGCCAGGGTTCCGAGCCAGGGCTGGGCGGAAATGTCAGGCGGGGCCGCCGCTCCCGATATGGCTCTTCCTGGGGTCCATATAAGGCGCTTCCTGCGCTCCATACAAGGCGCTTCCTCCTGCGGCTCTGGCTGCCCGCCCGGCCGCCGTGCCAAGGACCACAGACGGCAGCCGGGACTGCAGACAGGGCTCAGGAGAGCTCACCGCAGACGGGGGCAGTGGCAGCCTGCAACCACTGCCCGTGGGCTCACTGCAGACGGGGCAGTGGCTGCCTGCAACCACTGCCCGTGGGCTCACTGCGGACGGGGCAGTGGCTGCCTGCAACCACTGCCCGTGGGCTCACTGCAGACGGGGCAGTGGCTGCCTGCAACCAGTGGCCGCGGGCTCACTGCAGACGGGGCAGTGGCTGCCTGCAACCACTGCCCGTGGGCTCACTGCGGACGGGGCAGTGGCTGCCTGCAACCACTGCCCGTGGGCTCACTGCAGACGGGGCAGTGGCTGCCTGCAACCAGTGAGACGGGGCAGTGCCTGCAAGCAGTGGCCGCGGGCTCACTGCAGACGGGGCAGTGACTGTCTGCAACCACTGCCCGCGGGCTCACTGCAGACCGGGCAGTGGCTGCCTGCAAGCAGTGGCCAGGGCTCACTGCAGACGGGGCAGTGACTGTCTGCAACCACTGGGCAGTGACTGTCTGCAACCACTGCCCGCGGGCTCACTGCAGACCGGGCAGTGGCTGCCTGCAAGCAGTGGCCAGGGCTCACTGCAGACGGGGCAGTGACTGTCTGCAACCACTGCACGCGGGCTCACTGCAGACCGGGCAGTGGCTGACTGCATGGCTCACCGCAGACGGGGGCAGTGCAAACAGTGGCCACGGGCTCACTGCAGCTAGGTGCCCGCGGCTAACTGCAAACAGTGGCTGCTGGCTTACTGCAGATAGGGGTGGGGGCTCACCGCAGACGGAGGCAGTGGCTGCCTACACACAGTGGCCACGGGCTCACTGCAGATGGGGGTGGGGGCTCCCTGCAGATAGGAGCAGTGGCTAACTGCAAACAGTGGCCACGGGATCACTGCAGACTGGGCAATGACTAACTGCAAACAGTGGCCACGGGCTCACTGCAGATGGGGGTAAGGGCTCACCGCAGACGGGAGCAGTGGCTAACTGCAAACAGTGGCCACAGGCTCACTGCAGATGGGGGGCTCACTGCAGACGGGAGCAGTGACTAACTGCGAACAGTGGCCGTGGGCTCACTGCAGACGGGGCAGTGGCTGCCTGCAATCAGTGAGACGGGGCAGTGCCTGCAAGCAGTGGCCGCGGGCTCACTGCAGACGGGGCAGTGACTGTCTGCAACCACTGCCCGCGAGCTCACTGCAGACGGGGCAGTGGCTGCCTGCAACCAGTGAGACGGGGCAGTGCCTGCAAGCAGTGGCCGCGGGCTCACTGCAGACGGGGCAGTGACTGTCTGCAACCACTGCCGGCGGGCTCACTGCAGACCGGGCAGTGGCTGCCTGCAAGCAGTGGCCAGGGCTCACTGCAGGCGGGGCAGTGACTGCCTGCAACCACTGCCCGCGGGCTCACTGCAGACCGGGCAGTGGCTGCCTGCAAGCAGTGGCCGGGGGCTCACTGCAGACGGGGCAGTGACTGTCTGCAACCACTGCCCGCTGGCTCACTGCAGACCGGGCAGTGGCTGACTGCATGGCTCACCGCAGACGGGGGCAGTGCAAACAGTGGCCACGGGCTCACTTCAGCTAGGTGCCCGCGGCTAACTGCAAACAGTGGCTGCTGGCTTACTGCAGATAGGGGTGGGGGCTCACCGCAGATGGGGGCAGTGGCTGCCTACACACAGTGGCCACGGGCTCACTGCAGATGGGGGTGGGGGCTCACTGCAGATGGGAGCTGTGGCTAACTGCATGGCTCACCGCAGACGGGGGCAGTGCAAACAGTGGCCACGGGCTCACTGCAGCTAGGTGCCCGCGGCTAACTGCAAACAGTGGCTGCTGGCTTACTGCAGATAGGGGTGGGGGCTCACCACAGATGGGGGCAGTGGCTGCCTACACACAGTGGCCACGGGCTCACTGCAGATGGGGGTGGGGGCTCACTGCAGATAGGAGCAGTGGCTAACTGCAAACAGTGGCCACGGGCTCACTGCAGACGGGGCAATGACTAACTGCAAACAGTGGCCACGGGCTCACTGCAGATGGGGGTAGGGGCTCACCGCAGACGGGAGCAGTGGCTAACTACAAACAGTGGCCACAGGCTCACTGCAGATGGGGTGCTCACTGCAGATGGGAGCAGTGGCTAACTGCAAACAGTGGCCACAGGCTCACTGCAGACGTGGCAGTGGCTGCCAGCAAACAGTGGTCACAGGCTCACTGCAGGTAGGGGCCGGCGGCTAACTGCAAACAGTGGCCACGGGCTCGACGCAGATGGGGGTGGGGGCTCACCCCAGATGGGGCAGTGACTGCCTGCACACAGTGGCCGTGGGCTCACTGCAGACGGGGGGCAGCGGCTAATGGCGACCAGTCGCCGAGGGCTCACTGCAGATAGGGGCCTGTGGCTAACTGCAGACAGTGGCCGTGGGCTCACTGCAGATAGGGGCCGGTGGCTAACTGCAAACAGTGGCCAAGGGCTCACTGCAGATGGGAGCAGTGGCTAATGGCGACCAGTGGCCCCGGGCTCACTGCCGACGGGGCAGTGGCTGCCTGCAAACAGTGGCCCTGGGCTCACCGCAGACGGGGGCCGGCGGCTAACTGCAAACAGTGACCACGGGCTCACTGCATCTAGGGGCCGGCGGCTAACTGGAAACAGTGGCCAGGGGCTCACTGCAGCTAGGGACCGGTGGCTAACTGCAAACAGTGGCCGTGGGCTCACTGCAGCTAGGGACCGGTGGCTAACTGCAAACAGCGGCCGTGGGTTCACTGCAGACGCGGGCAGTGGCCTTGGGCTCTGTAGGAGAAAGAGTAGGATCTGTTTACTATGGTTACCCCCACTTTTTGCTGGTGTTTGACTGTTGTTCGACTTTAGTCTGGCTGGGGCCCAGCTATTTAGGACCCCAGCCCAGCTGCTTCCTCTCTAAATTAATTGCATGTACTTTAGGTACACTCCAGATTGGTTACTGGGTTACCCTTGTGAGTCCCTAGTATTCATGTTTATGGTGTTCCTCCTTTTTTGTGATTTATATTGTTGTTGCCACCTGTCTGGTTTATATGTATTGTTTTTTTGTACACCAGCGTTTTTCTTGCTTGAGATTATTAATATGTTCAAAACAAACTCTCTGAAATGTTAAAATAAATGAATAATTTTGATACTATTAGGCTGTTGTGAAGGGCTTCTTTAACTCACACATTGGATATCTTTCCAATTTTTAATATTTCTCTCCCCCTGAGCCTTTTGTTTGATATAATAAGTACTTTGTCCCGGGTTCGGAGTTTGGGGACAGCCCCTGTGGTTCTTAATTATTAGGTGCTAAGGGCATAGGTACCCCAGAGGCCTACCAGGGGCTGAAGCATGTATTATTCCACCCCGGGGAAGCCTTCCAAAATTGCACCACAGGTCTGCTACTGCAGCCTGGCTAAGGTGATGCATGCACCCCTTACTAAGATATAGGTTCCCTATATCTACCTTTAATCACTGACACATATAAACCTATAAGTCACTCCTATGGCAGGCCTTATCAATCCTGAAGGCAGAGTGCTTGGTTTTGTGTGAGAGGGTACCCATGCATGAGCAGGACCCCTCTACGGCTTTCGGAATCTATTCTCTGAGGCTGTTCTGTGATGCAGCCAGACGATATAGTCTTAAGTGCATTATAACCTGAGGGTAAATGCTAACTTTGGAATGGCTGCATGGAAACTCCAGCAGGGGAGGCCTGGACAGTAGGTTTCCTGTCATAGGGAGGTGGGACCACCTCCCTGAAAGGCTTTAGTGTATTGGGGCTGGGTGGGTGCATTCAGAGAATGCTTTTCAGACAGTGCTGGGGGCACACTTCATGTCCTTGTGCATACCCCAGTTCAAACCGGTGGCAGGGGCACTCAGCCCCTGCTCTGGTGTGAAACTGGACAAAGGGAAAGGGGTGTAACCACCCCCTCCCTGGGTCCTGCCATTGGTGGGACCCTAGAGTAAGTCCAACCTCTAAACTTAGTATACGTATAAGAACCCAGTCCTTAAGACATAAGATTATACCTGGACGAAACTCTGCAACGTATATGTCCTGGAACTTCGACATTCTATTTCAACTAGAAGACAAAAGAATCTCCCTTGGGGTCAAGGAGTGACTCCCCTGTTCAAACAGGGACCAAAGAATCATCTCATCTTTGTCTGCATTTCCAAGGCTCCCATATGATCGCAATGGATTTGCGACTCAGGACATGGACTTCCAGACTTGTCAGAGGCCGACACGAGATCCCAGCAAAGCTGAGACCAGCAGCTCTCACGAGTGACGTGGGACCGGAACTCCTGGACACCATGCACATTTGCAAGTGCATCAACTTCCTGAGCTTTGCCGAAGTTGCGCATTGAGCTACCATCAGGATTCAAGCAAGCCGGGCCGAAGACGGCTGAAATGCCAGAAACCGGTCCCCGGTAGCTTGTTTCCTTCCCAGTATAAGATTTGGCTTGGTAGTTTGGTCTGCCCTGTTCCCATGATGCACTGGGCCAGGGTCAGACTAATTTGCATATAGCCAAGTTCTGAGCTGGGATGGCGCAGTGAGCTAAAAAACGGTGATGGATCAAGCCCTGATCTTTGGACTGGGTAAGAGTGGTCTGCTTAATTCAGACACTCTGTTCATCACCACCCCCTTTTCTGAATCATTTTTGTCCACCATAAGCGTGGAAGGGTATACTCAGATGTGAGTCCCTTGCTCATTGCACCATCAGGATTCAAGCAAGCCGGGCCGAAGACGGCTGAAATGCCAGAAACCGGTCCCCGGTAGCTTGTTTCCTTCCCAGTATAAGAATTGGCTTGGTAGTTTGGTCTGCCCTGTTCCCATGAGGCACTGGGCCAGGGTCAGACTAATTTGCATATAGCCAAGTTCTGAGCTGGGATGGTGCAGTGAGCTAAAAAATGGTGATGGATCAAGCCCTGATCTTTGGACTGGGTAAGAGTGGTCTGCTTAATTCAGACACTCTGTTCATCACCACCCCCTTTTCTGAATCATTTTTGTCGACCATAAGCGTGGAAGGGTATACTCAGATGTGAGTCCCTTGCTCATTGCACCATCAGGATTCAAGCAAGCCGGGCCGAAGACGGCTGAAATGCCAGAAACCGGTCCCCGGTAGCTTGTTTCCTTCCCAGTATAAGAATTGGCTTGGTAGTTTGGTCTGCCCTGTTCCCATGAGGCACTGGGCCAGGGTCAGACTAATTTGCATATAGCCAAGTTCTGAGCTGGGATGGTGCAGTGAGCTAAAAAACGGTGATGGATCAAGCCCTGATCTTTGGACTGGGTAAGAGTGGTCTGCTTAATTCAGACACTCTGTTCATCACCACCCCCTTTTCTGAATCATTTTTGTCCACCATAAGCGTGGAAGGGTATACACAGATGTGAGTCCCTTGCTCATTGCACCATCAGGATTCAAGCAAGCCGGGCCGAAGACGGCTGAAATGCCAGAAACCGGTCCCCGGTAGCTTGTTTCCTTCCCAGTATAAGAATTGGCTTGGTAGTTTGGTCTGCCCTGTTCCCATGATGCACTGGGCCAGGGTCAGACTAATTTGCATATAGCCAAGTTCTGAGCTGGGATGGTGCAGTGAGCTAAAAAACGGTGATGGATCAAGCCCTGATCTTTGGACTGGGTAAGAGTGGTCTGCTTAATTCAGACACTCTGTTCATCACCACCCCCTTTTCTGAATCATTTTTGTCCACCATAAGCGTGGAAGGGTATACTCAGATGTGAGTCCCTTGCTCATTGCACCATCAGGATTCAAGCAAGCCGGGCCGAAGACGGCTGAAATGCCAGAAACCGGTCCCCGGTAGCTTGTTTCCTTCCCAGTATAAGAATTGGCTTGGTAGTTTGGTCTGCCCTGTTCCCATGATGCACTGGGCCAGGGTCAGACTAATTTGCATATAGCCAAGTTCTGAGCTGGGATGGTGCAGTGAGCTAAAAAACGGTGATGGATCAAGCCCTGATCTTTGGACTGGGTAAGAGTGGTCTGCTTAATTCAGACACTCTGTTCATCACCACCCCCTTTTCTGAATCATTTTTGTCCACTATAAGCGTGGAAGGGTATACTCAGATGTGAGTCCCTTGCTCATTGCACCATCAGGATTCAAGCAAGCCGGGCCGAAGACGGCTGAAATGCCAGAAACCGGTCCCCGGTAGCTTGTTTCCTTCCCAGTATAAGAATTGGCTTGGTAGTTTGGTCTGCCCTGTTCCCATGATGCACTGGGCCAGGGTCAGACTAATTTGCATATAGCCAAGTTCTGAGCTGGGATGGTGCAGTGAGCTAAAAAACGGTGATGGATCAAGCCCTGATCTTTGGACTGGGTAAGAGTGGTCTGCTTAATTCAGACACTCTGTTCATCACCACTCCCTTTTCTGAATCATTTTTGTCCACCATAAGCGTGGAAGGGTATACTCAGATGTGAGTCCCTTGCTCATTGCACCATCAGGATTCAAGCAAGCCGGGCCGAAGACGGCTGAAATGCCAGAAACCGGTCCCCGGTAGCTTGTTTCTGTAGGAGAGTAGGGTCTGCAATCCTATGATCACCCAGATTTTTTGCTTTTGTTTCACTGGTTTACGACTTTCTCTGGCTGTGGGCCTGCCAATCAGACCCACAGCCTGGCTGTTCTCTTTCTAAATTACCACATGTGCCCTAGGTGCATTTACCAATTGGTACTGGGCCACCTTATCAGACCCTGTAACTCAGGGCATAGGTGTACCCAGGGCTGCCAGGGGCTGCAGCATGTATTATGCCACCCCTGGCTGGCCTCCTAAATTTGACACAACTGGCTGCATGACAGCTGGGGCAAAGTCGTGTAATCACCCTTTGCTATAGGTGTAGTATACCTATACCTAAACCTAAAATGGACACACAGATTCCTATCAATCACTCCTATGGCAGGCCTTGACAATCCTGAAGGCAGAGTGCTTGGAATCGTGTGAGATGGTGCTCTGGCATGAGCTGAGCCTGTCTACAGCTTGCGGAACCAAGTCCTAATAGCTGTTCCATGATATCGCATACCATATACTCTTAAGTGCATTATAATCCTCGCGGTTAAATGCTAACTTTGGTACTGCTTTATCAAAACATGTCGAGTAAGGTGTCATACGAATTGGAATACTAACCCCTCGCCAATTCTGGCGACGGGGTTAGCATTCCACCCTTCTAGAGGGACACGACATGTATGTAACTGTGAACCCCGGTTAAAGTTAAACGAAGCCTCAGCTCCACAAAATGGATGCTGCCACCACAGACACGAGTCTGACCCCCTGCAGCTGGGAGTCCTTCCAGCGAGGGGAGCCTGGACAAAGGGTTTCCTGTCACTGGCGGTGCTAGCACCGTCCCAGACATGGTTTTGTGTATCCTGGGTAGGCAGGGCTTTACAGGAAGGTGACTGCTGAGTGGCACCCCGGTGCTCACTACGCATAGGCCGGTCAGATCCAGTTCCAGGGGCACACCAGCCCCTGGCCTGGGGGAAGTCTGGCATGGCAGAGGGGTGTAACCACCCCCCTCCTAGTCCCACCCATAGGCAGGACCTAGTCACCGGGTCAGCCCCCTTTTTTAGTATAAATATGGGAGCGGGCCCCCTGTTCAAATTAGATCATCTTTGGAATCAAGACACGACTTTCTGCGAAAGGACTTCACGATTTCTTCATCAAGATTCTCCCTTGTGGCTAAGGAGTAGTCACCCTGCATCCGCAGGCACCATCCTAAAGAACACTGCGGTCTGCTGCAAGTCCTTCATCACGAATCCGACGACCCAGCTCGACGAGACCCGGCTTCCCTGGCACCTCTGACCTCTACTCACCTCTACAGCCAAGCTGAGAACCGTGAGTGCGACGAGACCTCGAGGGACCGACGATCGCCAAGACTGCACGACATCTTTACAACAAGCCCACCGTGTCCTCCACGGGTGAGTGCTTTGGGGTCCGAGAAGCCCCAACCCTGCGCAGCTCCAGCACCCAAGATCAGCCTCCCTGCATCTCCACGATCTGCGTGGGGCCCTTCTGCTGTTTGCTGTGCACCGCGTTGTTTGGCTACTAGCCGGCTGGCTTGTGGCCTTCTGAACGACGCCCGACGACATCACTGCTGCTGGTCTGGTATAGAGACAAAATATCGACTCCAAAATATCGACTGGACATAATATCGAGTTTTAAATATAGACTGGACAAAATATCGACTGGACATAATATCGACTACAAAAATATCGTTTTTCAGGTAAGTGAAGTAATATCGACTGTATAAAATATAGATAGCAAAAATATCGATTTTTTAATAATATATAATATTTTATAGTGTATTTTTATGTAATTATATGTGTGAATAGTTTGTATTAATGTTATTAAATATTTTATTACATGAATTTTGTTTTGATAATAATTGCGTAATGTAATTCTGTAGCGGGTTGTGGGTTTATAGGGGAATAGGGTGGGAAGTAATTTAATAATAATTAATTAATTAATATATGTTTGTTAATATTTTTTATTATTAATTAATTGATAATTAATTAATATTAATTAGTTAATTAATTAATATAATTTTGAATATATTTTGTATTAGTAAATAATTGTTAATTAATTAATTGTAATTAGTTAATTACATTAATTAGAGTACATTTTTTATATATATAATTTTGTGTTATTTTTAAGTAATTAATTTTGATAAAATAATATTAATTATTAAAATAATTACACCTAATGTTCTAATATATTTACTTTATTGTTATTGTTAATTAATAATTAATTGGTAATTAAATAATATTGATACATTTTGGGTAAAGGAGCATTTTTAGGGTTCAGGGTCAGTTTTCAGTTCATGGGTAAAGGGGTATTTTTAGGGTTCAGGGTCAGTTTTCAGGTCATGGGTAAAGGGGTATTTTTAGGGTTCAGGGTCAGTTTTCAGGTCATGGGTAAAGGGGTATTTTTAGGGTTCAGGGTCAGTTTTCAGGTCATGGGTAAAGGGGTATTTTTAGGGTTCAGGGTCAGTTTTCAGGTCATGGGTAAAGGGGTATTTTTAGGGTTCAGGGTCAGTTTTCAGGTCATGGGTAAAGGGGTATTTTTAGGGTTCAGGGTCAGTTTTGGGTTTTTGGGTAAAGGGGTATTTTTAGGGTTCAGGGTCAGTTTTGGGTTTTTGGGTAAAGGGGTATTTTTAGGGTTCAGGGTCAACAAATAAGATTTTAAAAAATTATTTTTATTATTTTCATTTATTATTTTATTATTATAATTTAATTTAAGTCGTTTTAAGTATATTTTAGTAATTAAAATTTAATATTAATTTAATTTAACACTGTTTTTAATAAAGTCGATATTTTTTACATCTATATTTTTGTTAACGATATTTTGTACTCGATATTTTTGTACTTACCTGTTTGTAGATACAAACTCGATATTTTGACTGTCGATATTTTGTCCACGATATTTTGGCAAGTCGATATTTTGTCAGTCGATATTATTTCAGTGATCCGCTGGTCTGGTTGCTCCAGGCTGGCCCTTGCTTCCTTCTTGAAGAGAGGCACCCCGGACCCTCCTGGTCCACTCCAGACGCCATTTTAGGTCCACCGCGTGGGCTTGAATTTGCCAAGGCTTTGTTGCCCAATCCTGGGTCCAGCGACGCCGACAGCTTCTATCTTCGTGGTACAGCTCGATCCTCCTTCCTGGTCGCCGACAACGCCTCCTGGTCCGTGAGATCTCCGAGCACAGCGTCACCCACACGCCTTGTCGAGGTGGCTACCATCCGGTGCCCTCCTGGTGCCCACTGACTACTGGCTAGTAGTCTCGAACTTGGTCCCCTCTGCTTTCAGGTGTCATCTTCCATCGATCCAGGCTTGGATCCACCGAACTTTCTTCACTGGTCGCCTGCCAGCAACTTCTTTCTTCCAGGCTCCTGGTCCGTCAACGAGGATTCCCGACGTCTTTTGAGTCCTATGCAGCTGCAGCCCCTGGGCTAGGTAACTTCGGCATTTCGGTGCCCCAGCATAGCCTCACTATCCAAGGGTCAGAATCTACTTTCGTTTTCTCCCTACCAGGTCGGGTTCGCCCGAGAACACTAACTTTGCAAATTCTAGCTACCATAGACTTTGTCCCGCATCCCGCGTGAGAGTGCACACACTGCACCCGAGTCCCCTGGGTCTCCTAGGAGTAATCTAACGATTCTATAGTCAAGTCCTAGCGATTCCAAAGCCCATTAGTACTGTACTTACCTGCTAGTAATTTCGCATTCCACTTTTCAAGTATATGGTTTTCCGTGCCCCTCGGGCATTTGTATATACTGTGCTAACTTAAGTATTTTTGTAAGAGTTTTGGTTTGTGCTTAGTACCCTGTCCTCATAAAGAGTACAGGGCTGTTGTGATTCTTAATAAATAACTGGTTATTTTCATAACACTTGTGTGGTATCCTTTCACTTGGTGTTCAAGGGGTATATGTGGTATAACAGCTGGCTTAACACGCCCTCTCGAGTCTTTAGCCTTAGACTGCTCGTATCCACGCTACTAGGATAGCTGGTCTATAAGGTTGACTTACAACCAATCATCAATAAGGGTTGCTGGACTGATACATAGTGTTCACTAGAATAGTGAGCACTGCATATCAGGCCACCTTCTCACATTGGTGAGCAGCGGTTGGGATTTGAGCTTGCTGTTGTTTTACCACACGTATCCTAAGAATATCTTGTTGAAAGATCACATAAGTACTGTTAGTACATATAACCAAGCTTAGAATACTCTGAGTTCCACTGAACCAGCTGTTGCAGCTCCTCAAGGCCTAGCACACCTTGGCTGCAACTCTTAGCAAGGGATCAGTAGGTAAACACATAGTGTAGGTAGGTGCATCACTTACACCACACTAGAAACAGTATGTCGGACAAAGGAGGAAACTCTGAGTCTCCCCTTGTGTCAGTTGACCCTCCACAGGCCATCCCTTCAAGATATACTGTGCTTAGCTTCCATGAGTTACGACAAGTATGTACCTCTAGGAAGATTAAGCAAGGGGCTAACCCCACCACCTCCTTTCTGATTGGTCTCTTGGAGACTTATGATGCCAGAAAAGCTGAGAAACTTCTTAGCTCTTCTAATCCAGAAGGAGGCATGCCTCCCCTTGAGGGAACCAGAGGTGACCCTGACCTCATCCACCTCTCAACTGAGAATGAAGATGTGGAGGAGGATGAGAATGAGGATCCCTCTGGAGATGAGGCAGACAAGGGACAGGGAGAAGTCGTTAGACTAACCAGGTCCAACTTAAGCAAACATGACAGTGGTACTGGGGGACCCCTGGGGCCACTATCAGGTCAGCTTAACATTGGGAATGGACGAGCCAGATCTCTATCAAGAGGCTCTGGCAGATCACTTCAAACCAATGGCTCTCACAACTCTTCTCAAAGAGGGATGACATCCCCTCAGAGGAGAGTGTATGAAGCTAAAGAAAGAGCAGCCAATCTGAGGATTGAAAGGGAAGAACTTGCCCTGGCCAAAGAAAGGCTTGCCTTTGCTAGAGAGCAACAGTTAAGTGGGGTAGTCCCCACTGGTGGCAGCATTGTACCTAGCAATAGGGAAAGGAGTTTTGATACAAAGCACCTTGGTAAGATAGTGCCCCCCTTTAAACAAGGGGATGACATCCACAAATGGATTACTGCTTTGGAGAGGGCCTGCACTGTGCAAGGTGTTCCCCAGAGTCAGTGGGCAGCTATCTTGTGGCTCTCCTTTGAAGGTAAAGGTAGAGACAAGCTCCTCACCAGAAGGGTAGAGGATGCTAACAATTACAAAATCTTGAAAAATACACTGGTTGAAGGGTTTGGCCTAACCACTGAGCAGTACAGGGTGCTGTTCAGGGATACCCAGAAAACTCAGTCTCAAGATTGGTCTGACTTTGTAGATTGTGCCACTAAGGCTTTTGGGGGCTGGTTGCTGGGCAGTAAGGTTACTGATTATAAAGGATTGTATAATTTGATGATGAGAGAACAAATTTTAAACAATTGTCAGAACCAGTTGTTGCATCAGCATCTTGTTGACTCAGATCTGACCTCTCCCCAAGAATTGGGAAAGAAGGCAGACAGATGGGTTAGAACAAGAGTTAAACAGAACCAGGGCCAGAATCAAGGTGGTCAGAAGAAAGCAGACCAAAAGGGTAAAGATTCTAAGGGGGAACAAAATGACCAGAAGTCTTCGACAGGTCCCCAACAACCCAAAGAGGGTGGGGGTCAGGCTCCCCAAAAGAAGAAAGAAGGCCAATCTAAAAGGTGGTGCCAATACTGCAAAAGTAAAACTCACTGGTTTAGTGAGTGCACCAAGAAAGGAGGAGGGCAGACTCCTGCCACTGCAGCCCCTAAGGCACCTGTGCCCCCTAGTACAGCCAGCAGTGGTAGTGCACCTCCCAAGGGTTTAGTAGGGTTAACCCTGGGTTCTGAGGGGTGTGACAACTTAGTTGATACACTCACTCAGGCTGTCCTTGTCAGTACAGGGGATATGGATATGTCCCCTGACATAAGTCCCAATACTTTGGGCAAATACAGACAGACACCTTTCATTAATGGAAAAATGGCTCAGGCCTATAGGGACACTTGTGCCAGTGTCACAATGGTGACACCTAACTTTGTGGACCCTGGACAGATCATGCCAGGTACAGAATTCCTGGTGACCAATGCAAGCAATGTCACTACCAATGACAGTATGGCAATTGTAGCTTTCTCCTGGGGAGGGGTAACTGGCCAAAAGAAGGTTGTAGTTAGTTCAGACCTCCCAGTGGATTGTTTGTTGGGCAATGATTTGGAGTCATCACAATGGTCAGAAGTGGAGCAGAGGACTCACATGGAAATGTTAGGCTTGCCAGCACATGTGTTTGCTGTGACTAGGTCACAGGTCAGGAAATGCCCCACTGAACAGGTGCTGGATCCTGGAACAATGGACCAGACACCTCCCAAGAAGAAGAGCAGTAGGGTTAAGGCTGTGCCTTCCCCCTTGCCCCAGGTTGAGGATCAAGTCTCAGAGGAGGCTGACCTACAGGAATTGAGGGAAACTGAGCCCAGAGAGTTTGAACTTGATCAAGTTGAATTCTTGGGTTCAGGGGGACCCTCAAGGGAAGACCTGGGGAAGGACCAGTTAAGCTGCCCTTCTCTTGAACCCCTCAGACAGCAGGCTGCTGCTGAGGCTGCTGGGAACGCCACAGGTACCCACAAGGTATACTGGGAAGATGGACTCCTGTATACTGAGTCAAGAGACCCCAAGCCTGGCATGACCAGGAGGCTGGTTGTACCCTTGTCTCAGAGAGGTTTCCTACTTACCTTGGCCCATGAGATTCCCTTAGCAGGTCACTTAGGCCAGACAAAGACTTGGGACAGGCTTGTCTCACACTTTCACTGGCCTCACATGAATGAGGATACCAAAGAGTTTTGTCGCTCCTGTGTCACTTGCCAAGCCAGTGGTAAGTCAGGTGGCACAACAAAGGCCCCCCTTATACCAATGCCTGTGGTGGGGGTGCCCTTTGAAAGAGTGGGGATTGACATTGTTGGTCCAATGGAACCCCAGACAGCATCAGGGCACAAGTTTATACTGGTGGTAGTGGATCATGCCACCAGGTATCCTGAAGCTATTCCACTTAGGACCACCACAGCACCTGTGGTGGCAAGGGCTCTAGTTGGAGTGTTCTCCAGAGTGGGCTTCCCTAAGGAGGTTGTCTCTGACAGAGGTGCAAACTTCATGTCAAGCTACTTAACTGCTATGTGGAAGGAATGTGGTGTCAATTACAAATTCACTACACCCTATCATCCACAATGCAATGGGCTTGTTGAAAGGTTCAACAGGACCCTAAAAGGGATGATTCATGGACTACCTGAAAAGCTCAGGCGTAGATGGGATGTCCTGATTCCCTGCCTTCTGTTTGCTTACAGAGAGGTCCCACAAAAGGGGGTTGGCTACAGCCCTTTTGAACTTTTGTATGGGCATCCTGTGAGAGGCCCCCTGTGTTTGGTGAAGGAAGGATGGGAGAGACCTCTCAAAAAGCCTGCAACCAGCATAGTGGACTATGTACTTGGTCTCCGCTCCAGGATGGCTGAGTATATGGAGAAGGCATCTGAAAACCTTAAGGCCAGTCAAGAAATTCAAAAAGCTTGGCATGACCAAAAGGCTGTCCTGACTGTTTACCAGCCTGGACAGAAGGTGTGGGTGTTGGAGCCAGTGGCCCCAGCAGCACTCAAAGACAAATGGTCTGGGCCCCACACAATCCTTGAGCAAAAGGGAGAGGTCACCTACCTGGTGGACCTTGGAACTCCCAGGAGCCCCCACAGGGTGCTCAATGTCAACAGGCTCAAAGCATATGTCGACAGGAAGGACATGAGCTTGCTCATGGCCATAGATGAGGGACAGGAGGAAGAGAGTGACCCTCTCCCAGACCTGCTCACTCAGAATCCTGATGATGGGTCAGTAGATGGTGTTGTCTTTTGTGGCAGCCTCTCTGAGCATCAACAGAAAGACTGTAAACAGGTTCTTCAGTCTTTCAGACATATGTTTTCTCTGACACCCAGTCAGACCAATTGGTGTACCCATGAGGTTGACACTGGTGACAGTCTGCCAGTTAAGAGTAAAATCTACAGGCAGCCTGATCATGTTAGAGACTGCATCGATACTGAAGTGCAGAAAATGTTGGAGTTGGGAGTCATTGAACCCTCAGATAGCCCTTGGGCTAGTCCAGTAGTTCTAGTGCCAAAGCCTCACACCCAGGGTGGTAAGAGAGAGATGAGGTTTTGCGTAGACTACATGGGTCTCAATGCAGTCACTAAGACTGATGCCCACCCAATACCAAGGGCAGATGAGCTGATAGATAGATTGGCTTCTGCCAACTACTTAAGCACATTTGACTTAACAGCTGGGTATTGGCAAATCAGGTTAGCTGAGGATGCCAAGCCCAAGACAGCATTTTCAACCCCTGGTGGGCATTATCAATTTGTGGTAATGCCCTTTGGTCTGAAAAATGCACCTGCCACCTTCCAAAGGTTGGTGAATCAAGTCCTTACTGGGCTGGATGACTTCTGTGCAGCATATCTAGATGATATTGCTGTCTTTAGCTCCACCTGGGAGGATCACCTGGTCCACCTGAGGAAAGTGTTAGAGGCTCTGCAAGCAGCAGGTCTCACTATCAAGGCCACCAAGTGCCAGATAGGGCAGACACAGGTTGTATACCTGGGCCACCTTGTAGGTGGAGGCCAGGTTCAGCCACTGGAGAGCAAAATACAGTCAATCAGGGACTGGGCTCCTCCAACCACCCAGACTCAGGTTCGAGCTTTCTTGGGCCTGACTGGATACTACAGAAAGTTTGTCAGGAACTATGGTTCAATTGTGACACCATTAAGAAAATGCCAAAAAAGGTTCAGTGGACAGCAGGCTGTCAAAAAGCATTCGATGACCTAAAGCAGGCCATGTGCACAGCACCTATCCTTAAGAGTCCAGACTACTCCAAACCATTCATTGTCCAAACAGATGCTTCTGAGTTGGGTGTGGGAGCTGTTCTTTCTCAACTGAATTTTGATGGTCAAGACCAGCCCATTGCTTTTATAAGCAGAAGGCTGACCCCCAGAGAGAAGAATTGGTCAGCTATTGAGAGGGAGGCCTTTGCTGTGGTTTGGGCCCTGAAGAAGTTGAGGCCATACTTGTTTGGCACTCACTTCAAGTTTCAGACCGACCATAAGCCCCTCTTGTGGCTAAATCAGATGAAGGGTGAAAACCCCAAACTGCTTAGGTGGTCCATTTCCCTACAGGGGATGGACTTTACAGTGGAACATAGACCTGGTACTGATCATGGCAATGCCGATGGGCTCTCCAGATATTTCCACTTAGAACAAGAAGACTCACCTGGTCAAGGTTAGCTTATTGTCCCAAAGTTTGGGGGGGGGGTCATGTAGGAGAGTAGGGTCTGTAATCCTACGATCACCCAGATTTTTTGCTTTTGTTTCACTGGTTTACGACTTTCTCTGGCTGTGGGACTGCCAATCAGACCCACAGCCTGGCTGTTCTCTTTCTAAATTACCACATGTGCCCTAGGTGCATTTACCAATTGGTACTGGGCCACCTTATCAGACCCTGTAACTCAGGGCATAGGTGTACCCAGGGCTGCCAGGGGCTGCAGCATGTATTATGCCACCCCTGGCTGGCATCCTAAATTTGACAAAACTGGCTGCATGACAGCTGGGGCAAAGTCGTGTAATCACCCTTTGCTATAGGTGTAGTATACCTATACCTAACCCTAAAATGGACACACAGATTCCTATCAGTCACTCCTATGGCAGGCCTTGATAATCCTGAAGGCAGAGTGCTTGGAATCGTGTGAGATGGTGCTCTGGCATGAGCTGAGCCTGTCTACAGCTTGCGGAACCAAGTCCTAATAGCTGTTCCATGATATCGCATACCATATACTCTTAAGTGCATTATAATCCTCGCGGTTAAATGCTAACTTTGGTACTGCTTTATCAAAACATGTCGAGTAAGGTGTCATACGAATTGGAATACTAACCCCTCGCCAATTCTGGCGACGGGGTTAGCATTCCACCCTTCTAGAGGGACACAACATGTATGTAACTGTGAACCCCGGTTAAAGTTAAACGAAGCCTCAGCTCCACAAAATGGATGCTGCCACCACAGACACGAGTCTGACTCCCTGCAGCTGGGAGTCCTTCCAGCGAGGGGAGCCTTGACAAAGGGTTTCCTGTCAGGGGCGGTGCTAGCACCGTCCCAGACATGGTTTTGTGTATCCTGGGTAGGCAGGGCTTTACAGGAAGGTGACTGCTGAGTGGCACCCCGGTGCTCACTACGCATAGGCCGGTCAGAACCAGTTCCAGGGGCACACCAGCCCCTGGCCTGGGGGAAGTCCGGCATGGCAGAGGGGTGTAACCACCCCCCTCCTAGTCCCACCCATAGGCAGGACCTAGTCACCGGGTCAGCCCCCTTTTTTAGTATAAAGATGGGAGCGGGCCCCCTGTTCAAATTAGATCATCTTTGGAATCAAGACACGACTTTCTGCGAAAGGACTTCACGATTTCTTCATCAAGATTCTCCCTTGTGGCTAAGGAGTAGTCACCCTGCATCCGCAGGCACCATCCTAAAGAACACTGCGGTCTGCTGCAAGTCCTTCATCACGAATCGGACGACCCAGCTCGACGAGACCCGGCTTCCCTGGCACCTCTGACCTCTACTCACCTCTACAGCCAAGCTGAGAACCGTGAGTGCGACGAGACCTCGAGGGACCGACGATCGCCAAGACTGCACGACATCTTTACAACAAGCCCACCGTGTCCTCCACGGGTGAGTGCTTTGGGGTCCGAGAAGCCCCAACCCTGCGCAGCTCCAGCACCCAAGATCAGCCTCCCTGCATCTCCACGATCTGCGTGGGGCCCTTCTGCTGTTTGCTGTGCACCGCGTTGTTTGGCTACTAGCCGGCTGGCTTGTGGCCTTCTGAACGACGCCCAACGACATCACTGCTGCTGGTCTGGTTGCTCCAGACTGGCCCTTGCTTCCTTCTTGAAGAGAGGCACCCCGGACCCTCCTGGTCCACTCCAGACGCCATTTTAGGTCCACCGCGTGGGCTTGAATTTGCCAAGGCTTTGTTGCCCAATCCTGGGTCCAGCGACGCCGACAGCTTCTATCTTCGTGGGACAGCTCGATCCTCCTTCCTGGTCGCCGACAACGCCTCCTGGTCCGTGAGATCTCCGAGCACAGCGTCACCCACACGCCTTGTCGAGGTGGCTACCATCCGGTGCCCTCCTGGTGCCCACTGACTACTGGCTAGTAGTCTCGAACTTGGTCCCCTCTGCTTTCAGGTGTCATCTTCCATCGATCCAGGCTTGGATCCACCGAACTTTCTTCACTGGTCGCCTGCCAGCAACTTCTTTCTTCCAGGCTCCTGGTCCGTCAACGAGGATTCCCGACGTCTTTTGAGTCCTATGCAGCTGCAGCCCCTGGGCTAGGTAACTTCGGCATTTCGGTGCCCCAGCATAGCCTCACTATCCAAGGGTCAGAATCTACTTTCGTTTTCTCCCTACCAGGTCGGGTTCGCCCGAGAACACTAACTTTGCAAATTCTAGCTACCATAGACTTTGTCCCGCATCCCGCGTGAGAGTGCACACACTGCACCCGAGTCCCCTGGGTCTCCTAGAAGTAATCTAACGATTCTATAGTCAAGTCCTAGCGATTCCAAAGCCCATTAGTACTGTACTTACCTGCTAGTAATTTCGCATTCCACTTTTCAAGTATATGGTTTTCCGTGCCCCTCGGGCATTTGTATATACTGTGCTAACTTAAGTATTTTTGTAAGAGTTTTGGTTTGTGCTTAGTACCCTGTCCTCATAAAGAGTACAGGGCTGTTGTGATTCTTAATAAATAACTGGTTATTTTCATAACACTTGTGTGGTGTCCTTTCACTTGGTGTTCAAGGGGTATATGTGGTATAACAGCTGGCTTAACACGCCCTCTCGAGTCTTTAGCCTTAGACTGCTCGTATCCACGCTACTAGGATAGCTGGTCTATAAGGTTGACTTACAACCAATCATCAATAAGGGTTGCTGGACTGATACATAGTGTTCACTAGAATAGTGAGCACTGCATATCAGGCCACCTTCTCACAGTTTCCTTCCCAGTATAAGAATTGGCTTGGTAGTTTGTTCTGCCCTGTTCCCATGATGCACTGGGCCAGGGTCAGACTAATTTGCATATAGCCAAGTTCTGAGCTGGGATGGTGCAGTGAGCTAAAAAACGGTGATGGATCAAGCCCTGATCTTTGGACTGGGTAAGAGTGGTCTGCTTAATTCAGACACTCTGTTCATCACCACCCCCTTTTCTGAATCATTTTTGTCCACCATAAGCGTGGAAGGGTATACTCAGATGTGAGTCCCTTGCTCATTGCACCATCAGGATTCAAGCAAGTCGGGCCGAAGACGGCTGAAATGCCAGAAACCGGTCCCCGGTAGCTTGTTTCCTTCCCAGTATAAGAATTGGCTTGGTAGTTTGGTCTGCCCTGTTCCCATGATGCACTGGGCCAGGGTCAGACTAATTTGCATATAGCCAAGTTCTGAGCTGGGATGGTGCAGTGAGCTAAAAAACGGTGATGGATCAAGCCCTGATCTTTGGACTGGGTAAGAGTGGTCTGCTTAATTCAGACACTCTGTTCATCACCACCCCCTTTTCTGAATCATTTTTGTCCACCATAAGCGTGGAAGGGTATACTCAGATGTGAGTCCCTTGCTCATTGCACCATCAGGATTCAAGCAAGCCGGGCCGAAGACGGCTGAAATGCCAGAAACCGGTCCCCGGTAGCTTGTTTCCTTCCCAGTATAAGAATTGGCTTGGTAGTTTGGTCTGCCCTGTTCCCATGATGCACTGGGCCAGGGTCAGACTAATTTGCATATAGCCAAGTTCTGAGCTGGGATGGTGCAGTGAGCTAAAAAAAGGTGATGGATCAAGCCCTGATCTTTGGACTGGGTAAGAGTGGTCTGCTTAATTCAGACACTCTGTTCATCACCACCCCCTTTTCTGAATCATTTTTGTCCACCATAAGCGTGGAAGGGTATACTCAGATGTGAGTCCCTTGCTCATTGCACCATCAGGATTCAAGCAAGCCGGGCCGAAGACGGCTGAAATGCCAGAAACCGGTCCCCGGTAGCTTGTTTCCTTCCCAGTATAAGAATTGGCTTTTTAGTTTGGTCTGCCCTGTTCCCATGATGCACTGGGCCAGGGTCAGACTAATTTGCATATAGCCAAGTTCCGAGCTGGGATGGTGCAGTGAGCTAAAAAACGGTGATGGATCAAGCCCTGATCTTTGGACTGGGTAAGAGTGGTCTGCTTAATTCAGACACTCTGTTCATCACCACCCCCTTTTCTGAATCATAACTACAAACAGTGGCCACAGGCTCACTGCAGATGGGGTGCTCACTGCAGATGGGAGCAGTGGCTAACTGCGAACAGTGGCCACAGGCTCACTGCAGACGTGGCAGTGGCTGCCAGCAAACAGTGGTCACAGGCTCACTGCAGGTAGGGGCCGGCGGCTAACTGCAAACAGTGGCCACAGGCTCACTGCAGATGGGAGTGGGGGGTCACCCCAGATGGGGCAGTGACTGCCTGCACACAGTGGCCGTGGGCTCACTGCAGACGGGGGGCAGCAGCTAATGGCGACCAGTCGCCGAGGGCTCACTGCAGATAGGGGCCTGTGGCTAACTGCAGACAGTGGCCGTGGGCTCACTGCAGATAGGGGCCGGTGGCTAACTGCAAACAGTGGCCAAGGGCTCACTGCAGATGGGAGCAGTGGCTAATGGCGACCAGTGGCCCCGGGCTCACTGCCGACGGGGCAGTGGCTGCCTGCAAACAGTGGCCCTGGGCTCACCGCAGACAGGGGCCGGCGGCTAACTGCAAACAGTGACCACGGGCTCACTGCATCTAGGGGCCGGCGGCTAACTGGAAACAGTGGCCAGGGGCTCACTGCAGCTAGGGACCGGTGGCTAACTGCAAACAGTGGCCGTGGGCTCACTGCAGCTAGGGACCGGTGGCTAACTGCAAACAGCGGCCGTGGGTTCACTGCAGACGCGGGCAGTGGCCTTGGGCTCTGTAGGAGAGAGAGTAGGATCTGTTTACTATGGTTACCCCCACTTTTTGCTGGTGTTTGACTGTTGTTCGACTTTAGTCTGGCTGGGGCCCAGCTATTTAGGACCCCAGCCCAGCTGCTTCCTCTCTAAATTAATTGCATGTACTTTAGGTACACTCCAGATTGGTTACTGGGTTACCCTTGTGAGTCCCTAGTATTCATGTTTATGGTGTTCCTCCTTTTTTGTGATTTATATTGTTGTTGCCACCTGTCTGGTTTATATGTATTGTTTTTTTGTACACCAGCGTTTTTCTTGCTTGAGATTATTAATATGTTCAAAACAAACTCTCTGAAATGTTAAAATAAATGAATAATTTTGATACTATTAGGCTGTTGTGAAGGGCTTCTTTAACTCACACATTGGATATCTTTCCAATTTTTAATATTTCTCTCCCCCTGAGCCTTTTGTTTGATATAATAAGTACTTTGTCCCGGGTTCGGAGTTTGGGGACAGCCCCTGTGGTTGTTAATTATTAGGTGCTAAGGGCATAGGTACCCCAGAGGCCTACCAGGGGCTGAAGCATGTATTATTCCACCCCGGGGAAGCCTTCCAAAATTGCACCACAGGTCTGCTACTGCAGCCTGGCTAAGGTGATGCATGCACCCCTTACTAAGATATAGGTTCCCTATATCTACCTTTAATCACTGACACATATAAACCTATAAGTCACTCCTATGGCAGGCCTTATCAATCCTGAAGGCAGAGTGCTTGGTTTTGTGTGAGAGGGTACCCATGCATGAGCAGGACCCCTCTGCGGCTTTCGGAATCTATTCTCTGAGGCTGTTCTGTGATGCAGCCAGACCATATAGTCTTAAGTGCATTATAACCTCAGGGTAAATGCTAACTGTGGAATGGCTGCATGGAAACTCCAGCAGGGGAGGCCTGGACAGTAGGTTTCCTGTCATAGGGAGGTGGGACCACCTCCCTGAAAGGCTTTAGTGTATTGGGGCTGGGTGGGTGCATTCAGAGAATGCTTTTCAGACAGTGCTGGGGGCACACTTCATGTCCTTGTGCATACCCCAGTTCAAACCGGTGGCAGGGGCACTCAGCCCCTGCTCTGGTGTGAAACTGGACAAAGGGAAAGGGGTGTAACCACCCCCTCCCTGGGTCCTGCCATTGGTGGGACCCTAGAGTAAGTCCAACCTCTAAACTTAGTATACGTATAAGAACCCAGTCCTTAAGACATAAGATTATACCTGGACGAAACTCTGCAACGTATATGTCCTGGAACTTCGACATTCTATTTCAACTAGAAGACAAAAGAATCTCCCTTGGGGTCAAGGAGTGACTCCCCTGTTCAAACAGGCACCAAAGAATCATCTCATCTTTGTCTGCATTTCCAAGGCTCCCATATGATCGCGATGGATTTGCGACTCAGGACATGGACTTCCAGACTTGTCAGAGGCCGACACGAGATCCCAGCAAAGCTGAGACCAGCAGCTCTCACGAGTGACGTGGGACCGGAACTCCTGGACACCATGCACATTTGCAAGTGCATCAACTTCCTGAGCTTTGCCGAAGTTGCGCATTGAGCTACTTGTAGTCCGAGCCCGAGCACCATTTGCACTGAAGATTGTGGGCCTACACTCCACAAGTGTTCCGTGGGGCGCCTTCTAGCATTTCTGCTCGAGGCTCGTTCGTGGTCCCCGGTCCGTCCGTCGAATGGTGGGTCCCCACGAAGGTAACTCTTCTGTTTCTTGGGCTTTCCTGGTTCCCTCAAAAGGGTGAGTCCCTCAGACCTTGCTGGTCTGCACCGAAGCCAATCTTTGCTTTCTGCGTGGGTTGCTGTTGCCAAGGCTTGTTGGGTCCAATCTGGATACCGACACCACAGCAATCAACATCCTTCGTGGTACAGCTCAAATCCAGTTCCTGGTCATCGTCGACGCCTCCTGGTCCTCGTGGCTGAAGAGCCAAGCTTCACCCTCTGCACCTGAAATCACCCAATATCAGTGGGCATCTTCTCATCGCTTCCTGGTCACTGGCAAGTGACCCAGACCCTGCCCCCTCTGCTTTCAGGTTCTTCAGACCTCCGATCCACCCTTGGATCCATCCGGACACTTTCCACTTGGTCGCCTGCAGCATTTTTCAGCAGCTCGCCATAGAAAACGATCACAAAATCCGACACGAAAAGACACCTATGCATCCGGCTTCCCTGGGTGAGGTAGCTCGAATACTCCGGTGCTCCCGTGGGTATTGACTCTAGAACTACCTAGTTCTAAAGGGGTTTGCTTCAAGTCCACTTCTAAGTGTCCCTAATCTTTAAAATTCTAATCGCACCTTTCTCCATAGAAGTCAACGGTGATTTGCGGCTGTTTTTAGACACGGCACGCGTCCTCCGTGGGTCCCCTGTGTCACTATCTTGGGTGGTTCCTGCTTGCCCCAGTGGTTCTACATTCTCTAGGCCTGGTCTCTATGTCTATCATGGTTCTTATACCACTTTTTTAGTATATGGTTTGGTACACCTCTAGTGCTAACCATATATTGTGCTAATTTACTGTGTGCTAAATAAGTTTACTGTATGTACTTTTGCCTATAGCCTCATAAAGAGACTAGAGGGATGTGTTTAGAATAAATACATATATTTTATATATATACCTGGTGTGGTTCTCCTTTCATTTGGTCATTCATGAGATTATAGACTGGTAAAACAACCTGCTTTACATTCCTTCAAGACTTAGCCTGAAGGCTGCTCTCCACAGCTGCCACTAGAATAGCTTACTATATAGGTTGTCTTTAAACCTACCATCAATAAGGGTTGTTTGGACTGGTGAATAGGTGCCCACTAGAGTAGTGGACAGCATATGCCAGGCCAACGTCTCACAGGCTCACTGCAGACAGGGCAGTGGCTGCCTGCAAGCAGTGGCTGCGCGCTCACTGCAAATGGGGCAGTGGCTGCCTGCAAACAGTGGCCACGGGCTCCCTGCAGACGGGAATAGTGGCTAACGGGGACCAGTGGCCGCGGGCTCACTGCTGATAGGGGCCGGCAGCTAACTGCAAACATTGGCCGCTGGTTCACTGCAGAGGGGGGGGGGGCTCACTCCAAATAGTGGCCGCGGGCTCACTGCAGCTAGGGGCCGGTTGCTGATGCAAAAAGTGGCCGCGGGCTCACTGGAGCTAGGGGCCGGTTGCTGACTGCAAACAGTGGCCGAAGGGTCACTGCAGACGGGGGGCTCACTGCAGACGGGGGGCAGACTGCAAACATTGGCTGCGGGTTCATTGCAGACGGGGCAGTGGCTGCCTACAAACAGTGGCTGCGGGCTCACTGCAGACGGGGCAGTGGCTAACCGTGACCAGTGGCCGCTGGCTAACTGCAAACAGTGGCTGCGGGCTCACTGCAGACGGGGCAGTGGCTAACGGCAACCAGAGGCAGCGGGCTCACTGCAGTAGGGTCCGATGGCTAACTGCAAACAGTGGCCGCAGTCTCACTGCAGACAGGGATAGTGGCTGACGGCAACCAATGACCTTGGGCTCACTGCAGACGGGGCAGTGGCTAACTGCAAACAGTGGCCGCAGGCTCTCTGCAGACGGGGGCAGTGGCTAAGTGAAGCCAGTGGCCGTGGACTTACTGCAGATAGGGGCCTGCTGCTAAAATCAAATAGTGGCCACGGACTCACTGCAGACAGTCGCCACGGCTCACTGCAGAGAGGGGCTGAAGGATAACTGCAAACAGTGGACACAGATTCGCTGCAGAGAGGGGCTGGCGGCTAACTGCAAACGTTTGCCCCGGGTTCACTGCAGGTAGAGGCTGGCTGCAAGCAATGGCCCTGGGCTCACTGCAGGTAGGGGCCGGCTGCAAGCAGTAGCCTGGGCTCACTGCAGGTAGGGGCCGGCTGAAAACAGTAGCCTGGGCTCCCTACAGGTAGGGGCCGGCTGCAAACAGTAGCCTGAGCTCCCTACAGGTAGGGGCCGGCTGCAAGCAGTGACCCTGGGCTCACTGCAGGTAGGGGCCGGATGCAAGCAGTGGCCCTGGGCTCTTTGTAGGTTGGGCCGGTTTCAAACAGTAGCCTGGGCTCACTGCAGGTAGGGGCTGGCTGCAAACAGTGGCCCTGGGCTCACTGCTGGTAGGGGCCGGCTGCAAGCAGTTGCCCATGGCTCACTTCAGTTAAGGGCTGGTTGCAAACAGTAGCCTGGGCTCCCTACAGGTAGGGGCCGGCTGCAAGCAGTGGCCCTGGGTTTACTGCAAGTGGGGACTGGCTGCAAACAGTAGTCTGGGCACACTGCAGGTAGGGGCCGGCGGGAAGCGGTGGCCCTGGGCTTACTGCAAGTGGAGGCCGGCTGCAAGCAGGGGCCCTGGGCTTACTACAAGTGGGGGCCGGCTGCGAACAGTAGCCTGGGCTCACTGCAGGTAGGGACCGGCCGCAAGCAGTGGCCCTGGGCTCACTGCAGGTAGGGGCCGGCTGCAAGCAGTGGCCCTGGGCTTACAGCAAGTGGGGGCCGGCTGCGAACAGTAACCTGGGCTCACTGCAGGTAGGGACCAGCTGCACGCAGTGGCCCTGGGCTCACTGCAGGTTGGTGGCCGGCTGCAAGCAGTGGCCCTGGGCTCACTGCAGGTAGGGGCTGGCTGCAAGCAGTGGCCCTGGACTTACTGCAAGTGGGGGCCGGCTGAAAACAGTAGCCTGGGCTCACTGCAGGTTGGGGCCGGCTGCAAGCAGTGGCCCTGGGCTTACTGCAAGTGAGGGACGGCTGCGGACAGTTGCCTGGGTTCACTGCAGGTAGGGGCCGGCTGCAAGCAGTGGCCCTGGGCTTACTGCAAGTGGGGGCCGGCTGCGAACAGTAGCCTGGGCTCCCTACAGGTAGGGGCCAGCTGCAAGCAGTGGCCCTGGGCTCTCTGCAGGTAGGAGCTGGCTGCAAGCAGTGGCCCTGGGCTTACTGCAAGTGGGGGTCGGCTGTGACCAGTAGCCTGGGCTCACTGCAGGTAGGGGCCGGCTGCAAGCAGTGGCTCTGAGCTTACTGCAGTTAGGTGCTGGCTGCAAACAGTAGTCTGGGCTCACTGCAGGTAGGTGCCCGCTGCAAGCAGTGGCCCTTGGCTTACTGCAAGTGGGGGCCGGCTGCGACCAGTAGCCTGGGCTCACTGCAGGTAGGGACCGGTTGCAAGCAGTGGCCCAGTGCTCACTGCAGGTAGGAGCTGGCTGCAAGCAGTGGCCCTGGGCTTACTGCAAGTGGGGGCCGGCTCTGACCAGTAGCCTGGGCTCACTGCAGGTAGGGGCCGGCTGCAAGCAGTGGCTCTGAGCTCACTGCAGTTAGGGGCTGGCTGCAAACAGTAGCCTGGGCTCACTGTAGATAGGGGCCGGATGCAAGCAGTGGCCCTTGGCTTACTGCAAGTGGGGGCCGGCTGCGAACAGTAGCCTGGGCTCACTGCAGGTAGGAACCGGCTGCAAGCAGTGACCCTGGGCTCACTGCAGGTAGGGGCCGGCTGCAAGCAGTGGCCCTGGGCTTACTGCAAGTGGGGGGTGGGCTCACTGCTGGTAGGGGCCGGCTGCAAGCAGTAGCCTGGGCTCACTGCAGGTAGGAACCGGCTGCAAGCAATGACCCTGGGCTCACTGCAGGTAGGGGCCGGCTGCAAGCAGTGGCCCTGGGCTTACTGCAAGTGGGCCCTGGGCTCACTGCTGGTAGGGGCCGGCTGCAAGCAGTGGCCTTGGGCTCACTGCAGGTAGGGGCCGGCTGCAAGCAGTGGCCCTGGTCTCACTGCTAGTAGGGGCTGGCTGCAAGCAGTGGCCCTAAGCTCACTGCTGGTAGGGGCCGGCTGCAAGCAGTGGCCCTGGGCTCACTGCAGGTAGGGGCCGGCTGCAAGCAGTGGCCCTGGGCTCATTGCTAGTAGGGGCTGGCTGCAAGCAGTGGCCCTGGGCTCACTGCTGGTAGGGGCCGGCTGCAAGCAGTGGCCCTGGGCTCACTGCAGGTAGGGGCTGGCTGCAAGCAGTGGTCCTGGGCTCACTGCAGGTAGGGGCCGGCTGCAAGCAGTGTCCCTGGACTCACTGCAGGCAGCGGCTCCCTGCAAACAGCAGCGCGGGCTGACAAGACCTGTGAGGTTACTGCAAACGAAGACGCTGGACTCACTGCAGACGTGGCTGCGACTCGCTGAAGGCAGGGGCCATTGAGTCGCTGCAGACAAAGACGGAACTGCAAATCATGTCTTGGGTTTACTGGAGACGTGTCCGGGGATCACTGCAGACAGAGGCCGATGGCTAACTGCAAACAGTTGCTTGCATACAGCGGCTAACAGTGGTCCTGGACGCACTGCAGACAGAGGGGTGAACTGTAAACCGTGTCCCTTGGTTCACTGAAAACAGGAAGCTAAATGCATCTATGAGTCAGGTGACCCCCAACATGGGGCCGTGGTCTCACTGCTGCCAGGGACTTGGGTAAGACAGCCTTGATTGGTGTTGGATCGAGAACCCAGAAGTCTGCACACCTAGCAGACAGGGATAAAGCACCTTGTCAGAAAGTTTAGCGTTTTCCCTACAGGTGGTGTTTGTTGGCCCGTGGCAGGGTCAGTCACATGTCCTGGATTCCTGGCATTTAATTGAGTCTATCCTAGTTCTGCGCCCCAGTGTTTCGTGTGCCCCACCTGGCTCGGTTGTATGACTTAATCACTACTGCTTGAACCACGACTGCCTGAACCACGACCTCCTAAACCACGAAAGTTCATACATCGATCTTTTCTTTACAACTACTTTTTTTTAGTACGACTTTCTGTACAACGAAAATCTTTTATTTATTCCTTATTTGTGGGGGGTAAAGCCCCCACACCCCCCAAAGCTCCCTTATTTACGTTTTTCTTGAAGTCTAATTATTTATACGTTATTTTAAATACTAATGTTATTCAACTCATTTTTTAAATAATACTCCAAATAATATTTATATTTTTTAAAATTGCATTCATTTTAATATTTGACCTACCTTTGTCATGTTCTATGCTCATACAACCGATTACGCCAACCAGGGTGCTTCTAAACGATGCCAATTTCTTTTTTTTTCTTAACCTATTGCGTTATACAAATGTTTCTGATTGGGCAGAGATGAGTGACATTTTACTCCAACAGCCCAATCGTAGTAAGCGTAAAGGTTTTTGTATGCGGAAGACATCGTTTACAAGTAACGTGGGCGTCAATTCGTGGTTCCGGCCGTCGTAGTTCCGTCCGTCGATGTTGTGCAGTCTTCGTTGTTCTTTCCTCGTTGTTCGGGTGAGTCGTTGCTCGAACATCGTGGTTTAGGATGTTTCCCACCTGGCACACATCATGTCGGACGATGGTGATGACGTTAACATTTTGCCCCCTCCCTGGAAAATTTTCTGCGGACGCCCATTCTTGGGTTGCAGTGCGCACAAGGGGCCCCGGCCTTCCTGCAGACACGGCTATGGTCTTACTGCAGACAGGCCCCCGTGCTCACCACAAGCAAGGGATGGGGCTGGGCTAATTGCAAAAGGGGGCTCCGTGATTGTTACAGACCAGGGGGCACTGCAAACAAGGGCCTTCCTCAGGAGTACTACAGACTCTCACATGCCACGCTCCCCCTGCAAAGCGGTACCCTGAGATCATTGTAGGCAGAGGCCCTGGACTCACTGCCTAGAAGGCTGGGGGGGGGGGGGCTCCTCGTACATGTATGTTGCTCTACAACTTGTACATTTGCAATTTTTTCTGCTTGTATCTCTTCCTTGTATAACTTTACCACTTGTACATTTGCAGTTTTTTTCTGTTTCTATCTCTTCCTTGAGTGACGTTACAACTTGTACATTTGCAATTTTTTCTGTTTGTATCTCTTCCTTGTGTGACTCTACAACTTGTACATTTGCAATTTTTTCTGCTTGTAGCCCTTCCTTGTGTGACTTTACCACTTGTACATTTGCAATTTTTTTTCGGTTGCATCTTTTATGTAACTCATGTAATCCTAAATCCTTACGTATCGCAACTGGTTCTTATTTAAAGCGCTCTAACACCTTTGGGTAATGTTCGCGCTATTTAAAATCGCATTAAATAAATAAATAACATTGTTGAGAGTGGCCATGGGTTCATACAGACACGGGATCCGGGGGCTCGCTACTGGATGGGGGGCCTCACTGCAGCCGGAGCCCACGGGTTCATTTCAGCGGGATCACTGGGATTATTAGCGACGGGGGTCCGAGGTGGGTGCCCATTGTTGGCAGGGGCCAGGGACTCACTGCATACATGGGCGAGAGCTCAGGGCAGACTGAGGTCCGCTCACCTCCGAGAGGTGCCCGGAGCCCTCTACCGGCGGGATGTGGAAGTTACCGCTCACTGGAGACAAGTGACAGAGGTGCCTGCCGCGACATGGTCCCAATGCTCGCTGCATACACGGGTAAAGGGCACACTGCAGTCATGACCGGGGGGAGAGGAGGGTTTAGGGCAGAAAGCGACGCAAGGCAAGCTCCCCGCAAACCGGGATGCAGTGTCTGGAGGTGGACCAGACGAGCCAACAAAATGAGAGAAAAAGCCGAGCCAATGGTGTGGATGTGACATGCACGAGCCAAGCCAGTGATGTGGATGTGACATGTACGAGCCGAGCCAAATATGTGGATGTGACATGCACGTGCCGAGCCAAAGATGTGGATGTGACATGAACGAGCCGAGCCAAAGATGTGGATGTTACATGCACGAGCCGAGCCAAAGATGTGGATGTGACATGCACGAGCCGAGCCAATGGTGTGGATGTGATATGCATGAGCCGAGCCAGTGATGTGGATGTGACACGCACGAGCCGAGCCCTGGAAATGCTAGCACGGAAATTGTGAAACAAACACCATATAGAAATATAATAAAGACTGTTCAAAATCAAGAAACAAAAGCGCGTTTCTTTAACAAGGGGGAGCGTTTCAACTTAGTTAGGGTGACCAGAATTTTAAAACCAAATACCGGGACACTTCCCAAAAACAGAAGAAGGACTACAATTTTACTTTCACACAGCGCACAGAAGGACAGAGCAGCTTTGCAGAGAATTGCAGAAGAGGCAGTCAGAGCATACGTAAAATTACATTTTTAAAGCCAGAAGCATGCCTGCCTGTCTCTAAAAACCGGGACATGAGCTTAATTTGGTGAAATCTGCCGGGATAGTTGGCGAAAAACCGGGACTGTCCGAGCAAATCCGGGACGGCTGGTAACCCTAAACTTAGTACATCAGATTACATCACTGTAATTAGAGGGATTTTTAAAAAGTGGCATTTTTAAGTATAAACTTAAACATATTCATGGTCCGCCACTGCGACATATAACGCTATTAGTGAATTAACAGCCTGATTCATGATCGGGCCGTTTTGCGAGGCTCAAATAGCGAATCATAAGGAATCGCTATTTGAGACTCGCAAAACGGTAATCATGTAGGAATCGCAATATTAATTGTGATTCCCACTGATTCCTTATTTGCGATTAGCTAATTGCTAATCGCAAATAAGGAATAACTCCCCATGCATTCCTATGGGCCAAAAGGCCCATAGGAATGCATGGGGAGTATTCCTTATTTGCGATTAGCAATTTGCTACTCGCAAATAAGATAGCGATTTAAAGGGTGCCACTGGTGTCCAAAGGACACCCTGTAGCACCCCTTAAATGCAAATTGAAACAGGTGTTGCGCACACACATGTCCAAAGGACATGTGTGTGTGCAACATGCAACTTAGAAAAATGCTTTTAAAAGCATTTTTCTAAGTTTTTGCTATTTACCGAGAGGTCTGACCTCTCGGTAAATAGCGGCCCAAAATTGCATTTTCGCAATTTTCAAATGCTTCATGAATTGCATTTAAGGAATCTCAAATAGAGATTCCTTAAATGTAATTCCTCGCAATTTAGCGATTTAGCAATTACCGATTTTTGCATTTGGGATGCTGAATCCCAAATGCAAAAATCGCACTCGCAAAGGGCCGGATTCTCAGAATACGGCCCTTTGCGAGCCGATTTAGCCTTCATGAATAAGGCTGTAAGAGGCAAGTATGTTATTATATGATTCCTATATGTGGCCTACGTTCTTACATCTAGTCTATTTAAATCAGACACAGGAGAGGTGTTTGTTTTGCAAAGTGCTGGCCAATAATGAGCAAAAAGGGAAAAAAAACATACCTGTCTAGGATCACGCAATTTGGTAACGCAAGAAAGCCAGCAAAAGTCCCAGGTTTTCTGGTTCCACATTGTGTCATTGAGCAACTAGATGGGCCTCTATTTGCCTTTCATGTTTTACACCCAAGTTTTAAATCTTTCCTTCAATAACCCTCGCACGTGCCCATCCTGTGGAGACATTTTTCCACCCTCCCTTCCGCCCGTCTACCCTCCTCACAGTAAAGATAGCCAACAATGCGTGTCCATGTAGTGGTCGTTGTTGGCCGCAGTTTTATTAAAAATTACACATGCTGGTTATTCTTTGGACATTTGCGAACTGCATAATGTTGGCCATAAATCATAAATGTCAGAACATATAACAACATGTTGGGACGCCTCGGTGTCAGTACTTTTGTGTTACTCATCAGTTCGTAAATGGTACCAAAAACCAGCTCCCTTGTCAATCCTTGGTGGTCCTCTCTGTAGGTTATTTCCGGGATCACCATTGGTTGGTCACCCACGCCTTCTGCGTTTAGTGGAGGGGAGCTTTTTTCTTCTGGAGTTAGGTCCCCCAACTCACTACCTTTTGCCCCCTGCTGTTCAGCCGGGTCTGAGCCGCGAGTGCCGTCTCCTCCTGCTACTCCCCTCCTTGGTGCGACCACCTCACCCTGCCGTGCGGCATCCAAAAGTGAGTGGCACTCCTCCTACACACCGCCCTCCGGTGTGTTTCCTTAGCCAACCACTGTACCAATTTCCGCAATCACCCTGCCACCATCCAGCCCTGCGACACTGCTGTTCCTTAGGTGTGGGTGGGTGGGTCTGCAAACTGTCCGTTAGTGCGCCGCTCTCCCTGCTCCCGACGAAGTTGCTGAGCTGCCCTGGAGAGCGGTGCCTTATATTGTCCCCATTACCTATGTGTTACAGGTGAACCCCCCTGATTGGGGGGTTCAAACGTTGCGCCGCGTACCCATTGGCTGCCCCATTCGGCGCCACTGGGCACTGTCCACTTCCGGGCGGCTTGGGCGCAAATTTTTTCCCCCTGACTTCTGGGCGCTTTTAAGCGCCCAGAACCAGTTCTCCACGTGGGCACGGCGCAGGTTAGGGCGCCGGCCCTTGAGCCTCCCTCCCTTCGGGGGGGGTGCGGTGGCCTCTGCAATTCTTGGCACATACGGTTAGAGTGTGAGTGGCAGGCAGAAGCCACATAAAGGCTTAGTTCGATTTAGGCTCAAGGATCTGAGAGGACCTCAAGCTAAGCCAGAGCCAGGCTTCTAGCTCGAGCTTTCAGTGGCCCGTCCACCTCTAGCAGTGCCTACGGCAAACTGGGAATCATGACTCCCAGCAAGAGACCACTACAGATAGGCATACTGTAGACAGGGGCCCACGCCATTCGCTCACTGCGGACATGTGCAGCGACCATGGGAACCAGAGGTCCCGTGCTCTTTTCCGCTCTGGCTTGCCTCACAATGCTGACTAAAGTGTGATTCGCTACAAACTTGGCCCGTCTGACTGCAGGCGTGTCCAGTGGCATAGCAAGCGGACAGGGGGGCCGTACAGCCCAGGCGGTACAGCCTCCCCCCCACCCCCACTCTTACCTGCGGCTGTTGCGGCAGCAACAGGAATGGCCAGCACACCGGCTCTTATATTCGTCTGCGGTGGGCGTCAAACGCAGGGGCCTGCCCGGGCGGCCTAAGTGCTAGCTACGCCACTGGGCATGTCCAGAGTTCACTGTATCTTGGGACAGTGGACCCACTGCTCATTGCAGTCAGGGGTACAGTGTAGAGCACATTCTACACCAGTGGTTGAAACGGGAATGTAGAAGTGCAGGCACTCACTCTCCCCCAGAGTATCTGTTTGTAAATGAGAAAGTGCAGGCACTGTCCCATTACAAGCATTGAACCTCTACTGAAAAGTGCAGGTACTCTTACTTCAAATGAAATAAGTGCAGGTACTCAGTCCCTGACAACACCCGCCCATTTAAAGCACTGCTGTACACTGGAGTGCAGGGCTCACTGTCAGGGGCTGAAGCCAGGGAGCTGGTCGCTGAAACCAGGCGTCGGAGGCTCACTAAATACAGTGGTTTCAAAGTTCACATTTGACCACAAGTATGGTCTGACTGTGAATTGTCAGTACTGAATTAATAAATAAATACATGTTAAACTCATTTCATCTTTCTTTCATTGCTGGTAAAAAAACAAACGCTTTCACAATAAAAGTGCTGCTCTTAAAACATTAATCAGCACACCTGACAAGTTCACCCTCCAGGCTTAGGCTTGCTGCAAACATCTGAAAATAAATCATCCCCGGGGTGCGAAAATAAAGATTGTACGGGCAGAACACGTTGCACCTTATTGTCTTTCTTTATATATGTCTAGTTGGACTTATTATATTGTGTCAGTGTACTACAAAGGAAAAGCACGTTTTGAAATGCATTTTATAATACATTTTGCAATTTAAATGTGATTTATAAAAATATACATTGGTGCATAAAACACATTTTAAATATTAGCACATTATACCTAAAAACACTAATTTCTCTAAACTTTGGCAGACATAGCTGCTGTTTCAGACAAACAATGAATAGTAAACAGACGAAGCTCAAATGCTTTATATCTTTCTAAAGAGTACTAAAATCAATTAATAAATCATGTAATATCAAAAATACATAATGAGTAACGTGTAATATAGTCTTAAATTGCCATCACAAGGTTTAGGTGACATTTGTAAACCACTTGACCTTCCGCCTCGTGGGTTATTGTACATGTCGCCGGAACCCCCCAATGGCAATATAGACCCATATTACATAGCTACCCATTATGTATGTGTTTCCATAGAAAATGCCTTTTTAAGTTCATAAATGCTCAAAAAAATGGCTCTTTTTTGCTCAGGACCTTCCTAGAAAGTTTTGTGATGACTCGCCAATCTTTGGCCAAGAAAAGGGGATGGGGCAAACAACAAAATCCCCATGCATTTTCTATAAGGAATTTTGAAAAGTGTTACTGCTAAAAGGGCGGAACTGAATTGCACTAAATTTACCACTATGCAGGGAGCTAGGTATCAGACAGCATGTAGTCGCTCTGCGAATTTTGATGTCTGACACCGCCCTTGTATGTTTGTGGCATGTCCAAATACTTAGGATGGGCTTGGTCGATCAGACTTAAACGGCTCAATGTTATTGTTTAATTGTGGTCATTTTACTTGACCTTCCTATGTAATTTATTGAAATCAACATTATTTTAATTGACTAGGTGATGTATTTTATATTGTTTTTTTTTTTAATTGTTGTTCTATGTAACGCTTTTAAAGATATCTTTTATCGAAATAAAGCCGATTGACTGACTGACTAAATTTGCCAGGAAGCTAGATTTTGGTCGAGAGAGCGGGCTTTTTGTCTTTTGGTGTAATTCCGTTCTGTAGTTTTTGATAAATTAAGGTACACAAGTATTTTTGTGTCTGGATGGTTGCTTTAGTGGGACTCTCGGCAGAGCACCGCTATCACAATTTCAAAACATTAGATTTGGCGGTGACTGTGTGGTGGTTAATTTTAATAATGCTTACACTAGTGCTTTCCTGTTAGATACTTCCTGTAGAGTTCCTCAAAGTAACTCCCAGGTAATACCTCTATCCCTGGAATTCTTTTATAACGGGCGGGGTCTGATCTTGGGGGGGGGGACAAGGGTAGACAATTGCCATTTGCTCTGATCTGAAAGAGGGTTCCCTCTTAAACCCGGGAATTAGTCTTTATAACAGGTATGCACCTCTGTCGAACCTGGAGGAGTGCGGTTGACTACCCATGACAGCGCACAAATTAACAAGTAGGACAACTATTGTGGCCCTTTCAGAGATCACCCCATTGGGGATTCCACCAATTAGATGATCCCCCATGGAGGTAATTCCAAATTCTGAACATAGCACATAGGGCTCAGGTATGTGAGCACAACTCTCCAATGACTGTGACTGATATTGAGGGATCCAGGCCTAACATGATTTCGTGGAATGTGGCAGATTTAGCTTCTAAAATAGCTAACCCTGAATGGATTAACAACTGGCAATCTATGGAGGTAGTATTTTTCAGGAGTCCTGAGCCGTAGATCCAACTTTCTTCTCTGGTTATCACACCCTTCATTCCCCAGCTGGTCCATCAAGCTCTGGAAGGGGAAGGGGGCTTACTTACAATAGTCTCAAATACTTTGCCCCTACAAATTAAGGAGGTTGGCCCGATACACCCTCATTTTCGGATCTTTGAAATGGGTAGTAGGAAGCAGGCCTTTTGGACAATTGTTAATTTTTACAATAGTGAGTTTGGGAGGAACTCAAGGCAAGTGGCAGAAGCATTACTACTGGAGATTGAGAAATTGCACAATGGGGAAAGTGGCGGTATTGCAAATCTTGTATGGGTGGGGGATTTGAATGCTCATCCTTGCAAGTTCAATGGCAGTAGGGTGTGTGGGGTAGAGGATACCTATAGGAACTGCGTTTCACATTTCACGCATAACAACTATGGTGACGTCTTGAACAGCCTGCTATACAAGTGGAATTTGTTAGTATTAAATGTAACAGAGAAGGGAGGACAAGAGCCTACCTTTAGAAGGGGTACCCAAGAGACCACTATAGATTATATTTTAGCTTTGGTCCACCTTCAAGGGAAAGTGGCCCCTACAAGTACTCGATTCTCACCTCATAGCGATCATGCCATGATATCTATCCATCTAAGTATTTTAACTGAACCCAAAGAGCATAATAAGGTTATATAAGGCATGAACCTGTTTAGGAAGAATGGTTACCAACTGAAGTGGATTTAAGTGGAAAAGTAAGTGCATTAGGCAAACCCAGGAGGGTATAGGCGGGGAAGTGGGGAATCTCTGTTTTAAAATAGGTGTCTACCTCAGTAAGAACTTCCTCCCAAAACCGCTGCACTTCCCTACACTCCCAAAGTATGTGTGTCAGGTTGCCTGTTTCTCCACAACCCCTCCAATAGACAGGGCTACGGTCGGGGTTGATTTGGTGCAATCGGGCCGGTGTCAATTGCCAATAGGTGGCCACCTTGACCGCCGCTTCCTTACTCCCAATGTTCCGTGCTGTGTGGTGAGCCCTATAATAAATCTGTTGCCATTCCGTTAGCGATAGGCTACGGCCTAGTTCCGCTTCCCAGCTACGCTGACCCGCTGACTTGTCTTGCGATGCAGAGGGAAGCAACATGGGGAATAGTTCAGTGATCATTTTTCGGTCGGAGTGCTTGGAGAGGAGCCATTTCTCAAAGGTCGTAAGTTTACGGCTAACCCAGGGGCGCACATCTGAGTGGAGCAGCCAATGACAGAGCTGAAAATTTTGAAACCGTTTGGGGTCTTTGATATCGTACCAGTCAGGTAAATCTGAATAGGAAATGAAGCCCTGAAGATCAAACAGGTGTCCCGCCGAATGGCAAGATGATACACGCCACTGGGGAAAAGCTCCCGCGTCCGTGCCTGGTGGAAAATCAGGATTGTCGAAAAGGGGAGTAAGAGGCGAGGGGACCGCGACCGAGTCCCACACCTGCATCAATGAGCGGGTAATCGCAGATCTCCTCATGTACGTGGGGCAGTCATTTGGTTTCAAAAAAGGAACCTTCCATAAAGGGAGGCGGGCCTTGGCCCTATCCTGAAAGAGCCACCTCTTTTCAGATTCTGGTCTGCTCCCTTGTACTAAATAGCGAAGCTGGGCAGCCTTGTAATATGTCATGAGATGAGGAATCCCTAGACCTCCCTCCTCCGGAGAGCGAAAGGCTGTGTCACAACGGAGCCTCAGTCGCTTTCCGGCCCAAATAAAGTGGTGGCTCTCAGACTGTAAAATGTGTATGTAGCGTGGAGGGTGTGTGACCAGAATCGTCTGGAATACATACAGTATTTTGGGCAGGATGGACATTTTCACTGCAGCTACCCTACCCAGCAGCGACAAAGGGTGCGTTTTCCAGCGTCGCAGGGCGGCAGTCACCTGACGGGTGAGGTTAGTGTTGTTGCGGGTAAGTGTTGAGCTGGTAGACGGTGTTAAGGTGATCCCCAGGTATGGGATTTCATCCTGGGTCTTCAAACCCCCCATCTCCTAAAAGGCGTCTGCCTGGGCACCCTCATGGGGGCCTAATGGCAAGAGCATAGACTTTTCAACATTGAACTTGAATCCCGAGACCTTGCCGAATTCTTCCAGCTCTCCCAGGAAGGCTGGGACCCACCGCCGGGTAAGAGGTGAGCGTCGCCAAAATGTTGTCTGCGTATAAATTGACCGTGTGCTGTTCCCCCCCGAAGGGGATGCCGGATATCTGGGGATTGTCTCGGAGACGCTGAGCTAAGGGTTTGAGGTATAACGCAAAAAGCAGGGGGGAAAGGGGACATCCCTGCCTAGTGCCCTGCTGAATATCAAAAGGTTTAGAGCAAGTTCCATTGACCCGTATCGTTGCTCTAGGTTTGTCGTAGCAACTCGTCACCCATGCCCGGAAGCGTTCTCCCACCCCGAAATGAGCCAGTGTTGTATCTAGGAACCCCCAGTCCACCCGATTAAATGCTTTCTCAGCATCAATCGAGAGCAGCAGGGAATCCAGGCCCATGTAGTTGGCTTTATCTATTAGATGCATGATTCTCTTGGTGTTATCGCTGCTTTGTCTGTTGGGAATAAAGCCTGATTGGTCAGGCTCGATTATACCCGGAAGGCGCGGACCTAACCCAGCTGCCAGAACACCAGTGAATATCTTCAAATCGAGGTTAAGGAGGGAGATCGGCCTATATGCCGCGCATTGGGTGGGATCTTTCCCGGGCTTCGGAAGAACAATGACATCTGCTTCCAGCATCTCTGCCGGAATCGACCCTGGGCCTTGAAAAGAGTTGAACAAACGCGTCAATACCGGCGCCAAAGACTGGCAAATGGTCTTATTAAAGCCAGCGGAAAACCCGTCCGGGCCCGGCGATTTCAACGGTTTGAGGTGCACTATCGTGCTGATCACCTCTTCGACCCTAATGGGAGCATCAAGCACCGCAGCCCCTGAAGCGTTGAGGGCGGTAGTGGCAGCTCGCCAAAGGTATCCCTCACTTGCTCCAACAATGGCGGAGTCCCTGCTGTACAAGGAGGCATAAAAAATACGGAAGGCTTCCGCAATCTGCTCGTCGCTTTCAACCCTATCCCCAGTCGCAGTATGGACAGCCGCAATCCTGGAACGCTCTGTACGATCCGTGAGTTTGCTGGCGAGGAGCTTCCCGGTCCGATCACCACCTATATAATAAGAGTGTTTAAGCCGTAGGGCGGTGTACTCTGCTCGGTCGAAAGCTAGACTTGCCAACTGTGCTCTGGCTGCTTTGAGTTGCCGCCACATACGTGGGGCCCCAGTCCGGCTGTGAACTCACTGAAGTTCTAACACCTTGGCTGTCAACTCCTCTCTCTTCTCCCTACTCGCGCGGTTGTCTGCTGCGGAGATCGCTATAAGCTCACCTTTCATCACTGCTTGAGAGCCCCCCATAGAGTTGGCAATGGGGTGCCAGCGGTATTGTTAGATGCCAAGTAGTCTGTCAGACATTTTTGCAGTTGCCGTCGGGCGTCCGGCCGCTGCAGCATAAACTCCCGTAGGCGCCACTTCCACGTTCTTTGACTCGTGGAGCGCCAATCAATAGTTAGCGTTACCGCGTCGTGGTCTGACAATGCCGCAGGGATAATTTCAACCGTACGGACCAGGGAATTAAGTTTCGATGATCCTATGAAGTGATCAAGGCGCGCATAAGTGTGGTGAACATGGGAATAAAAGGAATATTGCATGCTGTGAGGATGGGCTACCCTCCAGATATCTACCAAGCCTCTGTCGAGGAGCCAGTCTGCCCCCACCTTGGAAAGAGCCCCTGTAGTTCCATGTCTGTGACCTGACCTGTCTCTGTCTGGGTCCATGACTATGTTGAGGTGCCCACCCAACAAGACCCGTTTGTCATGGTGATGGAGGATATCCGAAATTGAGTCTATGAGAAATGGCTCCTGTCTAGAATTAGGGGCATAAATAGAACATATAACGACAGAGGTATCCACCACCCAAAATCTGTACGCCAAAAGTCTACCTTTCGTGTCTGCCACCTTATCCCCGACCCTGCCCTTAAAGTGCTTTGCAAGGAGTATGGCCACCCCCCCTTCTTGTCCTGCATGGAGGAATAGAACTGCTGAGGAAAGACCCGGGACCTCATTCTATGCCAGTCTTTAGGTAGTAAATGTGTCTCCTGCAATAAACAGATCGAGGCCCCCGAATTCTCAAGATAGTTCAGGATCGCACGCCTCTTAATGGGGTTATTCAGCCCCTTCATGTTAAGCGTTAAGACTTGGGTCATGAGAACGGACCTGGATAAGGCGCTGCCCTACAGCATCACACTGGCGGGGAAAAAGTGTCAGCTGCGTGTGCGCAGGCCTCTACAATGCATGAGCTCCATGGCGCTGAAACCCTACTACCCAGCTACCCCACAGATGACACACCGGTTCCACCTCTCAACCACCCATCCCCTCTCTCCAACCCCCTCCCAGTCCTCCCTCCACCCTAACCCAAACAAGATAACCCCTCCCCAACTCCCCCTTCCCCCCTTCCTAACCCCAACAACTCCACCCCAACCCATTACCATTGTCCAACGCCTGCTGTCCATGTTTGCAAGCACTTGGAAAACAGAGAGAATAAGTGGTCCACGTTGAGTCTGGGCGTCCCCGCTCCCCCCCCCCCGGCCAGCTAAATCATCGTGCTGTGCACACCCCAGCTGCTACCACACGTTTACTCTGTGTGGGAGGTATCACGCTTTACCGCCTCCAGGGCTGCTTCTCTTTCTTGGGTCGACACCAGAGTGTCAGGCTTCAAGACAGTTTTAGGAGAGCTGCAGCAGTTCACTGTCTGCCAACCGTCCCTCGATGGTCTCTGGGCTGGGGCTGGAGATGACTCGCGGCTCTGAGTCTCGATGCCCAGCAAATCGCAATTTTCTTGAAGGGATCGTAGCTGCTGCAGCTTGCCGTTCCACTTGAAGATAATGCGAAAGGGGTGTCCCCACGAGTAAGGCACCCCTTTGTCCCTTAAATAGGATGTCACTTCCTTAAAGGCCTTTCTTTTCTGTAGTGGGATGGAGGCAAGGTCATGATAAAGGGCTACTGGATAACCCAGGTATTGAAGAGGCTGTTTCTTCCTGGCCTCCCGCAGAATGCGTTCTTTCAACACAAAGTCAGGTAGAAAAGCCAGAATGTCCGGGGGCGGGCCGGCGCTCACCTTCCCAGGCCCACCTGATGTGCACTATCGATGTGGATATCGAAGTCGGCAACTTCGCCCAAAATGTCTCTGAAGAGGCCTTGTAGGTAACCCACCATATCCGATCCCTCTTCTCTTGACGGGACCCCTCTGACGCCAATGTTGTTGCATCAGAACCTGTTTTACAGGTCCTCGGCATGCGCTTGAAGGTCCAGGTGTTGGTCCTTGAGGCAAATAATTTCTTGTTGCAGGGACTCGATTTCCTCGCAGTTAGAGTGCGCACCCTCTTCAACAGCAGCGACCCGCTCTCCCAGTCCATCAACCTCTCTGCGGATTTCTTTTACTGCGCCCGCCACGTCTTGCTTTAAGGACCGAAAACCGTCCCGGAGGGTATTGAACAGAGCCTCCAAGAACTCCCTAGTAGAGGGGGTCTCCGTGGACGTCAGGACCTGTTGTGGCCGTGCATTTGCTGAGACGCCCCATCAGCCTCCCCTGTGGGGGGTGATTTGACGAGCATGTCTTTGAGCGATCTCTCTCCTTTCTTCCTGGCATTGGCCATGACGCACCCAAATCCCAGTGAGCAGAGAGCAGGTCGAATGGCGCTGTCACAGAGCCGCACCGCAAGGTATCCCAAACTTGGCGCTATCCGCTGTACCGGGGACCTCCTACTCCGGCCGCCGTTCCACAGTGGGCCCTCGGACCCTTAAGTTTAGCTCTACAGGTCCTATGTGAGAGTAAACCAGTGCTGCCTCCGATTGTCACGTTGGGGATGGGGAGCCACCCTCCAGGGCCTCAGCCTTTGCCCCAGACCTCTTAGGGGACTTCTTGGCTGCCCCAGGGCCTTCAAACACGCTCCTCACCTCTGCAACTGTAGGGCTCCACAGGGGCTGGACTGCTCCGCCGTTGCCCTCCGACTGGGTTCAAACAGCTGCTATGCCAGGCCTCCAGGCCCAAGTGCACCTGGGCAAGTGTCGTATCCGTCCGCGTGGGACTTTCCAGCGGTCTCAATCCATAGTGTCACTATCGCCCAGCCCCCACTCGCAACGTTGCTGCACCCGCGTTATCCGCTGTCTATTATCTCCCCCGACCTTGCCGTGGAGGCCGCTCCTCACCTGTATGCACCAGGTGAATGGAGAGCTTCTGGCACCCAGCTGGGCCCCCGGCCCGGGGCTCGACACCCCAGGAGTCCTCTAGCTGCCACCCCTCACCCTGGGCTCCTGCTGCCGCCTTCCCAGCTGTACCAGTCTCGCCATACTGCTCCCCAACAGCGCTGGGTCACCCCCAGTGATACCGCGCGCCGCCCTCTCAAGGCCTTGGCGGGGCGCCTCCTGCAAAATGGCGCCTCCTGCGAAATGGCGCCCTATCCAGCGCACCTCCACTCCTCCTGTTGTCCGGGGGTCTCCCGCTCCCGGCCGGTCGCACTCTTCTTCAGGGTGCTGGGGGGCTGTGGGCCACATCTCTCCTCACCGCCACGGCTCCCGGGTGCCAGGGTGCCCCTGGGCCCAACGCATAGGCCGCTAAGCCACGGCCTCAATTTTCGCAACTGCAGGGGTCCGCGGGCCTGGCATGCAATGGCGCGTACCGCCTCTTTCCTCTCCCAGTGGGCAGCTGCTCCTCACCTCCGGTCCGTATGCAAGCCTCGACCGCCGGCGCTGAATGCCGTCAGCGCGTCCACTTCAGAGTTCCGTGGTCTGCACTGTCTAGAAGGACCGGGCGCCTGAGGCTCAGGTTTCGCGGTGCCTCCAGGGGTCTCGCAGCTGCCACCGTATGCCCCCAACGTCTCCCGCCACTTCCTCCGCTGCTCTGGACCTGAGCCCGCTGCACTGCTAGGACGGGGATCCGCCGGCCACAGCAATCGTCACCAGACCGGGGGGTCCAACAGTGCAGGGCGTCCGGCTCCCAGTGCCCCGGTCACACGGCTGTCATGTTGCTGTTGCCGATCGCAGCCCGCCTCTGGTTGTATAGCTCTTTCGTGCCCCAGATAACTCCCAGGTGGGCACTTCACTTCAGTCGTGCACCTAGCCCAAAACCTCGCCACGCTGGGGTGGTGCGACGAAGTTAAGGCCAGTAAAGTGAACCGGGAGCGGGGAGCCTCGAGGGTTTGCTGCCGCTCAGGTCGCCATCTTGGTCACGCCCCGACCCAAACCATTTTTAAGGATTGTTGTAAACTAGATTATTACAAAAGAATTGGATTGTTGAACTATGTAGAGGTCCGACTAAAAGCGCTAGGGATGGGGGACTAGTTCAGGACCCGGAGACATGCAAAAGGGACACAATGGAAAGAATAACGGATTTATTTGTTCAAAGATCCAATTATGCCCGCAGAGAAAAGAAACGCATATGCCACTCCTCCACTCTTTACGATCTGGTACCACCAAGAATGGGGGAAGAGTTTCAGTATCTATCACGCATAAACAACGCGCAGCATAGGTTTATTATCTTGCGTTTTTGCATGAACTGATTCCGCTATTCTTGGGATAGCCCCATAAGAAATATAAATTATCAGATCTTTCACCCTGTCCCTGTAACAACCACTCAGCACAGTCAGGCCTACATATTGTATTATTTTGTAAGATGTACATAGAGGAAAGGCAAACATTGATACTCCCAATTCCGAGGTACCATAATTTTAGGCAATGTCGGGTAGCCATGTATTTTTTAAAAACCCTACAGGATCAATTTGTATGCTGCTCTGTTGCCTCATTTTTGTGGGCCTGCTTTAGGAAGAGGAAAAAGTGGGGCAATATTTTAGCTTGTGTAATTAATGAATTCTAAATTCTGAATAGTTTATATCCTAAGTGATTTTATATTAATTTTCATGATCACGGCAAATCTTTTTAAGCAAGTAAATTTGTGTATATATTGTTGTTGTGGGAAAATGTTATATAATTGTACTTTTATGGTCTGTTTTAAAAGATCGCATAAAGCTGTGTGATTGATTGATTACTGCTAACAAAATCCCTATATCAGGCCTGGAGGAGAAAGCGTCCTGAAGTAGGAAGTGCTCCTGAACCAGGAAGTGCCTTGCAAAAGTATGAGAAACAGCCCATGTGGCTGCTCTGCAAATGTCAAAAGGACAACAGAAAAGGTGGATAGGAGGCATTGGGGCTACTTTAGTGAAAGGGCTTCTAATCCCCATGTACTGGAAATCTTGTGCAGCATATGGGATTCTATACTTCCAGAAGAGGCAAAGGTTTCCTATATCATTGGCGTGGATCTCCGACATGTACTGAAGACCACTCGAGATAGGGAGAGTTTTTTTTGTGATGGAACAATCCTGCTGAGTGTGTCTACTTAAACATGCCCATAACTATTTTGCGTGCCACTGATAGTGGAAGAAGAGGAACCTCCACCCAAAGAGCAGGTTGGCTGAACCTGGTAGTTCAATCAGAAGCCATCCTGCCTGTTGGTGTATGTTGGCTTCACCATATTATTGGTGTGTGGTAGGTCTTATGTGAGGATATTAAATAGGAAATATCCCCTGCTGTCCCTTCCAGCTGAAGGACATTCTCTTCTCTACCGAAGACCAGTGCCCCTGCAGTTCCTTGGTGCTCCGCAACTCCCCAGACACCTGTGGTGGTGACCGGAACGAGCAATCATTGTAATGCGTCTTCGAGGGCACAAGGTACTGAAACTAGTTTGGTTATTCTGAGTATGTTTGAAAATAAAGGTCAATACGTTTTCACATTACGTTTAAACATTTTATTAATCTTGTGGCACATGGTAGTCTTTAAACAATATTGACTTGATACAAGATTTTGGGAACTGTGACCAGCCGACACGTGTTTTGCCCCATGCGGCGCACAGGCCTGTGGCTTTTTCAAGGTGATAAACCAATAAGCATTTGGTTGGTTAGACTCTTCAAAGTTGGTATTTGGTTGAGAAATATCTCAAATCATCCAAGCTTTGCAAAATGAAAGTAATCTCCGGGTATCAGGAGAAGGTTTTCTTTAGTTGCAGTGGTGCTAGTAGGGGATCAGGTACTCCCTGTGTCAGGGAGACTACTTCCGTTTTGGACAACACACAACTCAGTCATATTTGGGGACAACCTTGGCCAACAGGAGTAGGGCAAGTGACTCCCTTACCCTTAAATTGATGTGGTTTTCTTCATTGATGGTCTAAAGAGAAAGGATCATTTTGAAACATTTTTTTTTTAATTATTGAAGAAAGTATAACTGGTTCAACAGAGAAGTTTTTATCTTTTGGGAGAGGGCCATGCGAGATATGCAAAGAGTACATACATTTTAAAAATGTTTAAGAGCTCGGTGAACTATACAATTAGATATCTGATATAGAGTATTATGAAACCTTCTGAAATGTAAAAAGAGACTGCAAATTACCATGAATGGCTAACGAATGCAACTATTATTAACACAATAGGCTTTTGGAAACTTTTTTTTATCTAATGGGTCAAACAAATAGGGCAGACCCTGATCAAAGTTCTGAAGACAAAAAGTATTAGGACAAACCAGTTAGTATTGGAAATTTTGAGCTGGAATGAAACTGTAATTGTTTGGTGAAAGTTATTTCTGCAAAAATGTTGCTTTAATCATGAATGAAATGAAATTAAATGAAATGAAATGAATTTGTACTTGTATAGCGCACTTATACACTGAGGCGTCTTGGCGCTGTACCCATACTGCTGTGGAACCCTTCCTGGCTTTTCTCTGTGAAATGCCCACTCCTGGGCACCTCCAAGGTGAAGCCAGGCATCCCAGCGCTGTTGAGGCTGTTGTCCCAATCAGGGACCAACGCTTCTAATACACTAATTCCCTGAAGTGGTATCTTTTGTGGTGTTCGTTCCCTGTGCGACTGCTATTGCACATTATTGACCTGAGTATAATTGTCTTGGGGCTTAGATGGGTACACTTCCTATTCCTTCTTACAAAATAAGGCAAACACAACAGAGATTAATTAGGCTGATGCTTATGTTGGATTCGATAGGGAAGATCCAAGGAAAGGGGATTTGGTTCAAATGGAAGAGTGATTACTGATAAAACATTCAATCCACAAATTCTAGCCAAGAGTTTGCTCAAACTAGAAGTGGGAAAACTTTTCCCACCATATCCATGAGGTTGGGTTAAAACGGAAATTCCAGTCTCATGTAATTCAGATGAATTTTACAAATGTGTTTTATCCGTAGTATACTATCTGCCCTGCCTCTCTAAGATGGTTTCCCGCTTCATGATGTCCAATGAGTTGAATATCTTTGAGTAGGAGTAGGTCATAGATCATCAAGATTCAATTGCAAAGGACCACAGAGACGTTATGACTGAAAGGGGAACTGTGCCCGTGACCATCGCATTTTCTGGATTCAAACAGAATACAGAGATATAACAAAATATTTGACACTTACTTATCAGCGAAAAGCCTTGATGAAACCCCAGGCTTGCATGCGACTCTAAAGGGACGAAACATGAGTTGGCTGCACAAGGGACAATGTCATTATGATAAAACATGATGTCTGTATCAAGAAAATCAATAATATACTCAGGATTATAATCGAAGTTGTTCAATACACTTTTGAGGAATAAATCATATTCTGAATTGACATCTAAGAGAGTGTAATTACTTTTAAAAATTTGTACAAACATTTCTTGGACTATTGTATAGTATCAACCAGTGGTTTCATACATTCACTGGAATGTATAGGTCATCAAGTCCTGCAGCCGACCTTGTAATATTGTGATGCAGTCTAGTAGTTGGGAGTGGGCGGGGCTAGGGGGGTCAGAGGAAGAGGAGGAGCGGAGACAGGAAAGGGGCAGTTAGAATAGGGACATGGACGAGACAAGAGGTGCATAATAAAGCTCCTTTGGAAATCAAGTATGTGTCTGTCGTTATTAGGAACAGGACACTACAGCTGGCGACGAGGGTGGGATAGTGCAACCTGCCATCCCTTAACACCTGAGAGGAAGCGTCCCTGCCTCTGGGCAGCACGAGAGGAATGATCGCTGTTGCGACACGTGAGCCCTGCTGGAGCCGCCGCCGCCTAAGAACAAAGGCCAGCGATAATTGCCCCAGCTCCGTGAGTGAGTGGTCGCGTAGAGCCTTGCCTGGTCAGCGTGGTCGAGCGCTGAAGGGGATTGCAGTGGAGCGCTGTTTCGCGCCTAAAAGAACCGGGAGCTCACCCCGGGTGTATGCCCAGCAGTGCGCGTTTGAAGAGAAGATCCGGAGCCTACCCCGATCTTACCATGTTGCTCCGGTCACCAAGGAGCGTGTGAGGCATTGGTGAAGCCTCGTGGAAGTGCCGACAAAAGAGCGCCGGTACGCTCCAAAGTTGGAAACTCACCCCCGATGCATGTGAAACGGCACGCGACTAAAAGAAACGAAGTCGGGAGCCCACTCCGATCCTACCTGGATGTTTAGTGGCCCAGGAATGTGTGAGGCGTCGATGAGATATTGCTGCCTGGAAGGGACCGGCTGCCGGTGAGTGCCGAGTGAATCCCTGTGAACCTGCAGACTTAATGAAATCAAATCTCGTGAGGAATGAGATTTCTTGACCGGCGGCCATCTTAGAGTCAGGCAGCCTTAAGAGACGTCCTCTGTGTGATCCATGAGCGGCCATTTTGAGGTCAGGCAGAGCTAAAATCAACAAGCATTGATTGATTCAAGATGAAAAAATGAACAAGCACGAGCAAACAAAAGAGTGAGGCAAGCAAACAAGCATTGGTAAATGCAAAAAAGCATTGGCAAAAGCAAGCAGCAAACTAACAAGCATTGGCAAAGACCAAACAAACCTTGGCGAAGACAAGCAAACAAGCATTGGTAGATGCAAAACAAGCAGTGGCAAAAGCAAGAAGCAAGCGAACAAGCATTGGCAAGGACCAAACAAGCATTGGCGAAGACAAGAGACAAGCAATCAAGCATTGGTGAATGCAGGACAAGCATTGGCAAAGGCAAGAAACAAGCAAACAAGCATTGGCAAAGACCAAAACAAGCAGTGGCAAAGGCAAGAGGCAAGTACACAAGCCTTGACAAGCACAAAACAAGCATTGGAAAAACAAGCAAACAAGCATTGGCAACAACAATAAATAAGCAAACAAGCATTAGCAAAGACAAAACAAGTATCAAGCAAGCAAGCCTTGGTAAGGGAAGGAAAGCAAGCATTAGCAAGGGAAATAAAACAAGCATTGGTACCTGAAATAAAACAAACATTGATAACTGCAAGCGAACAATAAGGAACCAGCCTTAGCAAGTTTTGAGGAACAAGCATTGGCAAATGTAAATGAACAAATGTTAGCAAACGTGAAGGAGCAAACGTTGATAAACACAAGCGAACAAGCAGTGGCAAACGTAATGAAAGAATACGCGTCAGTCAAATGAAATAAGCACAAGCAAATACACGGATCAAGCGAAGACAACAGCACAATAGAACAAGCACAAGCAAATGCCAGAGATAAGTAAAGACAACGGTGAACACAAAAAAGCATGGATGAACACAAGTTCCAAAGTCAGCGAGCACAAGCAAATGCAGATCCCGAATGTAACAAGCACGAGCAAAGACAAGTGCCAAAGGAAACATTCAGCACCACGTGAAGACAAACAATTAAAAGTAGCGGGAGCTAAGAAAATAACTGATTCAGAAGCACGAGTAAATGAATGTCAAGGAAGCCTTCTCTCATCCACGAAGTGAGTGGATAACTTGCACTAGTCCAGAAAGAGACACATGAGCGAACAAGATGTCAAGTGTGCCAGGCACAATCACGGAAGAGCCAACAACCACCTGCAGCTAACATGCGACTCTAAAGAAAGCGAGCCACGAGTCAAGTATAGTGTAGCTGAGTGGTGGCCATTCTGAACTCAAGAAATCCAAGTTTCATTCGCGGGCGCCTATTGAGACAGTTGCGAAGCTTACCAACCTCAAAGGAAACGACCAGACCAAGGATCTCAGCTGAAAAGAGTCAGCGAAGAAGACTGGAGCTAAGTGAACAGTCCTGTGACCGTAGCAGATCAGAATCTTCCTCCCTCATGGCGGTGGGAAAAGCAACACAACGGTTAAATCCCTGCATTGAAGTGCCACCCCCAGTAACACAGACTGACACTCGGAGTTTGCGTCTCGAATAGAACCGGTGGCTGGAATCACTGGAGGATTTTCTTGAAGCAACTGGTGAGCGAAGAGATAGAAAATGTCTGATACTACTTCTCCAGCTAGTAGGTCATGAGGGTCGACGTTTAATCAGAACATTTCCTGAAAAGGACACAGAAACCTACGAAAGACTCCAAGAAAAGCTACGTGCCCATTTCTATGCACCGGCAGCCGTGGATCATGATCGCATCACCTTCAACACAGCACGGCAGGAACCAGGAGAACCACTGCCAAAATTCATCACCCGGTTGCAAAGTTTGGTACCATGCTGTCATCTCAATACATTTACAAATGAGGAAGCAGTTCGGCTCCTGATAATCGAAGGCTGTTCAAATCCTAACACGAAGCGCAAGATCCTTCGAGGGCATTGGTCGCTAAAGTAAATCATCCGAAAGGCCGAAGTTGGAGTGCGTGTCAAAGCAAGAGACATATCAAAAGAATTGCACCCAAATGCAAGACACAAAGATACCAGGAAAGAGACATCCCTCATGTCTGGGAACAAAACCCAAGAAACAAACAAAACCAGAAAGAGGGAGGGTGCATGCAGACCAGAGATAAGACAGCGGGAGAGACAAAGGGACATGGAATACCCTGAGTCAACAATACAAAAGACCGGGACAATCCAGGATTGTGACAGTCTCACTGACACAACCTCAAGGAGTCATTCAAAGCATGGCACAAACTATTCTGAAGAGGATGAAGCGTCATGCGGGACAGATCGCACCCATGGAAAATATGGCAGTCTACCCAACAAGCGGGCAAGAAAAACAACCCACAGAAGATGGGAACAATCATGTCCACACTGGAAATCGGCACATGAGCACCCCTGAGCATCCCGCTATTTGCCAAATTCTGTAGATGCGTCCGAGGAAGCATCAAGCAGTAGAACACATCACACCCATAGCACAGCTGTCAGTGCACAAAGCGAGCAGGAAGAAGAAGCCAACCGCATAAGATGGACTGATTCACTCAGACACCGGAAAGGGGAAGACAAACGCATCCATGACATCCAAGACAACGAGGAAAATGAGAGGAGGTCATTACCATCATGTGAGAGAGGCAAATATGAAGCACCCTGGGATCAAACACAAGACATAAACATGTGGTTATTAAACAACCTCTCCAGTGAGATGACACCAAAGCCACTTCGAGAAAGGCACCCGGAGAAATATCCCAAAGAAACTTCCGACTCTAGGTGCAGCCCGTCACGGCCTACCTATTTCAGAAATTTACCATTCAGGACACACTCAAAGGAACGTTCTCACAGGAAAACAACCAAAGACTCTTCCGATTCAGAAAGCACGTCTGCTCGATCCTTCGAGTCGGCCGATTCATGGTCCCGACAACGGCCATGGCGTCAACCACCCGAACACACCATAGAACCAAGGGACATTCTTCCCATCAAGAGCAACATGTCTCACACCAATGTCTCTGAATACTCACTCATTTCACAAGACAATCTGTCATGTCAGTCACAGGTGCATCAAGACATAAATAATACACCGTCACCCTTCATGGGGTCAGCGAGGCTGACTCAAAGGGACTACAAAAGGAAAACAGATATAGTGGACATTACTCACCAGATGGAAAAGGACCAGCCAGTCAATCTGTAAAGAAAGCCAGACGTGTCAATAGAGACAGATCATCATTGGATGAGAGAGAAACATACATATGCCCAGATGGTCCAAGGGTTCACCAGTCACAAATGTGAGCGGGAGTGGATGAGACAACCAGAGGCAGCAATTGAGTCCCCAAACCAAACCAAGATGATCTCTTCAGATAGTACCTTACCGTCTGGCATACATGACACTGAACAGGAGGGCAGTGTTGCCCTTAACCGGACAAGACAGAAAGAAGTAAAAGTACATGCGGGTGCTCGGAAGAGAACCAGAACAACATCCCCTCAGAAAGGAGATCGAGCGTCAATCGAACAAGAGTCACAAAGGAAGAGCGACTGCCGACATCAAGCTGAGCCCTTCACAGTCACCTCAGACACTGAAGGTGAGTGAATCACCCAGAAGCTGATTGAAAACCACCGCGAATCTGAGCATACGCAGATCACACAAGATGTCGTGCAATTGCAAAGATGCACTCTTGTAGCAAAGGATGCTCTCGTCAAGGCGACAGAAAGCCACACAACGGAAGCGGAGATGCGTCTCCATAGCTCAAACGAATGGCCCGCGGACCCGTGTGGCTGATCTAGAAACTATTAATATGTTGGACACTAAGTTTCATTTCGTTAACAAGGGAGGAGATGTAATATTGTGATGCAGTCTAGTAGTTGGGAGTGGGCGGAGCTAGGGGGTCAGAGGAAGAGGAGGAGCGGAGACAGGAAAGGGGCAGTTAGAATAGGGACATGGACGAGACAAGAGGTGCATAATAAAGCTCCTTTGGAAATCAGGTATGTGTCTGTCGTTATTAGGAACAGGACACTAAAGACCTGTGGCACCGGCAAAGAAGTGTCCTGTAGGGCCACAGGTGATGGTGTAAGGTGCGGGAAGGCATATGGGACTGGATCTTTGTGTAGGGGGAGGGACAAACTGCCTTGCTGGTAAGCAGACCACACCCTGGGGTCAGGTAATTCTTTGTGGCAGTGGCCTATAATTACCAGACTGGAGTAGGAATTTCCGAAGAATGCACAAGGGTTGGCTGCCAAGTAGTACCAGTCACCCATTGCCCGGAGCAGCCCATCCCAGGAGCCGATTGATCCTAAAAACAATAAGGGCCACTAAAGTTGCATATTTTTAAAAAAGTATCCAGGAATTTTGCACACAGTGAAAGTTGGAGAGCCTAAAAGAAATTTGAAATTGTGTGTAACTTCACAGCTTTGCTAACTCCTATTAAAACTTCACTGGTAATGCATACCACCTCGGTACTTGAACCCTCATCGCATTAAGGAAGGGTAGTCACCACGCTCAACTGTACTTGTATTGATTTTACTACAACATCTGAGCATGAGGATTGGGGTGATCTTGGACAAAGCTGAAAAACGGGGGTATTTATTTGAGATTGTTTCAATTGTTGTATGCTGAGACCCGAGTGAGGTTTTTGTTAAAGCAGAAGATGCTAAAGTGTTGATTAACTCGCTCAGCTGAAAAAGCTTACATTCTTGCTACAACTGAGGGTCTTCTTTTTTCTTTCTCGTGATTTCAGACCCACCAGATGTGTGCTCCCTTTGTTGCTCATAATCATGTGATTTCTTTTGAAAACATGCCTGTCAAACCCTATAGGCCCGGTTCACAAAGGTAAACTGAGACGAAAGTCCAACTTTATGACTTTCGGCATTCATAAAGGGCATTTACGAGTAGTAAAGTTAGACATTTTTCTCAGTTTTGGTCTCAGTTAAACATCAAGACCAAAACTTGAGTTTGACCGAGACAAAAGTCTAACTTTAATACTCGTAAATTAACTTTGTGAATACCGAAAGTCGTAAGGTTAGACTTTTGTCTCAGTTTACCTTTATGAATCGGGCACTCTATATTTGTCCTTGAAACTTTCTTACTGAGCTTGCACGATATGGTTTATCAGGGGACCCTCTGTGTGACGGATTCAGTGATCCGCAGAGAGTAATTCTCCTGTGGTTAATAAACCCTTCCAGACTTCGGTAGGCGTGTCTGCAGATTTTCCTTCACAGACCATTTGTACTGACAAGGATTGTCAAGGCAGATGCTACGAAGCAGAGGAATGAAATAGGGGCGTGTTGTCCCACTTAATTTATATCTTGATGACTCGCCTGGAGAACTGGAAAAGGTGGGACAAATTTTCCTTGGACGGGTTAAGAACATATACCTCTCCTCTTCCTGTCCGGCAGTACAGAATTTTAGACCATATGGCAGTCTGGTCTCTGGAGATTAAGAGAAGAACTTATGAACAATGCAAATACCAAGATATTGTTGTTGACTATGAGAAAGGCCCCATCCATTGAGGAATCAAGGCAATGTTAAATTCTTATTGGTGGTTTTGGGAACAGAAACTACACAAAATAAAGTGTCTGGAATGATCGATAGATGATATATTGAGGTGGATTTAAGGTATTGATGAAAAAGTAAGGAGCACTGAGTCCATAGTGAATAGTCTAAGGCAGCGTTTCCCAAACTGTGGTCCGCTGACCCCCAGGGGTCCATGAGACATTCCCAGGGGGTCCGCAGGACTCGAGTGCCTGTCATCGTAGTGAAAAATTAAACCCTCATGTGACCTCACAGACCACAAGAGCTGTGAATGTTGGCACAGGGGTGGCGTGACCACAACAATACAATCGGGAGCCGGGGGCAGAGAATGGGCAGTGGGCCGGGGCCGCAGGGGGCACAGCGGCTGGGGAAATGAGTGGAACAGAAGGCAAAAGGGGCACAAAAACAAGGAAAAAAAAACGAGTGGCACAGAAGGCAGAAGGGCACAAAAAATGAGGGAAAAACGAGTGGGACAGAGGGCAGAAAGGCACAAAAACAAGTGGAATAGAGGGAAGAAGGGCACAGAAAACGAGGGAAAAATGAGTGGAACAGAGGGCAGAAAGGCACAAAAAACGATTGGAACAGAGGGCAGAAGGCCACAGAAAACGAGGGAAAAATGAGTGGAACAGAGGGCAGAAAGGCACAAAAAAGAAGTGGAACAGAGGGCAGAAGGGCACAAAAAACGAGGGGAAAACGAGTGCAGGAAGGCAAAAAAATGAGTGGAACAGAGGGCAGAAGGGCACAAAAAACGAGGGAAAACGAGTGGAACAGAGGGCATAAAGGCACAAAAAATGAGGGGAAAACGAGTGGAACAGAGCGCAGACAGGGACAAAAAATGACTGGAACAGAGGGCAGAAAGGTACAAAAAACGAGTGGAACAGAGGACAGGAAGGCACAAAAACCGAGGGAAAAACGAATGGAACAGAAGGCAAAAGGGGCACAAAAACGAGGGAAAAACGAGTGGCACAGAGGGCAGACGGGCACAAAAAACGAGTGGCACAGAGGCAAAATACAGAATACAGAAATATAGGGGCAGCTAAGAACAGAAGGCAGAACGGGCAGAGAGGCACGGGGGCAGCGAGGGGAACAGAAGGGAAAATCGGGCAGAGACACGGGCAGTGAGGGGTACAGAAAAAAAAGACTGGGCAGAGAGAGCAGAGGGACAGCGAAGGGAACAGAGGGAATAAAAAGGGGCACGGACCACGTACAGGCAGCGGGGGAAGACAAACCACAGCAGTCACAGACACAACAATGAAAATACAGGCAATACAATAAAAGCAATAAATCGTTGAAAGTGTGTATAGGTTACTGTTACTTGACAGGCAGGTAAAAATAGATGCAGCCAGGATCAGCAGTAGGATTTCGTGCTGCTGTCTGATTGCTCACTTTCCACAAGCCCTTGGGTGAATTATGTGTGCTGTCAAGCTTTCATATTCACACATAGCAAGCTCTTATTCTGTGTAGCCTTTGCAGTTTGTTGTTGGCAAGGGACGGGGCAGTGGGTATCCTAACAGGAGAGGGTCATGTCAGGTGCCTTAACTGCACTGCTCACCCCTTGGTGGTAAAATGTTGTTCTGCTGTCTGTGACTAAAGATTATGTCTAACAGAGGTTTATGGTAATTGGCATAGCCTTGTTCCATGATCTCGCTGAAACAATATGCCTCCTGTGCAGATACCTTTCTGCCATCTCTTGCACTTCCATGATGAACTCCTAATCTAGACCTTGAATTTGCTCTGTACACTGCACTCATCGCTTTGTGCACTATCTTGTTAGAATTTTCACAATATTCGTTGCTCCTTGGGGCATGTCTTTATTATAAAATGCTTCATAATTGTATAATATTTTAGACCTTCTTAAACTGTGAATAAGTAAAAATGCTAATAATTCACAATCATTCAACCTGTTGCTGTAAGGACGTGTCACCACTCCAAAGCTCTGGAATGAGAATACAGAGGTGCTGCTATGGCTGAGAGCAGGAGACTTGTTCCACTAAACAATACACTGCTGTATGCATACATGTCCAAGCCAATAGACCCAATTCAGGCTGTCTCCCTCTTGAAATTGCCTCTGCTTCAAAAGGCATTTTTAAAAAGAAATTTAAATTGTACAAATTGCTTGGGGGTCCCCGGCTTCCAGTAGTGATTCAGTGGGGGTTCTCAGGAGTCAAAAGTTTGGGAACCACTGGTCTAAGGAGTTGAATCATTTATGTGATTTAAGTCTCTTATGCACAATTTATTCCTTATGTGTTCACATAATCTTTTTCATAAGTACAATGCCTTAAAGAACAGTTGCAGTTTATATTCTCTTCACTCGTTCATTTGTTCTTAATTGTTAGAAGACTTTGATCCCCTTTCCCATCATCTCTATAGCTAGCCATTCTATTATGTCAGACTGGCTCGCCATTAATGACGAACAAAGACCAAGAAGCTCACAGCTGTGTTTCGTGCAATAGAATCCAGACATAAGCGTGCACAGCATAAAAAGCTACTTTATTAGGACAGGATTGTAGTCGTTAAATTCATTATTTACAAATAGTACATGAACCAAAACATCCTCTCTAATACTTAAGTGTGTTCTGACATCTCCCCTCATTTAACAGCTCCAAAACATTCTAACAATTCCCCAGAACACATAAAATCCCTTTCTCCAGCAACATCATGTTCCATTCACAGTCCTTCCCTGGCATTACTCATTTTCTCTCTCACACACACCCTAACAATCATCTTTAAACATACTTTTTTCTCCAAAACTCCTTGTTATCTCCTCTTCGTTTCCCCCTGTACCCACCTAGGGATGGATACTTCCACACCTCACTCTCCAGGCCAGTTCCAGATGACCACGTAGGCAATGTCGGCACCGGCCTATGGGCCCCACTTTTTTGGGGGGCCCCGTACAAGGGATCAAAATAATATTTGATCTCGAAAGAAAATTACAATCAAGCTTTCTTTAGTTGTTTCTAATTATTTTTTTTTAAAACATTAATAATTGCTAATGTTTAGTTTTGTGTAATAAAATTAGTTCGTTAAAATTGTTGGTTGGTAAAATTAAAAACGTATTAGGATATCATTTGTGAGGGGGTGAAATTTTGACTGTTTAGGGGCCTCTACAGGGTTTAATCCAGGCCCCCCAAAAAGTGCCCACTAAAAAACTATAACCTCTTCTACTGTGGCATGCCTGTAACTGAATATTAGTCGAGACAAAGAACATGCAAGTAAACCACAGCCACAGAAAGGAACATTATGTAGGGAGTGTGGAAGGGCCTAACTCAAATCTTTGCCCTGCTCCCCAACTCACAAAATGGAGTCTGAGAGATGGATGGACCCCCCTCCAATGTGCGCTTCTATTTATAACTTAACCCAAGCCAGTCCCTTAAGTAACTCCCAACCTATCATTGTCCCCTGGCCCTGTAGCCTTTGCTCACTCAGGTACCCCAATAGTTCCTTTTGTATTGCAGTTCAGTGTTTCCTCCCCTGCTCTGAAGGCGCTGTTCATGTTTCCCCTTTGGGTAACACTCTGGCCAAGAACCCTTTTTGGCCCATTGCTGTCTCGACTGCAGACCTGTTTCTAGGAAACAAGTCAAGGGCTGATAGAAGAGGTTTATGCTGACAGGGAAGCCCCAGCAGTGGAGCCAGACACTGACGTGTCAGTGGGTCAGAGAAGAGAGAACCCACAGTCCTGACAACTGGACCGCAGGTGTCGGCCAGTGAGTAGGTTCTGTGGAGAGGCACGGCATGAAAAGGGTCCTCAGTGGGGAAGCAACTTAGTGCCAATATCGGCAACACATCCCTCCCCCAAACACAACAATCTCGTAATAAAGAACACACAAGACACATTGTTTGTTGGAGAAAACTTTGCTGCAGGTTTATTTGCATAAGAAATATGCCAACTGGTGGGTCAACTTATGAGCGATCCAAGGGCAGGCAGCAGTGACACCCCTAAGATGCCCTAAACACCCGAAGAGCCAAATTGCAATGTGGCCCCAACCAATCGGTGCTCACCCTTTTGGGGGATTACCCCTCTCATCCTGCACCTCTCACAATTCTCCTATCCCCTCTCATCCTGCACCTCTCATCATTCTCCTACCCCCTATCATTCTGTACCTCTCCCCATTCTCCTACCGCCTCTCATTATGCACCTCTCACAATTCTCCTACCCCCTCTCATCCTGCACCTCTCACCATTCACCTCTTATTCTGCTGCACTTCCGACCATTCTCCTACCACCTCTCATCCTACACATCTCACCATTCTGCTACCCCTTCACATCTTGCACCACTCACCATTCTACCCCTCTCATCCTGCACCTCTCACCAATCACCGCTCATTATGCTGCACCTCTCACCATTCTCCTAACCCCTCTCATTCTGCTGCACCTCTCACCCTTCTCCTACCCACTCTCATCCTGCACCTCTCACCATTCTCCTACGCCCTATCATTCTGCACCTCTAACCATTCTCCTAACCCCTCTCATCCTGCACCTCTCATCCTGCACCTTACAGCATCTTCCTACCCTCTCTCTTCATGCACCTATCGCCATTATCCTACCCCCTCTCATCCTGCACCTCTGACTATTCTACTCCCCTCTCATCCTGCACCTTTCACCATTCACCTCTCATCCTGCACCTTACAGCATCCTCCTACCCCCTCTCTTCATGCACCTTTCACCATTATCCTACCCCCCTCTCATTCTGCACCTCTGACCAATCTACTACCCTCTCATCCTGCACCTCTCACCATTCTCCTACCCCCTTTCATCCTGCACTTCTCACCATTCTCCTACCCCCTTTCATTATGCACCTCTCACCATTCTCCTACCGCCACTCATTCTGCACCTCTCACCATTCTCCTAACCCCTCTCATCCTGCACCTTTCACCATTCACCTCTCATCCTGCACCTTACAGCATCCTCCTACCCACTCTCTTCATGCACCTTTCACCATTATCCTACCCACTTTCATCCTGCACGTCTCACCATTCTCCTACCCCCTCTCATTCAGCTGCACCTCTCACCATCAAAATTATTATTAATGTGTTTGTAGAGCACCCTCTACCCAGGTACAGGGTATCTTGGCGCTATACAGACACAAGAACAGAAGTCCGAGGACCAGGACAAAGCCTAGTCAGTAAAAAGTCAGGTTTCCAGTTTTCCGCCCAAGCCCAGGTGATTTTCAGTAGTTCTCTGATCACATGGACGTGTCTTCCAAGCATTGACGCCAACACAGAGCAATTGCTCATCCTCTTACTCTCTCCATTCCTGCTGAGGAGTAGGGAGTAAGTCAACCATGGAGGATTGGAGTTGACTAACAGAAACATCCATCTTTAAGAGAGCCGAGATGAAGAGAGAGCCTTTCCTCAAATGCACCTGATGCAGAGCACACAATGCTTCGAAGGTTCTCCTCGTCTTAATAGGATGCCAATGAATAAATGAAACTCCAATGAATAAACTTCAAGTGTGAGGCAAGGGTGGCTTTGGTACTGAGGCCGGAGGCCAAATGAGCCTCTCCATTCAAATGATCTGCAGCCTTGGTATAAAGTGTTGAGGCATCCCAAACAAGACAGAGTTGCAGCCAGTGCTTAATTTGAGCCAGTGGTTTCCTTTGCTTGGCACCAGCACTCAAATGTCAACACCGGCACTTGTGACAGTGATGGAGCGGGTTAATGAACAATATTTTGTTCAGGCTTGTGAAGTCAGACTTCCATAATGTTTTAATAAAACTAATATGTTTGCTGCATGTTATTAAATCAACCTAGAATAAACTGTGCAACATGAACATATGGGATTAACATTATGCTTATTTGTGCAAAATGCAAAAGAAATAATACAATAATTGTTGTCTATTGTCTTTGTCATATACTAACTGCTGCTGTCAAAAAAAATAATAGCATGTGCTTTTTAAATGTGCTTTTGTCTTGTCTTTTCTGTGACAAATGCAGTTCCAGATCGGATTGGTACATCAAAGGTAATATATGCTGCTTAAATGTGCTTGTGCTAGGTAACATAGTTAATGGGTTAACATTTAGCAAAGGGGGTGGGTAACAGAACAAATGTCAATTCTTTAATTAATTGCTGTTTTGTGTTTGTTTAAATAATAGTTTTCTGAAAAAGTGACGCAAGCTAAAAGTGGCGCAGTGACGCAAGCTAAAAGTGGCGCAGTGACGCAAGCAAAAGTGGCGCAGAAAATTGACGCTTTCTGAAAGAGGCCTACTGATGTAAAAAGCCACGAGAGAAAACTTATTTTGAAAAGTTGAGAAGCCTATAAACTTTTATTGTGAAAAGTTTTTGAAAAGAACTGCAAAAAGGCGACTCTGTGGAGAGGTTTGCTAATGTGCCACGAGAAGCTCAGAACGGACAGGCTCAAGGCTAGGAATGTGAGTCGCGTTATTTTTGTGCACTACATGAACAATCTTTGCTACAAAATGTAGCAGCCTAAGGAAGTGCCACCAGGACTCTGTGCATGAACAATGGCTTTGTGTAAAAGCCCGGACTCGAGGTGGATGATGTCAAAATTTACTGTGGCGTGAGGTGATTCAGCCAATGGGGAGCCAGAATTCAGCTGTTGGAATGTGAAATTAGCTAGTTTATCCTTAGTTTTAGGGTATAAGAATTGGCTCAAGGAGCAGACTTTTGCCTACGCTTCTTGATTCCAGAGGGACGTGTTCTGCTGTCTGCTGAATACACGTAAGGAAAGGAGATTTTTTAAAGACTTTGTTTTCAGGCGATGAGAGTAGAGACAGGGAATTAGTTAGGGTTTGGAAATATTCTTTTTCACTTATTTCTGTTAATGAATAATATTTCTTTAATTAAGCTCTCTTTATATAAATGCTGAATAAACTTCTCTTTATGACATTTTCTAATTCTTGTTTAATAAAGTTCCAAAGCCTAAGTTTTTCATGAATATGTTTGAATAAACTTTTAAAAAGACAAGCTGGTCTTGTTTATTATAGATAGTTTAAAACAACATATTAGATTCATTCGCCTCATGATTCAGCTGCTCTGTGATTTTATGGGCCTGGTATTGATTGGTAAGTATGGTGGTAAATAGTGACATCATTTATGCAGAATTTTGGTAGGAGCGCTGGATCAATTTATGGTAGCATTCGTACGGTTATATGTTGTTTTTGACATACATGCTACATACATATTACATACATGTCAGTATAAGTCATAGGATTAATGTTTAACATATGTTGAGTTTTTGATTTTGTCAGACTATTATATGTAGTTGAAAGGGTTTTTCCAACAGTGTGAAAAATTCCTGGTTTGCCATGGCAAGAGTAGTGTGACTAGAAGAGTTACACAGTGCATTTGTTCTGCTTCAAAAGGTGATATCGCCGCATATCACTGTGTTGTGGACGTACAACACAAGTTTAGGGTTCTAGGTGTGTTGAGTAAATTGTATGTATGATAGTGAGGATTGTCTATGAAATTGTAGCATTGAGTATAGGGACCTGGTGAGCCTGTTTTAAAACTCTCTGTGAAAAGAGTAAAAGGCATATCTGAGCTTGTGTGAAGGGTAAGCGTTGTTTTTCTTCCAAGGTTAGAGTCCTAAAGAAGAAAGGTAAGCGTTGTTTCTTTTCTAAGGTTAGAGTCCTAAGGAAGAGATAAACGTTGTCTTCTTACTGGCGAAAGAGGTTTACTTCTGAGGTTAAAGTCCTGAGGAAGAAACAAGTATACATGAATAGGGATTTCCTTTGTATGAATGTATGTGTAAATGTAGTAGAAAATATTCTAGTGAAGTAGCGTCGTCTATTTCAAGTGGATGAGTAAAATCTGTGTGTCTGAAAAGCTACTGTCCTTTTTAGAGAAGCAGGCAAATGGTTTGTTTTGTGTAGTCACTAATTGTGTTAAAAACGTGATTGTAAAGCGTTTTGGAGCCTTCAGGGTAAAGTCCGTGCTATTTAAAGCATTGTAAAGTGTTTCGCGCTATTTAACTATATTTAAAAGTATTCAGCGCTATTTAAAACCATTCAAAAGGTGTCCGATCGAAAATTGTAAGGGAGGGGCTGTTTTGAGAGAGAGAGCGTGTGGAGAGAGCCTGGAGCCGCAGCGGCTGTGTGCGTCATAGCCGATGCGCTCTGATTGGCTGAGGTGTCGTGTAAAGCAGCGCTGTGATTCGCTGAAAGTGTTTCAATGCTTTGGAGTGGTCGCTCGTGATAGGCTGATGCGTGTCACCACTGCCTGCCAAGTTGTTTATATTCTGCAAGTGTCCCCAAGTTTAGTACATATTAAAGAGCAATAGATCAGCTGACACAATCGAATATAGAAATAAACTCCCGCTTTGGTTTCCCTCGCTACAATCGTGCTGTTGTTTAAAAGGAGGTGTGTGGTGAGCATTGCGCGCATTTGGTAAGGCAGAGGCCTGAGCGCGAGGGGAGAGAGACTGCAGCAACAACAGTACACATCACAACAAAGGCAGCACTATGATTGGCTGAGCGTCATGGCGGCCGCGCTGATTGGCCCAGGCATTTCTTGTACTGTAATTGGCTGATGCCCATTGTTTACTTCTGCCGAGTGTTTGGGCTTTTGAATTTCTTAGCGCTAATGCCCAGAGTTTCATTTAGAAACTATTTTTAACCTGATTTTCTTAGCGCTAGTGTCTAGCGCTTCGTTAATATTACAAATTATCCCTTCTTTGATGATTTAAAAGTACTTTGGGGAGGTGGGACTTGCTGCTGTAAAGTAGTGGATATCACAGCTGCCGCCCTGGTAGGGATAATAGCAGCAGAGGTGTCCAGAGCAGGGACAGTGATATCAGCTGTTACAAAATTGGGTAGTAGCAAAGCATTAGCAGCTGCCAACAGAGCTGCAAATACAGCCACAGCAGCAACGGCAATAATAGCACCAACAAAAGCTGTATACACAGCAGATGTGACAGCAGAAGGAATACTAGTCATCATTGCTAGAATAAAAAGAACTGTCCACTACAATAGTGGCAACAGTAGTTACTATTGAGAACAGGATCATAGCAAAAGCCATCACAGCTGTAATCTTAAAGCTGGTTGAATGGAGGTTCGTGCAGCATAATTAAATAAATAAATATTACTGAGCCTTTTTGTTGGCTGCTGTATGAATGATTGGTGTGATTATAGTGTCCCACAAAGCTGCATATAATTTATTGACTGTAGAGTAGCAGCAAATTATTACTAAAATAGAAAAAGTGCATTAGGGAGATCGCGCTGTGTTCAAGGTGGTCGTGCACGCAGAATTATAAATTAATTAAAAAATACACAGTCCTTTGTGGACTAATTAGTGATTTTTGTGTGTTAGTTAGCTAGTGTCGCAAGGTCAATAAGGTAAACACATTTTTAATTGTGATTTATTTTTAATGAAGGTAAGTAGTTTAAAATATGGATAATTATTATCTAAAGAAAGAGAAAATGTTTTCCTGGTACCAGAAAATGAAACATGTTGTTGCTACATGTGAGAGCAAATTAATGATTCCCAAAGCAGCGAATTTAAATAATAAACCTGTCAGAGAAAAATGTATTGATTGGTGTAGAAATGATGTTTTAAATACAGATCAGGACAGAAATTCAAGCAGATCCCCAGAACAGATTAATGTGACGCCAAGAGTCCCAGTTCAGATTAATAGAGTCTTAGCCCAGACCCCTTCTCAAGGTGTCACAACAGAATGGTATGACGAGATGCCTAGTACTTCTGGAATTAATATTCCTGGTTATGTAAATTCTACAAATGATTTAATTGAGCAGGTAACATCAGACATGGAAGCAATGACAGTTCCTGTGACAATTGGACCTGATCTTCCAGTGCTTAGAAAAGATGAAACTAGTCCCACAGTTTTAACGGTACCATTGAATTGTGAAATTCAAAGGTTTGCTGGAAAACTTTATTCTAATGTACCTGAAAATGAGTTAGTAATAATTCAAACTCAGCAAGAGAGAGTGATGACTCTAGCTTCAGCTATTGAGGACTCTGGTGTTAACCTGATTGATCTGACACAGCCTGATGAGAACAAATTACTGGCTGTTGCAAAATTTAAAATTAATTTAGAAGAATTAATAAATGGTACAATCAGTACAGACAGATTTAAAACATATCAGGATGATGAGGACATTGTAGGCTTGAACAATTCAGGTAAAATTGCCCATATAAAAGATTTAAATTGGGCTTTGAGAAAATGGGGTAATCAGAATAAATGGAAAACAAAATGGACGAAGAAAAAGGAGAAGGAAAAAGCAAATTTAGCTTTCGTAAGAGAGTGTAAAAATCCACAGATGCAGAATGAGATAAATAAGCAGCAACAGCTACTGAATCAACAGCCACAAATACAGCGACACGAGGTGATTCAGCAGAATGAGATACCTTTGCCATTTCCAAATTATGTTAATGAGCAGAAATACAATACAGATACAAGATTCAGTGGAGTCCAGAAAAACAGACCAGAACCAGTTAAAATTGCAAACAAGCAGGGAAACTCATTTCCTAATGTTCCACAGTACAAGATGAAGCACCCAGAGAATCAACCAATTTTTGCTTTCAGGTTTCAAGAGAGAATTTTAGCATGGTGTTGCCTTCCTCAAGAGTTCACTGAGAGTCCGTCTATTTTTAATGGATTGACCTTAGAAGATTTAGAATTACTTGGTAAATCAACATTGGTCCAATGTATAGATAATTTGCCTGTAGCAGCAAAAACGAGACAATTGTGTAACAGACACCATTACAGTTTTGAATCGATTGGCAGATGAGGGTCACAAAATGTCACCTGCAAAATTGCAGTTTTGTAAAAAAGAAGTTAAATACTTTGGACATAGAATTGCAAAAGGAACAAGACAGGTAACTATTGAGAGAATTAAAATGATTCAGGCAATGGAACACCCAAAGACACAAAGACAGGTAAGAATGTTCCTAGGCATGGTTGGATACTGCCGCCAATGGATTAGTGGTTTCTCAGTAATTGCGAAGCCATTGCAAAGATTGACAAAAGCAAATGAAAAAGACCCAATTGCCCTGACAGAAATTGAGCTTGAAGCCTTTGAGCAAATAAAAAAGAGTTTGTGTGAAGCTCCTGTTCTGGGCATGCCAGACTTCGACAAAGAATTTGAGCTTCTTGACCAAAAAGCAGTGATACAATTTGTTGCAAATGGAGAGAAAAATGATTATGTCTCAAAAGGCAATGAGTACGCAGGTACCATTGTTAAGTTCTGTGCTCAAGAGAGGGTTGCAATCAATCGGGAAAAATTTAATGAACATGTTTCAAGTTTTCTCATATTAATCTTTGCAATTCAGACATGGCAAGAATTAAAACAATTACAAGATGAGGCAAATGATGAGGAGAAAAACACATGGCTCAAAGAAGGTTGCAGACAGCGGGAGGAAGATGAAATTTGGGTTTACAAAGAAGGCAGACCTGTTATGCCCAATTGCATGATTGCTGACATGGCACGGATGTACCATGGTTCAGGTCATTTAGAAAGAGACACATGGTACAATTTGAAGTTCAGTTTAGTTGCGGAGTCACTTTGTCAAAAATGTCTGACATGTCAGAAATACAATCCAGGTCAAGAGACAATTGAAAGTTTTGGAACCATAGGCCGGGAGGGTGGTTCATTTACAAATATTCAAATAGATTTCTTTGAAATGCCCCAACATAACAAATTGAGATATGTCCTAGTCATCATTTGTTTATTTTCAAAATGGGTAGAAGCTTTTCCAACAAGAAAAAATGACACGAATACAGTGGGAACAAATGCGATTTTAAAAGAAAAGGAGCAGGCTCATGATCTATTGCCAGGAGACTTGGTCAGGACAAAGGTTCATCGGAGGAAGAACTGTTTGGTACCCAGGTGGCAGAAAGCAAGGCATGTGATTTCAGTCACAACAAATGCTGTAAAGTGCAGGGGTCTGAAAAGGTGGGTGCATGCAAGTCATATCCTTCGTGTATCTGCACCTGATAACCCTGATGAAGATAGGGACGACACTACAACTGATTCAAACTCAGAAGAAGAACGTGAAGATCCAGATCTTGAAGATCGACAAGGTGGTCGACATCTGGATGGTAATGTCAATGTGAATGAAACATTGAATGAAAAAGATCTAGAGATTGTGATTCTAGATTCAGAAAATGATGAAGATCTGCTGGAAAAAGAAGCAGAAAAAGAATACGAGACTGAAGAGATTCAAGATCAGGAGAGTATTGAAAAGCAGACTAGAAGCTCTGAAAGCAGGAACGGAAATTCTGGAACTGGGAAGCTAGAAGCAAGGCCGGAAGAGGAGGACGAATTGCCAAGTACCAGCTACAGAGATATTGTTCCTAACGGAGTGAAGCTGCTGAGTAAAGAAGTTCCTAGATACAGTATTGAAATCTCTGAAACTGACTCTCATGACAGTGATGAAGAGTCTGAAATAAGAAAATTAAGAAGAAGGGCTTGGAAAGTTGAATATAATGAAATAGAGTCTAAGAAGAAACTCTTGAGAAAAGGTGATGACTGGCCAAAAGAAGACTTGAAGTTCAAGTTGGTGAACAGATCGAAAGAGCAAATTCATGAGAGTGAATCAGATAAAAAAGAACAAGTTGGAAAGAAAATTGAAGTGGTCAGCAGAAAGAGCAAAGGATCATTGAAGCTAAATCACAAGTACAAATCTTCAGAGTGGGCCTACATCTTGATTTCACCAGTAGTTGAGGTTAGTAGTAGCAGCCAAGAAAATGGTGACAATGACTAGTTTAGCTTTCTTTGAGTTGAGGTTTATTTTTGGCATAAGGCTGAAGAAATTGTGTTAGGTGACACAAGGTCGAAGAAATTGTGTTAGCTGGAAACACTTTTATGTAAGACGCAAGGTCGAAGAAAACATGTTTTAGAATTTGAAAGAAAAAAAAAGAGGGGGTATATACTATATACTCATTTTTTAAATTTTTCAAAATTAAATTTTTGTTTTTGTTTCATTTTATAATACTCAGATTGATATTTGTTTTGTTGGTGCAATTCAAAATGTAGATACGTGCAATTCAAAATGTAGATACAAAAATGTAGATGCCTATAAATTCATTGGGGGTTGGGGATTCAAAGGTGGAAAGGATCCAACTTAGCTGAATAAAGAAAGGGAAAAGGAAATAGAATTAGAAGGATGTAGGACTCAATATGAGTGTTGCAGAAATATAGATGAAATAAGAGTTTAAATACTAATCCAGAGTAAGCCCGAAACATGTTCAATAGATAAAATTTTAAGTAAAATTTTTGGATTTGTTTGGTGATTTTAAAATCACCAGATGAGTGAGTTGATGGAGCGGGTTAATGAACAATATTTTGTTCAGGCTTGTGAAGTCAGACTTCCATAATGTTTTAATAAAACTAATATGTTTGCTGCATGTTATTAAATCAACCTAGAATAAACTGTGCAACATGAACATATGGGATTAACATTATGCTTATTTGTGCAAAATGCAAAAGAAATAATACAATAATTGTTGTCTATTGTCTTTGTCATATACTAACTGCTGCTGTCAAAAAAAATAATAGCATGTGCTTTTTAAATGTGCTTTTGTCTTGTCTTTTCTGTGACAAATGCAGTTCCAGATCGGATTGGTACATCAAAGGTAATATATGCTGCTTAAATGTGCTTATGCTAGGTAACATAGTTAATGGGTTAACATTTAGCAAAGGGGGTGGGTAACAGAACAAATGTCAATTCTTTAATTAATTGCTGTTTTGTGTTTGTTTAAATAATAGTTTTCTGAAAAAGTGACGCAAGCTAAAAGTGGCGCAGTGACGCAAGATAAAAGTGGCGCAGTGACGCAAGCAAAAGTGGCGCAGAAAATTGACGCTTTCTGAAAGAGGCCTACTGATGTAAAAAGCCACGAGAGAAAGCTTATTTTGAAAAGTTGAGAAGCCTATAAACTTTTATTGTGAAAAGTTTTTGAAAAGAACTGCAAAAAGGCGGCTCTGTGGAGAGGTTTGCTAATGTGCCACGAGAAGCTCAGAACGGAGAGGCTCAAGGCTAGGAATGTGAGTCGCGGCATTTTTGTGCACAACATGAACAATCTTTGCTACAAAATGTAGCAGCCTAAGGAAGTGCCGCCAGGACTCTGTGCATGAACAATGGCTTTGTGTAAAAGTCCGGACTCGAGGTGGAAGATGTCACAATTTACTGTGGCGTGAGGTGATTCAGCCAATGGGGAGCCAGAATTCAGCTGTTGGAATGTGAAATTAGTTAGTTTAGCCTTAGTTTTAGGGTATAAGAATTGGATCAAGGAGCAGACTTTTGCTTACGCTTCTTGATTCCAGAGGGACGTGTTCTGCTGTCCGATGAATACACGTAAGGAAAGGAGATTTTTAAAAGACTGTTTTCAGGCGATGAGAGTAGAGACAGGGAATTAGTTAGGGTTTGGAAATATTCTTTTTTACTTATTTCTGTTAATGAATAATATTTCTTTAATTAAGCTCTCTTTATAAATGCTGAATAAACTTCTCTTTATGACATTTTCTAATTCTTGTTTAATAAAGTTCCAAAGCCTAAGTTTTTCATGAATATGTTTGAATAAACTTTTAAAAAGACAAGCTGGTCTTGTTTATTATAGATAGTTTAAAACAACATATTAGATTCATTCGCCTCATGATTCAGCTGCTCTGTAATTTTATGGGCCTGGTATTGATTGGTAAGTATGGTGGTAGATAGTGACATCATTCATGCAGAATTTTGGTAGGAGCGCTGGATCAACAGTCTGCCACAAGGTGGTGCTGTCTGACTAATTTAGAGATTACAACAACAGGGAATTGTTAATTCGATATAGATTTTAAAAAAATGTTTACCTGCCTCCCAAGTCATTCTGATAGCTTTGGGGGCCTGAAATAGTCCGAACTGTCACACTTCTATGAATGTGATGGTTAGTAGTTGTCTTGTTGCTATCATTGGCAACATGACTTAGCAATGGGTGGCGCAAGTTTCAATGGCCTCCCGATGAAAGCCCTGGCACTTATTTTTCTTTTTACAAATTAAGCACTGGTTGCAGTGATCCAATCTAGAAATTATGGTGCTTATTCAAACCTATTAGAAGAAGAAAACAAGAGGACGCCAGCCTTGTAATATGCCCTTGGAAAGTCAAGTGAATTTCAAAGTACTAGTAACTGGGGTAGGAGAGGTGCAAAGTTCAAGTGAACACTGTAAGCCAGGCAAAGGTGGAAGGCTGTTGCCAAATCTGGCATCTCAATTTTTTAAGATTAGGAGAATTCACCATTATCCAGCTAGCAGATGCTTAAAGGCTGATCCCGGACCATTCTAACTATCTGCACCATCATAAAAAAGTCATGTCAAGACTTCTAACCGGATGTCATCATTGAAGTGGGAATCAACGCTGACCCTTGTGGGACTCCACGTATAAGATTTGAACGAAAAGGTGGGAGTGAGAGGGTCTGGATCTATCAGCTAATAAAGCCCGCACCAATCAAGGGACTCTCACCCCAACCCTCCAGATGCTTGAGGAGAATGGAACTGGAGACGGTATCAAAGGACACAGACAGGTCTAATAGAGCCAAGGACAGCGTGCTGTCCTCATCCAGCAGAATCCTGATGTCATTGACGATGTCCGGCACAGCCTCAGTTCCATGCCTGATCCTGCACAAATTCTAGAAGCTGTTGGATTTTCATATAGTTAGACAACTGCCTATTGACCAAATTTTCCATAATTTTCACGCGAAAAGCAAGGAGAGGGATGGGTTGATAGTTTGGCATAATCAGTGCTTAATTTGAGCAAGTGGTTGCCAATGAGTCACACCAGCACTAAGGGTGGGCGGGCAGCTACGCTCCGTGCACGGAGTGTGCGTAGTGCCGGCTTCTACGCATTTTGCGTAGCAGGCGTAGAAATCGGCACTACGCACGCTCCGCAGACGGAGCGTAGCTGGCCGCCACCCGCCTCCCTCCCGCCCTCCCTAAATACTTTAAATTAAACGTGTAAAAGAATTAAAAGGCACTTACCTTGCCCGCCGCTGCCCGCCGCGTCCCCGGGGCTCGCTCTCTTCATTGCTGCCGTCTTGTATACTAATGCGCATGCGCGGCCGCCCGCGCATGCGCATTAGTACACAAGATGGCAGCAATGAAGAGAGCGAGCCCCGGGGACGCGGCGGGCAGCGGCGGGCAAGGTAAGTGCCTTTTAATTCTTTTACACGTTTAATTTAAAGTATTTAGGGAGGGCGGGAGGGAGGCCTCCGGTGCGTAGTGGGGCTACGCGGAGTGCGGAGGTGGGCGTAGTTTCTCGCCCACTTCACGTAGCTCTGCGAAGCCCCACTACGCCCACTACGCCCAGGGTTAACCAGCACACATTTTTGGGGACCAGCAGTTATTTTTCCTAATCAGAAATTGACTCCTAGCAAAAGAGAGAAAAACACACAAATGGCAAAGGAGTAGAAGGACTGAATAAATGGCACAAAAGTAGAAAGCAGGATCCTGCAAGAGTGAGATAATGGGGCTGCAGTGTCTAGTAGTGGACTGAAGTGGCCTGGGGTAAAATCTTTGGCATTCAGGACTCAGATTTTCAATAGCGCCGCTAGCGCTCTGGGCACCGCCACTCATTTTTCTACAAATTAAGCACCGCCATAACCACGGGGTTGGCTTTAGGCTTCTTCCAAAGAGGATTCCTGTGACCTTTTTCTAGGAATAAGAAAGAGCTCCCTGTGTAAAAGAGGCATTATCTAGATCCATAAGATAAGGATAAGTACTTTTGTAAAAGGATTTAATTCTCTCCATAGGGTTCAAAGAGGACCCAGAGTTGATTCTGGAGATACTTTCTACAGTGACTTCTACTGAAATGTCTTCAGAGTCACCTCGAGACACAGAGGGTACTAACAGCATAGAAGAGGTATTAGAAGTGCATTCTGAATGCAAACACTGTGATGGAATGGTTTTTCAATACAGTTTCAAATTTCTCCTTAAACTAAGTTCAGAGTTTCTCGCACAGCACTCCATTACACATACACACAACCATTAAGCCATTGGCTTAGTCTCACACTCGCTCACTGACTCATTCAGTCAACCGCACACACAAACTCACCAATCAATGAAAAAAAATGTTCATTAAAAAAGCCAGACCTAGGAGGAGCTTCGCAGGCAAGCAAGATGGCCGCGTAAGCTCGGAGCTCCGGAGACCCTCCGATCCTCCACATAAATCCTGATGAGAATCCTGATCCACGGTAGTGGAATATTGTGGGTGAACGGTTTTTGAGGCGGGACTCGCTGTCCGATTCAAAATCCGACACTCCTAGGTGGAGTTACACCGTGTAGAAGACTCGTGCCAGGGACGTGCTATTGCCTGTGCGGTGGCTGACGATGGCGACATCGTCACACGTAAGCGGTGTGGTGTGAGAGTGACTACTCCGCTGGCCCAACGAAGCACGCGGAGTTGCGGAGTGGGACGGTGCTGATCAGCAACTGGTGTCCGCGGCGCCCGATAGTCGTATCGAAGAGCCGGTGTGGCCCCGGTGTGTGATCCATTGTGCTGGTCCCCAAAACCATCATGGCGGGCAGAGGCGAGTCGGACAAGGCGACGGTCCGTGGGAGTAGGAAAACTACGTATTCCCAATCAAACAAAATGGATCGCTATGCCCAGCAGAAGAGCTCGCCGGGTGCAGCTGCCCGGCCTAAGGACTCCAATCGAGACGAGTCGCCAGATACGTCGGACCTGACACTCCGGGACGTTATGGGCGCCATTGCGGGCATCAAAACGGAGATGCATAAACAACACGAGGTCCTGACACATAAAGTCGACACCCTGGCGATTGAGGTCAACTTGATTAGAGCCGATCTGGGCAAGACCAACGATAGGGTCAAATCGTTGGACATTAAAACCGCGAGCCTCACAACTGATGTATCGGACCTACAAACAGAGGTCCGAGACTTGAGATCGGCCAACGATCTTTTCGCGAGATGGCTGGATGATTTTGAAGGACATGCCAGGCGACAGAATGTCCGAATCATCGGCGTACCAGAAGGGGCGAGGACTCGGCCACCGATCTTTTCGTGGAAGACCTGATACAAACTCATCTGGCCCCTGCGGGCCTCAGCCGTTTCTTCTCAGTGGAGCGAGCTCACAGACGCCCGAAACTGGGTGCCCCGCCGCGGCCCATTATAGCACGGCTGTTTAACTTCAGGGATCGGGATGCTATCCTGCAGGCTTCAAGAAGAAACGGGCCGCTTAAGTTCCAAAATGCGGACATAAACTTTTATCCGGACTTTACTCGGTCGGTACAGCGGCTGCGACAAAGCTTCACGGGGGTGAAGAGGCGACTCAGAGACCTGGGGATGAAGTACTCGATGATGTTCCCTGCGAAACTGCGCATTGAACATGATGGCCGTGCCATATTCTTTGATTTGCCTGAAGTGGTGAGCGAGTGGTTGGACACTTTGCTGCAGAGACATGATGAACGCGAGGAACAATCGGAGGGCGCCTCGGGAGGCCCTGAGCAACAGGAGTAGAGTCTATCTTCGGAACATTATCGGACAATGAGACTGCTGGTGACAACCGGTGTCACATTCCTGCACTTTATAATGAATATCCTTTACTTTGTTATGGAGGGTGGCGGGGGGGCCTGCGTGATCTCCATTCTCCTCTAGGGTCTTTCTGTAGCGTAGTTTTCTGGGTCGACAGGCACACTGCTGGTTGGGGGGGCTACTTAGTCTGATGCAGGGGTGCAGGGTGGGAGTGGTTTGGTTGTTGGTTGTATGTTTTTTCCTTTTTTCCCTTTCTCTTCTCCAAGGCAATGTAAAAACTGTACTTCTTATGGTTCTGTAACTAGGATGCCTGCCGGGACTGGCGAAGGCCCACAATTCGACGATGGGGGGTAGGAACCTAAAAGTATTGTGTTGGAATGTCAATGGGCTGGGAGATCGCATAAAGAGAGGTGTGGTTTTGCAACTGTTTAAAAGATGTATGCCCGACGTTATTTTGCTACAAGAGACACACTTGGTGGGGAACACATGCCAAGCGCTTAACAGGAAGGGTTTTAAGATGGTGGCGCACTCGCGGTTCTCTTCGGGATCCCGGGGGCGGAGATCATGGTGCGAGCGTCTCTCCCATTCGAGATTGACTCTAGTGTTGCCGATGAGAGGGGGCGGTACGTTGCCATCTCTGGGAGATGGGAGGGACGGTCCCTGGTTCTGGTTTCGGTTTATGTTCCCCCTGGGTTGCAAAACAACACGTTCCAGGACATTGGGGGCGCCATTTTAGGTCTCCCTGAGGGTTTGCTTTTTATAGGAGGTGATTTCAACGCAGTTTGTTCGGGGACCCTAGACAGACATCCATCCAGAGATCTCCGGGGTTCGCAATCCTGGCTTCCCGACTTCCTGGACACCATGGGACTTATTGACTGCTGGCGGCTCATGCACCCTACCCAGAGTCAATACTCATTCCACTCAGGGGCACACGGAAGCCTCTCCAGAATCGATTATGTTCTGGCTCTAGCGGCCCACGCGTCGGCAGTCTCTGAAGCCCGATTACTGGCGAGGGGCATCTCAGACCATTCTCCGGTCTGGGTGTCCGTTGACTTCGACATAGTGGCGACCGAGAGGGTGGTATCGGTTAATCCGTGGTACTTCCGCAACCCCAAGACTCGTGGACTCATGGCTAAGGCTATTGAGCTTTATTTCTCTGAAAACTCGGGGTCAGTTTCATCGGCTATCACCCTATGGGAGGCATTTAAGACGGTCTTGAGGGGTGAGGCGTTCTCCCTTATAGCTGAGGTTCAGAGACGCAGGGACGCGGATGTGATGCCAATCAAATCTGAAATTGAAGATCTGGACTCCCAATTGGAAGTCGACCCGACACCGGACCTACTCCATGTTCTCTCACTTAAACAGTCAGAGTATCGGGCTACTGTTACTGATGCTGCCAAGGTCATGGGTAGAGAGCAACAGGGTAGGATCTATGATGTCGGGGACAAGGCGGGCAAACTCATTGCTTGGCTGGATAAAAAAGAGAGAGCCAGCCGCGTTGTCCCGGAGGAGCTGGGGGAGGACGGCGTGACTGTCACCGAGCCGAGTGCCATTGTCATGGTGTTTGCAGACTATTTCGAGACCGTTTATACCTCGGTCTCCGACATGTCCGAGACTGACTCTGGGGAGCTCCTAGCAGAAGCGAAGCTCCCGTGCCTGTCGGAAGCGGAGCGGGACGAACTGGATAGGGATATTACCGCCGACGAGATTGCCCTCGCAATACGCCCCCTTAGATCTGGCAAAGCGCCCGGCCCCAATGGTATACCAGTGGAGCTTTACAAGATTAAGCCTGATGCCATCTCCCCGCCCCTGCGGAACATGTTCCTGGAGGCACGGGAGACGGGCATGCTTCCCTTGGACCAGAGACTGGCCACAATTGTGGTCATTCATAAGGAAGGGAAGCCCAGAGACCTGTGTTGATCGTATCGTCCCATCTCTCTGTTGAATGCTGAACCCAAGATTCTGGCTAAACTGCTGCCCAACCGTTTGGTTGGAGCGATTAGTGACCTGGTTCACCCGGACCAGTCGGGCTTTATTCCACACCGCAACACTGCCCTTAACCTCAGGAGACTACATGGGGCCCTCGCAAGGGTCCATACGCTCAGGGAGCCAGCCGTCTTGGCGTCTTTGGATGCTACGATGGCATTTGACTCCCTAGAGTGGAACTATCTGTGGGCAGTGTTGGCGATGTTCGGATTTGGTCCGGAATTCATAGGGTGGGTCAAGCTCCTGTACGCTAACCCGCTTGCCAACGTAACGGTTAATGGTCGTGCATCTGCGTCCTTTGCTCTCCGCAGAGGCACCAGGCAGGGTTGCCCTCTGTCGCCCCTGTTGTTTGCATTGGCGCTTGAACCGCTGGTGGCGTGGCTGCGACTTCACCCGGATATAAACGGAATACGGTGGTCCCCTGGATTCGAGGACCGTGTGTCGCTGTATGCAGACGACATCTTGCTATATCTCACCTCTCCTTGTAAGTCACTCATTGTGGTGTGTGATGTGCTACGTGTATTTGGTCGGCACTCTGGCCTGGTTATTAATTGGTCGAAATCACACCTATACGTGCTGAGAGGTGGGACACCTCGGCTTCCAAGGGACTGCAACATACAGGTCGCGCGGCAGGGATTCAAATACTTGGGGATCTATATTTCAACGGATCCCAAGGTACGCTACATGAATAACTTGCTCCCCCCTCTCGCACGTCCCTGCCTGGGCGTGTGGCACTGTTTAAAATGATGTCCCTGCCCAGATTCCTGTATGCTCTTCAAAATACCCAGTATCCGGTCCCATCCAGCTACTTTAGGGAGGTCGAGGGTTTGCAGCGGACCCTTCTCTGGGATGGCAGGCCACGCATCGCTATTACGGATCTTACGCTCCCATGGTATGACGGAGGCTTAGCGTTGCCTGACATCCGGAGATATTATTGGGCTTCCCAGCTTGCGGCCCTTAACCACGGCCTCTACGGTCCAGCAGTAAGCCCAGCTTATGCCATGGATCGGTGGCTCCTGGACGACGAGAAGTATCATAGAGCGCTATACTCGAGATCTCTGGATGGGAGAATGTCGGGGCCGACGAAGACAGCCGTACACATATGGCGGGCAATCACAAAGTCACAGGGGTAGAAGGGTAGGCTTACGATTGCAACTCCCCTCTTTGAATCTGAAATACGGGGCAAACTATGGCACACGAAGGGATTCGACAGGTGGGACATGATAGGCATATCCAAGGTGGAAGATATGATTGTGAAAGGGGAGATAAAGTCCTTTACTCTTTTACAGACGGAGCTCCAGTTGGGTGGAACGGAATATTTCCGGTACGCCCAACTGCGTCATGCCATTCTGGCAGTGATGCGGGAGGGCGAGAAGATCCCTGAGTCTTCCCCGTTGGAGGACAGGGTGCTGGACAGCCATATGCCGGACAGTGCCATTTCCTTAATCTATAAAAAACTCATCAATGTCCGTACGGACCTCCTCCTTGGGGTGAGAGACCAGTGGGTGCGTGATGGGATTGAGCTGGATGATGAAGACTGGCAATATGCAGTGTCCTCCCCCAAGGAGGTGGCGATCCCGGCCAGGTTGCGGCTGGTTCAATTAAAGATTCTCCATAGAGTGTACGTGACGGGTCCCAGGTTGATACACATGGGTCATTCAGTGGACGGCCTCTGCAGGCGTGGCTGTGGTGCATTGGCCACCTTCATGCATATTATCTGGGAGTGCTGGGTGGTCGCCTCCTACTGGAGGCGTGTACATATGATCATGAGCGAGGTGACTGGGGTAGACGTTATGGCAGAGGCCCGGCGCTGCCTCCTGAATGTGTGGGGTCCTACTGAGAGCACAAACACAATGGGTCACCTTGGGGAACATGGTCGCGAAACGAGATATTGCTCAGATGTGGGGTGCTGTTACAGCCCCAAAGGTGGTACAGTGGAAGGCCAACATGGATTGGTGCATGTTCCGAGAGAAGACGGTGTACATGGCCAGGGTTAAACCCAAAAAGTGGCAAAAGATATGGGGGCCTGGAACGAGTATAGGGGTGATATTTGCCTGCCGCCTGACACCGCCCCCAGGAAGAACGAATGTCCCCGTAGCCTATGGCTCCAACATACGTCCTATTAGCGGATGTATCCTGTATCCTCCCCCCCTCCATGGTCCTGCAATGGGTGCTGTTCATATTGTTTTTATGTTATTGGGCCTAGCTTTTCCTATGATCGGGCTCTGTTACACAAATGTTTAAATTGCCTTGTTTCCTAGCACTAGTTTGGCGCTTTTTCCTTTTTATCTTAGTTATTTTTAAAAAAATAAAAAACCTTTGTACAATTTGGTAATATGCTTACTGTACACCAGCCGATTGACCGAAATATATGCTGCCTAGCCTCCGGGATGTAAGGCTAAATAGCTGTGTGCACTGATTTGAAAATAAAGGTTTTCCAAAAATTCAAAAAAAATTTTTTTAAAAAGCCAGACCTTTTGGCTTTCCTACTGCTTTTTCTCAATCATGTGGGGGGCCTGCCATTGAAACAGAACCATTGAAAGCACTAAGATAAGAGAATAAGCATTGGCAGAGCCAGTCAGCAGGTTTGGTTTGCATTTTTACTTACAAGTCTGACATGTTGGCCTTGCCAAAGCTTGTTTGTGGGCGTGGCGAGTTGGATCGTGAACATATTTGTATTTGTGAACATGGACATGTATATGTGCATGTGTGTGTAAGAGAGAGACATGGATGTGTAGGTCCATTTTATCCTTTTGTGTGTAAGTGTCATTTTGAGAGAGCAGCAGGTTCTGGGTGGCTGCTGTGAACTCTGCTGCCCAGGCCTGCACGCCCAGGGCTTCTGATGGCCGAGGTGGTGGCTGCCAGTGCTGTGCAGAAGCGGGCAGAGAGAGGAGAGAGGGCAGGAGAGGTTCCAGGCCAGGCTGGAGGTGGACCAAAAGCCAACCAGGCAGCACTCAGACATCGTTCATGGTTGGAGAGAGAGCTGCAGGCAGGGACAGGTCAGCAGTGGGCCAGTGGTGAGAGGGGGACGTAGAGAAGCAGTGGTGGGCAAGAACAGGGCAGAGGAGTGGGAGGCTGAAGTAGGGACAGGGCAGTAGTTGGCAAGTGATAAGAGGGGGTGTAGAGAGGCCCTGGAGGGCAAGAGCAGAGGCGGGAGAGGACAAGTACATAGTTGAGTGGGAGGAGAGGTGCCCTGGCAGCAGAGAGGGCAAGTGCAGCCCAGATGGAGCAGAGCCCGACCAAAAGGGGACCAAAAGTAGCCCGGGCATATGTTGTCAGACCCGCCCTCTTACTGCATGCAGCGAGCCTGGTACGTGGGGGTTGCCCCCCCCCCCCAATAAATATTTGAAAACAAATTGCGAATATGGTGCGTTTTACAACACATTTTTCATGATATTACCTTGTTCAATCTTTGAATGGATAGAGATTGGAGACATGGCTCAAAGAATGAATGAATGAATGAATGAATGAATGAATGAATGAATGAATGAATGAATGAATGAATGAATGAATCGTTGGATAGCGAGGAGTGGGAAGATGAATTACTTCAAGAATGGATGACAGTGGATAAATACCTTTAACTATGTGTCGCAAATGGTCTCAGTGCACTGACCAAAGGTGGGTTCTCTGGTTTTCATTATGGGTTCTGCAGTAAAACATCCCCCTCCCCAAGCACTACCCCCACCAATCCTTGAGAAACCTGCATAACCCGGCTGTACTTAACACAGCGCGCTGATTTAGAGACTCAAAGAATTAAATACACACCATTGAGATTTGGGATAAAACGGAACAAAGAGATAATCATGTAGTGGCCACATTGCACAACATGGAGCACAGAAACCTTGCATCAATCCCGGCTTCTACTTGACCGCAATGTGTGATCCTAGAACAATAACTTTTTTCGAAGAGCCTCACTTTCCTTCAAAATCACATAAGAGCACCTAGAAACACACCAGTTCTGGGTGACGCTGCACTAAAGTAAGACAATAATGTTACTCCATCTTTAGTACCCTAGGCCACGCACAGGGGCAAAAGACAACTTGGCCTCATTTATGAAAAGTGACGCATCGCTGCGTGAAAACAGCGATGCGTCACTTTTCATTGTGCCCTCCTTGCGACACCAATGATGTGTCATATTTACAGCATGACGCATCATGTCGCAAGGAGTTACAGATACGTCAGTATTTCTGACGTATCTGTAGGCGCAAAAGTGACGCATTGCTGGAGTGTGACGCAACTCCAGCAAAGTGTCCTTTCACATGGGTCAAGCCCCATGTGAAAGGGCCTGCGTCAGTCTTACGCCTGCTGTGAGGCAGGCGCAAGATTTTGTCGCATTTGAGTCCTAGAAGTGGCGCAGTGAAATCTCATAGATTTCACTGCGTCACTTCCATGACCATTTCTTGCGTCAATACGCCCTCCTTGCATACATTATACCTGGCGCAGGTATAATGTGGCGCAGGGGTTTACAAAGTGACGCATCTACCTAGATGCGTCACTTTGTAAATATGGCGCAACAAGGTGCATTTTTTACGCCACTGGTGCGTCACAAAAAGTGACGCACCAGTGGCGTAAAACGGACGCACAGCCTCCTAAATGAGACCCAACTGACCTTTGTCTTGGTTCACTAACATTATCATCAGGGCAGTGATGAAGGTGCATCATTGTTTCTATTTGAATCACTTCTAACAATTGTTATTGAATGCAATGGTATGATTTAAGGCAATAAACTCAAATGTGTTGCATAATAAAGAAACACTGTGTTTTGAATTGAAGAGTCTTTCTCATATATGTACATGGCTCTCTAAGCTAAGCAGCAGCAGGCCCTTCAAGGCTCCTCCCCCTGAAGGCCAGTGCTTCTCCTGGCGACCCTGCAGCAGAAAGGAACTGCTGAAATGCAAAAATAAGAGGGGGCAGATATACAAGCCCCTTGCTCCACCGATGCGTCACGTTTTGTAAATCTGCCCCAGAGTGGTCTGACCGGCACACTTTAATACTCTTTGTTTTGCATTGTTTGTAAAGCACCAAAGAAGTGCATGCAAGTGCCTGCCAGGTCCCAGCAACAAAACCAGCCCCCAAAAGCAATGAAACCAGCTATCACCCTGCCAGCCCACCAGGAAAGGTCCTGGTGCACAGCACGGCCAGTCTGGGCCTGAGACAAAGTGCCTGGTCGGAAGGGAGAGAAGGAGCAGGGGAGAGACTGCTTGAGAGCAAAGTACAGTGGTGAGGACATTATTTTCACGTTGTTGCTCTGGACTCTGGAGATGGGCCAGGAACAGTGTAGCATCCGAGGGAAGAGGATGTTGTGAGGACCCACAGGGAGTCTGTGTGACCTGCATATCAACTGATGAGGCAGTGGGACATGCGAGGCAGACACCGCTTTGCACCAGGGCTCTGTAAGACTGCGTCAGGGGATTGGGTCCACCCATGTGGTCAGTGGGTGTTGTGGTGTCAGCAATTCTGGCCTGTACACACCCTTCAAGCTCACTGGCATGCTCTAACCGATATTTATGCTTAGTACCAGATGTTCTTTTTACTGTGACTACTGTTATTTTTTAGATCACTAAAAAGTCCCTTTGCAGTGACATGCCTGAGGTCAGGAAATCTGTTGATTTCCAGAACCCGGTCACTTCCTGCTCACTTTATGCTACTGTAATATTTTTTTCATGTTTATTGTTTTAGTGAATACATAGAAATACCTTCCATTTTGATAGTAACAGACCCAATCCTGAATGTAGTTTTGTGGTTATGATTATGTATTTTTCTTGAAAGGGACCGCTGTCACTAATAACATGCCTGATTAGGGCAATAGGGCATGTATTGTGACTGCACCACGTGCTTTGTTGTACCAGGTGGAGAGTGGGTTGTGAGGGTGCTTCACAAGACTGTCTTGCATGTGTCCTGGCAGTTGATGGGTGAGAGCATGAGGAGCAAAGAGGCCCACTCATTTAGTCTTTATGGCCTTTAGGCCTTCACCTGGCAGTAGATTGATGGATGTGGTTTCTAGAGCAGGTGGTGTTGGAATGGAATAATGGTTGTGGTGATAGAGAGGGTAACAGTGGTGGTGAGGGGGAAACTGATGCTGAGGTTGAATATCGTTGTGGTGATAGTGGGGCTGTGGTGGTTGAGATAGTATTAATCACAGTAGTGGTGACTGTGGCAGTGATGGTGATAATGATAGAGGTGGTGGTGGTGGTTGTGATTGTGGTAGTGGAAATATTGGGGATAGTGGTGATGGCAGTGAAGATGTTAACACCAGTGGTGGACCTGGTGACAGTGGTGGTAGTGGTGACAGTGGCGGTGATGTTGTTAGGACCAGTGATGGTGGTAGTGGTAGGAGTGAAAATGGTGCTGGCGATGATTGTGGAAGTAAGCCAATGCTTTCAGCACCTGAAATATTTGCCACTAGTTTATTAGTGAATTAGGAGAGGGCATCTAAGGGGAGGAAGACAAGGACATGGCAAGGGGAGAGAATGTGGCCAAATGCTATGGCGGTCGACTTCGGAGCTGGGGAACCGGGTTCGAGTCTCAGTAGGGACACTCAACTTTCTGTGATTCTGGGCAAAATCACTTAATCTCCCTGTGCCTGAATTTTTTTTTTTTTTAAATGAATGTGTTCATCTGTAACGTAACTGGTGCTCATGTAAAGTGCTCTGATACCTTCGGTCTAGTTCACGCTTTATAAAACTCGACAAAAAACACCCACAAAAGAATGAGTATGAGGCGGCAAAGAGAGGGGAGAAGAAAGGTGTCTCTTCTGGCAAGATGAGAGAAGTGCAGAGCCAGGAACAAACAGGAACACCCGGCATCAGTAGGGCCATCAAGTGCAAGTGATCGAAGAGAGCCACAAGGGTCTTTGATGTGTACACAAGCCCCTTGCTGGACCAGAATGCAATAGAATCGCAAAGGATGCTGATTGCACTGAAAGCGTAAAGCAGTGGCCAGTCAGCAGGACAACAGCCACCAGTGAGAACATAAAATAACAGCTTTATGCCCAGTCACCAAAGACTCAAGCCATGATCCAAATGGGATAGTAATCCTGTGTAAGGCAAAAACTCCTGAAACAGGTTTACAATGTCACCTAATGCAGATGACCTAATCCCAGAGACATCATGGGTCACACTTCTTGCAGATTTTTAATCCTTTGCATAAAGATGATTATCATCAGGACACAGGGATTCATATGGGGAGAGGTAGGGAACAGGCCTTCCAGCTTAGCCAGCCCATTACTGTGAAGGAAGTCGAGGTGGCTATTAAGATAAGTCAGCGCGGGAAAGCCTCGGGCCGGATGGAGTCCCTACAGACCTGTTTAGATATAACTGCGACTTCTGCACCCCAATGCTTGCCAATGTATTTAGAGCTGCCATTATTTGACCACTCCCCTCCATTTGGAAAGAAGCCATTGTAGTACCTATCTTTAAAAAAGGTGATAGATCCGACCTACCCTGTTATAGGCCAATTTCTCTTCTAGGCTCTACGGTTAAAATCCTGGGTAGGATCCTATTGGCATGACTGGAGGGTTGGGCTATCTCAAATAACATCCTCTCTAAAGTCCAAAATAGTTTAAGACTAGGAATTGGTACGGATGAGCATTGTTTAAACCCATCACTCATTGTTGGTAAGTACACCAAGTCCATGAACGGCTCTTTACACCTAGCATCCCTGGACCTGTCATGTGCTTTGGACATGGTCAATCGGGCCACTTTGTGGGATATGATGGGCAGTCTGGGGGTGGAAGAACCCCTGGTTGCCCTCCTACAGAGTTTGCACTGGAAGTCTTCAGTTAAGATCCGTGTTGGCCCCGGGGAAGAATGTCCGTCATCTATATACTGTAAGGAAGGTGTTCGGCAGGTCTGCATCCTAGCCCTGTTTTTGTTTCTTATTTACATAAATGGTTTAGCAGCTCACCAACTTCCCGTAAAAATTAGATTTTTCAAGGGAAGGCACTCATTTTATCTTTAAACTTCTCTATGCAGATGATGCGGTCCTACTAGCCAGGACTGCAAAGAACCTTCAGAAAGCCCTGGGCGCCTTTGTGGCATTTATGTCATCACTAGACTTGAAGATTAACCAGCAGAAGTCTTTCATAATGGTTTGTGGGCCGAAGAAAACTAAATCTAAACCTTTTTTTTTTATTCAGGGAGCTCCAGTCGCCAAAGCAGAGAGTTTTTGTTATTTGGGACTGCCCTGTGACCCACAAGTTAACTGGGAGTCCCTAATGGTGCTGAGGGTGCAACAAACAAATAGAGCTGTGGAAGCAATATTTCGCTTCTCAGATAAGTTAGTGCGACAGACCAATGAGAGAAATCATTACTTTATATAAAGTCAAGTGTCTCTCAAATGCCACATACAAGGCTGGAGTGTGGGGTCTTGTGGTTGCACAAGACTCCAAACTGTGAAAAACAGCTTCCTTCGAAGACTCTTGATGGTCTCGCAGGAAGCACCAACTTGCTTTTGTCACTCAGGAATGGGACTACATTTTGTGGGGGACATTTTGGGTCTGGCTCCTTTATCACTTTGGTTAAAAATCTAGCAAACCCTGGAACTAGAATTTTCTAAATGCTTTCCCCGGGATTGTCTGGCCCTGGAAATCGCTGAGTGTATACCATGGCTTGGGTACCTTAAGCACACATTTAGTAGGTTAGGAGCCATAGAACTTTTTAAAAACTCTACCCAATCCTCTCACTCATCTAAAGCCCAGATGAAGCTCGTCGTTTTTGAGCAGACACAGCTTATGCATGAACAACAAGCTGCCCAGCTTACTTCTCTGACAAGTTATCATGTACTAGCACTAGGCCATGAGAATACATTTTACCTTTCTTAGATAGAAAATGCTCAGTACAGGTTTCATGTAACTAGACTCCGTTTGGGGCATTGCATTTTCTATTAGCTTTCGCACAAGGGGCACAGTTTGAGAATCTTCCTTCTTGCCCTTGTGACAATATTTTTGGACAAAGCACACTGCACTTTTTCCTTCTTTTAAATCAGTGAGATTGCATGTTTTACTTCCACACCTACGTTCACACAGTTTCAATTCACACCAGGAAGACTTTAGATTTTTATTGTACCTGGATTCACCCAAGATTTGTCATGCTGCAGTTAGTTTTATTAGATGGTCACTTAACATTATTAGGCAGAGATACTGCTAGTTGGGCCGTTTTGCGGGACTGGCTTTGGTCTATTTTTAATGATGCAGATGTATTTTTTACTAATTGCTCTTGAGCTTGCTGATGTACTTTTCCATTTGGCTATTGCATAAAAATTAACCGAATGTGTAATATGTCTGTTCCATGATCTTTTATGGTCTTTTAAGCTGAATAAAGTTTTTTGACTGACTGTGTTTACAATGTGAGTGCAAACCTCAGATGTTTGCTCTCCTGACTAATCAGGTAAAGAATGTTGCAAATCGGGGAACTAAATGCTCCACAAGCACAGTTTACATATTTTGTTGGGGCGTAACATTTACTGTTCGAGCTGTATTCACCATTCCACAATGTCAAACATACTCAGGTAGATGCATCAAGCAAACGGTGCGAATCGCAAAATTCGTCCGTTTGTGCCCGCAAAAATGGCATTTGAGATGCATCAAGGGTTCATGCACTCGCAATTTAAGAATTCGCAAATAATTGCGAGTTCTCAAATTGCGATTGCATTTAAGGAATCGCAATTTGCGATTCCTTAAATGCAATGCATGAACCATTCCTAGATAGCGAATTCGCAATCTGGGGCCGCTATTTTCCGCGAAGTCAAACTACGTGGTAAATAGCAAAAACGTAGAAATATGCACTTTAGTGCATTTTTCTAAGTTGTATGTTACACACACACATGTCCTTGGGACATGTGTGTGCACAACACCAGTGAACATTACCATTTCAGGGGTGCAACAGGGTGTCCTTTGGAAACCCTGGCACCCTTGAAATTGCGGCACATTTGCGATTAGCTAATTGCTAATCGCAAATAAGGAATGACTCACCATTCATTCCTATTGGCCTTTAGGCCCATAGGAATGAATCGGAAAGCCATTCCTTATTTGCGATTAGCAATTAGCTAATCGCAAATTAGGAATCAGTGGGAATCGCAAATAATATTGCGATCCCTACATGCATCCCGTTTTGCGAGTCTTTAATAGCGAATCCTTAAAATTCGCTATTAAGGACTCGCAAAACATAACTTTGATGAATCTGGGGGATAATCACATGCAAACTGTGGACCGGCTAGTTCGCAAAAACCAGGCAACCGTAAATTAGCTTGTTAACAATTTGCACCTGATTTTTGGTAGACAATCATGATCAGGCTCTTAACGTAAAGTTAGTGGGAAAATGTAAACAGATCCATAATGCCTTGGTCATTGCTAATGGCTCATACTAACAATGCCTAATGTAGAAAAAGTCGGGAAAGCTAAACCCTAGATGGGTGTGATTGATCCCCCCCCTCTCTCTCTCTCTCTCTGCTTCTTTGTGTATTTATTTAAAGATCAGGGCAGGACTACCCATTCTACCACTCTGGCATTTCCCAGTAGGCTGTAGTCTAAGACCCTCGTGTTATTATTGTGATGTGTATCCACCTGACAAAAACCGACTCCACCAAGTTGGCATTTATCGGGTGTGAAAAATACCACCCCATTACTAGATTTGGGCACAACATGTAGATTTTAGTGCTTCCTGCACCAAAAATCAAATGGTCTGTAAATATTGGGGTTGACCTGCTGTTATTTACAGTGGCAGCTCCTCCGCTAAGGTGTAGGAGCGTCGCCCCACTGCTCTTAGAGCAGTGAAAGAGGGAAACTTTTAAATGACAACTGAACGTTATTATCATTTTATTTTTGGTTGCTGCGGGGCTGGGTTAGGGCAGGGCAGGGCTGGTGGCTCAAGGAGGAGGAGTGGCTATGCACACTGAGTGTGTATGGTTGCTTGGCCAGCCGTTTTGGCCAGCCAAGCAGTCATGCGCACTTTGCTTACTCCCGATCAGGCTGTAATGGACAGCCTGGTAGGGAATATGCACAGGCTCCCTGTCCCGATCTGAGCGCCGATCCACAGCGCTAATACCAATCAGAACGCTGCATTACAGCATTGTGATTGGCTCAGAGGAGCTGTGTGCCAGGCATGCTTCCTGCAGCTTCTTCCGGGTTGGAATCAGGAAGAGCAGAGAAGTGGAGGAGAGATGCAGCCAGCGGAATGAGGAGTTATCGCAAATTTTGCAATTAGCCACCTCTCGCGTAATGAGGGTCACGGAGGCTACTTTTAGAGCAGGATTGTTTGTCACAACCAAACAAAAAAAACATACCATGCTCTATTCAGGGCATGCTGGGGTGGGTGTTAGTTTGAACCAGAGCTTTAAGCTAGATGCACAAAGTCGGGGGTCTCTAAAAGGGGCGTGGCCTATATAACTAAGGCAATGGTTTAAACACGTAAACTACGTTTTTGTGATCCCTATAGTGTGCCACACAACTGGTATTGTGGTGCAAGGTTTAGTAAAATGTGAAATATAAACATGAACTAGTAGCTCATTTATGAGACACTGAACCCAGAGCAGTGCAGCAAGTCACCCTGCTGTGCTGCGTGACAGGGAAAGGGCAAGAATGCGCCGTATTTAACGCAATTTGGCACATTCCTGTCTTTCCCCGGCGCTGGCTCCCTTTTGGCAGCCTAGTCCTGATGCAGGCACCCTTGCACCATGGAGCAAGGGTGCCTATGTTGCTTGCAGCAGTGGCGTAGCATGGGCGGGGCCACAGGGGCGGCTGCCCCGGGTGCAAAATTCTTAGGGGTGCATCATTTTAATAGGGTCGCAAAAAAGAAAAGTAGAAGGATACTTGCCTTGCCCAGGGCGCTGGCAACCCACGCTACATCCCTGGCAAGAATGTTTTTGGACAGAAAGGGGCACCATTCTGCACAAAACCAATCCTGGGAGGCGTATTCCTCTTTCTATGTATGCTGCAGCATGCATCACACATAGAAATAGGAAGAAACGAAGAGAAATAGAGATATTTCTCGTGTTTACACCTCCCCAAGGTAGGTGTAAGATTTTGACGCATTACCAGGTTTACACGTTTTTGTAAATATGGGAATGCCTCAAGATCCATGGGAGGTGCGTGGGAACACCCAGGCAACGCCCATGGAAGACCTGTGCAGGGCAGAGTAACTCAATGCAGTGATTTGCACTGTTGCATTACTCTAGATTTTTGAAGCCACTCAGAGCATCGCAAAGTGGCTTTGCGTGGCTTCAAAAATCTGACTACGTGGTCTGCGTCACACGTGTGTCACGTTGTGTGGTGCAAATGCGGCACAATACTCTCATAAATATGCCCCCTAGCAACTGACTGACATGCAATACTTTACGGCAGTTCCATTCATTGTTCAGAAATCGAGCAGAGTCATTTGCCAGTGCCGATAAGGACATGCCCCGGTTTGAACATGTGTGCCAGGGCACATTTTGGTTCCCAGTCCCCCGCAGTTACACAGATTGATTTTAAGACCTTAACAGGTAAGCTTCCGGCACCGAGACCTAAAAACATTACTGCGCTCCAATGACGATTGAATTGGCACTGTGGCAGAGCAGCAGCCCTGATTGGTCCTTGAGTGCCCCCTGGTGTTTAGGAAGTGTAAAGCGGCTCTGCCAGGAAATGCTCTCTGGAGGACGACGGAAACTCCTTAAATGTGTATCTGGACTGCCTCCTCTGAAGCCGCGTGCCCGCATAGAATCGATCAGGACAGGTGTAACTGACCACCAGACTGGAAATAGTCAACAGTCACAAAAAACGTGAAGCCTTCGCACCCAACGTGATTTGACCGTGTGACCCTTTGATCGCGATGCATAGCTTGTGTGTTCAGTGGTTCTGGTGAGCCCTCTAGCGGTGCGGCATTGCGGTCCCTTGAAGGCCTCCGTACCACTGTGAGGGTTACTTCAGCCATACCATGAGGGAGATTTATTTGTTTTTATTTATTTAATGCGATTTTATATAGCGCAAACATTACCCGAAGGTGTCAGAGCGCTTTACAAAAGAAACAGTTGTGTTACATAAGAACCCTGGATCACATGAGTTTAGGGTGGCCCAGGTGGGCAACTAGAGCCAAATTTCGGGAGGGGCTGAAAACGATTTGGGGGGGGGGGCTAATTCTTCCAGCCGTAACCAGAGCGGCACTCCCAGCAGAGGAAGACTGTTGCGCACACGCCATGTAAGTTACGGTGACAGAGAGCCTCTAACGCCACCTTCGGAGATGCGAGGCTCACTTGCCTACCCGCCATCTCCAGTGATGAACTTGCTAAACTCTGTAGGAAGGTGAAGTCGGGTGCACCCACAGACCCAATGAGACCTAGTCACTTTCTAGGAGCCCTGGAATTTTTCCTCCCACCCCTAACCGCGATTTTGAATCTATCATTTGCTACGGCCACGGTTCCCATCTGCTGGAAACAGGCCTGGGTAACCCCGATTATAAAAAAACCCTCCCTAGACCCCGCCAAACCAGAGAACTACCGGCCTGTCTCTTTGCTACCTTGGGTCGCTAAATTGGCAGAAGCCCACGCGAATAAAATACTCAGTGAGTATATGGCGAAAAATAACATCCTGGACCCCTCCCAACATGGCTTCAGGCCGGGCCATAGTACGGAATCCGCGCTCCTCACTTCCACTGAGAGCCTGCGGGAAATCATGGACACCGGCAAAAGTGCCGCGCTGATACTGCTTGATCTTAGCGCGGCCTTTGACACGGTGTCCCATGCCATTCTCCTAAAACGCTTGGAAGATATAGGAATCATGGACTCAGCGCTCCAATGGTTTCGGTCCTTCCTGACCAGCAGATCATTCAGGGTATCTGCCCCCCCGTTTATCTCCAAACCTCAAGACATAGGGCAAGGGGTACCACAGGGCTCAGCTCTCAGTCCCTCCCTGTTTAACCTATATATGCAACCTTTGGCGGAGGTTGCTAAGAGATGGGGCCTCACAATGGTGTCGTATGCTGACGACACTCAGCTAGTCATCAGCCTTAGTGAGGCTCCCTCCCCGGAGACCACCAATTTTAGGGATGGACTGTCTGCCGTCGCCAAATGGATGACAGCAAATTGCCTCCAGCTGAACGGTGGAAAAACCGAGGTATTAATAATGGGGAAAAACAGCAACAACTGGAACGATTTATGGTGGCCTCAGTCTCTGGGCCCAGCACCCCCTCCAAAAAACTTAGTAAAAAATCTAGGGGTGTGGCTGGACTCGACCCTGAGCTTCCAATCACACACTAAAAAAGTTGCCGCAACCTGCACTGGACTACTGAGAAGCCTATACCACATCCTGGGCTATTTCGACTCCAAGACACGACAACTCATAGTGCAGTCTACTATCTTGTCAAGACTGGACTATGCGAGCGTCCTGCTGCTGGGAGCTAATAAAGCAGAGATAAAAAGATTCCAACGAATCCAGAACTCGGCAGCCAGAGCGATAGTAGGCCTTCCTAGAAGATGTTCAGTAAGAGCGACTATGCACAGACTTCATTGGCTGCCCATCGAAGCCCGGATCCAGTTCAAGGCCCTCTTATTTGCCTTTAAGATCCTGAAGAATGAAGGCCCAGAGCTTCTTCGTCCTCTGATGACCCCCTATAAGCCCAAACGGAACCTCCGGTCTATGGGGCAACATCTAGCCCTGATACCCCAGACGAAATTTTGTCGCATCGGAGGTCGTTCCTTCAAGCTCCTGGGGGCCAAACTGTGGAACTCCCTCCCTCTCCACATCCGTTGCATGGATGATTTGTTAGCCTTCCGAAGAGCGATCAAAACCCATCTTTTTCCCACCCCGTAGATCCCTCTCTCGTTTCCAGTAGATTGTGTTATGGTTCTAGCGCCGGGACGCCCCGTCGCTGGGGCAGCTGTTGCGCTCTACAAAACGTATAACATAACATAACATTTAAATGTTTAAATTACAGGGGCATAATAACACAGCCCCCCCGCAAGGGCCCCCCACGCTCCCCCTCAACGGGGCCCCCACGCTCCAGCACCCCCCCTCACTCTCGGCAGAGCCAGGCCTATAAGCTGTGCTGCGCGCGCACACCACGGATGGTGACGACGTGACCTCTTCTCAGACTCTATTTCACCATTAATTATAGGGGGTATTAACACAGGCCCCCGGAGGGGGCCCCAACGCTCCAGGGGCCCCCTCACTAGTCTCAGCAGAGGCAGAGGCAAGCAAGCCTATAAACAGTGAGCACACACCACGGACAGTGTGACGTGCCTCGGGCTCGGTGGCCTCTATTTTACAAATTAATTATGGTGCCGTGCGCTGTGGGCACGCCCTGCCGGCCTGCCTGCCAGAGCCTTTTTTCATTAATTAAATATTTGGTGCGCACTACGCAGTAGCTCTCTGGAATGCACGTAACATTCAAATTCAAATTCAAAAGATACTTTATTCGGTTTAAATCACAAAAACCATAAAAGTGTACAAGCATTAAAACAATCCACAACCCACCCAGGATAAAATATAACATATAACATGGATAAAAAACAGAAATGTACAGAGTATAATTGCAGGATATTTTTTCCTTTTAAAAACAACAGTGTACACATCAGTGACCTTAATTAAAGTTTTAAACAGTAGTTTATATTTATAAGAAGTCCTCTAAGGCCAAGCAATCTTTTTGCCAAGTCTCGTTGCGATGGTTAAAAATTTAGCCACATTGAAAATGACCCAAATCTCTGCCAACAATTGAAGGTACAGCAGGGCTGGCTTCACTTGCCTAAAACCCTTTCCTTTTAGTAATGGTATGATAAATTTAAGTCTAATACCTTTGAAGTGGTCACAGAAAAACAAAAAATGAGCCGTGTCCATGATTGAGCAACCATCACATTTGCATAATGCTAGGTCCTTACTCCTAGTCCAAACAGGGCGGCCAGAAATTAAAAGATGTATTTTATTCAAACGGAACCTTGTTAACAGGTACCTGTGATTAGCATTATTCACAACTTTGAGGTACAGTTCCGGTTCAGGGTCGGGTGAGGCAATCAGCTGGTGGGACCTGACAGAGGATTTGAGCAGCTCCCTGCCCTCTCTATCCATTCCTCTATTTAGCAAGAAGGTATTTTTGACCCATTTCATGTCCCCTTTCACCAAGCTTGTAGGTTTATCAAACAATTCTGGTCGTCCCAGTTTTACACACATTTGTTGCACGTACTTCAACCAGGTGATTTTATCCCAGTGGTCCAGGCTTAAGCAATCTTTTAAGATTTCGTGGTTTACATCAAGCTCTGGGTTTAACCAAACTGCCAACCATTTTAATAAGGGGGCCAGGGCAATTTTGTCTTCCAAATAGCCTACACCACACTCCTGGTGGACTATGTAGTTTGCGGTAGAATTAGGCAAGGAAAGAAGAGTTTTTAAAAAATTGTCCTCTGAGACCTGGAGCGATGAGACCTGTTTGAAGCCCCACAAGTCGGCCCCATACGTGGCAATTGCAGTACATTTGGAGGCGTATACTTTTAGTACTGCCTCAATGGGTTTCACTCCTAGTTTACGGGAGAATCTTAGTACTGCTGAGATTGAACGTGCCAGGGAAGTTTTTTTCTCCACCAGTTGGGGGTTCCACGTGGAGCCCTCATCGAAGACCACCCCCAAATAGGGAAATCTAGAAACTCGTGACAGCTTGTGTTTATTGCAAAATAATGACATCACATTTTTCCTTGACTTGGCTTTGTGACCTACTACCATGACGTGGGACTTCCCAAAATTAACACTCAGGTCAAGTTTATCCATAAAAGCATAAAAGGAGTTCAGCAGGCGTTGGAGTCCTAGTGAGGTTCTAGCTAGGAGGGCAGCGTCATCCGCATACAGTAAGGCAGGCAGTAGGTATTTCCCAGCCTTCGGGATGTCCTTACTAACTCCACTCAAAGCTTTGCCAAGGTCGTTGATATATAGTGTAAAGAGCAGGGGAGCAAGAATGCACCCCTGTCTCACACCGTTAATAATGCTAATTTTCTCCGTGCAGTTCCCCTTTCTATCGTAGCGGACCGTTGCTGTAAGATCCCTATGGAGATCTGCTAGGAAATAAACTATGTTGGGGTCTGTTCCGATATTAAGGAGCTGGCCCCACAGTTTGGATCTGTTTACCCGGTCAAACGCCGAGGACAGATCCATGAAAGCGATAAACAATGAACCCGGCTTAGCTAAGGTGTACTTCCCAATAATCAACTGTAGATTTAGGCTTTGGTCAATTGTACTGCGTCCCTTACGGAAACCGTACTGTAAAGGTGAAAGTGTATTGGTTTCCTCTAGCCAGGTGGTCAATTTGCCTAGAACCACCCTCCCCAAAACCTTGACTGCAGAGTCAATAAGGGATATAGGTCGGTAGTTACCAGGGTCCCCCCTGTCCCCTTTTTTATAAATTGGCACAATTACCGACTGTGACCATGACTCAGGAATGCCCGTCTTAGAAACTCTGTTAAAAACATTAGTTAAAACTTTGGACCAAAATAAAGTCTCAGCTTTGAAAAGGTCAGAGGGGACGCCATCGGGCCCGGGGGCTTTGTTACTGGTCATCAAACCAATAGCCATTGCCACCTCCTCCTCATTCACAGATAAGATGTATGGTGATTGAGGGAATGCGGTCGGGCATTCTACCACCTGGGTCTCGTCTTCATAAACCGAACTAAGGTGCATGTGCCATCGTTCTTCCTGGATACCACAATCCAAATCATTGTTGTTGGAATCCGAGAAATAAGGTTGATTTACCACTGCCCAGAACTTGGCGCTGTTTTTTAATACATCTGTAGAGGTTAGATCAGCCCAAGCATCCTCCCTGATCTCACGCCGCCTTTTTTCAATTGTGGTCTTATAATCTCTCCTAAGGGCAGCTACTAGCCGTCTATCAACTGGTTCTGACTTAAGGGCAGCCCTGAGTTTATGGTTTGCCTCTGAACATTTTTTGTCGAACCAGCCATCATTCCCTTGTGTTCTGCCTTTACCATGAGCAGTTAATTTGGAGAGAATATCAATGCAGACCTTTTTATACGCCTCCATTACTTCACCATCCCCAGCCCGATCATCCATACACAACATCAGGTCATCCCTACTACTCTCACACAAGTTACAAAAAAACTCATCTGGGATTACTTTACACCATTTGATTCTGCGTGCTTGATCCGTTAAGCGCAGATCATGCTTGTCTGTCAGGTTTTTGCAACTATCCTTAATGAAAAATATGTTCTTTACTTTTAAAACCACAAGATTGTGATCACTAAAATGGGACCTTAAGATTGAGTAGCTACTACTTTGGGCTCCATTGGTGCTGTAGAGGAAGATATAATCGATCACAGAGCCACTGCCATGGCCCGTGAAAGTGGGGATATCCCCATCGTCCGCCTTTGGTAAGATAAGCCCATGTTCAGCCAACATTATTTCCAAAAAGGTGCCCTGCTCTGAGTGTTCAAAGTGGGTATTTTCTTCGTCCGGGGTACCAAATAACACATTGGGGGGGCAGTTTTCCCTACATCTATGAATATTGAAATCTCCCATCAACAAAATGGTACAGTCATGCTCTGCCGACTCTTTAAAGTCGTCCAGAAAAGTACTTAACATCATCAAATTACTTACTGAACTGTCCCTGTCGAATGAGTTATAAAAATTTATGACCAAGACGTTATGATGATTCCTATAGGAGATTAAGACAGCAACACAGTAAGGACAACCAGTGGCTACTTGCGTATATGTCCCAGGGATTTTGGCAGAAATCAGAGTGACCAAACCCCCTCTGGCACGCCCCCTCGAAGATCCAACTGCTGGGATTGAGAAGGTAGTAAACCCATCCAGAGTCAGTAGATTTTAAGTGTCCCAGGTCTCCTGCAGGGCTATTAGATCCATAGAACCTATTAGGTCCCGCCAAATTGGGTTATCCACTTTGTTTTTAAGTCCCGCAATGTTCCAAGTTGCCATTGAGAAGTCCTCGCCCCCCCGGGGCCCAGCCATTTTTACATAATGGAACAGGACATCTGCCCGCCCAAAATGCTCTTATCCGTTTGCATAGAGAATGAGGTGTTGTTTTCAGGCTTTTCTGTACAGGGGGAGACCTGTATTTGTCAATCATTCCCGTCTAAGGTTGACAAGTAATCATATCGGTTAGAAGTGGGAAAATTGAAAAAATTGTCATATCCCTGAGCAAACTGTTGATAGTTGAGTGGGTGGCTATTATGGGGCTCTGCCGCAAAACCCCCATAGGGCGGTCTTCCTCTTCTTGACCTAACCTGGTTCCAGCCCGCATTAACACCTTCAACCCAGCCTGCAGGGTGTGCCTCCCAAGGGGGGTTTTGCCTATGAATTATTTTTGACTCCTGTGGGCCCCTTAACCAACTCCATCTATTATCTGTTTGGTTACCCGGTAGATAGAAATAAGAGAGGGGCCTGGCGGTGACAGTACTAGCTTGGTATCTAGGGGACCCTCTACAAATTAAATCTACCACCTGTGTGTTCTCAAAGGTGACCACCACACAATCCCCTTGCAGACTTTTCCTGTTTCCTCCCACCCAAGGGGCTCTTTCCACCATTAAAATGTTACTTGGCATATTAGGCGGTAAGGGATAATTTTTAGAGAGCCAATGGCACACTTTATTTTTTAAGGCCTGGTTGGATTCAGTTTCTAGAGATGAAATTTCACTGACCCCAGTGAGAATCACTACATAGGGGCAGGCATCTGGGGGGAGATGGATGTTTCTACGGACCACGACCTTAGGTCCGGTTGTCGATGCCTGGTTTGGGGTCGGTGGAATGAGGTCATTTGATTTAACCTGGGGGGGTGGCTTGGGTTTAGTTGGATTCTCAGGTTGTTTTATCACCGTGGTCTTAGATTTAGTGGCTTCCTCAGCAGGGGTGTTACTTGTACTGTTAGCAGCGTTACTATTAACCACAGTAGCTTTTTTGCCAGCCATAGAAGACTTGGCGGCTGTATTAGTAATGTGGGATGTTTTGGGGTTCATGGTGAGGCTAGGGGCACTAATATCTTTATGGATGTTAGTCAAGATAGATTCTATGCGGCGCAATCTAGCCTCCATGGGTTCAAGTAGAGATTTTAATATGTTCAAGATGTTATTGTTGTCAAACATACTTGACCCGCACCCCTCCTGACTGTGTAGAACTGAGCTAGTGATTTCTCCACTTAATTCCATAATTTCCTCCAGACTTTTATCTATGATGGTATCGTCTGGAAGACTTAGAGGCAAGCCGTTGTTTGTTAAGTGTGTCCCCCCGGTATCAATTGTACAGACTGCCCCATTTGTATTTGATGGAACTGAGGTGAAATTATTACGCTTATTGGCCATTTGTGCTTTCTTCCCTTTAATAGTGGTAGATTTTTTTACCTTTTGCTTGGGAATTGCTCCTTCTTTTAGACCCTTTTGGTGTATATCACTGGCCCCGGTGGGATTAGCTAACTCTATCCTGTCTGGGTCGCTTACTGTTATGAGATCAAGGTTGGGGGTGGCCTCCAGATCCTGCTGCGAGTTTAAGGCATCAAAATCCCCAGTGTCCCCAGGATTGTGTACCAAAGCAAGGGAAATAGGGCGACTCTCGGGGTTAGGCGTGCAGGCCTGGGCAATTGGGCCTAGAGATGATCTCTTGGCCATAACCAGATCTTGCGACACCCTCCTATCCATTAATATTATACCCTCATCAATCAGTGCATGCGTACGAACAATGAAATCGTCTAGGGTACCAGTTAATTTTTTTGCTTCTGCGACTGCCATGCTCCGGGTTTCACGACAGTTCATGGTACACCCCACCACCGAATTTTAAACAGCCTTAATGCACAGGGTAGAGGGTAATAGAGATCCTAAACATATAACAGTTAACTAATACATTGATTAACAGCCCACAGACGCTAATCAAGGGTTTTTGACAACTTACAGTTCATGTGTCCATTTGTCCCTTAAGCGGAATGTGAACAAACAGGGGTGGTGGCCCAGGCCAGGCTCCTCAGGCCTCTGAGGGTCTCAGAGGGTCCGCCCTTAGTCCGGGCTTTGTCCCGGGTAATGTCCCGCACATGCGTCCCGCTAACGCGTAATTAGACCCGGGCTTATGCTGACTGGAAATAGAGGGGGCGGAGACACGGGAAGAGGCGGCAGGTGTGCTCGATGTCACACGCACAGCCTGCTGGGCCTCGCAGTCCCGTCCTCCTGCGCAGCACCTCTCCCACAAAGATGAAGATAATGCCCAGCGGGGCTCGAGGGGCTCCAGGCGCTGATTACAATGCCCAACGGGGCTCCTTGCAGCAACAGGCAAAAAGGTAAACGGATCCAAGTTTCCTCTGCGAGCGGCTCCCGCGGAGCGGGGGCCGCGAGGGGTTTTAAATGGTCAGCAGGGGGCGGAGGCACGGGAAGAGGCGGCAGGTGTGCTCGATGTCACACGCACAGCCTGCTGGGCCTCGCAGTCCCGTCCTCCTGCGCAGCACCTCTCCCACAAAGATGAAGATAATGCCCAGCGGGGCTCCAGGGGCTCCAGGCGCTGATTACAATGCCCAACGGGGCTCCTTGCAGCAACAGGCAAAAAGGCAAACGGGTCCAAGTTTCCTCTGCGAGCGGCTCCCGCGGAGCGGGGCCGCGAGGGGTTTTAAATGGTCAGCAGGGGGCGGAGGCACGGGAAGAGGCGGCAGGTGTGCTCGATGTCACACGCACAGCCTGCTGGGCCTCGCAGTCCCGTCCTCCTGCGCAGCACCTCTCCCACAAAGATGAAGATAATGCCCAGCGGGGCTCCAGGGGCTCCAGGCGCTGATTACAATGCCCAACGGGGCTCCTTGCAGCAACAGGCAAAAAGGCAAACGGGTCCAAGTTTCCTCTGCGAGCGGCTCCCGCGGAGCGGGGGCCGCGAGGGGTTTTAAATGGTCAGCAGGGGGCGGAGGCACGGGAAGAGGCGGCAGGTGTGCTCGATGTCACACGCACAGCCTGCTGGGCCTCGCAGTCCCGTCCTCCTGCGCAGCACCTCTCCCACAAAGATGAAGATAATGCCCAGCGGGGCTCCAGGGGCTCCAGGCGCTGATTACAATGCCCAACGGGGCTCCTTGCAGCAACAGGCAAAAAGGCAAACGGGTCCAAGTTTCCTCTGCGAGCGGCTCCCGCGGAGCGGGGGCCGCGAGGGGTTTTAAATGGTCAGCAGGGGGCGGAGGCACGGGAAGAGGCGGCAGGTGTGCTCGATGTCACACGCACAGCCTGCTGGGCCTCGCAGTCCCGTCCTCCTGCGCAGCACCTCTCCCACAAAGATGAAGATAATGCCCAGCGGGGCTCCAGGGGCTCCAGGCGCTGATTACAATGCCCAACGGGGCTCCTTGCAGCAACAGGCAAAAAGGCAAACGGGTCCAAGTTTCCTCTGCGAGCGGCTCCCGCGGAGCGGGGCCGCGAGGGGTTTTAAATGGTCAGCAGGGGGCGGAGGCACGGGAAGAGGCGGCAGGTGTGCTCGATGTCACACGCACAGCCTGCTGGGCCTCGCAGTCCCGTCCTCCTGCGCAGCACCTCTCCCACAAAGATGAAGATAATGCCCAGCGGGGCTCCAGGGGCTCCAGGCGCTGATTACAATGCCCAACGGGGCTCCTTGCAGCAACAGGCAAAAAGGCAAACGGGTCCAAGTTTCCTCTGCGAGCGGCTCCCGCGGAGCGGGGGCCGCGAGGGGTTTTAAATGGTCAGCAGGGGGCGGAGGCACGGGAAGAGGCGGCAGGTGTGCTCGATGTCACACGCACAGCCTGCTGGGCCTCGCAGTCCCGTCCTCCTGCGCAGCACCTCTCCCACAAAGATGAAGATAATGCCCAGCGGGGCTCCAGGGGCTCCAGGCGCTGATTACAATGCCCAACGGGGCTCCTTGCAGCAACAGGCAAAAAGGCAAACGGGTCCAAGTTTCCTCTGCGAGCGGCTCCCGCGGAGCGGGGGCCGCGAGGGGTTTTAAATGGTCAGCAGGGGGCGGAGGCACGGGAAGAGGCGGCAGGTGTGCTCGATGTCACACGCACAGCCTGCTGGGCCTCGCAGTCCCGTCCTCCTGCGCAGCACCTCTCCCACAAAGATGAAGATAATGCCCAGCGGGGCTCCAGGGGCTCCAGGCGCTGATTACAATGCCCAACGGGGCTCCTTGCAGCAACAGGCAAAAAGGCAAACGGGTCCAAGTTTCCTCTGCGAGCGGCTCCCGCGGAGCGGGGGCCGCGAGGGGTTTTAAATGGTCAGCAGGGGGCGGAGGCACGGGAAGAGGCGGCAGGTGTGCTCGATGTCACACGCACAGCCTGCTGGGCCTCGCAGTCCCGTCCTCCTGCGCAGCACCTCTCCCACAAAGATGAAGATAATGCCCAGCGGGGCTCCAGGGGCTCCAGGCGCTGATTACAATGCCCAACGGGGCTCCTTGCAGCAACAGGCAAAAAGGCAAACGGGTCCAAGTTTCCTCTGCGAGCGGCTCCCGCGGAGCGGGGGCCGCGAGGGGTTTTAAATGGTCAGCAGGGGGCGGAGGCACGGGAAGAGGCGGCAGGTGTGCTCGATGTCACACGCACAGCCTGCTGGGCCTCGCAGTCCCGTCCTCCTGCGCAGCACCTCTCCCACAAAGATGAAGATAATGCCCAGCGGGGCTCCAGGGGCTCCAGGCGCTGATTACAATGCCCAACGGGGCTCCTTGCAGCAACAGGCAAAAAGGCAAACGGGTCCAAGTTTCCTCTGCGAGCGGCTCCCGCGGAGCGGGGGCCGCGAGGGGTTTTAAATGGTCAGCAGGGGGCGGAGGCACGGGAAGAGGCGGCAGGTGTGCTCGATGTCACACGCACAGCCTGCTGGGCCTCGCAGTCCCGTCCTCCTGCGCAGCACCTCTCCCACAAAGATGAAGATAATGCCCAGCGGGGCTCCAGGGGCTCCAGGCGCTGATTACAATGCCCAACGGGGCTCCTTGCAGCAACAGGCAAAAAGGCAAACGGGTCCAAGTTTCCTCTGCGAGCGGCTCCCGCGGAGCGGGGGCCGCGAGGGGTTTTAAATGGTCAGCAGGGGGCGGAGGCACGGGAAGAGGCGGCAGGTGTGCTTGATGTCACACGCACAGCCTGCTGGGCCTCGCAGTCCCGTCCTCCTGCGCAGCACCTCTCCCACAAAGATGAAGATAATGCCCAGCGGGGCTCCAGGGGCTCCAGGCGCTGATTACAATGCCCAACGGGGCTCCTTGCAGCAACCTGCAAAAAGGCAAACGGGTCCAAGTTTCCTCTGCGAGCGGCTCCCGCGGAGCGGGGGCCGCGAGGGGTTTTAAATGGTCAGCAGGGGGCGGAGGCACGGGAAGAGGCGGCAGGTGTGCTCGATGTCACACGCACAGCCTGCTGGGCCTCGCAGTCCCGTCCTCCTGCGCAGCACCTCTCCCACAAAGATGAAGATAATGCCCAGCGGGGCTCCAGGGGCTCCAGGCGCTGATTACAATGCCCAACGGGGCTCCTTGCAGCAACAGGCAAAAAGGCAAACGGGTCCAAGTTTCCTCTGCGAGCGGCTCCCGCGGAGCGGGGGCCGCGAGGGGTTTTAAATGGTCAGCAGGGGGCGGAGGCACGGGAAGAGGCGGCAGGTGTGCTCGATGTCACACGCACAGCCTGCTGGGCCTCGCAGTCCCGTCCTCCTGCGCAGCACCTCTCCCACAAAGATGAAGATAATGCCCAGCGGGGCTCCAGGGGCTCCAGGCGCTGATTACAATGCCCAACGGGGCTCCTTGCAGCAACAGGCAAAAAGGCAAACGGGTCCAAGTTTCCTCTGCGAGCGGCTCCCGCGGAGCGGGGGCCGCGAGGGGTTTTAAATGGTCAGCAGGGGGCGGAGGCACGGGAAGAGGCGGCAGGTGTGCTCGATGTCACACGCACAGCCTGCTGGGCCTCGCAGTCCCGTCCTCCTGCGCAGCACCTCTCCCACAAAGATGAAGATAATGCCCAGCGGGGCTCCAGGGGCTCCAGGCGCTGATTACAATGCCCAACGGGGCTCCTTGCAGCAACAGGCAAAAAGGCAAACGGGTCCAAGTTTCCTCTGCGAGCTGCACGTAACATATATAGCACACAATTAGTTACACAGGAACATAGTGATGAGTTTGTTACATAGCGCTTGCAACCTCCTAACTTCATAGCGCTACAGAGTTTAGTTTCTTTCATAGTGCTTACAATCAGAACATCTTAGAACCGTAGCGCTACAAATGTAAACTTTTACTATGACACAATTCAACATAACTTGTTTTAGTGGGTGCAGGCAAAAGCAATGTAAGCACTTGGGAATTGCACTTGGGTAGGCACGCAGGACGCAGAAGCATTAACCCACCAGGCTAGCTCTGCAGCTACGTCACGTCAGACACTGCATTTGTCCTCTGCGCAAGTGGTCAAAACTGGAGCAACAGAAAGGAAGAATCCGCGCACCCAGAATCCATCATCTCATATTCAAAGAGGGCGCTGCATTAATGAGGGCCTGGGAGGATGAATGATGGGGCGGCGGGTGATGGATGCGCCGCACATACGTTTTCAAGTGTAACTAATGACACTCATTCCTATTAGCCCTCGCCGCTGAAGGCCCGCGCGTTATGAAGTGCGCACTCCATCCATTTCCTGCCGCCTTTACGGGGCGCTATTCGTGCAGGCAGCAGCCGGCCACCCATTCCCGCACAATGGGGCCGGCCTCCCATAAACTGAGAGAAGTCTCCAAACCAATCGACAAAAATGAGCAGCATGCATCAGAAACACGTTTTCACACTGTCCACATTCAGCAGGGCCTTTCCTCTCTAATGCATTTACTAATTTGTCAAATCTGTGCCTCACCAGTATATGGTCCATATACCATGGACTACACTACTTCACTGGCGTGATCCGCCATACCTTCGTCTACCAAAGGGAAAATATTAATTAAAAAGTACTGAAAATGACACAGAACATATTCAGCATTCCAAAATTATAAAAGGGGGCAATGAAAGTGTCATGGTGCGAACCAATTGGTTTGAAACACGCTGCCTCATTTTCTTTATGATACACAAAGCCTAGCATATTTCCTAATGAAATTTGTCCATCGACATTTCTGTGCCTTTGCAGCCATAGGAGACCACTAATATCAGATGCTATTGCTATTTTGTCAAGATGGCATTTCGTGAAAGAGAGTCTATCATGAAAAAGAAATAAATCCAGCAATTATGGATAAAATATGCTCAGCTGAAAACTGCCACAGTGGCGGCGTGGGGGCAATTAGGGCACGCCGCTGGGTGGGAAGGGCTAGAGTTCTCGTTATGTGGAGGATGTGTGGGTGGGGCATGGCGGGCCACAAGCACTGGGACAATCTTGGTCTATGGTTTTTGAGACGTCAGTGAGCCCAGATCAGGAAGTAAGGTAATTTCCTCTAGAAGGTCAGTGGGGCTGGAGTAGAGTTGGCTCTGTCCGCCTTTCAGGGTCGTGGGTCTCCTTGGCACATCTTCCAAATTCCTTACTTTAGGCAGGCCGCTGATAGAATCCGATTTTGTGACAGTGACTTTTTACTACATAATTGTGGATTGGTATTCGCCACATATTACATCAACTGCAGCCTAATCTGCCGATTTTGAAAACATTTGTTTCTAGCTCGGACAGATCAAAAGTTAATGAAAATGCGTAGATGTTTCAGTGCAGCGCAAGGCCTTTCACAAAGTTGGGTAGCGCTCTTTCAGTTGCTTATTGCTATATTGAGGTATTAACTGACGCTAGTCTTGTTGTTGTCTCCGTAATGGTCCGTAGGCGTGGCGACAAGCTACACATCATTTCTAAAATAAACCTACACCTGAAGGAAATTTCTCCGCATATACTATAAAATCAATAGATCAATTTACAAGCAAAATGAAAGCCTTTCCAAACTATATATTTTATTATTTCTACTAGTAGTTGTCTAATCTCACATCAGGGCTCTAATGGAGTCAGTATATATTGAGGAAAATCATGATCCCTGTAATAGGCAATGTTTCCTTAATTCACTTACCTCTTTAACTTGTTTATCTACTTTAGTTGATCATTGTCGTACTAAATCCTATTTTACATCTTCAGTGACATACTAAAGTCTTTAATGTGGATTTAAGTTTGGCTAATATAATATTTTCTGTGCCCTCATTTCTCACGTATGTCTCAGTCATGTATTAGTTATAAGACATTCCAGCAGTTTGGTCATATACCCCCTCCAAAACTTAGAGCTGCCTTTATCAAATGCCTCAGAGCATTCTACGAGGAGCAATGTGTATATATACCTATCTGTGATAAACGGGGTAGTTCTACCACTTGTGAGTTTAACCTGAGGAATTCCTGGACTGAGATGTCAAGATGATATACTGTAGGTGGTGGGCTGGGTCGCCAGGGGGGCCCCCTCCTTGTGCTTTGCAGGGGGGCCCCCTCAAGTTTCGTTACGCCACTGTGGTGAGCCCAATGGGTGTTGCACGCCTGGGGTGGCCAGTCTTTTAAAGCAAAAAAACACCCAGGACATTTCACAAAAATAGAAGAAGGACGAATGAGTAAAAATAGAAGAAGGACTATAATTTTACGTCAAGCGAGCGAACAGAATGACAGCACTCCACTGCAGAGAATTATAAAACAGGCAGTAAGAACATACATAAGACGGTATTTTTAAACCCAGTAGCTTACCTGTGAATTCAGTTGCTTTCTTGGAATAACTGCTAATTATCCCCTCTTTGTAAAACACAAAAAACACCTGCCCCGTTTTAAGTCGACACTCTCCAAAAACCGGGACATGAGCCAAATTTCTCGAAATCTGCCCGGACAGCTGGTGAAAAACGGGGACCGTCCTGGCAAATCCGGGACGCCCTGCCACCCTACATGAGTTACATAAGCCGACTCCACCAGTGTCTCTACTTTGACGGCAGTCCCCTCAAGGTAGGGTGACCAGACGTCCGGGATTTGACTGGACAGCACCGGATTTTCATTCGCTGTCCCGGCAGATTTCAGGAAATATAGCTCATGTCCCGGTTTTTAAAGAGGGTCGACTGAAAATGATGGGAGGTGCCTTTTTATGTTTTACATAGCAGGGATAGTTGCCAGCTGCTATAAGAAAGGGATTTAATTTAACAGGCATGATACTAGCGTTAGAAATTGCATTTTAGATCTGACTGAAGGCAGAAAACGAGACATATATATTGTACCTCTCCAGAGGCGCAACTAGAGCCAAAATTCGGTGTGAGGGGGCTACTAAAAATTTCGGGGGGGAGGGGGAATTCTTCCAGCAATAGGCAAAGTGGAGATGAAGGGGTGAAAAAACAACAAAGCCTCGTTAACACGTAAATGGTCTTTAAAAAACCTGTGAAGTACTCGGGTGCAGCTGCGATAAGCTGTGTGTGTGCCCGGGAAGCTGTCTCAGCCTGGGCTGACACACATGACAGGAAGGAGCTGAAGCCCTTCGAGCCCTATGGGCGTTGCGTGCCTGTACCTCTCTGAGAGTAATATATCGTCTGATTTTATCTCAGGAGCAACAGTCCGTGGCTGAGCCCACAATCTTGGATTGCTGTGACGTGCTCTGACTGGGTGCAGTTTGCAGGTGCGGCTGTGGGTGCTGCGTTGCTCCATATTCCTCTCTCTTTTTGGCCAAAGTCCCGGTAATGCGCTGTATGATGAGTGTCACATTGAAGAGTGAAGTCAGAGGCGACCTTTGCTAAGGAAGCGTCCTGGGCGTGGGCGGAGAGAAATTTGTCGCCCTTTCTGATGGTAGTGAATTAAAAGAGGCAGTAGGGGTCCCTTTGTGTTCACTGGTCAGTACCTGGATGAGCAGGGACTGCCCCTGAACACAAATATCCCTGGACCTCCCCAGCTCACCGAAATCACCGAAGCTTAGCTGCCTCATGCAGATGTTGGGGGCAGTGGGGCTGAGTATGAAGGAAGGGCAAAGAAGGGGGCTAAAGGGGTGATAAAAAAACTTCCCACCTCATGATAATGACGGACTAAAACCACTTTATACTGGCAAATCTGACATAAACGATTGGGCCCTGAGTTGAGACAGTTTCTTCAGGCTCTTGTGTGGTGCTGCAGGCGCCTCCCTTCAAAGACTGAAAGAAGGTCAGTGTGTGACTCCAGGAGAGGCCGGGGCCAGACAGAGGGAAGGAAGCACAATCCTGGTGGCTTCCCCATAGGACCAGCAAAATCACTCAGTGCAGCGAGGTAGGTGGGTGCTGCACTATTTGGGGTTGACTTCGGGAGAACTTATGTCCTTTTTAGCTGCTCAAACCTGTGCCCAGGGGCTTCATCTATCACTTGACCCACAATCAATTTATTTATGTTAGCAGTTTCATATAGCGCTATCTCGGCTCAAGGGCACTGGGATGCTTTACATGATCACCAGATAACCACATTACATTGCACAAGGTCAGATTCAATATTATTCCAGGCCGGGGAGATTCAGGCTGAGCCTTACTACGCCTTTACATTGCCCTTGCATCATGCAAGGCTAAATAGGACAACAGAAAGGCATATTTGAGATTTGCAAAACAAGGCCTGTTTTGAGTTGCTTTGCGTTTGCTTTGTAAAGAAATGTAATGCAACGCAATAGCTTGTGTTGCGCTACATTTCTTAGTGGTAGGCGTTCTATGGGTGGAGCATGGACGTTTCCATGCACCCACCAAAGTATTTCACGCGATTCCAGATTTACTAAGGTTTGTAAAGCTGGAATTGTGTGAAATGGTACGCCTACTACAGAGAGGCTTAACATGAAAAAATATATTTATTTCTCCACGCTACTTCCTCTTTGGATTGCTTTTGTGCGGAAGGTATTACATCAAAAAACTTAATACAAGGCTGCCTTTCAGGCCAAAATATAGCGCAAAATGTTGGCTTCAAATTTTGCACAAGTACATGTAATTTTGACGAAAATATAGGTATTTACCCAAAAGCAAATAACTAAAACTTCACACAGCACATAACAGGGTGTTCGCCATGCAGGGGACATTTCTGTCTAAAAAGCCACCACTGCAAAGAGTAAACAAAATGAATGATCTTTGCCATACTTCTGCATAACATAGTCATGTATGGCCATATACTGTTCGAACAAGTTTTCAGGCTTTAAACAATAACCCCTTCGCTGCAGGGGTTATTCCCCCACAGTGCGGGGGCGCGACGCGGCGGCACCGCGGTGCTCGTGACGAGCCCAGCTCGTCATGAGTCACAGTAGAGCTGTGCTCATGACGAGCTGTGCTCGTCATGACTCCGCCCACTGATTAATTCGCCCGCACAGGCGGGGAATCAATCACGTGTGGGCCGACCGCAGCAGTTATGACGAGCCAAGCTTATCATGAGCACAGCTCCACTGTGACTCATGATGAGCCGGGCTCATCATGACATGGAAGAGGTTAAGGGGCTTATTTACAATCACTTTTAACATTACAAAAAGTGACGTATCAGCGGTGCAAGAGGCTTGTCAATAAGCCCCTAAGAGTGCAGAGTTCCATCAGTTCAGAATCTCCTCTATGGCCATTACATTTAGGTTTTCCTGTTTTCAGTTTCTATTTCTTGTGAATTCCGATGGGTTTTTTCATTGTCTTCCAATGTATTCAAAATGTGTTAAAATCATTGTTTATCAAAATACATTCTTTTTTGCTCTGTGCATAATCACAGGGATGTTGTCTTTCCAGTACTTTTAAAGAAATGTGATTGCATGTCCTTGCTTCCCTCATTCATTTCTATTTTCAAGTATTCCAAAATCCTTTCATGCTCTCTGCTTGCTTTTTGTACCCTTTCATTGAATTTGCTCTCCCAAGTAACCTTTCCTATGTTCCCTCAACTCACTGCCTCTCTAATTTCCCTGTACTCAAATCCATCTTTTGAGCAGGGCAGTCCCACCCTATGTCAAGGATGTGAATGGATGTACAACTTTTTTCACCCCTTTAGGATATGATTGTAGGAGATAATAGGTTAATGTATGATATCGAATACACCCTCTTGCTCCGCCGTTCTTCAGAGAAATTGCAAAGATTTGCTGATCGAAGATTTTCTATCAACGTCATGAAATGTATAAAGTGGCCTGTTTGGTGCTCAGTTACTACAAGCCAGTGTCACTCTCTCTGGTTCTTTGCCTTGAGATACAGAGAAATAATTAGGCCAATAAATGTATTTTTTATTTTTACTGTCTGATCTGTGCCTATTACTATTCCACTTGGAGAATCGTACAAGATCTCTGCAAGATTAACAAGAACGTTGGTCCATGTTTGCCAGCGGTACCGAATCGTTGGTTTTATTTCAGATTCCATCAGAAGCAGAATGGTATACACTCATCGACTTATGGCAAGAGTTCTTCTCAATTCCTTCGCCTGAGGAATCACAGTTCCTTTTTGCATTACATTGTTTAAATAAAGTTGTTGCGTGGTGTAGAATCTCACAAGGGCAGACAGAGAGTCCTTCAATTTTTAGCCAAATCCTGAAGCAAGATCTAGAGAGTTTGAGGTTGACATGCAATTACGTTTTGGTGCAATATAGTGATGATCTACTGGTCGCATCTAAGACAAAAGAGGACTGTAAACTTGATACGATTGCCTTGTTAAATCATCTTGCTGAAAACTGTAACTAATTTAACTAATCTTTTACATGAGATTAAATCTTTCGAAAAACCTGGTTTATGGGAAACTGTTTGGTGTATTAGGGAAAAGTTTTGGTAAGGTTGGTGAAAGGTTAGGTAATATAAGAGGAACCGCTTTTCAGGCAAGACTAACCCCTATAATAATCATAATGATGTGTGTAATTATTATTATTTTTTTTTTTTTTGCTAAATTGTCTGAGTGCGCGATTTGTTGATATAAACACCAAGGTAAATGTGGAAATAGTTTAAAGAAAAGGAAAAGGCCAAAGAAGATGGAACTGGGGAGTGCTAAGGATCATTTCTACAACCAGATGAAAATGGTGGACGAAAATTCCAGGAAGCAATTGAGATTGATGCTGATTTTGACTAAATGATTTCCTAATTAACCATTTTATTTTTAATGTGTTTTCATGGCTATGTAACAATCAGATGGGGGAAGACTGTGGACGTTTTTCGGAATGCACAATTTTGAGTGAAAATTAACTATAATTATTAATGATGTTATGCTGAATTTTAGATATAACCAACAAATTATTAATATTGCACTTAAAACAATTTTGATATGTAATTTAGCAGTGTGTTTATTAAGGTGATTTGGTTATTCCACATTTTTACGAAGACACCGTTTTTAATAATATGGATGCTGTTTTCGTGTTCTGTTCATCTTGCTCCTGCACATTCTCCCTTCCAATCAATGCCCCCCTGCATGTCAGCTCTCTCCACAGTCTTCGCAGAGGACAAGGTAACTGTAATGCAACTAGTTATGTTCCCTAGAGTGTATGTACTTAGAATAAAACTTTCTTCATGTATTAAATGTTTCAACCTCAAGGACATTTCCACAGCAGTTCCGATGTGAGTCTGGAAGAACACAGTGTATGGGTAATTATTTGACAAATGTTTCATATTGTGTTGTATATCTCTGGACAGCAATGGCACAGACGCTGGTGGAGTTTTTCGGGGTTCTGCTCCCACACCACTACTGCCCTCCCCGATAGCCCAGTACATTTCTCCTATCCAGAGTTCTCCTGACTGCTGGAGCTAGAGGTGCCCACCAAGTGGACCGCATGTTACAGTGTGGGACTACTGACACGCGTGCAAGGCTCCACCACTGCTAGTGGTTGGTGGCAGCTAATTGTAATGTAGGCGCATGTGACTTTTTATGTTCACTCTTGTCTACTGCCTCTCTTTGAAGAAATCTGTCTGTCTGCAGTAACTGGGCCATCTGACTTTAGTGAGAGTGAGGTGAAGCCGGTCTGGAGAGCCCCATTTATGTGCATCCCCAAGATGCAGGTTTACCACAGAAGACAGCTGTACTTCTGACCGGTAGCTATCTCCCCTTTCTCCTCATGAAAGTCAATATGACTGTCCATTCCTTAATAGCAGCCCACAATAGACTATTTGGCTGTTGACTCGGGTGAAACCACTGTCGCTAAAAGGGGTGTTTCATGTTGTCATGAACCCTCCCACTAGAATTATTACATAATACCTCATCACCATTGACTGAACCTTATACAAAGAAAACGATGCACATGCATCTGGTTGGATCCCTCCACCTTCTCAGGGATATCTCAGCATTTGAGTGGCTGCCATGTCTTGATGATACATAAGTGGCATAACATGGGCCCCTTTAGCCCCGCAGTGTGGGGGGCCCAAGCTCCAGGGGTCCTCAGCACAGTACCTTGACCTGAGAGCTCCTCATTAAGCCCAGAAAGGGGGGGTTCCATGTGCCTTGCAGGGGGGCCCCCTCAAGTTTCGGTATGCTGCTGGGATAGATGGTGCCCCTGAGACCAGCATTTCTGTTTATGATCAGGGTGTCTCTGTGCACTTGTGCAGAGGAGGAAGGGTTGGATGAGGGGCATGGCTCCAGTGTTGACATTCTTTAGAGCCAGGCACAGGCCCAGGACTATGAAAGAAGCCTGATGTTGGTGCACCTTGAGGAGGCGGAGGTTGACTGCCACAAGGGAAGAGAACGCACCCAAACTCACTTTCTAGAGCCGGGATGCCCAGCTGCTGCAAGTTTAGTTTAAGGAACTGCTGCCTGAAGGAAGGTACTTTGCCAGGACAGGAGTAATGCTGGCACTTCACAGACTGCCTGGCAGAAGCTGTAGAGTGTTTCGAGCCCAGCTCCGCACTTTTCTTCACATCTTCCTTTTAGAGAATCTTTCTGCCTCTTACCACTAAGAAAAACCAACCATCAGGAAGAGCTTGAAACAGCTCCAGGGGAAGCCCTTTTTTATAGTGAATTTCCCAAAGGTCTCACACTCTTAGTGAGAATAGTCCCAATTCTGGCAAATCCAGATCACATCTCAGAGACTGTCCTAATTATTTTTTGGGGAGTTTTATATAGCGCGAACTAGTCCCGAAGGTATTAGAGCGCTTTACTTGAGCACCAGTTGCATTACAGCCAGACACCTTCATCTTTTGTTAGGCATGGGCAGATTAAGTGATTTGCCCAGAATCACAAGATGTTGAGCGTCACTGCCGAGACTCGAACCCGGTTATCCAGCTTCGATGTCGCCTACCCTAGCTGTTAGGCCACATCCTCTCCATTGAGGCCTACCTGACATAACATACTTTTGTAAAGCACACGTTCATCCATGGGCATCTTGGCGTCTTGGCGTTGACTACTTGGATGATTACTCTTACTCAACTCATCTTATTGACCTTAGAACCGTGGTTCCCAAACTGTGCGCCGCGGCGCCCTGGTGCGCCGTGAAGGGAAGCCAGGGGCGCCGCGCACGATGTGGGAAAAGAAGTGTTTAAGTTGCACTAAATGTGTCACTTTCGCCCCCCGCCTCCGTGATGAATAGGTTGCTCTGCCCCTAGTCTCTGCCTTTCTGAAGCAGAGCATCACGGTGGCGGGGGGTGCACAAACAGCGCACACAGGACTCGGCTACAGATCCAGGCACTTCTTACTCAAAGGCAAAAGATGATGCGCATAATCCCGCATTTTGGCGCCTGGCAGTTCTAACCATTAAAAAAGACAATCAACTCTTTCAGCTGCTGATGAGCTGTGAAAGAGATGCTGGTCAGTGGCAGAAGGGAAGGAGTTGCAGCACAGGAGGGGGTCATGCTCTTTGTGAAGTCATGAGCACCTTCGGTTATTTAGATGCAAATAGCATTGAAAGAGTAAATGAAACTATTTTTTTCATTTTTTCCCCCTCAATTTTTATATAGAGCAAACCCAACCCAAACATATTGAAGTGCTTTGCATGAGCACCAATGACATTTCATAAGGACATGTTCCTTTTTTAGATACGGAGAGATTGTTATTTGCCCAGGATCACAGGATGTTGAGCCAAAACCAGAATCAAACCTGATTCCTCAGTTCCAAAGTCGGTAGCTCTGACCTCAAGCTCCATCTTCTCCCCTCCTCTACCCTTGCTCAGGACCTGTCCAGGGAGTACACTCTTAATATCTATGTCATACATCTGTGGTTCCTAAAGTGTGCGCCGCAGCACCCTGGTGCGCCGTGAAGGGAAGCCAGGGTCCCCGCGCCGCTGCGCAGGATGTGGGTCTGAAAAAAATATATACTTATCCTCAAAATGTAGTGGAACTGCGAGCTGCCAATTTTGGAGCTGGGGAACCGAGTTCGACCCTCGGTGTCAGCTCAGAATCCTGTGTCATTCTGGGCAAATCACTTAATCTCCCAGCGCCTACAAAAACAGAATACATGAATGTATCCTTGTGTAACGTGACTGGTGCTCTTTGAGCCGAGTTTGCGCTATATAAATCAACACCCAAAAAATAAATAAATAAATCCAGCCAACCAAAACACAGAAAAAGGGTAAAACTTTTCTAATGTCAAATGACATTCACGAACGTTCCTATTATGACGGCTTTTTCAAATTCATGTGCAACGTTGTACCAAGTCCATTATCAGGCAGAAAAATCACATTATTGATGAGATATATTTTGGATTCTTTAAATGGTGGAATCATTTAATGATTGGGAGAGAGAGAGGGTGTTCGTGTGCTGCTTAATAAACCTGTGGCGGTATCCCAGTGTTCTCTCTGGGAGCACAGATACGCTTAAAATGACTGTCTTTAACCTCCATTGGGTGGGTGGGTGCAGGGTCAGGGTCCTGGTGGAGAGCATTGGGTGGGTGGGTGCAGGGTCAGGGTCCTGGTGGAGAGCAAGGAGGAGGGGATAAGGGTGCATGGCAGAGAGGAGAGGGATGCACAGCAGAGAGGAGAAGGGTTAACAGCAGAGGGGAGAAGGGTGCACGGCAGAGGGGAGAAGGGTGCACGGCAGAGAGGAGAAGGCTGCACGGCAAAGGGGAGAAGGGTGCACGGCAGAGGGGAGAAGGGTGCACGGCAGAGGGGAGAAGGGTGCATGGCAGAGGGGAGAAGGGTGCACGCCAGAGAGGAGAAGGGTGCACGGCAGAGGGGAGAAGGGTGCACGGCAGAGGGGAGAAGGGTGCAAGGCAGAGAAAAGAAGGGTGCAAGGCAGAGAGGAGAAGGGTACAAGGCAGAGGGGAGAAGGGTGGAAGGCAGAGGGGAGAAGGGTGCAAGGCAGAGGGCAGAAGGGTGCAAGGCAGAGGGGAGAAGAGTGCAAGGCAGAGGGGAGAAGGGTGCAAGGTAGAAAAGGGTGCAAGGCAGAGGTGAAGTAGGGTACAAGGGGAAGGGGGAGAAGGTGGAGGGGGAGAAGGGTGTAAGGCGGAGGGAGAAAGGGTCCAAGGGGGATGGTGATGAAGTTAAAAATGTGCCCCCCCACCGAAAACATTTCTGAGGATACCCATGATTAGAGCCCACCTCACGTAAACTTCTTGTTACGCCACAGAGCTCCTTGAGCCTTTCTCTAGCCTGGTTACTTTTAGTGGGAGTGCTTTATACTACTCTATGTATGCATTGAAATGTACTTTATAAGATCTTTGTGATTGCAAATAAAGATTTATGACAGTGATGGCGACTCTCTGAATCCTTCATCACGTCTAGGCTTGTTTCTTCATGTAGACCAGTGGCTCCCAAAGGGTGCGCCGCGGCACCCCGGTGCGCGGGTAAAAAAAATGGTGGGAAGCCACAGCCAACTGCCAATTAGGTCAAGGGAGCCACGGGTCAAAAAAGTTTGGGAACCACTGCCTTAGAAGGATAAGAGGCTGAGTGGACCAACTGGGGTTTGAACCTATGTCCATGGTGTTTAAACACAGATCCCTACCCTGGATGCATTATTCCATAGAGCTAACAGATGCATTAGTCCACTCGAGACCCGGCTGCAAGTGAGCAATACATACACCATCCATTGGTGCTGAGATCCCCCTGCCAGCTCCAAAGAAGGAAAAACTGACTGTTATTAGGGTGGTCTGGTTGATAAGCTTCCTGTTTGGATCTCCTGCTCCTTTGTGCCTGTCAGGATCCCCGGAGTCTCGCTTTTCTTCCAGCAGGGCCTGAAAACCTGCATATAAATGACCAAGAATGGTGAAGTGCTTAATTTGTGAAAAAAAATAAGTGCCAGGGCCCAAGGTATTACCCAGGAGGCTGGTGCTGTGCCAAGGTTTTAAGTGGGTCGGGTCACTCCAGGTCACAGACCCCGTGGTAATTAAAACATACATTGAAACTGGTCCCTTTCGGGCTCTACTTTCATATTTTTAACTTTACAGGAATAAAAAACACTGATCGATCTCTGAACAATGAGTGTAAAAACGTTAACCACTTCGCTGCAGCCGGAATTCCCCCGCTGTGCTAAAGAATTTGACGCGGGCACTGTTCGTATGGCTCCCGGCCGTCCTCCGCACATGCCCACAGTGACGTCAGAAGGCCGGGGGCCGTCCACTGCATGGAAGAGGTTAAGGTAATCCATGTTGTTCCTGTCTAAATTTCACATGCTTCACTTTATTTTGCATCCAGTAAGTTTTAGCTCCCCCCCTCTATATCTCTCTCTTTGCCCTCTCTCTCTCTCTCTCTCTCTCTCTCTCTTTGCCCTCTCTCTCTCTCTCTCTCTCTCGCTCTCTCTCTCTCTTTGCCCGTTCCCCTCTCTCTCTCTCACTCTCTCTCTTTCTCTCTCTCTCTTTGCCCTCTCTCTCTCTCTCTCTCTCTCTCTCTCTCTCTCTCTCTCTCTCTCTCTCTCTCTCTCTCTCTCTCGCTCTCTCTCTCTTTGCCCGTTCCCCTCTCTCTCTCTCTCGCTCTCTCTCTCTCTTTGCCCTCTCTCTCTCTCTCTTCCTTTCTCTCTCTTTCTCTCTCTCTCTCTCTCTCTCTCTCTCTCTGTCTCTCTCTCTCTCGTCCTCGCTCCCACCCTCCCTCTCTCTCTCTCTCTCTCTTTGCCCTTTCCCCCTCTCTCTTTCTCTCTCTCTCTTTGCCCTCTCTCTCTCGCTCCCTCTCTCTCTCTCTCTCTCTCTTCCTCTCTCTCTGTCTCTCTCTCTCTCTGTCTCTCTCTCTTCCTCGCTTCCACCCTCCCTCTCTCTCTCTCTCTCTCTCTCTCTCTCTTTGCCCTCTCTCTCTCTCTTCCTCTCTCTCTCTTTCTCTCTCTCTCTCTCTCTCTCTGTCTCTCTCTCTCTCTCTTCCTCGCTCCCACCCTCCCTCTCTCTCTCTCTCTCTCTCTCTCTGTCTCTCTCTCTCTCTTCCTCGCTCCCACCCTCCCTCTCTCTGTCTCTCTCTCTCTCTGTCTCTCTCTCTTCCTCGCTTCCACCCTCCCTCTCTCTCTCTTTCTCTCTCTCTCTTTGCCCTCTCTCTCTCTCTTCCTCTCTCTCTCTTTCTCTCTCTCTCTCTCTCTCTCTCTGTCTCTCTCTCACTCTTCCTCGCTCCCACCCTCCCTCTCTCTCTCTCTCTCTCTCTCTCTTTGCCCTTTCCCCCTCTCTCTCGCTCTTTCTCTCTCTCTCTTTGCCCTCTCTCTCTCGCTCCCTCTCTCTCTCTCTCTCTCTTCCTCTCTCTCTGTCTCTCTCTCTATCTGTCTCTCTCTCTTCCTCGCTCCCACCCTCCCTCTCTCTCTCTTTCTCTCAGCACCTAACTCCCTTGACCTCACTCATGGGCAAGAGTGGTCTAATTTGGGAACCTAACCACCGTAACTAGAAGGTGTCAATGTCAAACCTTTAGCCCCGCCCTGACAGCCTCTGATTAGCAGGAAATACAGTCTTGCAGCCACTGAATTTCGGGTGGGCTTTTCTAAAACACAGGCAACCTTAGTTAGGCTCAGCTGTGGCCTGTTTAGATATTTCACTGCAAGTGAAAAAGAATTATAGTCATCTTACCCAGGCCTAATTAAGGTAACCTACCCTTATTCAGGAATTTTATTTAATGAGAGGAAGATATGAAGGGGCATATTATCAAGGGATTTATCTCTGCTTTTTTGGCTTTAAAAGCCAAGAAAGCGGAGATAAAATTATCTCTCTATCAGCAACAGGGTGCTAACACGCAAATTCGCATGTTAGCACCCTTTTTCTCTACGCTTCCCCTTGCCTCTCTAATGAGATGCAAAGGGGGCGTTCCAGAGAAAAATAATAGGAAAAATATTGTTAAGCAACATTTCTCCTATTATCAAGGATATCGCTAAACCTGTTAGTGATAAAAAAAAAGCAGCGCTAACCGCGGTTAGCGCTGCTTTTTTTACACCTGGTATTTTCCTGACTTAGCCATAATATCCTATGGAAGGTGGATGTCATGGCTAAGTTTGTGAGCCCCTATCATCAAGCTAACGCCAAACTTCGAGAGATTATCGTTGGTTTTCCAGTGATAATCTCTCATTTGGCAGTTAGCGTGAGGATTTTTATCACTTCTGAGATAAACGTTGCTAATAGCAAGTTATCCCAGCGATAATTTCTGGCGATGCTTAGCGATATAAAAACGTTGCAAAGCCTAGTTAGCGATAAATATCGCTACTCATTGGTAATATGCCCCGGAGTTCTTTAAAAATTGGTAGGGGGGCGGCTCTATCTAGGAGTGCTGAAGCGGTTCTAGGCTGTGCGACCCGACTGAGTAGTAAACCAGTTAAGGAGCTGTTAGGAATTTAGAAGGCTAAGGGGCATATTAGCAAGAACCTCCTTACAATTAGGGCTGTTTTAGCGGCAGGAAACTGCTGCTAAAACAGCGATAATAGGCTTGCTAATATGCGTTATAGAATTCCAATAGAAGCCCAGGTTAGATGTGCAGGACATCTACCCTGGGCTTCTATTGCAATTCTATAACTCATATTAGCAAGCCCATTATCGCCGTTTTAGCGGCAGTTTCCTGCCGCTAAAACGGCGATAATTTTAACGAGGTTCTTGCTAATATGCCCCCTAAGTGTCTGCCTGGCACCACAGGAGGGGCAGGTTTCTGGGGCATTTGAGATCAGCCATGGCTGGGTATGGGTGAAAATGGGTTTATAAAAAGTCTGCTTGCTGCAGCCAAGTCCACCAGTAACTACATATGCCACACAGAACTGAGACTGGAGTATATAAGTGATTTTGTGAGGCTCCAGCCGCTTTTACTGTGGCTAAAAATATGGTCTGAATGGTAAACATACTCTACTGTGCAATTCTGGCTTATTAATTGAATGTAGAAAAAAGTCAGAAAATCCCTTGGTTTGCATACATACTTAAGATCAGCAAGTGTCTGGCCCATGAGGCTTTGTTTTGAACTCGAGCAACTTTAGGCCTAGTTTCCGTAGATCGTTGTCCAAAGCATTTCTTTTGTGTGCAAAATGTGCATAGGAAAAGGCTGGTCAAAACTCAAGAATGACCACTGTTGTTGTCTATGCCCCATTTAGCACATGTGGATATTGAGCTTACCTACTGTGGGTCAACAACTTACATCACAGGTTTTTGTTAGTAAGATTACCCCTAAACACTGTACACTTTCTCGTCGCACATCCATGGCCATGCATGTTTGCCACCACCTTGCCTGCCTGCCCGTGGGATGGACGCTCTGTACAGAGTACCATGCACTTTATTCTCTTTTGTGAATGTTATTCTTCAGTACAATCTCTGCTCATGTTACCATTCTTGAAGCAGGCAGGCTTAAGGCAGTGTAGGGCTGCCATGGAGTTTCTGCAAAAATTGTCAATAGTGACTTTAAGCCACTTTTTTAAACACAGGGCTATACGCTTACTCCCTGCTTCTGCCCTAAGAATTTGTACTTTCCTTGACTGCTAGTCTTAATTCTTGTTCTTATCCTATGTGATCTTATACGATTTTATATGATGATGGCTCATAATGGTTGAATGTACACATTTTATTTGTTTTTTAACATACCCTGTCCACAGTCATTGGCTGATTGGATAAATAATATTGGCAGAACTGACTGCATCTGACTGTAGTACCCTCATTTTTGCATCTGAGTCCTGCCCCGTATATATCTATAGGTGGTTCTTTCCTCATGTAAAACCTTATGGTTCCTGTCCAGCGACTCATAAGGGTTTCGGACAGTTAATGTGCTTATTGTGAAGGTGTGAGGATATGCTGCCCCATTATATGTTGCTTACTGCTTGTCATGCATCTAGTACTGTATGCTCTATCTCAACTACTTACCTCTTTCTATTATTTTATATGGTACCCTTTTTACTTAGAAAGATGTATTTTTGTTCATGATGGGTTTTCTGTGGTTGTACTTTTAAGATTTTAACAAAAATCGAATAAAGTATTGGCTGACTTCCCAGGCCATAAAAAGGGACAGGAGTGGGTTACATTGGTAGGTTAAAGCAGTAGACCTCCCTCTAAGTTAGTGTGGTTGGCAAGTATGTGAGTTGTGTTCCAACCAAGGGCCTTGCACTGTGCCCCCAAGGCTGCTGGTCACCTTCCTCAGGTACCTGACACTACCACATGTTCACATGTACTCACGGTCAAGTGAGACTGTGCCAAAGTCTCAATGCCCTCCTGCTTGTGTTGCACACAACTCTGCTGCCTGCATTACACACAACTTACACCAAGACGTGGTGTACAGAGATAGCAAGCAAAGCTTGTCACAGGGACTTCCAAGCGCTCAAGCTCTTCAGTGGTGCAGAACTGGCCTATCAGCTGGGCTTGAGTTTGTAGGGGTGGGCCTGTGTTGATAGGGCTGGGCTCAGTTTGCATGTGTTTATAGGGCTGAGCTGGGCTCACAGGCCTGGGTTTAGTTTTTTAAGCTCGGGTTTTAGGCTTGTAGCAGTAGGTTTGGGTTTTTAGGGCTGAGTACAAGTTTGTCGTTTTGTGTTTAAGGCACAATGGCTTGCATTTGTAGAACTAAACTGAGATTTGTAGAGCTGGAATTACTGAATTGGTGTCTGTAGGAAGTGGCTAAGGTTTGTGGATTGACTCTGACTCATGTAGGGCTGGACTCAGTTTGAAAGAAAAAAACTAATGTTCATAGGACAAGCTTTGTGTTCATAGGACTGGCTTTGTGTTTCTAGGGTTGCACTTTGGTTTTGTAACATGGTTAGTGGAGTTGGGTAGGAGGTTGTAGGTATGGGTTTGGTTGGCTGAGCTTTGGATTTGCATCACAGAGTTTGGTTGTGTGAGTCTGGCCATGGGATTGTAGTTTTGGGCTTGAATTGTCGCACTTGTGTTTGTAGGACCGGGTTTAGCTTGATAGGGCTGACATTAGGTTTGTAAATCAGGTGGTGTTTGAAGATTTGCCTTTTTAGGGTAGAACTCTGGTGTGCCCAGTTGGGCGTAGATATTTGGGAATGAGTATTGGATTGCCGGTTGAGGGCTGCCGGCCTGAGCTTAATGCTATACTTTTGGGCTTACATGGCTGTCCTTGAATTTGTAGGGCCTGTCTTACATTTGTACGCTTGTCTTGGTTTATTGGGGATAGGATTGGGATTGTAAGTAGGGGCTTGTAAAAGCTGAGACAGGCTTGTAAATGTATTTTGTATGCATGTGCTTGTGTTCATATGATGGAGCTCAGGTTTTAAGGATAATCAGTTGCTTTCAGGTTTGAGGATCCATGTAGGCTAGGGTGAATACGTTTGGAATTGTCCGGCTTGGAAAATGAAAACATCTACACTTTAAACTAAAGAACACCAAACAAACAAAATGGCTCCCTTGTCTCTTCCATCCAAACACATAGCCATTTATCCTTTCACCCTTCCATCCACCTGCTGATATCCAACATTTCACCTTTACATTCTATCATCTATTTATTCTTTCATCCACCATTGATTCTTTCACCATTCCACCTATCCATTGGCCATTCTATCCATCCATCCATCCATCTGTTCACACTTTCATTTTATATGCATATATCCATCATTTGACTAGCCCATCCATCAATAAATCCTATCATCCATCATTTTATTTTAAGTCCATCCATTCATCCATTATCCATCCTCTCAGATTTCCATTTAGTGTGCCATCCCTCCATTCTCTCAGATTTCCATTTACTCAGTCATCCTTTCATCCATCCATCTATCCACCCATCCATCCATCCATCCTCTGATTTCCATTTATTCTGCCTTAATTTTACACACCCTCTCAGATTTCTCTTTGCATTTCCCATCTTTCCCCACCTATCCATCCATCGTTTCAGATTTCCAGTTACTCTCCCATCCTTTCATCCACCCATCTACCTCTCACCATCCCATATCCTTTCTCCCATCCATCAATCCCCTCACATATTATCAACCTTTTTGCCCACTCAGCCATACTATCACCTACCCAGCCATCGTTCACCAATTTATCATCCTTTCACTGACTCATCTATCCTTTCACCCACTGAACCCTCCAGCCTTTCGTCCACCCACCCTTTCACCCACTCATCCATCCATCTTCTACGATTTTCATTTACTCTTATCATCCTTCCATCCAGCCATCCTTTCACCAACTCTTTCACCTATCCTTCCACCTACTCACCCATCCTTTCACCCACTCATTCATCCTTTCACCCATTCATCCATCCTTCCACCTACTCACCCATCCTTTCACCCACTCATTCATCCTTTCACCCATTCATCCATCCTTCCACCTACTCACCCATCCTTTCACCCACTCATTCATCCTTTTACCCACTCATCTAGCCTTTCACCCACTATCGTTTCACCCTCTTCTCCATAAATCCTTTCACTCACTCGTCCATCTTTCTTTTGCTTTTCTGTCAACCCATCTTTCTCTCTTCCTTTTAGCATTAATTATGAGCCTTTATCTTGTAAGTGGCAGGCAAAGGAGGCCCATAAAGAACCCTACCCCGCTGTAAATTGGGTGGCTTCACAATGCCTCTGTTTTTTGGGCTAGTCTTAGGTGCCAGGGTGGGCTTAGGTTTTCAATGCTGAGATTGGGTTTAAAGTATTGGGTTTGTTGCCTTGGGGCTGCTTTTGTAAGGGTCGATATTGAACAGATGAGTTTGGTTTGTTCAGTTGAGTTTAGTGTTCTAGAGGCTCAGGTTCAAGCACTGGCTTGGAAATGTAGGGGCGGCCCTGGGATTGTTGGCCTGGGCATTAGCTTGTAGCAATAGGCCTGGGCTTGTATGGATGTGCTTGTGCTTGTACGGTTTTGTAGAGCTGCGCTTTGGGTTTGAAGTTTGATGCTTTGGGTTTGCGGTTTTAGGTTGGCTTTGTGAGACTAGGTTTGGGCTGTTTGTTCTACGTTTGTAGGACTGATTAGTTTCTTACATCTTGAATTGTTTTTTTTTCTATGAGTGGGGTCTACAGGTTTGTGTTTGTAAAGTCAGGCTTTGTTTTATAGGTTTGCCTTTGTAGGGCATAACCTGAGTGTTCAATGCTCCACTTATGTTTATAGATTGTTCAATGCTCCACTTATGTTTATAGATTTTGGCTTGTGATTGCAATTTGGTTTTTTAGGGCTTACTTTGATTTGTAGGTTAGGGTTTGTTGGGTGGAACTTACGTTTGTAGGCACAGCTTAAGTTTGTCTGTTTAGGTTTGGCCTGCTGGACTGGGGTTTGAAGGTATAAGCTAGAGTTAATAGGACTGGGTTTTTAGGGTTGGATTTATAGGACCAAGCTTAGGTATGGATTTCTATTTATAGGGCTGGGCTTAGCTTTGTAGTTTAGGGTTTGCAGGGTTGGGTTGGGTTGGGGGTGAATGGCTAGTTTGTGTTTGCAGATATTACCTTTTATTTACAAGCTTGCGATTGGGATCAGAAGTAGCTAAATCTAAAGCTTTGAGGATTATGCAAGGAATTGTAGGGCTAGGAGGTTTAGGCTTGGTCTGTGATATTTCTGAAGTGAAGTAGGTTGCGCTTAAACTCATATATAGTTAACTTCTCCCACTAGGAAGTGGTAAGTGAAAAACCACGCCAGACAACATGAGGAAAATATACTAAATCTCTTTATTGATGTCACGATTTGTCACACTTTGACAGATGTTTCCTTGAATTGTGCCAGAGGCAGCCACTGCACATTGACCTCAGACTGCTGCTTGTTAGCTTTGTGCTGGGAGCTTTAGTGGTAGTGCTTGGACAGAGCAGCACAGGACACAGCCAGGAATTTTTCCCATGCCGCTTGGACATCAACTGTGAAAGCTGGTCCCAGCTTGCGGGCTAAGGTGATCACCAGACAATTTGCCAGGAGCTGATGGAGGAAATACAAGTCATTAGTGAAGGTGTCAACTCTAGAGAAGTCTGTTGAACAGAAACTGACATGAAAAGAGAAAAAGACACCCACCCACCACACACACATTATATGTTATAAAAATGTGTAGATTGGCTCCAAAGTTTGCAGACAGTGCGAAAAACCCCTGTAATCTTCATATAAACACTTTACTTTCCTTATATTACGTTCTTATGTTAGAACTCATCTGTAATAAGATGTCAAGTCGCCAGTAATTGTTTATTACTTTAATTCGATCTAATGCGTGAGCAGATATTTTGTGTCTACATGTGTTCATGCACTATACAAAAGTCACACTTATGTGCTTTTTTATTGGTTGCTTTTGGGCATCATTCCTTAGAGGTGGTCCCTCCTTCACTGGAGGGCAGTCCCAAACATGTGTCCTTTCTCTCTGTCTGGGCAGTAATCAGGAGGTGGAAGATCTGACACTGTCAGACCTCACATCTAGGCGTCAGACTTTAGTGCTTACTGTTGTCAGTGTCCTCAAGGGCATGCTCCCTCCCAAGCTAGGGATAATATTTAGTCCAATTTGGGGCATCCTCTCTCTCTCCCTTCCTGGAATATCAGACCTCAGTGATGACACCAAGGGCCTATGGTGGGGTACAGTGCTTAATTTGAGCTGGTGGTTTCCAGTGCTCGGCACTGGTACTTAATCGGGACTTATGGCAGCCAGCCACATGGTGGCGCTGTTTGTTCAATTTTGTAATGAACGCAACAAAAGTTGTTAAAATGACTAATGCCTGCCACCCAAAGCTATAAAAATAGCTAGGGTGGCAGGTATTATTCATTTTTAATATATAAAACGTCTAAATTATCATTAGTAGCGCAATGGGTGGTTCAAGCTGCTTTGGTCTGCTGACAAGGGCCCTGGCACCTATTTCTTTTCAAATGACGTGCTAGTGGGGTCGTTTCTTTTCTCCCTCACTCTGGTTTAAATCCTCTAGGGTCTATTCCCTCACAGTGGTGATTTTATCGAACCCTTCTCTCCTTACCGTGAAGTTCTGGGGGTCCACATGGAGTACGTCTGCGTGCACCTCGCTCAGGTGGGCCAGTGTCTTCTTGATGTCATCAATGTGTTTGACGGCCTCTCCGAGGGCAGACAGGACCTTCTTGCCGTGGGCCTTGACCTTGGGATTGGCAAGGATGGCGGCTGCGTTGGAAAGGTCCCCGAAGGTCGAGAAGTACCTCTGGGTCCAGGGGAAGACGATCAGCACCCTGCCAGAGGGAGAAAAACAAGCGTCAAAAGAGTAGTTCACCTCTGGGAAGTTCTGTTAGTTAGTAATTAATTTGGCTGGGAGAGAAAAGAAAACACTGGAACTGAGACCCATGGATAATAAAACATAAGCAATGAAGGAAATTGAGGAAAAACAAGAAGGGGATAAAACAAAAGATGGAATGGAAGAAACAGAGGGGATGGGGCGAAGAAAGGAAGGAGGAAGGGAAGAAAGCAAGGAAGAGGGCAAATACATGAAGGAAGAAAAGAAGAAAGGAAGAGAGGAAAGAAAAAAATAATGAATAAAGGGATGGAAAAGGAAAGAAATAAAAAAGACAAAGTAAGAAAGATACAAAAGAAAGGAAGAAAACAAAGAAAGTTTGAAAGGAATGAAGAGAACAATTTACGAAAGGATGAAGGGAGGAAGCAAAAAAAGGGAAGAAAGAGTTTAATGGAGGAAGAATTAAGGAAAGAAAGATGGAAAATAGATCAATAAACCTTAAACATAATGAAAGAAAGGACAATAGGAAGAGAGAAAATAAGACAGAAAGGGAAAAACAAAAGAAGAAAGGAAAGGAACAAGGATAAAAAGTAAGAAATGAAGTAAGAAGAGGATTAGAAAGACAGTAAGAAAACAGAATGGAAAAAAGAATCAAAAGAAGAAAGAGAAATAGAGGAGAAAGTACGACAAAATATAGCAACAACAGAAAAGAAACAAATACAAATAAGGAATGAAGAAGAAAGAAAGAAGGTAGGGAGAAGGAAAGCAAAGAATATAAAGATGGGGGAAGGAACAGAGTGTGAAAAAAGAAAACGTGGAAAAAAAAGAAGAAAGAAGAAAGAGAGAAGGCGGAAAGAAGAATAAATGGATAAATACAAGAAAGAAAGAGAGCGGGAGTAAAGAAAGAAGACAGTAAGAATTATTATATTGGTCATCCCTAATTGTAGCCTATTAATTATGCGGCCACCCAGTGCATATTGTCAGCTTGGCATTATCTAAACCAACCCTTGTTATGGTGGTAGCTTTCTCTAGTAAAGGGCGTCTGATCACTATCCTGGCATAAGTTGTGGATTTGTTAAATTTAATTACTACCTCCAGCCTATGATGTGCATCCCTGGGATATGTTTGCAGTGCATGGTTATATATGGCAGATTATAGTCACAAGGGGGCAGTAGTGCATGTGAGTTTTCGAGTACTAACTTTTTGGGTTTTCTAAAAATGAAAAGATGGTATTTGCCTGAATGCAAGTTATTTTACAAAATGTACACCTTTTGTCCCGTGGGAATCGACTTTATTTACTGAAATGAGGAGCTCGCATTTGGTGACAAAATGCGTGCTTGTTGTCTTTTGAAGGAAGTGTGAATTTGCTGATTCGGGACAAAATTATTGTATATATATATATATATATATATAAAATAAATATATATATATTAAAAGTTATTATTTGAGTGGTAATTCATGTAGAATTGAGGGTGCGTCTTATTGATGACATTTACTTGTTCCAGCGGACGCTTGCTGCTTTGACTGTTAATTCATAATTTATTTAGAGGTATTTCCTAATTTATGTTGCTGAAGCTTTTTATGATGTCATTTGCCCAGACGTGATGGAAAATCAAGTTTGAAAGGGCAAGATGAGAAACTGAAAGGGGGCAGAAGGTGGAATCGAAGTCCGATGGTGTATAAATCTTCAAATTGAATACCTAGATTACTCAAACTGCCTCTACATCCAAATGATTTAAACAGTTTTTGTGATGAAAAATGCTTTGTTTTGCTTCCCGTTTTACCAATGTTTTTTTGTAATGACGTCGCTAGCGCACCTGGGACGGATTTGTCTTCTCAGGCAGACCATCAACGTTCTGCAATATTTAATGAGCACTCCTTCAGATTTTGAGATACATTTTATGTTTTTTTTTCTTTTTGCCAATCTATTTGAAACTTGTTGTACAATTTCTAATATAGATCAATTTTCTGAAAACATTTCATCTGGGAATCCATCCTTTGGAATCTTCCCTACACCCCTGCAGAAGTGTGCTTTAGTAGAAAATATTTGATCTCTTTAGATTTTTCATGAATGTTCATTCACAACTGTCGGTAGACTTGTAATGCATTTGTATTCTTCAATTACGATTTAGCATGCACCATCTTATCCATTTTTTTCATGATTCCTGCAACCCATGTTGGCATGGATAGACTAGTCCACTCTTTGCCATTCAGGAAATGGTTATACACAATGTATGTTCTGTTTCTTCCTACAGGGGCGGCCTTAGGCATGTGCAAGCTGTGCACCTGCACAGGGCCATCAAACCCCAGGGGCCACCACGCCAATATATATCCTTAATATAATAATTCTCTGAGGATGGATACATATTTGCATGGTGGCCCCTGGCAGGGATTTGGCGGCCTCCAGCTCTGTTCCACTTCCAAACACCCTGACCCCCCCTCTTCTTTGGCCTCCGCACTCCACCCCGCCCAGACCCTTCTTCCGGTGCCCCCTACCTATGCTCCCTGCCCGGGGCCACCATGAGCCTAGAGCCGCCCCTGCTTCCTACTTCCTTGCACACTACCTAGACAGAGGCACATGTGTTGAAAATAGAAGCATTATAATTGCTCTGCATAATGACAAATGGAATCTTTTGCTACATTAAGGATAATTGCATTTTGACAAGAGGAGTCCCTTTTCGATTCTATGGGGTTCCAAATGCATATTTCCATTAGCCATTGTTTACCGTTTCCAGCAAACAAATGGTCGCATGGCAGATGGGGGAAAGGAGGCATGAGTGAAACTGTTTCTCTTCATGCTGTACCACATACAGATACTCAAAATGCCTCACTATGTTACTGACTCGAATGTTTTTCAATAAAGAACAGTTTTCTTTTAACAGCACCACCTGTGAAAATATAATTTGCTACGTCATCGTGGTGAGATAGCTGAGCGCCATTTCTGAAGCATTGGGCTGCCTTGTGTTCCTCTCCGGCTTAGCCAATCTCAAAGCCAATATTCTAAATTGTACACCCTGATGCTCTCTTGTTATATCTGCAAAACATTTGCCACAAATGACCATTGCAACCAACATTCATCTCGTCAAACCTAAAAGCAAATATGAAAACACAGAAAGTGTGGCTTTAAACCAATATTACCTTGTATTGTCTTGCAAAAATGTCTCCAAGTGAGTATCATTTATAGGCATGCATAATTTCTGTATTGTACAGCAATGGGAAGCAGAAAGAATTTAAAAACATGCACAATCATTTTTTTTGTACCTGGCCAGGGTCTCGTGCCCCTCACATTCCACATTCACCGACTTCCACACGGAGGCGATGGCGGCCTTCTCTTCGGCTGTCCAGTGAACCATCTTTGCTTCTGATGCTGGGCGAGCGTGGGGCTGGCTGAGTCCGTTTCGGCTGCTGGAAGCTGCGTCTGCTGGGTGGCTGGGAGACCCTCAGAGATTTATAGGGACCGCTGCCAGGCCCACCCCGGGCCCTGGTTCTGCTGAGTCATGCCAAACCCACTTATCTCCTCTGCCAGATCACTGCACGGGCATGACCACCGCCTTCTTGACGTTTTTTTTTAATAACGACAGGCATGCTATTTTCACATTTTAATTATTATATCAATTCAATTCAATTCAATTGCTTTTATTCGATCTTCCAAAGACAGTAATTAAAAGACACACACAATAAAAATAAACAAACTACTTGGTATACACAAGTGTTAAAAAGTAACGGCCACATACTTTAAAAATTATATAAATCATTGTGCAAATTTACGGTTATTAGAGTTGCAGTCCGTAAAATAAAGTTCCAGGGGCGTCAAGTCTGGTATAGTAACAAGACATGTAGATTATAAACAATCACATTTTAGCAAGAAAATATTGTTTATGTTGGTTTGGATTGATTAAAGTGACAGTGCAGAAGTTCTGATTCCAGGGACATCATAGCTAATGTAGCAAGGTGCCTAGTGAATAAAAGCTGGGAGCAGCAATATACACTTAAAAATGCAAGGTCAATGATTATTTACAAAAGAGAATGTAAAGGCCTTTTTTTTAAATCAAAACAGCAAACTCCTTTTTGCTAAAGTGCACTTCAAAAAACTAGCAACTGCATAGCAAACATTACAATCGTTAAGTTGCAATAAATAGAAGCGGCGGCTTTGCACTTGGAGAATTTTTGTCTGAGCAATAACAGTAATGAAAACTTCCTAGTGTACGGCACATAAAATTGACAAAAGAAAACCAAATGTAAAATGGTGTGGCTAGATTGTTCATCACATGGGCAAATGGCAATAGTGTCTGAGGAGTACTGACCTAAGGCAAAACATATTAACCAGCGAAAGGAACCTAGCCTAAATCTTGCCAACAGCGTTCTTTCATTAAAGTTGGTCATGTGTAGTAAATACGGGGCAATTGTTGGAACCGGTTGGATAACACAGTAATCTCTGACTGAAGGTTCAGACACTTCCATTAGTTCCCTAGTACCTTGTTTGTACTTACGAAAACTGTCCCGGACCCAATTTTTGTCCTTTTTTGGATGGACTCGGGATGCTCAATCAAAGTGGCACAGCCAAGTGCAGGGAAGCAATTTTTAATATATTGTAACCATGGAATGGCCAAACCATGAGCACAGGTTAAACAGTCTCTAATGACAGCCCGGTTGAATTCGGCTTCTTTGTTGGACCAAATTGAGCACCAGAGAGCCAGGGGGGCAGCATTGATGGTATCTTCGACGTACTCCATGCCTAGTTCCAGGTGTAGGGAGAAATCCGGGAATGAGTAAGGGACGCCTAGTAGCCGGCTGCAGAATCTATTCTCCTCTGTCTGCATCCCATATGCATCCCTACAACCCCAGAAACCAATTCCATACAAAGATCGGCAAGCATTTCCAGTCGTATATCTCTAGCATAGGGGCAATATGCTTTTTACCTGATAGACATAGCAAGTGAGGAAGTAGTACCTACAGCTTGAGTATATGAGGATATTCCATTTTTGATACAAGTAAGCCAAGTACATCCTTCATCAAACTCTAGGCCTAAATAAGGAAAAGAACTAACACTATCTAGGGTTTTGTGATCAATATTTAGGGTACTGGTTTTGGTATTTCTTAGGCCACAAATCATAGCAAATTTTTACTTAAAATTTGGCTCCAGGCCTAGGTCTCTCGTGAAACTGACATAATTAAGGATACGGTTTTTAAGGCCATTGGCCGTCCTTGCCAGGAGGACTGCCTCATCAGCATATAAGAGTGCGGGCACTCTTTTTCTCCACATGCAGAACGTCCACCCCAACAGATACCAATGTTTTCTCCAGGTCGTTCATATAGAGGAGAAAAAGGATTGTGGCAAGGACACAACCTTGGCGCACCCCGCGCTTAATGTTGAAGGGCTCTGTGCATTCGCCTGCGCTCCCAGACCTAACTGAAGCTATGAGGTCATGGCGAAAAAGCCTTAAAAATGTAACCAGCCCCACATCAACACCCATGAATGGCCCATCGCTTTGATTTGGTGACATAGTCAAAGGGGCTAGACAAGTCCATAAACGCTAAGTGGGTGGAAACTCCCTTGGCGTATCTGTATTTTGCCACAATAAGATGGAGACTGAGGCACTGTTCAATAGTCCTAAGCCCCTTTCTAAACCCATACTGACTTGGGGCAAGTATACGTTTTATATTAATCCAGTCAAGTAAACGGTCCAGAACTACTCTCCCAATGATTATTGCGTTGGAGTCTAAGAGGGATATCAGGCAATAACACTTAATGTTTGTTTCCTTTTTTTGAAACGGATATAATTATTGATGAGCTCCACGACTGGGGCACGCCCTGGCTACAGGCAGAGTTGAATACTGAGGTGAGGACCGGAGTCCAAAACACGGGGTCCTCCCTGAATAAATCAAGCAGAATACCATCCGGTCCCGGAGCCTTCTTACGTCTACTGTCTAAAATTGCTTTAAAATCCTCATCCTCTTCAAAAACAAGGTTGTGTCACAGTGGAATCATTGGCACTGAAGCATCGTCAGCCTTGCTGTCAGTAGAATACAACCCAGAGAAATGTGCCAACAAAGCCTCGACCGAGATATGAACTGTTACTTTATCTTAGGAAGATATGGAAGATAAAACAGACCCCACCACTTTCTAGAAAGCTTGTGGGTCTTTAGATTGGCAGGCACCAACAATAGACTCCCATTTCTCCTCCTTCATGGCCATTTTCCTTCTCTTAATTGCTTGCTGATATTTCTTTCTACTGACTATAATGGCACTCTGATCTTTGGGAGATTGCTTTAAGGCCCTGTGCAAAGAATCATTGGCTGCTGTACATACTTTTTCAAACCATGATTTGGCATGACGCCGTGGCTGGGCAATTAGTCTAGAGAGCATCTCTTTTATCCTCAATAAAAGATTTGAAAACTTAGTTAAAATGTGAGCCGGATTACAAAGTATGGGGTTGCAGCTGTTCACCAGTGTTGTACTATTGCAAACTACCTGGGACATAATATTCTCCAGGTTTGCAGTTCGCCATACCACCCCTGTATCAGTACTAGATAGATCCTGGGGAGGCATTGACTTCAATGTATGTTGTGCATGTGGTGACATTATCTGTGCAGGAATGGGGTTATAGTCGCTATAGATCTGAGAAAGAACCTCACAGTTATTAATATTCAGAGACATACTCCAGGAGGTAAAAATATAATCTATGGTGCTCCCAGCACCCCGCCCTATGAAAGTTGGGATATGAAAATCAGTAAAGTTAGTAAAGTTAGGGATCTTGCAAGCCAGACCCTGTTCGGCCAGGAGGGAAAATAGGACCCGCCCCCTAGTATATAGAATAGTCGAAATGTAAAGAGAGTACAACTAACACCCACATCTGAAACGTTCATAATAAAGGAACATACTTCCTGCACAAGGGACTACACAGTATATGCACTGTTTTGTCCGTGCAATAAAGCCTATATAGGCAGTACCATCAAGCCAGTAAAACTTAGAGTGCTTGAGCATCTACGTGCTATTAGCAATATGGATAAGTCATATCCTATAGCTCGCCATTTTCACAGTCACCATAACCAGAATGTGAACTTACTGAGCTTTTGTGTTTTGTACACAGTGAAATTTAATGAGAGAGGTGGAAACCGGGTGCAAAACCTACGCAGATTAGAATCTAGAATGATTATCCAGCATAAAACTATGACCCTGGGAAAGCATAACTGTGATGAAGAAATGGAAGTACACCTAGGATGATGCAAGTGTAATTGTATGTTTTCTGGTTTTGTGAGCTATCCACAGTTGTAATCTAGTGAGAATCGAGTTTGGCGCATGAAATACAGTTATTGCCCTAATTGTTTTTAACTTCTCATGTCTTTCTGTTGATATGTGAATGGTTTTAGAAATTTCTAAATTGTGAGTCACAGGTTTGCAATTCTTTTACTTTTCTTTTTTATAGGGACGGCTTGATTTAATATCAGAAATTCATTTCTGATTGAATGGAAACACCAGAATAGTTGTAACTAGAGGATGGACCGGAACACCTTGGAACATTGTGTTTATAAATCAAAATTTGTACATGTGACTGTGCCGATTAGCCCACTTGGGCAATATTTGTTACTCATGTGATTCCTTGAATATATCAGATATCAGCTGTGGGCATTATATCATATGTTTCAGTCTATGTACGTAATTCGGGATAATCCGATGACATCCATATGTAATTAGTCGCAAGTCCGTCATTTATTTCTATGGCCGAAAAAAGCTTAAGTGTAACCGATGAGATTTACCTTTGCTTATTTACAGGGCTTACACTGTCTAAATGCGGTCCATGGGAAAAGTATGAGTTTTTCCCTTGATGTGATATTTATGTCGTCCACTTTGAAATTTGTTTCGTGCAAGCAGCGTGATAAGTATTTTGTTTATATTTATTGTTAGTCCAAAATCATGTGACCTTGACTATATCATGTTTGCACCAATTATCATTCACTGACTTGTAACCAAGGGGAGGAGCCCCGAAACGCGTCGGAGTGACTAATGTTTTGCTGCCAATAACGCTGAATAAATGAATCTTTGAATACACGCCGGTTGGAGTCCGTACTTCATACTGTCCTTTGCCTATAGGACGTAAAGTGTAATTGCCCTTGAATATTTTGGGCACGCTGCCCAGTACGGACTGCTGTTATAAGAGGAGGGGTCATAGCGAGGTGCGGCGGCTGCTTGCACAGATGATGGATATATATATATATATATATATATATATATATATATATACATATATATATATATATATATATATATATATATATATATATATATATATATATATATATATATATATATATATATATATATATATATATATATATATCTCCAACTCAGGACAAAAGGACTCTATATATATACACATATATATATATATATATATATATATATATATATATATATATATATATATATATATAAAAATATATATATATATATATATATATATATATATATATATATATATATATATATATATATATATATATATATATATATATATATATATATATATATATATATATTTATTTTTTCTTTGGGGGGGGGGGTGAAGGAACCAGTGTTACAAATCAATATGGCCGTTAGCCCCGAGGCACTTTTGAGCTACATGGAAATTGGAGCTGCGGACAACATGCTCTGAAGAGAATATTAACAAAGGACACAAGCTACATACCGGCTGCTACGAGCGCAGATGTGAGGAAGACGTCGGCGGACGGTGACCAAACGCCTGCACCGAGCGCGGTGAGTGGACTGTTCCTTATTGCAATTGACATTCTCTGCTCAGCCTCTGTCCCGAAGGAACCGTAGTCAAAGTGCAAAACCCTAAACGTAGTGTTAAATCACCGCCCGCATAAAAATCATCATTGAGTACTTACTTGATAAATAGTGATGTCGGGCAATGAGAACATAACGGGAGAGAGAGAGTCTGCTGCAAACGTGATGTTTAGGTCCGCCACAGATCGACCACCGAAAGCAGTCACCACTACAACGTCAACAGAGTGTACCAATCTGAAAACCCTCTATCTGATATTGGAAAAACTGCAAGAGAGAGAGGTTTGCAAATGGTGGGAGGCCACCTCTTTACAACGATACATAGAATGTGACAGAATACCGAGGGGCCTTCGAATTTTCACGGTTCCGTCATATGAAAATCCAGATCCCGCATTATTAAAGGACTGGGCAGAGTATACAGCCGAATCCTCAAAAGGGATGGTACAACTGTTAATTAAATATGCATGGAGTGACCGTGACAAATGTATAAAGGAAATCGCAGATGTGGAGGCTCTAATCTCAAAAGAAAAAGACTCAAACGCTAGCGAGGATTTGAGAAGCGCTATGAAGAAAAGAATCAAGGATTATGAAGTAGGTATTCGAAAACGAAAACAAACTAAATTCCAGAGGGACGAGCAAGATTACCTATCTGGCAGAATATTGACTTTCGCTCGTAAATTTGATGCCACCAGGAAACAACTTGCACAAGGGGCTGCAAGTACAAGCAACACAGACACAGAGGAATCAGAAGTGTCTGATGGTGAACAGCCCACAGATCCTGCAACAAATGAGAATATAAGCGCAACACCTTTTTTGGACGAATTTCAAGTAATAAAGGAAACACGCCTCAGGCCACAACAAAGGAATCACCCCCCTCACAACCAAACCGAAGAGGAGGACAAGGCGGGGCAAGAGGGGCAAGAGGAGGAATGCAATCAATAGCCTCCCCGAGGGTGACCCGAAATGCCTCAAATCGCAGGAGAAAATAATAACAAAAGAAGAAAATAATGTCATCAACCTGTCGAAAAGAGAGCTGACAGAGGATGAGTTAAGGGTCCTTAAAAAAGAACTACGTTTCTGTCCTGCAAGCGAATTCAACCTGGTGGATACAAGAATCGACCTGTTTAGATACATCAGGAAACATAAATTTAAGAAAATCTTTCTTCTTCATCCTAAAAAAGTGATGGTGGAAACTCACACTGAGAATAGAATAGAAGAAGTCATAGAAGAGCACCCTAACAGCTTGGCGAATTTATTACTGACTCCAACTCAATAAATCTTAGAAAGTGGATCAGTAAACATGCAGGGTGATGATGTTTCTGTATCACAAACACGAGACCCAAGCAATATGAAAAAGAAATAAAAAAAACTGCCTGTTGCATCACATGACGTAATAGACGTCTTCAATGAAGCGGTACTTGCCGATTTGGAAAGACTATCAAGGGACAAAATGGACATGAAATCGACCAATATCACGAGAAAAGAGTGGGAAGCAATAAGGTCCCTGAAAGATGATAAAACTATCGAAATAAAGCCCTCAGACAAGGGGGGAAATATTGTAATTTTTAATAAGGAACATTACGAACAAGAAACACTAAGACAATTAAAAGACAAAGAGTGCAACATCACCATACAAAGAACAGAGTATGTCAAAAGCATAACAGAATTTCAAGGAATGCTGACCAAATGGAAACAGGATGGCATGCTTAATGGAGAAGAGTTCCTGTTTTTACAATGTGAATCACCTATTTTACCCACCTTTTATCATCTCCCCAAGATACACAAGCATGCCAAAAGACCACCTGGGCGCTCAATCGTGTCTTCGATTGGTAGTCTTTTGGAGAATACATCCCGCTTCATAGACTCATATCTTGCCCCCATTGTAACAGACTTACCGTCATACGTAAGAGATACACAAGACTTTCTCCGTATTATGGACAACATCACCTGGAATGATAACATGCTATTAATCACATTGGATGTGGTGAATTTATACACCTGTATAGCCCATGAAAATGGCCTAATGGCGATTAAGTGGTTTTTAGATAGTAAACCAGAAAAATACAGGTCACACAGCAATATGTTACTTAGCATGATACGTTTTTGTTTATATCACAACATTTTCCTCTTTTCAAATCAAAGGTATAAACAGACCAGGGGTACATCTATGGGCTCGTGCTTCACCCCCAGTTACGCGAACTTGTTCGTGGGCTGGTTGGAGAAGCACGTAGCTTGGACTGAGAGCAATGAGGAATGGACAGACAAGATTTTAATGTGGACTAGGTATATAGACGACCTTTTTATTATCTGGCATGGGGACCGTACCTCGGCTGAGGATTACATCGCCAAGCTCAATAATAACACTTTGAACCTGAAATTCACCAGCACAATAAGTTCAACTAGTATTTGCTATTTTGATTTGGAGATTTATATAAATAACAATTTACTCCAAACAAGACTCTATAGGAAACCAACGGCGGGTAGCACCGTCTTACACGCGGCTAGTTACCCCCCAAGAGTCTGATCAAAAATGTCCCCTATGGCGAATTGTTACGCTTAAAAAGAAACTGTTCAGCGGAAACCGACTTTCAACAAGCTAAAGATGAAGCTAATGATAGGTTCCTAAACAGGGGATATTCCAAAAGCATACTACAACAGGCTTCAAATAAGGCGTCTTTAGTCAACAGGAGGGATCTCCTGGTGCCAAAAATATTGCCAGCAGTGGAGGATGAAGTGAGGATGATCACCAAATTCAACACTAGATCTGGTGACCTGGTCCACTCTTTTAGGAAGAACTGGCACATTCTGACCACTGACAGCATTTTGAAAAAACATCTTTCTAAACAGCCATTAATAACATATCGGCGCTGTCAATCACTTTCAGATCATCTTGTGCGTAGCCACTTTTCCTTACAGCCACAGCCCGCTAATCGTACCAACATAAAAGGTTTCTTCCCCTGTTTACGCTGTAAAGCCTGTAAAGGGAGTAGAAAAATCTTAGAATATCCGGGCAGAACAGGTGAGGAAAGACCCAACAGAAAAATAAAAAAACTGCTAAATTGCAATTCCATTTTTACCATCTACTGTCTAGAGTGCCTGTGTAAAAGAAGATACATAGGGAGCACTATCAAGCCCACGAAGCTTAGAATACTTGAACGTATGCGAGCAATTACGAATAAAGATAAATCATATCCGGTTGCCCGGCATTTTGCTGAATGTCATCACAGTAATAGAGACCTTTTAAGCTTCTACTGTATTGATCAAGTGAACCGTCTGGAATGTGGGGGGGACAGAGAGAAGGCACTCAGAATCCTGGAATCAAGGTATATAATTGACCTTAAGACCATGGCACCATGGGGCCTCAACAATGATGAGGAATTGTGGGTCCACCTCTAAATATGCACATGGGATCATGTGGATTACTAAACTGTAACGGTATGAACAACAATTGAAAATTGTAATTAACTCCCTATCCTCACTTATGTTCCCTATCCGTAAGCACTATTGACTGAATAACAAACAGATATGCTTGCCCATACAGGGCTACAAAACTAAAAGAGATAAATAGATGTAAACATGTAGATCTTGAGTAGTTACAAGAGGTTTCATTGGGGGATACACCCCTAGAAGAAAAGTAACTGAGAAAACACAAAGTTATATCAGCACTACACGTTTGCCATTTTATATCACATAAGGAATCAAAATGAAATGTATGTACATAAATTAAGTAATGTTTGTTGTCGTAATGTTATTAAATGAGCACTATGCACTTTATTTTGCGCCATTTTCCACATTGTGAATAGAGGAGTGATATACACTCAAAGATGGTCGCCACATTGGCAAATTGTAACATCATCGATGTCAATTATTTTAGCTCAGGCCAATATGTTTAAAAAGGCGTTTTTTACACAAACTGACACTGACGAAGCTGGAATAGCGAAACGAGTCTGTCAGGGGTGAAGGGGGTTTGCATTAAAATCACTAAAATCGGAATCCTGTGTGCTTGCCATTCTTTTCGACTCTATAGTTGAACGTGTTGCAATATATATATATATATATATATATATATATATATATATATATATATATATATATATATATATATATATATATATATATATATATATATATATACATATATATATATATGGATTTGCTAGCGGGCCTGCTACCACCACTGTGCATCTGCCCCACATGGTGTATGTGGTTGAAGAACAGCAGGGAGCTGTCTAACTATATATATATATATATATATATATATATATATATATATATATATATATATATATATATATATATATATATATATATATATATATATATATATATATATATATATATATATACATACATCTATTCAACAACCGATGGCGCAAGTATTAGCATAATTCAGGAGGATTCTGATCTCAACTCATTAACAACTGGCAACATGGATGATGGTAGTGGCCCCTCAGCAGCAATTAAAACCAGGGTAGTGACAAAACACACCTTGGGTGAGGAGCTCAATTTTTTAAACATGGACAGGCGCGCAACTCTCCGCCCCAGAGACCCCCAAAATCAAATGAGCACAGTACCAGTCAGCGCTGGAGGGAAAGGCGTAGACAACGGCTCAAATTCATCAAACAGAGGAAGAGGGAGGCGGAGATAGAATCGCTAGACGAACAGGACAATACCATCATCAATCTAACCGATACAACACTAACCAAAACTGAAAATCAATTATTAGCTTTGGGTTTGTCCTTTTGTCCTGAGTCCAACTTTTCCTATGAACAGTTGCGCATTGACATATACAAATTCATACGAAAAATTAAGCTCAAGAAGTTTTTTCAACTTAACAATTCAACCAATGTAACTAACATTGAAAGAACCACACAAGACAATCTTCAAGTTCGAAATCTGCAACAAACAATGCATTCACTGGCAAAAGAAAGTTTGGACTGTGAGATATCTGACACTGTCTCTGGGGGTTTTGAAGACATCAATATGGGAATGGCGGCTGCCAGTCCATTTTGTCCCCCTTCCTTATTCTATCCAGTTATGCAAAAGACTCTGTGGATGTTTTTAATGTAATGGTCACTGAAGACTTAAAGGAAATAAATGTATCTGTAAATTTCCAAAGCCACAGACAGAATTACAGAATGAGAAGTTATTGGGCATTGATTAAAAAATTGCGTGCCAAAAATGATATTGTGGTCATGAGTGCTGATAAGGGTGGCAATATAGTTTTAGGGGCAAAATGTGAGTATCTTCAAGAGGCTCAACGCCATCTTTCAGACCCCAATTGGTATTGCACAGTTGGCCGTGAGTATTTGAGCCAGGTCAAATCTACTGTGATGAGTCATCTGTTACAATGGAAAAGAAAGGGTCTCTTGTCTATAAACGAATTTCTCTTTCTAAAGAATTACTTTCCCTCAACTGCTGTTATGTATTTTATTCCTAAGGTTTTGGAAGCTGTCAAACACTTCCTTAATTCTCGTACTATCAATCTACATGACCAAAATGTCATGCTTCTGCAAATGATTGATCTGTGCTTGAATAACAATGTTTTCTTATTTGACAGAACTCTGTACCAGCAACTGAGAGGGGTTGCCATGGGGGCGTGCATCTCTCCAACTTATGCCTGCCTTTTGGTGGTGGGAGCAGCACATCCTCAAGACAGCCCGCAGGGAGGCTTGGGACTCACATATCAAATACTATGGCAGATACATTGATGATATTTTCATCATATGGGAGGGTACTGAACAAGAGCCATCCCTATTTGTAACATCGATCAATGACAATGCTATGAATCTACAGTTTAATGCCACTAATTTTTGGATGTGGAGGTGTATATTTTGGACAATAAAATAGAAACCAAACTCCACCGAAAGTCCACTGCTGGCAATTCAACATTACATGCCAGCAGTGCTCATCCACCTCACCTCATTCGCAGTATACCATATGGTGAATTTCTTTATTTACGGCGCATATGCAGCAGTGAACTTGACTTAGAAGAATGTCAAAATGAAGCATTAAATCGCTTCCTAGCCCGTGGTTACAAACTGTCTGATTTAGAGAAAGCCTTAAATAAAGCTAGTGCCCGTTCCCATGCCTTGTGACCAAAAAACAACTTAATTTAGCCAATACGAGTGAGACCCCCACAGAAGATTTGCAACCTATCAGACTCATTAATACCTATAGCAAACAGGACAAAGTTATCTGTAAGATAGTTTACAAACATTGGCCTATTATCTTAACTAACATTACTCTAACATTTCTGTTACCTACTCTTCCAACTATAACCTGTAGGAGGGCACCCTCCATGAGGGACGCCTTAGGTAAATCTAGCCCAGAGCTAACTTTTGAATCTACTTGGTTATCCAGATCTGGCTTCTTCAAATGCTCATCCTGTCGAGCTTGTAAATTTGGGATAAATGTATCTGAGTACTGCACAGCTTTTTGTGACATTCCAGTCCCTATCAAAAGCCACTTTACATGTCGTACAGATTTTGCAGTGTACGTTCTTGAGTGCACTTGCCATCTTAAGTATATTGGCAGCACTAAGTTGCCAGTTTTCAATCACATTCTGCAACACCTGCGTGCAATTGTAAACTCTGATTCAAATTACCCAGTTGCCCGGCACTTTAAAGCTATTAATTGCAACAGAATCTGTGATCTAAAATACTTTGTAATAGGGGCAGTTCCTCCATCAGTTCGACGGGGTAACAGGGAAAGATAGTCACGTCAGTTGGAGTCTTCCTTCATTCTTTTACTTGACCTGAATACCGAATAGACTTATCACCAGTGAAGATCTCCATAATTTTCTATAAATTTCTTTACAGCAAAATTTATTAGACCCTTTTTTGTGAGAGTTTCCTCTGCAACCTGTAATTATTTGGTAATCACTAATGAGTAACTATGGTTTGGTTTTTCCAACAATGTGACTATTATTGAATAGAATATTAGTTAATTTACAACTTTTTTGCCCATCGATATCAATTATGACATTGCATTTTGCACACTTTTTACACTTGTCATTGGCAGCTTCATTATAAGCATTGGCACCTTATTGCAAGTTGTTTACATAATTCAGCAACCTTTTGCACTAGCCCCACCATTTGTATGTGTTTTTATCTCTATTTATTGTGGTGTTTTTACATGGGTCACTATTTGCACACTGTTTGACACTTGTCTTTTAGGAGCATTTTTGTACTTATTTATTTATTTATTAGCTGCCTTTATACATCTATGTCCAAATGCCTTTGTAGTAGGCCATTATTGGTATCAGTCTATATTGTTGTTTAACTTAATATAAATATATTTATATAGTTAGTGGTGAACCGACATCTGGTATTATCAGGCACATGCCATTATTTTAGCCATAATTGGCTCACACAGAATTATTCTTGCAACATCTCGACTGTTACTATTTTGTCATTTGAGAATTTTTAAAGGCATCAAATAGGTGAAAATCTTATCTATATGGATCTATTGCCTATTCTATAAAGTAAATTCATGGGCTGCGTTTAGATAACATTCAATTTTGATTGTTTAAATAAGTCTTTTTTCTAACTATATGCTCCCTCACTGATACGTTCCTTTTATGTCTATTGCACACTATTACCATTTTCCCCTTGTCTGATTGGATGCACGTAATTTAAAAATGGTGGTCCGGCATCAGCGCGTCATGTGAACAAGATCGCGGAGGCAATCGAAACGCGTCTGAGACGGACACTAGTCTGAACCACTATGGGTGAATAAACGAAAGCATGGAATCTTGAAACCCTTCTTATTTCTTTGTAAACCAACTCTGTTATGGTCTGTACCTGCTTGCAGTCCCTCCTTGGAATTGGAGGGTCGGGACTTTGTATATATATATATATATATATATATATATATATATATATATATATATATATATATATATATATATATATATATTCCACAAAACAAAGGTTGCCCTTTAGAGGATGCCGCCTACATCAGGGTTCCAGCACTCGGCGCCGCAGGCAGCAATGTAGATAGCAGGCCGCCTCCCCACTCTTACTGCCAAACGCGTTTCGGGCTCCCATGAGCCCTTGATCACTGGCGAAGAAAGAAACAGGATGCGGATGAAAGGCACATATTTTATTAGCGTTTAGAGTCCCGCCCAGGTGGGCAAAAGGCATGCTGGAATTTGTAGTTCAAAGTGATACCTTGGACTCGCAGTTCCTCTTGCCAAGTGGAAACCGCTCCTGTTCCTTTGGTAAATAAATGTTAGTTCCTTGTCAGGGGAGAAGTAAAGGCAGCGCCGCCTCCAACCGCCACTGTGTTCCCGCGGCTCAGGCCCCCGATGTCCTCGAAGCACTTGTAGTAACAAGCGTCAGGGTCCGCTAATCAGCGTCAGAGCATCCTCGCGACCAGGCACAGCCTCTTTATATTCCACAAAACAAAGGTTGCCCTTTAGAGGATGCCGCCTACATCAGGGTTCCAGCACTCGGCGCCGCAGGCAGCAATGTAGATAGCAGGCCGCCTCCCCACTCTTACTGCCAAACGCGTTTCGGGCTCCCATGAGCCCTTGATCACTGGCGAAGAAGGAAACAGGATGCGTGCCTTTCATCCGCATCCTGTTTCCTTTTTCGCCAGTGATCAAGGGCCTCGACTCCCTGCTCATGCCGAACGCACGTATAGAGGCTCGTGATGTCAAGAGTTATGAGTATGTATGTTTTGTCCCACTGGATGTTCTCAACTTGTTCAATAAAATCCTTGGTGTCTTTTACATAACACCTTAGTGTGACAACCAATTGTGCAAGAAATGAATCAATGTACATTGAGAGTTTCTCAGTGAGTCCTCCCTTTGACGACACAATTGGTCTTTCTGGTGGAAAGCGGAGGTTTTTATGCACTTTAGCCAGTTGGTAAAAAGTTGGTGTTACTGGCTCATGATTACGCAAGAATAGAAATTAATTCGTGTCCAACATAGATCTATTTCGCCATTTATTCAGTAGATCGTGATACGTTTGTATACTTTGAGCATACTCATCTTTGTTTGTTCTTGTATAACAATTCACATCCCCCAGTTGATGAAGGGACTCTTGGCAGTATTGTTCTCTAGGGAGTAAAACAATATTTCCTCCCTTATCTGAGGGTTTCACAATAATCTTGTCATTCTTGCTTATCTCAGATAAGATCTGTGTTTGCATTCCAGACAAATTCCTTTTTTGGAAATTGTGTCTCTGTCCGGTGATGCTAAACTTCATCAGGTCATCAATCACCGCTTCTGAGAACGTGTCGATGGCATCATAAGGCATCTGGGGATTGAATTGCGATGGTGCCTTAAAATTGGTTTCCGGAACTTGTTGTTCAATATTTGCTCTCCTTGCTCTCATTATCGGATCGTCACATATCTCCAGATCTTGTTCAGTTCTTAATTCTGTCAAGGTTTCCATGAAATGCAAGTCTCTAGTGCTCAAGGTATCAGTCATTTCTCTCGTACTTTTTTTCTTTGTTTTTTTTCTTTTTTTTCCGTATTTGCAGGCTTTAGTACGAAGAATTTATGAAGTTTAATTTTGCGGAAAACCTAAATAGGTCTATCCTGGTCTGTGTGTATTCTAATCTGTCGCTCGGACAGAATGTTAGACCCAGCTGCAAGGTGTCTTCCTCTTCTTTGGTTAGAATTTTATCAGTTAAATTGATAATCGTGAGGTTAGAATCAGGGATTACCATTGGTTGCCCCTCTTTTTGCGACAGTTCCGGGATCCTGCTCCCCCTCTTCCTCTTCCCCTTCCAGCCTCCTCTTCGGGTTCTTCTTTGTTTTCTGGGGGTCTTGATTTACCTCCCCTCAGCCAGCTTTGGCGTATTAACTTGAACTCCAACTGAAAAGGGCTATAAGAAAGTTACACCAGCTCTGCGGCCACATGGCCGATCCACGGCTCTATGGGTATGATAAAAGGTTTAAGTTATACTTTAGCGCATATTTTATGCGTTCCAAGATGGCCGCACATTTCGCAGAAGCATACATGCGATCTCGATATCCATTTGATTAACACTGCTGGGCGTGTCAGAATGATGCATATAGGTAGCCGCTTGACGGCGCGCAAAGGAAACACTGATGAAGGACTCACATCCGAAACGCGTCTGTTTGCGATTAATGGCGAAATGAAGAAACATCTGCCTGTACCCCCGGGAGTGCTGAACTTTGTTTTCGTAAACGAGGAAATGGAGTGTGAGCCATTAATTTTGAACGCGTGTACCATCACGTTTTGAGCACCCGCTCGGGAGTGACCCGTGATTTATGGTACAACACGAGCGCCGGTATATATATATATATATATATATATATATATATATATATATATATATATATATATATATATATATATATACTAATATAATAAAGAGAGAGCCCAAACCTTGGAGGCGGGTAATCTCTGGAACCACAGCACCAATCACAACACCCAATACAGCGTTGGAAAGGGCAGTTGCAGCAGAAGGACGTAGGCTATGCACACGCCCACCATATACATTTATCATAACCCACCCTTACTCCTTAAAATACCCCAACACCCTTAAACACTAACCCATCTTAACCCTATAAATTTATTTTTATTTATTTATTTATTTTAGCGATTTGTAAAGCGCCTGGGGACCCGAGGGCATCCCCGCGCTATAATCTTGATGGCGATCCGAGGACAGGAGGGAGAGCTTTATTTAGGAAACAACAGCGTTTTCAGTTTCTTCCTAAACATCAAGTGATTGGATTCAAGTCGAAGGGTACGGGGGAGTGCATTCCATCTAGTGGATGCTTTAATCGAGAAGCGGTGGCCGCCCGTACGTGTCTTCCTGTGTCTAGGGACATTGGCCAGGTTCTCATTCTCCGAGCGGAGGGACCTGGGGGTTTTGTAGGGAGTAACCAGGTCTCTTAAGATAGCGGGCCAGAACCATTAAGCAGTTTGTGTGCAGTGCACAGGGTCTTAAATTCGACCCTTTGGCGGATTGGAAGCCAGTGAAGAGCCTGGATTGCTGGTTTGACTGATACTCTGGAGGGGAGATTCCAAAGTAGCCGGGCGGCTGCGTTCTGTGTCCGCTGTAGTTTGGACAAGGTCGTTTCTGGGGCTCCGAGGTATATCATGTTACAGTAGTCCAGCCGTGCCAGCACCAGCCCCTGGACTAGGAGTTTCCTGGATAGGGGAGGGAGTAGTGGGAGGATCTTCCGAATGGAGCGCATTAGGCCAAAGCAGGTCCCTGCTGTCTTGGTAGCTTGAGTTTTCATCGACAGCTCGGGCTCTAGCCATACTCCTAAGGTTTTAATTTCCTGTTTCGGGGCGGGGATTTCCCCGAATACGTCTGGCAAAACTGAAGGAGGGATGGTGGACCATTGCTTGCCCAAAAGCATGACTTCGGTCTTTGAGCGATTTAATTTGAGCGCTGACTCACACATCCAAGTGTGGATATTTTTAAGGCAGTTTTGTAGATTGTCCGGGTGTTTGTCCAATTGGGAAAGTGAGACGACTAATTGGGTGTCATCTGCGTAGCTTACTATTTTAATCCCGAAGGGGGTAACCACATCTTCGAGGGGGGCCATGTAAGCGTTAAATAAAGTTGGGCTCAATGAGGACCCCTGGGGGACCCCGCTCGTAAGGGGGAGGGTGGCAGAATGGAAATTGCCATCCCACACCTGGAACGAGCGCCCTGAGAGGAAAGACTCTATCCACTTGAGCGCCGAAACTGCAATCCCTGCCGCAGCTAGCCGATGAAGTAGGACACGATGGTTTACTGTGTCAAAGGCTGCGCTTAAATCCAGGAGGATCACTGCCACTGATCCTCCTGAATCCAGGATGCACCTAGCCTCCTCGATGACGGCTAGGAGGGCGGAGTCCGTGCCATGGCCTGGACGAAACCCAGTCTGGGACTGCCGTAAGATGTTGTTGGTTTCTAAATACTGTGACAGTTGACCATTGACCAATTTCTCTGCCATTTTACTGATACAGGGGAGGAGTGAGTTTGGTCGGTAGTTCGCCATGTCGGCTGGGTCCAGCTGGGGTTTCTTTAGGAGTGCTTTAACAACTGCACTTTTCCAGCTGGGGGGACCGAACCTTGGGAGAGTGATATGTTTATAAGCTCCATGATTGTGGGCACAACGACCGGGGCTACAGTTTTAAGAAATCTGATCGGGGCGGGATCTAAAGGGGAGACGCTTTTCATTTTGGCCAAAGTAGTTTCTACCTCGTCTCTTGTTACTGCTTTAAAGGTGGTGAGCTGGGGAAGCAAACTGTTTCCTGAATAATTAGTAGGACCCTCATTGTCCGTATGGTTCGGCAGGCTAAGAGGGGGCAGAGAAGTTAATATGCGGTCAATTTTAGCATTAAAGTAGTTGACTAGCTCATTACTTCTGTCCACCGGGGGTGTGTTAGATGAGGGTGGAACAGGTTTTTTAAGTAACTCTTTTACGATGAGATAAGATTCCCTTGCCGAGTTCGTAGAGTTTTTAATTCTGGTGTCATAATGAGAGGCTTTCGCAAGCTTCAGGGAAGATTTGTATGTTCTCACCGATCGCTGATACGCATCTTTGCTTGCGTGCTGCCAGTCTTTCCTCCATAGCCGTTCTGCTTTCTTGCAGTGTTTACGGAGAGTCCGGAGTTCCGGAGTGTACCACGGGGCAGATCCTGTTTTCTCATTCTTGTTCTCGCGAGTTTTTATTGGGAGGATGGAATCTAGAGAAGTGGTAATCCATTTTCTGAATTTACTGTCCGCAGTGGTCGGGTCTTCCGAGGGAGTCGGGATAGACAAGTTCAGTGTTCTGGCCCAATCCTCTGTGGATAGTCTGGCCCATGCTCTGTCCTTAATATAGGTGGTGGGTTTGTGGAGTTTCTTAGAGATTCCTGGAAGGCAGAAAGGGACCAAGAAGTGGTCCGTCCATGGGAGGGGAAGGGACTCTGAGACTTGAAGAGTGATGTCATTCGTAAACACTGGATCAAGCAAATGGCCTTTGGGTACAGGGTAAATATGGGTAAATATACCCTGTACCCCAAAACCCAAACCTATCCCTAAACCCTAAAAATACCCCTGTACCCCAAAACCAAACCTAGCCCTGAACCCTACAAATACCCTGGTACCTCAAAACCCAAACCTACCCCTGAACTCTAAAAATACCCCTGTACCCCAAAACCCAAACCTAGCCCTGAACCCTAAAATACCCCTGTACCCTAAAACCCAAACCTAGCCCTGGACTCTTAAAATACCCCTATACCTCAAAGCCCAAACCTACCCCTGAACCCTAAAAATACCCCCGTACCCTAAAACCCAAACCTAGCCCTGAACCCTAAAAATAACCCTGTATCCCAAAACCCAAACCTACCTCTGAACCCTAAAATACCCCTGTACCCCAAAACCCAAACCTAGCCCTGAACCCTAAAAATACCCCTGTACCCCCAAACCCAAACCTAGCCCTAAACCCTTAAAATACCCCTCTACCCCATAACCCAAACCTACCCCTAAACCCTAAAAAAAACCTATACCCCAAAACCCAAACCTAGCCCTGAACCCTAAAAATACCCCTGTACCCCAAAACCCATACCTATCCCTAAACCCTAAAACTACCCCTGTACCCCATAGCCCAAAACTATATCTGAAACCTTAAAATACCCAAACACCCCAAAACATATAACTCAGTACCCCAAAACATATACCCCTATACCCATACTTACCATATCCAAACATTAAAAAAAAACATGCTTTTACCATTCATGCATTTACAACGAATTTCGTTGTAAATGTATGCGTGGTAAAAGCATATAAAATGTAATGCCATGCGTTATAATGGCATTGCGGAGTCATGGTACTTTCGTAATGAAAGTATGCGGAATGATGGTATGCGGAAAGAAAGTTGCGGAATAATGTGTGTTTACCCTCCCCCCGGTAAGTACATTGGTGGCACGGCGGCCCACATCTCCAGCAACATACTCATATTTTTTCACCACCCATTTAAAAAATGCAGAGGCCTCCCTAGCAACTGACTGGCATGCAATACTTTACGTTAGTTCCATTCATTGTTCAGAAATTGAGCAGAGTCGTTTGCCAGTGACGATAAGGACATGCCCCGGTTTGAACATGTGTGCCAGGGCACATTTTGGTTTCCAGTTCCCCGCAGTTACACAGATTGATTTTAAGACCTTAGCAGGTAAGCTTCCGGCGCCAAGACCTAAAAACATTACTGCGCTCAAATGACGATTGAATTGGCACTGTGGCAGAGCAGCAGCCCGGATTGGTCCTTGAGTGCCCCCTGGTGTTTAGGAAGTGTAAAGTGGCTCTGCCAGGAAAAGCTCTCCGGAGGACGATGGAAACTCCTTAAATGAGTATCTGCCTCCTCTGAAGCGCGTGCCCTCATAGAATCGATCAGGACAGGTGTAACTGACCACCAGGCTGGAAATAGTCAACACTCACAAAAAACGTGAAGCCTTCGCGCCCAACGTGATTTGACCGTGTGACCCTTTGATCGCTGTGCATAGCTTGTGTGTTCAGTGGTTCTGGTGAGCCCTCTATCGGTGCGGCATTGCGGTCCCTTGAAGGCCTCCGTACCACTGTCAGGGTTACTTCAGACATACCATGAGGGAGATTTATTTATTTTTATTTATTTAATGTGATTTTATATAGAGCAAACATTTCCAGAAAGTGTCAGATCACTTTACAAAAGAACCAGTTGCGTTAGATAAGGACCCTGAATCACATGAGTTTAGGGTGACCAGACTTTTAAAGCAAAGAAAAACCCGGGACATTTCACAAAAATAAAAGAAGGACGAATGAGTAAAAATAGATGAAGGACTATAATTTTACATCAAGCAAGCGAACAGAATTTAAAATTTGCTAACATTCGTGCCAAGAATTTTCAATTCTATTAAGGACAGGAGGCGAGGATTATGCTTATCTCAATTTCTTTACTGAAACACAGCAGCCAATCAAAACACAGTAAAGAAAACAAAAAAACTACATTACCCATAAACCCTGGGTAACCATAGAGTACATAGACAGTATATAAAGAGTCATAGAAGTCCGAACTTCCTCTTTCTTTGTCCAGAACCATACAGGAAGAACAACGGTAAGTCCAGCAATCCATTAAGGACGTCCCACGGAGAAGTCATCATCCGGATGAAGGGACGAAGGAACCTCCCATAGCCACAGGAACAACAGTAGACCAACGAAAAGGAGAAACTCGCAACAGATCTCATTTAAGGTCGGAGCCTGGAGGAAATAAAAACAGAGCCGAAAAGGCCATTCCAAAAGGAAGTAGTACAAAGTTCAAACAGGGCGGAAAAAAAAGTCATAGAATAATTAACACAACGGTATAGCAACAATGCATATATCAATACAATATAAAGACAGTAAATAAGGGTGGGATAATCCTCGCCTCCTGTCCTTGATAGAATTGAAAATTCTTGGCACGAATGTTAGCAAATTTTAAATTCTATGTCAGGACGGAGGCTCCAATTATGCTTGTTCAAAGCTTAGCCACCACAACAGAAGCAACATCAACAATAGGTTTGAAATAAAACGTTTTAAATACAGATTCCGAAGACCAATCCGCTGCCTTCATGATATCTTGGACGCCAACCCCCAAGGAAAAAGCCTTAGAAGCCATGGCTCCCCGAGCAGAATGGGCCCCAAAGACTGAAACGTCAATGCCCGCCTCTAACATGAGCTAGCGCACCCAACGTGCCAAGGTAGCGGGAGAGACAGGCTTAAAAGGCTTTTGCAAAGCTATAAGCAGTTGACCCTGCAAATCATGTCGAAAAGGTGCAGTACTCACCTCGTAATGCTTAATGCATTGCACCACACACAGCTTTGGATTGTGTGGAAAAGAAGGATAAGACACAGAAGACGTGTTACATTTTTAGTACGGCGAGAAATGGTAAATGAAACACCTTCCGGAGAGAAAGTGCTCCCGGCAAGGTCCAGAGCACGTACATCTGACACTCGCTTGCAGGACAACAGGCATAGCAACATAGTCAATTTGGCCGACAATTGCTTACGAGAAAGCAAGGAATTAGCAGGCCAGGAATTCAAGAAACGCAAAACCACGGAGACATCCCATAATACGACATACTTAGGGCAAGGAGGTTTTACCATCCGAATGCCTCTGAGGAATTTGGAAACCAAAGGATGCTCCCCAATAGGTTTACTATCCACAGGAACATGACCAGCAGAAATAGCAGAACGAAAGTTATTTACTGTTCTGTATGGCAAACCAGAAGAAGCAAGAAAAGCAAGAAAATTCAGAACTAAAGTGACATCTGCAGAAGAGGGATCCACTGACCGTTGTGTACACCAATTACACCACCGTTTCTAAGCTGACGCATAACGTTTGTGTGTGTTGGGGGCCCAAGCTTCACCGATAAATCGGGCAGCGTCTGAAGAAAGGCCTAAGACTTGCCAGCGTCCCCCGAAAACCGCCACGCCACAAGACGGGGATGTCCCGAAAGAATGAGGGGGTGGGGCTTCAGAAGAGGGTCCAGCAACAGGTTCCACCTGTTGGGGAGAAGGAGCGGCAGGGAGCAACTCATCTCCAGAAGAACTGGAAACCACGCCTGAGCCCTCTAAAGAGGAGTGATCTGAATGATCTCCCCGAGAGAAAACGCCTCGTGTGGGCCAGAACCCTGGGAATCATCATGAAGGGAGGAAACGCATAGCACAGGAGAGGCGGCCAAGACTGGAGAAAGGCATCCGTGGAGAGAGCCTCCGGATCCGGACGCCAGCTGTAAAACAGGGGAAGCTGTCTGTTCAGGCGAGAGGCAAAGAGATCCATGTGGCATCGTCCCCAAGTCTGGACCAAAGTCCGAAACACCCGAGGGTGAATACGCCAGTCGCTGTAATCCCGCAGATGGCGAGAGTTCCAATCCGCTATACGATTGTCGCGACCAGGAAGGTATTCGGCAATAATCATGATCTGGCGTTGCAAGCATAGATGCCAAAAGTCCTTCACGATCTCCGACAGGAGTTTGGACTTCGTGCCCCCGAGCTTGTTGACATACCTCACCGCTGAGATGTTGTCCATGCGGAGGAGAATGCAACAGTTCGTCGCTTGAGGGGATAGACAACGGATCGCGAAAGAGCCGGCAAGAAGCTCTAGACAATTGATGTGGAGGGATAATTCCTCCTGGGACCGACGGACCCCCGTCGTCAGAGAACCGCACCGGGCACCCCATCCCCAAAGACTCGCATCTGACTCGATAACCACATCTGGAGTCTTCCCGAACAGCGCACGACCGTTCCAAACTCCATGTGGTCCAGCCACCACAACATCTCCCAGCGAGCATCCTCCGAAAGAGGGATGAGATCGGAGTAACGAAGGCCCTTCTGAAGATGTTTGATCTTGAGGCGCTGAAGAGCGCGATAGTGTAAGGGACCCGGAAATGTGGCTTGGATTGAAGAGGACAACAGACCCATGATCCGAGCCACTGACCGCAAAGAGACCACCTGTTTGGACAAGACCATGCGCAACTCCCGTTTAATCGCTCTGATCTTCTGACCGGGAAGAAGGAGCTGACAGGCTACCGATTCGATGCGGAACCCGAGAAAGTCTATCTTCTGCGAAGGTTGAAAGTCTGACTTCAGAGGATTGACAAGAAATCCCAGAGATTGTAAGAGTTCTATGGACCATTGTAAATGAAGTTGCAGAAGAAGAGGGCAATGAGCCATCAAAAGAATGTTGTCGAGATAGACAATCAAACGGACTCCACGGCCCAGCAAAGATTCTATCACTGGACGCATGAGCTTCGTAAAGCACCATGGAGTGGAAGAAAGACGAAAGGGAGGACAGTGTACTAGAACCATTTCCCCAGCCACTGAAACTGAAGGAAGCAACGGTGAGGAACATAGATCGGCACAGACAGGTAGGCGTCTTTCAGGTCCAGACGGACCATCCAGTCCCCTTCTTGAAGAAGATCTCGAAGTAGATAGATACCCTCCATCTTGAAATGACGGTATACAACTCCGTCGTTGAAATCTTTGAGGTTGAGGACCAGACGGGAACCTCCCCCTTTTTTCTCCACTAGAAAAATGTTGCTGACGAAGCCGTCGGGATGACGGGAAGAAGGAATGATGGCCTCTTTCGCCAGAAGAGATTCGACATCCTCGGAGATGAAGTCCTGATCTAGTTGGGAAAAAACAAGGGGTAACGAAAGGCGGTGTTGGAGAGGGCGTTCGTAAAACTCTAGTTTGAAGCCTTGCACCGTCTCCAACACCCAGGCATCTCTGGAGATTACCCGCCAATTGTGGAGAAAATATTTCAGTCTGCCCCCCAAAACAACCTCGGAAGCCAGAATCAAGCTCACCTGAGTTGGAGGAATCTTGACGTCCTCCTTGGGCACCTCCGTAGCCGCCCTTGTTGTAGTTGTTTCTGCCTTTGCGTGAAGGATAGAATCTGGACTTGCCAGAACCATAGTTGTCTTGTCCGCCTCCTCTCTGGGACTGACCACCTCTTTGGGTAGGCTGATTACCTCCCCGGCCAGACGAACGTCCCCTTCGTCCGTCCCATCCGAAAACCGGACGGAAGGCATGACTCAGATTGGATTGCGCCTTGTCAAGGCCACTGAACGTCGCCACAAAGTTAGTTAATTCTTTCATAAAAGGAGGACCAAAGAGAAACCATTGCACCATGGAACCCGAATCTGAAGGGGCGAGATCCGTCAACTTAGGGCCCAACTTCATCAGAATGGAGCGGCAACGCTCGCAGGACAGGGCACAATTTGCATTACCCAGAATGCAGGTGGCCCTCTGAGACCATCCCACTAATTCTTCTGGATCAATCATTGTGTCAGAATTTTTTGCACAATACGCCAAGTCCAAAATCTTGGTCAAAGGACCCAAAAGATCCAATAACTTGTCCTGGCAGGACCTCCATGATCTGTCAAGACCTTTTTTCGGGTCTTTGGCATACTTGCGCATGTAGGTGACCATAGAGGGATCAACTTCGGGAGTATCCGCTAATTTGTCTGTAAGATCCGGTCGGGGACACTCAGAGCGCAAGCGTGCGCGAACATCCTTATCAAAAGGCCGACGAATGTGTGATTGCACATATTCTGCTACCTCAGGGGAGGGAAGCCAGGCCGAAGAATTGGGATGGATAATGTCATCCGGGTCAAAGGTTAACACCTGAGGAATTGAAGGGGCATCTACGAAATGTTCCTTGCGAGCCTTCTTCTTAGGAGGTGGAACCACAGGGTCTGAAGAAGTGTTAGTGGAAGAAGAATCATCAGTCATGGGAGAAACTTGTTGGGCCTTAACAGACGTAGAAGATTTTTTAGAAGTCTTGGAAGAGGACAGATTCTTAGCCAATTTAACGAAATCCGCCATATGAGGATTCTTAGGTGACTTCATCAAAAGTCCTGACTTAGGTAGCCAGCCTTGCTGAGTGGCATATTCAGACAAATGCCTTTTGAGAGGGGCTATAGCCTGGTACAAGACTTGATCCATATACTCAGCACTCTCAGTGCCAGCGGGCTCCTCCTCAGCGTAATAATAATCCTCTTCATCCTCATAATATTCAGCCATTTCGACCTTTAGTAAAGGTAATATGCCCAAGGAGGAGAAGTAAAATATTGACACCCAAAGGGCAATGCAGGGGGAGTGTACACCCCAAAGCAAGCCAAAATGTAGCAGTAACCAATCTGACAAAATAGTTTAAAATGTGGAGGGAGGGCTTGCTGTCACACTCTAGGCAGAGCCTATTCCACAATTTTACAACCCTAGTTCTATAATAAACCAGGGCGTGAGGGGCCTATCGACAGGCAGGAGGGCAAAGGCTGAAAGCCAAATAAACTTATCTTCCAGACGGAGAATTGTTCGTTGCGCTCGAAAGTCCTGTCAGAAGTCTCCACACAAGGACTGAAAGCGCAGTTCCACCGTCGGTCGCTAAGGCAAAACAACCGGTGTTACAGCGCATGCGCGGAGCGTGCCTGCCGAAAATGGGAGATGCGCGAGAAGGACGCGCGTCTCTCAGCCCCACTCCCACTCCACAGAAAGAACCACAGGCGCACCGAGCAAGCCTGCAACCGGGGGGGTGAGCACACGCCGAGAAGCGGCGAAGGAAAAAATGGCAAGTAGGCAAAGCGCAGAGAGCAACAGCGCAAACACAGGAACCAGAATGGTTCAATTTGCATACAAGGATAGCACAAAAGGCAAGTAACAAAGCGCGTTTAATTATAACAATTATAAAGGCACAAATACTAATAGTAGAGGAAAAAGCACTTAACTGGTACTCTATGGTTACCCAGGGTTTATGGGTAATGTAGTTTTTTTGTTTTCTTTACTGTGTTTTGATTGGCTGCTGTGTTTCAGTAATGAAATTGAGATAAGCATAATCGGAGCCTCCGTCCTGACATAGAATGACAGTGCTCCTCCGCAGAGAATTACAAAACAGGCAGTAAGAACATACATAAGATGGTATTTTTAAACCCAGTAGCGTACCTGTGAATTCAATTGCTTTCTTGGAATTACTGCTAATTATCCCCGCTTTGTAAAACACAAAAAACACCTGCCCTGTTTTTAGTTGACACTCTCCAAAAACCGGGACATGAGCCAAATTTCTCAAAATCTGCCCGGACAGCTGGTGAAAAACGGGGACCGTCCTGGCAAATCCGGGACGCCTGGTCACCCTACATGAGTTACATAAGCAGACTCCACCAGTGTCTCTGCTTTGACGGCAGTCCCCTCAAGGTAGGGTCAGGGCAGGCCTTAGGCATGTGCAAGCTGTGCACCTGCACAGGGCCACCAAATCCCAGGGGCCACCACGCCAATATATATCCTTAATATAATAATCCTTTGAGGATGGATACATATTTGTGTGGTGGCTCCGGCAGGGATTTGGTGGCCTCTGGCTCTGTTCCACTTCCAAACATCCTGACCCCCCCCCTCTTCACCGGCCTCCGTGCTCCGCCCCGCCCGGACCCCCTCTTCCAGGGCCCCCTACCTACACTCCCTGCCCAGGGCCACCATGAGCCTAGAGCCGCCCCTGGTAGGGTGACCAGGCGTCCCGGATTTGCCCGGACAGCCCGGGTTTTTCACCCGCTGTCCCGGCAGACTTCGGGTAATGTAGCTCATGTCCCGGTTTTTTGAGAGGGTCGACTGAAAATGATGGAAGGTGCCTTTTTATGTTTTACATAGCAGGGACAGTTGCCAGCTGCTATAAGAAAGCGATTTATTTAACAGGCATGATACTGACGTTAGAAATTGCATTTTAATTATGTTTACTGCCTCTTTTTAATTTTAAGATGACGAACGCTGTCATTCTGTGAGCTCAGTTTAAAGTAAAACTGTAGTCCTTCTATTTTTGTGAAATGTCTTAGTTTTTGGCTTAAACATTGTGGTCACCCTACCTCAAAGGTTCTTTTCGCCTCCTTGTGCCGTATTTGCTTGGTACTTTAATCCTTATCAAACAGAGATTTCAATAAAGGTTCTCTAAAAATGGTGTCATTTATAGGCCTCCATTGTTTCATTTTCAGGAATTTATAAGTCTGCCATGCGAAAATTTCTGCCAATCCTTGCGAATTGCCTCTGCACAGTGCCAAGAAATGTCTAGGTTGCATCACAGACACTGCGGAATCATGTCACGAAGCTGTGACCCTGCCAGTCTTATGTCTGACCCTTAGTTTCTCCTCACTGAACACTCTTAGATCTGACTGAAGGCAGAAAGCGAGACATATATATTGTACCTCTCCAGAGGTGCAACTAGAGCCAAATTTTGTTGTGAGGGGGCTACTAAAAATTCCAGGGGAGGGGGCGGGGGGGCAGTTCTTCCAGCAAAAGGCAAAGTGGAGATGAAGGGGTGAAAAAACAACAAAGCCTCGTTAACACGTAAATGGTCTTTTAAAAACCTGTGAAGTACTTGGGTGCAGCTGCAATAAGCGCAAAACTGTCTGTGTGTGTGCCCGGGAAGCTGTCTCAGCCTGGGCTGACACACATGACGGGGGGGGGGGTTTGGGGGGGGGGGGGGCTGAAGCCTTTCGAGCGCCCGTACCTCTCTGAGAGTAATATATCATCTGATTTTATCTCAGGTGCAACAGTCAGTGACTGAGTCTTGGATTGCTGTGAAGTGCTCTGAGTGTTTGCAGTTTGCAGGTGCGGCTGTTGGTTCTGCGTTGCTCCATATTCCCTCTCTTTTTTGGCCAAGTCCCGTCAATTCGCTGTATCATGAGTGTCACATTGAAGAGTGAAGTCAGAGGCGACCTTTGCTAAGAAAGCATCCTGGGCGTGGGCGGAGAGAAATGTGTCGCCCTTGCTGGTGGTAGTGAATTAAAAGAGGCAGTAGGGGTCCCTTTGTGTTCACTGGTCAGTACCTGGATGAGCAGGGACTGGCCCCTGAACCCAAACATCCCTGGACCTCCCCAGCCTACCGAAATCACTGTAGCTTAGCTGCCTCATGCAGATGTTGGGGGCAGAGGGGCAGAGGATGAAGGGAGGACAAAGAAGGGGGCTAAAGGGGTGATAAAAAAAATCCCACCTAATGATAATGAAGGACTAAAACCACTTTATACTGGCAAATCTGACATAAACGATTGGGCCCTGAGTTGAGACAGTTTCATCAGGCTCTTGGAAGGGCGAGATTTTGATCGATACCTTATCACTATTGATCTAAAACCCCGATCTGGTCGACTGAACCTTTATTGCCTGTCATTGAGGGAAGAAAGTGCATCTCTTACCAAGTTAGTTCACCCAATAAAGGACTCCGCTCCAAAAGATCACAAACAACTTCTAGCTTTCAAAGGTTTATTATAAGGTTAAGATAAGTTGTAGGTACAGGCATCTCAAGATGAGATTCACAAAATACACGGGCCCAACTACATACATGTGCTCTCTGAAAGCCCTCAGACGAGCAACGGAAACTACAAGCACAAGTTCTAAGAATAATAAAGCTATCAGCATTGACACATACTGTGATCTCTCCGTCATTTAAGTTGGATAGAAAACACAAGTTAGGCTGTCCCTACCCTGCTCTAGATGGTATCCCTACTTAACCAGGTCTCAACCTAACAAAAGGTGTCAGCAGTGAATGACCCCCAAAGGAAGTCACCCACTCTCAGTCTCTTGGTGAAAACCTATAGTTCTCCAGTCATGACCCCTCTCTGCCTACCCATCCACTCTCTAAAGGGTCCTCAGGCTTCTGCTCTAACTCCACCCAGGGGTGCTGTCCCTAATACAAAGAACACAACAACATTTGGGACGCCCCTCGTGAGACGCCCCTCACGTGGTGTAGCTTCTGGCTTTTTCCATGATGAGGCCTCGTGGTTAGAGTCGACCTTGCTTCTCAGACTCTTCTCCGGCCCGCTGATACCCCTTAAAACATTCCGGAACCCTCCTCCATGTCTGGGCCGTCTCCCGAACAAACCTCTATTCATTTCATTTATAATTGGATACCCCCTTTTCTCTTGCAGACAGACATCTGCAGCCAAGATCCCAATTCTCATAGACTTCCAACAAAAGTTTGCAACATTTCCCGGCCCAGACCAGTATGTGTAAATCAATGTTTAAAACATTTCAGGCCTACAACATTTCTCATAATGATTATAGCATTCAACTTCTTCTTTAATTAATAGCATGTTAGTACTCTTATTCTATTATTCGGTAAACACATCTATAAATCATGGCCTATTAACGTTATTACTAAAACATTAGTGCAATCCATGTTGTGAAATGAACCACCTTCCCCCTCCCTTCTAGCTCTGGCCCTGAGGCCTACCTCGTTCTACGTTTAACCGTATGCCATCTTACAATTTAGCAGCTACACAACATGGATTCAGGAATAATCACGTCTACTAAAGTCATATAGTTCACACATTTTTCATTAGTTCCACTTCTACTTAAATCTCTATATTAACTACACATTTCAGAATATAGATGTAGATACTATCAGCACTCATGGCATTTCTCTTCATGACTTGTGCTTACTACGTGTAAGTGTGGTGTACTCATACATTTAGGTCAGTTTGCGCTCTCTCAGTTCCCCCCTTTGATGACCTCTCGGGGTCATCATTAACATTTAAACTGCAGTGATAGCTAGCATAACTCGTTTCTGCGTTTCCAGAGCCCTCAGACTCCTGTACTGACTATCTTGTATGGCAGCCAATCTCTGCAGCTGTTCTCTCTGGGCCCTCTCTGACCTTCTTGCTCTGTACCATTTGAATACCCTCACCAATCCCCACAACACGATCCCACAGATCAATATTATGATGATAGGTTTTAGGATAGACCACACAAAGCTTTTGCCTAAGGTGGTGAGCCAACTTCCAGCTTCACTCATTCCATGGCCCACCTTTTCCCAAACATTTTCTCTACTCAGGTCTTCGATCTCCTTGTGAATATTAGTTATGTTCCTAATAACTTTCTCAAGGGGCTTTGAATTGTCTGGAATGTAAGTGCAACATTCTTGGACCTTCAAAGCCTTACAGACTCCGCCCTCTTTTGCTAATAGGACGTCTAATGCAAGACGGTTCTGGAGAACCATAGCCCTTATCGATTGCATCTCTCCTTCTACCAGCATTAAGGACTGAGCAGTGCTGGCAGACAACCTGTCTACGACTGTTGCCAGTCGTCTAATTTTAACATCATTAAGGATTAGTCCCAAAAGAGGGAACACAGCTCCAAAGACATCTCCAACCATTTCTGCATCTCCTACATCTCTCCTTCCCCTCGATGATGTCTTGCCCTCGATGGTCTCTAAGTCTTGGGCATGATATATTTTGGGGAAAATAGTTGCCAAGAAACATGATCCATACCAGTTGTCAGGTAGTCTCACGTAGGCATTTCTTCCACATACAAAATATACATTTGGAATCACTTGCATTCCCTTCAGGAAGTCCTTGGTATAGTACTCTAGATTGAAAGCATGCTCACAGCTAACTTCTCCCACGTATACATTTTCATAATACGTTTTGGCTCTATGAAGACATAACTTTCCTCTCTGCGTTCTATCTAAAGCTATGGGACCACTACTACCCTTTCTCTTGTGTGCCTTCTCTTCCTCGGTCCAATCTGTTTTCCATTGTCCTGATTTTTTCAAAATCTTTTGTCTCCTATTTCGATCATCCACCTGCCCTATGAACTTCTTCTCGACTTCTGACACCTTACATGTCAGGTTATTTCTACGGGCATGTGAAGTATCTAAGGTAATCCAAGGAATGAAAAACTTTGCCAACCTGTCTTCACTCTTCCAGTAGTCCCATTTGTTCATCTGTTTATAATTTGGGACTTCTGGTAACACTGCATCGTAATTGGAGAAATAGTATTCAAAACTATCTCTCCCATAAAATATACTAAGCAACAAGCTACATGTAATGCCATATGTCAGTGGGAGGTGATGATATCGAATGCCTTCATCTACAGACGCCGGCAACTGCATGCAGACATAGCAGTCCTTAACCTCCATGGCATCCACGTATTCATATAAAAGTTTAGCATAAGCATTTGACCTAAAATCACCTTGGGACTCATCTACATGTAACCTGCGGGCTTCTGCAGCTAATAACGCTTTTTCTTGAGTGTTTTCCCCTTTCTCACCAGCAACGGTGGGTGTAAGCGCCTCTACAGATTTCACATCGGTTACCTTTGCCTCTTCCTCACGTCCCTCTACATAAGAAACTATTACCACTAAAGCTATTAATATTATCACTCCTACTATTAGTGTGCCTATTATACATTTCGCTCTGCGGTTCTGGGTGCCGGCTTCCATTTCGTCAGACAGTATGGCTCTCTCGTAACTCAGCACAAAGTTTTTTTCTTTTCGTTCCTTTACAGTCTCTTTTACTCCTTTTATCTTTAGAACCACACAACTGGAAGCTGACAACCTTCTTCGCAAAAAGTTCTTTATAGTTCAATACAGACAACCCTAGCCCTTCTCCATCAACTCAAGGGAAAGTCCCTACGATTCTCTGCTTCCTGGGCGCTAGGTAATCTTCTTTTCTTCACGCTTATTTACAAAGTCTTTTAAGCATCTACTATCAGGCGGTTGCCTGCAGCTTCGACAGCAAAGTTCAATATTTCCATACGAAGATTGTGCTCTTCTTGGTCTGTTATCTTTGTACCAAAATCGGGGAATTGCAATTCTGTGAGAAACATGTGCTTTAACTTGCTGAGGCGGGGAGGTCTGGGGAGCATGAAAGTTAGTGACCCTTCTTGTTCGACACCGGGTACTAACAGTCGTATTTCCACTGTGACGATGGGCTCAGAACTGGACACCACCACCGCTCGGATCCTCCCTGTCTCCGGTTTCAAAGACATTTGTCGCCAGATATGTCCACTCAGGGGTGGAATATCTTCTGCTAGGCACACGCACTCTTCTTGACCTTCTCAAGTCCGGTGCTTCAGCGCCCTGAGCACCTTCTTCCGGGTCTGAGTCCTCTGATATCGGAGGAAGGGTTCTCTCTGGAGTTGACCTCAGACTAGAGCTTCTTCTTTGCGGCCAATCAGCTTCTCCACGTACCCTTCTACTCCTTCTCCTTCTTGCCGGTTCACGCTCTCTGTCAGACCTGTCAGTGTCTGACTCGTACTCCCAGCTACTTTCTCCTTCCGTAGCGTCGTCTGTTTCGCTGTTGTACTGACCGTCCTCAGCTTGGTCAGACTCGTTCCCTGCTTCCGCTGGCACCTCTACAGCTTGGCTGGCCCCCTCTATGGCTTCTCGGTCCGCAGCTGGACGTCTATCCGAGAGAGGAGCTGTTTCTTCCAGAGGTGCTGGAACCCTCCGCGTATGCGACGCGTGGATCCAGTTGGGCAGGCCTCCCACCTTCACAGCCGTGTTCGTGATCAGGATGATCTGGAAGGGCCCACGCCAACGAACATCCAGGCAGCTTCTTCTCACGTGTTTTTTCACCAGGACCCAGTCCCCAGGAAACAGGTCATGACACGGGCCCTGGCACGATGGAACCTCGGCAGCCTGCACCTGAAGGGACACAGAATGAATGGCGTCAGACAGCCCCTTACAATAGTCCAGGATCATATCATCTGTGATGTTAATCAGTGCAGCAGTTGGGACAGAAGGCAACCTCATTGCTCTCCCCATCAACACCTCATGGGGAGACATCCCCGTTCTCCTATCTGGGGTACTACGGAGGCTCATAAGGACCAATGGCAAAGCGTCAGGCCAACTCAAGGATGTTGATGAACACACTTTTGCAATTCTGGCCTTAATGGTGCCATTTATCTGCTCCACAATTCCTGAGGCCTCTGGTCGATAACTGCAATGCAATTTCTGATCTATGTTCAAAGCCGCACAAATCATTTTCACAAGCGAGCTGTTGAAATGCGTTCCCCTATCTGATTCCAAAGAGGCCGGCACCCCGAAGCGCGGAATAAGCTCCCTAAGCAATAACTTGGCTACTGTGAGGGTGTCGCACCTACGTGTAGGGTATGCCTCAACCCATCTGGAGAATACGCAAACAACCAACAAGACATAGCGGAGGCGGTTGCACCTTGGCATTTCAATAAAATCTATCTGCATTCGATTGAATGGACCTCCTGACCTCCCAATGTGGCTCAGTGCAACTGGTGTCTTTTTCCCTACATTCAACTGCTGACAAGTCACACAACGCTGGCACACTGCTTCGGCTGCTACTCTGAACTTAGGGTTGTACCAGGTCTGTCTAAACACTCTCAGCATAGCATCTCTTCCTAAGTGGACGGGACCATGTATTTGTCTGGCCATTGGGCTCACCATCTCATTGGGCAACACTGCTCTGCCATCTGGTGAGACCCAGAAATGGGCCTCACCCACCACACATCCTGCCTTTTCCCACGTTTCTTTTTCAAAATCAGGAGCATTTTCTTGCATGTTTTTCAGTTCGTCCCAAGTATCAACAGTTTCCAATATCATGGCTAATTCAGTCCTTACATTTATTCCACCCACTTCCACCTCGGTGAAAGAGTACCCCTGTTCCGCGCAATACCGCGCGACTTCGTCGGCATATCTGTTGCCTTGTGACACGAAGTCCATATTTCTGGTATGTGCGGTGCACTTCACAACTGCGATACCTGCTGGACATTGCAACGCCTCTAACAACAGGCGCACAAACTCTCCATTGCGAATGGGAGAGCCTGAAGAAGTCATGAAACCTCTTTGAGACCACAACTGCCCGTAATCATGAACTACCCCGTAACCATATTGGCTGTCGGTGTATATGGTGACTCGGATTTGATTGCTTGTCAGGCAGGCACGCGTCAGGGCAATGATCTCGGCTACCTGTGCGGAGTGTACTCCTTCCAGGCATCCAGCTTCCACAACTCCAGTAATTGTACAAACAGCGTAAGCTGCTCTCAACTGCCCAACTTCGTCTCTTACACATGAGCCATCGACAAAGAAAATTTCGTCTGGGTCAGTCAGTGGCTCATCTACGATGTCGGGTCTTGGTTTGGTGCATAGTTCAGTCACATCGAGGCAGTCATGGTCTGTACATTCATCATCATCCTCAATATCGTTTGGGAGTGGCATCAAGGTGGCAGTATTTAAAACAGAGCATCTCCTGAGGGTCACGTTCTCTGCAGCAAGAATAACTTGCTCATAGCGCGTGAGCCTGCTGTTAGTCAGATGCTGGGTTTTGGTCCTGGTCATTAACAATTCAACAGAGTGGGGCACATGCACCTCTAACGGGTGCCCCATGACAATGTTCTCACACCTTTCAATGCTGACACCTGTTGCGGCAACGGATTTGAGACATCCGGGCAACACTGCGGCTACTGGATCTAAAGTAGCCGAGAAGTAAGCGACTGGTCTACGGGCATTCCCATGAATTTGGACCAACACAGACAGCGCGCAACCCTCTCTCTCACAACAATAAAGCAAGAATGGTTTATCGTAATCTGCCATTCCCAAAGCCGGAGCACGACATAGGTCCTCTCTCAGCTGTAGGAACGCCATCAAACAGTCCTTGTCCCATGGTACCGGATCACTCACCTCCTTGTGCGTCAGTTTTTGCAAGGGCTTTGCTTTCAGTGAAAAGTTTGCAATCCACTGTCGGCAATATCCCACCATCCCTAGGAACATCCTGACTTCTCTCTGTGTTTTAGGCGCATTCATCTTCATGATGGCCTCTATCCTGTCTGGTGACACTTTTCGTTTACCTTTCTCAATTCTATGTCCCAAGTACTGCACCTCTGTCAGGCAGTACTGCAATTTTCCCGGGGACACCTTATGCCCATTCTCAGCTAGGTGATTTAACAAAGCAATAGAGTCTTCCCTGCAAGCTTCCTCTGTTTCTGACGCCACAAGGAGGTCGTCTATGTACTGGACCAGAACTGACCTCTGGGGCAGCACTAGACTTTCAAGATTTTTCTTTAGAAGCTGGTTGAAGATCGATGGGCTCTCTGTGTACCCCTGAGGAATACGACACCATGTTAGGACGCGACCTTCCAGCTTAAATGCGAAAAGAAAATGGCTCTCTTCGTCCAAAGGGATCGAAAAGAAAGCCTGGCAAAGATCAATTACAGTGAACCATTCTGCTTGGAACGGTATCTGAAACAGTATCACTGATGGATTCGGTACCACTGGACAACACGAAACGACTATGTTATTAATCTTTCTGAGGTCCTGCACTATCCGGAATTTCCCATTTGGTTTCTGCAAACCCATAATCGGGGAGTTACATGGACTACCCACGATTTCCTTCAATATTCCCTGCTTAATCATGGACTCGATCACGGGTTTTATGCCTGCAATTGTTTCTGGAGTCAATTTATATTGAGGTGTTCTTGGAAACTCAGCATGCGGTTTCACTACAATTTTCACGGGGTCCACCCCTTTCACCAACCCAATCTCTTCCCCAGTGAAATCCCACACTTCTGGAGCTACTGTCTCTCTCAGATCCCAGGGGAGCTCATCTACTGTCAGAGTGGGATACAACTCCACACATATCCTGGAATTTGCGACTTTAAAGTCAGCATCATCGTCATTAGTCAATACCTCCACTCCCTGTGGTGTGCAGTATATGGTGCAATTTAGTTTGCACAAAAGGTCTCTTCCTAGCAGACATACAGGACTAGAATCGCAAACCACAAACTGGTGCTCATCACTGTACTTCCCTATTTTCACCTGCACGGGTTCAGTCAGAGGACTGGTCATTCTCCTGTTAGCGACCCCCACCACTTGTATGGTCTCTCCAGACATGGGCAGGCCTGGAACTGCGGCTGATCTGATCGTGGATCGAGTGGCTCCTGTGTCCACTAAAAATGTCGTGGGGAACCCTGCCACTTCGGCCTCAACATAGGGTCCCCTCTGGTCTACTTCTAAAGCTGCCCCGAGGGTGCAGTCTTCCCTTTCCACTCTCTGTCCAGTTAGTGGGTCCACATAATAGCACTCCTCTCCTCCTACAAACAGTGGCATCTGTCTATAGGTCTTACCCATAGTCCCTACTCTGGGTGGCTGCGGGAACTGGGCTCGGGGAGGGGGGCCCCCCCTTTGAGCACCTTTCCCTGGTATTGCGTTACCCCTCTTGTAGGCGCACTCTGGGTCCCTTCCTCTTCTACCTCTTGGTCTCCTATCTCAACATTATAGGGACACTCGCGTTTCCAATGCCCCACCTCGTTACACTGGTGGCACCTAGTTGTTTTCTTTAAGGCAGCTATATCTATCCTGGGCCTAAAGGTGGAGTTCTCCTCATTGCCCTTGTTCTGACTGTACTGTTTCTTTCCTCCAGTACCTGTTCCTGGTTGCTGTTGCTGCTGTCCCCCCTTCCCTGCTGCCTGCATCTGTACCACCATCAGTTTCTCCTTTAGTTTCTTTGCCTTGGAATCTATCTCATCACAGCAGTACCTGGCATACCTCAGTATTTCGTCTAGGGGTTTATTTTGCCAACAAATCAAGTGTTGCTGTATCATTAAACTAATATCCGGTCTCAGGCCCAAGACGAACTTGGACACAAATTGCCCTATGTCCTTTGGATCCATTACATCCAGACCGCTATACTGTTTAAACGCCTTCAGCAACCTCTCATAGTATTCGTGAACCGTCTCTTTGGGTTCCTGTCTTGTTCGGTCAATTTTGACCCAATCTATGTCTTGCATTGGCACTTTATCTTTCAGCCAAGTCATTACTCTCTCGAATTTTGCCATCACAATCTCAGACGGCCCATTAGTCTTAGCATCTCTCTCTGGCTCTGTGGTGGGCCACTCAGCGCTAACCTTGCATGCGGTCCACAAATCTCCTGGCACTACTATGTCAAACAGCGTGTTCAGATCTATCCATAGGACCTTTGAGATTTTTACGAATCTCTCCACTTGCTTGTACCACTCCACTGGGTTTTCCCGCAGTTTGGGGAAGGAGGTGGTAAAAGCAGCTAAATCTCCCCTACTCCAAGGGACGTGGACATAGGTCCCATTTGCGACTTCCCTCAAAGGGTATGCCTCTACTCCCTGCTGTCTTCCTGGTGTCATACCAAGTGTGCTTCTCCTGACGGTCCCTTTCTTGGACCACCTCTCTTCCCACTTATCTAGGGCCCTCCATGTCCTTATTCCAGTGATCAGCTCCCTTATGTGTGTTTTCAATCCGATGGTTCTCCTCTCATCTAGGTCTCGATCTGAGTAATGTAGCCTGTGGTTACCCTGTAATGCTTTGGTCCTTGACAGGTCCACCATATATTTGCCTGCTAGTTCTACTAATTTCTCATGGATTGCTCTCGCCTTTCGAGTTACGTCCTTTGCCATGAACAGAATTTCATCCTGCTCATACATTTCCATTCTTTCTAAGGGCAGGGTACCGTCTACCATGTCATCCAGATCTGACCTTAAGCTGGAGACATCGAGTCTTTTGGCTTTTATCTCGGCTCGCAATAACTCCTTCGAGGGAGGTTCACAGGTTTCTCTCCCATCCCAACTCCGAGCCCTACGTTTGGGTTCGGAAGAGCTGGGGAGTGCTCTCCCTTGCTCCCATCTTTCCAGGTCCCATGCTCGGCCATCCGATCTTGGAAGGTGATGGAACACGGGCCTGTTACCCCCTATCTTACTTTGTCCATTCTCTCTCCCTCCTCTCTTTTCACAGTAGGACTCTCTGCTATTCTCCCTTCGTTCTCCATTCTCTCTTGGCCTAGTATCACTCAGTATCTGATACGATCCTTCCTGGTTTCCCATATTCCCTGGACTGCGCTCATGTCCGTCATCACAGGGACTATGGTGCGACCTCTCGCAACTCTCATTCTGTTCTCTGTTGCCGGGCACACAGTGGATACACTTAAAGCTGTCTCTGTACTCCCGAGTCCTCCTGTCTTCTTCACTACGTATTGGGCGAGACACCCCCCCGCTTTCTGGGCCCCCGTTTTCCAGGTCTGATCTACCTCCACTCCGGGCCCAATGGGTGACTCCCCTCCTATCCCTTTCCCTTCCGTCCCACTCCGGGCTACTCTCCTCAGCCCCGCAGTGAGTCCGGGCTCTGCTATCTTGACTTTCTCTTCCAGCTTCCGCAGCTATGATGCTCTTGTGAGCCTCAACTGCCTCATCCCACTTCTTCATGTACTCGTTTAACTCCTGAAAGGATTTCCGTCCTGATCCCCTCATATCCTCTGGCCATCTATGGCCCCCCGGATCTCCTGCTGTGTGTACTGGGGTGCTCCACTCTCTTGGTATCGGCAACTGGCTTGGGGAGTTGATCGTATCATTCCCCCTTGCCATCTCTGCTCTTTCTCTGTCCCTCCGTACCCGTTCCTCCCCTCTAGCCCTCTCCGGGTCATATATCGATACTATAGGACCTATGGTAACAGGTACCTGTAGTGCATCGGGTAATGCGTAGGATGTGGCACACTCCGTCTCTGGCGCCCTTTGCACCACAAACCTCCCGACTACCTGCTGCACCTGGCTAGGCTGGGACAGTTCTTTCTTTGCAGCGGGATCCCAATCGGGACTGGGAAGCGGCCCATGCTCTCCTGCATTGCCCCCCCCTTTCTCACTATTCCCGACATCTCCCCCTGCTCTGTTATACAGGGGTGGCCTGTCTGTCAATAATCTGTTTATCAGGCTGTCCTCTGTCTCGCTCTCGTCATCTTCTTCTAGGGGGCTTTTGTTCCCGGGCATCTCTAACACGGAATACAATTTATTTACTTCCATGTTATGCACCCTCCATCTTTTAGCATCCGCATCCCACTTGGCATCCTGTACTGCCCTTACCGAACGTTTCACCCTTTCTTGTCGTCTGTTCATGTTCTTTTCGTGCGCTGCCCTAATCCACGCATTAAGGGCTTCAAACTGGGTCGGTCTGGGCAAGGGTCTCGTTGAGGTCATAATTGCTTTTAATCTGTGTAGCACCTCTAATCTGAACGTCCCGTACTTCGGGAACGTGAGTTCCTCATTTCCGTCTGTAATCTTACTCCACTCTGTGATCCACAAAATGGTGTGCAGCCCAACATGTGCTGCCATGTAACGAGCCGGCGTACCCTCCGGCGGGGCTTCTTCCCCTTCATACGATCCCCGCCGCTCTTTCCTAAACAGCGCTCTCAACCATTTAAAACACTTCATGATTATGCGCACAATTTCCAGCTTGAATACTCTGTTTACTTCCTGATGACAATCCACCAATCCTAGCGCGGCTTTGCTAGCTGGCCTATCGCAGCGCGGTCTTTCACCGGCCGGCCAATCCCAGCGCAGCACTTTCTGACGTCACTAGTCTCCGCTTCGCAGCAGCACCCCTCCTTTCTCAGCTCTCCTCGCGGTCATGCATGCGTCCCATTCATACCCCGAAAAAATGACTACTTCCGACCAAGCGGTCACTTCCCTCGACTGTACGTCCACAGTCTATCTGTAATTGTCAACACAACTGACGAGATGTCTATCGTCTCTCTGATAGGTTCTTTACACACACAGTAACTTCCGACCAGCGTCCGTTACTCACGCACTCACTCTTACGTTCCCCCTATCTCGGTCCTTCGGGTGATCAATGGTACCTCATGACCCCCCTTCACACTAGTTGACAATTACTCTGGGTGTCCGGCACACCCGAACCACTTAAGCTCTCCTTGAACTTAAGATTTCCACCGGTTGTGCGCGCTCACAACCTGTTCCACAGTCTCTCTACAGGCATTCAACTCCGCCAGACATTACAACATAGATACAACACAAAAACACCGCAATCTAGCACGCATGACCCTTTATACTCACTCTCGACCGATACTGCTGCTTTTTCTGTCTCACGTCATCCGGTCCTTCTTCGGCGGGCAGTTCTTCCGATCATCGATCTCTAGGGGCCTGGGGGTAATCTAACCTGGCCTAGATCACCTTCCTCAAGAAGGCAACCATCCTCTATAGCTACCAACTGGAAGGGCGAGATTTTGATCGATACCTTATCACTATTGATCTAAAACCCCGATCTGGTCGACTGAACCTTTATTGCCTGTCATTGAGGGAAGAAAGTGCATCTCTTACCAAGTTAGTTCACCCAATAAAGGACTCCGCTCCAAAAGATCACAAACAACTTCTAGCTTTCAAAGGTTTATTATAAGGTTAAGATAAGTTGTAGGTACAGGCATCTCAAGATGAGATTCACAAAATACACGGGCCCAACTACATACATGTGCTCTCTGAAAGCCCTCAGACGAGCAACGGAAACTACAAGCACAAGTTCTAAGAATAATAAAGCTATCAGCATTGACACATACTGTGATCTCTCCGTCATTTAAGTTGGAGAGAAAACACAAGTTAGGCTGTCCCTACCCTGCTCTAGATGGTATCCCTACTTAACCAGGTCTCAACCTAACAAAAGGTGTCAGCAGTGAATGACCCCCAAAGGAAGTCACCCACTCTCAGTCTCTTGGTGAAAACCTATAGTTCTCCAGTCATGACCCCTCTCTGCCTACCCATCCACTCTCTAAAGGGTCCTCAGGCTTCTGCTCTAACTCCACCCAGGGGTGCTGTCCCTAATACAAAGAACACAACAACATTTGGGACGCCCCTCGTGAGACGCCCCTCACGTGGTGTAGCTTCTGGCTTTTTCCATGATGAGGCCTCGTGGTTAGAGTCGACCTTGCTTCTCAGACTCTTCTCCGGCCCGCTGATACCCCTTAAAACATTCCGGAACCCTCCTCCATGTCTGGGCCGTCTCCCGAACAAACCTCTATTCATTTCATTTATAATTGGATACCCCCTTTTCTCTTGCAGACAGACATCTGCAGCCAAGATCCCAATTCTCATAGACTTCCAACAAAAGTTTGCAACATTTCCCGGCCCAGACCAGTATGTGTAAATCAATGTTTAAAACATTTCAGGCCTACAACATTTCTCATAATGATTATAGCATTCAACTTCTTCTTTAATTAATAGCATGTTAGTACTCTTATTCTATTATTCGGTAAACACATCTATAAATCATGGCCTATTAACGTTATTACTAAAACATTAGTGCAATCCATGTTGTGAAATGAACCACCTTCCCCCTCCCTTCTAGCTCTGGCCCTGAGGCCTACCTCGTTCTACGTTTAACCGTATGCCATCTTACAATTTAGCAGCTACACAACATGGATTCAGGAATAATCACGTCTACTAAAGTCATATAGTTCACACATTTTTCATTAGTTCCACTTCTACTTAAATCTCTATATTAACTACACATTTCAGAATATAGATGTAGATACTATCAGCACTCATGGCATTTCTCTTCATGACTTGTGCTTACTACGTGTAAGTGTGGTGTACTCATACATTTAGGTCAGTTTGCGCTCTCTCACTCTTGTGTGGTGCTGCAGGCGCGTCCCTTCAAAGACTGAAAGAAGGTCAGTGTGTGACTCCAGGAGAGGCCGGGGCCAGACAGAGGGAAGGAAGCACAATCCTGGTGGCTTCCCCATAGGACCAGCAAAATCACTCAGTGCAGCTAGGTAGGTGGGTGCTGCACTATTTGGGGTTGACTTCGGGAGAACTTATGTCCTTTTCAGCTGCTCACACCTGTGCCCATGGGCTTCATCTATCACTTGACCCACAATCAATTTATTTATGTTAGCTGTTTCATATAGCGCTATCTCCGCTCAAGGGCACTGGGATGCTTTACATGATCACCAGATAACCACATTACATTGCACAAGGTCAGATTCAATATTATTCCAGGCCGGGGAGATTCAGGCTGAGAGTTACTAAGCCCTTACATCGCCCTTGCATCATGCAAGGCTAAATAGGGCAACAGAAAGGCATATTTGAGATTTGCAAAACAAGGCCTGTTTTGAGTTTCTTTGCGTTTGCTTTGTAAATAAATGTAATGCAACGCAATAGCTTGTGTTGCGCTACATTTCTTATTGGTAGGCGTTCCATGGCTGGAGCATGGACGTTTCCATGCACCCACCAAAGTATTTCAAGCTATTCCAGATTTACTAAGGTTTGTAAAGCTGGAATTGTGTGAAATGGTGTGCCTACTACATAGAGGCTTAACATGAAAAAATATATTTATTTGTCCAAGCTACTTCCTCTTTGGATTGCTTTTGTGCGGAAGGTATTACAGCAAAAAATTAATACAAGGCTGCCTTTCAGGCCAAAATATAGCACAAAATGTTGGCTTCGAATTTTGCACAAGTACATGTAATTTTGATGAAAATATACATACTTACCCAAAAGCAAATAGCTAAAATTTCACATAACAGGGTGTTCGCCATGCAGGGGACATTTCTGTCTAAAAAGCCACCACTGCAAAGAGTAAACAAAATGAATGATCTTTGCCTTACTTCTACATAACATAGCCATGTATGGCCATATACTGTTCGAACAAGGTTTCAGGCTTAAAACATTAATCCCTTCGCTGCCGGGGTAATTCCCCCACAGCGCGGGGGCGCGGCGCCGCGGCGCCACGGTGCTCATGACGAGCCCAGCTCGTCATGAGTCACAGTAGAGGTGTGCTCATGACGAGCTGGGCTCGTCATGACTCCGCCCACTGATTAATTCGCCCGCACAAGCGGGGAATCAATCGTGCGTGGACAGACCGCAGCAGTTATGACGAGCCCAGCTCATCATGAGCACAGCTCCACTGTGACTCATGACAAGCTGGGCTCATCATGATATGGAAGAGGTTAAGGGGCTTATTTACAAGCCCCTTGCACCGCTGGTGCATCACTTTTAACATTACAAAAAGTGACGCATCAGCGGTGCAAGAGGCTTGTCAATAAGACCCTAAGAGTGCAGAGTTCCTTCAGTTCAGAATCTCCTCTATGCCCATTACATTTAGGCTTTCCTGTTTTCTGTTTCTATTTCTTATGAATTCCGATGGGTTTTTTCATTGTCTTCCACTGTATTCAAAATGTGTTAAAACCATTGTTTATCAAAATACATTCTTTTTTGCTCTGTGCATAATCACAGGGATGTTGTCTTTCCAGTACTTATAAAGAAATGTGATATCATGTCCTTGCTTCCCTCATTCATTTCTATTTTCAAGTATTCCAAAATCCTTTCAAACTCTCTGCTTGCTTTTTGTACACTTTCATTGAATTTGCTCTCCCAAGTAACCTTTCCTATGTTCCCTCAACTCACTGCCTCTCTAATTTCCCTGTACTCAAATCCATCTTTTGAGCAGGGCAGTCCCACCTTATGTCAAGGATGTGAATGGATGTAAAACTTGTTTCACCCCTTTAGGATATGATTGTAGGAGATAATAGGTTAATGTATGATATCGAATACACCCTCTTGCTCCTCCGTTCTTCAGACAAATGGCAAATATTTGCTGATCGAAGATTTTCTATCGACAACATGAAATGTATAAAGTGGCCTGTTTGTTGCTCAGTTACTACAAGCCAGTGTCACTCTCTCTGGTTCTTTGCCCTGAGATACAGAGAAATAATTAGGCCAATAAATATATTTTTTATTTTTACTGTCTGATCTGTGCCTATTACTATTCCACTTGGAGAATCGTACAAGATCTCTTCAAGATTAACAGGAACGTTGGTCCGAGTTTGCCAGCGGTACCGAATCCATTGATTTTATTTCAGATTCCATCAGAAGCAGAATGGTATACACTCATCGACTTATGGCAAGAGTTCTTCTCAATTCCTTCGCCTGAGGAATCACAGTTCCTTTTTGCATTACATTGTTTAAATAAAGTTGTTGCGTGGTGTAGAATCTCACAAGGGCAGACAGAAAGTCCTTCGATTTTTAGCCAAATCCTGAAGCAAGATCTAGAGAGTTTGAGGTTGACATGCAATTACGTTTTGGTGCAATATAGTGATGATCTACTGGTCACATCTAAGACAAAAGAGGACTGTAAACCTGATACGATTGCCTTGTTAAATCATCTTGCTGAAAACTGTAACTAATTTAACTAATCTTTTACATAAGATTAAATCTTTCGAAGAACCTGGTTGATGGGAAACTGTTTGGTGTATTAGGGAAAAGTTTTGGTAAGGTTGGTGAAAGGTTAGATAATATTGGAGGAACCGCTTTTCAGGCAAGACTAACCCCTATAATAATCATAATGATGTGTGTAATTATTATTATTATTATTTTTTTTTTGCTAAATTGTCCGAGTGTTATGTTATGTTATGTTATGTTAATAACAACTTCTAAAGCGCACGGACACCCATAGACTTCATGGCGCTGAACGTGAAGAATGTCGCAGCCAGGTAACTATGCATATGCTTACGATTAGTAGATATAAACACCAAGGTAAATGTGGAAATAGTTTAAAGGAAAGGAAAAGGCCAAAGAAGATGGAACTGGGGAGTGCTAAGGATCATTTCTACAACCAGATGAAAATGGTGGCCGAAAATTCCAGGAAGCAATTGAGATTGATGGTGATTTTGACTAAATGATTTCCTAATTAACAAAGCTTTTTTTATTAATGTGTTTTCGTGACTATGTAACAATCAGATGGAGGAAGACTGTGGACGTTTTTCGGAATGCACAATTTTGAGTGAAAATTAACTTTATTTATTAATGATGTTATGCTGAATTTTAGATATAACCAACAAATTATTAATATTGCACGTAAAACAATTTTGATATGTCATTTAGCAGTGTGTTTATTAAAATGATTTGGCTATTCCACATTTTTACGCAGACACCGTTTTTAATAATATGGATGCTGTTTTGGTGTTCTGTTCATCTTGCTCCTGCACATTCTCCCTTCCAATTAATGCCCCCTGCATGTCATTCATCTCTACCCACAGTCTTAGCAGAGCACAAGGCAACTGTGATGCAACTAGTTATGTCCCCTAGAGTGTATGTACTTAGAATAAAACTTTCTTCATGTATTAAATGTTTCAACCTCAAGGACATTTCCACAGCAGTTCTGATGTGAGTCTGAAAGGACACTGATGGGTAATTATTTGACAAATGTTTCATATTGTGTTGTATATCTCTGGACAGCAATGGCACAGACGCTGGTGGAGTTTTTGGGGGTTCTGCTCCCACACCACCACTCCCCTCCCCGATAGCCCAGTACATTGCTCCTATCCAGAGTTCTCCTGACTGCTGGAGCTAGAGGTGCCCACCAAGTGTACCGCATGTTAAAGTGTGGGACTACTGACACGCTTGCAAGGCTCCACCACTGCTAGTGGTTGGTAGCAGCTAATCGTAATGTAGGCGCATGTGACTTTTTATGTTCACTCTTGTCTACTGCCTCTCTTTGAAGACTCAGTCTGCAGTAACTGGGCCATCTGACTTTAGTGAGAGTGAGGTGAAGCCGGTCTGGAGAGCCCCATTTATGTGTATCCCCAAGATGCGGGTTTACCACAGAAGACAGCTGTAGTTCAGGCCGGTAGCTATCTCCCCTTTCTCCCCTTGAAAGTCAATATGGCTGTCCAATCCTTAGTAGCAGCCCCACAATAGACTATTTGGCTGTGGACTTGGGTGAAACCACTGTCGCTGAAAGGGGTGTTTCATGTGGCCATGAACCCTCACACTGGAATTATTACATAATACCTCATCACCATTGGACTGATCCTTATACAAAGAAAAAGCTGCACAGGCATCTGGTTGGTTCCCTCCACCTTCGCAGGGATATCTCAGCATTTGAATGGCTGCCATGTCTTGATGATACATAAGTGGCATAACATGGGCCCCTTCAGCCCCGTAGTGTGGGGGGCCCAAGGTCCAGGGGTCCTCAGCACAGTACCTTGACCTGAGAGCTCCTCATTAAGCTCCATGTGCCTTGCAGGGGGGCCCCCTCAAGTTTCGGTATGCCGCTGGGATACATGGTGCCCCTGAGACCAGCATTTCTGTTTATGATCGGGTTGTCTCTGTGCACTTGTGCAGGGGAGGAAGGGTTGGCTGAGGGGCATGGCTCCAGTGTTGACATTCTTTAGAGCCAGACACAGGCCCAGGACTATGAAAGAAGCCTGATGTTGGTGCATCTTGAGGAGGCGGAGGTTGACCGCCACAAGGGAAGAGAACACGTCCAAACTCACTTTCTAGAACCGGGATGCCCAGCTGCTGCAAGTTTAGTTTAAGGAACTGCTGCCTGAAGGAAGGTACTTTGCTAGGACAGGAATGCTGATGGCACTTCACAGACTGCCTGGCAGAAGGTGTAGAGTGTATCGAGCCCATCTCCGCACTTTTCTTCACATCTTCCTTTTAGAGAATCTTTCTGCCTCTTAACACTAAGAAATACCAACCATCAGGAAGAGCTTGAACCAGCTCCAGGGGAAGCCCTATTTTTATAGTGAATTTCCCAAAGGTCTCACATTCTTTGTGTGAATAGTCCCAATTCTGGTAAGTCCAGATCACCTCTCAGAGACTGTCCTAATTATTTTTTGGGGAGTTTTATATAGCGCGAACTAGTCCCGAAGGTATTAGAGCGCTTTACTTGAGCACCAGTTGCGTTACAGACAGACACCTTCATCCTTTGTTAGGCATGGGCAGATTAAGTGATTTGCCCAGAATCACAGGATGTTGAGCGTCCCTGCCCAGACTCGAACCTGGTTCCTCAGCTTCGATGTCGCCTACCCTAGCTGTAAGGCCACATCCTCTCCATTGAGGCCTACCTGACATAATATACTTTTGTAAAGCACACGTTCATCCATGGGCATCTTGGCGTCTTGGCGTTGACTAATTGGATGAATTCTGTTACTCAACTCATCTTATTGACCTTAGAAGGATAAGAGGCTGAGGGGACCCACTGGGGTTTGAACCTATGTCCATGGTGTTTAAACACAGATCCCTACCCTGGATTCATTATTCCATCGAGCTAACTGATGCATTAGTCCACTCGAGTCCAGGCTGCAAGTGTGCAATACATACACCATCCATTGGTGCTGAGATCCCCCTGCCAGCTCCAAAGAAGGAAAAACCTACTGGTATTAATGTGGTCTGGTTGATAAGGTTCCTGTTTGGCTCTCCCGCTCCTTTGTGCCTGTCAGGATCCCCAGAGTATCGCTTTTTTCCAGCAGGCCCAGAAAACCTTAACATAAATGACCAAGAATGGTGAAGTGCTTAATTTGTGAAAAAAACATAAGCGCCAGGGCCCAAGGTATTACCCAGGAGGCTGGTGCTGTGCCAAGGTTTTAAGTGGGTCGGGTCACTCCGGGTCACAGACCACATAGTAATTAAAATATGCATTGAAACTGGTCCCTTTCGGGCTCTACTTTCATATTTTTAACTTTACAGGTAAATAAACACTGATCGATCTCTGAACAATGAGTGTAAAAACGTTAACCACTTCGATGCAGCTGGAATTCCCCCGCGGTGCTACAGAATTTGACGCATGCATTGTTCGGATGGCTCCCGGACGTCCTCCGCACATGCCCACCGTGACGTCAGATGGCCTGGGGCCGTCCAACGCCTGACAGAGGTTAAGGTAATCCATGTTGTTCCTGTCTAAATTTCACATGCTTCACTTTATTTTGCATCCAGTAAGAGTGTTAGCTTCCCCCCCCCTCTCTATCTCTCTCTCTTTGCCCTCACCCTCTTTCTCTCTCTCTCTCTTTCTCTCTCTCGCTCTCTCTTTCTCTCTCTCTCTCTCTCTTTGCCCTCTCTCTTTCGCTTCCTCTCTCTCTCTCTCTCTGTGTCTCTCTCTCTCTCTCTGTCTCTCTTTCTTTCTTGCTCCCACCCTCCATGTCTCTCTCTCTCTCTCTTCCTCTCTCTCTCTCTCTCTCGCTCTCTCTTTCTCTCTCTCTCTTTGCCCTCTCTCTCTCACTCCCTCTCTCTCTCTTCCTCTCTCTGTGTCTCTCTCTCTCTCTGTCTCTCTCTCTTCCTCGCTCCCACCATCCCTCTCTCTCTCTGTCTCTCTCTCTTCCTCGCTCCCACCATCCCTCTCTCTCTCTGTCCCTCTCTCTCTCTGTCTCTCTCTCTTCCTCGCTCCCACCATCCCTCTCTCTCTCTTTGCCCTCTCTCTCTCACTCCCTCTCTCTCTCTTCCTCTCTCTCTGTCTCTCACTCTCTTTGTCTCTCTCTCTTCCTCGCTCCCACCCTCCCTCTCGCTCTCTTTGCCCTCTCTCTCTCGCTCCCTCTCTCTCTCTTCCTCTCTCTGTCTCTCTCTCTCTGTCTCTCTCTCTCTCTCTGTCTCTCTCTCTTCCTCGCTCCCACCCTCCCTCTCGCTCTCTTTCTCTCAGCACCTAACTCCCTTGGCCTCACTCATGGGCAAGAGTGGTCTAATTCGGGAACCTAACCACCAGTAACTAGAAGGTGTCAGAGTCAAACCTTTAGCCCCACCCTGACAGCCTCTGATTAGCAGGAAATACAGTCTTGCAGCCACTGAATTTCGGGTGGGCTTTTCTAAAACACAGGCAACCTTAGTTAGGCTCAGCTGTGGCCTGTTTAGATATTTCACTGCAAGTAGAAAAGAATTATAGTCATCTTACCCAGGCCTAAGTAAGGTAACCCACCCGTATTCAGGAATGTTATTTAATGAGAGGAAGATATGGAATCCTTAAAAAATTGGTAGGGGGGCGGCTCTATCTAGGAGTGCTGAAGCGGTTCTAGGCTGTGCGACCCGACTGAGTAGTAAACCAGTTAAGGAGCTGTTGGGAATTTAGAAGGCTAAGTGTCTGCCTGGCACCACAGGAGGGGCAGGTGTCTGGGGCATTTGTGATCAGCCGTGGCTGCGTATGGGTGAAAATGGGTTCACAAAAAGGCTGCTTGCTGCAGCCAAGTCCACCAGTAGCTACATATGCCACACAGAACTGCAACTGGAGTATATAAGTGGTTTTGTGAGGCTCCATCCTCTTTTACTGTGGCTGAAAATATGGTCTAAATGGTAAACATACTCAACTGTGCAATTCTGGCTTATTAATTGAATGTAGAAAAAAGTCAGAAAATACCTTGGATTGCATACATACATAAGATCAGCAAATGTCTGGCCCATGAGGCTTTGTTTTGAACTCGAGCAACTTTAGGCCTTGTTTCCGTAGAGCGTTGTCCAAAGCATTTCTTTTATGTGCAAAATGTGCATAGGAAAGGCTGGTCAAAATTCAAGAATGACCACGGTTGTTGTCTATGCCCCATTTAGCACTTGTGTGGACATTGAGCTTTTCTACTGTGGGTCAACAACTTACATCACAGGTTTTTGTTAGTAAGATTACCCCTAAACACTGTACACTTTCTCGTCGCCCATCCATGGCCATGCATGTTTGCCACCACCTTGCCTGCCTGTCCTTGGGATGGACGCTCTGTTCAAAGTACCATGCACTTTATTCTCTTTTGTGAATGTTATTCTTCAGTACAATCTCTGTTCATGTTACCATTCTTGAAGCAGGCGGGCTTAAGGCAGTGTTGGGCTGCCATGGAGTTAAGCAAAAATTGTCAAGAGTGACTTTAAGCCACTTTTTGAAACAGAGGGCTATACGCTTACTCCCTGCTTCTGCCCTAAGAATTTGTACTTTCCTTGACTGCTAGTCTTAATTCTTGGTCTTATCCTATGTGATCTTATACGATTTTATATGATGATGGCTCATAATGGTTGAATGTACAGATTTTATTTGTTTTTAACATGCCCTGTCCACAGTCATTGGCTGATTGGATAAATAATATTGTCAGAACTGGCTGCATCTGACTGTAGTACCCTCATTTTTGCATCTGAGACCTGCCCCGTATATATCTACAGGTGGTTCTTTCCTCGTGTAAAGCCTTATGGTTCCTGTCCAGCGACTCATAAGGGTTTCGGCCAGTTAATGTGCTGATTGTAAAGGTGTGAGGATATGTTGCCCCATTATATTTTGCTTACTGCTTGTCATGCATCTAGTACTGTATGCGCTATCTCAACTACTTACCTCTTTCTATTATTTTATATGGTACCCTTTTTACTTAGAAAGAGGTATTTTTGTTCATGATGGGTTTTCTGTGATTGTACTTTTAAGATTTTAACAAAAATCGAATAAAGTATTGGCTGAGTTCCCAGGCCATAAAAAGGGACAGGAGTGGGTTACATAGGAAGATTAAAGCGGTAGAACTCCCCCTAAGTCAGTGTGGTTGGCAAGTATGTGGGTTGTGTTCCAACCAAGGGCCTTGCAGTGTGCCCCCAAGGCTGCTGGCCATCTTCCTCAGGTCCCTGACACTACCACATGTTCACATGTACTCACAGTCAAGTGAGACTGTGCCAAAGCTCAATGCTCTCCTGCTTGTGTTGCACACAACTCTGCTGCCTGCATTACACACAACTTACACCAAGACTTGGGGTACAGAGATAGAAAGCAAAGCTTGTCGCAGGGACTTCCAAGCGCTCAAGCTCTTCAGTGGTGCAGAACTGGCCTATCAGCTGGGCTTGAGTTTGTAGGGGTGGGCCTGGGTTGATAGGGCTGGGCTCAGTTTGCATGTGTTTATAGGGCTGAGCTGGGCTCACAAGCCTGGGTTTAGTTTTTTAAGCTCGGGTTTAAGGCTTGTAGCAGTAGGTTTGGGTTTTTAGGGCTGAGTACAAGTTTGTCGTTTTGTGTTTCAGGCACAATGGCTTGCATTTGTGGAATTAAACTGAGATTTGTAGAGCCTGAATGACTGAATTGGTGTCTGTAGGAAGTGTCTAAGGTTTGTAGATTGACTCTGACTCATGTGGGACTGGACTCAGTTTGAAAGAAAAAACCTAATATTTATAGGACAAGATTTGGGTTCATAGGACTGGCTTTGTGTTTCTAGGGTTGCACTTTGGTTTGGTAACATGGTTAGTGGAGTTGGCTAGGAGGTTGTAGGTATGGGTTTGGTTGGCTGAGCTTTGGATTTGTATCACAGAATTTGGCTGTGTGAGTCTGGGCATGGGATTGTAGTTTTGGGCATGAATTGTTGGCTTGTGATTGTAGGACTGGGTTTAGCTTGATAGGGCTGACATTAGGTTTGTAAATCAGGTGGGGTTTGAAGATTTGCCTTTTTAGGGTAGAACCCTGGTGTGCCCAGTTGGGCGTAGATATTTGGGAATGAGTATTGGATTGCTGGTTGAGGGCTGTCAGCCTGAGCTTAATGCTATACTTTTGGGTTTACATGGCTGCCCTTGAATTTGTAGGGCCTGTCTTACATTTGTAGGCTTGTCTTGGTTTATTGGGGATATGATAGGGATTGTAAGTAGGGACTTGTAAAAGCTGAGACAGGCTTGTAAATGTATTTTGCATGCATGTACTTGTGTTTATATGATGGAGCTCAGGTTTTAAGGATAGTCAGTTGCTTTCAGGTTTGAGGATCCATGTAGGCTAGGGTGAATACGTTTGGAATTGTCCGGCTTGGTTTGCAGGCAAGAGAGTAGTCAGAAAATGAAAACATCTCCACTTTAAACCAAAGAACACCAAACAAGCAAAATGGCTCCCTTGTCTCTTCTATCCAAACACATAGCCATTTATCCTTTCACCCTTCCATCCACCTGCTGATATCCAACATTTCACCTTTACATTCTATCATCTATTTATTCTTTTATCCACCATTGATTCTTTCACCATTTCACATATCCATTGGCCATTCTATCCATTCATCCATCCATCTGTCCACACTTTCATTTTATATGCATACATCCATCATTTGACTAGCCCATCCATCAATAAATCCTTTCATCCATTATTTTATTTTAATTCCATCCATTCATCCATTATCCATCCTCTCAGATTTCCATTTAGTGTGCCATCCCTCCATTCTCTCAGATTTCTATTTACTCTGTCATCCTTTCATCCAGCCATCTATCCACCCATCCATCCATCCATCCTCTGATTTCCATTTATTCTGCCATAATTTTACACACCCTCTCACATTTCTCTTTGCACTTCCATTCTTTCACCCACCCATCCATCCATCGTTTCAGATATCCAGTTACTCTCCCATCCTTTCATCCACCCATCTACCTCTCACCATCCCAAATCCTTTCTCCCATTCATCTATCCCCTCACATATTATCAACCTTTTTGCCCACTCATCCATACTATCACCTACCCAGCCATCGTTCACCCATTTATCATCCTTTCACTGACTCATCTATCCTTTCACCCACTGATCCCTCCAGCTTTTCGTCCACCCACCCTTTCACCCACTCATCCATCCATCTTCTACGATTTCCATTTACTCTTATCATCCTTTCATCCAGCCATCCATTCACCCACTCTTCACCTATCCTTCCACCTACTCATCCATCCTTTCACCAACTCCTTCATCCTTTTACCCACCCATCCAGCCTTTTACCCACTACCATTTCACCCTCTCCTCCATAAATCCTTTCACTCACTCGTCCATCCTTCTTTTGCTTTTCTGTCAACCCATCTTTCTCTCTTCCTTTTAGCATTAACTATGAGCCTTTATCTGGTAAGTGGCAGGCAAAGGCGGGCTAGTCTTAGGTGCCAGGGGTGGGCTTAGGTTTTCAGGACTGAGATTGGGTTTAAAGTATTGGGTTTGTTGTCTTGGGGCTTCTTTTTTAAGGGTCGATATTGAACAAATGAGTTTGGTTTGTTCAGTTGAGTTTAGTGTTTTAGAGGCTCAGGTTCGAGCACTGGCTTGGGAATGTAGGGGCGGCCCTGGGATTGTTGGCCTGGGCATTAGCTTGTAGCATTAGGCCTGGGCTTGTAGGGATGTGCTTGTGCTTGTACGGTTTTGTAGAGCTGTGCTTTGGGTTTGAAGTGTGATGCTTTGGGTTTGCGGTTTTTGGTTGGCTTTGTGAGACTAGGTTTGGGCTTTTTGTTCTATGTTTGCAGGACTGATTAGTTTCTTACGTCTTGAATTGTTTTTTTGTGTATGAGTTGGGTCTACAAGTTTGTGTTTGTAAAGTCAGGCTTTGTTTTATAGGTTTGCCTTTGTAGGGCATAACCTGAGTGTTCAATGCTCCACTTATGTTTATAGATTTTGGCTTGTGATTGCAGTTTGGTTTTTTAGGGCTTGACTTTGGTTTGTAGGTTAGGGTTTGTTGGGTGGAACTTACGTTTGTAGGCACAGCTTAAGTTTGTCTGTTTAGGTTTGGCCTGCTGGAGTGGGGTTTGAAGGTATAAGCTAGAGTTAATAGGACTGGGTTTTTAGGTTTGGATTTATAGGACCAAGCTTAGATATGGATTTCTATTTATAGGGCTGGGCTTGGCTTTGTAGTTTAGGGTTTGCAGGGTTGGGGGTGCATGGCTAGTTTGTGTTTGCAGATATTACCTTTGATTTACAAGCTTGCGATTGGGATCAGTAGTAGCTAAATCTTAAGCTTTGAGGATTATGCAAGGAATTGTAGGGCTAGTAGGTTTAGGCTTGGTCTGTGATATTTCTGAAGTGAAGTAGGTTGCGCTTAAACTCATATATAGTTAACTTCTCCCAGTAGGAAGTGGTAAGTGAAAAACCACAATGGACAACATGAGGAAAATATACTAAATCTCTTTATTGATGTCACGATTTGTCACACTTTGCCAGATGTTTCCTTGAATTGTACCATGGGTAGCCACTGCACATTGACCTCAGACTGCTTCTTGTTAGCTGTGTGCTGGGAGCTTTAGTGGTAGTGCTTGGACAGAGCAGCACAGGACACAGCCAGGAATTTTTCCCATGCCGCTTGGACATCAACTGTGAAAGCTGGTCCCAGCTTGCGGGCTAAGGTGATCACCAGACAATTTGCCAGGAGCTGATGGAGGAAATACAAGTCATTAGTGAGGGTGTCAACTCTAGAGAAGTCTGTAGAACAGAAACTGACATGAAAAGAGAATAAGACACCCACCCCCCACACACACATTATATGTTATAAAATGTTTAGATTGGCTCCAAAGTTTGTAGACAGTGCAAAAAACCCCTGTAATCTTCATATAAACACTTTGCTTTCCTTGTATTACGTTCTTATGTTAGAACTCATCTGTAATAAGATGTCAAGTCGCCAGTAATTGTTTATTACTTCAATTCGATCTCATGCGTGATCAGATATTTTGTGTCTACATGTGTTCATGCACTATACAAAAGTCACACTTATGTGCTTTTTTATTGGTTGCTTTTGGGCATCATTCCTTAGAGGTGGTTCCTCCTTCACTGGAGGGCAGTCCCATAAATGTGTCCTTTCTCTCTGTCTGGGCAGTAATCGGGAGGTGGAAGATCTGTCACTGTCAAACCTCATATCTAGGCGTCAGACTTCAGTGCTTACTGTTGTCAGTGTCCTCAAGGGCATGCTCCCTCCCAAGCTAGGGACAATATTTGGTCCAATTTGGGGCATCCTCTCTCTCTCCCTTCCTGGAATATCAGACCTCAGTGATGACACCAAGGGCCTATGGTGGGGTACAGGGCTTAGTTTGAGCTGGTGGTTTCCGGTGCTAGGCACTGGTACTTAATCAGGACTTATGGCAGCCAGCACATGGTGGCGCTGTTTGTTCAATTTTGTGATGAACGCAACAAAAGTTGTTAAAAGGACTAATGCCTGCAACCCAAAGCTATAAAAATATCTAGGGTGGCAGGTATTATTCATTTTTAATATATAAAACGTCTAAATTATCATTATTAGCGCAATGGGTGGTACAAGCTGCTTTGGACTGCTGACAAGGGCCCTGGCACTTATTTCTTTTCAAATGACGTGCTAGTGGGGTAGTTTCTTTTCTCCCTCACTCTGGTTTAAATCCTCTATGGTCTATTCCCTCACAGCTGGTGATTTTATCCGAACCCTTCTCTCCTTACCGTGAAGTTCTGGGGGTCCACATGGAGTACGTCTGCGTGCACCTCGCTCAGGTGGGCCAGTGTCTTCTTGATGTCATCAATGTGTTTGACGGCCTCTCCGAGGGCAGACAGGACCTTCTTGCCGTGGGCCTTGACCTTGGGATTGGCAAGGATGGCGACTGCGTTGGAAAGGTCCCCGAAGGTCGAGAAGTACCTCTGGGTCCAGGGGAAGACGATCAGCACCCTGCCAGAGGGAGAAAAAAAGCGTCAAAAGAGTAGCTCACCTCTGGGAAGTTCTGTTAGTTAGTAATTAATTTGGCTGGGAGAGAAAAGAAAACACTGGAACTGAGACCAATGGATAATAAAACATAAGCAATGAAGGAAATTGAGGAAAAACAAGAAGGGGATAAAACAAAAGATGGAATGGAAGAAACAGAGGGGATGGGGCGAAGAAAGGAAGGAGGAAGGGAAGAAAGCAAGGAAGAGGGCAAATACATGAAGGAAGAAAAGAAGAAAGGAAGGGAGGATAGAAAAAAGAATGAATAAAGGGATGGAAAAGGAAAGAAATAAAAAAGACAAAGGAACAAAGGAACAAAAGAAAGGAAGAAAACAAGAAAAGTTTGAAAGGAATGAAGAGAAAAATTTACGAGAGGATGAAGGGAGGAAGCAAAAAAAGGGAAGAAAGAGTTTAATGGAGGAAGAATTAAGGAAAGAAAGATGGAAAATAGATCAATAAACCTAAAACATAAAGAAAGAAAGAAAGAAAGAAAGGACAAAGGGAAGAGAGAAAATAAGACAGAAAGGGAAAAACAAAAGAAGAAAGGAAAGGAACAAGGATAAAAAGTAAGAAATGAAGTAAGAAGAGGATTAGAAGGACAGTAAGAAAACAGAATGGAAAAAAGAATCAAAAGAAGAAATAGAAATAGAGGAAAAAGTACGACAAAATATAGCAACAACAGAAAAGAAACAAAGACAAATAAGGGATGAAGAGAAAGGAAGAAGGTAGGGTGATGGAAAACTAAGAATATAAAGATTGGGAAGGAAAAAAGTGTGAAAAAAGAATAAGTGGAAAAAAAGAAGAAAGAAGAAAGAGAGAATGCAGAAAGAAGAATAAAAGGATAAATAGAAGAAAGAAAGAGAGCGAGAGTAAAGAAAGAAGACAGTAAGAATTATTATATTGGTCATCCCTAGTTGTGGCCCATTAATTATGCGGCCACCAAATGCATATTGTCAGCTTGGCATTATCTAAACCAACCCTTGTTATGGTGGTAGCTTTCTCTAGTATAGGGCGTCTGATCACTATCCTGGCATAAGTTGTGGATTTGTTAAATGTAATTACTACCTCCAGCCTATGATGTGCACCCCTGGGATATGTTTGCAGTACATGGTTATATATGGCAGATTATAGTCTCAAGGGGGCAGTAGTGCATGTGAGTTTTCGAGTACTAACTTTTTGGGTTTTCTAAAAATGAAAAGATGGTATTTGCCTGAATGCAAGTTATTTTACAAAATGTACACCTTTTGTCCTGTGGGAATCGACTTTATTTACTGAAATGAGGAGCTCGCATTTGGTGACAAAATGCGTGCTTGTTGTCTTTTGAAGGAAGTGTGAATTTGCGGATTCGGGTCAAAATTATTGTATATATATATGTATATATATATATATATATATATATATATATATATATATATATATATATATATATATATATATATATATATATATGTATATATATATGTATATATATGTATATATATATATATATATATATATTCAATGAAAAAACCATAGGTTATAGGCCATATATAGTTAGGAATTAGCATTTACAAAACCTTATTTTACTCGCATAAAACCATTGAAATTCCATATATAGTTAGCTAACTATAAGCGCTAACTATATATCGCGCACCCGCAATCCACTGCTGATGATGTCACATATTACATCATTCATGACATGGTCAGTGACATCACTGATGACATCACTGATCACAACATCCAGTGATTGTATGTGTCTGTAAAGTTTAAATATGTTTCACATATTGAAGAATGAGTGGATGTATAAGTGTCTGGATGAAGAATTTAGTAGGTGCATGACTGACTGTATGAGTGAGTGATTAAATGTGTCTCACTGAGTACATGGGTTAGTGACTAAACTGTCTTAATTCGTGCATCAGTATATTTGTTGTTGTGTAAGCTGCTGCATGTGTTGATCAGTAGCTATAAGAGTGGCCATATGGGTTATTGATTGGTTGCCCAAGTATTTGAATGGGAGGCTGAGTGTGTGTGTGGGTGGCTGGGAGGTACGTGACTCTGTGCATAGATGTGTAAGCAGTTGATTCACTAGGAGTATGAGTTCAAGAGTGCATGTGGAAACAGCTATATGGGCGGTTGACTGTGCATGGGTGTGTTGGTGAGTGAATGGATTTCTCATTGCTACATGTGCAAGTAAGTACGTATGTAAAACACAATACATGTGAGAGTTGAGATATATAAATAACTGAACATAAGAGCCAGTGAATGTGTGAGTGGCTGTATCGATCACTGTGAGCTTGTATCAGGGATTATATAAGAGAGTAAATATGTGTTATTATATGTTTGAATAAGTAAGATGTGTATAACTGTATAGTTGAGGAAATGGAGGTGTGATTGATTCTTTGCATGACTGACTAGGTGTGTGAGTAAGTCCATGGATGAGTGACAGTCTGTGAGTGTCTGTTTATACTGAGTGTATGTAAGGTTATATTAGAGTCTGAAGAGGTTCATTGTATTATCACATGAGTGATGTGATCAGTGATGACAAATGAGATGTCATCAGTGATGTCATTTGAGTTGTCATCAGTGATGTCATTTGAGATGTCATCATTGATATCATTTGAGTTGTCATCAGTGATGTCATTTGAGATGTCATCAGTGATGTCATCAGTGATGTCACTGACCATGTCATGAATGATGTAATATGTGACATCATCAGCAGTGGATTGCGGGTGCGCGATATATAGTTAGCGCTTATAGTTAGCTAACTATATATGGAATTTCAATGGTTTTATGCGAGTAAAATAAGGTTTTGTAAATGCTAATTCCTAACTATATATGGCCTATAACCTATGGTTTTTTCATTGAATTTTCAAGGTTTTGTAAATGCAAATTCCTAACTATATATCCACTATAACCTATGGTTTTTTCTGTGAATTTCATTGGTTTTTTAATAGCAAATATGAAAAGCTTTAAAATGTCAAGTACGTGATAGATAAAAACATTTTCGTATTTATGCACGCTGATGTGCTTTGAACGCTGCCCCCCCCCCCCTCCCCTCTTTTGCCTTTGTTAGTACTCTCTCTTTGCAGATACAGAAGGGTAGTTAACGCAGGCCTTTACCCCCGTTGTAATCCGTCGTACCTCCTTGTCTCTCCATTTGATTGATTGTTGTCCAAGCATTTACTGTTTTAGAATTGGTTCTCTTTGGATCATTCTCTATTTACAAACAAGCACAAAGTCGCAATACTCTGTTTAGTCTTTGCAGATAGTGAAAAATCGTGTAAAAAAATAAAAGTAATCGAGCAAAATCAGTAGGCCACTAATTGGATCTCTTTTTGACCTCGCTAAAATAGAAATATTAGGAACAACCCTTCTTGAGAAATACGAAAATAGTGAGATGAACTGAGCTCCACACCATGAGGGCTGCAAGACAGCTCGGCTCCATCACCCATCCCGCACAAAATAATGACAAACCCTATGCAAATATTAAAAATATAGACAACACACCAGCAAAGAAATAGGGTAAAACATTTTATTAAAAAACTATTTACATAACGTTGGTTTATAAGATGATGTCAGTAGTGGACCGATGTGTGAATAGATCGAAAACAGCACAAGGCTCCAAGATCCGGATAGCAAGCTCCTGGATGTTGGGTGCCATAGTTTAGAGTTCTGAATTTCAGCCTTTTTCAATGCCTGTGCTTTGTTGAATGAAAATGGCGGCTTGACACAAAGCTGACTCAAGCGTTGTTACTGATGCTATGCAGACCAAAACTGGTTTTCAGTTTGTACATTTTTCTAGATTTTTCAATCCAAGTTTGATTGACTTTGTAGAACGATGGCTTCAGATTTTCAACATACGGTGTGGTGGCGCTGACTGGGAGGGGGCGCTTCGCTCCTGCCCCCTCCCCAAGTAAGATTTTCATACGTGAAAGTACGTTAATAGTTTTGGTCCCCGAGATGCTTCGATGTCACTACCATTCTCAAATAGCATAAGTTCTGGATGTTGGGTGCCATAGTTAAGAGTTCTGAGCAGCGCTTGTAACACTGTCTGAAGCTTATTTCCTCCTACTGCAGCTTCACTATTCTCAAAGTAAGTGAGTGTCGTTTGTGGACCTGACTGCATTAGAAAACAATATGATATGTTACCTTCCTAAACAGCTTGACGGAGGCCCCTGAGGGGCGCTGTGATGGCCATGGACTCGGAGAAGACGCTTGGCTCCGACACCCTCCCCAAGTCTTATAGCACTGGTGTAGCCTGAGATCGCCCCCGACATAGGCGGCCGGCTCCCGGGGTCCGGCGGTACTTTTTGCCTTTTGATGACTCTTCAATTCTGGACCTTGTCCCACAATCCGTTTGACCTGAAGACAAGCTGTAGTGAGACGCCCCTTTATCGTTTTAGTTGCCATTCCGCCCGCTTTTGCTACACTGTGCCTCTTCCGCCATTCAGCTGTTTTCCGCCCGCTCTTGCGACTACAGCGTCTCGCTCACCATGTAGTTGAGATGCGCCCGCTCTAGCGGTGCAGCGATAGGCGGCTGCCACAGGACTCTCAAAATGGCGGCCGGCTCTTCGGTTTTGGGCCTGGTCCACTAAAATGGCCCTGGGACACCTTGGAACTCGGACGCTTGTCTGCTAGGGCTTGGATCCCATTCTCGAAAAGCGTCCCCTCAGCCGTGAAGATTCTACAAAAGTCATGGGGGCCTCCGACTCCCGCAGGCTTCTGGTGGGGAGCGGCTGCCATGATTGCTCGTGGAATGGCCACGACGGAGCTACGAGATGGTAGTGGTCTCATGCTGACGCCAGCTTTAGTCTGAAACATCCAGAAACACTGTAGACTACCAATTCGATCAGTTCCGGTAGCGCCCCAACATGACCCGGAAGAGAAGAACTTGCCCTCCCCTCTTTGACTGATGGTTCTTGTTGCCTGTCCCCTCTGTTGTCATTTAACAGAACTTTTTGGACTGCTGAAAGGGGTTGTGTTCTGAACGCTGGTTGGTGGAGACATTTAGACTATATTCTTGACCTACGTTGTCGCGTAATGCGTTTTATGACACGCCGCGTTAGCGCACCCGGAAGTGATCCGAGGCGCGGCGCGCAGCGCGTAACGTAAGCATAACAGGTCATGTGACTTGTTAATAAAACTTTTCATTGGTTCATTTTACTTTTGTTAATTTAATGATGAAAAGCTTGGTCATATGACCTAAAAATTACGCTTTTTATTATTTTCGAACAATATTTTTTTTTCAAACATATGTTATAATATTCCAGGCTAATGTACTTTCCCGGAAAATTTACAACTGTCTGGCAAGTAAAATATATTCCTTTTTCGAGAAAAAGGGCGTTTCTTCCTTCCATGACGGAGCCGTTGAGTAAAAGAGATTCGGCCTGCTGTCTTAGTCGCCGATGCGCCTGATTATCAGATTCTTATCGATCACTTTATGTTGCAGACATGAAAAACACAACTGCCCTTGACCATTTATCTTTACTGCGTTCCTACATATTATACCTTTTATCCGTCATGTAATTGGACTGCTTTATTTCACTTGCCTTTTACTGATTCGAAAACAGTCACTAAAAGTAAAAACTTTACAAATGAAAATACTACTACCGTGTTTTGTTTTAAAAACCTTTATTGTGAAAATGTCAGTATACAAATACGGGCCTATAACCACGTGGGCCGGCCACGGAGCAAACTCAAATCGTATATGATGAGGAGACATTTACACTGTAGAAGAACGTAACGAGCGGGCCATTAGGTGACAAGAACAAAGGTGTCTAACAGTTGCGGAATCGGTGGACGTACATTTTGTAATTAAAATACGACAGGGCCACTTACAATAACATTTTCTAGATATACATTTGCGGGCAAAGAGTTACGAGTCCCATTTATACCGGCGCCATTTTGGGCGAGGCCGGGCAGGTCCAAGATATAGTCAAAATGTCTCCACCAACCATCGGCCAGACCAGAACCCCTTTCGGCCCTTTATGCTACAAGATGGTGTCTTCCATTCAGAAAATATTGGTGGCAGCATTTTGAAAGGAAACAGAAACAGCCGTTCTCCTAGTGAGTTTCACATTGTTACATTTAGGAAGAATGTTGAAGAGTAGTATGTGGAAAATCTGAAGCCATTTTTCTACAAACTCTCAATCAGACTTGGATGGAAAAAAAACCTGAAGAATGTACAAACTGAAAACCAATTTTTGTCTGTATAGCACCAACAGTAACGCTTGAGTCAGCTTTGTGTCAAGCCGCCATTTTCATTCAATCAATAGCGTCCCCCTGCACACATTCAGGGACCTGGTCGTGTCTTTAGATGAAACGCATTGTAGGAAAAGAAGCAGAAAGGAAAAGGAAAAAAGTTCCGCCGGACCTAGTGAAGCTGCAGCAGGTGCAAATAAGCTTCAGACAGTCTTACAAGCACTGCTCAGAACTCTCAACTGAGGCACTCAACATCCAGGACTTGCCATTCGGATCTTAGCGCCTTGTATTTTTGTTTTGTTCTTGATGGAGGGGAAACAACAAAAAACAGGCATTGAAAACGGCTCAACTGGAGCAAAAAAAAAATGACTTCTTGGGTGCATTAGGGCATTTATGATTTTCGAATGCCGTATTCATCAGGTTGATGCTCATGTTGCCATAGGACAGCATAGCACCACAGTGTATACAAGTTAACTTCATATGTTCAGATGAGGCAGGTGGCATATTTAGCATTCACCTTCTTTGATCCAGGAGGGATGGAGAAAAACTGCCAGATGAAACTTGAAACTTGGCCATCCAGATCTCGGCACATCGGTCCGCTACTGACAGTGACCGCAACTCAGCTGGACACGCCGTCTTTCGGCGCAGCATTGTAGGATGGCCACACCAGTGCGGCAATTTGCTGGACACCACATCGGTGCCATCCGCATCTCGACGCGTTGTGCTGCCTTCGGCCTATTCGCACATCGGTCCGCTACTGACAGTGACCGCAACTCAGCTGGACACGCCGTCTTTCGGCGCAGCATTGTAGGATGGCCACACCAGTGCGGCAATTTGCTGGACACCACCTCGGTGCCATCCGGATCTCGACGCGTTGTGCTGCCTTCGGCCTATTCGCACATCGGTCCGCTACTGACGCCGCCTCACGTGCCAACGGATTTTCTACGCTTTTTGTAGCCCTATGCCGCAGAACAGGTCATGTGACTTGTTTATAAAACTTTTCATTGGTTCATTTTACTTTTGGTTTCCTAAAGATGGAAGGCTTGGTCATATGACCTAAAAATAACACTTTTCATTGGTTTAGAACATTTTTTTTCCCAAACGATGAAAGCCCCACCTTGTTTCTGGATCATTCAGACTGAAGCTGGCGTCAGCATGAGAGCACCACCATCTCGTGGCTCCGTCGTGGTCATTCCGCGAGCAATCATGGCAGCCGCTCCCCACCGGAAGCCTGCGGGAGTCGGGGGCCCCCAAGACTTTTATACAATCTTCACGGCTGAGGGGACGCTTTTCGAGAATGGAGCCCAAGCCCTAGCAGGCAAGCGTCCGACTTCCAAGGTGTCCCAGGGCCATTTCAGTGGACCAGGCCCAAAACCGAAGAGCCGTCCGCCATTTTGACAGCCATGTGGCAGCCGCCTATCGCTGCACTGCAAGAGTGGGAGCAACTCCACAACATGGTGAGCGAGACGCTGTGGCCGCAAGAGCGAGCGCAACTCAGCTAGATGGCCGCCACCTGGGGAGGCCCGTTCACGCCGCCTCCCCCCCCCCCCCCCCGGGCCGCCGCACGCCAATTTTCGGAGCAGCATTGTAGGATACCAAAACCAGTGCGGCAGTTTACTGGACATCACCTGGGTGCCTGTCATACATGTTGTGTCAGCCATGTGACACTGGACACAGACCGCTACTGACGAGGCCTCCCCCCGCACCACCCGGGACGCCCCACGCTGTTTTTCTGTGCTGCATTGTAGGATCCCTAAACCAGTGCGGCACCCAGGCGACATCACCTGGGTGCCGTCCAGAACTCTGCACGTTGTGCTGCCTTGGGACTATTCGCACAACAGACCGCTACTGACGAGGCCTCCCCCCGCCCCACCCGGGACACCCCACGCCAATTTTCGGAGCAGCATTGTAGGATCCCTAAACCAGTGCGGCACCCAGGCGACATCACCTGGGTGCCGTCCAGAACTCTGCACGTTGTGCTGCCTTGGGACTATTCGCACAAAAGACAGCTTCTAACCATTGTTGCTTTTTGTGTTAATAAATGTTTAAATGTTTTTAGTTTTTGTTCTGTTCATTATCGTTAAAAGTTAATAAAGTTTTATAACCTTACTTTGTTGGACTGTTATCTATTTTTTGAAAAACGGGTGAATGGGGCCTTGAATCGGGTTATTGTCATGTGTGGGCTTTGGAAGTGTGCTGCTGCAGGATCGGACATTTCAAACTCAAATGCACGTTCTTTTTCTTACCTTTCCGAAGCATGGAGCGCAATAGCAAGCAGAGAAAGGGTGATGCACGTGTTGAACACTACCTGACCTGGCAAGTTGCTGGCAGTGCCCCCCCGCCCGCTCCTGAAAGAGGGCACACACACACCGCCGCCCCGAGTACTTCAGAAATCTTTAAAAGACCATGCGCTTGTTCATGAGGCTTAAATGGTTTATCACCTCTTCTAGAACCCCTACATCGACCCTCTGACGTTTCATGGAAAAATTACCATGTAACACAATACCAAGCCCTATCAGCTGAAACCCCCAAGGAATCGTGGGGCATATTAGCAAGGGGGTTTATCTCCGCTTTTTTGGCTTTAAAAACCATGAAAGCGGAGATAAAATTATTTCCCTATTATCAAGCTGTCGCTAACACCAGTTAGTGACACCTAAAAGGAGATAGCGACCATCTTGGGCCCGGCTTTGCATGTCAGTGATACTTATCACTAATGACATGCAAAGTGGCGTGCCAAGATGTTAGCGACTGGAAACAGTCCCTAACATCGCTACCTTCTATTACCAACTTTTGGAGATATTCGCACTAAGCGCGAATATCTCCAAAAGCTAACACCTGCCCTGAGCAGGTCTTAGCCATGTTATCCAATGGGAGGTGGATAACATGGCTAAGAGCATTAGGTCGATAATACATGAATATCGCTGACTTTTCTGCGATAATAGCAAGGTTTATCTGCGATAAAAATCGCCGATGTGCGGCGATAATTTTTGTCTCTAAACAAGTTATAGACAAAAATTATCGCTAGTTGTTAGTAATATGCCCCCGGGTTTTTGCTTGCAGAAATCGGGAGGCGGGAGACTAGCACTGAAATCAGTACTCACACGCCTGAATCAGGAGAATTGGCATGTCTGAATTCTCTACAGCTGGGGCCATAAACTACATCCGCAGGGGTAGGTGATAGCCTGGGACCAGCCTGGCATCTTAAATGGCTGCCGTGCACGACAAAATTGTGGCATTCGAAAAAAGGCAAGATGGCGCAGCCGCTGGAAGAGATATATCAACATATATCAGCCTCCTCAGCCACCCTCAGGAAACATAGGGGATTAGGATATGTCTCCCGCACCCCCTTATACCTAGTACTTTAATTAACGAAGCACAAAATGGCGAATTCCCGTTTCGCTACCAGTTTGCGGCCCAGTTCGCGGCCCGTGAAGCGCTTCTACCGTGAAAAATCATTTTTTTTTTATTTTCCCCACGGGACCCTTTAATAACCCCAACAACATTCCTAGGGGGTCAAGAGGGGGATACCTTGCCCCCTTTCATTAAATTCCCCCTTAGTTTTTCACCTTTTCTTCTCTCTCGATCCTACCGAGAGACAAGATGGCGGCCGCTCCGGACTGTCACGCAGCAAAAAAAAAAAAAAAGCTCACGCACAGCCGCTGGAAGAGATGTATCAACATATATCAGCCTCCTCACCCACCCTCAGGAAACATAGGGGATTAGGATACGTCTCCCGTACCCACTTATAACTAGTAATTTAATTTACGAAGCACAAAATGGCGAATTCCCGTTTCGCTACCAGTTCGCGGCCGCGCTTCTACCGTGAAAAATCATTTTTTTTTTATTTTCCCCACGGGACCCTTTAATAACCCCAACAACATTCCTAGGAGGTCAAGAGGGGGATACCTTGCCCCCTTTCATTAAATTCCCCCTTCGTTTTCCACCTCTTCTTCTCTCTCGATCCTACCGAGAGACAAGATGGCGTCCGCTCCGGACTGTTTAGAATGTTGACAGACACCGGAGAGCCAATCAGCTTTCTGCGCGCAAAGTTCCGATAAGCGAAAAGTAAGCGGACCGGATCGCTGTCCAGAGCGCTGTTACAGATATATATCTTGGTTTGAACGTTAATTTCTCAAAAACTACTGGAGCACATATATTGAGACCTAGCAAAGGCACATCGGGCTAACAGTCCCTACAATTTTGCCAAGTTTCGTGCAAATCCATTCAGCCGTTCGAGCTAAAAGTGAGTCCAACCGCCCTATGGAAAACTCAATGCAAAAAACGCGTTTTGGGACCCCCCTTTTTTCTCAGCCCCCCCTTGACGAAACCCCACCAAATTTTCAGGAGCTGCTCAGAAACAAAATGTGCCATTTTCCTGAAAATTTCAGCCGATTCCATCCACAAACGCCAAAGTTATTAGACATAGCATTTTCAAAAGTCCCATAGGGAATTTATCCTAACTATATATACCTACTGGCGAACGCCAGTAGGTAATATATATATATATATATATATATATATATATATATATATATATATATAATAAATGTTAAGGTATTATTTGAGTGGTAATTCATGTAGAATTGAGGGTACGTCTTATTGATGACATTTACTTGTTCCAGCGGACGCTTGCTGCTATGACTGTTAATTCATAATTTATTTAGAGGTATTTCCTAATTTATGTTGCTGAAGCTTTTTATGATGTCATTTGCCCAGACGTGATAGAAAATCAAGTTTGAAAGGGCAAGATGAGAAACTGAAAGGGGGCAGAAGGTGGAATCGAAATCAGATGGTGTATACATCTTCAAATTGAATACCTAGATTACTCAAACTGCCTCTACATCCAAATGCTTTCAACAGTTTTTCTGATGAAAAATGCGTTGTTTTGCTTCCCGTTTTACCAATATTTTTTGTAATGACTTTGCTAGCGCACCTGGGACGGATTTGTCTTCTCATGCAGACCATCAACGTTCTGCAATATTTAATGAGCATTCCTTCAGATTTTGAGATACATGTTATGTTTTTTTTTCTTTTTGCCAATCTATTTGAAACTTGTTGTACAATTTCTAATATAGATCAATTTTCTGAAAAATTTCATCTGGGAATCCATCCTTTGGAACCTTCCCTACAGCCCTGCAGAAGTGTCCTTTAGTAGAAAATATTTGATCTCTTTAGATTTTTCATGAATGTTCATTCACAATTGTCGGTAGACTTGTAATCCATTTGTATTCTTCAATTACGATTTAGCATGGACCATCTCATCAATTTTTTTCATGATTCCTGCAACCCATGTTGGCATGGATAGACTAGTCTGCTCTTTGCCATTCAGGAAATGGTTATACGCAGTGTATGTTATGTTTCTTCCTATGTCCTTGCACACTACCTGGACACAGGCACATGTGATGAAAATAGAAGAATTGTAACTGCTCTGCATAATGACAAATGGAATCTTTTGCTACACTAAGGATAATTACATTTTGACAAGAGGAGTCCCTTTTCGATTCTATGGGGTTCCAAATGCATATTTCCATTAGCCATTGTTTACCGTTCCCAGCAAACAAATGGTCGCATGGCAGATGGGGGAAAGGAGGCATGAGTGAAACTGTTTCTCTTCATGCTGTACCACATACAGATACTCAAAATGCCTCACTATGTTACTGACTCGAATGCTTTTCAATAAAGAAGAGTTTTCTTTCTAACAGCACCACCTGTGAAAATATCAGTTGCTACGTCATCGTGGTGAGATAGCTGAGCGCCATTTCTAAGCATTAGGCTGCCGTGGGTTCCTCTCCGGCTTGGCCAACCTCAAAGCCAATATTCTAAATTCTACACCCTGATGCTCTCTTGTTATATCTCCAAAACACTTGCTAGGAATGACCATTGCAACCAACATTCATCTCGTCAAACCTAAAAGCAGATATGAAAACACAGAAAGTGTGGCTTTAAACCAATATTACCTTGCATTGTCTTGCAAAAATGTCCCCAAGTGAGTATCATTTATAGGCATGCATAATTTCTGTATTGTACAGCAATGGGAAGCAGAAAGAATTTAAAAACATGTACAATATTTTTTTTTCGTACCTGGCCAGGGTCTCGTGCCCCTCACATTCCACATTCACCGACTTCCACACGGAGGCGATGGCGGCCTTCTCTTCGGCTGTCCAGTGAACCATCTTTGCTTCTGATGCTGGGCGAGCGTGGGGCTGGCTGAGTCAGTTTCGGCTTCCGGAAGCTGCGTCTGCTGGGTGGCTGGGAGACCCTCAGAGATTTATAGGGACCGCTGCCAGGCCCACCCTGGGCCCTGGTTCTGCTGAGTCATGCCAAACCCACTTATCTCCTCTGCCAGATCACTGCACTGGCATGACCACCGCCTTCTTGACGTTTTTTTTAAACAACGACAGGCATGTTATTTTCAAATTTTAATTATATAAATTCAATTCAATTGCTTTTATTCGATCTTCCAAAGGCAGATCATAAAAGATACACACAATACAAATAAACCAACTACATGGTATACACAAGTGTTAAAAAGTAACGGCCACATATTTAAAAACGATATAAATCATTGTGCAAATTTACGGTTATTAGAGTTACAGTCCGTAAAATAAAGTTCCAGGGGCGTCAAGTCTGGTATAGTAATAAGACATGTAGATTATAAACAATCACATTTTAGCAAGAAACTATTGTTTATGTTGGTTCGCATTGAATAAAGTGACAGTGCAGAAGTTCTGATTCCAGGGGCATCATAGCTAATGTAGCAAGGTGCCTAGTGAATAAAAGCTGGGAGCAGCAATATACACTTAAAAATGCAAGGTCAATGATTATTTATAAAGGAGAATGTAAAGGCTTTTTTAAAATCAAAACAGCAAACTCCTTTTTGCTAAAGTGCACTTAAAAAAACTAGCAACTGCATAGCAAACATTACAATCGTTAAGTTGTAATAAATAGAAGCAGCGGCTTTGCACTTGGAGAATTTTTGTCTGAGCAATAACAGTAATGAAAACTTCCTAGTGTACGGCAGATAAAATTGACAAAAGAAAACAAAATGTAAAATGGTGTGGCTAGATTGTTCATCACTTGGGCAAATGGCAATAGTGTCTGAGGAGTACTGACCTAAGACAAAACATATTAACCAGCGAAAGGAACCTAGCCTAAATCTTGCCAACAGTGTTCTTTCATTAAAGTTGGTCATGTATATTAAATACAGGGCAATTGTTGGAACCTCTTGAATAACACAGTAATCTCTGACTTTTCAGACACTTCCATTAGTTCCCTAGTGCCTTGTTTGTGCTTACGAAAAATGTCCCGGACCCAGTTTTTGTCCTTTTTTGGATGGACTCGGGAGGCTCGAACAAAGTGGCACAGCCAAGTGCAGAGAAGTAATTTTTAATATATTGTAACCATGGAATGGCCAAACCATGAGCACAGGTTAAACAGTCTCGGATGACAGCCCGGTTGAATTCGGCTTCTTTGTTGGACCAAATTGAGCACCAGAGAGCCAGGGGGGCAGCATTGATGGTATCTTCGACGTACTCAATGCCTAGTTCCAGGTGTAGGCCGAAATCCGGGAATGAGTAAGGGACGCCTAGTAGCCGGCTGCAGAATCTCTTCTCCTATGTCTGTATCGCATATGCATCCCTACAACCCCAGAAACCGAGTCCATACATTAAGATCATCAAGCATTTCCAGTCGTATAGCTCTAGCATAGGGGCAATATGCTTTTTACCAATAGACATAGCAAGTGAGGAAGTAGTACCTACAGCTTGAGTATATCAGGATATTCCATTTTTGATACAAGTAAGCCAAGTACATCCTTCAACAAACTCTAGGCCTAAATAAGGAAAATAACTAACCCTATCTAGGGTTTTGTGATCAATATTTAGGGAACTGGTTTTGGTATTTCTTGGGCCACAAATCATAGCAAATTTTTTCTTAAAATTTGGCTCCAGGCCCAGGACTCTAGTGAAACTGACATAACTATTGATACGTTTTTTAAGGCCATTGGTCGTCCTTGCCAGGAGGACTGCGTCATCAGCATATAAGAGTGCGGGCACTCTTTTACTCCACATGCGGAACGTCCACCCAAACAGAAACCAATGTTTTCTCCAGGTCGTTGATATAGAGGAGAAAAAGAGTTGTGGCAAGGACACAACCTTGGCGCACCCCGCGCTTAATGTTGAAGGGGTCTGTGCATTCGCCTGCGCTCCCAGACCTAACTGAAGCTATGAGGTCATGGTGAAAAAGCCTTAAAAATGTAACCAGCCCCACATCAACACCCATGCTCTCTAGAATGGCCCATCGCTTTGATTTGGTGACATAGTCAAAGGGGCTTGACAAGTCCATAAACGGTAAGTGGGTGGAAACTCCCTTGGCGTATCTGTATTTTGCACCAATAATATGGAGACTGAGGCACTGTTCAATAGTCCCAAGCCCCTTCCTAAACCCATACTGACTTGGGACAAGTATACGTTTTATATTAATCCAGTCAAGTAAACGGTCCAGAACTACTCTCCCAATGATTTTTGCTGTGGAGTCTAAGAGGGATATCGGGCAATAACACTTAACATCATGCATGTTTCCTTTTTTAAAAACGGGTATAATTATTGATGAGCTCCACGACTGGGGCGCGCCCTGGCTACAGGCAGAGTTGAATACTGAGGTGAGGACCGGAGTCCAAAATACTGGGTCCTCCCTGAATAAATCAAGCAGAATACCATCCGGTCCCGGAGCCTTCTAACGTCTACTGTCTAAAATTGCTTTAAAATCCTCACCCTCTTTAAAAACAAGGTTGGGACACAGTGGAATCATTGGCACTGAAGCATCGTCAGCCTTGCTGTCAGTAGAATACAACCCAGAGAAATGCGCCAACAAAGCCTCGGCCGAGATATGAACTGTAACTTTATCTTAGGACATAGGTCTTCAAACTTTTGAATGCCGAGACGCCCCTGTCAACATTTTCAGGCTTATGGACCCCCTCCTGACAAAAATTTCTAAACCCTGTGTGGGTGACAAGAGTACCCAAGTGACTGCATGGTGAGCGATGCAACAGTGTGAGAGTAGGGTAAAAGGAGTGGCTGCAGGGTGAGTGAGGTGACCATATGAATTTGGGTTTGGCGGTAAGTGCAGAGTGGGACGAATTAAAGCATGGTTAGTGATGGCTTGTTTGAGTGAACTACAGGTTGAGCAGTGAGGGGGGGACAGGTGAGTGAAGTGTCACATGAGTGCAGGGTGTGTAGTGTGCTCATGTGACTGCAGGGTGAGGTACAGGGTAAACAACGCAAGCGCATTGTTAGTGCAGCGTGATCACTGTGAGTGCAGGGTGAGCGGGTGAATGGTGTGAGTGCATGTTGATCAGTGTGAGTGCATTGCGATCACTGTTAGTTCAGGGTGAGCGGGTGAATGGTGTGAGTGCATGGTGATTGGTGTGAGTGCATGGTGATCAGTGTGAGTGCATGTTGATCAGTGTGAGTGCATTGTGATCACTGTTAGTGCAGGGTGAGCGGGTGAATGGTGTGAGTGCATGGTGATCAGTGTGAGTGCATGGTGATCAGTGTGAGTGCATTGTGATCAGTGTGAGTGCATTGTGATCAGTGTGAGTGCATTGTGATCGCTGTGAGTGCATTGTGATCACTATTAGTGCATGGTGATCAGTGTGAGTGCAGGGCGAGCGTGAAACTGAAGGCGAGAATGAGGAGTGAGTTGTCTGACTGCAGGGTGCATTCCCAGAAACTTGAAGCGTAGGGTTTCAGAAATAAGTTAAACTATTGCTATAATGGCATTAATCAGGGATCGAGGGTGGAGGAAATAAATAATGTGCCGATACAGCTCATTATTTTGATGGCCCAGAAATAAGCAGCCACCTAAAGCTGTAGGTTTAGCACTTATGTGTGAATACTTAGACCAGCAAATATAAATAGAAAGCACTTTTAATTGTGTTCTAGGGCTGCCTCAATGATCCATGACTGATAATTAAAGAGAACAAAGACAGAATAGTCACATAGCTAATTAATACATACTTTTTTATTTATAACTTTTTAGTGTCAAGAGCAGGTCTCTGCGGGCTCTTTTAACAACACACGGAAGGCATTTTTCTTTTGGCTACCCAACTTTATATTTCTTTTCATTAAATGCATTCTCACACTACAGCAGGAAGTGTAAAAATACAAATGTAAGGAATGGGCAGAGTGGGGGCCCAGGGGGTACTGGAACCATTAAAAAAACTAAGCCTAGTTAACAAAGGCATGTAAATATGCAAATGGTCTTTAAAGACCTGTGAAAAGCTCAGGCGGCTGGAGATAAGACTCCAGACACCTCCCAGCCGAGCCCCCAGCAGCGCGAGCTGCACTGCAGCAGCCTGGGCTGAGACAACCTACGTGGAATGAGGGGGGCTGAAGCTATGGGCCTGGACAGAAGTGTGAAGGGAATGCGCGACCCCCTTCCTATCACTCCATGGGCCCCCTGAGGGTCGTGCCCCACAGTTTGAAGACCCCTGTTTTAGGATGATATGGGAGATAAAACAGACTGCACCGCTTTCCAGAAAGCTTGTGGGTCTTTAGATTGGCAGGCACCAACAATAGACTCCCATTTCTCCTCCTTCATGGCCAATTACCTCCTCTTAATTGCTTGCTGATATTTCTTTCTACTGACTATAATGGCACTCTGATCTTTGGGAGATTGCTTTAAGGCCCTGTGCAAAGAATCATTGGCTGCTCTACATACTTTTTCAAACCATGATTTGGCATGACTCCGTGGCTGGGCTATGGGTCTAGAGAGCATCTCTTTTATCCTCAATAAAACATTGAAAAATTAGTTAAAATGTGAGCCGGATTACAAAGTATGGGGTTGCAGCTATTCACCAGTGTTGTACTATTGCAAACTACCTGGGACATAATATTCTCCAGGTTTGCAGCTCGCCATACCACCCCTGTATCCGTACTAGATAGATCCTGGGGAGGAATTGACTTCAATTTATGTTGTGCATGTGGCGACATTATCTGAGCAGGAATGGGGTTATGGTCGCTATAGATCTGAGAAAGAACCTCACAGTTATTAATATTCAGAGACATACTCCAGGAGGTAAAAATATAATCTATGGTGCTCCCAGCACCCCGCCCTATGAAAGTTAGGATATGAAAATCAGTAAAGTTAGGGACCTTGTAAGCCAGACCCCTTACGTCCAGGAGGGAAAATAGGACCCGCCCCCTAGTATTCATAACATTGCGATCAGTTTTTCGAGCAAATAGATCAAAATGGTTGAAGATAGAGACAGCAGGAGCCCCAGTTTGGCATTGAAATGACCTGCCACCATCAAATTAAGGGGGCCTTCAACCCGGGCGTCTTTCTCCATGAGCATATATTTCACTGTGAAAAGTCCTTGAAAATTGCAGTCGCCCTTACAGGAAAAAATATTATTGTAAAGTGTACCAAGTAGATCTTTTGGTTTTCATTTCAGCTAAGGCAGAATGCATGCACCTCCCCCTGCTCCAGAAAAAGTGATAAAATAGAACAGCCTATATTGACTTTTAACCAGGCAGTCAGTCCCCCTTTTGCTCTGCCCGTTGGGGATGCAAATGCAGCCAAACTAAAGGCCAGATGTAGGTGGCCATTTACCGACCGGTAACGGCCGATTTCGGCCGTTACCGACCGGTAAATGGTAATTCCTGATGTAGGTGCCTTATTTTACCGATTCAGTAAATTTACATGAGTGATGTAATATGTGACGTCATCAGCAGTGCATTGCAGGTGCGCAAGTTATAGTGAGTCCAACTAACTATAATGTGGGAATTTCAATGGTTTTATGTCAGTAAAATTTCCAGCTAACTATAACTGGTGTGAAACCTATGGTTTTTTCAGTGAATTTAATAGGTTTTTTAAATGCTAATTCCTAACTATAACTGGTTTGAAACCTAAGATTTTTTCAGTGAATATATATATATATATATATATATATATATATATATATATATATATATATATATATATCCACCAGATTGGTTTCTTAGTTCCAAGTACAAAAACCAATGTCCAGGCCGCTTTGTTCAATAAAGCGCGTTTATTCAATTACGCTTCACTCGATGCGTTTCGAAGGACTTGCCTTCTTGTTCACGAGTGCGAGTTTGATGTTTAGAGCATTTAAATAAACATCACATGGTTTCACCATGCATGTAAACATAGTGAACAGACTTTCAGGTATTGTTTAACATACCTGAGCTAGAAGACGAATACACTTACAGCTTGATTCATCATTGTTAAATCCGGTCGCAAATGGCCAGATTCTGAGAATCTGGCCCTTTGCGAGCGGTATTTTTGCATTTGGGATTCATCATCCCAAATGCAAAAATCGCTATTTAAGAATTCGCATATTTGCGAGGAATAGTATTTAAGGAATCTCTATTAGAGATTCCTTAAATGCTATTCTTGAAACATTTTTAAATTGCGAATTCGCAAAAATTTCCCGCTATTTACCGCGAGGTCAAACCTCGTGGTAAATAGCTGAAACTTAGAAAAATGCATTTAAATGCATTTTTCTAAGTTTCATGTTACACACACATGTCCTTGGGACATGTGTGTGCGCAACACAAATGTAGCATACATTTCAGGGGTGCTACAGGGTGTCCTTTGGACACCCCTGCTCCCTTGAAATCGCAATTTCAATATGCGAATCGCTAATTGCGATTCGCACATTGAAATGTCTTCCCATTTATTCCTATGGGCCTTTGGGCCCATAGGAATGAATGGGGAGATATTCCTTAATTGCGATTAGCAATTTGCTAATCGCAATTAAGGAATAATTAGAAATCGCAATTTATTTAGCGATTTCTTGGTGAATAGCATTTTGCTATTCCTTAATAGCGATTCCTTAATAATCGCTATTAAGGAATAGCAAATACTCACCTTGATGAATCAGGCTGTTAGTCATTGTGCAAAGGATACAATTACATTCAAATTAATACATATTGGAAAAGTACTCTTGGTAATTTCGGAGCATTTTGTCCTAACTCATATTTAAACTTTTATATGGCGTAATGTGCATACTACAAATAACTTTGAGATTGGATATATATATAGATATCTCCAACTCAGGACAAAAGGACTATATATATATACTAGCAGCCCGTCCCGACCTTGTTCGGAAGCAACAGGCTTCCCTGACCCCCGCCCGCCCCGACATTGTCCAGTAGCCCGGGCCCCCGCCCGGCCGATCCCCCGCCTGCCCCGACCCCTGCCTGCCCCGACACGGGTCCCCTTACCTCAGCCGCCACTGGCCTGTCCGCTGCTCCTCACGTCACCGCTCCTCCCCCGCGCCATGTCCGCCGCTCCCTTACACACCCTGACGATTCCAGCGGTGTATCGGGTGTGTGGATTGGCGCTGTGGTTCCCGAGTTTACCAGCCTCAAAGGCTGAAAGTTCTTCCTTTATCATAGTAGTATAGATATATATATATATATAGAATTGCTAGCGGGTCTGCTACCACCCACCACTGTGCATCTGCCCCACATGGTGTATGTGGTTGGTGAACAGCAGGGAGCTGTCTAACTATATATATATATATATATATATATATATATATATATATATATATATATATATATATATATATATATATAGATATGCAGACAAAACAGCCTGGTGGGCTTAACATCGGAGAGGAATTGGGAGTACACCTGGGGAAATGAATATCCAACATACACCAGGTGTATCATGATCATATCTATGGAATGTTACAAGCAGATTTGATGAAATAAGAACTGTATTTCTTATAGATAGTTTATCCTCATACATGCTCGAATCATGATGGCCTCAAAGATGAAATTTGAATTTTGAATTCATTCCATTTTGATGGATCTGTGCCTTTAACTTTTCTGGAATTTCCAGACTCTTTTCTTAATTCCTTGTAATCCTCTTCAACTTCTTTCAATTTCCTTTTAGAATCCTACAAATGAAAGAAGGTTTCTTTTCTGTTCCTATCTTCCTTTTCACTTTCAATGCACATCATTTCCTCTACCATTATATTTTTTTCTCTCTTCTTTCCCTTATGAATATGGTTTACCTTTGGATGGGATATATGAATCCGTGTGTACTGAACCTTGGATTAGGTTGACGTGGATTTATAATCCTGGGGTTGAGCCGATACACGGCTCAATTATTAAGTGTATAAGGTATATTTGTCTAAGATGACCTTTTCTCTTTAGTATGGTACACTTGGGATGTATACCCATATTATTCTTCAGTGGAATCATTGTCCACTGAGTTGATTGATTGGGGGAAGGTATTGAGAATGTAAATGTCTAATTATCAAAGTTAGTCAATGGTAATGTGAATTGGTTGCATTGTGATTTGCCCGTTGGCCTATGTCGGTGACACGCCGATACACGGCGAGATTAGTTTAACCTTCACCGACTGGGGTTATAACTTTATGCTGACATAGCATTAGGATAACATCTTAACCCAGAATGCAACTGTACGAGGATCATAATGTACAGAATGGTGTTCATAATGTATAAAATGTATATAGTGTAAATATTTGAGAATATGGGGTCATAATGCCATGATATGCTGATACACAGCAAGATTGTTTTTATTCATTTAATATAATGAAAAGAGGCATTAGTATATCATAAGGGTTAAAACACATTGTAAATATGCCATTGTGTTGAATACTTGAACCCACTTAGTAATGGCCGCTATGCTGGTAATATTTGCACGCTTGTCCTTTTTCCTTCTCACTTAACAGGAAGTGAAATATATATATGGTGCCGGGTAGAATGGCACACACTAACACTGACGAAGGACTAGAGGTCTGAAACGCGTCTGTTTGTTTTGGTTAGAACGCCGTATTAAAATTCTTTTGCAACATACCCCCGCGAGTGCGTTTTTCGTCTCTTAAGGAAGGGTCGAATGGAGCTACAATATATATATATATATATATATATATATATATATATATATATGAAACAGAACAGAACAGAACTCGCCAGGCGCAGCCAGCGCCTCCAATTAGTAATTCAACTGGAAGAATGATGAAGAGTTGAACCTGTTTCTGGTGCCAAAACAAAGGTGCCTTTATTGATGCATGTTATTGCTCAGCTTGCCCACCATTACGCGTTTCGACTGTCTCCACAGTCTTGATCACATTGCCACAGGTAGGGTATAAATAGCAAACACAAAGGGCGGACTTTTGATTCCCGCCCCCAAAATCATTTCAAATGGTTTTTCTTAGAGGAAACAAAGAAAAGACTATATACAATTTTGCAGTCTTTTGCCTCAAACAATCAAACTCATAGTGAGTGATTCCATTCAGTACACAATAAGATGTTCATGTGCAACATATCGCAATAGTAATAAATATTCATAAATATTCACATATATAAATAAATAAATACATATTTAAACCACTAAAATCGATATGTTAAATGTACTGGCATATGAGGTCATATGATTCCCAATTAGATAAAACCTTCAAAATTTCATGTACCCCTAGTGGGGATCCTTCAAAAGTGCTTGTGCAGATGAACACATTATACAATGTAAACATATTCTACGTTCAAACCCATTAAAGTGGCATGGAGCAGCTATAACAGCATAGTGCAGTATGTATTTGTGAAAGTGCAATGTGCTAGTGTATAAATAATCATACATTTCCTTAATCATATTCAAAATACAGAGGGAGGAGCCCCTCCCTTGTGTCATAGATTTCATAACATATGTTAAAAGCTTGCAATACAACAAAGCAAACTCATTAAATCCCATGAAGATCAAAAAACTGACACCCAGATTAATTGAGAACAGAGTACCCATGTGTTATCTAGGATCTTACGATTCAGATGTTTAAGATTGTTATCAGGAAATTTTTATAAACACGTATAAAGATCCTCACTGGCGTTGAGACCCCCTGGGGTACGACTGTCCAACTCAAGTATATAACGAGTTTCCAGGACCCTTAAAAGTGCATCTCTATTACCACCTCTGTTTAGGGGCATAACACAATCGATGACTTAATATGTGAGAGTTTTGGGTCACAGTCATGAGTGCTCTGAAAATGGTGTGCCACAGGATATGACTGGTCTTTGGTGTTGATAGCTCTTATGTGCTGCAGTATCCGCCTGTGAGCCGGCAGACGGGTACTACCCACATACCGGAGCTCACAGGGGCACTGCAGCACATAGACCGCAAGCTCAGTCTTACAGGTAAGTTGTTTAGTGATTTGTACAGGTTCAGCCTTAAAGGGTGTTGAGTATTGTGTTTTGCTACAGCCGTATTTACATGCTTTGCAGATTGGGCATTTTTAAAAACCTTTTCCAAGAGCCATGAAGGTTTTTGAAGCTGGCTGATCCAGATGATTTTTCGCCAATCTGTCGGCCATAGAGATGGATTTTCTAAAGGAGAATTCTGGTTTTCTACCCACTAGACCACCGATGACCGGATCCCCGGTCACCAGGTTCTAATTGCGGGAGAAAATGTTGCAAATTTCCTTGTGCTGTTGGTTGTAAGTGACAATGACTCTTGAAGAGCCTGGTACTGATTTTGTACTAGCAATGTTAGATGTTGTTTTCGGAATTAATGCCTGGGCTCTAGTTATATTCTTTGAGCGCTCCATTGCTTTCTGCACTACCCCTTCCGAGTAGCCCCTGGCAAGGAAGCGTATTTTACTAGCCTCTTGAGCTTTGGAACACTCTGTTTCTGAGCTACAAATTCTTTTGATGCGCAGCATCTCCCCAAAGGGGATACTGAGTATCAAGTGATGGGGGTGCTGGCTGGCTGGCCGCATGTAGGACAGTGTTGCCCGCAGTTGGCTTTCTATGCAGCCTAGTTGCCAATTTATCAGACTCTATATACACTTCAATGTCAAGTAAACAAAGTGAAGATGTACTCATTGTAGAAGTGAATTCAAGATTCAGGTCATTTACATTCAACTGATTCACAAAAGAACATGCTTCCTGAAGAGTACCTTGCCAAAGGAGAAAGAGGTCATCAATGTACCTAAGATATAGAGGAACATGATTCTCCATTGTAGTGCGGTGTTTACCCATGAGGACCTATTCCTCCCACCAGCCCATGTGCAAGCACGCTAGGCTGGGTGAAAAACAGGCTCCCATGGCTACCCCTCTAATTTGTTGGTATACTTGATTATTAAAAAGGAAGTAATTCTGTTCTAAACAAATTTTAATCATGGAAATTAACATGGTGTTGTGAGCAGAAAAATTAATAGCACGTTGGTTTGGATAATATTTGACAGCTCCAATACCATCATTGTGACGTATCGATGTATATAATGAAGCAACATATAAGGTGATAAGTATACATCCTGAATTCCATGAAACATTGCTCAATTTTCGTATAAAATCTGATGAATCCTGCACATAAGAACTCAAATTTTTTACGCTGGCCTGTAGAAAATAGTCAATATAGGATGACATATTCTCAGTTGAACTGTTTATGGCGGAGATTATGGGACGCCCTGGCGGATTGTCCAATTGTTTATGGATTTTATGAAGTAAATAAAATGAAGGTATAACAGGAAATTCCTTCTTTAAAAATCCAAATTCTTATTTAGTGATTAAATTTCCGCTTTTCCACGCAACCAACTTGGCATTTTGATCCTGGCATGCCAACTTAATTGCCCCAAGATTGCTTTTGCTATAACACGATTGATCCTTGAGCTTCCTTAATGTACATATGGCGTGGCCAAAGAACTACGTTGCCGCCTTTGCCCGCTTGGCGGACCACAATGTTCTGATTTGATTCCAGTTTTTTTATCAATGCATTGTAGCTCTGATTCATTTTATTGGCTGCTATACGTGTTTTGTTGGTGACTATGTACAGTTTTTTTAGATCTTTCGTGATGAGGTCCTGATACACATCGATGTTATCATGTGTTAAAGTGGGAAGGAAAACTGATTTGGGTCTAAATGGGGTGCTGCAAGTGGCTAGGTCGATTCTGGATGTAACTGGAGGAATTTGCCTGGATGCACATATCTCCTCCTGTAGAGCCCAAATGTTTTCAAACTCAGTGCGATCTTCAACATTGAGAAGAGTTGGACTATTTGGAATTTCCGGATTTTTCATCTTTGTGGGTTGCAATTTGAAAAAGTTCTTACGTTTTAACTTCCTAATGAACCTGAAGGCGTCCATTCGTACATCTGCATAATTGAAGTTGCATGGAGGGCAGTATGTTAGACCAAGGCTAAGAATCATTTTTGTCATTGCCCGAGAGTTCTAATGAGGTGAGGTTCATTACTGAGCAGGGGCTGGAGCCTGTGTTTTTGCATTTTTCTTGTTCCAACGCTTTTTTTGTGGTTTTTCGTAGTTTGCTTTTCCAGGCACAGCATTTGCGTCTTTCGCTACGTTTCCTGTTGGCCCTTTGGCTTTTTGTCCGCCAGTTTGAAATCGCGGTCTCAAGGTGTCCCGACGGTCCTGGCACATTACGCTCACTTCCTGCGCCAAGGACAGTTTGGTAAACCCCACCACCGTACTTCTAATTCCCTCATTATCTGATTCACTTCCTAGTGAGCTTGCATCCGATGAGGAAGGAATAACTGGGGTGTTGTTAGGCGGTGTATTGCGTGTTTTTCTGGCCTGTGCTTTAACATTGTCATAGCGTTTAGCATAAGTAAATATTTGCCCATTTAAATAGTCCAGGCGATCCCGCTCAAATTTGAATGCCTTTCGTTTTTTTATGACCTCTTCCTCTTTATTTATTCTGAATATCATGTCCGCCCTCATTTTGTCTATAGCCTCGCTCGATCCCAAACTTGTAATTTCTTCCTCCAGTTTCTCTATTTGAGCTTGAAGTTTACATCGGTCTGATTCCGCATATTTTACAAGAATAGTCATAAGTTTTGCCGATGACTCCAAGTTTGCTTCTGCCCATTCTGTGAGCATTTCGGGATCGGGAGTCTCATAACTTGGCGCCAGACTAATCCGTAACCCTCTCGGTACTCTGCCCTCTTGTAAGTACATATTGAGAGACTTATTCTCCCACCATTTCGACTGTTCCTTGAGCATAGGTTTTTCCAACTTTCTGAACTGATCCCGTATGGTGGGATTTGCGTTTGCATTTGTTGTTAGCCGTGTTACGTCAGTTCCCCCAGCCGGGGGTTGCACAAAAACGAGGCCGGCTGCCTCCTCTGTACTCTGCAACACATCCGCGGACATAGCTGGGTTGTAGCAATTATTTATAAAGCAGTGCCCCGATGATAGATTGTGTAATCGCTGTATACAAAAGTGTGTTTTGATTAATCGCGATTACTCTCTAAGCACACTCTCCACTGAATAATCTTGCGTCTCCTACCTCCACTGGGCTACCGTATAGGCCGTCAGCTCTTCCGATACAGATGGCGCCGATTCCCAATGTGTGGCAGGACTCTGTAGTATCCATGGGCTCCAGGCGGCTAACTCCTCGCCGAAGTTTCTTGAAGATCAGTTCCGGGACATGGAACTAACCGCTTCCTGCCGCCGAGCCACGTTGGGGGAGGGGTTCAACTCGCACCGCCGAAAGCCTTCAAGGTGCAAAATATGAAACAGAACTCGCCAGGCGCAGCCAGCGCCTCCAATTAGTAATTCAACTGGAAGAATGACGAAGAGTTGAACCCGTTTCTGGTGCCAAAACAAAGGTGCCTCTATTGATGCATGTTATGGATCACTGAAATAATATCGACTGACAAAATATCGACTTGCCAAAATATCGTGGACAAAATATCGACAGTCAAAATATCGAGTTTGTATCTACAAACAGGTAAGTACAAAAATATCGAGTACAAAATATCGTTAACAAAAATATAGATGTAAAAAATATCGACTTTATTAAAAACAGTGTTAAATTAAATTAATATTAAATTTAAATTACTAAAATATACTTAAAACGACTTAAATTAAATTATAATAATTAAATAATAAATGAAAATAATAAAAAAAAAATTAAAATCTTATTTGTTGACCCTGAACCCTAAAAATACCCCTTTACCCAAAAACCCAAAACTGACCCTGAACCCTAAAAATACCCCTTTACCCAAAAACCCAAAACTGACCCTGAACCCTAAAAATACCCCTTTACCCAAAAACTGAAAACTGACCCTGAACCCTAAAAATGCCCCTTTACCCAAAAACTGAAAACTGACCCTGAACCCTAAAAATACCCCTTTACCCAAAAACTGAAAACTGACCCTGAACCCTAAAAATACCCCTTTACCCATGAACTGAAAACTGACCCTGAACCCTAAAAATACCCCTTTACCCATGAACTGAAAACTGACCCTGAACCCTAAAAATACCCCTTTACCCATGAACTGAAAACTGACCCTGAACCCTAAAAATACCCCTTTACCCATGAACTGAAAACTGACCCTGAACCCTAAAAATACCCCTTTACCCATGAACTGAAAACTGACCCTGAACCCTAAAAATACCCCTTTACCCATGAACTGAAAACTGACCCTGAACCCTAAAAATACCCCTTTACCCATGAACTGAAAACTGACCCTGAACCCTAAAAATGCTCCTTTACCCAACATTTATCAATATTATTTAATTACCAATTAATTATTAATTAACAATAACAATAAAGTAAATATATTAGAACATTAGGTGTAAATATTTTAATAATTAATATTCTTTTTTCAAAATTAATTACTTAAAAATAACACAAAATTATATATATTAAAAATGTACTCTAATTAATGTAATTAACTAATTACAATTAATAAACAATTATTTACTAATACAAAATATATTCAAAATTATATTAATTAATTAACTAATTAATATTAATTAATTATCAATTAATTATTAATTAAAAATATTAACAAACATATATTAATTAATTAATTATTATTAAATTACTTCCCACCCTATTCCCCTATAAACCCACAACCCGCTACAGAATTACATTACGCAATTATTATCAAAACAAAATTCATGTAATTAAATATTTTATAACATTAATACACACTATTCACACATATTATTACATAGAAATACACTATAAAATATTATATATTATTAAAAAATCGATATTTTTGCTATCTATATTTTATACAGTCGATATTACTTCACTTACCTGAAAAACGATATTTTTGTAGTCGATATTATGTCCAGTCGATATTTTGTCCAGTCTATATTTAAAACTCGATATTATGTCCAGTCGATATTTTGGAGTCGATATTTTGTCTGTATACCGCATGTTATTGCTCAGCTTGCCCGCCATTACGCGTTTCGACTGTCTCCACAGTCTTGATCACATGGTAAGGTTGCATTGCCACAGGTAGGGTATAAATAGCAAACACAAAGGGCGGACTTTTGATTCCCGCCCCCAAAATCATTTCAAATGGTTTTTCTTAGAGGAAACAAAGAAAAGACTATATACAATTTTGCAGTCTTTTGCCTCAAACAATTAATGTATATATATATCAAAAAACGTCAAAAGAAAAGCTTTAACCAGTCAGCTACCGCCCTCTTCAACAACCGATGGCGCAAGTATTAGCATAATTCAGGAGGATTCTGATCTCAACTCATTAACAAGTGGCGACTAGGATGATGGTAGGGGCCCCTCAGCAGCAATTCAAACCAGGGTGGTGACCAAACACACCTTGGGTGAGGAGCTCAATTTTTTAAACATGGACAGGCGCGCAACTCTCCGCCCCAGAAACCCCCAAAATCAAATGAGCACAGTACCAGACAGCGCTGGAGGGAAAGGCGTAGACAACGGCTCAAATTCATCAAACAGAGGAAGAGGGGGGCGGAGATAGAATCGCTAGACGAACAGGACAATACCATCATCAATCTAACTGATACAACACTAACAAAAGCTGAAAATCAATTATTAGCTTTGGGTTTGTCCTTTTGTCCTGAGTCCAACTTTTCTTATGAACAGTTGCCCATTGACATATACAAATTCATACGAAAAATTAAGCTCAAGAAGTTTTTTCAACTTAACAATTCAACCAATGTAACTAACATTGAAAGAACCACACAAGACAATCTTCAAGTTCGAAATCTAGATGTGCTACAAACGATGCATTCCCTGGCAAAAGAAAGTTTGGACTGTGAGATATCTGACACTGTCTCTGGGGGTTTTGAAGACATCAATATGGGAATGGCGGCTGCCAGTCCATTTTGTCCCCCTTTCTTATTCTATCCAGTTATGCCAAAAGACTCTGTGGATGTTTTTAATGAAATGGTCACTGAAGACTTAACGGAATTGAATGTATCTGTCAATTCCCAAAGCCACAGACAGAATTACAGAATGAGAAGTTATTGGGCATTGATTAAAAAATTGCGTGCCAAAAATGATATTGTGGTCATGAGTGCTGATAAGGGTGGCAATATAGTTTTATGGCCAAAATGTGAGTATCTTCAAGAGGCTCAACGCCATCTTTCAGACCCCAATTGGTATTGCACAGTTGGCCGTGAGTATTGAGCCAGGTCAAATCTACTGTGATGAATCATCTGTTACAATGGAAAGAAAGGGTCTCTTGTCTAAAAACGAATTTCTCTTTCTAAAGAATTACTTTCCCACAACTGCTGTTATGTATTTTATTCCTAAAATTCATAAGGGCACCTCCCCTGTACCTGGTAGACCTATAATATCTGCTAGGAATAAACTATTGGAGGCTATGTCCAAATATGTTGAATATTTTCTTCAGCACCACATGACTTCCCTGCCTTCCTTTATAAAGGACACAGGTGACTATTTGAATAAAATACAAGCAATAAAGTGAAAGCCTGGCTATGTATCGTTTACCCTTAATATAGCCTCCTTATATACCAGCATTCTACACACACAAGGTGTCAAACACTTCCTTAATTCTCATACTATCAATCTACATGACCAAAATTGCATGCTTCTTCAAATGATTGATCTTTGCTTGAATAACAATGTTTTCTTATTTGACAGAACTCTGTACCGGCAACTGAGAGGGGTTGCCATGGGGGCGTGCTTCTCTCCAACCTATGCCTGCCTTTTGGTGGTGGGAGGAGCACATCCTCATGACAGCCCACAAGGAGGCTTGGGACTCACATATCAAATATTATGGCAGATACATTGATGACACTTTCATCATATGGGAGGGTACTGAACAAGAGCCATCCCTATTTGTAACATCGATCAATGACAATGCTATGAATCTACAGTTTAATGCCACTAATTTTTGGATGTGGAGGTGTATATTTTGGACAATAAAATAGAAACCAAACTCCACCGAAAGTCCACTGCTGGCAATTCAACATTACATGCCAGCAGTGCCCATCCACCTCACCTCATTCGCAGTATACCATATGGTGAATTTTGTTTATTTACGGCGATATGCAGCAGTGAACTTGACTTCGAAGAATGTCAAAATGAAGCATTAAATCGCTTCCTAGCCCGTGGTTTCAAACTGTCTGATTTAGAGAAAGCCTTAAATAAAGCTGATGTCCGTTCCCATGAGCTATGCCTTGTGACCAAAAAACAACTTAATTTAGCTAATACGAGTGAGATCACAACAGAAGATTTGAAACCTATCAGACTCATTACTACTTATTGCAAACAGGACAAAATTATCCGTAAGATAGATTACAAACATTGGCCTATTATCTTAACTAACATTACTCTAACATTTGTGTTACCTACTCTTCCAACTATAACCTGTAGGAGGGCACCCTCCATGAGGGACGCCTTAGGTAAATCGAGCCCAGAGCTAACTTTTGAATCTACTTGGTTATCCAGATCTGGCTTCTTCAAATGCTCATCCTGTTGAGCTTGTAAATTTGGGATAAATGTATCTGAGAAATGCACAGCTTTTTGTGACATTCCAGTCCCTATAAAAAGCCACTTTACATGTCGTATAGATTTTGCAGTGTACGTTCTTGAGTGCACTTGCCATCTTAAGTATATTGGCAGCACTAAGTTGCCAGTTTTCAATCACATTCTGCAACACCTGCGTGCAATTGTAAACTCTGATTCAAAATTGCCCAGTTGCCCGGCACTTTAAAGCTATCAATTCCAACAGAATCTGTGATCTAAAATACTTTGTAATAGGGGCAGTTCCTCCATCAGTTCGACGGGGTAACCGGGAAAGATAGTCACGTCAGTTGGAGTCTTCCTTCATTCTTTTACTTGACACCAGAATACCGAATGGACTTATCACCAGTGGAGATCTCCATAATTTTTTATAAATTTATTTACAGCGAAATTTATTAGACCCTTTTTTGTGAGACTTTCCTCTGCAACCTGTAATTATTTGGTAATCACTAATGAGTACCTATGGTTTGGTTTTTCCAACAATGTGACTATTATTGAATAGAATATTAGTTAATTTACAACTTTTTTGCCCATTGTTATCAATTATGACATTGCATTTTGCACACTTTTTGCACTTGTCATTGGCAGCTTCATTATAAGCAGTGGCACTTTATTGCAAATTGTTTACATAATTCAGCAACCTTTTGCACTAGCCCCACCATTTGTATGTGTTTTTATCTCTATTTATTGTGGTGTTTTTACATGAGTCACTATTTGCACACTATTTGACACTTGTCTTTTAGGAGCATTTTTGTACTTATTTATTTATTTATTAGCTGCCTTTATACATCTATGTCCAAATGCCTTTGTAGTAGGCCATTATTGGTATCAGTCTATATTGTTGTTTAACTTAATATAAATAGATTTACATAGTTAGTGGTGAACCAACATCTGGTATATCAGGCACATGCCATTATTTTAGCCATAATTGGCTCACACAGAATTAGTCTTGCAACATCTCGACTGTTAATATTTTGTCATTTGAGAATTTTTAAAGGCATCAAATAGGTGAAAATCTTATCTATATGGATCTATTGCCTATTCTATAAATTAAATTCATGGGCTGCGTTTAGATAACATTCAATTTTGTTTAAATAAGTCTTTTTTCTAACTATATGCTCCTTCACTTATATGTGTTCCTTTTATGTCTATTGCACACTATTACCATTTTCCCCTTGTCTGATTGAATGCACGTAATTTAAAAATGGTGGTCCGGCATCAGCGCGTCATGTGAACAAGATAGCGAAGGCAATTGAAACGCGTCTGAGACGGACACTTGTCTGAACCACTATGGGTGAAGAAACGAAAGCATGGAATCATGAAACCCTTCTTCTCATTTCTTTGGAAACCAACTCTGTTGTGGTCTGTACCTGCTTGCAGTCCCTCCTTGGATTTGGAGGGTCAGGACTTTGTATATAGTGGAAACTCAAAGAAACCTCCAACTAAAGGAACCACCTACCAGCAAGATAGTTACACTGCATGCTGGGAGATGCAGTACCCATTGCGGAAGCTCCGGTGACTCCAGGCAACAATTTCCAGGTATCCGGCTCTACTTCACTGTCCGAACAACACTTAAGAACTCACTTGGGAGCAGGTCACACCAGTGGCATCTATCAATACTAAATGACATTTGAGAAAGGACATATCCGAAACGCGTCATGTCAATTGAAAGAATAAAGCTGTGCTTCTACTAGAAGGAGGTTGCCTTGGGAATATATATAAAACTTCTTGGATGAAGTGCTGACAGCCAATCAGATCAGATGTGTGGTTAGGCTACGCCCAGATATATATATTTTTTTAACCTAAATTACACAAAATCCACTGGAGCACATATCTTGAGACATAGCAAAGGCACATCGGGCTACCAGTCCCTACAATTTTGCCAAGTTTTGTGGAAATCCATTCAGCCGTTCGGGCTAAAAGTGAGTCCAACCGCCCTATGGAAATTAACATGGGGAAAACACGTTTTAGGACCCCCCTTTTATCTCGGCCCCCGCTTGACGAATCCCCCCGTAAATTTCAGGGAAAGAGCGGAGCGCAACGAGGCAAATTTAGGGAAAATTACAGGCAGATTCCTCAACCGGCGCCAAAGTTATTCCCAATAGAATGTTGCGGATTTCCTATAGAAAACAATCCTAACTATAACTACCTACTGGCGACCGCCAGTAGGTAATATATATATAGTCCTTTTGTCCTGAGTTGGAGATATCTATATATATATATATATATCTCGAGAGCCGCATGAGGAGATCAGATGCAGCGTATAATCTTCAGCAAGCACCGAAAAAGCAGACACGAGCCCAAATTGAGTGCAAGCAGTAGAGTTTATTCTCTCATCAGTCAGCAATAACGCGTTTCACCACCGGAGTGGCTTGATCACATGACAACGTTCAAACTGTGGAATGGACCATTAAGGCAGCTAGCACCCTGTGCACGTGACTGTGAAGGTGATTGACATAAAGAAAAGGTAAAATACAACATATTTCCCTTCTTTTGAAAAAAGACTTGCTTTGTGCAAAGTGAAGCTTTTAAAAGCAAATGTTTACACCAACCGATATGAGGGAGTTTTAAGGAAAGAAAAGGCATGTGATGACCTCGGTTATTAACCATCAAAATTTGCGAAAAAACAAAATTCATGGCTTAAATGCATAAATAACAGTATAAATACATAAGTTATTGCACCCCATGTAATTTCGAGGGAAAAAATTGATTAGTTGCAAATAGAAATATATAAATACATTTCATAAAAATTATCATTTCATACAAAAATAAATTTGATAAAAATTCATTTCATATATTTACACAGGTTAGTTTGGCTTGGTGGTTAAAGCATATAGGTCATGATTAAGTTTAGGCATAAATGCTTAATTATAGTATACCGAAGTACACCATATTATAAGAAACCCTCCTGAGTATAGAATGACTCATGGTCTAAAACAGTTGGTGATTTATGGAAAGTGTAAGTTAAAGTGCCAGTGGGTGCTTGAAGTGGATAAAGTGCAAATGAAAAAAGAGAACAACCCCAATATAAGGGTTGTGGTTAGTGAGAAGCATATGGCAGCCACATGGGGCAAGTCGTCAAAAAATATAATTTTAGAATAATTGACATGCCATCTGTCAAAATTATCTAACTAAAAAGTTAGGTTTGTGAACCATAGATCACATAGAAAACAAAGAGGAAAAGGACACAGGGGGCAGGTTATCAAAATGTCAGGAAAAAGAAAAGTAAAATTCACTTTCAGTGTGGCTCAAAGAACTGAAAACGGTCATAGGCAGGTATATAAATCTTCAGTATTATTCAGACCTCCAGGGCTTTTGCTGTTGAAATTCAGGATATACCTTGTCTCCAACTTGCGCATTTTATGCTCACGGTCACCTCCCTGTTTAGTTTTGGGAATCGTGTCGACGACATAGTATTTGAGGTCCATTAAGTTGTTATTATGGACCTCCCGAAAATGTCTCGCCACTGGGTAGGTGGGATCAGAGTTGGTGATGGCCCTGATGTGTTGCAATATCCTTACATTGGCTGGTAACTTGGTACTTCCCACGTACCGTAAGGGACAAGTACATTCCAAGATATAGATGGCGTACTCAGTTTTGCAATGGAGGGATTTGGAAATTTTGATTTCCTTGCTACTGAAGGCTGTACGGTAACTGGTTTTGTTAATACCGTAGGTACAGGCTTTACAAGAGTGACATTTGGTGAACCCCGTGTGGTTTTCAGCCAATCTTTAGATGGAATGACTTCCGGACAGTTGGATACCAGGCTGTTATGAAGAGAAATGGCTCTCTTATAGGTGACACTGGGCCTGGCTGGCATGGTGTGGCCTATTATTGGATCAGAGCGAATAAGTGCCCAGTTTTGGTTAATGATTTTATTTATCGCACCTTTTTGGGTGCTGTAGGGCACAATAAGTCTGACCGTACTGGACACTGGTGATTCGTTGGATTCAAGGATTGGAGGATTTCTGATTGATTTGGGAACAAGGAGGAGAGTTCTGTCCAGTTCCGTAGTTTTGTTGATGGCTGTTTGAATAATATGGATAGGGTATCCTCTAGCAAGGAACCTCTCCTTACATTCATTTTGTGCCATCATCAAATCAGTAGGGTTGCTGTAGATCCTTTTTATTCGCAACATTTCCCCATAGGGGATGCTTCAAATAAGGTGTTTGGGGTGGAAGCTGGTATAATGTAAGATAGAATTACCAGCAGTTTCTTTTCGGTAGAGCTTGGTTTCCAATACATTGTTAGAAATGTATAGTTCTATGTCTAGAAAATGAATACTGATATGGCTCATGGTACAGGTAAAATTCAAGTTGATGTTATTGGTGTTCAAGAGGTTAATCCACTCCTTGGCCTCTTCCCTGGTGCCATTCCAGACAAAGATAAGGACATCAATATACCTATAATACATTTCAACATGTTTGTGATACCATTCACCCAATGTGCCCTTTAGGACCAGCTCCTCCCACCAGCCCATAAAGATGCAGGCATAGCTGGGGGAGAAGCTGGCCCCCATTGCCACCCCCCTTACTTGTTGATAGAAAGTTTGGTTGAAGGTGAACATATTATGATGTAAACAAAAAGTCACCATATCTAACAACATTTTTCTATGCTCGGGGGAAGTAGGTCTATTCTTGTTGAGAAAGTAGTCCAAAGCTCTTATACCATCCTTATGATCTATACACGTATAAAGGGATGAAACATCCAGGGTAAGTAAAAGAAACCCAGGATCCCAAGCAAAGTTCTTGATTTTATCTAAAAAATCTCCAGTGTCTCTTAGGTAGGAGGCCAGTCCAGTTACACAGTCCTGTAAAAAAAAGTCGATATAGTTTGAAGTGTGTTCCAACAAACTATTCCTACCGGAAATGATGGGCCTTCCGGGAGGGTGCAGAGGGTCTTTATGGACTTTGGGAATAAAGTAAATATTGGGGATGGTCGGATAGTCATTTTTCATGTACAGGTATTCATCCTTGGTAATCAGACCAGCACTTTTCCATGCTAGAAGCTTCAGAAAAAATGAATTAGAAGTTTCTTTAACTGCCAAAGCGCTGCTGATTTTATAGCATTTGCGATCGTTCAATTGGAGCATGGCTTCAGTCATATATTGATTTCTGTCCCATAGCACCACATTGCCTCCTTTATCCGAATTTCGGATGACAATCTGATTGTTTTGTTGTATTTTAGCCACCAGGTTGTCATACGCTCTGTTGCGTCTGGATATTTTATTTTTCATGGCACAAGTTTTGTAATTCAATTTTTTCAATTCATTAATCACATTTTCATTATAGATGTCGATTCCATCTCGTGGCATGATTGGGTTGAACTTGGATTTATTTTTGAAAGGGGTTGTGGTGGTAGTTTCGATGGGTTGGCTAGAGATATGACTGTCTGAAGATAGTTGTGAAAATTCAGTACGATTTTCAGCATGAAGATCCGTTAGAACAGTAAGCAAAGTTGAAGGTAACCCTGTGCATGGTGGAGTTCCTATAGACCTTTGGCTTCCCGTTTGAAAGTTAGTGTCCTTGTCTGGTTTTTTCGATTGATTGATGGTGTGGAATTTGCGCAATTTGAGTTTGCGAATAAATTGATACACATCCATGCGAGTGGTGGCATAATCAAAGTTTGATTTCTTGCAGAAAGAGAGTCTTAAGGATAAGATTTGAGTTTCTGCTTTAGTTAGGACTGTCTCAGTTAGATTAATGACCGTTTTTTCTGGAAAGTTATAGAAGTTTTTGAAATTTTCTTCCATATTACGGTCAACATAAGTTGTAGATGTTATAGAATTGCCATTGTTAGTATGGGCCATTACTGGCGATTCCAGCGGCCTTTCCCCTTGCCCCTGTAATTGCTGTTTGCTGGCACGTTTCCTTATAATATATATACTCTCCACGAATACACCAGCGTGGAGCACTCGCCGACGGGTGCTTTCAGACGCGGGGGTGAGCCTGCGCAATCTATTACACTCCAGTCTCCCTCATATCCTCGTTTCCATGAAAGAAGGAAAGCACTCCGGGGATTGTTTCTGTTATTTATTCACAGAATAGCACAACTCCAAAAACAGACTTACTCTCCTAAATGTATCGCTAATTATTCACTGCTGTTCAAGCCTAGCGGGACCTTGGTCTGGAGGTCTATTATAAACCTAGATTCCAATCTCCTAAGATTGAGCACTCTGTCTCCTCCCCGGGATTTATTGGAACCTGATCCAAACAGAAGAAGCTAGGCTTGAACAGCAGTGAAGAATTAGCTATACATTTAGGAGAGTAAGTTATGTGGTTACGTTAGGACCCATTATGTAAATAGATCTGTGACTCGTTATATTGTATATTTGTATATTTGTATATATATGTGTATTCAGTATTGGTTTCTAACACCTATATAGAGTGGGGCTCAACTCTTGGGACAAGGGTATAGGGTTGTTCCTTTTTCTGGATTGTGTTTTGAATGAATTATTTATCTCCTATGGGGGGATTTGATTGATATGTACATATGTATATATGTTTAATATGTCTTCTCTCCTTCTGAGGTACTCCATATTCTCACCTGTGTATCACTCTGACTTCTTCCTTTATTTTGAGGGTGTACATCGGACCTTTGTTTATTTTGGTTCCAGTGATTAACTTTTGGGAGAGGACAAGGCCCATACAGGGCTGTATTGAGACCACTGCTGATCGATTTGCCCATCTGTGGGTGGGATAGGTTGAACGAGTGCAATATTTATGCATAATATAACATGTTCAATGCCCTACATCTGCATATCTTATGCGTGATGATATGCCATTAGGAAGTCCAAGATGGCGCGCGATTAATGCAGCGCGATGAGTCCTTTCAGTATGTTGACACTGGAAATGTATGTTAAATAACATGGTGGTCAGGCGCCTCGGTCAACATTGACAAAGGTTGGATACCGAAACGCGTCTGTTTTTGGAGTTGTGCTATTCTGTGAATAAATAACAGAAACGATCCCCGGAGTGCTTTCCTTCTTTAATGGAAACGAGGATATGAGGGAGACTGGAGTGTAATATATATATATATGTATATTCTTATACCTCAAAAAGAAGAAAGGGATCGCACTCCCAGGTACTTTTCTCAAGTATTTCAATTTATTGCTCTATTCCACCAAACATTGCATACCGGCGCGTTTCGGTGGCAGCTGCCACCTTGATCACGGTGTCTATATATATATCCAAGACACCGCGTCTTTACTCCATTCGCTCAGGCATTCCCCCAGGCAAGGAAACACAGACACGGACCAATTTAGTGCAAATTATTTACTCAGTACAAGTTAGCGCATGACGTTTCGGCTCTCAGCGAGCCTTGTTCACATGAAATTTGACGCCCTTGCTGATGGTAGTGAATTAAAAGAGGCAGTAGGGGTCCCTTTGTGTTCACTGGTCAGTACCTGGATGAGCAGGGACTGCCCCTGAACCCAAACATCCCTGGACCTCCCAAGCTCACCGAAATTAACGTAGCTTAGCTGCCTCACGCAGATGTTGGGGGCAGAGGGGCAGTGTATGAAGGGAGGGCAAAGAAGGGGGCTAAAGGGGTGATAAAAAAATGTCCCACCTTATGATAATGAAGGACTAAAACCACTTTATTCTGGCAAATCTGACATAAACGATTGGCCGCTGAGTTGAGACAGTTTCTTCAGGCTCTTGTGTGGTGCTGCAGGCGCGTCCCTTCAAAGACTGAAAGAAGGTCAATGTGTGACTCCAGGAGAGGCCGGGGCCAGACAGAGGGAAGGAAGCACAATCCTGGTGGCTTCCCCATAGGACAAGTGCAGCTAAGAAGGTGGGTGCTGCACTATTTGGGGTTGACTTCGGGAGAACTTATGTCCTTTTTAGCTGCTCACACCTGTGCCCATGGGCTTCATCTATCACTTGACCTACAATCAATTTATTTATGTTAGCTGTTTCATATAGCGCTATCTTGGCTCAAGGGCACTGGGATGTTTTACATGATCACCAGATAACCACATTACATTACACAAGGTCATATTCAATATTATTCCAGGCCGGGAGATTCAGGCTGAGCCTTACTAAGCCTTTACATCGCCCTTGCATCATGCAAGGCTAAATAGGGCAACAGAAAGGCATATTTGAGATTTGCAAAACAAGGCCTGTTTTGAGTTGCTTTGCGTTTGCTTTGTGTAAAGAAATGTAATGCAACGCAATAGCTTGTGTTGAGCTACATTTCTTAGTGGTAGGCGTTCCATGGCTGGAGCATGGACGTTTCCATGCATCCACCAAAGTATTTCACGCTATTCCAGATTTACTAAGGTTTGTAAAGCTGGAATTGTGTGAAAGGGTACGCCTACTACAGAGAGACTTAACATGAAAACATTTCTCCACGCTACTTCCTTTTTGGATTGCTTTTGTGCGGAAGATATTACATCAAAAAACTTAATACAAGGCTGCCTTTCAGGCCAAAATATAGCGCAAAATGTTGGCTTCAAATTTTGCACAAGTACATGTAATTTTGATGAAAATATACATATTTACCCAAAAGCAAATAGCTAAAATTTCACACAACACATAACAGGGTGTTCGCCATGCAGGGGACATTTCAGTCTAAAAAGCCCCCACTGCAAAGAGTAAACAAAATGAATGATTTTTGCCTTACTTCTGCTTAACATAGTCATGTATAGCCATATACTGTTCGAACAAGTTTTCAGGCTTAAAACATTAACCTCTTCGCTATAGGGGTAATTCCCCCATGGCACGGGGGCGCAGCGCTGCGGTGCTCGTGACCAGCCCAGCTCGTCATGAGTCACAGTAGAGCTGTTCTCATGACGAGCTGGGCTCATCATGACTTCGCCCACTGATTAATTTGCCCGCACAGGCGGGGAATCAATCGTGCGTGGGCAGAACGCAGCAGTTATGACGAGCCAAGCTCATCATAAGCACAGCTCCACTGTGACTCATGACGAGCTAGGCTCATCATGATATGGAAGAGGTTAAGGGGTTTATTTACAAGCCTCTTGCACCGCTGGTGCATCACTTTTAACATTACAAAAAGTGACGTATCGGCGGTGCAAGAGGCTTGTCAATAAGCCCCTAAGAGTGCAGAGTTCCATGAGTTCAGAATCTCCTCTATACCCATTACATTTAGGCTTTCCTGTTTTCAGTTTCTGTTTCTTGTGAATTCCGATGGGTTTTTTCATTGTCTTCCACTGTATTCAAAATGTGTTAAAATCATTGGTTATCAAAATACATTCTTTTTTGCTCTGTGCATAATCACAGGGATGTTGTCTTTCCAGTACTTATAAAGAAATGTGATTGCATGTCCTTGCTTCCCTCATTCGTTTCTATTTTCAAGTATTCCAAAATCCTTTCATACTCTCGGCTTGCTTTTTGTACCCTTTCATTGAATTTGCTCTCCCAAGTAACCTTTCCTATGTTCCCTCAACTCAACTATGTTGCCTCTCTAATTTCCCTGTACTCAAATCCATCTTTTGAGCAGGGCAGTTCCACCCTATGTCAAGGATGTGAATGGATGTAAAACTTTTTTCACCCCTTTAGAATATGATTGTAGGAGATAATAGGTTAATGTATGATATTGAATACACCCTCTTGCTCCACCGTTCTTCAGACAAATGGCAAAGATTTGCTGATTGAAGATTTTCTATCGACAACATGAAATGTATAAAGTGGCCTGTTTGGTGCTCAGTTACTACAAGCCAGTGTCACTCTCTCTGGTTCTTTGCCTTGAGATACAGAGAAATATTTAGGCCAATAAATGTATTTTTTATTTTTACTGTCTGATCTGTGCCTATTACTATTCCACTTGGGGAATCGTACAAGATCTCTTCAAGATTAACAGGAACGTTGGTCCGTGTTTCGTTGGTCCGTGTTTTCCAGCGGTACCGAATCCATTGATTTTATTTCAGATTCCATCAGAAGCAGAATGGTATATACTCATCGACTTATGGCAAGAGTTCTTCTCAATTCCTTCGTCTGAGGAATCACAGTTCCTTTTTGCATTACATTGTTTAAATAAAGTTGTTGCGTGGTGCAGAATCTCACAAGGGCAGACAGAAAGTCCTTCAAATTTTAGCCAAATCCTGAAGCAAGATCTAGAGAGTTTGAGGTTGACATGCAATTAAGTTTTGGTGCAATATAGTGATGATCTACTGGTCGCATCTAAGACAAAAGAGGACTGTAAACATACGATTGCCTTGTTAAATCATCTTGCTGAAAACTGTAACTAATTTAACTAATCTTTTACATGAGATTAAATCTTTCGAAGAACCTGGTTTATGGGAAACTGTACGGTGTATTAGAGTAAAGTTTTGGTAAGGTTGGTGAAAGGTTAGGTAATATAGGAGGAACCGCTTATCAGGCAAGACTAACCCCTATAATAATCATAATGATGTGTGTAATTATTATTATTATTTTTTTTTTGCTAAATTGTCCGAGTGTTATGTTATGTTATGTTAATAACAACTTCTAAAGCGCACGGACACCCATAGGCTTCATGGCGCTGAACGTGAAGAATGTTGCAGCCGGGTAACTATGCATATGCTTGCGATTAGTAGATATAAACACCAAGGTAAATGTGCAAATAGTTTAAAGGAAAGGAAAAGGCCAAAGAAGATGGAATTGGGGAGTGCTAAGGATCATTTCTACAACCAGATGAAAATGGTGCCCGGAAATTCCAGGAGGCAATTGAGATTGATGGTGATTTTGACCAAATGATTTCCTAATTAACAAAGTTTTTTTTATTAATGTGTTTTCGTGGCTATGTAACAATCAGATGGGGGAAGACTGTGGACGTTTTTCGGAATGCACAATTTTGAGTGAAAATTAACTTTATTTATTAATGATGTTATGCTGAATTTTAGATATAACTAACAAATTATTAATATTGCACTTAAAACAATTTTGATATGTCATTTAGCAGTGTGTTTATTAAGGTGATTTGGCTATTCCACATTTTTACGAAGGCACAGTTTTTATTAATATGGATGCTGTTTTAGTGTTCTGTTCATCTTGCTCCTGCACATTCTCCCTTCCAATCAATGCCCCCCTGCATGTCAGCTCTCCCCACAGTCTTCGCAGAGCACAAGGTAACTGTGATGCAACTAGTTATGTCCCCAGAGTGTATGTACTTAGAATAAAACTTTCTTCATGGATTAAATGCTTCAACCTCAAGAACATTTCCACAGCAGTTCTGATGGTAGTCTGAAAGAACACATTAGTGTGTGGCTAATTATTTGACCAATGTTTCATCTTGTGGTGTATATCTCTGGACAGCAATGGCACAGTCGCTGGTGGAGTTTTTTGAGGTTCTGCTCCCACATCACCACTCCCCTCCCCGATAACCCAGTCCATTGCTCCTATCCAGAGTTCTCCTGACTGCTGGAGCTAGAGGTGTACCGCATGTTACAGTGTGGGACTACTGACACGCTTGCAAGGCTCCACCACTGCTAGTTGTTGGTGGCAGCTAATCGTAATGTAGGCGCATGTGACTTTTTATGTTCACTCTTGTCTACTGCCTCTCTTTGAAGACTCAGTCTGCAGTAACTGGGCCATCTGACTTCAGTGAGAGTGAGGTGAAGGCCGTCTGGGGATCCCATTTATGTGTATCCCCAAGATGCGGGTTTACCACAGAAGACAGCTGTAGTTCAGGCCAGTAGCTATATCCCCTTTCTCCTCATGAAAGTCAATATGGCTGTCCATTCCTTAGTAGCAGCCCCACAATAGACTATTTGGCTGTTGACTCGGGTGAAACCCCTGTCGCTAAAAGGGGTGTTTCATGTTGTCATGAACCCTCCCATTAGAATTATTACATAATACATCATCACCATTGGACTGGACCTTATACAAAGAAAAATCTGCACATGCATCTGGTTGGTTCCCTCCACCTTCTCAGGGATATCTCAGCATTTGAGTGGCTGCCATGTCTTGATGATACATAAGTGGCATAACATTGTCCCCTTCAGCCCCACAGTGTGGGGGGCCCAAGCTCCAGGGGTCCTCAGCACAGTACCGTGACCTGAGAGCTTCTCATTAAGTCCAGAAGGGGGGGGGCTCCATGTGCCTTGCAGGGGGGCCCCCTCAAGTTTCGGTATGCCGCTGGGATACATGCTGCCCCTGAGACCAGCCTTTCTGTTTATGCACTTGTGCAGAGGAGGAAGGGTTGGATGAGGGGCATGGCCACAGTGTTGACATTCCTTAGAGCCAGCCACAGGCCCAGGACTATGAAGGAAGCCTGATGTTGGTGCATCTTGAGGAGGCAGAGGTTGACCGCCACAAGGGAAGAGAACAAGCCCAAACTCACTTTCTAGAACCGGGATGCCCAGCTGCTGCAAGTTTAGTTTAAGGAACTGCTGCCTGAAGGAAGGTACTTTGCCAGGACAGGAGTAATGCTGTCACTTCACAGACTGCCTGGGAGAAGCTGTAGAGTGTTTCGAGACCATCTCCGCACTTTTCTTCACACAGGGCCGGCCCTAGGCATGTGCAAACTGTGCACCTGCACAGGGCCGCCAAACCCCAGGGGCCGCCACAACGAGGATTTGTGCCGGTGCTTTCCGGGGCTTACCACCGGCACTTATTTATCAGGCCTGGGTCTAGACCAGCTTGCCACTGTCATCTCATATCAACAAACTGACCGTGCATCAAAAATTAATTAAATCGATCGTGCACAAGATTCGCACTCTCACGTTGTTTCCCTTGAAGAGCTGAGACAATTATAAATCCATTTTGTGTTGCCGGTGGCCGGGCCTCTGATTGGCTGGATTTGGTCATGTGTGGCTGCGGCAGGCGCAGCGGCTGCGTGCGTGCGTAACCTTTTTAAAATGACACAATGCCATCCCGCCTTATGATCACGAAGCACACACGCACCTGTAGTGAGCGCGCTAGCACGGCACGTCACGTGGCTACGTGACGTGCGTTGACGTAGAGGCGCGGCAGGCGGAGCGCGGCATTCAGAGCGCGAGCAGGCTGGGCGCAGGACATGCTTTGCGCTCCTTGTATGTATGTACCTGAATAAAGAGGTTGGTACCACCATCCGGCTCCGTGAGTTATTGGGGGAAGAAAGAGTATCACTACAGTGGCGACGAAGGTGGGATACCGACCCACGACCCCCACCACGCAGACTACGAGAAGCACGGCGGAACGGAGTGGTGGCGCAGGAGAAACGAGGAAGGCCCGAGGGTACGCACAGCGACCCCATCCTCATAGGGCACGGCAAGGAGCGCAACGCAACCATCAGCAAAGAGAACAGAGCACCGAGAGCACAAATAGCGACGGTCGAAGAACCCTGAACAACTGAGGTAGGAAGCCAGTCACGGTCACGGCCCACCGGGATACGCACTGGCTACTCCACCCGAACAGGAAAGGGCTGAAAGGAACAGCCCTCCACCCTTGCTCAAGAAGGAAGAGCGAAACGGTGCACCAGGGAGCCCGAGAAGCCTGGAAGGTACGCTACCCGCAGCCCGGGCGGAGAAGATGAATGCACAAGCGGGCTACGCGATAGCGCCAGTCCAGTTCCTTCCCCGACCAGGAGAACCGCTCATGAAATGGGAGGACTGGAAGGAATACATAGACAATTTCATAGAAGTGATGGAAGACGAGAGCGAGGAGAAGTTCAAGCCGCCGAGAAAGAAACGCATCCTGCTGCTGAATCTGGGCCCTGAAGGCCTAAGGATCTACAAAAGCTTGGTGCCGAAGAAGAGAGAGACAGAGGATGACGACGTGTATGCCCATGCGCTGGAAGACCTAGAAGAACACTTCAAACCCTCAGTGTGCGTCTCAGTAGACAGGTTTAACTTCCAGCAAAGGAAGCAACTACCCGGGGAAACGGTGGAAGAGTATGTGGCGGCGTTGAAGAAACTGGCGGTATCGTGCAAATATGCCAACTGGGAAAGTGAATTCATAAAAGACCAAGTGGTGATGCACACCACGTGCACGAGCGTGCAGGACAAGCTATGGGCTGCAGGGGACACCTCTCTCAAGGACGTGTTGGTGATAGTGAAAAGGGCTGAACTGGCACGAAGGTGTGCAGCGGCTACGAAGAAGGAGATCGTGCCCAGTGGGACGGTGAACAAAGTAGACGAGGAAGAACACCACAAGGATAATCAGGCACGGAAACAGCCAGAAAAGGGTCCCGACAAATGGCGGAACAGCCCAGGCAACCCTGGCAAACAGGCCGGAAGTAACAAACGGCCTTGCTACAGATGCGGCAGTTGGACGCACGAGGCGCACGACCGAAGTGCCCCGCGCTTCGCGCCAAATGCACGTTCTGCGGAATAATCGGCCATTTTGAAAAGGCGTGCAGGAAGAAGGCAGCCAAGAACGCAGTGAAGTACGTGGCCCAAGCATCGGAGGAGCCAGAAGAAGCAGCAGAGGAAGAGGTGATCACAGTCCTCTGCATCTACGACGAAATATTAAGCATAAATGACCGAGGCCGTGGCACCGGCGGAGGAAGAACGATGAAACACGTCATGGAAATGAAGATCGGAGGCGTCGAAGTCCAGGTGGTGGCAGACACAGGGTCGCCTTACACCATCATCCCCCGGAGCGTGTGGGAAGAGAAGTTTGCTCCGCGACTGGGCCCCGAGCTGGACAAGCTGGACATACGTCCCGTTACCTACAACGGTGATCGAATCCCCATGGCCGGGTGCAGGAGATTGAACTTCGAGTTCAGGGGCAGAGAGGCCAGGTGCAAACTGTATGTCTCCGAGAAAGGTCCCTCCGTCCTAGGGTGGCTCGACCAAGGAGACCTGGGCATCAAGCTGGACCCGGGAGGCAAGGAACAGATATTATTGACGGAGCCGGAGGAAGCGCTGGACACGAATAAATGGAGGAAGAAGTTCCCAACGGTCTTCGGAGGCTCAGTGGGCAAACTCGACAGATTTGCACACAAGATCGTACTCAAAAAAGGAGCTGTACCGGTGGCACACAAGGTGAGAAACATCCCGCTAGCAGTAAGGGACGACGTGAAGGAAGAACTACAACAGCTGGAGAAAAGAGGGATCATCGAGCCGATAGCCTGTGCTGAATGGCTATCGCCGTTGGTGGTGGTGAAGAAACCAAACGGGAAGGTCCGTTTATGCGTGGACCTACGTGAATTGAACAAAAATATAGTGGTGGAGAAGTTTCCTCTTCCCCGGATAGAGGAGATGCTGGCCAGCACAAGGGGTATTCAGTGGTACTCCACCATAGACTTGACTTCAGCGTATCACCAGATAGCGTTACACCCAGAGAGCCGCAGCTTAACATCCTTCATAACTCCCTTCGGATGCTATCGATTCCGCCGCATGCCGTTCGGACTAGCCTCGGCGGCTGCAGTATTTCAAAAGCTCATGCATCAGCTGTTTCAGGACCTCAAGGGAGTGCAATACTTCCAGGATGATATATTGGTGATGGGCCAGGACAGGATGGACCACGACAGGAAGCTGGAGGCGGTGTTGGGCATCCTGGAAGGGAAGGGCCTCACAGCAGAATGGGCCAAATGCCGGATAGGGATGGAGAAGGTAACGTACTTGGGCCACGAAATCAGTGCTCAAGGTGTGACTCCCAAGAGTGAAAATGTAAAGGCGATCTGCGACGCACCATCTCCAGCTACCAAGGAGGAAGTCAGGTCATTCCTGGGAATGGCGGAATACTATGGGAAATTCATTGAACATTTCGCCTCGAAAACTCACCACATGAGGCTGTCAACCCGTGAGAACAGCGAGTTCTGTTGGTCAGAGGAAGCTCAACGGGAATTTGAAATGATAAAGAGAGAAGTGGCAGGGGCAATTCCACTGCAAGGGTTCGACCCCCAGGGAAGCACCATACTAACCACTGATGCAAGTGATAAAGGACTGGGGGCAGTCCTCATGCAAGACCGAGGTCAGGGGAGAGTCGAAACCATATGCTTCGCATCCCGCACCCTGAATGACACTGAAAAGAGATATAGTGTGATTGAAAAAGAAATGTTGGCGGTGGTGTGGGCCATGTCCCGGTTCCGGCAGTTCCTGTGGGGCACAAGGTTCCGGTTGAGGACCGATCACAAGCCCCTGCTCAAAGTGCTCACATCTAGTGGACATGCGGAAGCAACACCGAGGATCTCGAAAATGTCGCTCAAATTAATGGAGTTCCGCTATGATGTTGAACACATTCCAGGGAACAGGAACAAAGTGGCGGACTACCTGAGTAGGGCGGCAGCGATGGAGCCCAGTACAGAATGCCCTGAGGTGGGGGAAGAGTGGGTCGCACTCACCGAGGACCTCGAAGTATCTATCAGCAAACAGGAATGGAGAACGGCATATGAAGGAGACCCGAATATGGAGAAAGTGAAGGACTACATTGTGAGAGGCTGGCAGGACAAATGCAAATTAGAGCGTGGCCTTGTCCCCTACTTCGAGGTGAGAGAGGAACTATCTATGGATGACCAGGGAACATTTATATACAGAGGGGAAAGAGTCATACCCCCGTCAACGATGATACCCAGATTGATGGACATGTTACACGAAGGCCACCTGGGAGTGGGAAAGCTGAAACTAAGGGCCAAGCAGAATTATTGGTGGCCAGGAATGGACATAAGAGCGGAAAGACACGTGAGAGAGTGCCTGAGGTGCCAAGGCGCGGACAAAACGCTTAAACCATTGCGCCCTGCCCTGGGAAAGATTGATCCTCCACAAAACCCGTGGGAGGAACTGTCCATCGACATTTTAGGGCCAGTGCTGAATGCACAGGGTATACAGAAATACATTTGTGTAATGGTGGATCGTTATTCGAAATGGCCGGAAGTAAAGATCAAAGAAACAATGGACACTGAGAAAATAGTGAGCTTCATGGCGGAGACCTTCGTGAGAGAGGGCATCCCGAAGTGTGTCCTCAGTGACAATGGGCCCCAATTCCGCTCTGACAGATGGAACCAATTTATGCAAAGAAATGGAATAGCGTCTAAACACACATCCATATATCACCCGGCGGGGAATGGGTTGGTGGAGCGCTTCAATAGAGTGGTGATGGGCTCGATACAAGCGGCTATTGCAGACAACAAAGACTGGGAGGCGGAGATATGGCACATGGTGTGGGCGTATCGGATAACTCCCACGAACACTGGCTATAGCCCTTTCCAGATATTAAGGGGCCGGGAGCCGTTCACCCAAGACAACAGGATATGGAAGGACAGAGTTATCAAGAGTGAGTGGTCACCGGCAGTGGTGCAAGCCAATCTGAAGAAGGCACAAGCAGTGTATACCAAACACTATGATGCGAGGAGGAATGTAAAAGACACTGCCCTCGAAAAGGGGGAATGGGTGAGAGTAAGACTGCCCACTCTACAGAAAAAAGGGGAAAGTAAGTACAGCAGGCCCCTGAGAGTTGTGGAAATCAAGGGCCGGGCGGCCTTGCTGAGCGATGGAAACGTGTGGTCGCAGGATCGCATGGCCAGGTGCAATAAAATACTCAACTGGAGAAGCAGAGACAACACGGAAAAGAGTGAGAACAACAGTGACCACTCCAGTGACTATGGAGGTGAAGACCCGGACTTAGGAGAAAGTAGTAACGAAGATCAAGAGGCCAGTGCAGAGTGTCAGCCGGAGGAAGACAGCAGTCGGAGTGTGCCTGGCGCGGCTGCGCTAGAGAGTGGACAGAGTGAAGAAGCAACGACTGCCAGCTCCCCGGTAAGACTGACGAGAAGGGGCAGGGCGGTGGTCCCACCAGTGAGGTTCAGAGACTATGATATGAGTCAGGACTTGTTCACATAACTCTTTGGAAAAAAGGGAGATATGTAGTGAGCGCGCTAGCACGGCACGTCACGTGGCTACGTGACGTGCGTTGACGTAGAGGCGCGGCAGGCGGAGCGCGGCATTCAGAGCGCGAGCAGGCTGGGCGCAGGACATGCTTTGCGCTCCTTGTATGTATGTACCTGAATAAAGAGGTTGGTACCACCATCCGGCTCCGTGAGTTATTGGGGGAAGAAAGAGTATCACTACAGCACCGACAGTCCGCCACTATTATTTGCAGAAGGAGCATGTCGTGAAGTGTGCAGCACCAGCAGTCTCGGGTAGGAATTTCTTCAATGTCAAGTTTTACTGACAGACAACGTTTCAGAATAATAAAACAGACATATTTGCTGTAACAGATATGCCTTCTCAGCAGCAAAGTTTACCGAGGTCAATTTACTTAATGTTTTAGGCACATTTAAATGTATTCCGTGTACATGCTCTGTCCTTCCTCTCTCGCTCTTAAACTCTGGCACGTCTCCATGGACGTAAGAAAGGCCCCTGCAGACAGTGCAGCCCCGCAGTGCGGTGGGTATCAGGAGCTCCGGGGTGCCCCTAGGCACAGTGTGCTCACTGACTGGATTTGGGACCAGTTCGTTTTACAGTTATGCTCCTGCGCACATGTCCCACGATGTGCATCACAACAAAGATTCACATGAGCCATTAGTTACACATGGTGCACTGCAAGCTGCGCGCCAGTGCGTGGTCTTCAGGGCGGGGCACAGGTTGTGACAATATTGTGTCAAGCTCGATGTAAACTGCACATGTGCGGGGGCGGTGGACCATAATTTGGCAGCAGTCTGTTCCCGCTACAGAAGCTGCAGGTCACAGGTGAGACAAGTGAACTAAACTAAGTCATCACGATATTACAATCACGTCTTGCGGTGAAGGTGCTGTATTTACAGACCCCAGGGTAGCCGAGCCCCACAATTTCCTTATTGTTAATGCCCGCGCTCGTGGGTATGGATTGCTCCCAGCAAGCTTTCCGTTTACTAGCATGCACGTGAAAATCTCTGCCACTTCTCAAATTTGGAGCCCAGTAAAAGGACACCTCATTAGCGGCATCACTGCATTAACCACTGCTCGGGTTACAACACACCAGCTACTCTGTGGAAGTTCAGGTGTCCACCCAAAGAGCAAAAATGCTCGAGTTAGCTCTATTTGTAAAACGAAATCTAAAGCATCATATAGGTTAATCTACGCAGCCCTTCTTCCAACTCCATGTCCTGGCGCATGCCGGTTAGCAGTTTTAGAGGCCACTATGTCAGTCTGTGTATATAGTTTTCGGTATTGGATTTATAATATTATGCGGACAGTTTGAAATCCTTCTCCAGCCCCTCTGTAAGGTAAATAGAGAAGCCTGCAGAAATATTTACATGCATACAACTAATTAAGCAGTCTGATGTTAAATGGGTGGTTAAATCTGCATGAGACGTAGTGGTTGATTGTGCATGAGGCATGGGTGTCAGTCATTGGAGGGTGGCATTTTCTGGTTTGAGGAAATGAATAGTCAGTTATTGTGTATTCAATTTTGTGTATTCAATTTTGTGCATCTTACTATGCACTTGTGTGTACTGTGCTCCACAAGCGCCCCGCCTCCTCTCCATTTACTTTGTAGTCACTTACAAATACATGACGTCTATTACAGCATTGCTTCCAGTATATTAATTGCACCATAGCAGGCAGTTTTATCTTGAGCAAGAAATGCACATGTAAACTCCAACCCCAAGAATTATGAGCCCGTTTTGGATAAGGTGTGTATAAATAAGGCAGATGTTCTTTGTTTTAACAAAGGTATGCAGTGTAACGATGAGACCTGCGTGGCATTGGGAAGCACATCTAGCGACGTGCAGAACAGAGTCAAAGATTATCCTGGAGTTAGGCATGGGGTATGCGAGGCACTCTGGATTGTATGTGGGAGGGTTCTGGCTTGGAGAAGTGTGGTGGGGGCTTCAACCTTTAGACAGAAGACCATTGACAGAGCCAGTGTGCATTTTAGCATGGCAATATTAGAGGGTTAAGGAAGCCAGGTTAGGCCACATGAAAAACCGAGGCCTCAAGCTTCTGTACATGGCCTGAGCCTGGGGTGTAGGTTTTGGGGAGCACAGCCGCCAGCAACTTCAAATTAAAAGGAGGGGGGGTCAGGAGGAGGTGGAAGGGTGATTCTCAACCTGGATTTTTGAGAACAGTTAACAATGTAGAAAGATAATATGTAAAGCATTGTATTGTTATTTTTGATAGTGTCATGTTAGTATTTTACTTATTTTTTACTTATTTTGTGGAATCGCACAATTGCCCAGTGTGTTTGGTCAAAACTGGATGGAGCTTAAACAACGTTGCAGACGATTTTGTGTCCTGCTGTCCCTCAGTCGCATTCTAGGGACATCTGTGGCAATCGCAAATACCTTTCTAGGTGCACAATTAAACTGCGAAATTTGTGAAAAAAAATATGATTTAATCAATATTTTAAAGTAAGGTTTGGGGTTCTCCCAAGATTGTTAGAGGCAAATTAGAATCAAACACTGCATTTTGATGCACTTTGCACCAGAAACATTGGTAAAATCTAGATCAGACTGAAAGACAAAGTCAAGGAAGATTTATGGTATGCCCCAAGGGATTTTGAGAAAAAATATGTAGCAAAAATACCACATTACAAGGACCCTCAATCTAAAGCATTAATGAAAATGAATGATATTAAATAAACAACGATCAAAAACACGGAGGGTTTGATGGATGTAACCTGTCAAGACCTCGAAGAGACGGTGCCCGGCATGCGGAAACGTCAGGGGATGGTGAATTTAGAGGTTCTCGGGATGCAGATTTCTGGTTTGCTACACTGCCAGTCCGTCCGTTCAAAAACGCGGGTTCAGCTGTCATCTAAGAATCATATGTAATGGAAATTATGAGAAAGTGAATAATGCTAAAATATCTAATTACTTGGCTTAACTAGTGTCACCTTCCTGAGCTCCGCCCGTCCGGACCCACTCTTCCGGGGCCCCCACCTACGCTCCCTGCACAGGGCCACCATGAGCCTAGAGCCGGCCCTGCTTCACATCTTCCTTTTAGAGAATCTTTCTGCCTCTTACCACTAAGAAAAACCAACCATCAGTAAGAGCTTTAAACAGCTCCAGGGGAAGCCCTATTTTTATAGTGAATTTCCCAAAGGGCTCACACGCTTTGTGTGAATAGTCCCAACTCTGGCAAGTCCAGATCACCTCTCAGAGACTGTCCTAATTATTTTTGGGGGAGTTTTATATAGCGCAAACTAGTCCCGAAGGTATTAGAGCGTTTACTTGAGCACCAGTTGTGTTACAGACGGGCACATTCATTTTTGTTAGGCATCGGCAGATTAAGTGATTTGCCCCGAATCACAGGATGTTGAGCGTCCCTGCCCAGACTCGAACCCGGTTCCCCAGCTTCGATGTCGACCACCCTAGCTGTTAGGCCACATCCTCTCCATTGAGGCCTACCTGACATAGCATACTTTTGTAAAGCACACGTTCATCCATGGGCGTCTTGGCGTTGACTACTTGGATGAATACTGTTGCTCAACTTATCAACTTATCAACTCATCTTTTTGACCTTAGAAGGATAAGAGGCTGAGTGGACCCACTGGGGTTTGAACCTATGTCCATGGTGTTTAAACACAGATCCCTACCCTGGATGCAGTATGCCATAGAGCTAACAGATGCATTAGTCCATACACCCTCCATTGGTGCTCAGAACCCCCTGCCAGCTCCAAAGAAGGAAGAACTGACTGGTATTAGGGTGGTCTGGATGATAAGGTTCCTGTTTGGCTCTCCCGCTCCTTTGTGCCTGTCAGGATCCCCAGAGTCTCGCTTTTCTTCCAGCAGGCCCTGAAAACCTGCATATAAATGACCAAGAATGGTGAAGTGCTTAATTTGTGAAAAAAAACATAAGCGCCAGGGCCCAAGGTATTACCCAGGAGGCTGGTGCTGCGCCAAGGTTTTAAGTGGGTCGGGTCACTCCAGGTCACAGACCCCGTGGTAATTAAAATATACATTGAAACTGGTCCTTTTCGGGCTCTACTTTCATATTTTTAACTTTACAGGTAAAAAAACACTGATCGTTCTCTGAACAATGAGTGTAAAAACGTTAACCACGTCGCTGCAGCCGGAATTCCCCCGCGGTGCTAAAGAATTTGACGCGTGCGCTGTACGGATGGCTCCCGGCCGCCCTCCGCACATGCCCACCGTGACGTCAGATGGCCGGGGGCCGTCCAACGCATGGAAGAGGTTAAGGTAATCCATGTTGTTCCTGTCTAAATTTCACATGCTTCACTTTATTTTGCATCCAGTAAGAGTGTTAGCTTTTTCCCCCCTCTCTATCTCTCTCTCTTTGCCCTCACCCTCTCTCTCTCTCTCTTTCTCTCTCACTCTCTCTTTGCCCTTTCCCCTCTATCTCTCTCTCTCTCGCTCTCGCTCTTTCTCCCTCTCTCTCTCTTACTCTATCTCTCTCCCTCTCTCTCTCTCTCTCTTTCTCTCTCTCTGTCTCTCTCTGTCTCTCTTTCTTCCTCACTCCTACCCTCCCTCTCTCTCTCTCTTTGCCCTCTCTCTCTCGTTCCCTCTCTCTCTCTCGCTCTCTCTTCCTCTCTCTCTGTCTCTCTCTCTCTCTGTCTCTCTCTCTTCCTCGCTCCCACCCTCCCCCTCTCTCTCTTTCTCTCAGCACCTAACTCCCTTGACCTCACTCATGGGCAAGATTGGTCTAATTTGGGAACCTAACCACCGTACGTAGAAGGTGTCAGAGTCAAACCTTTAGCCCGACCCTGACAGCCTCTGATTAGCAGGAAATACAGTCTTGCAGCCACTGAATTTCGGGTGGGCTTTTCTAAAACACAGGCAACCTTAGTTAGGCTCAGCTGTGGCCTGTTTAGATATTTCACTGCAAGTAGAAAAGAATTATAGTCATCTTACCCAGGCCTAAGTGAGGTAACCCACCCTTATTCAGGAATTTTATTTAATGAGAGGAAGATATGGAATCCTTAAAAAATTGGTAGGGGGGCGGCTCTATCTAGGAGTGCTGAAGCGGTTCTAGGCTGCGCGACCCGCCTGAGTAGTAAACCAGTTAAGGAGCTGTTAGGAATTTAGAAGGCTAAGGGGCATATTAGCAAGAACCTCCTTAAAATTATCGCTGTTTTAGCGGCAGGATCTAACCTGGGCTTCTATTGGAATTCTATAACGCATATTAGCAAGCCCATTATCGCCGTTTTAGCGGCAGTTTCCTGCCGCTAAAACGGCGATAATTTTAACGAGGTTCTTGCTAATATGCCCTCTAAGTGTCTGCCTGGCACCACAGGAGGGGCAGGTGTCTGGGGCATTTGTGATCAGCCGTGGCTGGGTATGGGTGAAAACGGGTTCACAAAAAGGTTGCTTGCTGCACCCAAGTCCACCAGTAACTACATATGCCACACGGAACTGAGACTGGGGTATATAAGTGATTTTGTGAGGCTCCAGCCGCTTTTAATGTGGCTGAAAATATGGTCTAAATGGTAAACATACTCAACTGTGCAATTCTGGCTTATTAATTGAATGTAGAACATAGTCAGAAAATCCCTTGGATTGCATACATACTTAAGATCAACAAATGTCTGGCCCATGAGGCTTTGTTTTGAACTCGAGCAACTTTAGGCCTTGTTTCCGTAGAGCGTTGTCCAAAGCATTTCTTTTGTGTGCAAAATGTGCATAGGAAAGGCTGGTCAAAACTCAAGAATGACCACGGTTGTTGTCTATGCCCCATTTAGCACTTGTGTGGACATTGAGCCTACCTACTGTGGGTCAACAACTTACATCACAGGTTTTGTTAGTAAGATTACCCCTAAACACTGTTCACCTTGTCTGCCTGTCCGTGGGATGGACGCTCTGTACAGAGTACCATGCACTTTATTCTCTTTTGTGAATGTTATTCTTCAGTTCAATCTCTGTTCATGTTACCATTCTTGAAGCAGGCAGGCTTAAGGCAGTGTAGGGCTGCCATGGAGTTTCTGCAAAAATTGACAAGAGTGACTTTAAGCCACTTTTTTAAATAGAGGGCTATACCCTTACCCCTACTTCTACCCTAAGAATTTGTACTTTCCTTAACTGCTAGTCTGAATTATTTTTCTTATCCTTTGTGATCTTATACGATTTTATATGATGACGGCTCATGATGGTTGAATGTACACATTTTATTTGTTTTTTAACATACCCTGTCCACAGTCATTGGCTGATTGGATAAATTATATTGTCAGAACTGACTGCATCTGACTGTAGTTCCCTTATTTTTGCACCTGAGTCCTGCCCCGTATATATCTACAGGTGGTTCTTTCCTCATGTAAAGCCTTATGGTTCCTGTCCAGCGACTCATGAGGGTTTCGGCCAGTTAATGTGCTTATTGTAAAGGTGTGAGGATATGTTGCCCCATTATATTTTGCTTACTGCTTGTCATGCATCTAGTACTGTATGCGCTATCTCAAGTACTTACCTCTTTCTATTATTTTATATGGTACCCTTTTTACTGAGAAAGATGTATTTTTGTTCATAATGGATTTTCTGTGATTGTACTTTTAAGATTTTAACAAAAATCGAATAAAGTATTGGCTGGCTTCCCAGGCCATAAAAAGGGACAGGAGTGGGTTAAATAGGAAGATTAAAGCGGTAGAACTCCCCCTAAGTCAGTGTGGTTGGCAAGTATGTGGGTTGTGTTCCAACCAAGGGCCTTGCACTGTGCCCCCAAGGCTGCTGGCCACCTTCCTCAGGTCCCTGACACTATCACATGTACTCACAGTCAAGTGAGACTGTGCCAAAGGCTGAATGCTCTCCTGCTTGTGTTGCACACAACTCTGCTGCCTGCATTACACACAACTTACACCAAGACGTGGGGTACAGAGATAGCAAGCAAAGCTTGTCACAGGGTCTTCCAAGCGCTCAAGCTCGTCAGTGGTGCAGAACTGGCCTATCAGCTGGGCTTGAGTTTGTAGGGGTGGGCCTGGGTTGATAGGGCTGAGCTCAGTTTGCATGTGTTTATAGGGCTGAGCTGGGCTCACAAGCCTGGGTTTCGTTTTTTAAGCTCGGGTTTTTGGCTTGTAGCAGTAGGTTTGGGTTTTTAGGGCTGAGTACAAGTTTGTCGTTTTGTGTTTAATTTCATTTGCAGAATTAAACTGAGATTTGTAGAGCTGGAATGACTGAATTGGTGTCTGTAGGAAGTGGCTAAGGTTTGTAGATTGACTCTTACTCATGTAGGGCTGGACTCAGTTTGAAAGAAAAAACTAATGTTCATGGGACAAGCTTTGGGTTCACATGACTGGCTTTGTGTTTCTAAGGTTGCACTTTGTTTTTTTACATGGTTAGTGGAGTTGGGTAGGAGGTTGTAGGTATGGGTTTGGAGGGCTGAGCTTTGGATTTGCATCACAGAGTTTGGTTGTGTGAGTCTGGCCATGGAATTGTAGTTTTGGGCTTGAATTGTCGCGCTGGTGTTTGTAGGACTGGGTTTAGCTTGATAGGGCTGACATTAGGTTTGTAAATCAGGTGGGGTTTGAAGATTTCCCTTTTTAGGGTAGAACCCCGGTGTGCCCAGTTGGACGGCGATATTTGGGAATGAGTATTGGATTGCCGGTTGAGGGTTGTCAGCCTGAGCTTAATGCTATCATTTTGGGCCTACATGGCTGCCCTTGAATTTGTAGGGCATGTCTTACATTTGTAGGCTTGTCTTTGTTTATTGGGGATAGGATTAGGATTGTAAGTAGGGGCTTGTAAAAGCTGAGACAGGCTTGTAAATGTATTTTGTATGCATGTGCTTGTGTTCATATGATGGAGCTCAGGTTTTAAGGATAGTCAGTTGCTTTCAGGTTTGAGGATCCATGTAGGCTAGGGTGAATACGTTTCGAATTGTCCGGCTTGGTTTGCAGGCAAGAGAGTAGTCAGAAAATGAAAACATCTCCACTTTAAACCAAAGAACACCAAACAAGCAAAATGGCTCCCTTGTCTCTTCCATCCAAACACATGGACATTTATCCTTTCACCCATCCATCCACCTGCTGATATCCAACATTTTACCTTTACATTCTATCATCTATTCATTCTTTTATCCACCATTGAATCTTTCACCATTCCATCTATCCATTGGCCATTCTATCCATTCATCCATCCATCTGTTCACACTTTCATTTTATATGCATCCATCCATCATTTAACTAGCCCATCCATCAATAAATCCTTTCATCCATCATTTTATTTAAATCCATCCTTTCATCCCTTATCCATCCTCTCAGATTTCCATTTAGTGTGCCATCCCTCCATTCTCTCAGATTTCCATTTACTCTGTGAATATTTCATCCATCCATCTATCCACCCATCCATCCATCCTCTGATTTCCATTTATTCTGCCATAATTTTACACACCCTCTCACATTTCTCTTTGCACTTCCATTCTTTCCCCCACCCATCCATCCATCGTTTCAGATTTCCAGTTACTCTCCCATCCTTTCATCCACCCATCTACCTCTCACCATACCATAGCCTTTCTCTCATCCATCTATCCCCTCACATATTATCAACCTTTTTGCCCACTCATCCATACTATCACCTACCCAGCCATTGTTCACCCATTTATCATCCTTTCAGTGACTCATCTATCCTTTCACCCACTGATCCCTCCAGCTTTTCGTCCACCCACCCTTTCACCCACTCATCCATCCATCTTCTACGATTTCCATTTACTCTTATCATCCTTCCATCCAGCCATCCATTCACCCACTCTTCACCTATCCTTCCACCTACTCATCCATCCTTTCACCCACTCCTTCATCCTTTTACCCACCCATCCAGCCTTTTACCCACTTCCATTTCACCCTCTCCTCCATAAATCCTTTCACTCACTCGTCCATCCTTCTTTTGCTTTTCTGTCAACCCATCTTTCTCTCTTCCTTTTAGCATTAACTATGAGCCTTTATCTGGTAAGTGGAAGGCAAAGGCGGGCTAGTCTTAGGTGCCAGGTGCTTAGGTGCCAGGGGTGGGCTTAGGTTTTCAGGACTGAGATTGGGTTTAAAGTATTGGGTTTGTTGTCTTGGGGCTTCTTTTTTAAGGGTCGATATTGAACAAATGAGTTTGGTTTGTTCAGTTGAGTTTAGTGTTCTAGAGGCTCAGGTTCAAGCACTGGCTTGGGAATGTAGGGGCGGCCCTGGGATTGTTGGCCTGGGCATTAGCTTGTAGCATTAGGCCTGGGCTTGTAGGGATGTGCTTGTGCTTGTACGGTTTTGTAGAGCTGTGCTTTGGGTTTGAAGTGTGATGCTTTGGGTTTGCGGTTTTTGGTTGGCTTTGTGAGACTAGGTTTGAGCTTTTTGTTCTATGTTTGCAGGACTGATTAGTTTCTTACATCTTGAATTGTTTTTTTGTGTATGAGTTGGGTCTACAAGTTTGTGTTTGTAAAGTCAGGCTTTGTTTTATAGGTTTGCCTTTGTAGGGCATAACCTGAGTGTTCAATGCTCCACTTATGTTTATAGATTTTGGCTTGTGATTGCAGTTTGGTTTTTTAGGGCTTGACTTTGGTTTGTAGGTTAGGTTTTGTTGGGTGGAACTTACGTTTGTAGGCACAGCTTAAGTTTGTCTGTTTAGGTTTGGCCTGCTGGACTGGGGTTTGAAGGTATAAGCTAGAGTTAATAGGACTGGGTTTTTAGGTTTGGATTTATAGGACCAAGCTTAGGTATGGATTTCTATTTATAGGGCTGGGCTTGGCTTTGTAGTTTAGGGTTTGCAGGGTTGGGGGTGCATGGCTAGTTTGTGCTTGCAGATATTACCTTTGATTTACAAGCTTGCGATTGGGATCAGAAGTAGCTAAATCTTGAGCTTGGAGGATTATGCAAGGAATTGTAGGGCTAGTAGGTTTAGGCTTGGTCTGTGATATTTCTGAAGTGAAGTAGGTTGCGCTTAAACTCATATATAGCTAACTTCTCCCACTAGGAAGTGGTAAGTGAAAAACCACGCCAGACAACATGAGGAAAATATACTAAATCTCTTTATTGATGTCACGATTTGTCACACTTTGACAGATGTTTCCTTGAATTGTGCCATAGGCAACCACTGCACATTGACCTCAGACTGCTGCTTGTTAGCTGTGTGCTGGGAGCTTTAGTGGTAGTGCTTGGACAGAGCAGCACAGGACACAGCCAGGAATTTTTCCCATGCCGCTTGGACATCAACTGTGAAAGCTGGTCCCAGCTTGCGGGCTAAGGTGATCACCAGACAATTTGCCAGGAGCTGATGGAGGAAATACAAGTCATTAGTGAGGGTGTCAACTCTAGAGAAGTCTGTTGAACAGAAACTGACATGAAAAGAGAAAAAGACACCCACCCCCCACACACACATTATATGTTATAAAAATGTGTAGATTGGCTCCAAAGTTTGTAGACAGTGCGAAAAACCCCTGTAATCTTTATATAAACACTTTGCTTTCCTTGTATTACGTTCTTATGTTAGAACTCATCTGTAATAAGATGTCAAGTCGCCAGTAATTGTTTACTACTTCAATTCGATCTCATGCGTGATCAGATATTTTGTGTCTACATGTGTTCATGCACTATACAAAAGTCACACTTATGTGCTTTTTTATTGGTTGCTTTTGGGCATCATTCCTTAGAGGTGGTCCCTCCTTCACTGGAGGGCAGTCACAAACATGTGTCCTTTCTTTCTGTCTGGGCAGTACTCGGGAGGTGGAAGATCTGACACTGTCAGACCTCATATCTAGGCGTCAGACTTCAGTGCTTACTGTTGTCAGTGTCCTCAAGGGCATGCTCCCTCCCAAGCTAGGGACAATATTTGGTCCAATTTGGGGCATCATCTCTCTCTCCCTTCCTGGAATATCAGACCTCAGTGATGACACCAAGGGCCTATGGTGGGGTACAGGGCTTAGTTTGAGCTGGTGGTTTCCGGTGCTAGGCACTGGTACTTAATCAGGACTTATGGCAGCCAGCCACATGGTGGCGCTGTTTGTTCAATTTTTGATGAACGCAACAAAAGTTGTTAAAAGGACTAATGCCTGCAACCCAAAGCTATAAAAATAGCTAGGGTGGCAGGTATTATTCATTTTTAATATATAAAACGTCTAAATTATCATTATTAGCACAATGGCTGGTACAAGCTGCTTTGGACTGCTGACAAGGGCCCTGGCACTTATTTCTTTTCAAATGACGTGCTAGTGGGGTAGTTTCTTTTCTCCCTCACTCTGGTTTAAATCCTCTATGGTCTATTCCCTCACAGCTGGTGATTTTATCGAACCCTTCTCTCCTTACCGTGAAGTTCTGGGGGTCCACATGGAGTACGTCTGCGTGCATCTCGCTCAGGTGGGCCAGTGTCTTCTTGATGTCATCAATGTGTTTGACGGCCTCTCCGAGGGCAGACAGGACCTTCTTGCCGTGGGCCTTGACCTTGGGATTGGCAAGGATGGCGACTGCGTTGGAAAGGTCCCCGAAGGTCGAGAAGTACCTCTGGGTCCAGGGGAAGACGATCAGCACCCTGCCAGAGGGAGAAAAAAAGCGTCAAAAGAGTAGCTCACCTCTGGGAAGTTCTGTTAGTTAGTAATTAATTTGGCTGGGAGAGAAAAGAAAACACTGGAACTGAGACCCATGGATAATACAACATAAGCAATGAAAGAAATTGAGGAAAAACAAGAAGGGGATAAAACAAAAGATGGAATGGAAGAAACAGAGGGGATGGGGAGAAGAAAGGAAGGAGGAGGGGAAGAAAGCAAGGAAGAGAGCAAATACATGAAGGAAGAAAAGAAGAAAGGAAGGGAGGATAGAAAAAAGAATGAATAAAGGGATGGAAAAGGAAAGAAATAAAAAATACAAAGGAAAAAAGGAACAAAAGAAAGGAAGAAAACAAAAAAAGTTTGAAAGGAATGAAGAGAAAAATTTACGAGAGGATGAAGGGAGGAAGCAAAAAAGGGAAGACAGAGTTTAATGGAGGAAGAATTAAGGAAAGAAAGATGGAAAATAGATCAATAAACCTAAAACATAATGAAAGAAAGAAAGGACAAAAGGAAGAGAGAAAATAAGACAGAAAGGGAAAAACAAAAGAAGAAAGGAAAGGAACAAGGATAAAAAGTAAGAAATGAAGTAAGAAGAGGATTAGAAGGACAGTAAGAAAACAGAATGGAAAAAGAATCAAAAGAAGAAAGAGAAATAGAGGAGAAAGTACGACAAAATATAGCAACAACAGAAAAGAAACAAAGACAAATAAGGGATGAAGAGAAAGGAAGAAGGTAGGGTGATGGAAAACTAAGAATATAAAGATTGGGAAGGAAAAAAGTGTGAAAAAAGAATAAGTGGAAAAAAAGAAGAAAGAAGAAAGAGAGAATGCAGAAAGAAGAATAAAAGGATAAATAGAAGAAAGAAAGAGAGCGAGAGTAAAGAAAGAAGACAGTAAGAATTATTATATTGGTCATCCCTAGTTGTAGCCCATTAATTATGCGGCCACCCAGTGCATATTGTCAGCTTGGCATTATCTAAACCAACCCTTGTTATGGTGGTAGCTTTCTCTAGTAAAGGGCGTCTGATCACTATCCTGGCATAAGTTGTGGATTTGTTAAATGTAATTACTACCTCCAGCCTATGATGTGCACCCCTGGGATATGTTTGCAGTACATGGTTATATATGGCAGATTATAGTCTCAAGGGGGCAGTAGTGCATGTGAGTTTTCGAGTACTAACTTTTTGGGTTTTCTAAAAATGAAAAGATGGTATTTGCCTGAATGCAAGTTATTTTACAAAATGTACACCTTTTGTCCTGTGGGAATCGACTTTATTTACTGAAATGAGGAGCTCGCATTTGGTGACAAAATGCGTGCTTGTTGTCTTTTGAAGGAAGTGTGAATTTGCGGATTCGGGTCAAAATTATTGTATATATATATGTATATATATATATATATATATATATATATATATATATATATATATATATATATATATATATATATATATATATATATATATATATATATATATGTATATATATATGTATATATATGTATATATATATATATATATATATATATATATATATATATATATATATATATATATATATATATAATAAATGTTAAGGTATTATTTGAGTGGTAATTCATGTAGAATTGAGGGTACGTCTTATTGATGACATTTACTTGTTCCAGCGGACGCTTGCTGCTATGACTGTTAATTCATAATTTATTTAGAGGTATTTCCTAATTTATGTTGCTGAAGCTTTTTATGATGTCATTTGCCCAGACGTGATAGAAAATCAAGTTTGAAAGGGCAAGATGAGAAACTGAAAGGGGGCAGAAGGTGGAATCGAAATCAGATGGTGTATACATCTTCAAATTGAATACCTAGATTACTCAAACTGCCTCTACATCCAAATGCTTTCAACAGTTTTTCTGATGAAAAATGCGTTGTTTTGCTTCCCGTTTTACCAATATTTTTTGTAATGACTTTGCTAGCGCACCTGGGACGGATTTGTCTTCTCATGCAGACCATCAACGTTCTGCAATATTTAATGAGCATTCCTTCAGATTTTGAGATACATGTTATGTTTTTTTTTCTTTTTGCCAATCTATTTGAAACTTGTTGTACAATTTCTAATATAGATCAATTTTCTGAAAAATTTCATCTGGGAATCCATCCTTTGGAACCTTCCCTACAGCCCTGCAGAAGTGTCCTTTAGTAGAAAATATTTGATCTCTTTAGATTTTTCATGAATGTTCATTCACAATTGTCGGTAGACTTGTAATCCATTTGTATTCTTCAATTACGATTTAGCATGGACCATCTCATCAATTTTTTTCATGATTCCTGCAACCCATGTTGGCATGGATAGACTAGTCTGCTCTTTGCCATTCAGGAAATGGTTATACGCAGTGTATGTTATGTTTCTTCCTATGTCCTTGCACACTACCTGGACACAGGCACATGTGATGAAAATAGAAGAATTGTAACTGCTCTGCATAATGACAAATGGAATCTTTTGCTACACTAAGGATAATTACATTTTGACAAGAGGAGTCCCTTTTCGATTCTATGGGGTTCCAAATGCATATTTCCATTAGCCATTGTTTACCGTTCCCAGCAAACAAATGGTCGCATGGCAGATGGGGGAAAGGAGGCATGAGTGAAACTGTTTCTCTTCATGCTGTACCACATACAGATACTCAAAATGCCTCACTATGTTACTGACTCGAATGCTTTTCAATAAAGAAGAGTTTTCTTTCTAACAGCACCACCTGTGAAAATATCAGTTGCTACGTCATCGTGGTGAGATAGCTGAGCGCCATTTCTAAGCATTAGGCTGCCGTGGGTTCCTCTCCGGCTTGGCCAACCTCAAAGCCAATATTCTAAATTCTACACCCTGATGCTCTCTTGTTATATCTCCAAAACACTTGCTAGGAATGACCATTGCAACCAACATTCATCTCGTCAAACCTAAAAGCAGATATGAAAACACAGAAAGTGTGGCTTTAAACCAATATTACCTTGCATTGTCTTGCAAAAATGTCCCCAAGTGAGTATCATTTATAGGCATGCATAATTTCTGTATTGTACAGCAATGGGAAGCAGAAAGAATTTAAAAACATGTACAATATTTTTTTTTCGTACCTGGCCAGGGTCTCGTGCCCCTCACATTCCACATTCACCGACTTCCACACGGAGGCGATGGCGGCCTTCTCTTCGGCTGTCCAGTGAACCATCTTTGCTTCTGATGCTGGGCGAGCGTGGGGCTGGCTGAGTCAGTTTCGGCTTCCGGAAGCTGCGTCTGCTGGGTGGCTGGGAGACCCTCAGAGATTTATAGGGACCGCTGCCAGGCCCACCCTGGGCCCTGGTTCTGCTGAGTCATGCCAAACCCACTTATCTCCTCTGCCAGATCACTGCACTGGCATGACCACCGCCTTCTTGACGTTTTTTTTAAACAACGACAGGCATGTTATTTTCAAATTTTAATTATATAAATTCAATTCAATTGCTTTTATTCGATCTTCCAAAGGCAGATCATAAAAGATACACACAATACAAATAAACCAACTACATGGTATACACAAGTGTTAAAAAGTAACGGCCACATATTTAAAAACGATATAAATCATTGTGCAAATTTACGGTTATTAGAGTTACAGTCCGTAAAATAAAGTTCCAGGGGCGTCAAGTCTGGTATAGTAATAAGACATGTAGATTATAAACAATCACATTTTAGCAAGAAACTATTGTTTATGTTGGTTCGCATTGAATAAAGTGACAGTGCAGAAGTTCTGATTCCAGGGGCATCATAGCTAATGTAGCAAGGTGCCTAGTGAATAAAAGCTGGGAGCAGCAATATACACTTAAAAATGCAAGGTCAATGATTATTTATAAAGGAGAATGTAAAGGCTTTTTTAAAATCAAAACAGCAAACTCCTTTTTGCTAAAGTGCACTTAAAAAAACTAGCAACTGCATAGCAAACATTACAATCGTTAAGTTGTAATAAATAGAAGCAGCGGCTTTGCACTTGGAGAATTTTTGTCTGAGCAATAACAGTAATGAAAACTTCCTAGTGTACGGCAGATAAAATTGACAAAAGAAAACAAAATGTAAAATGGTGTGGCTAGATTGTTCATCACTTGGGCAAATGGCAATAGTGTCTGAGGAGTACTGACCTAAGGCAAAACATATTAACCAGCGAAAGGAACCTAGCCTAAATCTTGCCAACAGTGTTCTTTCATTAAAGTTGGTCATGTATATTAAATACAGGGCAATTGTTGGAACCTCTTGAATAACACAGTAATCTCTGACTTTTCAGACACTTCCATTAGTTCCCTAGTGCCTTGTTTGTGCTTACGAAAAATGTCCCGGACCCAGTTTTTGTCCTTTTTTGGATGGACTCGGGAGGCTCGAACAAAGTGGCACAGCCAAGTGCAGAGAAGTAATTTTTAATATATTGTAACCATGGAATGGCCAAACCATGAGCACAGGTTAAACAGTCTCGGATGACAGCCCGGTTGAATTCGGCTTCTTTGTTGGACCAAATTGAGCACCAGAGAGCCAGGGGGGCAGCATTGATGGTATCTTCGACGTACTCAATGCCTAGTTCCAGGTGTAGGCCGAAATCCGGGAATGAGTAAGGGACGCCTAGTAGCCGGCTGCAGAATCTCTTCTCCTATGTCTGTATCGCATATGCATCCCTACAACCCCAGAAACCGAGTCCATACATTAAGATCATCAAGCATTTCCAGTCGTATAGCTCTAGCATAGGGGCAATATGCTTTTTACCAATAGACATAGCAAGTGAGGAAGTAGTACCTACAGCTTGAGTATATCAGGATATTCCATTTTTGATACAAGTAAGCCAAGTACATCCTTCAACAAACTCTAGGCCTAAATAAGGAAAATAACTAACCCTATCTAGGGTTTTGTGATCAATATTTAGGGAACTGGTTTTGGTATTTCTTGGGCCACAAATCATAGCAAATTTTTTCTTAAAATTTGGCTCCAGGCCCAGGACTCTAGTGAAACTGACATAACTATTGATACGTTTTTTAAGGCCATTGGTCGTCCTTGCCAGGAGGACTGCGTCATCAGCATATAAGAGTGCGGGCACTCTTTTACTCCACATGCGGAACGTCCACCCAAACAGAAACCAATGTTTTCTCCAGGTCGTTGATATAGAGGAGAAAAAGAGTTGTGGCAAGGACACAACCTTGGCGCACCCCGCGCTTAATGTTGAAGGGGTCTGTGCATTCGCCTGCGCTCCCAGACCTAACTGAAGCTATGAGGTCATGGTGAAAAAGCCTTAAAAATGTAACCAGCCCCACATCAACACCCATGCTCTCTAGAATGGCCCATCGCTTTGATTTGGTGACATAGTCAAAGGGGCTTGACAAGTCCATAAACGGTAAGTGGGTGGAAACTCCCTTGGCGTATCTGTATTTTGCACCAATAATATGGAGACTGAGGCACTGTTCAATAGTCCCAAGCCCCTTCCTAAACCCATACTGACTTGGGACAAGTATACGTTTTATATTAATCCAGTCAAGTAAACGGTCCAGAACTACTCTCCCAATGATTTTTGCTGTGGAGTCTAAGAGGGATATCGGGCAATAACACTTAACATCATGCATGTTTCCTTTTTTAAAAACGGGTATAATTATTGATGAGCTCCACGACTGGGGCGCGCCCTGGCTACAGGCAGAGTTGAATACTGAGGTGAGGACCGGAGTCCAAAATACTGGGTCCTCCCTGAATAAATCAAGCAGAATACCATCCGGTCCCGGAGCCTTCTAACGTCTACTGTCTAAAATTGCTTTAAAATCCTCACCCTCTTTAAAAACAAGGTTGGGACACAGTGGAATCATTGGCACTGAAGCATCGTCAGCCTTGCTGTCAGTAGAATACAACCCAGAGAAATGCGCCAACAAAGCCTCGGCCGAGATATGAACTGTAACTTTATCTTAGGACATAGGTCTTCAAACTTTTGAATGCCGAGACGCCCCTGTCAACATTTTCAGGCTTATGGACCCCCTCCTGACAAAAATTTCTAAACCCTGTGTGGGTGACAAGAGTACCCAAGTGACTGCATGGTGAGCGATGCAACAGTGTGAGAGTAGGGTAAAAGGAGTGGCTGCAGGGTGAGTGAGGTGACCATATGAATTTGGGTTTGGCGGTAAGTGCAGAGTGGGACGAATTAAAGCATGGTTAGTGATGGCTTGTTTGAGTGAACTACAGGTTGAGCAGTGAGGGGGGGACAGGTGAGTGAAGTGTCACATGAGTGCAGGGTGTGTAGTGTGCTCATGTGACTGCAGGGTGAGGTACAGGGTAAACAACGCAAGCGCATTGTTAGTGCAGCGTGATCACTGTGAGTGCAGGGTGAGCGGGTGAATGGTGTGAGTGCATGTTGATCAGTGTGAGTGCATTGCGATCACTGTTAGTTCAGGGTGAGCGGGTGAATGGTGTGAGTGCATGGTGATTGGTGTGAGTGCATGGTGATCAGTGTGAGTGCATGTTGATCAGTGTGAGTGCATTGTGATCACTGTTAGTGCAGGGTGAGCGGGTGAATGGTGTGAGTGCATGGTGATCAGTGTGAGTGCATGGTGATCAGTGTGAGTGCATTGTGATCAGTGTGAGTGCATTGTGATCAGTGTGAGTGCATTGTGATCGCTGTGAGTGCATTGTGATCACTATTAGTGCATGGTGATCAGTGTGAGTGCAGGGCGAGCGTGAAACTGAAGGCGAGAATGAGGAGTGAGTTGTCTGACTGCAGGGTGCATTCCCAGAAACTTGAAGCGTAGGGTTTCAGAAATAAGTTAAACTATTGCTATAATGGCATTAATCAGGGATCGAGGGTGGAGGAAATAAATAATGTGCCGATACAGCTCATTATTTTGATGGCCCAGAAATAAGCAGCCACCTAAAGCTGTAGGTTTAGCACTTATGTGTGAATACTTAGACCAGCAAATATAAATAGAAAGCACTTTTAATTGTGTTCTAGGGCTGCCTCAATGATCCATGACTGATAATTAAAGAGAACAAAGACAGAATAGTCACATAGCTAATTAATACATACTTTTTTATTTATAACTTTTTAGTGTCAAGAGCAGGTCTCTGCGGGCTCTTTTAACAACACACGGAAGGCATTTTTCTTTTGGCTACCCAACTTTATATTTCTTTTCATTAAATGCATTCTCACACTACAGCAGGAAGTGTAAAAATACAAATGTAAGGAATGGGCAGAGTGGGGGCCCAGGGGGTACTGGAACCATTAAAAAAACTAAGCCTAGTTAACAAAGGCATGTAAATATGCAAATGGTCTTTAAAGACCTGTGAAAAGCTCAGGCGGCTGGAGATAAGACTCCAGACACCTCCCAGCCGAGCCCCCAGCAGCGCGAGCTGCACTGCAGCAGCCTGGGCTGAGACAACCTACGTGGAATGAGGGGGGCTGAAGCTATGGGCCTGGACAGAAGTGTGAAGGGAATGCGCGACCCCCTTCCTATCACTCCATGGGCCCCCTGAGGGTCGTGCCCCACAGTTTGAAGACCCCTGTTTTAGGATGATATGGGAGATAAAACAGACTGCACCGCTTTCCAGAAAGCTTGTGGGTCTTTAGATTGGCAGGCACCAACAATAGACTCCCATTTCTCCTCCTTCATGGCCAATTACCTCCTCTTAATTGCTTGCTGATATTTCTTTCTACTGACTATAATGGCACTCTGATCTTTGGGAGATTGCTTTAAGGCCCTGTGCAAAGAATCATTGGCTGCTCTACATACTTTTTCAAACCATGATTTGGCATGACTCCGTGGCTGGGCTATGGGTCTAGAGAGCATCTCTTTTATCCTCAATAAAACATTGAAAAATTAGTTAAAATGTGAGCCGGATTACAAAGTATGGGGTTGCAGCTATTCACCAGTGTTGTACTATTGCAAACTACCTGGGACATAATATTCTCCAGGTTTGCAGCTCGCCATACCACCCCTGTATCCGTACTAGATAGATCCTGGGGAGGAATTGACTTCAATTTATGTTGTGCATGTGGCGACATTATCTGAGCAGGAATGGGGTTATGGTCGCTATAGATCTGAGAAAGAACCTCACAGTTATTAATATTCAGAGACATACTCCAGGAGGTAAAAATATAATCTATGGTGCTCCCAGCACCCCGCCCTATGAAAGTTAGGATATGAAAATCAGTAAAGTTAGGGACCTTGTAAGCCAGACCCCTTACGTCCAGGAGGGAAAATAGGACCCGCCCCCTAGTATTCATAACATTGCGATCAGTTTTTCGAGCAAATAGATCAAAATGGTTGAAGATAGAGACAGCAGGAGCCCCAGTTTGGCATTGAAATGACCTGCCACCATCAAATTAAGGGGGCCTTCAACCCGGGCGTCTTTCTCCATGAGCATATATTTCACTGTGAAAAGTCCTTGAAAATTGCAGTCGCCCTTACAGGAAAAAATATTATTGTAAAGTGTACCAAGTAGATCTTTTGGTTTTCATTTCAGCTAAGGCAGAATGCATGCACCTCCCCCTGCTCCAGAAAAAGTGATAAAATAGAACAGCCTATATTGACTTTTAACCAGGCAGTCAGTCCCCCTTTTGCTCTGCCCGTTGGGGATGCAAATGCAGCCAAACTAAAGGCCAGATGTAGGTGGCCATTTACCGACCGGTAACGGCCGATTTCGGCCGTTACCGACCGGTAAATGGTAATTCCTGATGTAGGTGCCTTATTTTACCGATTCAGTAAATTTACATGAGTGATGTAATATGTGACGTCATCAGCAGTGCATTGCAGGTGCGCAAGTTATAGTGAGTCCAACTAACTATAATGTGGGAATTTCAATGGTTTTATGTCAGTAAAATTTCCAGCTAACTATAACTGGTGTGAAACCTATGGTTTTTTCAGTGAATTTAATAGGTTTTTTAAATGCTAATTCCTAACTATAACTGGTTTGAAACCTAAGATTTTTTCAGTGAATATATATATATATATATATATATATATATATATATATATCCACCAGATTGGTTTCTTAGTTCCAAGTACAAAAACCAATGTCCAGGCCGCTTTGTTCAATAAAGCGCGTTTATTCAATTACGCTTCACTCGATGCGTTTCGAAGGACTTGCCTTCTTGTTCACGAGTGCGAGTTTGATGTTTAGAGCATTTAAATAAACATCACATGGTTTCACCATGCATGTAAACATAGTGAACAGACTTTCAGGTATTGTTTAACATACCTGAGCTAGAAGACGAATACACTTACAGCTTGATTCATCATTGTTAAATCCGGTCGCAAATGGCCAGATTCTGAGAATCTGGCCCTTTGCGAGCGGTATTTTTGCATTTGGGATTCATCATCCCAAATGCAAAAATCGCTATTTAAGAATTCGCATATTTGCGAGGAATAGTATTTAAGGAATCTCTATTAGAGATTCCTTAAATGCTATTCTTGAAACATTTTTAAATTGCGAATTCGCAAAAATTTCCCGCTATTTACCGCGAGGTCAAACCTCGTGGTAAATAGCTGAAACTTAGAAAAATGCATTTAAATGCATTTTTCTAAGTTTCATGTTACACACACATGTCCTTGGGACATGTGTGTGCGCAACACAAATGTAGCATACATTTCAGGGGTGCTACAGGGTGTCCTTTGGACACCCCTGCTCCCTTGAAATCGCAATTTCAATATGCGAATCGCTAATTGCGATTCGCACATTGAAATGTCTTCCCATTTATTCCTATGGGCCTTTGGGCCCATAGGAATGAATGGGGAGATATTCCTTAATTGCGATTAGCAATTTGCTAATCGCAATTAAGGAATAATTAGAAATCGCAATTTATTTAGCGATTTCTTGGTGAATAGCATTTTGCTATTCCTTAATAGCGATTCCTTAATAATCGCTATTAAGGAATAGCAAATACTCACCTTGATGAATCAGGCTGTTAGTCATTGTGCAAAGGATACAATTACATTCAAATTAATACATATTGGAAAAGTACTCTTGGTAATTTCGGAGCATTTTGTCCTAACTCATATTTAAACTTTTATATGGCGTAATGTGCATACTACAAATAACTTTGAGATTGGATATATATATAGATATCTCCAACTCAGGACAAAAGGACTATATATATATACTAGCAGCCCGTCCCGACCTTGTTCGGAAGCAACAGGCTTCCCTGACCCCCGCCCGCCCCGACATTGTCCAGTAGCCCGGGCCCCCGCCCGGCCGATCCCCCGCCTGCCCCGACCCCTGCCTGCCCCGACACGGGTCCCCTTACCTCAGCCGCCACTGGCCTGTCCGCTGCTCCTCACGTCACCGCTCCTCCCCCGCGCCATGTCCGCCGCTCCCTTACACACCCTGACGATTCCAGCGGTGTATCGGGTGTGTGGATTGGCGCTGTGGTTCCCGAGTTTACCAGCCTCAAAGGCTGAAAGTTCTTCCTTTATCATAGTAGTATAGATATATATATATATATAGAATTGCTAGCGGGTCTGCTACCACCCACCACTGTGCATCTGCCCCACATGGTGTATGTGGTTGGTGAACAGCAGGGAGCTGTCTAACTATATATATATATATATATATATATATATATATATATATATATATATATATATATATATATATATATATATAGATATGCAGACAAAACAGCCTGGTGGGCTTAACATCGGAGAGGAATTGGGAGTACACCTGGGGAAATGAATATCCAACATACACCAGGTGTATCATGATCATATCTATGGAATGTTACAAGCAGATTTGATGAAATAAGAACTGTATTTCTTATAGATAGTTTATCCTCATACATGCTCGAATCATGATGGCCTCAAAGATGAAATTTGAATTTTGAATTCATTCCATTTTGATGGATCTGTGCCTTTAACTTTTCTGGAATTTCCAGACTCTTTTCTTAATTCCTTGTAATCCTCTTCAACTTCTTTCAATTTCCTTTTAGAATCCTACAAATGAAAGAAGGTTTCTTTTCTGTTCCTATCTTCCTTTTCACTTTCAATGCACATCATTTCCTCTACCATTATATTTTTTTCTCTCTTCTTTCCCTTATGAATATGGTTTACCTTTGGATGGGATATATGAATCCGTGTGTACTGAACCTTGGATTAGGTTGACGTGGATTTATAATCCTGGGGTTGAGCCGATACACGGCTCAATTATTAAGTGTATAAGGTATATTTGTCTAAGATGACCTTTTCTCTTTAGTATGGTACACTTGGGATGTATACCCATATTATTCTTCAGTGGAATCATTGTCCACTGAGTTGATTGATTGGGGGAAGGTATTGAGAATGTAAATGTCTAATTATCAAAGTTAGTCAATGGTAATGTGAATTGGTTGCATTGTGATTTGCCCGTTGGCCTATGTCGGTGACACGCCGATACACGGCGAGATTAGTTTAACCTTCACCGACTGGGGTTATAACTTTATGCTGACATAGCATTAGGATAACATCTTAACCCAGAATGCAACTGTACGAGGATCATAATGTACAGAATGGTGTTCATAATGTATAAAATGTATATAGTGTAAATATTTGAGAATATGGGGTCATAATGCCATGATATGCTGATACACAGCAAGATTGTTTTTATTCATTTAATATAATGAAAAGAGGCATTAGTATATCATAAGGGTTAAAACACATTGTAAATATGCCATTGTGTTGAATACTTGAACCCACTTAGTAATGGCCGCTATGCTGGTAATATTTGCACGCTTGTCCTTTTTCCTTCTCACTTAACAGGAAGTGAAATATATATATGGTGCCGGGTAGAATGGCACACACTAACACTGACGAAGGACTAGAGGTCTGAAACGCGTCTGTTTGTTTTGGTTAGAACGCCGTATTAAAATTCTTTTGCAACATACCCCCGCGAGTGCGTTTTTCGTCTCTTAAGGAAGGGTCGAATGGAGCTACAATATATATATATATATATATATATATATATATATATATATATGAAACAGAACAGAACAGAACTCGCCAGGCGCAGCCAGCGCCTCCAATTAGTAATTCAACTGGAAGAATGATGAAGAGTTGAACCTGTTTCTGGTGCCAAAACAAAGGTGCCTTTATTGATGCATGTTATTGCTCAGCTTGCCCACCATTACGCGTTTCGACTGTCTCCACAGTCTTGATCACATTGCCACAGGTAGGGTATAAATAGCAAACACAAAGGGCGGACTTTTGATTCCCGCCCCCAAAATCATTTCAAATGGTTTTTCTTAGAGGAAACAAAGAAAAGACTATATACAATTTTGCAGTCTTTTGCCTCAAACAATCAAACTCATAGTGAGTGATTCCATTCAGTACACAATAAGATGTTCATGTGCAACATATCGCAATAGTAATAAATATTCATAAATATTCACATATATAAATAAATAAATACATATTTAAACCACTAAAATCGATATGTTAAATGTACTGGCATATGAGGTCATATGATTCCCAATTAGATAAAACCTTCAAAATTTCATGTACCCCTAGTGGGGATCCTTCAAAAGTGCTTGTGCAGATGAACACATTATACAATGTAAACATATTCTACGTTCAAACCCATTAAAGTGGCATGGAGCAGCTATAACAGCATAGTGCAGTATGTATTTGTGAAAGTGCAATGTGCTAGTGTATAAATAATCATAAATTTCCTTAATCATATTCAAAATACAGAGGGAGGAGCCCCTCCCTTGTGTCATAGATTTCATAACATATGTTAAAAGCTTGCAATACAACAAAGCAAACTCATTAAATCCCATGAAGATCAAAAAACTGACACCCAGATTAATTGAGAACAGAGTACCCATGTGTTATCTAGGATCTTACGATTCAGATGTTTAAGATTGTTATCAGGAAATTTTTATAAACACGTATAAAGATCCTCACTGGCGTTGAGACCCCCTGGGGTACGACTGTCCAACTCAAGTATATAACGAGTTTCCAGGACCCTTAAAAGTGCATCTCTATTACCACCTCTGTTTAGGGGCATAACACAATCGATGACTTAATATGTGAGAGTTTTGGGTCACAGTCATGAGTGCTCTGAAAATGGTGTGCCACAGGATATGACTGGTCTTTGGTGTTGATAGCTCTTATGTGCTGCAGTATCCGCCTGTGAGCCGGCAGACGGGTACTACCCACATACCGGAGCTCACAGGGGCACTGCAGCACATAGACCGCAAGCTCAGTCTTACAGGTAAGTTGTTTAGTGATTTGTACAGGTTCAGCCTTAAAGGGTGTTGAGTATTGTGTTTTGCTACAGCCGTATTTACATGCTTTGCAGATTGGGCATTTTTAAAAACCTTTTCCAAGAGCCATGAAGGTTTTTGAAGCTGGCTGATCCAGATGATTTTTCGCCAATCTGTCGGCCATAGAGATGGATTTTCTAAAGGAGAATTCTGGTTTTCTACCCACTAGACCACCGATGACCGGATCCCCGGTCACCAGGTTCTAATTGCGGGAGAAAATGTTGCAAATTTCCTTGTGCTGTTGGTTGTAAGTGACAATGACTCTTGAAGAGCCTGGTACTGATTTTGTACTAGCAATGTTAGATGTTGTTTTCGGAATTAATGCCTGGGCTCTAGTTATATTCTTTGAGCGCTCCATTGCTTTCTGCACTACCCCTTCCGAGTAGCCCCTGGCAAGGAAGCGTATTTTACTAGCCTCTTGAGCTTTGGAACACTCTGTTTCTGAGCTACAAATTCTTTTGATGCGCAGCATCTCCCCAAAGGGGATACTGAGTATCAAGTGATGGGGGTGCTGGCTGGCTGGCCGCATGTAGGACAGTGTTGCCCGCAGTTGGCTTTCTATGCAGCCTAGTTGCCAATTTATCAGACTCTATATACACTTCAATGTCAAGTAAACAAAGTGAAGATGTACTCATTGTAGAAGTGAATTCAAGATTCAGGTCATTTACATTCAACTGATTCACAAAAGAACATGCTTCCTGAAGAGTACCTTGCCAAAGGAGAAAGAGGTCATCAATGTACCTAAGATATAGAGGAACATGATTCTCCATTGTAGTGCGGTGTTTACCCATGAGGACCTATTCCTCCCACCAGCCCATGTGCAAGCACGCTAGGCTGGGTGAAAAACAGGCTCCCATGGCTACCCCTCTAATTTGTTGGTATACTTGATTATTAAAAAGGAAGTAATTCTGTTCTAAACAAATTTTAATCATGGAAATTAACATGGTGTTGTGAGCAGAAAAATTAATAGCACGTTGGTTTGGATAATATTTGACAGCTCCAATACCATCATTGTGACGTATCGATGTATATAATGAAGCAACATATAAGGTGATAAGTATACATCCTGAATTCCATGAAACATTGCTCAATTTTCGTATAAAATCTGATGAATCCTGCACATAAGAACTCAAATTTTTTACGCTGGCCTGTAGAAAATAGTCAATATAGGATGACATATTCTCAGTTGAACTGTTTATGGCGGAGATTATGGGACGCCCTGGCGGATTGTCCAATTGTTTATGGATTTTATGAAGTAAATAAAATGAAGGTATAACAGGAAATTCCTTCTTTAAAAATCCAAATTCTTATTTAGTGATTAAATTTCCGCTTTTCCACGCAACCAACTTGGCATTTTGATCCTGGCATGCCAACTTAATTGCCCCAAGATTGCTTTTGCTATAACACGATTGATCCTTGAGCTTCCTTAATGTACATATGGCGTGGCCAAAGAACTACGTTGCCGCCTTTGCCCGCTTGGCGGACCACAATGTTCTGATTTGATTCCAGTTTTTTTATCAATGCATTGTAGCTCTGATTCATTTTATTGGCTGCTATACGTGTTTTGTTGGTGACTATGTACAGTTTTTTTAGATCTTTCGTGATGAGGTCCTGATACACATCGATGTTATCATGTGTTAAAGTGGGAAGGAAAACTGATTTGGGTCTAAATGGGGTGCTGCAAGTGGCTAGGTCGATTCTGGATGTAACTGGAGGAATTTGCCTGGATGCACATATCTCCTCCTGTAGAGCCCAAATGTTTTCAAACTCAGTGCGATCTTCAACATTGAGAAGAGTTGGACTATTTGGAATTTCCGGATTTTTCATCTTTGTGGGTTGCAATTTGAAAAAGTTCTTACGTTTTAACTTCCTAATGAACCTGAAGGCGTCCATTCGTACATCTGCATAATTGAAGTTGCATGGAGGGCAGTATGTTAGACCAAGGCTAAGAATCATTTTTGTCATTGCCCGAGAGTTCTAATGAGGTGAGGTTCATTACTGAGCAGGGGCTGGAGCCTGTGTTTTTGCATTTTTCTTGTTCCAACGCTTTTTTTGTGGTTTTTCGTAGTTTGCTTTTCCAGGCACAGCATTTGCGTCTTTCGCTACGTTTCCTGTTGGCCCTTTGGCTTTTTGTCCGCCAGTTTGAAATCGCGGTCTCAAGGTGTCCCGACGGTCCTGGCACATTACGCTCACTTCCTGCGCCAAGGACAGTTTGGTAAACCCCACCACCGTACTTCTAATTCCCTCATTATCTGATTCACTTCCTAGTGAGCTTGCATCCGATGAGGAAGGAATAACTGGGGTGTTGTTGGGCGGTGTATTGCGTGTTTTTCTGGCCTGTGCTTTAACATTGTCATAGCGTTTAGCATAAGTAAATATTTGCCCATTTAAATAGTCCAGGCGATCCCGCTCAAATTTGAATGCCTTTCGTTTTTTTATGACCTCTTCCTCTTTATTTATTCTGAATATCATGTCCGCCCTCATTTTGTCTATAGCCTCGCTCGATCCCAAACTTGTAATTTCTTCCTCCAGTTTCTCTATTTGAGCTTGAAGTTTACATCGGTCTGATTCCGCATATTTTACAAGAATAGTCATAAGTTTTGCCGATGACTCCAAGTTTGCTTCTGCCCATTCTGTGAGCATTTCGGGATCGGGAGTCTCATAACTTGGCGCCAGACTAATCCGTAACCCTCTCGGTACTCTGCCCTCTTGTAAGTACATATTGAGAGACTTATTCTCCCACCATTTCGACTGTTCCTTGAGCATAGGTTTTTCCAACTTTCTGAACTGATCCCGTATGGTGGGATTTGCGTTTGCATTTGTTGTTAGCCGTGTTACGTCAGTTCCCCCAGCCGGGGGTTGCACAAAAACGAGGCCGGCTGCCTCCTCTGTACTCTGCAACACATCCGCGGACATAGCTGGGTTGTAGCAATTATTTATAAAGCAGTGCCCCGATGATAGATTGTGTAATCGCTGTATACAAAAGTGTGTTTTGATTAATCGCGATTACTCTCTAAGCACACTCTCCACTGAATAATCTTGCGTCTCCTACCTCCACTGGGCTACCGTATAGGCCGTCAGCTCTTCCGATACAGATGGCGCCGATTCCCAATGTGTGGCAGGACTCTGTAGTATCCATGGGCTCCAGGCGGCTAACTCCTCGCCGAAGTTTCTTGAAGATCAGTTCCGGGACATGGAACTAACCGCTTCCTGCCGCCGAGCCACGTTGGGGGAGGGGTTCAACTCGCACCGCCGAAAGCCTTCAAGGTGCAAAATATGAAACAGAACTCGCCAGGCGCAGCCAGCGCCTCCAATTAGTAATTCAACTGGAAGAATGACGAAGAGTTGAACCCGTTTCTGGTGCCAAAACAAAGGTGCCTCTATTGATGCATGTTATGGATCACTGAAATAATATCGACTGACAAAATATCGACTTGCCAAAATATCGTGGACAAAATATCGACAGTCAAAATATCGAGTTTGTATCTACAAACAGGTAAGTACAAAAATATCGAGTACAAAATATCGTTAACAAAAATATAGATGTAAAAAATATCGACTTTATTAAAAACAGTGTTAAATTAAATTAATATTAAATTTAAATTACTAAAATATACTTAAAACGACTTAAATTAAATTATAATAATTAAATAATAAATGAAAATAATAAAAAAAAAATTAAAATCTTATTTGTTGACCCTGAACCCTAAAAATACCCCTTTACCCAAAAACCCAAAACTGACCCTGAACCCTAAAAATACCCCTTTACCCAAAAACCCAAAACTGACCCTGAACCCTAAAAATACCCCTTTACCCAAAAACTGAAAACTGACCCTGAACCCTAAAAATGCCCCTTTACCCAAAAACTGAAAACTGACCCTGAACCCTAAAAATACCCCTTTACCCAAAAACTGAAAACTGACCCTGAACCCTAAAAATACCCCTTTACCCATGAACTGAAAACTGACCCTGAACCCTAAAAATACCCCTTTACCCATGAACTGAAAACTGACCCTGAACCCTAAAAATACCCCTTTACCCATGAACTGAAAACTGACCCTGAACCCTAAAAATACCCCTTTACCCATGAACTGAAAACTGACCCTGAACCCTAAAAATACCCCTTTACCCATGAACTGAAAACTGACCCTGAACCCTAAAAATACCCCTTTACCCATGAACTGAAAACTGACCCTGAACCCTAAAAATACCCCTTTACCCATGAACTGAAAACTGACCCTGAACCCTAAAAATGCTCCTTTACCCAACATTTATCAATATTATTTAATTACCAATTAATTATTAATTAACAATAACAATAAAGTAAATATATTAGAACATTAGGTGTAAATATTTTAATAATTAATATTCTTTTTTCAAAATTAATTACTTAAAAATAACACAAAATTATATATATTAAAAATGTACTCTAATTAATGTAATTAACTAATTACAATTAATAAACAATTATTTACTAATACAAAATATATTCAAAATTATATTAATTAATTAACTAATTAATATTAATTAATTATCAATTAATTATTAATTAAAAATATTAACAAACATATATTAATTAATTAATTATTATTAAATTACTTCCCACCCTATTCCCCTATAAACCCACAACCCGCTACAGAATTACATTACGCAATTATTATCAAAACAAAATTCATGTAATTAAATATTTTATAACATTAATACACACTATTCACACATATTATTACATAGAAATACACTATAAAATATTATATATTATTAAAAAATCGATATTTTTGCTATCTATATTTTATACAGTCGATATTACTTCACTTACCTGAAAAACGATATTTTTGTAGTCGATATTATGTCCAGTCGATATTTTGTCCAGTCTATATTTAAAACTCGATATTATGTCCAGTCGATATTTTGGAGTCGATATTTTGTCTGTATACCGCATGTTATTGCTCAGCTTGCCCGCCATTACGCGTTTCGACTGTCTCCACAGTCTTGATCACATGGTAAGGTTGCATTGCCACAGGTAGGGTATAAATAGCAAACACAAAGGGCGGACTTTTGATTCCCGCCCCCAAAATCATTTCAAATGGTTTTTCTTAGAGGAAACAAAGAAAAGACTATATACAATTTTGCAGTCTTTTGCCTCAAACAATTAATGTATATATATATCAAAAAACGTCAAAAGAAAAGCTTTAACCAGTCAGCTACCGCCCTCTTCAACAACCGATGGCGCAAGTATTAGCATAATTCAGGAGGATTCTGATCTCAACTCATTAACAAGTGGCGACTAGGATGATGGTAGGGGCCCCTCAGCAGCAATTCAAACCAGGGTGGTGACCAAACACACCTTGGGTGAGGAGCTCAATTTTTTAAACATGGACAGGCGCGCAACTCTCCGCCCCAGAAACCCCCAAAATCAAATGAGCACAGTACCAGACAGCGCTGGAGGGAAAGGCGTAGACAACGGCTCAAATTCATCAAACAGAGGAAGAGGGGGGCGGAGATAGAATCGCTAGACGAACAGGACAATACCATCATCAATCTAACTGATACAACACTAACAAAAGCTGAAAATCAATTATTAGCTTTGGGTTTGTCCTTTTGTCCTGAGTCCAACTTTTCTTATGAACAGTTGCCCATTGACATATACAAATTCATACGAAAAATTAAGCTCAAGAAGTTTTTTCAACTTAACAATTCAACCAATGTAACTAACATTGAAAGAACCACACAAGACAATCTTCAAGTTCGAAATCTAGATGTGCTACAAACGATGCATTCCCTGGCAAAAGAAAGTTTGGACTGTGAGATATCTGACACTGTCTCTGGGGGTTTTGAAGACATCAATATGGGAATGGCGGCTGCCAGTCCATTTTGTCCCCCTTTCTTATTCTATCCAGTTATGCCAAAAGACTCTGTGGATGTTTTTAATGAAATGGTCACTGAAGACTTAACGGAATTGAATGTATCTGTCAATTCCCAAAGCCACAGACAGAATTACAGAATGAGAAGTTATTGGGCATTGATTAAAAAATTGCGTGCCAAAAATGATATTGTGGTCATGAGTGCTGATAAGGGTGGCAATATAGTTTTATGGCCAAAATGTGAGTATCTTCAAGAGGCTCAACGCCATCTTTCAGACCCCAATTGGTATTGCACAGTTGGCCGTGAGTATTGAGCCAGGTCAAATCTACTGTGATGAATCATCTGTTACAATGGAAAGAAAGGGTCTCTTGTCTAAAAACGAATTTCTCTTTCTAAAGAATTACTTTCCCACAACTGCTGTTATGTATTTTATTCCTAAAATTCATAAGGGCACCTCCCCTGTACCTGGTAGACCTATAATATCTGCTAGGAATAAACTATTGGAGGCTATGTCCAAATATGTTGAATATTTTCTTCAGCACCACATGACTTCCCTGCCTTCCTTTATAAAGGACACAGGTGACTATTTGAATAAAATACAAGCAATAAAGTGAAAGCCTGGCTATGTATCGTTTACCCTTAATATAGCCTCCTTATATACCAGCATTCTACACACACAAGGTGTCAAACACTTCCTTAATTCTCATACTATCAATCTACATGACCAAAATTGCATGCTTCTTCAAATGATTGATCTTTGCTTGAATAACAATGTTTTCTTATTTGACAGAACTCTGTACCGGCAACTGAGAGGGGTTGCCATGGGGGCGTGCTTCTCTCCAACCTATGCCTGCCTTTTGGTGGTGGGAGGAGCACATCCTCATGACAGCCCACAAGGAGGCTTGGGACTCACATATCAAATATTATGGCAGATACATTGATGACACTTTCATCATATGGGAGGGTACTGAACAAGAGCCATCCCTATTTGTAACATCGATCAATGACAATGCTATGAATCTACAGTTTAATGCCACTAATTTTTGGATGTGGAGGTGTATATTTTGGACAATAAAATAGAAACCAAACTCCACCGAAAGTCCACTGCTGGCAATTCAACATTACATGCCAGCAGTGCCCATCCACCTCACCTCATTCGCAGTATACCATATGGTGAATTTTGTTTATTTACGGCGATATGCAGCAGTGAACTTGACTTCGAAGAATGTCAAAATGAAGCATTAAATCGCTTCCTAGCCCGTGGTTTCAAACTGTCTGATTTAGAGAAAGCCTTAAATAAAGCTGATGTCCGTTCCCATGAGCTATGCCTTGTGACCAAAAAACAACTTAATTTAGCTAATACGAGTGAGATCACAACAGAAGATTTGAAACCTATCAGACTCATTACTACTTATTGCAAACAGGACAAAATTATCCGTAAGATAGATTACAAACATTGGCCTATTATCTTAACTAACATTACTCTAACATTTGTGTTACCTACTCTTCCAACTATAACCTGTAGGAGGGCACCCTCCATGAGGGACGCCTTAGGTAAATCGAGCCCAGAGCTAACTTTTGAATCTACTTGGTTATCCAGATCTGGCTTCTTCAAATGCTCATCCTGTTGAGCTTGTAAATTTGGGATAAATGTATCTGAGAAATGCACAGCTTTTTGTGACATTCCAGTCCCTATAAAAAGCCACTTTACATGTCGTATAGATTTTGCAGTGTACGTTCTTGAGTGCACTTGCCATCTTAAGTATATTGGCAGCACTAAGTTGCCAGTTTTCAATCACATTCTGCAACACCTGCGTGCAATTGTAAACTCTGATTCAAAATTGCCCAGTTGCCCGGCACTTTAAAGCTATCAATTCCAACAGAATCTGTGATCTAAAATACTTTGTAATAGGGGCAGTTCCTCCATCAGTTCGACGGGGTAACCGGGAAAGATAGTCACGTCAGTTGGAGTCTTCCTTCATTCTTTTACTTGACACCAGAATACCGAATGGACTTATCACCAGTGGAGATCTCCATAATTTTTTATAAATTTATTTACAGCGAAATTTATTAGACCCTTTTTTGTGAGACTTTCCTCTGCAACCTGTAATTATTTGGTAATCACTAATGAGTACCTATGGTTTGGTTTTTCCAACAATGTGACTATTATTGAATAGAATATTAGTTAATTTACAACTTTTTTGCCCATTGTTATCAATTATGACATTGCATTTTGCACACTTTTTGCACTTGTCATTGGCAGCTTCATTATAAGCAGTGGCACTTTATTGCAAATTGTTTACATAATTCAGCAACCTTTTGCACTAGCCCCACCATTTGTATGTGTTTTTATCTCTATTTATTGTGGTGTTTTTACATGAGTCACTATTTGCACACTATTTGACACTTGTCTTTTAGGAGCATTTTTGTACTTATTTATTTATTTATTAGCTGCCTTTATACATCTATGTCCAAATGCCTTTGTAGTAGGCCATTATTGGTATCAGTCTATATTGTTGTTTAACTTAATATAAATAGATTTACATAGTTAGTGGTGAACCAACATCTGGTATATCAGGCACATGCCATTATTTTAGCCATAATTGGCTCACACAGAATTAGTCTTGCAACATCTCGACTGTTAATATTTTGTCATTTGAGAATTTTTAAAGGCATCAAATAGGTGAAAATCTTATCTATATGGATCTATTGCCTATTCTATAAATTAAATTCATGGGCTGCGTTTAGATAACATTCAATTTTGTTTAAATAAGTCTTTTTTCTAACTATATGCTCCTTCACTTATATGTGTTCCTTTTATGTCTATTGCACACTATTACCATTTTCCCCTTGTCTGATTGAATGCACGTAATTTAAAAATGGTGGTCCGGCATCAGCGCGTCATGTGAACAAGATAGCGAAGGCAATTGAAACGCGTCTGAGACGGACACTTGTCTGAACCACTATGGGTGAAGAAACGAAAGCATGGAATCATGAAACCCTTCTTCTCATTTCTTTGGAAACCAACTCTGTTGTGGTCTGTACCTGCTTGCAGTCCCTCCTTGGATTTGGAGGGTCAGGACTTTGTATATAGTGGAAACTCAAAGAAACCTCCAACTAAAGGAACCACCTACCAGCAAGATAGTTACACTGCATGCTGGGAGATGCAGTACCCATTGCGGAAGCTCCGGTGACTCCAGGCAACAATTTCCAGGTATCCGGCTCTACTTCACTGTCCGAACAACACTTAAGAACTCACTTGGGAGCAGGTCACACCAGTGGCATCTATCAATACTAAATGACATTTGAGAAAGGACATATCCGAAACGCGTCATGTCAATTGAAAGAATAAAGCTGTGCTTCTACTAGAAGGAGGTTGCCTTGGGAATATATATAAAACTTCTTGGATGAAGTGCTGACAGCCAATCAGATCAGATGTGTGGTTAGGCTACGCCCAGATATATATATTTTTTTAACCTAAATTACACAAAATCCACTGGAGCACATATCTTGAGACATAGCAAAGGCACATCGGGCTACCAGTCCCTACAATTTTGCCAAGTTTTGTGGAAATCCATTCAGCCGTTCGGGCTAAAAGTGAGTCCAACCGCCCTATGGAAATTAACATGGGGAAAACACGTTTTAGGACCCCCCTTTTATCTCGGCCCCCGCTTGACGAATCCCCCCGTAAATTTCAGGGAAAGAGCGGAGCGCAACGAGGCAAATTTAGGGAAAATTACAGGCAGATTCCTCAACCGGCGCCAAAGTTATTCCCAATAGAATGTTGCGGATTTCCTATAGAAAACAATCCTAACTATAACTACCTACTGGCGACCGCCAGTAGGTAATATATATATAGTCCTTTTGTCCTGAGTTGGAGATATCTATATATATATATATATATCTCGAGAGCCGCATGAGGAGATCAGATGCAGCGTATAATCTTCAGCAAGCACCGAAAAAGCAGACACGAGCCCAAATTGAGTGCAAGCAGTAGAGTTTATTCTCTCATCAGTCAGCAATAACGCGTTTCACCACCGGAGTGGCTTGATCACATGACAACGTTCAAACTGTGGAATGGACCATTAAGGCAGCTAGCACCCTGTGCACGTGACTGTGAAGGTGATTGACATAAAGAAAAGGTAAAATACAACATATTTCCCTTCTTTTGAAAAAAGACTTGCTTTGTGCAAAGTGAAGCTTTTAAAAGCAAATGTTTACACCAACCGATATGAGGGAGTTTTAAGGAAAGAAAAGGCATGTGATGACCTCGGTTATTAACCATCAAAATTTGCGAAAAAACAAAATTCATGGCTTAAATGCATAAATAACAGTATAAATACATAAGTTATTGCACCCCATGTAATTTCGAGGGAAAAAATTGATTAGTTGCAAATAGAAATATATAAATACATTTCATAAAAATTATCATTTCATACAAAAATAAATTTGATAAAAATTCATTTCATATATTTACACAGGTTAGTTTGGCTTGGTGGTTAAAGCATATAGGTCATGATTAAGTTTAGGCATAAATGCTTAATTATAGTATACCGAAGTACACCATATTATAAGAAACCCTCCTGAGTATAGAATGACTCATGGTCTAAAACAGTTGGTGATTTATGGAAAGTGTAAGTTAAAGTGCCAGTGGGTGCTTGAAGTGGATAAAGTGCAAATGAAAAAAGAGAACAACCCCAATATAAGGGTTGTGGTTAGTGAGAAGCATATGGCAGCCACATGGGGCAAGTCGTCAAAAAATATAATTTTAGAATAATTGACATGCCATCTGTCAAAATTATCTAACTAAAAAGTTAGGTTTGTGAACCATAGATCACATAGAAAACAAAGAGGAAAAGGACACAGGGGGCAGGTTATCAAAATGTCAGGAAAAAGAAAAGTAAAATTCACTTTCAGTGTGGCTCAAAGAACTGAAAACGGTCATAGGCAGGTATATAAATCTTCAGTATTATTCAGACCTCCAGGGCTTTTGCTGTTGAAATTCAGGATATACCTTGTCTCCAACTTGCGCATTTTATGCTCACGGTCACCTCCCTGTTTAGTTTTGGGAATCGTGTCGACGACATAGTATTTGAGGTCCATTAAGTTGTTATTATGGACCTCCCGAAAATGTCTCGCCACTGGGTAGGTGGGATCAGAGTTGGTGATGGCCCTGATGTGTTGCAATATCCTTACATTGGCTGGTAACTTGGTACTTCCCACGTACCGTAAGGGACAAGTACATTCCAAGATATAGATGGCGTACTCAGTTTTGCAATGGAGGGATTTGGAAATTTTGATTTCCTTGCTACTGAAGGCTGTACGGTAACTGGTTTTGTTAATACCGTAGGTACAGGCTTTACAAGAGTGACATTTGGTGAACCCCGTGTGGTTTTCAGCCAATCTTTAGATGGAATGACTTCCGGACAGTTGGATACCAGGCTGTTATGAAGAGAAATGGCTCTCTTATAGGTGACACTGGGCCTGGCTGGCATGGTGTGGCCTATTATTGGATCAGAGCGAATAAGTGCCCAGTTTTGGTTAATGATTTTATTTATCGCACCTTTTTGGGTGCTGTAGGGCACAATAAGTCTGACCGTACTGGACACTGGTGATTCGTTGGATTCAAGGATTGGAGGATTTCTGATTGATTTGGGAACAAGGAGGAGAGTTCTGTCCAGTTCCGTAGTTTTGTTGATGGCTGTTTGAATAATATGGATAGGGTATCCTCTAGCAAGGAACCTCTCCTTACATTCATTTTGTGCCATCATCAAATCAGTAGGGTTGCTGTAGATCCTTTTTATTCGCAACATTTCCCCATAGGGGATGCTTCAAATAAGGTGTTTGGGGTGGAAGCTGGTATAATGTAAGATAGAATTACCAGCAGTTTCTTTTCGGTAGAGCTTGGTTTCCAATACATTGTTAGAAATGTATAGTTCTATGTCTAGAAAATGAATACTGATATGGCTCATGGTACAGGTAAAATTCAAGTTGATGTTATTGGTGTTCAAGAGGTTAATCCACTCCTTGGCCTCTTCCCTGGTGCCATTCCAGACAAAGATAAGGACATCAATATACCTATAATACATTTCAACATGTTTGTGATACCATTCACCCAATGTGCCCTTTAGGACCAGCTCCTCCCACCAGCCCATAAAGATGCAGGCATAGCTGGGGGAGAAGCTGGCCCCCATTGCCACCCCCCTTACTTGTTGATAGAAAGTTTGGTTGAAGGTGAACATATTATGATGTAAACAAAAAGTCACCATATCTAACAACATTTTTCTATGCTCGGGGGAAGTAGGTCTATTCTTGTTGAGAAAGTAGTCCAAAGCTCTTATACCATCCTTATGATCTATACACGTATAAAGGGATGAAACATCCAGGGTAAGTAAAAGAAACCCAGGATCCCAAGCAAAGTTCTTGATTTTATCTAAAAAATCTCCAGTGTCTCTTAGGTAGGAGGCCAGTCCAGTTACACAGTCCTGTAAAAAAAAGTCGATATAGTTTGAAGTGTGTTCCAACAAACTATTCCTACCGGAAATGATGGGCCTTCCGGGAGGGTGCAGAGGGTCTTTATGGACTTTGGGAATAAAGTAAATATTGGGGATGGTCGGATAGTCATTTTTCATGTACAGGTATTCATCCTTGGTAATCAGACCAGCACTTTTCCATGCTAGAAGCTTCAGAAAAAATGAATTAGAAGTTTCTTTAACTGCCAAAGCGCTGCTGATTTTATAGCATTTGCGATCGTTCAATTGGAGCATGGCTTCAGTCATATATTGATTTCTGTCCCATAGCACCACATTGCCTCCTTTATCCGAATTTCGGATGACAATCTGATTGTTTTGTTGTATTTTAGCCACCAGGTTGTCATACGCTCTGTTGCGTCTGGATATTTTATTTTTCATGGCACAAGTTTTGTAATTCAATTTTTTCAATTCATTAATCACATTTTCATTATAGATGTCGATTCCATCTCGTGGCATGATTGGGTTGAACTTGGATTTATTTTTGAAAGGGGTTGTGGTGGTAGTTTCGATGGGTTGGCTAGAGATATGACTGTCTGAAGATAGTTGTGAAAATTCAGTACGATTTTCAGCATGAAGATCCGTTAGAACAGTAAGCAAAGTTGAAGGTAACCCTGTGCATGGTGGAGTTCCTATAGACCTTTGGCTTCCCGTTTGAAAGTTAGTGTCCTTGTCTGGTTTTTTCGATTGATTGATGGTGTGGAATTTGCGCAATTTGAGTTTGCGAATAAATTGATACACATCCATGCGAGTGGTGGCATAATCAAAGTTTGATTTCTTGCAGAAAGAGAGTCTTAAGGATAAGATTTGAGTTTCTGCTTTAGTTAGGACTGTCTCAGTTAGATTAATGACCGTTTTTTCTGGAAAGTTATAGAAGTTTTTGAAATTTTCTTCCATATTACGGTCAACATAAGTTGTAGATGTTATAGAATTGCCATTGTTAGTATGGGCCATTACTGGCGATTCCAGCGGCCTTTCCCCTTGCCCCTGTAATTGCTGTTTGCTGGCACGTTTCCTTATAATATATATACTCTCCACGAATACACCAGCGTGGAGCACTCGCCGACGGGTGCTTTCAGACGCGGGGGTGAGCCTGCGCAATCTATTACACTCCAGTCTCCCTCATATCCTCGTTTCCATGAAAGAAGGAAAGCACTCCGGGGATTGTTTCTGTTATTTATTCACAGAATAGCACAACTCCAAAAACAGACTTACTCTCCTAAATGTATCGCTAATTATTCACTGCTGTTCAAGCCTAGCGGGACCTTGGTCTGGAGGTCTATTATAAACCTAGATTCCAATCTCCTAAGATTGAGCACTCTGTCTCCTCCCCGGGATTTATTGGAACCTGATCCAAACAGAAGAAGCTAGGCTTGAACAGCAGTGAAGAATTAGCTATACATTTAGGAGAGTAAGTTATGTGGTTACGTTAGGACCCATTATGTAAATAGATCTGTGACTCGTTATATTGTATATTTGTATATTTGTATATATATGTGTATTCAGTATTGGTTTCTAACACCTATATAGAGTGGGGCTCAACTCTTGGGACAAGGGTATAGGGTTGTTCCTTTTTCTGGATTGTGTTTTGAATGAATTATTTATCTCCTATGGGGGGATTTGATTGATATGTACATATGTATATATGTTTAATATGTCTTCTCTCCTTCTGAGGTACTCCATATTCTCACCTGTGTATCACTCTGACTTCTTCCTTTAATTTGAGGGTGTACATCGGACCTTTGTTTATTTTGGTTCCAGTGATTAACTTTTGGGAGAGGACAAGGCCCATACAGGGCTGTATTGAGACCACTGCTGATCGATTTGCCCATCTGTGGGTGGGATAGGTTGAACGAGTGCAATATTTATGCATAATATAACATGTTCAATGCCCTACATCTGCATATCTTATGCGTGATGATATGCCATTAGGAAGTCCAAGATGGCGCGCGATTAATGCAGCGCGATGAGTCCTTTCAGTATGTTGACACTGGAAATGTATGTTAAATAACATGGTGGTCAGGCGCCTCGGTCAACATTGACAAAGGTTGGATACCGAAACGCGTCTGTTTTTGGAGTTGTGCTATTCTGTGAATAAATAACAGAAACGATCCCCGGAGTGCTTTCCTTCTTTAATGGAAACGAGGATATGAGGGAGACTGGAGTGTAATATATATATATATGTATATTCTTATACCTCAAAAAGAAGAAAGGGATCGCACTCCCAGGTACTTTTCTCAAGTATTTCAATTTATTGCTCTATTCCACCAAACATTGCATACCGGCGCGTTTCGGTGGCAGCTGCCACCTTGATCACGGTGTCTATATATATATCCAAGACACCGCGTCTTTACTCCATTCGCTCAGGCATTCCCCCAGGCAAGGAAACACAGACACGGACCAATTTAGTGCAAATTATTTACTCAGTACAAGTTAGCGCATGACGTTTCGGCTCTCAGCGAGCCTTGTTCACATGAAATTTGACGCCCTTGCTGATGGTAGTGAATTAAAAGAGGCAGTAGGGGTCCCTTTGTGTTCACTGGTCAGTACCTGGATGAGCAGGGACTGCCCCTGAACCCAAACATCCCTGGACCTCCCAAGCTCACCGAAATTAACGTAGCTTAGCTGCCTCACGCAGATGTTGGGGGCAGAGGGGCAGTGTATGAAGGGAGGGCAAAGAAGGGGGCTAAAGGGGTGATAAAAAAATGTCCCACCTTATGATAATGAAGGACTAAAACCACTTTATTCTGGCAAATCTGACATAAACGATTGGCCGCTGAGTTGAGACAGTTTCTTCAGGCTCTTGTGTGGTGCTGCAGGCGCGTCCCTTCAAAGACTGAAAGAAGGTCAATGTGTGACTCCAGGAGAGGCCGGGGCCAGACAGAGGGAAGGAAGCACAATCCTGGTGGCTTCCCCATAGGACAAGTGCAGCTAAGAAGGTGGGTGCTGCACTATTTGGGGTTGACTTCGGGAGAACTTATGTCCTTTTTAGCTGCTCACACCTGTGCCCATGGGCTTCATCTATCACTTGACCTACAATCAATTTATTTATGTTAGCTGTTTCATATAGCGCTATCTTGGCTCAAGGGCACTGGGATGTTTTACATGATCACCAGATAACCACATTACATTACACAAGGTCATATTCAATATTATTCCAGGCCGGGAGATTCAGGCTGAGCCTTACTAAGCCTTTACATCGCCCTTGCATCATGCAAGGCTAAATAGGGCAACAGAAAGGCATATTTGAGATTTGCAAAACAAGGCCTGTTTTGAGTTGCTTTGCGTTTGCTTTGTGTAAAGAAATGTAATGCAACGCAATAGCTTGTGTTGAGCTACATTTCTTAGTGGTAGGCGTTCCATGGCTGGAGCATGGACGTTTCCATGCATCCACCAAAGTATTTCACGCTATTCCAGATTTACTAAGGTTTGTAAAGCTGGAATTGTGTGAAAGGGTACGCCTACTACAGAGAGACTTAACATGAAAACATTTCTCCACGCTACTTCCTTTTTGGATTGCTTTTGTGCGGAAGATATTACATCAAAAAACTTAATACAAGGCTGCCTTTCAGGCCAAAATATAGCGCAAAATGTTGGCTTCAAATTTTGCACAAGTACATGTAATTTTGATGAAAATATACATATTTACCCAAAAGCAAATAGCTAAAATTTCACACAACACATAACAGGGTGTTCGCCATGCAGGGGACATTTCAGTCTAAAAAGCCCCCACTGCAAAGAGTAAACAAAATGAATGATTTTTGCCTTACTTCTGCTTAACATAGTCATGTATAGCCATATACTGTTCGAACAAGTTTTCAGGCTTAAAACATTAACCTCTTCGCTATAGGGGTAATTCCCCCATGGCACGGGGGCGCAGCGCTGCGGTGCTCGTGACCAGCCCAGCTCGTCATGAGTCACAGTAGAGCTGTTCTCATGACGAGCTGGGCTCATCATGACTTCGCCCACTGATTAATTTGCCCGCACAGGCGGGGAATCAATCGTGCGTGGGCAGAACGCAGCAGTTATGACGAGCCAAGCTCATCATGAGCACAGCTCCACTGTGACTCATGACGAGCTAGGCTCATCATGATATGGAAGAGGTTAAGGGGTTTATTTACAAGCCTCTTGCACCGCTGGTGCATCACTTTTAACATTACAAAAAGTGACGTATCGGCGGTGCAAGAGGCTTGTCAATAAGCCCCTAAGAGTGCAGAGTTCCATGAGTTCAGAATCTCCTCTATACCCATTACATTTAGGCTTTCCTGTTTTCAGTTTCTGTTTCTTGTGAATTCCGATGGGTTTTTTCATTGTCTTCCACTGTATTCAAAATGTGTTAAAATCATTGGTTATCAAAATACATTCTTTTTTGCTCTGTGCATAATCACAGGGATGTTGTCTTTCCAGTACTTATAAAGAAATGTGATTGCATGTCCTTGCTTCCCTCATTCGTTTCTATTTTCAAGTATTCCAAAATCCTTTCATACTCTCGGCTTGCTTTTTGTACCCTTTCATTGAATTTGCTCTCCCAAGTAACCTTTCCTATGTTCCCTCAACTCAACTATGTTGCCTCTCTAATTTCCCTGTACTCAAATCCATCTTTTGAGCAGGGCAGTTCCACCCTATGTCAAGGATGTGAATGGATGTAAAACTTTTTTCACCCCTTTAGAATATGATTGTAGGAGATAATAGGTTAATGTATGATATTGAATACACCCTCTTGCTCCACCGTTCTTCAGACAAATGGCAAAGATTTGCTGATTGAAGATTTTCTATCGACAACATGAAATGTATAAAGTGGCCTGTTTGGTGCTCAGTTACTACAAGCCAGTGTCACTCTCTCTGGTTCTTTGCCTTGAGATACAGAGAAATATTTAGGCCAATAAATGTATTTTTTATTTTTACTGTCTGATCTGTGCCTATTACTATTCCACTTGGGGAATCGTACAAGATCTCTTCAAGATTAACAGGAACGTTGGTCCGTGTTTCGTTGGTCCGTGTTTTCCAGCGGTACCGAATCCATTGATTTTATTTCAGATTCCATCAGAAGCAGAATGGTATATACTCATCGACTTATGGCAAGAGTTCTTCTCAATTCCTTCGTCTGAGGAATCACAGTTCCTTTTTGCATTACATTGTTTAAATAAAGTTGTTGCGTGGTGCAGAATCTCACAAGGGCAGACAGAAAGTCCTTCAAATTTTAGCCAAATCCTGAAGCAAGATCTAGAGAGTTTGAGGTTGACATGCAATTAAGTTTTGGTGCAATATAGTGATGATCTACTGGTCGCATCTAAGACAAAAGAGGACTGTAAACATACGATTGCCTTGTTAAATCATCTTGCTGAAAACTGTAACTAATTTAACTAATCTTTTACATGAGATTAAATCTTTCGAAGAACCTGGTTTATGGGAAACTGTACGGTGTATTAGAGTAAAGTTTTGGTAAGGTTGGTGAAAGGTTAGGTAATATAGGAGGAACCGCTTATCAGGCAAGACTAACCCCTATAATAATCATAATGATGTGTGTAATTATTATTATTATTTTTTTTTTGCTAAATTGTCCGAGTGTTATGTTATGTTATGTTAATAACAACTTCTAAAGCGCACGGACACCCATAGGCTTCATGGCGCTGAACGTGAAGAATGTTGCAGCCGGGTAACTATGCATATGCTTGCGATTAGTAGATATAAACACCAAGGTAAATGTGCAAATAGTTTAAAGGAAAGGAAAAGGCCAAAGAAGATGGAATTGGGGAGTGCTAAGGATCATTTCTACAACCAGATGAAAATGGTGCCCGGAAATTCCAGGAGGCAATTGAGATTGATGGTGATTTTGACCAAATGATTTCCTAATTAACAAAGTTTTTTTTATTAATGTGTTTTCGTGGCTATGTAACAATCAGATGGGGGAAGACTGTGGACGTTTTTCGGAATGCACAATTTTGAGTGAAAATTAACTTTATTTATTAATGATGTTATGCTGAATTTTAGATATAACTAACAAATTATTAATATTGCACTTAAAACAATTTTGATATGTCATTTAGCAGTGTGTTTATTAAGGTGATTTGGCTATTCCACATTTTTACGAAGGCACAGTTTTTATTAATATGGATGCTGTTTTAGTGTTCTGTTCATCTTGCTCCTGCACATTCTCCCTTCCAATCAATGCCCCCCTGCATGTCAGCTCTCCCCACAGTCTTCGCAGAGCACAAGGTAACTGTGATGCAACTAGTTATGTCCCCAGAGTGTATGTACTTAGAATAAAACTTTCTTCATGGATTAAATGCTTCAACCTCAAGAACATTTCCACAGCAGTTCTGATGGTAGTCTGAAAGAACACATTAGTGTGTGGCTAATTATTTGACCAATGTTTCATCTTGTGGTGTATATCTCTGGACAGCAATGGCACAGTCGCTGGTGGAGTTTTTTGAGGTTCTGCTCCCACATCACCACTCCCCTCCCCGATAACCCAGTCCATTGCTCCTATCCAGAGTTCTCCTGACTGCTGGAGCTAGAGGTGTACCGCATGTTACAGTGTGGGACTACTGACACGCTTGCAAGGCTCCACCACTGCTAGTTGTTGGTGGCAGCTAATCGTAATGTAGGCGCATGTGACTTTTTATGTTCACTCTTGTCTACTGCCTCTCTTTGAAGACTCAGTCTGCAGTAACTGGGCCATCTGACTTCAGTGAGAGTGAGGTGAAGGCCGTCTGGGGATCCCATTTATGTGTATCCCCAAGATGCGGGTTTACCACAGAAGACAGCTGTAGTTCAGGCCAGTAGCTATATCCCCTTTCTCCTCATGAAAGTCAATATGGCTGTCCATTCCTTAGTAGCAGCCCCACAATAGACTATTTGGCTGTTGACTCGGGTGAAACCCCTGTCGCTAAAAGGGGTGTTTCATGTTGTCATGAACCCTCCCATTAGAATTATTACATAATACATCATCACCATTGGACTGGACCTTATACAAAGAAAAATCTGCACATGCATCTGGTTGGTTCCCTCCACCTTCTCAGGGATATCTCAGCATTTGAGTGGCTGCCATGTCTTGATGATACATAAGTGGCATAACATTGTCCCCTTCAGCCCCACAGTGTGGGGGGCCCAAGCTCCAGGGGTCCTCAGCACAGTACCGTGACCTGAGAGCTTCTCATTAAGTCCAGAAGGGGGGGGGCTCCATGTGCCTTGCAGGGGGGCCCCCTCAAGTTTCGGTATGCCGCTGGGATACATGCTGCCCCTGAGACCAGCCTTTCTGTTTATGCACTTGTGCAGAGGAGGAAGGGTTGGATGAGGGGCATGGCCACAGTGTTGACATTCCTTAGAGCCAGCCACAGGCCCAGGACTATGAAGGAAGCCTGATGTTGGTGCATCTTGAGGAGGCAGAGGTTGACCGCCACAAGGGAAGAGAACAAGCCCAAACTCACTTTCTAGAACCGGGATGCCCAGCTGCTGCAAGTTTAGTTTAAGGAACTGCTGCCTGAAGGAAGGTACTTTGCCAGGACAGGAGTAATGCTGTCACTTCACAGACTGCCTGGGAGAAGCTGTAGAGTGTTTCGAGACCATCTCCGCACTTTTCTTCACACAGGGCCGGCCCTAGGCATGTGCAAACTGTGCACCTGCACAGGGCCGCCAAACCCCAGGGGCCGCCACAACGAGGATTTGTGCCGGTGCTTTCCGGGGCTTACCACCGGCACTTATTTATCAGGCCTGGGTCTAGACCAGCTTGCCACTGTCATCTCATATCAACAAACTGACCGTGCATCAAAAATTAATTAAATCGATCGTGCACAAGATTCGCACTCTCACGTTGTTTCCCTTGAAGAGCTGAGACAATTATAAATCCATTTTGTGTTGCCGGTGGCCGGGCCTCTGATTGGCTGGATTTGGTCATGTGTGGCTGCGGCAGGCGCAGCGGCTGCGTGCGTGCGTAACCTTTTTAAAATGACACAATGCCATCCCGCCTTATGATCACGAAGCACACACGCACCTGTAGTGAGCGCGCTAGCACGGCACGTCACGTGGCTACGTGACGTGCGTTGACGTAGAGGCGCGGCAGGCGGAGCGCGGCATTCAGAGCGCGAGCAGGCTGGGCGCAGGACATGCTTTGCGCTCCTTGTATGTATGTACCTGAATAAAGAGGTTGGTACCACCATCCGGCTCCGTGAGTTATTGGGGGAAGAAAGAGTATCACTACAGTGGCGACGAAGGTGGGATACCGACCCACGACCCCCACCACGCAGACTACGAGAAGCACGGCGGAACGGAGTGGTGGCGCAGGAGAAACGAGGAAGGCCCGAGGGTACGCACAGCGACCCCATCCTCATAGGGCACGGCAAGGAGCGCAACGCAACCATCAGCAAAGAGAACAGAGCACCGAGAGCACAAATAGCGACGGTCGAAGAACCCTGAACAACTGAGGTAGGAAGCCAGTCACGGTCACGGCCCACCGGGATACGCACTGGCTACTCCACCCGAACAGGAAAGGGCTGAAAGGAACAGCCCTCCACCCTTGCTCAAGAAGGAAGAGCGAAACGGTGCACCAGGGAGCCCGAGAAGCCTGGAAGGTACGCTACCCGCAGCCCGGGCGGAGAAGATGAATGCACAAGCGGGCTACGCGATAGCGCCAGTCCAGTTCCTTCCCCGACCAGGAGAACCGCTCATGAAATGGGAGGACTGGAAGGAATACATAGACAATTTCATAGAAGTGATGGAAGACGAGAGCGAGGAGAAGTTCAAGCCGCCGAGAAAGAAACGCATCCTGCTGCTGAATCTGGGCCCTGAAGGCCTAAGGATCTACAAAAGCTTGGTGCCGAAGAAGAGAGAGACAGAGGATGACGACGTGTATGCCCATGCGCTGGAAGACCTAGAAGAACACTTCAAACCCTCAGTGTGCGTCTCAGTAGACAGGTTTAACTTCCAGCAAAGGAAGCAACTACCCGGGGAAACGGTGGAAGAGTATGTGGCGGCGTTGAAGAAACTGGCGGTATCGTGCAAATATGCCAACTGGGAAAGTGAATTCATAAAAGACCAAGTGGTGATGCACACCACGTGCACGAGCGTGCAGGACAAGCTATGGGCTGCAGGGGACACCTCTCTCAAGGACGTGTTGGTGATAGTGAAAAGGGCTGAACTGGCACGAAGGTGTGCAGCGGCTACGAAGAAGGAGATCGTGCCCAGTGGGACGGTGAACAAAGTAGACGAGGAAGAACACCACAAGGATAATCAGGCACGGAAACAGCCAGAAAAGGGTCCCGACAAATGGCGGAACAGCCCAGGCAACCCTGGCAAACAGGCCGGAAGTAACAAACGGCCTTGCTACAGATGCGGCAGTTGGACGCACGAGGCGCACGACCGAAGTGCCCCGCGCTTCGCGCCAAATGCACGTTCTGCGGAATAATCGGCCATTTTGAAAAGGCGTGCAGGAAGAAGGCAGCCAAGAACGCAGTGAAGTACGTGGCCCAAGCATCGGAGGAGCCAGAAGAAGCAGCAGAGGAAGAGGTGATCACAGTCCTCTGCATCTACGACGAAATATTAAGCATAAATGACCGAGGCCGTGGCACCGGCGGAGGAAGAACGATGAAACACGTCATGGAAATGAAGATCGGAGGCGTCGAAGTCCAGGTGGTGGCAGACACAGGGTCGCCTTACACCATCATCCCCCGGAGCGTGTGGGAAGAGAAGTTTGCTCCGCGACTGGGCCCCGAGCTGGACAAGCTGGACATACGTCCCGTTACCTACAACGGTGATCGAATCCCCATGGCCGGGTGCAGGAGATTGAACTTCGAGTTCAGGGGCAGAGAGGCCAGGTGCAAACTGTATGTCTCCGAGAAAGGTCCCTCCGTCCTAGGGTGGCTCGACCAAGGAGACCTGGGCATCAAGCTGGACCCGGGAGGCAAGGAACAGATATTATTGACGGAGCCGGAGGAAGCGCTGGACACGAATAAATGGAGGAAGAAGTTCCCAACGGTCTTCGGAGGCTCAGTGGGCAAACTCGACAGATTTGCACACAAGATCGTACTCAAAAAAGGAGCTGTACCGGTGGCACACAAGGTGAGAAACATCCCGCTAGCAGTAAGGGACGACGTGAAGGAAGAACTACAACAGCTGGAGAAAAGAGGGATCATCGAGCCGATAGCCTGTGCTGAATGGCTATCGCCGTTGGTGGTGGTGAAGAAACCAAACGGGAAGGTCCGTTTATGCGTGGACCTACGTGAATTGAACAAAAATATAGTGGTGGAGAAGTTTCCTCTTCCCCGGATAGAGGAGATGCTGGCCAGCACAAGGGGTATTCAGTGGTACTCCACCATAGACTTGACTTCAGCGTATCACCAGATAGCGTTACACCCAGAGAGCCGCAGCTTAACATCCTTCATAACTCCCTTCGGATGCTATCGATTCCGCCGCATGCCGTTCGGACTAGCCTCGGCGGCTGCAGTATTTCAAAAGCTCATGCATCAGCTGTTTCAGGACCTCAAGGGAGTGCAATACTTCCAGGATGATATATTGGTGATGGGCCAGGACAGGATGGACCACGACAGGAAGCTGGAGGCGGTGTTGGGCATCCTGGAAGGGAAGGGCCTCACAGCAGAATGGGCCAAATGCCGGATAGGGATGGAGAAGGTAACGTACTTGGGCCACGAAATCAGTGCTCAAGGTGTGACTCCCAAGAGTGAAAATGTAAAGGCGATCTGCGACGCACCATCTCCAGCTACCAAGGAGGAAGTCAGGTCATTCCTGGGAATGGCGGAATACTATGGGAAATTCATTGAACATTTCGCCTCGAAAACTCACCACATGAGGCTGTCAACCCGTGAGAACAGCGAGTTCTGTTGGTCAGAGGAAGCTCAACGGGAATTTGAAATGATAAAGAGAGAAGTGGCAGGGGCAATTCCACTGCAAGGGTTCGACCCCCAGGGAAGCACCATACTAACCACTGATGCAAGTGATAAAGGACTGGGGGCAGTCCTCATGCAAGACCGAGGTCAGGGGAGAGTCGAAACCATATGCTTCGCATCCCGCACCCTGAATGACACTGAAAAGAGATATAGTGTGATTGAAAAAGAAATGTTGGCGGTGGTGTGGGCCATGTCCCGGTTCCGGCAGTTCCTGTGGGGCACAAGGTTCCGGTTGAGGACCGATCACAAGCCCCTGCTCAAAGTGCTCACATCTAGTGGACATGCGGAAGCAACACCGAGGATCTCGAAAATGTCGCTCAAATTAATGGAGTTCCGCTATGATGTTGAACACATTCCAGGGAACAGGAACAAAGTGGCGGACTACCTGAGTAGGGCGGCAGCGATGGAGCCCAGTACAGAATGCCCTGAGGCGGGGGAAGAGTGGGTCGCACTCACCGAGGACCTCGAAGTATCTATCAGCAAACAGGAATGGAGAACGGCATATGAAGGAGACCCGAATATGGAGAAAGTGAAGGACTACATTGTGAGAGGCTGGCAGGACAAATGCAAATTAGAGCGTGGCCTTGTCCCCTACTTCGAGGTGAGAGAGGAACTATCTATGGATGACCAGGGAACATTTATATACAGAGGGGAAAGAGTCATACCCCCGTCAACGATGATACCCAGATTGATGGACATGTTACACGAAGGCCACCTGGGAGTGGGAAAGCTGAAACTAAGGGCCAAGCAGAATTATTGGTGGCCAGGAATGGACATAAGAGCGGAAAGACACGTGAGAGAGTGCCTGAGGTGCCAAGGCGCGGACAAAACGCTTAAACCATTGCGCCCTGCCCTGGGAAAGATTGATCCTCCACAAAACCCGTGGGAGGAACTGTCCATCGACATTTTAGGGCCAGTGCTGAATGCACAGGGTATACAGAAATACATTTGTGTAATGGTGGATCGTTATTCGAAATGGCCGGAAGTAAAGATCAAAGAAACAATGGACACTGAGAAAATAGTGAGCTTCATGGCGGAGACCTTCGTGAGAGAGGGCATCCCGAAGTGTGTCCTCAGTGACAATGGGCCCCAATTCCGCTCTGACAGATGGAACCAATTTATGCAAAGAAATGGAATAGCGTCTAAACACACATCCATATATCACCCGGCGGGGAATGGGTTGGTGGAGCGCTTCAATAGAGTGGTGATGGGCTCGATACAAGCGGCTATTGCAGACAACAAAGACTGGGAGGCGGAGATATGGCACATGGTGTGGGCGTATCGGATAACTCCCACGAACACTGGCTATAGCCCTTTCCAGATATTAAGGGGCCGGGAGCCGTTCACCCAAGACAACAGGATATGGAAGGACAGAGTTATCAAGAGTGAGTGGTCACCGGCAGTGGTGCAAGCCAATCTGAAGAAGGCACAAGCAGTGTATACCAAACACTATGATGCGAGGAGGAATGTAAAAGACACTGCCCTCGAAAAGGGGGAATGGGTGAGAGTAAGACTGCCCACTCTACAGAAAAAAGGGGAAAGTAAGTACAGCAGGCCCCTGAGAGTTGTGGAAATCAAGGGCCGGGCGGCCTTGCTGAGCGATGGAAACGTGTGGTCGCAGGATCGCATGGCCAGGTGCAATAAAATACTCAACTGGAGAAGCAGAGACAACACGGAAAAGAGTGAGAACAACAGTGACCACTCCAGTGACTATGGAGGTGAAGACCCGGACTTAGGAGAAAGTAGTAACGAAGATCAAGAGGCCAGTGCAGAGTGTCAGCCGGAGGAAGACAGCAGTCGGAGTGTGCCTGGCGCGGCTGCGCTAGAGAGTGGACAGAGTGAAGAAGCAACGACTGCCAGCTCCCCGGTAAGACTGACGAGAAGGGGCAGGGCGGTGGTCCCACCAGTGAGGTTCAGAGACTATGATATGAGTCAGGACTTGTTCACATAACTCTTTGGAAAAAAGGGAGATATGTAGTGAGCGCGCTAGCACGGCACGTCACGTGGCTACGTGACGTGCGTTGACGTAGAGGCGCGGCAGGCGGAGCGCGGCATTCAGAGCGCGAGCAGGCTGGGCGCAGGACATGCTTTGCGCTCCTTGTATGTATGTACCTGAATAAAGAGGTTGGTACCACCATCCGGCTCCGTGAGTTATTGGGGGAAGAAAGAGTATCACTACAGCACCGACAGTCCGCCACTATTATTTGCAGAAGGAGCATGTCGTGAAGTGTGCAGCACCAGCAGTCTCGGGTAGGAATTTCTTCAATGTCAAGTTTTACTGACAGACAACGTTTCAGAATAATAAAACAGACATATTTGCTGTAACAGATATGCCTTCTCAGCAGCAAAGTTTACCGAGGTCAATTTACTTAATGTTTTAGGCACATTTAAATGTATTCCGTGTACATGCTCTGTCCTTCCTCTCTCGCTCTTAAACTCTGGCACGTCTCCATGGACGTAAGAAAGGCCCCTGCAGACAGTGCAGCCCCGCAGTGCGGTGGGTATCAGGAGCTCCGGGGTGCCCCTAGGCACAGTGTGCTCACTGACTGGATTTGGGACCAGTTCGTTTTACAGTTATGCTCCTGCGCACATGTCCCACGATGTGCATCACAACAAAGATTCACATGAGCCATTAGTTACACATGGTGCACTGCAAGCTGCGCGCCAGTGCGTGGTCTTCAGGGCGGGGCACAGGTTGTGACAATATTGTGTCAAGCTCGATGTAAACTGCACATGTGCGGGGGCGGTGGACCATAATTTGGCAGCAGTCTGTTCCCGCTACAGAAGCTGCAGGTCACAGGTGAGACAAGTGAACTAAACTAAGTCATCACGATATTACAATCACGTCATGAGGTGAAGGTGCTGTATTTACAGACCCCAGGGTAGCCGAGCCCCACAATTTCCTTATTGTTAATGCCCGCGCTCGTGGGTATGGATTGCTCCCAGCAAGCTTTCCGTTTACTAGCATGCACGTGAAAATCTCTGCCACTTCTCAAATTTGGAGCCCAGTAAAAGGACACCTCATTAGCGGCATCACTGCATTAACCACTGCTCGGGTTACAACACACCAGCTACTCTGTGGAAGTTCAGGTGTCCACCCAAAGAGCAAAAATGCTCGAGTTAGCTCTATTTGTAAAACGAAATCTAAAGCATCATATAGGTTAATCTACGCAGCCCTTCTTCCAACTCCATGTCCTGGCGCATGCCGGTTAGCAGTTTTAGAGGCCACTATGTCAGTCTGTGTATATAGTTTTCGGTATTGGATTTATAATATTATGCGGACAGTTTGAAATCCTTCTCCAGCCCCTCTGTAAGGTAAATAGAGAAGCCTGCAGAAATATTTACATGCATACAACTAATTAAGCAGTCTGATGTTAAATGGGTGGTTAAATCTGCATGAGACGTAGTGGTTGATTGTGCATGAGGCATGGGTGTCAGTCATTGGAGGGTGGCATTTTCTGGTTTGAGGAAATGAATAGTCAGTTATTGTGTATTCAATTTTGTGTATTCAATTTTGTGCATCTTACTATGCACTTGTGTGTACTGTGCTCCACAAGCGCCCCGCCTCCTCTCCATTTACTTTGTAGTCACTTACAAATACATGACGTCTATTACAGCATTGCTTCCAGTATATTAATTGCACCATAGCAGGCAGTTTTATCTTGAGCAAGAAATGCACATGTAAACTCCAACCCCAAGAATTATGAGCCCGTTTTGGATAAGGTGTGTATAAATAAGGCAGATGTTCTTTGTTTTAACAAAGGTATGCAGTGTAACGATGAGACCTGCGTGGCATTGGGAAGCACATCTAGCGACGTGCAGAACAGAGTCAAAGATTATCCTGGAGTTAGGCATGGGGTATGCGAGGCACTCTGGATTGTATGTGGGAGGGTTCTGGCTTGGAGAAGTGTGGTGGGGGCTTCAACCTTTAGACAGAAGACCATTGACAGAGCCAGTGTGCATTTTAGCATGGCAATATTAGAGGGTTAAGGAAGCCAGGTTAGGCCACATGAAAAACCGAGGCCTCAAGCTTCTGTACATGGCCTGAGCCTGGGGTGTAGGTTTTGGGGAGCACAGCCGCCAGCAACTTCAAATTAAAAGGAGGGGGGGTCAGGAGGAGGTGGAAGGGTGATTCTCAACCTGGATTTTTGAGAACAGTTAACAATGTAGAAAGATAATATGTAAAGCATTGTATTGTTATTTTTGATAGTGTCATGTTAGTATTTTACTTATTTTTTACTTATTTTGTGGAATCGCACAATTGCCCAGTGTGTTTGGTCAAAACTGGATGGAGCTTAAACAACGTTGCAGACGATTTTGTGTCCTGCTGTCCCTCAGTCGCATTCTAGGGACATCTGTGGCAATCGCAAATACCTTTCTAGGTGCACAATTAAACTGCGAAATTTGTGAAAAAAAATATGATTTAATCAATATTTTAAAGTAAGGTTTGGGGTTCTCCCAAGATTGTTAGAGGCAAATTAGAATCAAACACTGCATTTTGATGCACTTTGCACCAGAAACATTGGTAAAATCTAGATCAGACTGAAAGACAAAGTCAAGGAAGATTTATGGTATGCCCCAAGGGATTTTGAGAAAAAATATGTAGCAAAAATACCACATTACAAGGACCCTCAATCTAAAGCATTAATGAAAATGAATGATATTAAATAAACAACGATCAAAAACACGGAGGGTTTGATGGATGTAACCTGTCAAGACCTCGAAGAGACGGTGCCCGGCATGCGGAAACGTCAGGGGATGGTGAATTTAGAGGTTCTCGGGATGCAGATTTCTGGTTTGCTACACTGCCAGTCCGTCCGTTCAAAAACGCGGGTTCAGCTGTCATCTAAGAATCATATGTAATGGAAATTATGAGAAAGTGAATAATGCTAAAATATCTAATTACTTGGCTTAACTAGTGTCACCTTCCTGAGCTCCGCCCGTCCGGACCCACTCTTCCGGGGCCCCCACCTACGCTCCCTGCACAGGGCCACCATGAGCCTAGAGCCGGCCCTGCTTCACATCTTCCTTTTAGAGAATCTTTCTGCCTCTTACCACTAAGAAAAACCAACCATCAGTAAGAGCTTTAAACAGCTCCAGGGGAAGCCCTATTTTTATAGTGAATTTCCCAAAGGGCTCACACGCTTTGTGTGAATAGTCCCAACTCTGGCAAGTCCAGATCACCTCTCAGAGACTGTCCTAATTATTTTTGGGGGAGTTTTATATAGCGCAAACTAGTCCCGAAGGTATTAGAGCGTTTACTTGAGCACCAGTTGTGTTACAGACGGGCACATTCATTTTTGTTAGGCATCGGCAGATTAAGTGATTTGCCCCGAATCACAGGATGTTGAGCGTCCCTGCCCAGACTCGAACCCGGTTCCCCAGCTTCGATGTCGACCACCCTAGCTGTTAGGCCACATCCTCTCCATTGAGGCCTACCTGACATAGCATACTTTTGTAAAGCACACGTTCATCCATGGGCGTCTTGGCGTTGACTACTTGGATGAATACAGGGGCGTAACACAGGCCCCCGCAGCCCACGCAGTGCGGGGGGGCCACGCGCTCCTGGGGGCCCCGCCGGGCCCCTCCCTCACGTCACACAATAAATCTATTCTGTGGCTCTAAAATGTTGCACAGCGCGGGCCGGCCGGGGGGCCCCTGCGACTTTTGAAATGGCTGTGCCTGGTGCGGGCCGCGGGGCCCCCTGCCTGGGCCCCTGCGAGTGTTAGAAAATGGTGCGGGCCGCGGCCGGGGCCCCTGGGACAGTGGGACTGGGAGAGGAGTCTTCAAAATGGTGTGGGCAGGCCAGGCCCCCCGGGCGGGGCGCCGGCCGGGGCCTGAGTCTTCGAAATGGTGCGGGCCCCAGAGAGAGCAAGTGAAGTCCAAAATGGGGGGGGAGGGGAGGGGAGGGGGGGGCGGCCGGGGTGTGAGAGTGTCTGAGTGTGGCATACTGCACTGTGAGCATTTATTACATGAGCCGCCACTGCCACTCGTCTCGAATCTTTGAAATGACAGACAGGGACAGAGTAGACCTTCTTTCACTTTCAATTCCGTTCCGCCGCCGCGTATGCGCGTGCCGTGTGGGGGGCGGGCTGCTGGTGAGTGGTGACCAATGCCAGGCAGCCGGCCCCGGGCCCAGGGGTACAACACTGCCCAATAAGCAGTCAGGTGTGAGGTGTGGCGTCACGTGTGCCTGTGGCCAGGGGGCGCGCTCGCATAGCCATAGTGTCAGTGAAGAAGAAGACAAAGAACTGAACAACGAACTTCACCAGGCCCGGCCCGCCCACGCTCAGGACGACTCGAGTGTGCGACTGTCCGAACCGAACTCCAGTCCGAAGTAAGTCCGTCATGGTCACGGTCACCGGCGGGGCCAGGGCCTGCAGGGTCCACTCTTCTTAGTTCTTCCAATTACAAACATCATGTATTTTCATGTTTTGCCCTTGGCCGGTGCCCACAGTGTCAACAAACATCCACAGGACAGGTAGTAGGAAGGCCGCCAGGGAAGTGGGTGGGGAGCCGGAGGTCCGGAAGGGCACGAGCTGTAAACCACATTCAAATGGTTGATTAGGGAGAGTATTTGGCGTAATGCCTTGCCTAGAGCAGCCAACTTTAAAGCTGGGGAACCACGTTCAAGTATTGGCGGAAGGCTCATTATCCTGTGATTCTGGGTAAATCACTTAACCTCTCCATGCCTCAAAAATGAATGTGTCTGATGTGTTTGTCATGCAACTGGTGTTCATGTAAAACGCCCTGACACCTTCGGGTCGGGTTTGTGTTGTATAAAAAACTACGATTATTTAATTATGAGGCTGTGTTGGTGTGCATTATTCAAGATTACATATTGTAAATCCCATAAGTGCGTTTGGGAGCCGAGCAGTAGGCCATGCATATATCTCATATTTTGCTCACTGAGGGAAGGGGGCATGTGGAGTTGGGCTGGTAATGATGCATCGGCAAATTATAATAAAGACGGATGGAGTGGGAAAACTTTGAAAAGAGTCCCTGCTGCATGCATGCTGTGCTTTGAATCGCACGACACGTGCTCACTCAGACCTCGAAATCTACTGTCCGTCTGGCAGGTGGTGCCAGTGATGTATCAATCAAGACACTGGTGACAGTGGCAGAATGAAGGGCCCATTGCTTGGGCATTATGTGTGTTGTTCATATGTGCAGGGCCTATGAGCTGCTCTCCTGCCCAAGCGTTTTCCAATCATAGGATGCACTATATTCTAATAACTGCTTAACTTTATTGAACATTGTTGTTACATTGGCTGTAATTCACTCTTATTTAGATATTGCCAATTCTTTCATATGATGCTTGTCATTTGAAGAACACGGGTTGCGCACTATGAAAATCCCATATTGAGTTGTTTGTCCCCTGCACTGTGCAGGAGACTGTGCTTGTGTTTTTTTTTTTTTTGTATTCTGCCACATATTTGCAGCTCCACCTGAAATTTTACGGCAAAATTGGAAAACATATTTTTACCCCCCAGCGGTATCCCTGTGGGGGTCCCACCACCACATCTAGCTGGGCAGGGTATTCGTACTCTGCCCTCTTTTCTATATTTTTAGTGCCCTGGAAGCAGAAGTATCAGCGGGGGCGGTGGTCTTGAGGCGGTGTCATTGCACAGATGGGAATCGGGCAGTCGGACCGCCATCATAATCAGGCTCCTAGTTCTTTAAACAACGACGTAGTATTGGATTTATTGCTCCTGTAATGGATAGAGACACCTTGTCAGAAAGACAATGTTGTCCAGACTGCAATGAATTCCAAAAGATCACAGAATTCTTAAGTCCTGGACGACTCGGAGCGTTGCTCGGATTTTTGCCCACAATGATATTGAACGACTGCACATTTCGCCCAATCGCCCTTGCTGTAGTCACTCAGCCTTTGGTAAAGGTTTGTAGTCTGTAGACTGTCTGTCCATGCATGCTTTCATGGAGGGAAGAAAGTAAACGGGCATTGCCTGTATATATTCTGCAACGGTCTAAGCTCATCTACGCCGTTTATTTACATTTCATATCTCCCCTGCACATCACACTTGTCTTTTATTGCAATTCTAAGTAAGTAAGTAAGCTTTATTTCGATACAGTGCATATCATAAAAGCAATACAAAGCATCAAGTAAAACAATACAATTTACATAATATAAAATACCTTCAGATTTGAGATTTGAGAGTAAAAGCAATAAGAGCGAGATGTGCAAATAAGAATAACATTAACATTTGAGCACCCATACGAAATATAGTTCATCAAGGGGCACTTTACTGGAGTAGCAGCTTCCTTGAGGTTCTTATACGCCAGGCCCAACCTAAAAATTTTGCCATACAACATGCAAAAAATGGGCGGGCATCTGAGCATAGTATGCGTAGGGCTTCTGAGTGTGATCTTGCTCCTACACAATGGTTTTAGCCATTTCGATCTAGGTGCTGCATAAGCCTTACACTCAAACAGTAAGTGGGCGATGGACTCAACCCTTGAAGCACAGAACGGCAATTCTAAGAAGAGCGTTACAGTCAAGTAAACACCATATAATCTACAGACTGATGAATTGTGAGTTTTCTGTTTTCTTTCTATTTTCGTTTGATGATTGCCTGTTATTTTTACACAGTCAGAGCCTGTTTCCTCACCGTTGTCACGTACTGCCAGCTCAAACACTTTCTCAAAGGTGGTAATTTTGCATTTTCTGTTGCTTCTTAAGCTAGTTCTTGTCCCTCATGTTCATGGCCTCATGGATGCACCTCCGTGAGTCTAGGCAAAGAGGCCTGCTGCTAGGGCGGTGTGCGGGTGAAGTAGAGCTAGGAGCAGCAGAGCCGGGAGGAAGGAGAGTATAAAGTAATGGTAGAATCGCAGACAGGAGGATTCTAGACTCTCCGTCCCTTCCCCTCTTCTGCATGTATTCAGTGAAAATGTAATTCCTAACTATTTCCAAAAGTCGAGTTCAAAGCTCAGAAACCCCTAAAAGGACTCTCCCTAAAAAACATCAGTGTTGTGCATTGATTGGATATGGACCAGTCTGTCGTGGGAGTTACTGACATGGCCTTGTTCATGGCACCTGTAAAAGGCATCTTCTCTTCTGTCTTCTGAAATTGTTCTTCACAGGGTGGTGCTTCTCTTCTCTGGGGCTTCTTAGACAGTAGTTAGTGGTGCATACAGTATCCCAGCCGGTGGTGCGTGCAGTGAGGAGACCGTGTGATAAGCAGTGACGCTGGCTGGCAGTGAGGACACACAGTAGGAGGCAGTGGTGCATACGGTGAACATAGCATAGGAGGCAGCGATACATACATTGTAGAGAAATTATATGGTTCATACAGTGAAGGCAGTATAGGAGGCAGTGCTGCATACGGTGTGAAGACCGTAAAGGAGGCAGCGGTGCATACAGTGCAGATAATAGCGTAGGCAGTGGTGCATACAGTGAAGGCAGTATAGGAGGCAGTGCTGACTGCACTGCTGCCATCTGCGTTCTACCTGCTGTGTGTGTGTGGGGGGGGGGGGGGGGTGAAAGAGGAAACTTTTCACCACCTCTACTGCATGGACTTATTGTCTGCTAGCTTGCTCTTGCTCCTTGTGTTAGGGAACTTCTCATGCTGTAACCCTGCTGTAGGCCAGTGAAGCCTGTTAAAACCTTTCAGCAAACACAAGTCTAACTCAATGGCACTTGCCAGTGCTTGCTTTCTTCCCTATCTCATTGGAAAGGCTACTCAAGTGATTTTGAGGTATTTAATCTAAGCTCGAGCAGCCACGAGTTCCGATGGTCACAGTCTACATGCTGGTGAGTGCATGTTTGTTTCAAGGGTTTTTTTTGCTTTACCAGCGCAGAACCTCTTCATAAGAATGTTAAGCTGTTGAGGTCCGTCCAGGTGCGCTGCTGCGCGTGAGGACGGGCACCAACACATGCATGCAACTGAAGCAGCAATAATAAACTGGGGAAATCTTGGGAATGACACTTTGAACATTTTGATAACAGTTTATGGTACACGGTAAGCTGGAGAATGTTTAAAATAGAGAAATGTCCTTGTGTCAAAACTGCAACTTTGATGAGAATGGATAAGACGCATTTTTAAAAAAAAAAACTTTTGTTTAAAAGTGATGGCAAAACAGCGTTTAATTGTAAATACCAGCACTTTGACTTCATAAATCATGATGGACTGGCGCACTAGCTTTCGATATTCATAAACTTGGGTAGCAGCATGTATGATTAATGTATGATTCAGTGACTTGTCCGTAGCACCTCACAGGTCAACTCATCATTTCCTAAAATGGTATTCTATCTCGTTCCTAATTGTTTGTCTGAAAGTAGGATTCCCCACAGTAGCCTTTGGAGTCCTCATGAGAGTACTGTTGTCCAGGCATTGTGCTATTACACAAACAAGGGTAACGGACTTCGATCTTACAATCCTGGGTCTGCATAGATATTCGGCATGTAATATCGATGTCAACAACCCTTTAGTGCCATACAAATGGTTTCACACATAAGCCAAAGTCTGTCTGCAGGCAGACTGTAGAGAATGAGATGGTAGCGAGCCTAGGCCAGGAAGGCATTGCTTGCCAGACACTCTACCACAAAATGACCACTATGACTTATTGCCAGAATAAACAAGTTACACACCTGCATTTTGTGCGGCTTCCAGGTCTTATGAAAGCTTAGGGCCTGATTTAGAGCTTGTCGGACAGCCGACTCCGTAAGGTTGGCATATTTGGGCAAAATGGAAGGCTTGGGCAAAGGGCGCTGAGTAATAGGATGCCGCGCCGCCGTGGAGGCATGGTGGGCCGCGGAGGGGGGGCCCCCTCCATGTGCTTTGCAGGGGGGCCCCCTCAAGTTTCGTTACGCCACTGGATGAATACTGTTGCTCAACTTATCAACTTATCAACTCATCTTTTTGACCTTAGAAGGATAAGAGGCTGAGTGGACCCACTGGGGTTTGAACCTATGTCCATGGTGTTTAAACACAGATCCCTACCCTGGATGCAGTATGCCATAGAGCTAACAGATGCATTAGTCCATACACCCTCCATTGGTGCTCAGAACCCCCTGCCAGCTCCAAAGAAGGAAGAACTGACTGGTATTAGGGTGGTCTGGATGATAAGGTTCCTGTTTGGCTCTCCCGCTCCTTTGTGCCTGTCAGGATCCCCAGAGTCTCGCTTTTCTTCCAGCAGGCCCTGAAAACCTGCATATAAATGACCAAGAATGGTGAAGTGCTTAATTTGTGAAAAAAAACATAAGCGCCAGGGCCCAAGGTATTACCCAGGAGGCTGGTGCTGCGCCAAGGTTTTAAGTGGGTCGGGTCACTCCAGGTCACAGACCCCGTGGTAATTAAAATATACATTGAAACTGGTCCTTTTCGGGCTCTACTTTCATATTTTTAACTTTACAGGTAAAAAAACACTGATCGTTCTCTGAACAATGAGTGTAAAAACGTTAACCACGTCGCTGCAGCCGGAATTCCCCCGCGGTGCTAAAGAATTTGACGCGTGCGCTGTACGGATGGCTCCCGGCCGCCCTCCGCACATGCCCACCGTGACGTCAGATGGCCGGGGGCCGTCCAACGCATGGAAGAGGTTAAGGTAATCCATGTTGTTCCTGTCTAAATTTCACATGCTTCACTTTATTTTGCATCCAGTAAGAGTGTTAGCTTTTTCCCCCCTCTCTATCTCTCTCTCTTTGCCCTCACCCTCTCTCTCTCTCTCTTTCTCTCTCACTCTCTCTTTGCCCTTTCCCCTCTATCTCTCTCTCTCTCGCTCTCGCTCTTTCTCCCTCTCTCTCTCTTACTCTATCTCTCTCCCTCTCTCTCTCTCTCTCTTTCTCTCTCTCTGTCTCTCTCTGTCTCTCTTTCTTCCTCACTCCTACCCTCCCTCTCTCTCTCTCTTTGCCCTCTCTCTCTCGTTCCCTCTCTCTCTCTCGCTCTCTCTTCCTCTCTCTCTGTCTCTCTCTCTCTCTGTCTCTCTCTCTTCCTCGCTCCCACCCTCCCCCTCTCTCTCTTTCTCTCAGCACCTAACTCCCTTGACCTCACTCATGGGCAAGATTGGTCTAATTTGGGAACCTAACCACCGTACGTAGAAGGTGTCAGAGTCAAACCTTTAGCCCGACCCTGACAGCCTCTGATTAGCAGGAAATACAGTCTTGCAGCCACTGAATTTCGGGTGGGCTTTTCTAAAACACAGGCAACCTTAGTTAGGCTCAGCTGTGGCCTGTTTAGATATTTCACTGCAAGTAGAAAAGAATTATAGTCATCTTACCCAGGCCTAAGTGAGGTAACCCACCCTTATTCAGGAATTTTATTTAATGAGAGGAAGATATGGAATCCTTAAAAAATTGGTAGGGGGGCGGCTCTATCTAGGAGTGCTGAAGCGGTTCTAGGCTGCGCGACCCGCCTGAGTAGTAAACCAGTTAAGGAGCTGTTAGGAATTTAGAAGGCTAAGGGGCATATTAGCAAGAACCTCCTTAAAATTATCGCTGTTTTAGCGGCAGGATCTAACCTGGGCTTCTATTGGAATTCTATAACGCATATTAGCAAGCCCATTATCGCCGTTTTAGCGGCAGTTTCCTGCCGCTAAAACGGCGATAATTTTAACGAGGTTCTTGCTAATATGCCCTCTAAGTGTCTGCCTGGCACCACAGGAGGGGCAGGTGTCTGGGGCATTTGTGATCAGCCGTGGCTGGGTATGGGTGAAAACGGGTTCACAAAAAGGTTGCTTGCTGCACCCAAGTCCACCAGTAACTACATATGCCACACGGAACTGAGACTGGGGTATATAAGTGATTTTGTGAGGCTCCAGCCGCTTTTAATGTGGCTGAAAATATGGTCTAAATGGTAAACATACTCAACTGTGCAATTCTGGCTTATTAATTGAATGTAGAACATAGTCAGAAAATCCCTTGGATTGCATACATACTTAAGATCAACAAATGTCTGGCCCATGAGGCTTTGTTTTGAACTCGAGCAACTTTAGGCCTTGTTTCCGTAGAGCGTTGTCCAAAGCATTTCTTTTGTGTGCAAAATGTGCATAGGAAAGGCTGGTCAAAACTCAAGAATGACCACGGTTGTTGTCTATGCCCCATTTAGCACTTGTGTGGACATTGAGCCTACCTACTGTGGGTCAACAACTTACATCACAGGTTTTGTTAGTAAGATTACCCCTAAACACTGTTCACCTTGTCTGCCTGTCCGTGGGATGGACGCTCTGTACAGAGTACCATGCACTTTATTCTCTTTTGTGAATGTTATTCTTCAGTTCAATCTCTGTTCATGTTACCATTCTTGAAGCAGGCAGGCTTAAGGCAGTGTAGGGCTGCCATGGAGTTTCTGCAAAAATTGACAAGAGTGACTTTAAGCCACTTTTTTAAATAGAGGGCTATACCCTTACCCCTACTTCTACCCTAAGAATTTGTACTTTCCTTAACTGCTAGTCTGAATTATTTTTCTTATCCTTTGTGATCTTATACGATTTTATATGATGACGGCTCATGATGGTTGAATGTACACATTTTATTTGTTTTTTAACATACCCTGTCCACAGTCATTGGCTGATTGGATAAATTATATTGTCAGAACTGACTGCATCTGACTGTAGTTCCCTTATTTTTGCACCTGAGTCCTGCCCCGTATATATCTACAGGTGGTTCTTTCCTCATGTAAAGCCTTATGGTTCCTGTCCAGCGACTCATGAGGGTTTCGGCCAGTTAATGTGCTTATTGTAAAGGTGTGAGGATATGTTGCCCCATTATATTTTGCTTACTGCTTGTCATGCATCTAGTACTGTATGCGCTATCTCAAGTACTTACCTCTTTCTATTATTTTATATGGTACCCTTTTTACTGAGAAAGATGTATTTTTGTTCATAATGGATTTTCTGTGATTGTACTTTTAAGATTTTAACAAAAATCGAATAAAGTATTGGCTGGCTTCCCAGGCCATAAAAAGGGACAGGAGTGGGTTAAATAGGAAGATTAAAGCGGTAGAACTCCCCCTAAGTCAGTGTGGTTGGCAAGTATGTGGGTTGTGTTCCAACCAAGGGCCTTGCACTGTGCCCCCAAGGCTGCTGGCCACCTTCCTCAGGTCCCTGACACTATCACATGTACTCACAGTCAAGTGAGACTGTGCCAAAGGCTGAATGCTCTCCTGCTTGTGTTGCACACAACTCTGCTGCCTGCATTACACACAACTTACACCAAGACGTGGGGTACAGAGATAGCAAGCAAAGCTTGTCACAGGGTCTTCCAAGCGCTCAAGCTCGTCAGTGGTGCAGAACTGGCCTATCAGCTGGGCTTGAGTTTGTAGGGGTGGGCCTGGGTTGATAGGGCTGAGCTCAGTTTGCATGTGTTTATAGGGCTGAGCTGGGCTCACAAGCCTGGGTTTCGTTTTTTAAGCTCGGGTTTTTGGCTTGTAGCAGTAGGTTTGGGTTTTTAGGGCTGAGTACAAGTTTGTCGTTTTGTGTTTAATTTCATTTGCAGAATTAAACTGAGATTTGTAGAGCTGGAATGACTGAATTGGTGTCTGTAGGAAGTGGCTAAGGTTTGTAGATTGACTCTTACTCATGTAGGGCTGGACTCAGTTTGAAAGAAAAAACTAATGTTCATGGGACAAGCTTTGGGTTCACATGACTGGCTTTGTGTTTCTAAGGTTGCACTTTGTTTTTTTACATGGTTAGTGGAGTTGGGTAGGAGGTTGTAGGTATGGGTTTGGAGGGCTGAGCTTTGGATTTGCATCACAGAGTTTGGTTGTGTGAGTCTGGCCATGGAATTGTAGTTTTGGGCTTGAATTGTCGCGCTGGTGTTTGTAGGACTGGGTTTAGCTTGATAGGGCTGACATTAGGTTTGTAAATCAGGTGGGGTTTGAAGATTTCCCTTTTTAGGGTAGAACCCCGGTGTGCCCAGTTGGACGGCGATATTTGGGAATGAGTATTGGATTGCCGGTTGAGGGTTGTCAGCCTGAGCTTAATGCTATCATTTTGGGCCTACATGGCTGCCCTTGAATTTGTAGGGCATGTCTTACATTTGTAGGCTTGTCTTTGTTTATTGGGGATAGGATTAGGATTGTAAGTAGGGGCTTGTAAAAGCTGAGACAGGCTTGTAAATGTATTTTGTATGCATGTGCTTGTGTTCATATGATGGAGCTCAGGTTTTAAGGATAGTCAGTTGCTTTCAGGTTTGAGGATCCATGTAGGCTAGGGTGAATACGTTTCGAATTGTCCGGCTTGGTTTGCAGGCAAGAGAGTAGTCAGAAAATGAAAACATCTCCACTTTAAACCAAAGAACACCAAACAAGCAAAATGGCTCCCTTGTCTCTTCCATCCAAACACATGGACATTTATCCTTTCACCCATCCATCCACCTGCTGATATCCAACATTTTACCTTTACATTCTATCATCTATTCATTCTTTTATCCACCATTGAATCTTTCACCATTCCATCTATCCATTGGCCATTCTATCCATTCATCCATCCATCTGTTCACACTTTCATTTTATATGCATCCATCCATCATTTAACTAGCCCATCCATCAATAAATCCTTTCATCCATCATTTTATTTAAATCCATCCTTTCATCCCTTATCCATCCTCTCAGATTTCCATTTAGTGTGCCATCCCTCCATTCTCTCAGATTTCCATTTACTCTGTGAATATTTCATCCATCCATCTATCCACCCATCCATCCATCCTCTGATTTCCATTTATTCTGCCATAATTTTACACACCCTCTCACATTTCTCTTTGCACTTCCATTCTTTCCCCCACCCATCCATCCATCGTTTCAGATTTCCAGTTACTCTCCCATCCTTTCATCCACCCATCTACCTCTCACCATACCATAGCCTTTCTCTCATCCATCTATCCCCTCACATATTATCAACCTTTTTGCCCACTCATCCATACTATCACCTACCCAGCCATTGTTCACCCATTTATCATCCTTTCAGTGACTCATCTATCCTTTCACCCACTGATCCCTCCAGCTTTTCGTCCACCCACCCTTTCACCCACTCATCCATCCATCTTCTACGATTTCCATTTACTCTTATCATCCTTCCATCCAGCCATCCATTCACCCACTCTTCACCTATCCTTCCACCTACTCATCCATCCTTTCACCCACTCCTTCATCCTTTTACCCACCCATCCAGCCTTTTACCCACTTCCATTTCACCCTCTCCTCCATAAATCCTTTCACTCACTCGTCCATCCTTCTTTTGCTTTTCTGTCAACCCATCTTTCTCTCTTCCTTTTAGCATTAACTATGAGCCTTTATCTGGTAAGTGGAAGGCAAAGGCGGGCTAGTCTTAGGTGCCAGGTGCTTAGGTGCCAGGGGTGGGCTTAGGTTTTCAGGACTGAGATTGGGTTTAAAGTATTGGGTTTGTTGTCTTGGGGCTTCTTTTTTAAGGGTCGATATTGAACAAATGAGTTTGGTTTGTTCAGTTGAGTTTAGTGTTCTAGAGGCTCAGGTTCAAGCACTGGCTTGGGAATGTAGGGGCGGCCCTGGGATTGTTGGCCTGGGCATTAGCTTGTAGCATTAGGCCTGGGCTTGTAGGGATGTGCTTGTGCTTGTACGGTTTTGTAGAGCTGTGCTTTGGGTTTGAAGTGTGATGCTTTGGGTTTGCGGTTTTTGGTTGGCTTTGTGAGACTAGGTTTGAGCTTTTTGTTCTATGTTTGCAGGACTGATTAGTTTCTTACATCTTGAATTGTTTTTTTGTGTATGAGTTGGGTCTACAAGTTTGTGTTTGTAAAGTCAGGCTTTGTTTTATAGGTTTGCCTTTGTAGGGCATAACCTGAGTGTTCAATGCTCCACTTATGTTTATAGATTTTGGCTTGTGATTGCAGTTTGGTTTTTTAGGGCTTGACTTTGGTTTGTAGGTTAGGTTTTGTTGGGTGGAACTTACGTTTGTAGGCACAGCTTAAGTTTGTCTGTTTAGGTTTGGCCTGCTGGACTGGGGTTTGAAGGTATAAGCTAGAGTTAATAGGACTGGGTTTTTAGGTTTGGATTTATAGGACCAAGCTTAGGTATGGATTTCTATTTATAGGGCTGGGCTTGGCTTTGTAGTTTAGGGTTTGCAGGGTTGGGGGTGCATGGCTAGTTTGTGCTTGCAGATATTACCTTTGATTTACAAGCTTGCGATTGGGATCAGAAGTAGCTAAATCTTGAGCTTGGAGGATTATGCAAGGAATTGTAGGGCTAGTAGGTTTAGGCTTGGTCTGTGATATTTCTGAAGTGAAGTAGGTTGCGCTTAAACTCATATATAGCTAACTTCTCCCACTAGGAAGTGGTAAGTGAAAAACCACGCCAGACAACATGAGGAAAATATACTAAATCTCTTTATTGATGTCACGATTTGTCACACTTTGACAGATGTTTCCTTGAATTGTGCCATAGGCAACCACTGCACATTGACCTCAGACTGCTGCTTGTTAGCTGTGTGCTGGGAGCTTTAGTGGTAGTGCTTGGACAGAGCAGCACAGGACACAGCCAGGAATTTTTCCCATGCCGCTTGGACATCAACTGTGAAAGCTGGTCCCAGCTTGCGGGCTAAGGTGATCACCAGACAATTTGCCAGGAGCTGATGGAGGAAATACAAGTCATTAGTGAGGGTGTCAACTCTAGAGAAGTCTGTTGAACAGAAACTGACATGAAAAGAGAAAAAGACACCCACCCCCCACACACACATTATATGTTATAAAAATGTGTAGATTGGCTCCAAAGTTTGTAGACAGTGCGAAAAACCCCTGTAATCTTTATATAAACACTTTGCTTTCCTTGTATTACGTTCTTATGTTAGAACTCATCTGTAATAAGATGTCAAGTCGCCAGTAATTGTTTACTACTTCAATTCGATCTCATGCGTGATCAGATATTTTGTGTCTACATGTGTTCATGCACTATACAAAAGTCACACTTATGTGCTTTTTTATTGGTTGCTTTTGGGCATCATTCCTTAGAGGTGGTCCCTCCTTCACTGGAGGGCAGTCACAAACATGTGTCCTTTCTTTCTGTCTGGGCAGTACTCGGGAGGTGGAAGATCTGACACTGTCAGACCTCATATCTAGGCGTCAGACTTCAGTGCTTACTGTTGTCAGTGTCCTCAAGGGCATGCTCCCTCCCAAGCTAGGGACAATATTTGGTCCAATTTGGGGCATCATCTCTCTCTCCCTTCCTGGAATATCAGACCTCAGTGATGACACCAAGGGCCTATGGTGGGGTACAGGGCTTAGTTTGAGCTGGTGGTTTCCGGTGCTAGGCACTGGTACTTAATCAGGACTTATGGCAGCCAGCCACATGGTGGCGCTGTTTGTTCAATTTTTGATGAACGCAACAAAAGTTGTTAAAAGGACTAATGCCTGCAACCCAAAGCTATAAAAATAGCTAGGGTGGCAGGTATTATTCATTTTTAATATATAAAACGTCTAAATTATCATTATTAGCACAATGGCTGGTACAAGCTGCTTTGGACTGCTGACAAGGGCCCTGGCACTTATTTCTTTTCAAATGACGTGCTAGTGGGGTAGTTTCTTTTCTCCCTCACTCTGGTTTAAATCCTCTATGGTCTATTCCCTCACAGCTGGTGATTTTATCGAACCCTTCTCTCCTTACCGTGAAGTTCTGGGGGTCCACATGGAGTACGTCTGCGTGCATCTCGCTCAGGTGGGCCAGTGTCTTCTTGATGTCATCAATGTGTTTGACGGCCTCTCCGAGGGCAGACAGGACCTTCTTGCCGTGGGCCTTGACCTTGGGATTGGCAAGGATGGCGACTGCGTTGGAAAGGTCCCCGAAGGTCGAGAAGTACCTCTGGGTCCAGGGGAAGACGATCAGCACCCTGCCAGAGGGAGAAAAAAAGCGTCAAAAGAGTAGCTCACCTCTGGGAAGTTCTGTTAGTTAGTAATTAATTTGGCTGGGAGAGAAAAGAAAACACTGGAACTGAGACCCATGGATAATACAACATAAGCAATGAAAGAAATTGAGGAAAAACAAGAAGGGGATAAAACAAAAGATGGAATGGAAGAAACAGAGGGGATGGGGAGAAGAAAGGAAGGAGGAGGGGAAGAAAGCAAGGAAGAGAGCAAATACATGAAGGAAGAAAAGAAGAAAGGAAGGGAGGATAGAAAAAAGAATGAATAAAGGGATGGAAAAGGAAAGAAATAAAAAATACAAAGGAAAAAAGGAACAAAAGAAAGGAAGAAAACAAAAAAAGTTTGAAAGGAATGAAGAGAAAAATTTACGAGAGGATGAAGGGAGGAAGCAAAAAAGGGAAGACAGAGTTTAATGGAGGAAGAATTAAGGAAAGAAAGATGGAAAATAGATCAATAAACCTAAAACATAATGAAAGAAAGAAAGGACAAAAGGAAGAGAGAAAATAAGACAGAAAGGGAAAAACAAAAGAAGAAAGGAAAGGAACAAGGATAAAAAGTAAGAAATGAAGTAAGAAGAGGATTAGAAGGACAGTAAGAAAACAGAATGGAAAAAGAATCAAAAGAAGAAAGAGAAATAGAGGAGAAAGTACGACAAAATATAGCAACAACAGAAAAGAAACAAAGACAAATAAGGGATGAAGAGAAAGGAAGAAGGTAGGGAGAAGGAAAGCAAAGAATATAAAGATTGGGAAGGAAAAAAGTGTGAAAAAAGAAAAAGTGGAAAAAAAGAAGAAAGAAGAAAGAGAGAATGCAGAAAGAAGAATAAAAGGATAAATAGAAGAAAGAAAGAGAGCGAGAGTAAAGAAAGAAGACAGTAAGAATTATTATATTGGTCATCCCTAGTTGTGGCCCATTAATTATGCGGCCACCAAATGCATATTGTCAGCTTGGCATTATCTAAACCAACCCTTGTTATGGTGGTAGCTTTCTCTAGTATAGGGCGTCTGATCACTATCCTGGCATAAGTTGTGGATTTGTTAAATGTAATTACTACCTCCAGCCTATGATGTGCATCCCTGGGATATGTTTGCAGTACATGGTTATATATGGCAGATTATAGTCACAAGGGGGCAGTAGTGCATGTGAGTTTTCGAGTACTAACTTTTTGGGTTTTCTAAAAATGAAAAGATGGTATTTGCCTGAATGCAAGTTATTTTACAAAATGTACACCTTTTGTCCCGTGGGAATCGACTTTATTTACTGAAATGAGGAGCTCGCATTTGGTGACAAAATGCGTGCTTGTTCTCTTTTGAAGGAAGTGTGAGTTTGCTGATTCGGGACAAAATATATATAAATATATTAAAAGTTATTATTATTTGAGTGGTAATTCCTGCAGACTTGAGGGTACGTTTTATTGATGACATTTACTTGTTCCAGCGGACGCTTGCTGCTAATTTATTTAGAGGTATTTCCTAATTTATGTTGCTGAAGCTTTTTATGATGTCATTTGCCCAAAGGTGATGGAAAATCAAGTTTGAAAGGGCAAGATGAGAAACTGAAAGGGGGCAGAAGGTGGAATCGAAATCAGATGGTGTGTACATCTTCAAATTGAATACCTAGATTTCTCAAACTGCTCTACATCCAAATGATTTCAACAGTTTTTGGTGATGAAAAATGCTTTGTTTTGCTTCCCGTTTTACCAATGTTTTTTTGTAATGACGTTGCTAGCGCACCTGGGACGGATTTGTCTTCTCAGGCAGACCATCAACGTTCTGCAATATTTAATGAGCATTCCTTTAGATTTTGAGATACATTTTATGTTTTTTTTTCTTTTTGCCAATCTATTTGAAACTTGTTGTACAATTTCTAATAAAGATCAATTTTCTGAAAAAATGTCATCTGGAAATCCACCCTCTGGAACCTTCCCTACACCCCTGCAGAAGTGTGCTTCAGTAGAAAATATTTGATCTCTTTAGATTTTTCATGACTGTTCATTCACAATTGTCGGTAGACTTGTAATGCATTTGTATTCTTCAATTACGATTTAGCATGCAGCATCTTATCCATTTTTTCATGATTCCTGCAACCCATGTTGGCATGGATAGACTAGTCCACTCTTTGCCATTCAGGAAATGGTTATACGCAGTGTATGTTATGTTTCTTCCTATGTCCTTGCACACTACCTAGGCACAGGCACATGCGATTAACATAGAAGCATTATAATTGCTCTGCATAATGACAAATGGAATCTTTTGCTACATTAAGGATAATTGCATTTTGACAAGAGGAGTCCCTTTTCGATTCTATGGGGTTCCAAATGCATATTTCCATTAGCCATTGTTTACCGTTCCCAGCAGACAAATGGTCGCATGGCAGATGGGGGAAAGGAGGCATGAGTGAAACTGTTTCTCTTCATGCTGTACCACATACAGATACTCAAAATGCCTCACTATGTTACTGACTCGAATGCTTTTCAATAAAGAAGAGTTTTCTTTCTAACTGCGCCACCTGTGAAAATATCAGTTGCTACGTCATCGTGGTGAGATAGCTGAGCGCCATTTCTGAAGCATTGGGCTGCCTTGTGTTCCTCTCTGGCTTGGCTACCTCAAATCCAATATACTAAATTGTACACCCTGATGCTCTCTTGTTATATCTCCAAAACATTTGCCACGAATGACCATTGCAACCAACATTCATCTCGTCAAACCTAAAAGCAAATATGAAAACACAGAAAGTGTGGCTATAAACCAATATTACCTTGCATTGTCTTGCAAAAATGTCTCCAAGTGAGTATCATTTATAGGCATGCATAATTTCTGTATTGTAAAGCAATGGGAAGCAAAAAGAATTTAAAAACATGCACAATATTTTTTTTTTGTACCTGGCCAGGGTCTCGTGCCCCTCACATTCCACATTCACCGACTTCCACACGGAGGCGATGGCGGCCTTCTCTTCGGCTGTCCAGTGAACCATCTTTGCTTCTGATGCTGGGCGAGCGTGTGGCTGGCTGAGTCAGTTCGGCTTCTGGAAGCTGCGTCTGCTGGGTGGCTGGGAGACCCTCAGAGATTTATAGGGACCGCTGCCAGGCCCACCCCGGGCCCTGGTTCTGCTGAGTCATGCCAAACCCACTTATCTCCTCTGCCAGATCACTGCACTGGCATGACCACCGCCTTCTTGACGTTTTTTTTTTAAAATAACGACAGGCATGTTATTTTCACATTTTAATTATTATATCAATTCAATTCAATTCAATTGCTTTTATTCGCTCTTCCAAAGGCAGATCATAAAAGATACACACAATAAAAATAAACAAACTACATGGTATACAACAGTGTTAAAAAGTAACGGCCACATATTTAAAAATGATATAAATCATTGTGCAAATTTACGGTTATTAGAGTTACAGTCCATAAAATAAAGTTCCAGTGGCGTCAAGTCTGGTATAGTAATAAGACATGTAGATTATAAACAATCACATTTTAGCAAGAAAATATTGTTTATGTTGGTTTGCATTGAATAAAGTGACAGTGCAGAAGTTCTGATCCCAGGGGCATCATAGCTAATGTAGCAAGGTGCCTAGTGAATATACACTTAAAAATGCAAGGTCAATGATTATTTGTAAAAGAGAATGTAAAGGCTTTTTTTTAAATCAAAACAGCAAACTCCTTTTTGCTAAAGTGCACTTCAAAAAACTGGCAACTGCCTAGCAAACATTACAATTGTTTAAGTTGCAATAAATAGAAGCGGGCAGCTTTGCACTTGGAGAATTTTTGTCTGAGCAATAACAGTAATGAAAACTTCCTAGTGTACGGCAGATAAAATTGACAAAAGAAAACAAAATGTAAAATGGTGTGGCTAGATTGTTCATCACATGGGCAAATGGCAATAGTGTCTGAGGAGTACTGACCTAAGGCAAAACATATTAACCAGCGAAAGGAACCTAGCCTAAATCTTGCCAACAGCGTTCTTTCATAAAAGTTGGTCATGTGTAGTAAATACGGGGCAATTGTTGGAACCGGTTGGATAACACAGTAATCTCTGACTGAAGGTTCAGACACTTCCATTAGTTCCCTAGTACCTTGTTTGTGCTTACGAAAACTGTCCCGGACCCAATTTTGTCCTTTTTTGGATGGACTCGGGATGCTCGAACAAAGTGGCAGAGCCAAGTGCAGAGAAGCAATTTTTAATACATTGTAACCATGGAAGGGCCAAACCATGAGCACAGGTTAAACAGTCTCGGATGACAGCCCGGTTGAATGCGGCTTCTTTGTTGGACGAAATTGAGCACCAGAGAGCCAGGGGGGCAGCATTGATGGTATCTTCGACGTACTCCATGCCTAGTTCCAGGTGTAGGGAGAAATCCGGGAATGAGTAAGGGACGCCTAGTAGCCGGCTGCAGAATCTATTCTCGTCTGCCTGCATCGCATATGCATCCCTACAACCCCAGAAACCAATTCCATACATTAAGATCGGCAAACATTTCCAGTCGTATAACTCTAGCATAGGGGCAATGTGCTTTTTACCAATAGACATAGCAAGTGAGGAAGTAGTATCTACCGCTTGAGTATATGAGGATATTCTATTTTTTATACAAGTAAGCCAAGTACATCCTTCAACAAACTCTAGGCCTAAATAAGGAAAATAACTAACCCTATATAGGGTTTTGTGATCAATATTTAGGGTACTGGTTTTGGTATTTCTTGGGCCACAAATCATAGCAATTTGTTTCTTAAAATTTGGCTCCAGGGCCAGGTCTCTCATGAAACTGACATAACTAATGATAAGTTTTTTGAGGCCATTGGTCGTCCTTGCCAGGAGGACTGCGTCATCAGCATATAAGAGTGTGGGCACTCTTTTACTCCACATGCGGAACGTCCACCCCAACAGATACCAATGTTTTCTCCAGGTCGTTCATATACAGGAGAAAAAGAGTTGTGGCAAGGACACAACCTTGGCGCACCCCGCGCTTAATGTTGAAGGGCTCTGTGCATTCACCTGCGCTCCCAGACTTAACTGAAGCTATGAGCTCATGGTGAAAAAGCCTTAAAAATGTAACCAGCCCCACATCAACACCCATGCTCTCTAGAATGGCCCATAGCTTTGATTTGGTGACATAGTCAAAGGGGCTTGACAAGTCCATAAACGGTAAGTGGGTGGAAACTCCCTTGGCGTATCTGTATTGTGCCACAATAAGATGGAGACTGAGGCACTGTTCAATAGTCCCAAGGCCCTTTCTAAACCCATACTGACTTGGGGCAAGTATACTTTTTATACTAATCCAGTCAAGTAAACGGTCCAGAACTACTCTCCCAATGATTTTTGCGTTGGAGTCTAAGAGGGATATCGGGCAATAACACTTAACATCATGCATGTTTCCTTTTTTAAAAACAGGTATAATTATTGATGAGTTCCACGACTGGGGCACGCCCTGGCTACAGGCAGAGTTGAATACTGAGGTGAGGACCAGGAGTCCAAAATACTGGGTCCTCCCTGAATAAATCAAGCAAAATACCATCCGGTCCCGGAGCCTTCTTACGTCTACTGTCTAAAATTGCTTTAAAATCCTCATCCTCTTTAAAAACAAGGTTGGGACACAGTGGAATCATTGGCACTGAAGCATCGTCAGCCCTGCTGTCAGTAGAATACAAAGCAGGGACATTTTCCAACAAAGCCTCGGCCGAGATATGAACTGTTACTTTATCTTAGGAAGATATGGAAGATAAAACAGCCCTCACCACTTTCTAGAAAGCTTGTGGGTCTTTAGATTGGCAGAATTATTGGTTGAGGGTCCCGCACTCGTTTGAGTAATTGTTTTGAAAATTGTTAGATGAGTGTAATACTTTCGTTGGTGCAATGGATGGTGATCTTGCTGGGCTCCCAAGATCGAGATATATATCATTCAATTATGTATCCTGTGAACACAAGATGCATATTCCTCCATGCACTCCTTTCCATACTTTCATAAATGTTCGTACAAAAAGTTTTTTTGCTTGTTAGATGATTTATTTTCCTCTCATTTCATATAAGCTGTATTCTTAAAGTTCATAATTATTCAACTTATTCCATGTCTCAGAAAAGTTTATCACAATGTAATTGCCCAATGCATTTCAAGCGTAGCGCCCTTCCTCAGGGGACTTCGTATACTCTAGAAACAGTAATCATAAATCACAATCAGTGTAGTAATAATGGTCCATCAATGAAAACAAATATTCAAATTAACATTGCACATCAGTGATGCCCCCCGTGCGTAGTAAAAGGCTTCTGGTCAGTATTCATAATACTTCTATAAATGTCCAAATGACAGAAAAAGCAGGTAAAATGAAATGAAAACCCAGACCCTGGGTACTAACCTTAATGCATGGAATAATTCGTGCCTTGCAATTAACTGTAATGAGGAAAATAAAATCCGGGTGTAAGTATATGGCGTGACACGTGTGTCTGGTTTCTGTATGCAAAAATACAAAGTAGTGGTCTCTTACCGAGGTATTGTAAACGTGGAGTCTTCCTCGCTAGTATGGGCGTGCAGCGCTCTGTACGCAAATACTCTATGATTTTAACGGCCAAGCGTTCTACGTAGTCAGGGTTACCGTGACGTGTTCTGTACTCTATGGTGGTGACTTGCGCTAGGTAACAGCGCTC